>NC_139534.1:15180681-16380681 GCF_965153285.1 Podarcis tiliguerta | reverse complement strand
GGGCCCAAGACAGAACCCTGTGGCACCCCACTAGTCACTCTTCTCCAGGATGAAGAGGAACCATTGATGAGCACCCTTTGGGTCCGGTCAGTCAGCCAGTTACAAATCCACTGAGTGGTAGCATAGTCAAGACCGCATTTTACCAGCTTCTTTAGAAGAATATCATGGGGCACCTTGTCAAATGCCTTGCTGAAATCAAGGTAGACTACATCCACTGCGTTCCCTTCATCTACCAGGCTTGTAATTCTGTCAAAAAATGAGATCAGGTTAGTCTGACATGACTTATTTTTCAGAAATCCATGCTGACTATTGGTGATCACAGCATTCCTTTCTAGGTGCTCACAGATTGTTTGCTTAATGATCTGCTCCAGAATCTTCCCTGGTATTGATGTTAGACTGACTGAGCGGTAATTATTTGGGTCCTCTCTTTTCCCCTTTTTGAAAATAGGGACAACATTTGCCCTCCTCCAGTCTGCCGGGACTTCGCCTGTTCTCCAGGAATTCTCAAAGATGACTGCCAGTGGTTCTGAGATCACATCTGCCAGTTCTTTTAATACTCTTGGATGCAGTTCATCTGGCCCTGGAGACTTGAATACATCTAAACTAGCCAAGTATTCTTGTACTATCTCCTTAGTTATTCTGGGCTGTGTTTCCTCTGCTGAATCATTTCCTCCAAATTCTTCAGGTCGGGCATTGTTTTCTTTATCGGAGAAGACTGAGGCAAAGAAGGCATTGAGGAGTTCAGCCCTTTCTGTGTCCCCTGTTTGCATTTCACCATCTTCTCCTCTGAGTGACCCCACTGTTTCTTTGTTCTTCCTTTTGCTACGAACATACCCATAGAAGCCTTTTTTGTTGCTTTTAACCTCTCTAGCAAGCCTGAGTTCATTCTGTGCTTTAGCTTTTCTGACTTTGTGTCTACACGTGCTGGCTATTTGTTTGAATTCCTCTTTGGTGGTTTCCCCCCTTTTCCATTTTTTGTACACATCCTTTTTTAATCTTAACTCAGTTAAAAGTTCTTTAGATAGCCACCCTGGCTTCTTTAGGCACCTTCCATGTTTCCGTCTCATTGGTATTGACTGAAGTTGTGCTTTTACTATCTCCCTCTTAACAAACTCCCAGCCATCATGAACTCCCTTTCCTTTTAGTATTACTGTCCATGGGATCTCACCCAGCACTTCCCTAAGTTTTATGAAGTCGGCTTTCTTAAAGTCAAGAAATTGAGTCCTAGTATGCTTGGCTGCTCCTTTCCGTTGTATAGTAAACTTCAGAAGAGCATGATCACTTGCGCCTAATGATCCTTCCACTTCTACCCCATTAACCAGGTCATCGACATTGGTTAGGACCAGATCTAAAATGGCTGTCTTCAGATGTCTTCTAAAGGTTATTTAGTTATTTATCTCCTTGGCTTGGGGGTCGCATGATTCTATACCCTCCAGCATTTCTCAGATGAAAATAAGAACGTCCTACCATATCCGCCAACAGTTCTCTGATTAAAATAGGGGCACCCCAGGGCTTTTCTTTTCCAGAGGGAACTTATTGGAACCCAGTCCTAGCACCTCTAAGTTGGGTTCTGGAACATCTTTGGTGAGAACATCTCAGGTGGGCGCTATTGCCATTGTAAGAGAAAGAGGGAGACATTCATGGTGAGTTCCAACACCTCTTTTTCTCAAAAAATAGCAGTGGGACATCCTAAGGAAAAGTGGGACATTCTGGATCAAATCAGGAACTGACACAGCTTCTGTAAATTCAGGACTGCCCCTGGAAAAAATGGCACTTGGAAGGTTGGCTATATAGATAATAATAATAATAACAATAATAATTTATTTATACCCTGCCTATCTGGCTGTGTTTCCCCAGCCACTCTGGGGGTTAAAAACACGGTAAAACATCAAACATTAAAAACTTCCCTAAACAGGGCTGCCTTCAGATGTCTTCTAAAAGTCAGGTAATGGTTAATTTGCTTGACATCTGATGGGAGGGCATTCCACATGGTGGGCGCCACTACTGAGAAGGCCCTCTGACTGGTTCCCTGTAACCTCTCCTCTCACAGTGAGGGAACCACCAGAAGACCCTCGGCGCTGGACGTCAGTGTCCGGGCAGAACGATGGGGGTGGAGACGCTCCTTCAGGTATACTGGACTGAGGCCATTTAGAGCTTTAAAGGTCAGCACCAGCACTCTGAATTGTGCTCAGAAACGTACTGGGAGCCAATGTAGACCTTTCAGGACCGGTGTTATATGGTCTTGGCAGATAGTAGATGCAATAGAATGCCAAATGTAGTGAACTGGCTGCATGTCTAGCAACCCATTGTCTTTGGAGTGATCATGGAGTTATTTCTGCACCATGTGAATGTGATATGGGGAGTGACCCCACATACTGGGGAGTCATTTCCCACATTGCATTTTCCTTTTCCCTTTAAAAAACACATATTCTGTCACTTTCCACGCTGCCATGAAGTGGCAGCAAACATCACAAGAGATTAAGGAAGCAGAGAAGGTAAAAAGGAAAACAAGCAATTATTTTAGAACATGCTGTTCTGTTTCAGGCAAGTTGGTTTAAAGCACCAACAGGGAGACAGGTGTTATAACCTAGAGTAAACAGGAGATAGTAATTAACATGGAGTATTTTGGATGCTATTTATAGATATGTCTCTCTGCCTTCAAATCTCTCTACAAAAGTGCCGTTGGGTTGGTGATTGAAGGCCAGCGTGAAGATATCAGGATAGTGACAAACAAGACTCGTGTAAAGGAATAAAGATGCATGTTATTCTAAGGAAAACGCAATTGCAGCTAAGAGTATCCTTGCAAAGATGTTCTGCATGTCACTTATCAAAACAATGCGCTGAGATAAATTGTTCACATAGCAAATTCTCATTTAGTCGGGAGAAACTCTTTTGCTAATTAAATATCCTCAAATAAATATCTCTTGAACATACTGCAATATTTTAATTGCTCAATTAATTGATTTTATTGGTTAAAAGCACAACAGCTAATTGACCAAGCACCTTTAATTGGTTGACAGTCTTAATAGCAATTAATGTTTCCTACTCGCTAGCTGTAAACATCAGCTGTGACCAGTAAAAATACTGCAGCTAATTGGAGACTGAAGAAATTAAATACTTCTGTTAAATGACGATTTCTGTCAGAGTGGGGGGTTGTGTTGACATTTTACATAATAATACAATGGCAAGAAACTTTGTTCATGGAGAGCCAAGCAAGACTGACACACACAAAATGATTTATATATATATATATGTATATAAATTGTCAGTGGCACCCAGCACCACTCCCTCTCTATAGTAAATCAAAATTTTCTCACTCCAAAACCTTCTTCACACATTTTTTAAGCTTCACACCTGTCTTTGTTCTCAATATCATCCATGAGCTAGAGGGCAACAGTCTGAAGTGAGGAGACTCCTGAAATTTCAGAGGGTTCCTTTTAGATGCCTGAATGATGACATCTCACTGGGATAGAACAAAAACTGTGATTTAGACATTCCTGAACATAACACCAGGGCAATGTCATAACACCAGGGGTGAGGGACCTCTTATCCATGTGTCAATAGCCTGACAGAGGTTCTAATTTGTCCTACAAGGCAGTTTGGTCCCATCCACTAGACCCATCGCTGAGGTGACATCAGGTGCCAGGAAGGTTAAGGTATGGCCTTCACACTGAAGTCTAAATGGAAACTGCTTGGAAATGCACTTCAAAGATGTTGTTAACAGGTAGCCCTGCCCACTTGTCAGACTTGGCCAATAGGGCTGGAGACAGATTAGAACAGGGGTCAGCAAACTATAGCCTGGGGGCCTGATGATCCAGGCCACAGACCCTGCTGCCCACTCGGTCAGTCCTTGTGCGCTGCGGACGCCTCATCGTGCAGGGACTGACTTCCACGATGTTGGCACACCTTCTGGGCAGGCACCAACACTGGCGCAGCTCCTGCAGCCAATCTGAAGCTGTGAACAACTCTGGGCAGGCGGCAACGCTGGTGCGGCTTTGCAGCCAATCCTGCAGCCAATCCGAAGCCTTACTGCCTGCGCACTGAGGTAAACCCAGTGCGGCCATGGACGGAGAGGCCGGTGTGCGGGCGGTGGGTCTGAGCAGCGCTATGGGCATCGTGACAGGCGTATCGCAGGACTTCAGCTGGAGCTTGGCACGCCTGCTGGGCCGGGCCCGGCGCTGCTGCTGCTGGCGCACTTGGCGGCCACGCTGGAGCAGCTGGAGAGCAAGCTGCTTGCCACCTGCCCGGTGCTCCCACATGCGCAGCCTGCCCATCGACCTGGCCTCGGGCGATGGGCTGCAGCGCATGATGCACACTGCCTGGGAGCTCTGCGGGGATGAGCAGATTGAGCGGCTGCTGCTCGTCAACAGTGCCAGTGAGCGAGGGACACCAAGACGCGCTCCTGAGCACGTGCAGAGTACATTCCTTCTCCAGGTCCAGAGGCAGCTGTGAGACCAGTTTGCAGTGTATTTCTATTTTTCAAAATATAATCCACCCCCCAACAAGGTCTGAGGGACAGTGGACCTGTCCCCTGATGAAAAAGTGTGCTGGCCCCTGGATTAGAATCTTGGCCTGGTGGGCTGAAAAGTTTCCCTATCCCTGTAACATCCACTTATCTGGGAGTAAGCCTCATTTAACTGGGGCCTAAAGGGCTGGTGTCAGACCTCCTGGGGCCCTTGGCATGATGTTGCTGATGGGCTCTTGCCACCAATGCACTTCACACACAAGTGGCGGACCTTTCAGAAAAAGACCTCCAGTAGTCTCATGCCCTGAATTCCATAGCCTGACCATTCTTTGGGGGAAATGTGGGAAGCCTTACAGAGTTTACAGAGCATCACACTCCCTGTGAAGCATTCTGACACAGGAGATAGGACCAATGACAATATTGTAAATGTTGGCTTAGCGCCTGCTTCACTGGTCAAGAGCATCAGCCCTCACTTGACATTTTGCTCATTATGCTTCTATAGTTGTTCCAGAGTGACCTTGCTGGTTGGGCCATGATACAGAATGTAACACTCATTTTTTTTGTTATTATGGGTGTGTCTTGGTCCTGTGTATACATTGCAATGACTACCCCTACTCTACATGGTAGGACGGTAATATGAGCATCACAGGCAACTCCACATTTGTGTGCAATTGACATGCACCCCAAGGTGGGGCAGAAATGTGCATCATAACACAACCCCTGCATAAATGGGGAGTTCTAGCTTGAATCCTTTGGCCATAGTTCAGTAGTAAGGCATATAGACTATACCAGGGGTGGCCAACTCCCATGAGACTGTGATCTACTTACAGAGTTAAAAACTGGCAGTGATCTACTCAAAGTTGTTGAGCTTATTTTAGGGGAACTGAATTTTTTGAGCTTCTTTGGGGCGAGCCAGTGATCTACCACAAATGTCCAATGTTCTACTGGTAGTTCATGATCTACCTGTTGGACATGCCTGGACTATACCAGTGGCAACCCTTACCGTCTTTAGATAAAGTCTCGCAAGAAGCAGAGAGAGCAGTAGATGGTGCTCTGTTAGATAGACCTTTGTTCTGAATCAGCGTTGGGCAGCTTCTTAATGTGGCTTGGAGACTGACTATAGTGTGTAGTAGTTTCAAAGTGTGCGCTTTCATAGCTAAGAAGGTGAAACACAATCTGAAATTTGTTAGAGGGTTTCCACAAAGAGTTGGCCAATGGGTGCTCTCTCAAAGATGTCTGTGTCCTTAGACTTGTATAAGAAATGGGCCCTTGGACCCTTAGAGGTTAATAATGGACACAGCCACAAATTCCAGACTAGCACTCGGTATTTCTCAAGGTGGAGCAACTGGATAAAAAATTATGACCTTTCCCCCCGCCCTGTCTACCTTATTTTATTTTTCTGCGCTAAAATATTGCCTGTGCCTGAGGCGTAAGTCAGAGCAAACTTCCATTACCACTCTGGAGACTTGGCACTTTGCTCATTAGGCTTCTAAGGTTCTGACTGAGTGACCTTGTTTAGTGGCGAAGACACAGATGGAGTCTGCCAGTATATCTTGTTAATGTAACAAGTATTTCTGCTGTTAGATGGGTTTTGCACCTGATACAAGCATTTCCTTCCTCAGTAAACATCCTTTCCCTCCCCGCTCCCCTTTCCTCCCTCCTCTTCATGCTGCCAGGTAGTTCACCATATTTTTTCCCCCACACCCCCCCACGTGCTATCACAAAAATGTGTCTTGCTGTGTTTGTAGGCGACTCAGTCTCTTAAAAGAAAGCCTGTGGCTGGCTTCTGAGAGGGACCAAAACTTGCTTTAAAAATAGGAACAGTTCTCCTATAAAGACAACAATTTCCTTCTGCTGTGACTCTCGCCTCCCGAGCGAGTTTCAGCTCACTGCAGGCAAAGATGTTTCTCTCCCTCTACTTCCTTTTCCTAGAGCACTTTGCAAGGTGCTTATTACTGTGGGGGAAATAAATAAAAATTAGAAGAAAGTGTTATGGTTTAGGAACCTAAGCACTACCACCCCCCACCCCACCCCACTGATAGACTGTTGCTCTTCTGGCAGAGTGTCCTTTGCAGACAGGTCCCATGTTACCATAGAAAGTGTACATAAACACACATACATACAAATGGTGGTGCCTTGGGGGTATTTACTCTTGATTATTATATCCTGTTTCCAGTCTGAATGGAAAGTCTAGCCTAAAATAAAATATGCCATTTTATTTTTTTATTTTTTTAAAAATAATTTTCTATTGGAAATTTTATTTACAACGTATACCCCCACCCCCCCAATACAGAAATCCACCCTCATTAAACGTGAAGATGACATACAATAAGCATAACATACAACAATACAAACAACCAAATAAAAGACTTCCTTTATCCTGTATCGGGCCTCCATATTTACTTCTTATAAGCTGTTTCCTTTTTGAATAATTATTAAGATTTTTCTAATTACAACTTAAATATCCACAAAGTCTCTTGCAGATTTGCCATTTTAAATCTCCCATTCATAACCAGGCATCCACTTCCTTTCTTGATCACATTAACTCGCATTAACTAATAGCACTACATTAATTCCTTTTCCATTCCTTTTTCTTCTACTATTATCTTTACAGGAACCTCCGACGATCCTTTGTCTGCGGCTAAGACACCAGCTGCTACCACCAGTAGCACAACTAACTCCTGATAATATCTTAAATGGGACGTGGTTGGTGCTGTGTTCTAAACCACTGAGCCTATTGGGCTTGCCGATCGTAAGGCCGGAGGTTCGAATTCGTGTGATGGAGTGAGCTCCATCCCAGCTCTTGCCAAGCTAGCAGTTCGAAAGCACACCAGTGCAAGTAGATAAATACCATAGGTACCGCTGAAGGTAAATGGTGTTTCTGTGCGCTCTGGTTTCCGTCACAGTGTTCCGTTGCGCCAGAAGTGGTTTAGTCATGCTGGCCACATAACCTGGAAAAGCTGTCTGTGGACAAATGCCGGCTCCCTCGGTCTGAAAGCAGAGATGAGTGCCACACTCCATAGTTGAATTTGGCTGGACTTCGCCACCCAGTGGTCCTTTACCTTTTACCTGAGGTAAAGGTAAAGGGACCCCTGACCGTTAGGTCCCATCGTGGCCAACTCTGGGGTTGTGGCACTCATCTCACTTTATTGGCCAAGGGAGCCGGCGTACAGGTCATGTGGCCAGCATGACTAAGCCACTTCTGGCGAACCAGAGCAGTGCACGGAAATGCCGTTTACCTTCCCGCCAGAGCGGTACCTATTTATCTACTTGCACTTTGACATGCTTTCAAACTGCTAGGTTGGCAGGAGCAGGGACCGAGCAACGGGAGCTCACCCCTTCGTGGGGATTCGAACCGCTGACCTTCTAATTGGCAAGTCCTAGGCTCTGTGGTTTAACCCGCGTCCCTTACCTTTTACCTTAAAGTGTGTTCTCCCTCATGGAGAGCACAGGTTGCGGGCAGGGCTGACAAGACACCTCACTGTTACTAGGCAAATGGTTTGGCCATCCTTTAAGCAGGGGCGGGCTGTTACTGGGGAAATCTAGATGTTGCCATTTGTTGATTGACAGCCCTATTTGTTAAATACAATGCTCGCAGTGAGGAACTTCCTCTTTTGCTGCTTACTTCGGATCACCCGCCCTCCCTTCCCTAATTTTAGGCTGTTTGCTTGACCTTGCTATGCCTGTCATGGGGTCGTCTGCTTTGGGGCAGGGGCCCAGTAGGAATTTTGTCCATTTGGCTGATTAGTGTGTGCCACTTGGTTTTTGCCTACTGCGTAGCAAACCGTCACAACTTGTAAGGTTTGCGGTTAGGCATTGGTCTTGGAATTGGTTGGTGGAGGGGCATGGATTCAGCTGTGCCTGCCCCTCCAAAATGCTGCTGCTGCTGCTGCTTCAAGGGTTTTCTGTTAAAGGAACCCAGGGGCTCGCCATGCTTTTGTCCGAACCCCCTGGCAAGGGGCTAGGGCCACGCAAGCTCCTGGGAGCATTCTGGGGAGAGGTGAGGCATGGTTCCCAGTCCCGTCTCTCTCCCCAGGTGACATACCCTTGCTGACTTCGCAGGGGGTGCGAATGTCAGAGCTGTCCCCGGGTGGGGTCAGTTAGTGCTACCAATGCCTAAGCAACCACTCACATTGCTGTAATTTGAATAAAGTTGTGGCCAAAATTATGCCAAAAACCTTAAACAAAAATTAAGTGTCAATTGTGTTTTTCTTTGGGGGGGGTGTCTTGGGGACCTCGATGCGCAACTACCAGTAGCAGTAATAATAATAATAATTTATTATTTGTACCCCGCCCATCTGGCTGGGTTTCCCCAGCCATTCTGGGCGGCTTCCATAGAAACAAAAAATACAGTAAAATATCACAGATTAAAAACTTCCCTGAACAGGGCTGCCTTAAGATGTCTTCTAAATGTCAGGTAGTTATTTATCGCCTTGACATCTGCTGGGAGGGCATTCCACAGGGCCGGCGCCACTACCGAGAAGGCCCTCTGCCTGGTTCCCTGTAGCTTTGCTTCTCGCAATGAGGGAACCGCCAGAAGGCCCTCAGAGCTGGACCTCAGTGTCCGGGCAGAACGATGGGGGTGGAGACGCTCCTTCAGGTCTGCAACTGATGTTTCTATTACTTCTGCTGTTAGTATACAATGACCACCACCACCTTGCTTGGTGGTGATACTTGAATGGTGAGCCATTTCCTCCTCTATTTCAGCTGCATTGAATTTATCAAAGAGAAAAACCCCACCCCCTTCAACACACACACACAGCAGACCTGGACAATAGCAGCTCATTTCCCTTCTGTTGTTGTAATGTGCTCCATAGTGGCTGTGGACAGATCAGAATTTTCTGCATGTTCTATATGATGTCGTTTTTGTAGATACAGCATGCCTGCAGCAATGGAGTGGTTCCATCCTAGGTGATTTTATAGTTAATTACAATAGCTATGAAAGTAGAACATAACTTTGCTTCTGCATCACCACGTATACACTTCCCAGAGATGTGCTTCAGTCCCAGTAAAGCTCCCTACTTCAGCTGAGAGCACCCACAATGAAAGCCTGAGGCAGCAGCAGGGAAATGGAGCCTAAAATTCAGATTGTCCTCATTTTATCAAAGAAGCAAAATTACCTTTTTTCTCCCCAAGGTACTTCATGTTGCTATTTCTATTGCTGCCTTGCTGTAGCTTCTCTCTCGCCCCAGTCTTAACCTTCAACAGATCAGAGTGTGCAAAAAGTTATGGACTTGTTGAATCCTGTGGAGGATTCTTTCAGCGATGGAGGAGGAATTTGTTCCGTCCGATTTTCGCAGTGGATGGACCTGAAAGAAGGCTTGCAGATGGGAACACAGCTCTCAGTCAAAAGGCCACCCTTCTTCAGATTTTGTGATGCAGAGTTGGTGCGCAAAAAGTTCATTTAATACATAGATACATCTTTCACGTACGGCAGAATTATTTTACAGAAGAATCCATTACAATGCGTTGGAAAATACGTACTTCATCTAAAAAGTATGTACGGAATGGGAACGGTTCAAATGTAGATTTTCTTTGTGGTCTTTCTTTCCAAAAATCTCAGAAAGAGTCTGTACTGTAGCTGCCTCCACACCACAAAGATGATATTGTTTTATTATTGACTAAGAATTGCTGCCAAACCACTCTGTGAAGTTCCTCCCCCTGTTGAGTTTATCATGCTGGGATTGGTGTGGCCACCTACCTGTGGCTATGCAAACTGCAGTGTGTTGGCAACCTTGCATTTTTATATATATACAATGGTGCCCCGCAAGACGAATGCCTCGCAAGACGGAAAAGCCGCTAGACGAAAGGGTTTTCCGTTTTGGAGGTGCTTCGCAAAACAAATTTGCTATGGGCTTGCTTCGCAAGACAAAAATGTCTTGCGAGTTCCTGCAATTTTTTTTCGCTCCCCACCCCCTTTTTCTAAGGCACTAAGCTGCTAATAGCCTTTTAGCAGCTAATCCGCTAATCCCTTAAGCCTTTAATAGCTGCTAATAGCCGCTAAACCGCTAATAGCGCTAATCCCTTCTTGCTTCGCAAGACGAAAAAACCGCTAGACGAAGAGACTTGCGGAACGGATTATTTTCGTCTTGCGAGGCACCACTGTATATAGGAATAATAATAATAATAATAACAATAATAATAATAATAATAATAATAATATCACCATCCCACTGTGAGGGGTATACCCTGTGTGATGAACATATCCTAGCAATGTCAACAGCACATCATCCCCCCCCCCGAGGGTCGACTTTTTTATTATTATTTGTTTCTACCACTGCAAGTAGTCATTTTGGCATATAGGAAAGGACCCATTCCACACCAATTTCCCCACCAAAATGGTAACACAAGAAATTATTGCGACTGAGTTATGAGCTGTAAAGTACAGTGCTTTTTTCCCTTAAAAATATTTAGGAGTGCTCTCATTTGACTCAAGGAAACCACCATTTTATAGTACAAATCAGGGAAAATAAATACAGTAAATGGACAAAAATGCAAAGATTCACAAAATGTTTAGGGGTATGTTTACGCCTGAGTCCCTCCAGAAAAAAACACTGACAAAGTATATAAAAATAGGAATACCTATCTAAGTATTTAAACAGAACATTTCAATGTTGTAATGAAGGACAGAGGCTGATTTGGACAATCACACCAAGGCTATTTGTGGATGAACAAATTGTATGCATTTTGCTCTGCTTTGATTGCATGCATATTT
Source organism: Podarcis tiliguerta (assembly GCF_965153285.1). Taxonomy (NCBI): domain Eukaryota; kingdom Metazoa; phylum Chordata; class Lepidosauria; order Squamata; family Lacertidae; genus Podarcis; species Podarcis tiliguerta. The sequence continues at coordinate 16,369,501 of NC_139534.1, read as the reverse complement.
AGTTGAGGAGAAATATATTATTCCCAGAATAATCTGCCTAGACATCTAAAGTTGAATATTGATTGACAATAGCCCTCTTGTCCTTCCAGGTGACATGACACTGGACCGTGGCTTGAATCGATACAAAGCAATTTCCAATCAAGGGGAAACAGTTGCCTATCGGTTTCTTCTGATCCATTTGCTGATAGGATTCTGCAACCTCCCATGGATTTCAGCAGCGCAATTGTAGTCTAATTGGGTGACCCCTATGGAGACACACTCAGTAAGCATTCTTGGTACGGTGACATTCTGAATGAAGGAAACCCTTCAGCGTATGTGGTTGCCTGGCTGGTCAGAAAAATGTAAGTACAGAATTTGTAAGAAAAGAGATAGCGCTCTGTATGTATGTGCCAATTATATTCTTACAACTGAATCCCAAACAATATGAACACGGCGTTATATTGCTTCAAGATTGACCTAAGTTCTCAAGAAAGGCCAACATGAAGTCACCTAGATAATGGTTTTGCATAGAGACCCTTATCTGTGAGTCGTACATGCCTATTCCTTAATTTTAACAAGGCAAAATTTCAACAGGCACAATAACATCTCATCTCATTAAAGACACAGTGTCTTTTTTTCTTTTCTTTTCTTTTCTTTTTAAGAAAAGAACCCATGAGATGAAGCTCAATGCACAATCATCTCTCAGCTTGACCACCCTGTCAGGGTCACCTGACAGGGTGAGGATTAAGTAATGGGAAGAAACATGTACTCCATGGAGGATGCATGGGCTAGAAATGTAAAAAAATAATAATAATGAAAGGTAAGGCCTATTACGGGACGCGGGTGGCGCTGTGGGTAAAAGCCTCAGTGCCTAGGGCTTGCCGATCGAAAGGTCGGCGGTTCGAATCCCCGCAGCAGGGTGCGCTCCCATTGCTCGGTCCCAGCACCTGCCAACCTAGCAGTTCGAAAGCACCCCCGGGGGCAAGTAGATAAATAGGGACCGCTTACTAGCGGGAAGGTAAACGGCATTCCGTGTGCGGCTCTGGCTCGCCAGAGCAGCGATGTCACGCTGGCCACGTGACCCGGAAGTGTCTCCGGGCAGCACTGGCCCCCGGCCTCTTGAGTGAGATGAGCGCACAACCCTAGAGTCTGTCAAGACTGGCCCGTACGGGCAGGGGTACCTTTACTAAGGCCTATTACCCCTTCATGGATCACTGCCTTGTCATGGCGAAGGGGCTTGAATTACTCCAAGAAGCTATGAGCTATGCCATACAGGGCCACCCAAGACGCACAGGTCATAGCCGAGAGTTTAGACTAAATGTGATCCACCTGGAGAAGGAACTGGCAAGCCACTCCAGTATTTTACCAAGAAAACTCCATGGACATAAAAAAGAAGAAGCTATGAAGCTGCCAACATTTTCAGGTGTACGCAACCCCCCCCCCCCATATATTCAATAAACATTTTCCAATCTTCTCTAAACTTATGTTCTTCTTGTTCTCTTATTCTATATGTTAGGTCCGCAAGCCACACATATTCCATCAATTTAAGCTGCCATTCTTGTTTAGTTGGGACCTCACTTGTTTTCCATTTGGGGGCTAACAAAACACGGGTCACAGTAGTGGCATACATAAATAACCTTTTTCGACACCTGGGAATTTCCATCTGAATTGTCCCCAACAAAAAGGACTCCGTTTCCTCCCACCCACCTGAAAAGTGCTTTTAAACATTCTTTTCAATTTGTTATGAATTGTTTCCCAGAACTCTTTTACCCTTTTACAGGTCCACTGCATATGAAAGAACATACTCTACATAGTTTTAGATCCTTTGTAGCAATACCATTTGGGAGTCACACTATACCTGAAGCCAGAACTCATGCAGTCTCTTCTCCTACTTCTTTCATGCCTTCAAAGGGTTAGGGTTAGGGTCTACTGAGCAAACAGCCATGCTGGTGGGGTAGCAGGAGTCTTAGTGTCTCTCCAAACCTGACTGCTGGCTGTTCCCACCAGACCCTGAATTGTAGCCGTTATAGACCAATCAGATTAAACAGCATCATATCATCTAGTTTATAGTTATACCAATTTCTAAATGATGGATAAATCATTCAGTTTGTATGTGTAGTATCTCAGCCTCTGGAAGAATGTTTTATTATATTAGTGAGTATGTCACATAACTATTATTATTTTATATTCGGTTTACATATGCAAGGCACATTTATTTACCCGACATTCAGCTAATATCTTTAGAAGGTCAAATTTCAGCTCCCCCCCCCCCTTTACATCACTCCGCTTTTACTGTCTTCTACCTATATCTCCTCCATCCTATTGGTCATTAATGCATTTCCCTTTGGGGCCATAAACACTTCAAATAGCTGCGCATTAAATTTTGTGCTGTAGTCGCAGCCCATGAAAGCTGTACATCTTGTTTAATTTTAATGTTCATAGAGAAGTATTTCCAAGTGCGTGCAAAAACCACTGAAACAGAAATAGACATAGAGGACTTGGCATTCTGAACTCTTACCCAACCCTTTCCCTTAGTAGCCATAATAAATCAGCATTTGGAAGAATACTTTACTGTGTTACTGAGTGCATCACATAACTATTATTCTTTGACATTTATTATATTTCTTACTCAGTGTTCTCTAAAACGGACGGTGTGGAAAATATTAATATTAAATTGTGTAGTTTTAGAGCAGATCAACATCAAATCATGGCACATAACACCGGTCTTGAAAGACCTAAATTGGCTCCCAGTACGTTTCCGAACACAATTCAAAGTGTTGGTGCTGACCTTTAAAGCCCTAAACGGCCTCAGTCCAGTAAACCTCAAGGAGCGTTTCCATCCCCATCGTTCTACCTGGACACTGAGGTCCAGCACTGAGGGCCTTCTGGCGGTTGCCTCACTGCGAGAATCCAAGTTACAGGGAACCAGGCAGAGGGGCCTTCTCAGTAGTGGCACCTGCCCAGTGGAACACCCTCCCACCAGATGTCAAAGAGAAAAACAACTACCAGACTTTTAGAAGACATCTGAAGGCAGCCCTGTTTAGGGAAGCTTTTAATATTTGACAAACTATTGTATCTTAATATTTTGTTGGAAGCTGCCCAGAGTGGCTGGGGAAACCCAGCCAGATGGGCGGGGCAGTAATAATAATAATAATAACAATAATAATAATAATAATATGGCAGACATCTTTGCCATTTTGGGGGAAGCAGACCAAAGTCAAGGAAGGATTTCCACAGCTGTGTATCATTCTGCAAACTTCATGCAATTGATTTGTCACAATCAATACATGAGCTCTTGCCCAGAACACTGTACATTTTCAAGGCTCACATGGAGGATCTTTGGAAGAAGAGATATTCCCATTCGCTGCAATGTTGGAATCACTGGAAGCCTCAGTATACACCCCGGGCTGTGTCCACAAACTCAAAAGGAAGTGAAATGACAGCTGAAGCTCTTGTGGACAAGGGAGCTAAATGAGTACAAGCAAACTCCCTTCCCCACAAGAGATTTTTGGACCAGGGCAATGAGGCTAAATGAATCATTATTATTTTTTGCTATGTGAGACACACTGTGTCATATAAATGCACTCCTTACCAATTAGAACTGATAGAGGTCTCAAAGAGCATGTGGGGAGACGTGAGGGCCTGGGGCTCAGCTCCATGTTCTCCCCAATATTGTTTTCCCTTACTGGCTTTTGCTGGAACCTGGAAGTCAGTTCTGTCCCTGGACGGGAACAGATAGTCGGAACCAATGCCTAAGAAACCACTCACATTTATGTACTTTGATAAAGTTGTGGCCAAAATTATGCCAAAAACCTTAAAAACAAAAATTCTGTGTGAATTGTGATTTATTTAGGGGGTGGCTTGGGGACCTCAACACGCAATATCCTTTCATGTAACTTGAAGTCATTGCTGTGCAAAGATTTATGGGTATTAGAGTTTTTGTGCTTGCACCCTCCCCCCCTCCCCCCCCCCCGATTCTGGTTTATCCATTTCTCTGCTCATGTTAATTAGCAACAAGGGCACTTTTTAAGTTCATATGACAGTTCTCTTGAGGAAGAACTCCTATTCCACTGTGGTAACAGATAAGCAAGAAAAATGTGACTCTCTGCAGAATCTGATCTGCAAAATGTGATTGTTTTTCATTAGTTGATATTATAATTCTGCCTCAATTTATTAGGTCCCCCCCCCCTTCTGTTTTTCAGGCTCATAATATGCATACAACACATTTTAATTTCCTTGCTTAGTTATGTCTCATGTGGGAGCAGTGTAGCTGAATTACAACCCAACATTTTGTGTATTTCCATCAAGATGCTGTTGAGTTAAAAGGGCAATTTGATACAATAATTTATCATGATAAAAAGTCACCAAGTGTTGACCTTTCCTCACCTATCCCAAGGTGAAACTTTCTTGCGAGCATGCAATGCCCTAGTGTCAGATTTATATTCAGCAAACATCCGTGGAATTATCAGAATGTACCTTTCTTCCAGATGCAGTAAACTGTAAATCTGACCCAGCGGAGGTGCATTTGCAAAAATATCTTTGACACAGGAGAATGGCAGAGGAAGGTCACCATCTGATAGATCCCTTCTTTTCTCATATTATATTAGAAACTCACCATTTGTTGATGGTATACAGCTGGAGTTTTTAAAGCTGGGACCAAGCAACGGGAGCTCACCCCATCACGGGGATTCGAACTGCCAACCTTCTGATATGCAAGCCAAAGGCTCAGTGGTTTACACCACAGCGCCACCCGCACTCACTCACAGCTGGAATTTAGGCAGCCAGAACTCCATGAAAGGGACATTCACGCAGTTAACGAAATGTGAGAAACAGATCCCCAGAACAGCTTGAACTACTATAATAAAAATAGTTACAGTGCTTTTCCGTGTATAAGACAATTTTTTATTATTTTAAAAATCATGCTAAAAAGTGGGGGTCGTCTTATACATGGGTAGTGTATAGGATGGACACTTGATTGGTTGCTGCCACATCTGTCAGTGGCTATTGTGCGTGTTATTGGTTGCTGTGTCAATGGGCGGTGTTGATTGGCTGACACTCCAGTAGTTGGGCAGGTGATTGGCAGCTCCTGCCTGAGATGGGACAGATGGGAGGTGGATTTTATGATGCGTGCAGGTGAGCGATTTTCAGCACCCCCCCCCCCCAAATAAAGCTCAACAACTCTGGGCAATCCTCTGCAACAACTTCTCCCCCCATTTTCTTAATTTCGAGTCCCAAAAAATGGGGGTAGTCTTATACACAGGGGTGTCTTATAGAGTGATGCTGCTCATTATAAAAGACACCAATAAAGGCACACCAGAACAACTTTAAAAAGCAAATGTGCCAAAGTAAAATTGAAGAGGGAGCAACAATGTCATGGAATTTTTTTTAAAAAAATGTTTGGGTGTGGATGGGTTTAGGGAAGAGGATTTAAGCTCAATGGCATATTCACAATCCATCAGGAGGAGGAAAAGGGTGGACATGCATCCTGGAGAAAACAGTTCCCAAAACCTAGGTGTCCCCACTGAAAAGGCATACCCGCCAACTTCATTTCAGTAATTGAAATTAGATTTAGAAGACGCGGGTGGTGCTGTGGCCTAAGCCACTGAGCCTAGGGCTTGCTGATTGGAAGGTTTGTGGTTCGAATCCCCACGACAGGGTGAGCTCCCGTTGCTTGGTCCCTGCTCCTGCCAACCTAGCAGTTTGAAAACACGTCAAAGTGCAAGTAGATAAATAGGTACCGCTCCGGCAGGAAGGTAAATGGCGTTTCCGTGTGCTGCTCTGGTTTCGCCAGAAGCGGCTTAGTCATGCTGGCCACATGACCTGGAAAAACTGTCTGCGGACAAACATCGGCTCCCTTGGCCAGTAGAGCGAGATGAGCGCCACAACCCCAGAGTCATTCACGACTGGACTTAACTGTCAGGGGTCCTTTACCTTTTTACCTTCCTAGGAATGAATAGAAGTGGATTTGTAAAAGTAAATAAATGTGCTCACAAATATGAAAAAGGAAGAAATGTGCTAGATGTCTGAAAGGCAAGGAAATTATTATTGATAGACTATATTTTCACTAACAGTGCACTGCAAATCTCCCAGGGCAGTGCCCATTGGCTCTAGCATCCCTACTCGCAAATCTACACTTCAGGTAAGACCAATCACTCTATTTACCATGTGGATTGCTGGTGCCAATGGAATGGGACATACCACAGCAGATAAAAAGAAAATGGGGGAGTCCCAGAGCTGAAGATGCACTGATTATACACCTGCCTTCTGTCCACCTGGCTTGGGGCGGGGCCTAACAGACTCCATAAAGGACTGCTGCTGCTGCTGCTGGGCAGAGAGGATTCCCTTTTTGTTTTTTAAATTGCTTTTATTTTTTATCTATGCCATTTTAAATTGTGATTGATATTAATGCTGGATTCTTAGTTTTAGATTTTATTATTTATGTGGAAATTGTTTTCCATTTGTACTTTTTGATGTGTTTTATTTATTGTTTATGACTTTTGTTATGTTGGTAATTATGTAAATCCTGCCATGTTGTAAGCCGCCTTGAGCACTGTTTTAACTATGGAAAGGTGGCATACAAATAGAATGATGATGATGATTATAATACCTGATGGACTACAGTACAGTGCTACCTCGGGTTAAGAACTTACCGGTAATTCGTTCCAGAGATCCGTTCTTATCCTGAAACTGTTCTTAACCTCAGGTACCACTTTAGCTAATGGGTCCTCCCGCTGCCATCGCACTGCCGCCACGCAATTTCTGTTCTCATCCTGAAGTAAAGTTATTAACCCAAGGTACTATTTCTGGGTTAGCGGAGTCTGAAGCGTCTATAACCTGAATTTCAAATCTAAATATGATAAGAACTCATATGCTTTGTTTTCAGCATTGTAATCCGGATTTAGTAAATAAACAAATTTTTAATGGAGGATAGAAATAAAGCTGGATCCAGCCACCTAAACAGCAGATGCGAAGCGAGTTGAGGAAAGAGGAAACAGAGGGGTGTATTAACAGAGGAATCCGCACAAAATATGTCACTCCCGCTCAGAAAATAGTGCTGGCTCTGAGCAAACAAGCATAATCCTTCGACAAGAAAGAGGTTTGCTTTCTAATCAACAAAGGAGTGACATAGCAGAGTCTGTTTCACTGCCACTGAGTACTGTTGATAGCTCTGCTCCAGACTTCAAAGTTCCCTTTTTCACCAAAAAATACTCTTGTATTCCTTTGAAATCCCTCAAGTTCACAAACCAAGAACCATTCTTAATCCATGCTTTGATCTGAATTTTCGAGATACCGGACCATTGATCCCCCAACCCCTCACTTCACTGTTTGCTGATGATATTTCTTGAGCTTCTTGCCGCACAAGCTCATGTGCTCCCTGCTCATCGGAGGCTGGATTTGAAGTTCGCATTCTGCACATATACTTTATAATCACCCTTTTGCAAAGTTAACCTTCAGATTTAAAAAGTCTCAAGAGAATAACTTTGGTTTAATGACACATAGGGAAACTTTGGGAATGGGGCGGGGATAGAGATATTTCCTGATATTGTATGTGTGCGGATGTTGAGTTTAATAACTTTGTGATTCCAGGGTTTAAGCAGGCAAGCACATTTAAAAAAAATAAAATGAAAAAGTTTTGTATACATTAATCATCATCATTATCATCATTTTTAGTCTTATAGTTCAGTAACTTAAAGCACAATCCATCTGTGTCTACTTACTACTTAAAAGTAAGTCCTAATGAATTCAATGGGAATTACTCCTAGGTAAAAGGATTGCAGCCAAAAGTGGCAGAATGTGCTTCCAAACAACTTATGCAGAAATGTGTGCTATTCACAGTGACTGAATTCGTTCTTTCCTCTCTCTTCAAAATATAGTCCGGCCCCCCACAAGGTCTGAGGGACAGTGGACCGGCCCCCTGCTGAAAAAGTTTGCTGACCCCTGACTCTACTCTAAGAATCAAAACAGAAATCCCTTGTAAAAGGATAATAGATTCCAAATTATCTATTTGCTATGCCAATAGAGGCAATTTACCTCAATTTAGCTAAACCTTTAGCCACATCGTCACCGTATCATTAAGTGTTTGTTACAAAAACATTAGGAATGTGGCCTTGAGCCTTAAACTAGTTTGATAGCGTTGACTCACATAATAGAAGCTTACTGTGAGTGTGATGGCTTTATCCAATGTGCGAGACAATGAGGGGTTATTTCATTCTGAGGTTGCAGTCTGATATACATCTTAGAGAAGAAATACAACTCAGCTATGCTCAGTTTTAATTGGCTGGTCAACCATTCTGTGATTGGACCATTAGGTGGATGAACTGAGTCTTCATTTTTAAAGAGCATGACCAGCCCTCATAATTTGGAAAAAGACCTAGCCTTCTAGAACATTTGTGCCGATGGTTAGGAAGCTAGAGGGAGTCTAGTTATCAGGAAAAGTTTTTTTTATTCTGCTTCGGTCCCAATTTCTTCTTGTATTCAGCAGTCCATTCTGTTGTAACTGTACTCCAAACCTTGTGAATTCTACCCCTTCTTTAAAAACTTTTCCCCACACGTCTCATATTGTGCAATCAAAATAAAGTCTGCAGATGAAGAACATTTATGCAAGCGTGTCTAACTCATTTCTTTCAAATTGCAGAATTTAGGTTACAGATTTGGAGCTTTTTTAATTTGGAATTTCAGAGTCCTGAAATTAACAGCCTTCATTTCAGAAACAAATGGAGACCAGTGGCTTAAGAAAAAATATATATGGCTGCATTAAGTTTTGAAGCCAGTGCTTTAGCTGGCATGAATTAGTGTAACCCACCCTGAAATAGAGTACAGCGTTTACAGTTTAGCTAATCTCATTTTCTTTTCTCAATTATAGTCTTTGGGGAAGGCATTCATTTTAGCACCTCTGCTTCCAGACCGGTGTATTTCCACTTTTAATGTCACATTTAAATGCAGGAGCATATCAACAATTGCAGAATATCACTGCCTAGCCTTGCACTGCCTAAAATGTATTCTGTATGTCATCATAACATAAAAGATGTATTCCCCCAATGACATGCCACTTTGAAGATTTTTGCCTGGTGCAAAGGTGCAGTTATAAGAAGAAAATAAATATACGCTGATAGGGAATGAGGAGGGGTGAGATAATGGCCAAGGAAATAAGAAGCAAGATGAATACCATTTAACCCCAATTACAATAAGTGTTTGTACCTCTTTATTATTTTTGCATGCAAATACCAGGAAGTAGGGCGTAGAGAAGGCATCCCCAACCTTCAGCCCTCCAGATGTTTTGGACTACAATTCCCATCATCCCTGACCACTGGTCCTGTTAGCTAGGGATCATGGGAGTTGTAGGCAAAACATCTGGAGGGCCTCAGGTTGGGCGTACCTGGCATAGAGGGACTGTTCCCAAGTGGTAATATGAATGGTACTCCCTCCTTGCACAAAGGGCAGAATCTTGAAACTCTACCAAAGGTGACATCACCAAGGTTCAAAGCAGCCCTGAAGCTCAATGGGTTGGATTAATAGGCTGTTATATCTAAGCCCGTCTCTTCATAATCTTCTTAACTCCTTGAATTCCTAAAAGTCCACATATTTGGGGGGAAAGTCACAGCTCAGTGGTGAAGCAAATGCACACATTTTCATTCCGCAGGTAGGGAACACAGGGCTGCCGTATTTCACAAAGTGAAAATCCAGGCACAAAAGTTGTCGAGCTGTTATTTTGCAGCTATTTTAAATGAAATTCGCCAAAATCTACACTTCTGACATGGACTGCCATACGTCCAGATTTCCCCGGACATTTCCCAGCTATGTCCAGGAAATTCCAGATGCATGGAACATCTGTCCAGAAACCACTGGGATGCTCTTGCCAAGTCAGTGTTGGTGATGCTGAGGAAGATGTGCCAAAGCATGCTTCCTATATTCCTATTTTCTTTCATTTGCCCTTTCTAGATATTTGGTGTTTTCAGCACCTTTATTCAGTAATTTTCTAGCATCACTGTCTGATGCTTCTAAGGAGCAGATGATTGCTCATTTGAAAGATTAAAGCCCAGGAAGAAATTCTGAATTATGTCGTCAGTAAAACCATAAATTATTACCGGAAGATATAACCTCTCCTCCCCTAGTTATCAGCCCAACAGATGCCCTTATAACTCTTTGGTTCTTTGGTACCTTCATGTACATTATTGTCAGGCTGATTGACAGTAAGAAAGATAAAACAACAAAACAGAGATAAATCATCGGGAACAGAAACTAAAGGAGATAACAAAAATGCCACAGGGACTGCAAACGGGCCAGAAACAAACAATGGAAATGATAAATATGATAACTTGCATATCAATGAGTCTCAAATAATGCTTAGTTGTTACTCACACTTGCATAGATCTACTTGATTGAGGTAATTTACATACTCTGAAGGTCATTCCCCACGGAAAGCTGTGATAAAACACTCCGATTATGGCAGATATGTCTCCATGCAGGGGCAGGAAGCCAAGCCCTGTGAAAACCACCAGAGATGGAGGCAGAAGCAATTCCAGAGATAACTCTGCTAACCTGGGCCCACTGTGAACTGTGTGACTGGCCTTCATTGCAGACCCAGAGTTGACCAAACTATGAGGCAAGATAAGGCAACTTCCTCAGGTGGCAGGATCCACAGGGGCAGTAGATATTGTTATAGATTTAGGGGCGGGAGCTAAACTCAATAAATTAATGAATGGTAGGATTTTGATTATTTGGATGTGAAGGGAGAAATACAAGCTGCAGAAGAATTCCTGGCCAAGCTAGCATCATTAAGAAACAATACAGAGCCACTGAGGACCATTGGCAATATGGTGATATTATTATTATTATTATTATTATTATTATTATTATTATTATTATTTTATTGTTTATATCCCACTCATCTGGCTGGTTTCCCCAGCCACTCTGGGTGGCTCACAACAGAATATTAAAAACACCAAACATTAAAAAACTTCTCTAAACAGGACTGGCTTCAGATGTCTTCTAAAAGTCAGTTATTTATTACCTTGACATCTGATGGGAGGGCGTTCCATAGGGTGGGTTCCACTACCGAGAAGGCCCTTTGCCTGGTTCCCTGTAAATTGGCTTCTCGCAGTGAGGGAACCACCAGAAGGCCCTCGGAGCTGGACCTCAGTGTCTGGGTAAACAAAGGGGGTGGAGACACTTCTTCAGGTATACAAGAGAACTGTTCCCCTTTCCTGAGGTGTGAACAGAGACTGGGGGTTTGGGAGGTTGATGGTAACTGTGTGTGGGGGGGGATAGGAAAAGAGAGGTTTTTTAGCAAGGCATTCTGGGAAGAAAAAAGAAAAAAGTAAAAAAAAAAATGGGATCCATCTTGGGCAGGCTGGCTGAAGGCTGGCTGGGAGACATGCCTTAGACTCCAAGGCTGCACTGCTATGGGGGACAAGTCCCTCTTGAAGTGACCATTCATTTCAAAATCTGGACTTCCCCCATTCAGACTGAAGGTGTAAATAATAAATAAATAAATCATATTTCTTAAAACTATGATAGTCTCATCTGTGTCTCAATTCTCCAAAGGAATGCTGACACTGGGTGAATGCCTGGAACTCAATGGACTCTTCCCACAATTTGAGAGAGAGGGAGGCACCCAACTTTTGTAACAATGTTTACCCCCCCCCCTTCTTCCTGATGTGGATCTTCACTCACACACCTTTTTGTGGTTTGTGTCAGGTGCCAACATGCCTTGGGCCAGCCCTGTTTAGACCACTCACTTCATACATTCATTGAAGTATATCATGATTAGGGATGGGAGAGAAATTATGTCCAGTTCACCTTTAAGAAGAAGAAGAAGAAGAGTTTGGATTTCCTCCCCCACAACAAACACTCTGTGAGGTGAGTGGGGCTGAGAGACTTCAAAGAAGTGTGACTGGCCCAAGGTCACCCAGCAGCTATATGTGGAGGAGCGGAGACTAGAACCCGGTTCCACAGATTACGAGACTACTGCTCTTAACCACTACACCACACTGGCAAATCTACTTATTTTGCACGAACCGAAACACAGCTATCCTTCGAAATGAGTTCTTCTCTGAATTCTGCAATGCAGGTCGCCAGCCATTCATGCGCTAGGGTAAAATGTGCCTAGAGATGCCTATATTAGTGAAAATGCATTACATAAGGGATAACTTTTTTTTTTTGCGAAAATCTGAATAATATGCAAAACTGTTTACAAATATGAATATATTTGGAGAAATGTGTAGGAGATTCATGGTAAATTGGAGTCACACCCACACTTCATATGGCCATGAAGAGGCATTGGTAAGATAACATAAAGTATTGAGATAATAAAACATATTATAACTTCATATTTTCCACCTTCTTTAAACTTTTTCACACAGTTACATTGGACACAGGTACAAGTTTGGGTTTTCTTTCTTTTTCTTTCTCCAGAGTTTGTGAAAACCCACTCTTTAAAGCTGAATTGGAGCAAACAGCAATCCGGGGAAATCCTGAATTACCCTTAGTTGCACTTCAGCTTTAAAGAGTGGGTTTTTTTGGAGGGAAATAGCCAGAGCAAAAATAAAAATAAAAAAGCACTCAAAGACACAGACCATGAAAGTGCGGGCTGTACCTGGAAAACGCATAGGAAATCTTATAATAAAATATGGGATAGCTCTTTCATTCCAGTAACTTTAAATTCAGCAACTGAAATCAAACCACGGGGGTGGGTTGTGTGGGATTCTTTTTTAAACTTGCCAGCAACACTTAAATCAACATCGCTGTGCAGAAATCGTACATTACATAAAATAAACCCCACCGTTTATTTTAATCAAATCTATTTTGAACTGAATTAGTCTCAGTAACCAAAGCTGAACCCAGCTGAGCACACACGCTGCAAAAAGAAATGGCATTATTGTGCAGAAAATTAGCTTGGAATTCATTATATCTTTTAAATAATTTAAGTCGCATTTTGTCGTGGAAAAAAACATAAATAGCTAATCGAGATCAAGATTACAAGCTCCAGTAATTTAACAGAGCTGTAACTTTGCAACAGAAGTTGTTAACCTCGCTGGTGTTTTCACATCACCATTTGGAACCGTTGCCATTAATAAGAGATTGACACTCTGCAAAGAAAAGAGTTGCTGTGCTCCAAATAAGCTATGGTGGGTGAAGCAGTATCAGATTTAATTGCACATCATTTTTTAGTGCTGTCCAATCTAGTGTAAGGTAGCTCAGTAGCTGAGTGTTTGCTCTGCATGCAAGTGGTCCCCTGGTCAATACCTGGCATCCCCAGGTAGGTCCTTGGCTTGGAATTCTGGAAGGATGCTACTAGTCAGACCACACAGTGCCGAGCTACATGGACCAAAGATCTGACTGACAGCTTCCCCACATTTCTGTGTTCATGAATCATAGGCTTTAAAAGGGATCTTGAAGGTGGACAGGTAAAGCAGCTAAAGGCTTCTGGGAGATGATATATAATGAGATGAAAACAAGCATTTCTTTTAGGAATAATTGAGACAGACGTCCCCAAGGATCAAAGGAATTTATTTCTTTATGCAACTACTGCAGGCTGAATTTTATATGCCCCCAAAATATAGGGGGTGACAGCAGTCAGGAAATTAAAAGACGCCTGCTTCTTGGGAGAAAAGCAATGGCAAACCTAGACAGCATCTTAAAAAGTAGAGACATCACCTTGCCAACAAAGGTCCGTATAGTTAAAGCCATGGTTTTCCCAGTAGTGATGTATGGAAGTGACAGCTGGAACATAAAGAAGGCTGATCACCGAAGAATTGATGCTTTTGAATTGTGGTGATGGAGGAGACTCTTGAGAGTCCCATGGACTGCAAGAAGATCAAACCTATCCATTCTGAAGGAAATCAACCCTGAGTGCTCACTGGAAGGACAGATCGTGAAGCTGAGGCTCCAATACTTTGGCCACCTCATGAGAAGAGAAGACTCCCTGGAAAAGACCCTGATGTTGGGAAAGATGGAGGGCACAAGGAGAAGGGGATGACAGAGGACGAGATAATAATAATAATAATAATAATAATAATAATAATAATAATAATAATTTTTATTTATACCCCGCCCTCCCCAGCCAAGGCCGGGCTCAGAGCGGCTTACAAGCAATAATAAAAACAAGATGAATGATTACAACTTAAAAACAAAAGTAAAATACAACATGAAAATAATGTAACATTAAAATATTAAAATGTAGCCTCATCGCAGGAGGAGAAGGAAAAGAAAAAAGAAAGAGAGGGAGGGAGGGAATCAAATTGGCTCCAAGCCAAAGGCCAGGCGGAACAACTCTGTCTTACAGGCCCTGCGGAAAGAAATCAGATCCTGCAGGGCCCTGGTCTCATGAGGCAGAGCGTTCCACCAGGCCGGAGCCAGAGTTGAAAAGGCCCTGGCTCTGGTTGAGGCCAATCTAACTTCCTTAGGGCCTGGGACCACTAGGGTGTTGCTATTTATGGACCTTGAGGCTCTCCGTGGGGCATACCGGGAGAGGCGGTCCCGTAGGTACGAGGGTCCTAGGCCGTGAAGGGCTTTAAAGGTCAAAAGCAGCACCTTAAATCTGACCCTGTACTCCACCGGGAGCCAGTGCAGCTTGAAAAGCACTGGGTGAATATGCTCCCATGGCAGAGACCCCGTGAGGAGCCTCACTGCAGCATTCTGTACTCGCTGGAGTTTCTGGGACAGCTTCAAGGGCAGCCCTGCGTAGAGATGGCTGGACAGTGTTCTCGAAGCTACCAGCATGAGTCTGACCAAACTGTGGGAGGCAGTGGAAGACAGGAGTGCCTGGCGTGCTCTGGTCCATGGGGTCACGAAGAGTCAGACACGAATTAACAACTAAACAACAACAACAAATGTAGGAGCTGTCCGAATGAGGGAGGAGTGGCAGATGAGGATGATGGAACATGCAGAACTGGCGAGTCTAACCAGTAGAATTAGAGAACAAGAGGAAAGGGTGTTTAAAAAGGATTGGAAAGTGTTGTAAACAGGATAAAACGCTGGAATAAATTCAGCAGTCTAGGTTGTGTTGAGATAAAATGAGAGTGACTAGAACATGCAGCAGCAGTAATCGTTGGAGGAAGCCATGGAAAGGTGGAAGGGAAGTCCATGATAATGTACTGTTATTATGAATGTGGAAAAATTACAATGAAAATCACAAATAAAACCCTTAAAAAAGAGAAGGATCTTGATTGTTATCTAATGCAACCTCTGCTCAGTGCAGGATCTGCAATGCAGGATGCAATTGCAGCCCCCCTGACCCTTGCTGGAAATCTCTTTGGATGAGGCAGTGACAAATGCAGGCCTCTTCTTAGTTCACAGTACCATAGAATTGTAGAGTTGGACGGGGCCACCAGGGTCATTTGGTCCAGCCCCCTGTAATAGACTGAGTCACCAGAGCAACTGCTCACAACCACACACAAAAACTCAACAGATGTCAAAAATCCATGGCAGCCTCCTTACTTTCTTTTTCTTTGAAAATTACCAACATTTATAGAATCATGACAAATCTACCGCCTTGGCTATTACGATCGTTACTGAACACACTGATGCATTATTGTTATGTGAGGTGCCGTGAGGTCACACAATTTCCGTTTCACAACACACATTTACAAGCATTGCTGTTGCTTAAGCCACACTATAATCTTGTCCTCCAGTGCTCTCACCTGCTGAGAAGCAAAGCTTCCTGAAAGTATATTCGAAATACCTCAAGGGCTTAAAATCATACAGCAACAATCCCTGTCCTTAATATTATATTTTACTGTTTTGTTTTCCACCTTGCAGCAGCTTGCTAGGTGCAAAGCAGAGTCCTGTGTGTATGTGTGTGCAAGCCGCCATTGCATTGCTTATTTTTCAAAACAAAGTGAATGCATTTACATATTTTTTCTTCAGATATGGAGATTGAGTATGCTGTCTGTCTAGAAATAGCTGTGATTGCTGTCCTGAATACTGATAATCTGTGATAGATAGGCCAAAGCAAGTGACTCCAGTTAATCCAGTAATTCTATGCATATGCTATACACAGAAACGTAGGTGCCAACTCCCTGGGTGTCTGAGCACCCACAAAATTCCCCATGGAAAGGCCAGGCACCCACAAATTTTGGTGCCAATGCCTTGCACTCTGCATGGCACCCATGCCGCCAGGCACCCACAGTTGCGCTGCCAAGCTGGCACTGCTGAACAGAAATAAGCTTCACTGAGTTCAAGTGGGCTTACTCTCAGGCAAGTGTATCTGGAATTGTGGATTTTAACCCTACGCACGAGGGGTGATGAAATCTAAGGCTCAGCGGCCTTAGTCTTTGAGACTCTTCCCACACCCACTCTCTCCTGACCACACCCCACAGAAGCCCTGCCCCACGCCTTGCTTGAGTGTTTTTACTTATCCGGAATATTTCTTTGAACTGTGCCTTTTGGTTAGCATGGAGGAGATGTGTACATAGAAACCTCTGGCACGACTGGCTGAAATCTGCCAATTGTGCAAAGGGCTGCATGCAATACTCCACCTACTTTTGCCCACAGATCTCCCAACCCCTAACATGTAGTCCTTGGAAGTTTGCCCAAGACACAATGCAGCTCAAACCTGCTGTGTATACCATGGGTCGGTAAACTAAGGCCTGGGGGCCAGATCCGGCCCAATAGCCTTCTAAATCCGGCCTGCGTACAGTCCAGGAATCAGTGTGGATCAAAGAAGGTACTTTTTATCATATGTGGTGGACATGTCCTAAGGTGAAAGACTTCTGGGAAAGGATTTATAATGAGTTAAAAAAATGTTGAAAAATACATTTATTAAGAAACCAGAAGCCTTTCTACTTGGAATATTAGGACTGGAATTGCCCCCAAAAGATGTTCGACTGTTTTTGTATGCCACTACAGCGGCAAGACTTTTATTAGCCAAAAACTAGAAATCGCAAGAGATACCAACAATAGAAGAATGGCAGATGAAGGTGTTGGACTTTTTGGAGCTGGCTGAACTAACTGGAAGAATCCGCGACCAGAAAGAAGAGGAGATACAAGAGGATTGGAAGAAATTTAAATAATATTTAGCTAAATATTGTGATATAAGATAAATAGAAAATTCTTGGAAATAATAAATAGGCTTGGGAATAGAATAAGAATATGTGGTAGTAAATATTAAGGATTAAAATATTAATAAAGGAGAAGAGATTAGTAAATGAAAGGAGTTAATATTATTAGAAATATGAATTTGGAGAACTGTTATACAAGTGACATAATGAAATTCAGTTAGAGGGGATTCGAGGAAGTCAGTTATTAATGTAATGAGAATTAGGTATTTGAAGAAACAATTTTTCTTTGTGTTTAGTTTATTGTAGTGTAATGTGTTTTTCTTTGTTGTGTGTTTTGTTATCTCATTTTTGTGATAAATGTGGAAAATCAATAAAATTTTAGGGGGGGGGGGAGGAATCAGCGTGGATCTGTTCGTTCGGGCTGCACCAGCTTCCGCGTTCTTTCCCTCTCCCTCACCCGGCGGCGGCACCTCCTCCCTCCCTCCTCCTGGCTTCTCCCCGCCCTGCCTAGAGCCAAGTGGAAGGGGGCTGGGCTTTGGCTGCTGCCAGCAAATACAATATATGCAGTGCAAGAGACACATGTTAAAAAAACACACGGGAAAATTTTAGTCAACAAAAAATTAGGAAACGAATTTATTTCATTGGATAAAAGTAAAAAGAGAGGGGTGGTTTTGTACATAAAAAATAAATTAGAGGCACAACAATTATTTAAGGATGAGGAAGGAAGGTACATTGCAGTCCAAGTCAATTGGCAAGGCAAGAAATTGATAATTATAGGAGTGTATAGGTATGCAGTGACAGCAGCAAGAATTTTGATGGCCCAGAAATGGAAACAGGAAGAAATGCCGACTAGGGAAGAATGGAGAATGAAGCTGATGCAGAGATGGACAAATTGACGGGAAAAATTCAGAACCAACGCGATCAGAGTTTTACCGAGGACTGGAATAAATTTACAGAGTATATCAAAAATGTATGTGAGGAGCAACTAACGCTTGTTGGCTTTCAAGAAGCTTTGTGAAAAAGATTGATTGAAATGTTGTTTGAAAGATAATGATAAGATTAAGATTGGCAAAGTGCAATATAAATTTAAGAAATGTGACTAGTAGTGATAATATGGAAAATTGTCAGGTAGGCTGAGGGAAGTCTAAAAGATGTATATGTAAGAGGTGAATGTTAAATATGGATGGAATGTATATTGGAAACTGAATAAAAATTAATTATATAAAAAAATATATATGCAGTGCAGGGTCTTAGGAATGGGGGCGGGGGGACAGGTTGCCCCGGGTGCCATCATGGAGGGGGGTGACAAATGATCAAGGAATAATTACTGCCCTACTAGGCAGTAAACTTTTTTTTGAAAATGCCTGCTCCAAAGGTCTTATCTTACTACACTAGGGATTACAGTGGTACCTCAGGTTACATACGCTTCAGGTTACAGACTCCGCTAACCCAGAAATAGTGCTTCAAGTTAAGAACTTTGCTTCAGGATGAGAACAGAAATCGTGCTCCAGCAGCGAGGCAGCAGCAGGAGGCCCCATTAGCTAAAGTGGTGCTTCAGGTTAAGAACAGTTTCATGTTAAGAACAGACCTCCAGTACGAATTAAGTACTTAACCCGAGGTACCACTGTATATAGCTATATATGACATTTCATGCATATCAGTTAATATCTTGACCCCCCCCCCTCCACAAAACTAGCTGTTTACTTGGCCGTTTTCCTTTGTCGTGAAGGCTGAAATTTCAGTTCAATGGGGCACTTACTGTTCCCAACCCTAACCCGGCAGAAAGCCATCTAATTAGACTTTAATTTGATTTTGACATGTTTTTAGGAGGTAATTTACTTATTGTTTGATTTTATACCAATGTTATGTATCTGATGTTAGCTGCCCTAATCCTGACTTTGGCCAGGGAGGGCAGGATATAAATAAAAGTTTATTATTATTATTTATTATTATTCCTTTGTAAGAAAATATGGAATAACATAAAACCATTTTTGCAGGCAAAAAAATAAATAAAATCAATGTGTGTTCGGGGGGGGGGGGTGACAAGAAATTTTCCACACCAGGTACCACCTGACCTTCCTATGCCTCTGGTGCATAGAAATTCATTCAATTTTTTCTCTCTAAAATATAGTCCGGTCCCCCACAAGGTCTGAGGGACAGTGAACCTGTATGAAGGACAGTGAGCCTGTGAAAAAATTTGAGGACCCTTGATGTATACTTACCTCTGAGGAGATATAGACACAACTGTGTCATTACTGACTCAGTATAGAGAAGCTCCATTTCTTTCTTAGCAGAAGCTTAGCTGAGCTAATAGCTTTGAAACAATACAAGAGCTACAACTGAAAAACAAACAGCTAGTGTAGATAGGTATATCAATTAAATAAATACATAAATTTCTATTCTGTTACCAAAGGAACTTGGGATGGCAAACAATAAATAGCAAAGTAATACTTAAACTAACTAAATAAATATTTTAGACCTTGGACTTGTTTTTTTTTAACTGAGCTTAATTGCCTGACAGGGCCTCATCCTCCTTAGATGGCAAACAAACTACTTCATCACTTATTGCAAAGGACTTGAGCAAAGCTTCAGTATCTGATGTTCTTTTAACTTCCACCCTCCTCCATCCACACCTGAATTTCAGCAGTGAGGATGACTTCTTTATGTAACCAATGAAGAAGACTTTGTGGTCCATAGAAGAACCAGGTGTCCAATTACATTAGATGGATTTTGCTTAAAATATCCATCACTTCCAGTTTTGAACTCGCTCATGTTCAACTGCTTGAACTGAAAGTGTAACAGGCCTTATAGGTACTGGGGAAAAGAATGGTCTGGCCATTTCAGCACTTAAAAAGCAGAACAAGAACAGTGTTTGAGCCGCTGTTGTATTACAGGTACCACTTTCAGGTGAGATGAAAAAGCGTGAAAATTCCATGGTTGCTCATGATCTTGTCACATTTTGTAAAATTGGAGGGTATTATCCTCAATGTCCTGGTCAAATTCAAACCCTCATTTTTACAGCTTACCAGTCTAAGCATCTTGCTTTTTGAAAGGGATGCGAGATTGCTCAGTCTTTGGGCAAATGGTCAAAATCTTGATGGCTTCTGCTACAGGCAGAAGCAGTGAGAAAGGGTGATTTGCAGCAGAGAAGCGGTGGGTAAGAGTTGGCTTAATCAGAAATCTTTTCTTTTGAACAATGCCTTATAGAATTCTAAAAATATAGAAATGGGTAAAATGGAACATAGAAGTATCAGGTTCGGTTGCTGACTCTCCAATTAAAAGGGTACTGAGTAGCAAGGATTGAAAGATCCAAGCTTTGGGGTGCTTCTCAAGTCAGAACAGATTACATTATCATCATCATCATCACTTTTAATTTAATTTAGATTGCAGCTATAACAAAGGCGGCATTTTTCCATCTCCACCAAGCTAAGCAGTTGGCTCCTTACCTCTCTCGCCCTGACCTAGCCACTGTGATCCACGCGACGGTCACCTCCAGACTGGATTATTGTAACTCGCTCTATGTGGGGCTGCCCTTGAGACTGACCCAGAAACTCCAGCGGGTGCAGAATGCTGCAGCGAGACTCCTTACAGGGTCTTCGCTGCGAGATCACATTCACCCGGTGCTATACCAGCTGCACTGGCTCCCAGTGGAGTACAGGATCAGGTTTAAGGTGCTGATTTTAACGTTTAAAGCCCTATACGGCCTAGGACACTCGTACCTACGGGATTGCCTCTCCTGGTATGTCCCACAGAGAAACTTACGGTCTTCAAATAAAAACATATTGAAGGTCCCAGATCACAGAGAGGTTAGGCTGGCCTCAACTAGAGCCAGGGCTTTTTTGGCTGTGGCTCCGATCTGGTTTAACACTCTGTCACAAGAGACTAGGGCCCTGTGGGACTTGATATCTTTCCGCAGGGCCTGCAAGACAGAGCTGTTCCACCAGGCCTTTGGCCAGGGCACAGCCTGACTCCCTCCCTTGGCAATCTTCGCGGAGCTCTGGCCCAATGGTTGCCAGTGGCTTGATTTGAATTAATTTTATAACGAATGATTTTAGAGTGTTGTGTTGTGTTGTACTTTTGTACTGTTTTATTGTTGTTAGCTGCCCTGAGCCCGGCTTCGGCTAGGGAGGGCGGGATATAAATAACAGTTGTTGTTGTTGTTGTTGTTGTTGTTGTTGTTGTTGTTGTTGTTATCCATTCTTACATAATTTGTTTCACTTGCAAAATGATAGGTGGTGGCATTTTTTCTCTCATTCCAGATTGCTTGTCTTCTTTCTGTGGAACCTTTTACTTTTTCCTCAGTCTATCAAGGCAGTCTGACTTACTGCACAGCATATTTTTCAGGAGCCACCCACTGTGCCCTAAATTCTTCCCATATGTAATCATCCAGGGATGCTGTTTTGCATTCAGTGATCTTAAAAAAGAAATAACAGCAGCACAATATTCTCTTTTCCCCCCACATGTGATTCAAACTAGGAGTTAGACAAGAAAGGGCAGCCAAGGCATATTAAATGCCTTTCAGTTGCTTAAATTCTGCTTCATGAAAATCTTAGCTCTGTTTTCTGCACCCCCTGCTGTGCACCTCTGAGCTCCCTCAGCAGGATTGGGAGATGTTATCCCATTGCCAGCAATGAAATAAGATTCCATAGCAAGCCTAGTCAACTTCAATACATGGAATTGCAGAGTGTGGAAGGAGCCTCTTGTTCTTTGCCTTAGGCAGCAAACTGTCTCAGAACTACCTTGCAGTCCTCTATGAGCAATACGACAGCCATGAGTCATGTTTCTATAACCTGTATTATTCTCACTTGCTCAAAAAAAACAGTAAGAAAAGTGGTTCGTCCACCTGAAAACAAGCCACACTGCAACCAGCTGAACACAATCTCCAACCCCTTGCAGTGCCTGTGTGTGTGTGTGTGTGTGTGTGTGTGTGTGTGTGTGTGGACTGGTCATGGTGTTCTGATGATGCCTGATTATTGTCTTCCAAAGCAACTACTTGATTCCAAACTTAAGAATGGTAAACGTAATGCCGGTGGACAACAAAAGAGATTTAAAGATGTTCCCCAAGCAAATTTTAAAAAGCACCAACAACTCTACCCAAGGCACCATGGACTTTGAAGGAGCATGAACTCAGGATGAAAGGAAGAAACGAACTAAGAGGAAGGCATGTGTGGCAAACCCTCACCGTGATCAACTCCTGCCCGGAAACCTATGTCCCCACTGTGGAAGGATGCGTGGATCCAGAATTGGCCTCCACAGTCACTCATGGACACACTGTTAAGACCACATTCATGGAAGACAATCTTACTAGGCTATGTGTGATCACCAAAGAAAGAAGAATATAAATAAAGGACCTACCCACATGATGCGGACACAAATCCCCACACTAACACTATGCAATAGAATGTGTGTGTGTACACACCCACACCCACACCTCCCCCTCTTTATTTTCCCCCTAACTGCAAGATGTCACACTCCAAATATAAATGAACTGTGAGAAAGATTCTATGAATTGAAAGTAGAACCCTATTTGAACTTTTCCTCTTTTTTAAAAAGGTGTTCATAGAAAGATTTTAGTGCTTGACTAGACCTTTGAAAAGGAAAAGGGACCCGGCATACAGCTTCTGGGTCATGTGGCCAGCATGACTAAGCTGCTTCTGGCGAACCAGAGCAGTGCATGGAAATGCTATTTACCTTCCCGCTGGAGCGGTATCTATTTATCTACTTGCACTTTGACATGCTTTTGAACTGCTAGGTTGGCAGGAGCAGGGACCGAGCAATGGGAGCTCACCCCATCGCGGGGATTCAAACCGCCGACCTTCTGATCAGCAAGTCCTAGGCTCTGTGGTTTAACCCACAGTGCCACCCACGTCCCTTAATGACCAGCCCTTTACATGGTGGTAAAATAAACAAAGTGAGTGGATGTTTGTTGCTCTGCAAGCGTGCCAGCTTGGCCCTGCGACCGTGGTGCCATGCATTGCGCATGGCTCTGGCACTGAAATTTGTGGGTACCTGCCCCTTCTATGGGGAATTTTAAGGGTGCTCGGTCACCCAGCACCCCAGGGATTTGGCACCTATGTTTCCCTGTAAAGGTACCCTGTCTCTTGAGCTGACCACCGTATGGCGGAACTAGTCTTAGAAGTTCATCCATGGCTATCAAAATAGAGAGGTGGAAGTTTGATATCAGTCATTTCTGCTTCAAAATATGAACGAACCCACAGTGCCATTTTTATACACTGCACAGAAGATCAATAAAGTATGTGCTATTTTTTATTTGCCCGTACTGCCTTGACGTCATTATAGATGGAGAAATGGGGAAGTTCAAACTTAAGTGTGATCCGCTGGCCTCTTGACATTTCAGAAGTCCCTCCAGCACCCAATTCCATTTCATCCTGTTGTTGCTGATAAGGAAGTTGTTCTAACTTTGGCGAGGCGACATGGCGCCAGTTAGTGTTCCCTCAGTGTCTTTCATACTCTGGGACGCGATCCAGAAAAACATTCTGTTTTATGAGATTTCCTTGGCCCGCTTGCATAAAGAAGCTGGAAGGAAAGATAACACAAATGCAAGTGTTTTGTTAGAACAAAGGCAGTTTAGAAAGAAATGTTGGTGCTGGTGTGCGCCCAGGAAATAGTTGTGATTAATACAGAGTTGCTATCCTCAAACGTTATTCAGAAAGCCTCTCCTCCTCCAGGAGGGGAGGGATTGTGAGTGGGACAGTTTCCCGTGTTATGCAGGGGGCGTTCCGGCCCCTGCCCTGCTCCGTCGTTGGCGCGCCATGCCTTCCAAAAGAACACCCAATCGGGTGGCAGCTCGGGGGCGTGGTTTAGCCGCTCAAATGTGGCCTCGCCAGCTCTCCCCGCCATTGCTCTGCCGATCTCTTGTTGGTGTATGGAAGGGCAAGGTGTGACCATCGCCTACCCCTTCATTTTTGGGTATTCCATTAAAGGAATCCGGTGGTTGTGGATCCTGTCTGATGCCCTGTGCTGCTGGGGCCATGGCATGACCCCCGGTGATATCAGGAGAGAACTTATAGTTGCATTTGCATCAACAGTCTCCCCCTACTGGTGGTTAACCCTCATCAGACTCACCCCTCTCTGAGCAATGGGAGCTCAGAGAAGCAATTTGTGGTTGTCCAATGCCTAAGCCTGGGGACGCGGGTGGTGCTGTGGGTTAAACCACATAGCCTAGGACTTGCCGATCAGAAGGTCGGCGGTTCGACTCCCCGCGATGAGGTGAGCTCCCGTTGCTTGGTCCCTGCTCCTGCTAACCTAGCAGTTCGAAAGCACGTCAAAGTGCAAGTAGATAAATAGGTACTGCTCCGGCGGGAAGGTAAACGGCGTTTCTGTGTGCTGCTCTGGTTCGCCAGAAGTGGCTTAGTCATGCTGGCCACATGACCTGGAAGCTGTCTGCGGACAAAACGCCGGCTCCCTCGGCCTATAGAACGAGATGAGCGTGCAACCCCAGAGTCGGTCACGACTGGACCTAATGGTCAGGGGTCCCTTTACCTTTACCTTTAATGCCTAAGCCAATACCTCTCACATGCTGTAATCAATAAAGGGGCTATGATGGGCTGCTTTTCTAGCCCATTAACCTAATATGCTGTGTCCACGTGTCTTTATTATTCCCAAGCGGGAAACAGGTCCTCGAATCACAAGTAACAATGCAGAGCCCTAAAACTAGGAAAGGTTGAAACATGGTTTCTCAGTTTTGGAAATAAAGGGTATGGAGCAACAAACTGTAACAAATGGCTCTTTCCTTTTGAATATGATAGACATCATGAAGGCCTTTCCCTAATAATACTCTTGATGCTGTAGTACAAACTAGGTAACTGGCAGTGACCAGAGAAAACCTCACACTTAGAATGAAGGAAGACCCCTACAGGATCAGTACAAATGTCTATTTAATCTACATCTTGTTTCTTACCGGATGTCTTTGCAAAGCCCACAATAAAGGGCATCAGAGCAATGCAACTCTTCCTTGAGCCCTGTGGTCCATAAAGTATCTACCAAGACCAGGTCCACTGTTGAAGTGCTGGTCACTTTGCCCATTCTCCTTCCATCAAGCGTTTTGCCCCATAGCACTGTAGATGGGAGAGGACCAGTTTGGGCGAAAGGATCAGAGTGATTCAGCAGGGCAGGAAGTACAACAAACGAATCTCGCTCTTTTCTTTCCATCTTTGAAAGGTCCAAGCACCTTCTCTTCGCTGATGCCTAGGGAGCTCCACAAGCTTAGGGGTTGTGGAGCTCCTTCACTCATCTGTCCTGCTGGACTTCAATGGAGCCAGCATTTTCAATGGACAAACTGACTTCAAAATGGCAAAAGGTCTGTAGTTCAGTGTCAGAGCACCTGCTTTGCATACAGAAGGTCCCAGGTTCAGTCTCCCAGGTAAGGCCAGGAGAGTCCTCTTCTGAAATACCAGACAGTTGCTTCCAGTCACAAGAGACAATGCCAGGCTAGAAGGCCCAATAGTCTGAATCAGAAGAAGGCAGCTTCCTATGTTCCTGTGATTGTTACAATATGTAGAAAATGATCCTCGGAGGGTTCCATGCAATAAGCAAAAATAGTCTGTCAAATTGCTTTATAGAATCATAGAATTGTAGAGTGGGAAGGGACCATGAGGGTCATCTTTTGCATGGTGAGGCCCAGGGCCCCGCAGCCCTCTTAGATAATAAACAAACGGACATGAATATTTAGGTTAATGGGATAAAATAGGCCACAACTTTATTGGTTACAGATGTGAGTGGTTTGGCTTAGACATTGGGTGAAACCGGACTCTGTCCTAACTTTTGCCTATCTGCAAGGAGTCTACAAGGAGCCAGTGTGGTGTAGTGGTTAAGAAGGGTTAAGAGCAGTGGACTTGTAATCTGGGGATCCGGGTTCGCGTCTCCGCTCCTCCACATGCAGCTGCTGGGTGACCTTGGGCTAGTCACAATTCTCTGAAGTCTCTCAGCCTCACTCACCTCACAGAGTGTTTGTTGTGGGGGACGAAGGGAAAGGAGAATGTTAGCCGCTTTGAGACTCCTTTGGGTAGTGATAAAGCGGGATATCAAATCCAAACTCTTCTTCTTCTTCTTCATAAGGGTAAACCACTGGTAGGGGGAGCCCTATGATGTACATCAAATCGGGGCACCCCCAGGGTCACCAATGGGGTCTTGGCATGTCCCTAGCCCACACCCAGGCTTTGGACAGGATCCACATCCCCGGATCCCTTTAATGGAATATGCTTAATGAGGAGGGGCAGGCGGAGGCTACAGCCTCCCCTCCCGTAAACAAGGCTTAACCAATGCCTAACCTCATAAAGTTGTGACGATTGCTACAAGGTGGGCCAAGACCAAACTGCTGGTGCTGATTTATCCAAGTAGGAAAAATTCCTACCCAGCACCATCAATATGGCAGTCGACATATGTCCATAGCAAGGTCATGCCATACAGGTAAAGGTAAAGGGACCCCTGACCATTAGGTCCAGTCATGGCCGACCCTGGGGTTGCGGTGCTCATCTCGCTTTACTGGCCGAGGGAGCCGGCTTACAGCTTCCGGGTCATGTGGCCAGCATGACTAAGCCGCTTCTGGCTAACCAGAGCAGCTCACGGAAACACTGTTTACCTACCCGCTGGAGCGGTAACTATTTATCTACTTGTACTTTGATGTGCTTTCGAACTGCTAGGTTGGCAGGAGCAGGGACTGAGCAACGGGAGCTCACCCCGTCGTGGGGATTCGAACTGCCGGCCTTCTGATCGGCAAGTCCTAGGCTCTGTGGTTTAATCCACAGCACCATCCACGTCCCAAGGTCATGCCATACTAGAGCTTAAAAAGAGGGTGGGCTGGAAGTTCTGGCCAGAAGACAAAAAGGAGGGCACCTCCCCGGCCGTGTCACAGTTTAAATGGTCAGCCAGGGGGTGTGAAGTGGCTGGGAGTCCCAGCGATGTGGGTGGCATCCCCCAAACTCCGCTGGGTCACTGCATGGCCCAGGTACCCTCCTGCAACACCGCCCCCTGGGGGAGGGGAGCGGACTTGCCCAACATGGAACGTGAACCCACAACCCTGAGATTATAAGTCTCACACTCTACCAACTGCTACCACAGCTCCCATCAGCCCCAGCGAGCTTGGCCAATGATGATGGATGATGGGAGTTGTAGTCCAACAGTACTTAGAGGTACCCTGCCCCTGTTCTGTAGCCTACACTGCCCTCAGCGTATATAGTACTTTGCAGAGTGGCCTAAACAGAAGCCAGGCCCTAGAATCTTTCCATCTAAACTGCTGAAGCAAATGCTACGATGGGATCCTGCTGTAATCACAGTGTGCATTAATTCTACTCTTAGAGTAATAAACCTGTGGATGAGTACATTTCTAACCTATCTCAGCAAATACCTTTAGTGATAGATCTGCAAGATGGGGACACTTTCTGTTTTTTAAGGTTGAGCGTACGAAAGCTTATCAGAGCTGCTGCATATCATCTTGTACATAACGGGGGTGCAAGAACATGCGTGACAGCTTTTAAGAGAGCCCTAGAGAAGAATTCTACAAAAGGCTAGATCACTGAAGTAGCAGAGTCCAAATTTATTGCTGTCATACTAGACTACTCCTCAGTCTACCAGCACAAAGGCGCCTAGGGAGCTGTATTTGAAAAGACAGCTCCACACGAGAGTTTCATTAGGACTAAGATTTCTCGATAGAATTGGAGAAAGGGCAAAATAAAATGGCAAGAGGAAGATGAAAGACCTGCGAGGTGACTTTCTTGGTGACAACATGTTTAGTTAAAAGTTTGCAAGAAACACCGGGTGAGAGAGGGAGGGGGAGAGAACTTTGCTAATTGGAATATATATATATATATATATATATATATATATATATATATATATGAAAAGCTTCCAGAAAAGCAGAACAAACATATGAAAATTCATAAAAGATAATGTTGGGGGTGTATGGTAAAAATGGGTTGCTTACGATACAATAAATAGTTGGGACAGCCAATCACCAAGCAGTGACTTTTTGTAAGCTACAATCTAGACATACACTGTGTATCTGTAAGGTAAAGGTAAAGGGATCCCTGACTGTTAGGTCCAGTCGTGACCGACTCTGGGGTTGCAGTGCTCATCTCGCTTTATTGGCCGAGGGAGCCAGTGTACAGCTTCCAGGTCATGTGGCCAGCATGACTAAGCTGCTTCTGGCGAACCAGAGCAGTGCACAGAAACACCGTTTACCTTCCCGCTGGAGTGGTACCTATTTATCTACTTGCACTTTGATGTGCTTTCAAACTGCTAGGTGGGCAGGAGCAGACACCCGAGCAACAGGAGCTCACCCCGTCGCAGGGATTCGAACCGCCAACCTTTTGATCGGCAAGTCCTAGGCTCCAGGCATAGGGGTCAATGCGGCACTTTTGGGGCTGCACCACAGAGGCACGGACCTTTGCTTACTCTCATGTGTGTTTAACTAGTTGCTGTTCTCTAGGTGCAGCCAAAAAATAGTTGGTGAAGCTGGGGTTGGTCTCCACCTGACAGCTAACAAAAGTCTTTTCACTGCAATCTGCCTGCTCCCTAACCCAACAGCTGCCTCTAGATGAATAGCAACCCCCCACTAAAAGCAGCCACAGTTGTGTCCATGTTCTTGATTTTCATGGGTACAGCTAGTTGGTCAAGCCTTCTGGATCCTTCAAAAAACTAACCAATAAACTGAAACTGAAACGGGGACAAATAGAAGACGCCTTCACCCCAGTTAAGTTCCCCTTTATCATATACACAGCCCAACAAGACAACGACAAGAATCAGCATACGAATCAATCTTTCTAAACAGATTCAAAAATACAGACTCACACCCTGATCACACACAAAAACAATTCTTACCATGGCCAACCAAAGAAGAAGAAGAAGAAGAGTTTGGATTTGATATCCCGCTTTATCACTACCCGAAGGAGTCTCAAAGCGGCTAACATTCTCCTTTCCCTTCAACCCCCACAACAAACACTCTGTGAGGGGAGTGAGGCTGAGAGACTTCAGAGAAGTGTGACTAGCCCAAGGTCACCCAGCGGCTGCATGTGGAGAAACAGAGATGCGAATCTGGTTCACCAGATTACGAGTATACCGCTCTTAACCACTACACCACACTGGCTCTCTGACAACCAACCACACTCTAAGACACCCCCAACCTCTCTCACCACCAAGGAAATACAACAAGTGAATAGTAAGAGAACCCATACTGTACAATTGCCTGTCAAGGTCCCCAAGCCACCCCCCTAAATAAATGACAATTCACACAGGATTTTTGTTTAAGGTTTTTGGCATGATTTTGGCCACAACTTTATTAAAATACATAATGTGAGTGGTTGCTTAGGCATTGGTTACGACTATCTGTCCGCGCCGCTGGACAGAACTGACTTCCAGATTGCAGCGAAAGTCAGTAAGGGAGAACAATATTGGGGACAGAATAGGGCTGGGCACCATACCGTCACCCCTCCCCACATGCTTCCAGGGGCTTGCACGGCCCTAAGCCCCATTCAGGGGTACGGACGACAGAATGGCAAGCCCCTGGATTCCTTTAAAAGAATTCCCTTGCAGCAGCAGCATTGGAGGGGCAGGCACAGCCAACCCTTACCCCTCCAGCAACCAAATTTTAACCAATGTCTAACCGCAACCTTACAAGTTGTGACGATTTGCTATGCAGTAGGCAAAAACCAAATGCCTCCAGCCAATCTGCCAGATGGACAAAATTCCTACCAGGCCCCTGCCCCAAAAGCAGACGACCCCATGACAGGCATAGCAAGGTCAAACGCAACAGCCCTAAATCAGGGAGGGTGGGCTGGCTGTCTTGGCTTCCTCTTTAGCCAGGCACAACCTCTCCAGACGGGAGAGGCTGCGCTCCGCGTTGGCAGAAGCCAAGACAGCGAGCAAGATGGATCCCGCTCACTGTCTTGGCTTTGTTTTTAGCCGCGGGGCTGGGGCAGGGGAAGCCTGAGCTTCCCCCAACCCCAGACCCCAGAACAGGTCCGGGAGTGCAACCTCGCCTTCGCTCCCAGAGCTTGCTGCTATCTGCAAGCCTTCTGAGCCGGGCGGGAACTCCCGCCTCGCTCCGAAGGCTTGCGGACAGCTGCCTGAAGCCCGGGGTGCACAGAGCTGTGCTCCCCGGGCTTGGGGCTGCAGGCTGCAATCTGCAAGCCTTCTGAGCCCGGTGGGAACTCTCGCCATGCTCCGAAGGCTTGCGGGTAGCTGCCCTAAGCCCAGGGTGCTCAGCGCTGTGCTCCCTGGGCTTGGGGCTTGGGGCTGCAATTCAGAGTTCCCGCCGGGCTCCGAAGGCTTGTGGACAGCTTCCTGAAGCCTGGAGAGTGAGAGCGCACTGACCCCTCTCACTCTCCAGGCTTCAGCGCAAGCCTGCATTCACTCCATAGGACGCACACACATTTCCCCTTCATTTTTGGAGGGGAAAAAGTGTGTCCTATAGAGCGAAAAATATGGTATATATGACTTTATACTTACTGAGCTCCTCTAGTCATTTTTTCATCCTTTCCAAATGACAGCACTCCAGGTTCTTCTTAAATGGCTGTATTCTCTCTAGACCAAACCCTATAAACATGGAGATGAACAGTTGTGTGTAAGAAGCAGACAAGCTTTATGTTTCTGTTCTTGCATTTTTGCTAGAGTGCCCGTTTGTCAAATGTCTGTCATTTGTCACAAGTGGCATGCCTCAGTGAATAGCATCATCCTGCTTTTAATGACCCCAACACAGAAAAAAAGCATGAACCCAGAAGGAAGAAAAATGTGTAAACATCTCATATATGAAACACATGCCTCAAACGCTTAATCTACTGTAACAGTGTCATAGGCCAGCTCCTTGGCTCATCAGAAGAAGGCACATCATATGAAAATGGGCTTTACTCTAATACAAATGCTTATGTACAATCTTTATTTCTTTAATTAACTGCCTGCCTGATCTATATACTGCTCCATATTTCAACAGAAATCTCTAAGTGGGTTGCATATCTCAATATTAAGAAAATCACGATACAAATTCCATGTTCAAAACTAAACAATACTACTACTTCTAATAGTCTTCTTTGAGTATCCATTGTATTGTGCATTCATGATGTCTTGTCATTATGATGGTATTGGGCTGGTTATATGTGGTTCAACTTTCAATACTGTTTCAGGTCAGACATGCTGCTTCATTTCCTACTGCCACACACCTCATAACTTTCTGCTGAAATCCTGTAACTTGTTACATCACAAATGTTCTGGCTTCGTTGTTTGCCCTCGTGCAATGGTGCAAGAGTGCCCCTTCACGATGCAACAGCGTGGTAACACAGGGGAAGCCTCACATAGCCCTACTGAAGAGGCTCCTCATGAGGCTGGAGGAACATTACCCGGCTGTGAGGCATGAAGGCCGCTCCTCACAAGGTCTTTTCCACCTGGCCTAAGGGGCTGGGCCCAGACTCACCAACCCTACTAAACAGGCTCCTCATGAGGCCAGAGGAACATCACCCGGCTATTGTTTTATTGATTGATTGATTAAATATGCTGTAAACCGCTTTGCCTGTTGTCTTTGTCCATAGAGTTTTCTTGGCAGGGATACTGGAGTGGCTCACTGGTTTCTGCTTCAGGTGGATCACATTTGGTCAAAACTCTCCACTATGACCTGTCCATCTTGGGTGGCCCTGCATGGTATAGCTCATAGCTTCTCTGAGTTATTCAAGGCCCTTTGCCACGGCAAGGCAGTGATCCATGAAGGGATCGTATAGTTAAAGTCATGGTTTTCCCAGTAGTGATGTATGGAAGTGAGAGCTGGACCATAAAGAAGGCTGATCGCCGAAGAATTGATGCTTTTGAATTATGGCGCTGGAGGAGACTCTTGAGAGTCCCATGGACTGCAAGAAGATCAAACGTCTCCATTCTGAAGGAAATCAGCCCTGAGTGCTCACTGGAAGGACAGGTCCTGAAGCTGAGGCTCCAATACTTTGGCCACCTCATGAGAAGAGAAGACTCCCTGGAAAAGACCCTGATGTTGGGAAAGATGGAGGGCACAAGGAGAAGGGGACGACAGAGGACGAGATGGCTGGACAGTGTTCTCGAAGCTACGAACATGAGTTTGACCAAACTGCGGGAGGTAGTGGAAGACAGGAGTGCCTGGTGTGCTCTGGTCTATGGGGTCACGAAGAGTTGGACACGACTAAACAACAACAACAACAAACCATTTTTATTAAAAATATAAAGCGGTAAAGAAATAAATAAATAACAACCAAGGGAGAATGATAGCTCAGTTGGTTAGAACATGGTGCTGATAACACAAAGGTTGCAGGTTTGACCCAGCAGCATATTCCTGCATTGAGGGGGGTTGGACCAGAGTGAGGTTGCCATTTTTTAAAAAGTGAAAAAGTTGTTGAGCTTTTGAGCCTGGGGGGGGGGGGGGCACATCGTAACACTGCTCGTAAATTCCCTTCCCTGGCTGTGCACTGATGACTGGCTTGCCTTCTTGCAGCCCCCATCTACTCAACAACTGGGGAAAAAACACTTTCCTTTTTTGCTACCCCCCCTCAAACCCCCACCCCACTCCTGGCCCGCTCCCCACCTTCCCTGGCACGGTTTGCTTGATGGCCTGGCCTGGCGCAGAGCGGGTGCCCCCTTCCCCGGGTTCTGCTTTGGCATAGTCCTCAGGAACCTTCTGCCCCTCGGTTCCCCTGCAGCCGCCATGGGGGAGCGTCTGGTGCCCCAGTCACAGTGCCTTCTCTCCCCCTCAGCCCGGCAAAGCTGAGGGTCATTTTCTGTGGGGGAGGGGGCATTATTCACTGCTTGACCAGAAACATCCCAACCTATTCTCGCCCTCCAGGGCCCCAGAGCCCCTTCCTATGAGACCCTGCTGCTGCCAAACCCCATATACAGTGGTGCCTTGCAAGACAAAATTAATTCGTTCTGCGAGTCTCTTCGTCTAGCGGTTTTTTCGTCTTGCGAAGCAACCCTATTAGCTTGCTTAGCGGATTAGCGCTATTAGCGGTTTAGCGGCTATTAGCGGCTATTAAAGGCTTAAAGGATTAGCGGATTAGCTGCTAAAAGGCCATTAGCGGTTTAGCGGCTTAGAAAAAGGGGGTGGGGAGCGAAAAAAAATCTCAAGACTCGCAAGACATTTTCGTCTTGTAAAGCAAGCCCATAGGGAAATTCGTTCTGCGAAGCGCATCAAAAAAAGGAAAACCCTTTCGTCTAGCGGGTTTTCCGTCTTGCGAGGCATTTGTCTTGCGGGGCACCACTGTACCTTCCCTCTCCCTCATCCTGGTGAAGCCTATCTCTCAGCCACAGTCGCCCAACATGCGTGCTGACCCAAATTATTTTGGGGCTTATTTTCGCCACTTTGGGAGTTTTTTTTATAAAAAAAAAATGCAATGTCGTATGTCTGAGTTTTCCCATACAGTTTGCTGTGAACTAGAATCCCTCCCCCCCCCATGCAATTTTCAAAGTCAAAATCCCGGATATGTCTGGGAAACCCCGATTGTATGGCAGCCCTAGACTAGAGCGTGCTATGTTGTTCTTAGAAAATGTTTGGATATTCTCAGGGTGTGTGGGAGCAATTATCCAAGAGCTGTAAAGCGGGAAGTCAAATTTATTTCTAAGAAATTCTGAAATTATGTTCTACTTTAGATCAGTGAAGGAAGGAAATAAATAGGATAAAAAATAGAAGGACGGAGAGGAGAAGGGGCTGGACCCACTGTTTCATTCAGTAATATTAAAATATATTGGGTTGCATCAGCTGATGCTCTCAAAGTCCCCCCCACACTTGTGGGTGGAGGGGTCACATTCTGTCTAATATTCTCCAGGAAAGGTGGGGAGAGGGTTAAACTTTTGCAACAGTTTAAGGGAAACCCAAAGTCTCGTTGTGTTACAACTTTTCTATCAACTTCTCCTGAACTATTTTGCCAGCTTTGTGTGGGGGAGGTACCATCAGAAAGATAGGGGGAGGAGAAACTAATGGACTGTGCTTAATGAATAATAAACCAAAGGCAACATATGCATAAATCATTTACTATAGAATTAAAGGTGCTACACAAAGCAAGCCTTGAAGCCTTGAATTCCTGCATGATTCCTTACTCCATATGTAATAAAAGGTAACGGTAAAGGTAAAGGACCCCTGGATGATTAAGCCCAGTCAAAGGCAACCATGGGGTTATGGCTCTCATCTCGTTTCAGGCTGAGGGAGCCAGCGTTTGTCTGCAGACAGCTTTCTGGGTCATGTGGCCAGCATGACTAAACTACTTCTGGCGCAACAGAAAACTGACGAGAACCAGAGCACATGGAAATGCCATTTACCTTCCTGCTGCAGCAGTACTTATTTATCTACTTGCGCTGGCATGCTTTCGAACTGCTAGGTTGACAGGAGCTGGGAGAGAGCAACGGGAGTTCGCCCCCGCTGCAGGGATTCGAACTGCCGACTTTCTGATGAGCAAGCCCAAGAGGCTCAGTGGTTTAGACCACAGCACCACCCATTTCCTTCGTTCTCTTATACAGTGGTACCTTGGGCTAAGTACTTAATTTGTTCTGGAGGTCTGTTCCTAACCTGAAACTGTTCTTAACCTGAAGACTACTTTAGCTAATGGGGCCTCCTGCTGCCGCTGTGCCGCCAGAGCACAATTTCTGTTCTTATCCTGAAGCAAAGTTCTGAACCTGAAGCATTATTTCTGGGTTAGTGGAGTCTGTAACCTGAAGCGTATGTAACCTGAAGCGTATGTAACCCGAGGTACCACTGTAATGGCAATGGTTTGAGTTCCGGTGAATTTCAGCTATGAAAAAAAAGCCACACACACACTTTTAGTGATTAACTGCATTCTACAGGATCCAAAACTTATCTGAAGTACTGTTTGGTGCTTTCATGACTCTCTCTCTATATATGTGATACAAATAAATATTTGGTAGAATCAAGTCTGCTATACTTCCTTTTCACCCCTCACCTGTCCACCAGAAACGCCTTCAAGCGCTCTCAAATCCTCCATGATAGAAAGGAACAAAAAATAAAAAGGAAAAGCTAGGATTCTGTGTGCAGCAGTTGCTTATCTCATCTCTCCACTTGTTCACGTTGTATTTGTTGTTGGTTTTTTTTTAATCTGTAAAGAATGGTCTGAATCTTGTTTTTGTTAAGCTTCATAAAGCTTGTAAAGTCTGAATGGTCCCCCTGTCTGGCACTTTCTCATTGCTGAAACACATGTGCAGAGCTTGAATGTCTGCCTGGTTCTGCTAAGCACATCTTCTTCTAAACAGGAGTGTTTCAATGGGGAGGAATTAGGCGTCAGAACCCAGGATTTCTGCAAAATAAACTTGGATATGGCTACGGAAACAGCTAGGCAAAATGAACAAAGCAATTTGACCTATTACAGTGCAACAACATGTTATCTCATCAATACTAGGCATAATGTTGCATGATTTGTTGTTGCTATGAATGCTGCTTACTAGGGATATATGTTTTGTTTATTTATTATTCAAATATTTGTAAAACTGGATTTAATCAGGACAGCGTACAAATAAAACCCAAACTGATCGTTCCGCCAAAGATGCACCCATACAATCTAACACCACAAAATCCAATGAAAACTGACCTTCCAAGTACCCCTATTTTCTTGGATTTACAGAAGCCATCCAAGCTTCTGATATGATCCTGAAATATTCCGCTTTTCCTTAGAACATCCTTCTTTTCATCAGAGAAACATTGGAGAGTATAGAGTTATCCAACCCCTGAGCCACCTGAAGGCAGCCCTGTATAGAGATTTTTATTTTTTTTTAATTTGTTTAATGTCTTATTACCGTATTTTTCGCCCTATAGGACGCACTTTTTCCCCTCCAAAAATGAAGGGGAAATCTGTGTGCGTCCTATGGGGCGAATGCAGGCTTTCGCTGAAGCCTGGAGAGCGAGAGGGGTCGGTGCGCACCGACCCCTCTTGCTCTCCAGGCTTCAGGAAGCTATCCGCAAGTCTTGTAAACCCGGTGGGAGGTCCCGCGGGCTACCAAGGCTTGCAGGCAGCAGCCTGCAGCCCACATGCTCGGGGGACAGCGGGGAGGCGCAGCGCCGCCACCCCGCTATTCCTCGACCTGATGTGGAGGCTGGCGGGGGGGAGAAGCAGGCTTGCTTTTCCCCCCTACCAGCCCCACAACCTCGGGGGATAGCAGGGAGGCGGAGCACCGCCACCCCGCTGTTCCCCGACCTGATCTGGAGGCTGGCGGGGGGGGGGGAAGCAGGCTTGCTTTTCCCCCCTGCCAGCCCCACAACCTCGGGGGATAGCGGGGAGGCGGAGCACCGCCACCCAGCTGTTCCCCGACCTCATCTGGAGGCTGGCGGGGGGGGGGGAGAAGCAGGCTTGCTTTTCCCCCCTGCCAGCCCCACAACCTCGGGGGATAGCGGGGAGGCGGAGCATCGCCACCCCGCTATTCCCCAACCTCATCTGGAGGCTGGCAGGGGAGAGAAGCAGGCTTGCTTTCCCCCCCTGCCAGCCCCACAACCTCGGGGGATAGCGGGGAGGCGGAGCACCGCCACCCAGCTGTTCCCCGACCTGATCTGGAGGCTGGCGGGGGGGGGGAAGCAGGCTTGCTTTTCCCCCCTGCCAGCCCCACAACCTTGGGGGATAGCGGGGAGGCGGAGCATCGCCACCCCGCTATTCCCCAACCTCATCTGGAGGCTGGGGGGGGGAGAGAAGCAAGCTTGCTTCTCCCCCCCCCCGCCAGCCCCACAACCTCGGGGGACAGCGGGGCAAGCCGCTGCCCCACGGAGGCTAGAGAGGCTGTCCCTGAAGGCAGAAGAGGGAGACGGACTGCTCCGTCTCCCTCTTCTAGCTTGGGTATGCTTGCGCAAACCTGGGGGGGAAATAAATTTTTTTTCCTTGATTTCCCCCCCAAAAAACTAGGTGCGTCCTATGGGCCGGTGCGTCCTATAGGGCGAAAAATACGGTATATATGTTGGAAGAAATCCAGTCAGATGCCTTTCCCCTTAAAAGCTCTTTTACAGTGCAAAATGTACAAGAGCCTGTGGATACAAAGAATGTCCTTTTAGCTTCTCTATTTTTGTCCCAAATCCTAAGAACTAATCTCAGCTCAAACACAGCTGAGCAAACACTCCCCAATGTGATTTGCTGGGTTCCAGGGACCTGTGGACGAGTCCAGTGTTCCTTCTAAGGCCTTGGAAAAAGAAGCTGTACAGTCCTTGGGCTGGTCTGACCAGGTTTTGAGAAGTTTCTTAAAGCCATATACAGTGGTATCTCTGGTTATGTACTTAATTAGTTCCAGAGGTCCGTTCTTAACCTGAAACTGCTCTTAACCTGAAGAAGTTTGGAAGAGTTTGGATTTGTTATCCTGCTTTATCACTACCCTAAGGAGTCTCAAGGCAGCTAACATTCTCCTTTCCCTTCCTCCCCCACAACAAACACTCTGTGAGGTGAGTGAGGCTGAGACTTCAGAGAAGTGTGGCTAGCCCAAGGTCACCCAGCAGCTGCATGTGGAGGAGCGGAGACGCGAACCCGTTTCCCCAGATTGCAAGTCTACCACTCTTAACCACTACACCACACTGGCTCTACAGATGTACTGAAGCATCACTTTAGCTAATGGGGCCTCCCGATGCTGCTGCGCTGCCGCCGTGCGATTTCTGTTCTCATCCTGAAGCAAAGTTCTTAACCCGAGATATTATTTCAGGGTTAGGGGAGTCTGTAACCTGAAGCGTATGTAGCCCAGGGTACCACTGTATATGAAATGCTCTCCCATCAGATGTCAAGGAAAAAAAACAACTATCTGACTTTTAGAAGTCATCTGATAGCAGCCCTGTTTAGGGAAGTTTGTAATGTTTGATCGTATATTGTGGTTTTAATATTCTGTTGGGAACCACCCAGAGTGGCTGGGGAAACCCAGCCAGATGGGTGGGGTATTAATAATAATAATAATAATAATAATAATAATAATAATAATATAGTTGTTGTTGTTGTTAGAACTGTTATTCTATGATTCTGTAGTCTACCAACTTCTAGAGGGCCACAGGTTTCCCACCCCTATTTTAACCCTTTTTAAGGCCTAGCTGCAGACCCTCCAAGTATCCCTATTTTGCAGTGACAGTCCTGGATTTACAGAAGCCATACCGGTTTCTGATTTGATCCTGGAATGCCCCGCTTTTCCTTAGGATTTCCCTATCTTCATCAGAGAAAAGTTGGAGGGTATGAAGTTGCCCTAGTTGCCCGTGTGACTAGACATGGATGCCCAGAGAAAACGCAAACAGCATTAAGGCACTCTTGAATAACTTCCTATTTTGCTTTCTTTAAAACCAAATGCAAATCACCTTTGTTTATGTGAACACGTTCTGTATAGATTACCATTGAGCTCTGCTTCAGTCTAATCCTGTTGTATCTCTGAGTAATAAAGGTCGATACAGAGAAAATAATAACTGCTATTAGCTTGATAACAATTGTTATGCTTAGAAACTGCAGTTTGCATGACGACCTCATTGTGTACAAACCCCAGAGAGGAATTAATCCACCAAACAGAGTGAACTTCAAAAAATTAAAAAATAAATCAAAAGTTTTCAGAATGTGGAATTTATAGCAGACAGCAAAGCAAACAAGATATTGGCGTATATGAATCAACTAGGGAAAAAAGTCACTTTGAGTAAATGGGAAAACATGTGGTTTTTAAAGCCCTGCATATTGTCAGGGGTCCAGTGTCAACATCCAGCATACCCAGATCTGTTGGAGCCCATTATCTTCTCTTTGGAAAAAAAATGGGGCCCTTGCCTCGCCCCCTCCCCCATGACGCCCTTGCCCTGCATTGAAATTTCTGATTGGACCTAACCAATGATTCCTGCATTCAAATTTGTGGATGATTAAAGCTAAGGGGATGTGGGTGGTGCTGTGGTCTAAAAACCACTGAGCCTCTGGGGCTTGCTGATCAGAAGGTTGGCGGTTCGAATCCCCACGATGGGGTGAGCTCCCGTTGCTCGGTCCCTGCTCCTGCCAACCTAGCAGTTTGAAAGCACATCAGTGCAAGTAGATAGATAGGTACCGCTGCGGTGGGAAGGTAGATGGCATTTCTGTGTGCTGCTCTGGTTTCACCAGAAGCGGCTTAGTCATGCTGGCCACATGACCTGGAAAGCTGTCTGTGGACAAACGCCAGTTCCCTTGGCCTGTAAAGCAAGATGAGCGCTGCAACCCCAGAGTCGTCTGCGACTGGACTTAATTGTCTGGATTCCTTTACCTTTAAGGCTAACAGGGACTAGTAAAAATTGTGGCTATATGTTTGGGTTTTCCTCCCAGAATCAGAGTAGCACATCTCTGAATGCCAATCACTTGAGAACGACAGTAGCAGAGGGCTTTTGCCTTTATGCTCTGCTTGTGGATTTCCAATAGTCTTCTGAATGGATGCTGTAAAAAAACCCACACAGCATACTGACATTTGATTGATTCCGCCACATGGATGCTTTAGCTGAGATTCCTACATTGCAGGGGCTTAAACTAGATGACTCTTGGGGTCCCTTCCAACTGTACAGTTCTGTGGTTCTATGATACTAAGCTCTCTAGGGCAATACATAGTGTGTTCTCCTTAATAGAGAGCACGTGTTGCGGTGAGGTCTAGCAGGCCACCCCACTGTTGCTGGGCTGATCTGTTTGGATGGCCACAGGCTGTGATTGGGTACTTGTGTTTCTGGGGAGATTTCAATGTTACCAATTTGTGAGTTATTGGGGTGGCTTGGGGACCTCAGCACGCAAATTGGTCATAATATAGACATGGAAGCATGGGAATGATTGTGGAATATGGATATAAAATTTACTGCATGTTATGGTTTAAGAGAAAATTATATGAAAATGATTTCTTGATGGTATCTAACACTGAGTAAACTGGCAAAAATGTATAAATCTAAATCAAATTAGTGTTGGAAATGTAAAGAGAAAGAAGGTTCTTTTTATCATATGAGGTGGTCATATGAGGTCATATCATATGAGGTGTAGTAAGGTTAAAGCTTACTGGGAAATGATATACAATCAAATGAAAAAGATCAGTCAGTGTTTGCAGGGCAGCGGCTGAAGAAGGAGCCAAAAGGTGTTTCTTGTGTGTGTGATTCTTGTGGCTGATTAGCTGCTTTCCCTGGTCAAAGGTCAGAGGGGGCAGGGTTTCTGTTGAGGCAGGTGATTAGCTGTGGGAGGAGCTTATCAGTGTTTGCAGGGCAGCGGCTGCGCGCGCAGTTTGAACCATCTTTTAGATTTAGGGGAGCTAGTCTCAAGCCCAACGACACATTCTCAAGATGGAGGGGGAGGGAACAGCTGCAGTCGCCTGCGGTTCCTGCGGAATGTTTGCCATCTTGCCAAAGGTTGCAGGCAGCTTTACGTGCAGCAATTGCATGTTGATTGCCCTCCTAAAAGACAAAGTCCAGCAACTGGAGGAACGTGTAGCTACGCTCCAAAGAATTAGAGAGCTGGAGCTCTTCTTGGAAGCAACAGAGCACACCGTCTCCACCAAGGAGGAGACAAGGGACTCCCCTGAGAAGGAGGCTAGTTCACCAACACAGGAGCACGATATGTGGAGAAACGTGACTCAAAGAAGTAGGAGGCCCAGGGTTCGCTCTGATTGTCTAGAAATACGCAATCGCTTTGAGGTCCTCTCCCCTAGCATGGAAGACGAAGAGCAGACTCCATTTGAGGATCTCTCCCTCATTACAGTCGATCACGTATATGAAGATGAGCAGCAAAGTCAGTCCTCAGGGAATGTGCAGGCGACCTTGGAACGGACCGCTCACGGAAGAACCCTGACCAAACCTAAGAGAAGGCGTGTAGTGGTGATAGGGGATTCCCTACTGAGGGGAACAGAAGCAGTGATCTGTGGGCCTGACAAGATGTCTCGGGAAGTGTGCTGTCTCCCCGGGGCTAAGATCCAAGATGTAACTGAACGACTGCAAGGAATCATAAAACCCACTGACAAATACCCCTTCCTCTTGGTTCATGTGGGAACCAATGACACTGCAAGCAATAGCCTCCAGAAGATCAAAAGAGACTACGAGGCTCTGGGCAGGAAATTGAAGCAATTAAATGCACAAATCGTCATCTCATCTGTCCTCCCAGTTGAACGACGTGGCCCAGGGAGAGAGTGGAAAATAGTGGAAGTAAACAGCTGGCTTCGCAAATGGTGTAAACAGGAACGGTTTGGATTCTTAGATCACGGACTGCAGTTTCTTGAGGATGGACTTCTGGCAAGCGATGGGCTGCACCTCACAACGGTTGGGAGGAATGTTTTTGCCAAAAAACTAAGAAACCTCATCAGGAGGGCTTTAAACTGACTAATGTGGGGGAGGGAGACAGTGCTCCTGAAGGTAGGAGTCTATTAATTGATGAAGATGATCATCCAAATGTCATAGACCAAATGGAGCAAACAGCAAGCAGACCTAGTGGTGGGAGGAAAAAATCCTTAAATAAGAGACACGGGGGAATGACTAATGGACTTCAATGTCTGTACACTAATGCACAAAGCATGGGAAATAAACAAGATGAGCTTGAGCTCTTGGTACAGCAAACTAAATATGACATAATAGGCATCACTGAAACATGGTGGGATAAGTCCCACGATTGGAATGTAAAAATGGAGGGATACAATCTATTTCAGAGAAACAGACCAGACAAGAAAGGAGGAGGAGTGGCGTTATATGTCAGGGATGTGTATACCTGTGAAGAGATCCAAGATTTAGAACCTCAAAGCCAAAGTGAGAGCATTTGGGTCAAAATTAAGGGAGAGAAGAATAACAGTGACCTCATTGTGGGAGTTTACTATAGATCCCCAAGCCAAACGGAGGACATAGATGATGCCTTCCTGGAACAGATGGCCAAGCATGCAAAAGGAAGGGAGATAGTAGTAATGGGGGACTTCAATTACCCAGATATTTGTTGGATGTCAAACTCAGCCAAGAGCATAAGGTCAAACAGATTCCTCACTGGCCTTGCAGACAACTTCATTGTCCAGAAAGTGGGAGAAGCAACAAGAGGAACAGCCATTTTAGATCTGGTCCTAACCAATGTCGATGACCTGGTTAATGGGGTAGAAGTGGAAGGATCATTAGGCGCAAGTGATCATGCTCTTCTGAAGTTTACTATACAACGGAAAGGAGCAGCCAAGCATACTAGGACTCAATTTCTTGACTTTAAGAAAGCCGACTTCATAAAACTTAGGGAAGTGCTGGGTGAGATCCCATGGACAGTAATACTAAAAGGAAAGGGAGTTCATGATGGCTGGGAGTTTGTTAAGAGGGAGATAGTAAAAGCACAACTTCAGGCAATACCAATGAGACGGAAACATGGAAGGTGCCTAAAGAAGCCAGGGTGGCTATCTAAAGAACTTCTAACTGAGTTAAGATTAAAAAAGGATGTGTACAAAAAATGGAAAAGGGGGGAAACCACCAAAGAGGAATTCAAACAAATAGCCAGCACGTGTAGACACAAAGTCAGAAAAGCTAAAGCACAGAATGAACTCAGGCTTGCTAGAGAGGTTAAAAGCAACAAAAAAGGCTTTTATGGGTATGTTCGTAGCAAAAGGAAGAACAAAGAAACAGTGGGGTCACTCAGAGGAGAAGATGGTGAAATGCAAACAGGGGACACAGAAAGGGCTGAACTCCTCAATGCCTTCTTTGCCTCAGTCTTCTCCGATAAAGAAAACAATGCCCGACCTGAAGAATTTGGAGGAAATGATTCAGCAGAGGAAACACAGCCCAGAATAACTAAGGAGATAGTACAAGAATACTTGGCTAGTTTAGATGTATTCAAGTCTCCAGGGCCAGATGAACTGCATCCAAGAGTATTAAAAGAACTGGCAGATGTGATCTCAGAACCACTGGCAGTCATCTTTGAGAATTCCTGGAGAACAGGCGAAGTCCCGGCAGACTGGAGGAGGGCAAATGTTGTCCCTATTTTCAAAAAGGGGAAAAGAGAGGACCCAAATAATTACCGCCCAGTCAGTCTAACATCAATACCAGGGAAGATTCTGGAGCAGATCATTAAGCAAACAATCTGTGAGCACCTAGAAAGGAATGCTGTGATCACCAATAGTCAGCATGGATTTCTGAAAAATAAGTCATGTCAGACTAACCTGATCTCATTTTTTGACAGAATTACAAACCTGGTAGATGAAGGGAACGCAGTGGATGTAGTCTACCTTGATTTCAGCAAGGCATTTGACAAGGTGCCCCATGATATTCTTGTAAAGAAGCTGGTAAAATGCGGTCTTGACTATGCTACCACTCAGTGGATTTGTAACTGGCTGACTGACCGGACCCAAAGGGTGCTCATCAATGGTTCCTCTTCATCCTGGAGAAGAGTGACTAGTGGGGTGCCACAGGGTTCTGTCTTGGGCCCGGTCTTATTCAACATCTTTATCAACGACTTGGATGAT
This sequence comes from Podarcis tiliguerta, assembly GCF_965153285.1. NCBI lineage: Eukaryota > Metazoa > Chordata > Lepidosauria > Squamata > Lacertidae > Podarcis > Podarcis tiliguerta. The sequence continues at coordinate 16,326,167 of NC_139534.1, read as the reverse complement.
GGACTCAAGGGCATCCTGATCAAATTTGCAGATGACACCAAACTGGGAGGGGTGGCTAACACCCCAGAAGACAGGATCACACTTCAAAACGACCTTGACAGATTAGAGAACTGGGCCAAAACAAACAAGATGAATTTTAACAGGGAGAAATGTAAAGTATTGCACTTGGGCAAAAAAAATGAGAGGCACAAATACAAGATGGGTGACACCTGGCTTGAGAGCAGTACATGTGAAAAGGATCTAGGAGTCTTGGTTGACCACAAACTTGACATGAGCCAACAGTGTGACGCGGCAGCTAAAAAAGCCAATGCAATTCTGGGCTGCATCAATAGGAGTATAGCATCTAGATCAAGGGAAGTTATAGTGCCACTGTATTCTGCTCTGGTCAGACCTCACCTGGAGTACTGTGTCCAGTTCTGGGCACCACAGTTCAAGAAGGACACTGACAAACTAGAACGTGTACAGAGGAGGGCAACCAAAATGGTCAAAGGCCTGGAAACAATGCCTTATGAGGATCGGCTAAGGGAGCTGGGCATGTTTAGCCTGGAGAAGAGGAGGTTAAGGGGTGATATGATAGCCATGTTCAAATATATAAAAGGATGTCACATAGAGGAGGGAGAAAGGTTGTTTTCTGCTGCTCCAGAGAAGCGGACACGGAGCAATGGATACAAACTACAAGAAAGAAGATTCCACCTAAACATTAGGAAGAACTTCCTGACAGTAAGAGCTGTTCGACAGTGGAATTTGCTGCCAAGGAGTGTGGTGGAGTCTCCTTCTTTGGAGGTCTTTAAGCAGAGGCTTGACAACCATATGTCAGGAGTGCTCTGATGGTGTTTCCTGCTTGGCAGGGGGTTGGACTCGATGACCCTTGTGGTCTCTTCCAACTCTATGATTCTATGATTCTATGATTCTATGATTCTATGAGATGCTTAAAATAATGTGTGTGGGTTTTTTTTTGGGGGGGGGACCCCAGAAGCTTTTCTCTTGGGAATTATAGGGACAGAACTACCTAAATTGTATAGAAACTTATTCATATATGTGACTACAGCAGCAAGAATGCTACTTGCCCAAAAGTGGAAAGAAGAAGTCCCAGCAAAGGAAGAATGGATACAAATACTTATGGAATATGCAGAAATGGCGAGACTTACCGCAAGAATAAGAAACCAAGATAGCAAACTTTTTATAAAGAATGGAAATGGCTTATTGAATATTTACAGATAAATTGTAAACAGATAAAAACACTGGCAGGATTATTGTAATAACCGGCAATTACATAGGAGTATGTATTTAAAGAAGATAAATAAATGAGCAAGTTACCTAAGTTAATTCGGATATACAGAAGCTATTAAAAATAAATTTAAGGAACTGCAGAAATGGGGGGGGAATCAAGTTCTAAAATTTCAAAACGATTGTAAAACCAGTGAAATGTATATATCTGAAAAGTATAAATTATTTTTCTTAAAAAAGGTTCATAGCTCCCCATCCATTTTGTATAGGGCTCTAAGGACAGAGAGGGTGTTAAACACCTCAGCCATTCTTGTATGTTCGTTGCCCTTCAACCCTTTACAATTCCTAGATTTCAAGGTGCTCTGAAAGTACTTTAGCAATTTGGGGGCACAAACTCCATGCCCCATTGTGATGGGAAGAGCTACAAACATCCCCCTTCTTACATATTTTGGCATCAGTGTATCTTGGATGATAGGGAGAGTCACATTTCAGCTTCCTTTCTGGGCTGGCAGTGCTTTAACTAATGCCCAAATGCCTGGTTTTCAAGTTTTTCTAACAACGCGGAGCGTCTTCCATATCAGATTTCGGGGCTGTAGCTGCTACAGAACCCCCACAACCTCCATATCTCAATTTGCAAGCCAGTCCAAACATCTTTATAAACATATATTCATATTATGCACGTGTGTAAGTGTTTTTGTGTGTGCACGGAACGCACACCTGTGTACATGTTTATGTATGAGTCCGAAAAATACAGCCCAGCTGAGAAGAGGCATGTGCGCCTGTAATTGCAAAAGGCAGCAGGTAAACAGTGCCAGAACGGTGCAGTCGGAGCATTCAAACACAGACAGTATGCTTGTATTTAATAAGCACAGCGGGCCAACAATTGGATTTGAAAGAGAAATTAAATGGGCTGACCTCAGTGCAGCGGCTTTTATTGTCTACCTCTGTGCTTTCTGTGCCACGATTATGGCTAAGCTCTTTTGTAAACCAATATGAAGGCATGCTACTATTGTGATTGAGCATCAATTAAAGCAGGGGAGTCGCAGTAGGAAATGCAAGTGCGTTTTTAAAAAGTCAAACTCAATCAGCTTTCCCCTTCCAGCTGTTTTAGATATATATATATTTCTAAATATTGCCTTCCCCCCACAAGCCATCTATTGGAAAACTCACCAGCGTGTTTGGTATGGCCATTTCCTGATAACTGATAAGAGCAGAAAAACCGGAAAATTATCCATCAGCTAAGAAGCTAGCCTTGGGCAACCAAAAACAGAAACCACTGCCCAATAATATTCTTGTTTTCACTATTAGTAGTAACATTCATGTATGTGTAGATGTATAAACTGCCTTTCAATCAATCGCATCTAACGCATTCAAAACAAGAAATCGTGCCCCGGCAGCGCGGCAGCAGCAGGAGGCCCCATTAGCTAAAGTGGTGCTTCACGTTAAGAACAGTTTCAGGTTAAGAACGGACCTCTGGAACAAATTAAGTATTTAACCCAAGGAATTAAGTATTTAACCCAAGGAGTAAGGGTTGGCATCCACACCCAGAATCCTCAGGGAACTGACAAGACCCCAGTGTCCCAGTACTTACGTCAACCCTGGACAGCTGGATATATACTGTACTTTCCCATGTATAAGACGATGTTTTTTCCTTTAAAAGTCATGCTAAAAAGTGGGGGTCGTCTTATACATGGGTAGTGCATAGGGTGGACGTTTGATTGGTTGCTGCTGTGGCTGTCAGTGGCTATTGTGTGTGTTATTGGTTGCTGCATCAATGGTTGATTGGCTGACATTCCAGGAGTTGGGCAGGCAATTGTCAGCTTCCGCTAGCAATGGGGCAGATGGGAGGAGGATTTTGTGATGCTTGTGGGTGAACGATTTTCGGCAACCCCCTCCTAAACAAAGCTCAACAACTCTGAGCCATCTCTCTCTCTCTCCCCCCCCATTTTCTTAAATTCGAGTCCCCCAAAATAGGGGACATCTTATATATGGGGCTCTCAACCTTTTAAAATAACTGCAGGGTGGTGAGATATCCACTGCCACGAGTAGATGGCCCACTGGTAGTTCATTGATGAGGTCCAGTTTGCCAGCAGCTACCTCAAAGCTGTCACTGGCCCTTGACTTCATCCACCCTATGAAGTGTCGGAATCAGGGGGTCGAAAGGCCAGCTGGCTTGCTGCTGTGGAGATTCATCGACCTCTGCTCCAACATACATCAGTGACTCAAGCTTGCAGACTTGAGCACACTTTACTCAGCAGTGTAAACTGCGCAACAGAAGAGGCTTGAGGCTGTAGACACATACTAAACTACGCATTTATTATACATAAACCAGGACAAAGAAAACATGGCATCTCTCCTTGCCGTCTTCTCGGGGGGAGACAAAAAACAAAAGCAATACGGAGCGGAAGTTCCGCTCACGCCAGCAATCTATGCTGGAATGTAAACAGACATGTGACATGTAACAATCCCATGTCTATGGCAAATGGTGGAATGGAATCCCCAACATGAAGAACATGGGGTTGTATCTATTTTAGCACTAAATGAAAGCCAATTGGTGGTATCCTTGTTGCACTGGCGGAACACTGTTGTGCAAAGAAGGACGCAAATACATTAGCAAAGATAATTTCACAAGAAGCATCAGCTGTCATACAAGAAGGACAATCTTCCACTCCCACAAATGTTGCATTGGATTCCTTTGTTGCGCCATCTTCAAAAGACTCTTGCACTAAGGAGTAGATAATGTTGGGCACGGCTTATGGTCTTGTTTCATTGAACCTAATATACAAAAGAAAAGGGAACCAGGAAGTATAGTTTGGGCTTGGGGCAGTTTTAGCTGTTGTAACTTGATACTGCTTCTGTCACAAAGAGTACTGACTATTACCTCCTAGATGGTGGGAAAATGTCTTGGCTTCAGTATCAGACGTATCAATGGACCTTAAACTAAGACTTCTACTACAGAAACTACTATTTAGAATACATTTGTATAAGAAAGGACTATCTAATGTAGCTCTTTGTTGGAGATGTAATATGGACAATGCTACTTTGCAACATATGCTTTTACTATGACCTAACTAAGATTTGGGAGAAATTGCTGAACTATATGAACAAGACACTATGGAAAACATTAAGATTTTCAGAGGTGAACATTATCTTGAACAGGCTTCCTCAACCTCGGCCCTTCACATATTTTGAGACTACAATTCCCACCATCCCTGACCACTGGTCCTGCTAGCTAGGGATCATGGGAGTTGTAGGGCAAAAACATCTGGAGGGCCGAGGTTGAGGAAGCCTGGTCTTGAGCTGTATACCCATTGTATGGAAATTGACAACAGGACAGTGAAAATGGATTATACGTGCCCTAATGGCGGCCAATATCATCAATGATACTGATGAACTGGCAAAATAGAGATATGATTCCCTTTAATCAGTGGCTTGGCAACATGGCAACATTGGCAACATATGAACGGACAGCTTATAAGCACAGACTTTCTTTGTATAAATACGGTGATTTTTGGAATGAGTTTACACAGAATATATTAGATTATTGACCATTATATGTGTATTAGGATAAGAATATATGCATATCAATGTATGGTAATGCAACAGTATATACTTTTTAAAATTCTCACTCACTTTTTTCTTTCTTCTTTTTTCACTCTATCCTTTTATAAATGAAATTCTTCTATTTTTTTTTTTAATGAAGAGCTCTGGATAAATTCCTTGGAGCCTTACTTGTCTGGTGAGCGCACAGTGTCCTCTGGCACTGTCAGTTTTTCACATTTCACAGCCACTAAATTCATCACGAAGCCATTTCAAGTGAGTGGGGGAGAGGTTGAGTAGGAAGGAGATTTGTCCAAATCCAAGTATTTTTTCCATCTATATAAGAATGATGGAGTAGATCTTTCTACGCTCTTGGAGAAATGCCTTCGGCACCCAGACACTGAATGAGCAGAACGTTCCTTCCTGTCTCTAATGTAATTGTTAAAGACTTGCCCCTCTAAGCTTCCCCAGACATAAACCCTGTGTTTCAAAACAGAATGCAGATCATTCAAACCCAAAGTGAAATAAAGCAAATGATCTAAGTGACGAGCGGTGGATATTAAAGCAGGACAAAGGGTGTCACAGGTAATTATAAAGATGCATCTGGTCCCTAGTTACTTTTGACAAAGCCGTTTCGGTGATTTATGGCAGGTGCTTGTTTATAAACCCATTTCTGCCGAGACACGGTATAGCACATTCATCATTCTGCCCACTTTTCATTATTAGATAAACGTCACTTAAACAGAGCCGGAACCCGGAATCTTGCAACACAGCAGCAACTTGCTCCTATCTGATGCTTATTTATTTATTTTGATTGACCTAAGGCAGCTGGGCTTTGTTTGACACTTGGTACAATACCCCCTATGTAATTCAACAAGCACCAAGGAAGGCAGCCGGCATGTTGGAGGTCAGCTAACAGCAGACGACACTCATCTCAACATTGATTTCTGTTTATTCCCAGTTTCTTGTCGTTTCGCTCCATTGTCGTGCAGGCTCACTGGTGCGGTAGCTGTTAACTGATATCTGCTTTAAACCCACAGACAAAAATTCAGTCCCTCTGTTTTGTTATGACCCATGTGCAAAAGGAACTGTGCAGTGGCAAACCATTCAGATCAGCATAACTAGATTGCATTTTGATTCCCCCCGCCCTTTAACAATGGATATTTCAGTCGGCAGTTTCATTCTGATTCCAAAGGCTGTTGCCGTTGGAAAGTATCTGTGTTGTTCAGTTCCTGTGTCACGTTATCTGCTTGTTCTCCTTGCGATAAATACAATCGAAATGGTTTGGGTGGGTGTGGGGAATACCATTCAGACAGACTGCGCACACCAATATTTTTAGGATTTCCCTGTATGCGTTGCTGTCTTCTTCATCTGCAAGATGTTCGGTACAAAAAGCCATGGAGGTATAATTTTGCAGCATGGGAGCTGGGGGCCAAGGTCCTGGGCTCATATTTTTGAGGGGGCACAACCAGGTGCCACCACGACAGGCTCTCTCATCGAGGCCAGAGCTGCGGGGAGGGAAGCCATGTCTGGGCAGGGCCTTCGGGGCCTGGTTCCAGCCTGCGACAGCCCAGCACCGCCAGCTGGCTGCAACTCTACTCCCCACGGAAGTCCGGCACATGAGTGCATAATAAAACAGAAACAAAATATGTAATAAGAAACCAACCTGTTAAGTTGTGGGTGAACATATCAGACGACACAGCGATTCTTCAAACAGCTCTTGTTTATTCACAGGCCAGAACAGAACTGAACTGAAGGGTTCAGCCAACCTGCTTTTATAGAGTTCAACTACAAAGCAACAGTAACAACTTTCTGTAACTATCCAAACACTGAACGTCACTTTCAATTCCTTATTTGCATATGCGGACCTGAGTGAAAACTATCTACAGTATCCCCCTGCTGGCCCAGGGTGAGAACTTCAGTACATAACATAACCAACCAATAATTCCCATCGCACAAACACATTATCAAGGCCATTGGATGTTCATCAGCCAAAGGCCCGGTTGAGATATATAATGAAGTCACCAGGCAAGGCTCCCGGGGAGAGCATTGCACAAAGGTGGAGCCGCCACAGAAAAGGCCAGTTTTCGTGTTGCCACTCTCCAGACCTCTAATGGAAGAGGCACACAAAGAAGGTCCTCAGATGATGAACACAGAGTCCTTCTCAGTTCACATGGGGAAAAGCCATCCTTGACCTTCCAGTGAAGCAGAATGCTGGAAGATTCAGGACAGATAAAAGTACTTAATTCAGCAGCACAAAGTTAGGCCATTGAACTTGCTTCTATTAGAGGCAATGATGACCACCAGCTTTGACAAATTCAAGAAGTACAAAGCTGTCAATGGGTACTAGCCATGATGGCCTCTGAATACTGGAATGCTGAATACATGGGTGGTGCTGTGGTCTAAACCACTGAGCCTCTTGGGCTTGCCAATCAAAAAGTCAGCAGTTTGAATGCGCACGATGGGGTGATTTCCTGTTGCTCTGTCCCAGCTCCTGCCAACCTAGCAGTTTGAAAGCACACCAGTGCAAGTAGATAAATAGGTACTGCTGTGGCGGAAAAGTAAACGGCGTTTCCATGCACTCTGGTTTCCGTCACGGTGTTCGGTTGCACCAGAAGCGGTTTAGTTATGCTGGCCAGATGACCTGGAAAGCTGACTGTGGACGAACACCGGCTCCCTCAGCCTGAAAGCGAGACGAGCGCTGCAACCCCATAGTCGCCTTTGACTGGACTTAACCATCCAAGGGTCCCTTACCTTTACTTTTTACTAGTTCCTGGGAATTGCAGGTGGGCAGAGTGCCATTGTACTCTTGTCTGGCTTGCAGGTTTGGCCACTGTGGGAAGAGGATCCTGGGCTAGATTGGCCATTGGTCTGATTCAGCAGGGCTCTGCTTATGCTTTTTAGATTCTTACTACTTCTCTTAGTATCATAACAGCCCAATGAAATAGCTTAGGCTGAAATGTCGATGTAATGGTTCTAGGGGTTGCTCGTGCGTATATCGGTGCCAACACCTGGCTGGGTTGCCTGAGTGAACCTTTCCTGTCCGGACAACCACTCACCCGTGGCTGTCTCAATCGCTGGCAGAATCCGTCAGTGGGCGTTTCTTGAACTTCTTCCAGCATAAAAGTTCTTTGACGCCTAGTCGCCACCTACTTTCTCTGCACGGAAGCCTTCTGCGCAGGGAGGGTGTGGGCATCGGAGGACCCGTGCTCTCCCCGCTGGTTCCCGGCGAAGAGTCTTGGAGCCACCTCACCGATTTCCCCATCTGCCCCCCTCCTCCACTGGTGCTACGCTGATTTCCTTCCCCATAAGATGTGCTGCTTCTCTCCCTCCCGGGACGCTCTCCGGAATCCCTCTGGAGCCCTCCCTCTCCTTCCGGCTCCGTTGGCATTTCCCTGACAGTCGAGTTGCCCAAGGTCACCCAGTGAGCATCGCTGCAAATTGAAAATGTGAAGCTTGATCTCTCCAGGTCTGTTTCACCACTCTAACTGCATCTTGGTTACATTGCCTTTGAACTGCTTTTAATAATGTTCAGAAATATGAAGAAAATTTCCAAAGATCCTAGCAGGTTTGTCGTTATTAATTTCTTTATATTTTATCATCAGCCCTCCTATTTTTCAATATTAAATACATCATTCTAATGCTTGCTATGAATTTTTCCAGTAAAATAAATATTTCCTTACAAGCTATGCCATTTCATTTTACTAGCATTTAAAATATTTTACTGCACGTTTCATCTGTGGAGCTTTTGTTTTATGTATTTTGTTGCTAAGAAGGCAAAAAGCAATAAATGGTCTTTCTCTCTCTCTCTCTCTCTCTCTCTCTCTCTCTCCCCTCCTCTAATATATATAAATATGCCGGGGCTGGGGGTAAGAGGAAGAACTGGCCACAGTGAATCTATGCTGGAAATTAAATTTATTCCGAAGCTTTAGTCATTATGGATGTAGTAAATTAATTGAATAGGCCAGATGTTATGATTGGACAAATGCAATTGTACTTTGATGTTTTATATGAAGTCACCACCTGATCCACTCATACCCCCTTATGCATGGTGTTCTTGCACAGGTGATGTTGTTGTTTAGTCGTTTAGTCATGTCCGACTCTTCGTGACCCCATGGACCAGAGCACGCCAGGCACTCCTGTCTTCCACTGCCTCCCACAGCTTGGTCAAACTCATGCTGGTAGCTTTGAGAACACTGTCCAACCATCTCGTCCTCTATCGACCCCTTCTCCTTGTGCCCTCCATCTTTCCCAACATCAGGGTCTTTTCCAGGGAGTCTTCTCTTCTCATGAGGTGGCCAAATATTGGAGCCTCAGCTTCAGGCTCTGTCCTTCCAGTGAGCACTCAGGGTTTATTTCCTTCAGAATAGAGAGGTTTGATCTTCTTGCAGTCCATGGGACTCTCAAGAGTCTCCTCCAGCACCATAATTCAAAAGCATCAATTCTTCGGCAATCAGCCTTCTTTATGGTCCAGCTTTCACTTCCATACATCACTACTGGGAAAACCATAGCTTTTACTATACGGACCTTTGTTGGCAAGGTGATGTCTCTACTTTTTAAGGTGCTGTCTAGCACAAGTGATATGCACCCCTTATTTGAATGGCAATAGCTGCTTGGAAGATGGCATGGCTTGCAAAGCAGCACCCTTCAATGATGCAAAAGGATCAGCCTGGCTGACAGGATAGGTACATGTGCGCATCAGCACTGCAATACCTAAAATATAACTGAACAGGGGGGCAGTTGCATTTTATTTTAAAGAACAACATACCACAAACTTGTCAGAATTACAAAATGAGAATCAAGAGTACTTTGGGGCCAAGTTGTTCTTTGTATCATTTGGGAGACAGAAATTGCTAAACCAATATCTGCAATACACTCTCTCACACACACTTACAAAATTATGAAAGATATAAAACATTTGGCTAAAAGAGACACCCACTTTGAAGATTCGTTTGAGGAGAGTCTCAGAATTTATCCTGGCAATTTAGCAATAGTTAGGAATATTAGGGTTACACGACTTCACAATTTTTAAAGCCACGCATACATCAAATTCTTAAATTTGCTCTGTCTACATACCTCTCATTTCTCCAGACATGAGACGCTGCAGGGCTTCTAAAAATGTCTGTATATCACATAGGGCATGGGGAGTGTTGCTGTCGGGTGTGGGAACAATTTGATGGAATCATTCATTACAACGGTTTGGCTCAGCCCTGTTTCTAGGAGATTTTTGGTTCTTCATTGGTCGCAAAACCGCTGGTTGTGTTCAGCGATGAAGGCAAATGGGGAAGTGAGAGAGACTTAAGTTTGGAGATAATGAAACTTCATGGCTTCATTTTTCCGCCTCTTGGTAAGCAGGTGCGAGTGAGAGATTGTTCTATTGTTTTCATGGCCCTCACATCAAGCTTTTGGTTGAGAAGTTATAGGTTTCTGTAGCAGCAATTGTTCCACGGCACGAGAATATATTTGATAATACATTGATTTCTTTCCTCTCTCTTTTTGGTATATGTTCCCAAGCATTCTTGCTTTGAAAATATGATTGTGCTGAGGATACCAAAACACATCTTCCAAGATGCATCTGTTCATATTGCTCACCTGATTGCATGTTGGAAGCACCCTGTACCCACTGAAAATTCACCCCCAGAGATCAAACCATTCCTATGTGAATATAACAGTAACTGCTGTCCCATATACTCTTCCAAGATTGCACCTGGAGAAGCTGACATTATTAGCAAGTCTATTTCTGTACCGTTCCCATTTAGCTTTCCCTTTGTGATTGGATAATTGCCGTTCTCTTCCTAATTTGCCCCAGTCACATTCAGAAGCTGCAGCTGTCTCTGAAGAATTTGGGCAGCAAATAAACAAACAAGTAAATAAACACACCACGCTCCAAGGACTCTTCCTCTTACAATGTCCAAGCAACTAGCGTGCATCCACTAAAACACCAAGAAACATTTTATACTCCTTCGTTCATAGCTATATAAATACAAAATTGTCCAGTAGCACCTTAGAGACCAACTAAGTTTGTTCTGGGTATAAGCTTTCATGTGCATGCACACTTCCTCAGATACATGCACATGAAAGTTTATACAGTGGTACCTCGCAAGACGAATGCCTCGGAAGACGAAAAACTCGCAAGACGAAAGAGTTTTTCGTTTTCTGAGTTGCTTCGCAAGACGGATTTCCCTATGGGCTTGCATCAACCACCAATGCATTCCTTTCGGGAAACTGTCAATACGCAGTGGTGCTTCGCAAGACGAAAAAACTCGTAGAACGAAAAAACTCGCAGAACGAATTAATTTCATCTTGCGAGGCACCACTGTACCCAGAACAAACTTAGTTGGTCTCTAAGGTGCTACTGGACAATTTTTTATTTATTTCGACTGCGTCAGACCAACATGGCTACCTACCTACCTGAATCTAGAATCATAGCTATATATTTTCTTTGAATGACCATAGAGATCAAGTTTTCTACTAGGGGATCAAGCTTACTACTGAGTTCACTTGCCTTTAAAAAATTAAATAATTCTCCTCTGGGCTGCCCACAATGAGCCTTCTGAAAGTTGTCCTCTAGGGAATGCAAAAGAGCCAAATTCAGAATATTTGAGGAAATGGCAGACACAATGTTCTCCATGTTGAATGGAGCCCATGGTGGGCATGTACGAACCAGGCAGTGTACAATTTTTTTTAAAGCTACTTCTGCATTTTCATTTTTATATTTTAAATGGCTTCTTTCAAACATTAACTGCTTGAGCCTCTGAGGACAGAGGCAGGTGAAGAATCCAATCAATAAATAAAAAATTGCCAGCTTGCTCCCTCTTCAGCTTTATTACTGTAGCCTGCTCTGGAGGACCGTACATCATAAGGATGCTTTTCCTGTTGTGAAAGAGGGCAAGGAAAGGGCATAGCAAGTTCACACCTCTCCTATTTCCCTTGTGTTGGCAAGAACTGTAGTGTGATTAAAGACCTGTGATTAAAGTCATTGGCCTCTCTCAGAATATTGCCTAAAATTGTATAGTGAACAAAACTTAAAAATTAGTTCTACGCCTTGTATAAGGGACATACCCTGCCTTTGCTGGCAAGCATAAGTCTTCCACTCTCACTAAAATAAGTATAAATTTCTATGCTTGTTTTTCACTAGAGGAACTGATAGACGTTGGAGCCCAACAACCTCTGTAAGGTGGCAGGTTCCCCATCAATGGCTTGGAAAATTGATGCTGCAATAAGTTGCTGGGACCAAACCACATCTGTACAACAATACTGATTCTGATCTGTTTGGAGAAAGAATCAAATTCTTTCTACTCATGTGATTGCTATGGCTACAAACACGTTATTGCTACTGATATGTACTCTGCTTGTACATACAAAATTCTATGTTGATTGATCAGAAGATTTTCAAATCTGGAATTAAACAATCCAGCTGGAAATCCCAAGGGAGGAGATTGCAGACAGAAGCAAATAAATAACTTTGTTGTCGCCATGCTGTTCTTAAGAGCACTCTCCAACCATTTTGAGAAGCTTTTTCCTTATGTGGCATTGCAGGGAGATGAACAAAATCTTCCTGTTCTGCTGTGTCAAGAGCTCCTTCCATTTTTGTTTTTTTGTTTTAAAAGTAATATTTATTGAAAGTTTAGTAGTTACAGAAAGAAAAAAGGAACAAAAAAAAATAAAAAATTTAACAAACAATACATCAAAATAAAAAGAAAAACAATAAAACAATACATCAAAACAACAAGAAAAACAAAAACATTTAAAAACACATCCAATTTCCATATTTTTACCTCTCATTTACTTGTTTCTTCGACCTCCTCACACCTCCCTTTTTTGTGTTCTAGTTCAATTTAGCTATTTCAGCAAATCCTTTCCATCTTTCTCAATCTTTTTTTGTTCTATAAGAGCTCCTTCCATTTTTGAAGTCAAAGTCACTCTGAATTCCGATAGGGATACATGGATCTGCCATTTTCAGTTTCTCTTATAAGATTATAAAAGATATCTGCTAGATCAGGCCCGAGGCCCATTTAGTCCAGCATCCTGATTTTACAGTGGCTAACCAGATGCCTGTACGAAACCCCAAAGCTGGTCCTGAGCGCAAGAGCATTCTCCTCACTTGTGATTTCCCAGTAGTTGATATCCAGAGGCATTATGCTGCAGAGAGTTGAGGTAAAACATAGAATGGTGGATAGTAATTCTTTTTTAAAGCCATCCAAGTTGGCCATCACAAAATCTTGGGGCCACACGACAGGTTTGAATAACAACATTACTGGCAGTTGCTTTCCCAATGATCCCCAACATGAAATTTCCCCTTTTCACAACTGCCACACAGTGGGTTAGCATATTTTTGAGATGATCAAGGGTCTGGAGGGCAACCAAGATGATCTGGAGTCTGGAAACTAAGCCTTACGAGGAGAACTTGGAGGAGCTGGGTATGTTTAGCCCGGAAAAAGAGGAGAGATGATGTTGTTGTTTAGTCGTTTAGTCGTGTCCAACTCTTTGTGACCCCATGGAACCCAAGAGCATGCCAGGCACTCCTGTCTTCCACTGCCTCCCGCAGTTTGGTCAAACTCATGCTGGTAGCTTTGAGAACACTGTCCACCCTTCTCCTTGTGCCCTCCATCTTTCCCAACATCAGGGTGTTTCCCAGTGAGTCTTCTCTTCTCATGAGGTGGCCAAAGTATTGGAGCCTCAGCTTCAGGATCTGTCCTTCCAATGAGCACTCAGGGTTGATTTCCTTCAGAATGGATAGGTTTGCTCTTCTTGCAGTCCATGGGACTCTCAAGAGTCTCCTCCAGCACCATAATTCAAAAGCATCAATTCTTTGGCGATCAGCCTTCTTTAGGGTCCAGCTCTCACTTCCATACATCATCGGAGAGATGATAGCCATCTTCAAATACCTCAAGGGCTGTCACATGGAAGAGGGAGCATGCTTTTTTCCTCCTGCTTTGGAGGGTAGGACTTGAACCGATGGCTTCAAGTTACAAGAAAGGAGATTCTGACTAAACATTCAGAAAATAACTTTCAGACAGGAAGAGCTGTTCAACAGTGGAACAGTCACCCTCAGGAGGTTGTGGGCTCTCCTTCCTTGGAGGTTTTTAAGCATAGGTGGGATGGCCATCTGCCATGGATGCTTTTGCTGAGATCCTTGCATTGCAGGGGGTTGGTTGGGTCCCTTCCAGCTCTATGATTTTATGACTCTATGTTATCCACTATGAACCCCAGGTCTTGTTTCTGGTCAGTCGGCACCAGGTCAGATCCCAGTAGCATATGTGTGAAATTAGGGTTTTTTGCCCACTTCATGATTAAAAAGGTAAAGGTACCCCTGCCCGTACGGGCCAGTCTTGACAGACTCTAGGGTTGTGCGCCCATCTCACTCAAAGAGGCCGAGGGCCAGCGCTGTCCAAAGACACTTCCGGGTCACGTGGCCAGCGTGACATCGCTGCTCTGGCAAGCCAGAGCCGCACACGGAAACGCCGTTTACCTTCCCGCTAGTAAGCGGTCCCTATTTATCTACTTGCACCCGGGAGTGCTTTCGAACTGCTAGGTTGGCAGGCGCTGGGACCGAACGACGGGAGCGCACCCCGCCGCGGGGATTTGAACCGCCGACCTTTCAATCGGCAAGCCCTAGGCGCTGAGGCTTTTACCCACAGCGCCACCCGCGTCCCTCCTCACTTCATGATTACTTACACTGAATTATGAACACGTTAAAAAGCATTTTTCCCTGTTGCAATCCTAAATTCAGTTTGCTACATTTCTGTATCAGTTTGCTTTTTTTTTTTTTTAAAGAGCCTTATGAAACTTCATCAGCATTGTAGCATACATTTCTCCTGATAAAATATTTTTGTATGACGTTTTGCCTGACATAATGACCTTTTGAATGTGAATTACAACTAGTATATGCATTTTTAAAGCACACTTATCATCACATGCATTTTTGAACACATTTATTGGTTGGAAAACTGCATTGCAAAATTCAGTGAAGTGCAAATTCCAAAGAATAGCTGTGTTTCATAGATCACAGAATGGTATAATTGGAAGGGACCACAAGGGTCATCTGGTTCAACCGCCTGCAGTGCAGGAAGATTTTGCCCAACATGAGGTAAAAGATTCAGTTGGCATATAATTTTTTGGAAGTGCAAATTAGGTAGCTTGGCATTAAATAAAAATGGAAACCAAACCAAATTTCTCCCCATCTCTGGAATCAGTCCATTATTTACATATACAAACAATCTCAGATGCCTTTTAAAAGCATTAATAAATACAAATTTTCACATTTAATTTACTTCAGGTGAATTAACTGCAGAACTACTATCACACAGACTACTGGTTTTTCTTCATCTATTAAAACGAAATACCGTGGTACCTCGGGTTACAGACGCTTCAGGCTACACCTTTTCAGGTTATGGGTGCGCCAAAACCCGGAAGTACCGGAACAGGTTACTTCCGGCTTTCGGCACTCACGCATGCGCAAAATCACCAAATCACGTCACACATGTGCACAGACGCGACACTGCGGGTTGTGAACGCTGCGGCTTGTGAACGTGCCTCCCGCACAAATCACATTCGCAATCCAAGATTCCGCTGTAACATCTTTTTAGCTCAGAACTCTTCATCATGAGTATGGAAAGTTGGTTGGCATGAGATAAGTGGTAACTAATCTGTATTAGTGGCCTTATTTGTTTGTCTTATTTCAAGAATTTCCATTAAGCACCTTATTAAATGTATTTTTTACTGACATCAATGGAAGAAGTTGGCTAGATCTAGCAGAAATGGAATCAATCTATGCAGTGGGGGAATGAGCCAACTAACACTGATGAAAATTGGCATCGTACTGGCACGGCTCCATTATCTCATTTCATACAATGTTACCATGTTATTTCATAAGCTTTGTGTATTACTGTCTGTTTGCTGTATCCGTTTACTTTACATTAAAGATGAGGAAATCACTCTGACAGGAACAAGAAAAGACTAAAGAAAGAGGGGGTGGGGAAATCGACATAGAAAACAACCAAGAATAAATATATGTCTCCTTCAAGTATTGATGGTATTGCTTCAAAGTTTCTGGCTAACAATTAAGAGTCACTTAGGAAGTATATAAAATGATGTATTTCATTACCTTCCCTATCCCTTCCATTAACTTCTCCCACAAAAACTGTTTTTATTTATATTATTGCGGGTGGACTTACAAATATTCCATCTACACAAGCTTTTCAGCTTGCCACATGGAACAATCCTCTCTCTCTCTCTCCTCCCGCTGGGCAGTGTTTTCTGGGGGGGGGGGTGTTCTCCTATAATTTGGGGGTGGGGTGAAGGGGGAGGAGAGAAGGGATTCCCCCCAAACTGCCAGGAGACGTCCACGCACAGTGGAAAATCCTGTCTTGTATTGTTAAAATGTCTAAATTTATATTCTGTAAGATTCTTCCTGAGGTGATTTGCAGTCGTACCTCAGAAGTCGGACGCCTTGTGAGATGAACATTTTGGCTCCCGAACGCCACAAACCCGGAAGTGATTCTTGTGGTTTGCGAACTTTCTTTGGAACCCGAACATCTGTTGTGGCTTCTGCAGCTTCCGATTGGCTGCAGGAGCTTCCTGTAGCCAATCAGAAGCCGTGCCTTGGTTCCCGAAAGTTTTGGACGTTGAACGGGCTTCCGGAATGGATTCTGTTCAACTTCTGAGGTACGACTGTACTACATATTTTTATTTTATTTTAGTGATTTTAAATCTATCATCTATCTATCTATCATCTATCTATCAATCATCTATCTATCTATCATCTATCTATCTATCATCTATCTATCTATCATCTATCTGTCATCATCTATCTATCCACCTATCATCCATCTACCTACCTACCATCTCCTCTCTCTCTCTCTCTCTCTCTCTCTCTCTCTCTCTCTCTCTCTTTATAGATTTAAGAGTTGCTGGTATTGCAGCTGCTTCAGAAAAGCCAGATGAACAAAGGTCTAAGGTGGCAGCAGTAAGATAATTCTTACATCATTAAAACAAAACAATCAAAAACTATTCCTCCTTCTGAAATTTAGATCTCTAAGTATTTGTGCCACTTTTTCATATTATATAAGGCTGCATTTTATACTCACAGGGGTTTTCTACTGCCATGAATTTTTACATTCTGTTATGGATATATTTCACCATTTCCAACAATCTCTAAACTTCTTCATATGATTCAGCAGCTTGTATAGAGAAATGCTCGTTTCAGTTATGTTCTCTATATTTGTATTACTGTTCTTCCTATAATAGAAATGGATTCCGAACCTGTGAAGGTGGGATTTCCTTTAGTGGGAACGGAACCTTCTGACAAATTGTAATGTTTTAGAATTATCTCATAAAGCCTAAGAAATCTTTTCTGGGGGAAAGCTGACAGTTGCAGATAGTTGAAAGCTCAGCCTGAACAGAAAAGGTTTTAAAGTAGATCTTTTAAATAAGCAGCTGTATTTAACTGACA
Organism: Podarcis tiliguerta; assembly: GCF_965153285.1. NCBI lineage: Eukaryota > Metazoa > Chordata > Lepidosauria > Squamata > Lacertidae > Podarcis > Podarcis tiliguerta. The sequence goes on along the minus strand of NC_139534.1, from coordinate 16,308,946 downwards.
GCGATGGGTGGCTCAGTCTATTTTTGGTCCATGTCAGTTTCACACGTGTTCATTCATAAGTTTCATGTCAGCATTTCATACTAGAATTGTGTTTTATCTATGTGGTATTGAATAATAGTAATGGGGAGAGAAATTTGACTCAGTTCACATGTCAAGGTGAACCCTACCTAATGTTCACTTTCTGAAACAATATTGAGAACAGAACCCCCCCCCAAAAAAAAACCCTATTTGTCCCTACTGAATTTCAATAGGGACAAATGTAAGGTTCTGCTCTTAAGCAGGAAGAAACAGATGCACAAATATAAGATTTGGGGGTGGGGAGGAAACCTGGCTTATTAGCAGTACATGTGAAAAGGACCTAGGGGTCTTAGTGGACCACAAGCTTAAGATGAGTCAACAGTGTGATGCAGCAGCAAAAAAAAAGCTAATGCTATTCTAGGCTGCATCCAGAGCCATAGCTAGGTGACCTTGCGCCCCTGGCATAACCGTCCAGATTGTGCCCCCTAGTGATGGACAAATTAGCTCTTCTTTCTACCTGTCCTCCAACCCCGCCCCCTCTACACATTCAATTCATCCTCTGTTTAAAAGCTTTTATTATGAGGCAATAATCAATATTTTTATTTATACTAATGGAAAAAAAATTTAGCCAATTTTGCGAGCCCCCCTCACCTGCACCCCTGTTAGGGGCCCACCTTGCCACCCCCTAGCTATGGCCCTGGCGGCATCAACAGAAATATAGTGTCCAGATTAATGTTTCATAGTCAATCACAAGCAAAAGGTGGCAACTGATGTTAATTTGGTTGCAGTATTACATATTCAATCGTGAATAAAAGGAATGAAAGGAAGGTATTTCTGTATGCTCCCTAACCTCACTAAAGGTAAAGTGACCCCTGACCATTAGGTCCAGTCGCGGACGACTCTGGAGTTGTGGTGCTCATCTCACTTTACTGGCCGAGGGAGCCGGCGTACAGCTTCCGGGTCATGTGGCCAGCATGACTAAGCCACTTCTGGCAAACCAGAGCAGTGCACGGAAACACTGTTTACCTTCCCGCTGGAGCGGTACCTATTTATCTACTTGCACTTCGTGCTTTCAAACTGCTAGATGGACAGGAGCAGGGACCGACCAACAGGAGCTCACCCCGTTGCGGGGATTTGAACCGCTGACCTTCTGATTGGCAAGCCCTAGGCTCTGTGGTTTACCCCACAGCACTACCCGCGCCCCAAGCTAACTTCACTACGTATACCCAAATTTGCCACGTTTCAACAACAATCTGGACGCATAAGTTGTTGAGCATTTCTTGGTTTTGCTGAAAGTTGTTGAGCGACAGGACATTGTTCAACTTTTGAGATCATTCAACAAAACCTATTTAAGATATACACATGCACAAACAAATTGCCAAGGTTGTTTGGGGAGTTCTTTGAAGGAAAAAGCTAGTATTTTGGCAGGTTATCCTGAGAAAATCATCACCATTGCTTGGGAAAAGCCACACCTTATGTCAGCAAAACTGTAAGTCAGTTTTGACCAATCAAAACTGTTTGTTGTTAAAAATTAGTCTTCTGCCTAATGGATTTCAGTTTCAGCATCCAATAGTTTGGCTTCCATTTACACCATGTGTCATGAAGATATCATAGAATCATAGAATCATAGAGTTGGAAGAGACCACAAGGGCCATCGAGTCCAACCCCCTGCCAAGCAGGAAACACCATCAGAGCACTCCTGTCATATGGTTGTCAAGCCTCTGCTTAAAGACCTCCAAAGAAGGAGACTCCACCACACTCCTTGGCAGCAAATTCCACTGTCGAACAGCTCCAGAATATGACCCTCCAGATGTTACTGGACAGCCAACTACAACTCCCATCATCCTTTATCATTTACCACAATAGCTGTGGTAGATGGGAGGTGGAATTCAGCATTTGAAGGTGACAGGTTCTATCTCTATCTCTGGTTGACATCCACAGGGCATTTTCCTCCCTATTTCTGTGTTTAAGGTAGGCCTAGCTGTCGCCAGAGTTAAATATTCAGCTCACAAGCCCAGACCAGCTGCCTGTCACATAGTATGAACTGCGTGAATGCTTTTTCTGATCTACTTCTCTTCTTAATAGGGCTGTGCAGGGCAAATGCCTTTGGAGAAACATTTATTAATGCTCTTGCAGATTAATCATACAGGTAGAAAATGGCTTTTTTTAAAAAAAAAAGTCATAGCAAGCACTCCTATCTGTAAGTGTGAAAGCATTTTATTAATTTTAAAGGAAGCTTTGGAGAATAATGACTTAACAGACAATATTAATTTGTCAAAACCTGAAAGAACGGCTATTATAATGAAACAGAGGTATCATGAAATGCAAAAGGTGTGAAATCACAGGTGTACTGCATATATTTCCAAAGAAATAGAAGTGTGAGGAACAAAAGGCCCCTTAGAAATTGTTCTGTTGTGGGGAGTCTTCAAGGGACCAGATTGCAACATGCAATTTCCCCAGCAACCCGGCCATCCAATCATATTTACCTGCCTGGCAACAGAGGGTTGGCTTGGCAGACCCCACCGCAACACGTGCTCTCATTTCAGGGAGAACACGCTTTGTCGCATACATAAAAAGTCTTTTCTGCTCCTTTGGTATATTGGCACCTACAATTCCTAATAAAAAAAGCTTTAGGTTTTTTAAATAAAAGTTATGTTAAAAAATTATTTTTAATTCATTATAAATCATTTCCCAGAAAGCTTTTATTACCTTACACGACCACCACATATGATGGAAGGTGCCTTCTTTCTCTTTACATTTCTGACAGGTATTCGTAGTTGTCTTAAACATTTTTGCTAACTTACTAGGAGTCAAATACCCAGTGGCGTAGCGTGGGGGGTGCAGGGGGGGCCGGCCGCACCGGGCGCAACATCTGGGGGTTAGGGTTAGGGTTAGGGGCGCAAATCCACGGGTTAGGGGGCGCAAATCCATGGGTTAGGGGGTGCAAATTACTTGCCTTGCCCCGGGTGCTGACAACCCATGCTACACCACTGCAAATACCATCGGTACATCATTTGCATATAATTTTCTTTCAGCGTACAGCAGGCTGTGAAGTTTAAGTCAGTTTTCCATAACTTTTCCCAATCTGCAAGTTGAATATTATATCCCAGATCCCTCACCCAGATTATCATTACAGATTTCACTTGTTCATCTTATACATCAGGTCTTGAACTGACCGACATGAGAACCACCACTTTGTTGAAATACCTTTCTGAGAAAATTAATCTACGTGAACAAATCATAGAATCATTGAGTTGGAAGAGACCACAAGGGCCATCGAGTCCAACCCCCTGCCAAGCAGGAAACACCATCAGAGCACTCCTGACATATGGTTGTCAAGCCTCTGCTTAAAGACCTCCAAAGAAGGAGACTCCACCACACTCCTTGGCAGCAAATTCCACTGTCAAACAGCTCTTACTACATTACTACATTAGTCTACATTATAAAATTTGCTTTGGATCCAACATTTTTCAGCATTTGGGATATGATGCACTGCACCTTCCACATAAAGACTGGTTTCTCCTCTTGCTTCCATGTGTATATCTAAAAGATGCATGGAATTGGTAGCTGCTGCATCTTGGAGCTTTGGTCATGGCCCAGTCCCTTCCTGCTAGTTTTTGCATACCAACAGAAACAAAAAATAATAATTCAAAAATACTGCCATATCCTGCTGTCTCTTTCCTCTGCTTCATTTACTTGGCTGGTTGGTCCTTTTGCTACCCATCTGATCAGCCCTGCCATTGTCAAAAAGCATTGGGAGAGAGGCAACACGGATGTGCACTGCAATATTTGGTTGGAAGCTCATGTGAAAGCTCCATTGAGCTCAGCAACACAGCATTAGAGATCCCTGCAATGGAATTGCTTTGTGGAATGGATCTGGCAGGTGGAATACATGTTGCTAATATTGGGTGGAATCAAGGGAAGAATAGTTACCCACTGATCTGCATTGGTGAGGTTGTCTTTGAAAGCTATCAAAGTAGAAATAATAATACCGCATTTTTCGCCCTATAAGACACACCAGACCATAAGACACACCCAGTTTTTGGAGGAGGAAAACAAGAGAAAAAAATTCTGAATCCCAGAAGCCAAAACAGCAAGAGGTATCGCTGCACAGCGAAAGCAGCGATCCCTCTTGCTGTTCTGGCTTCTGGGATAGCTGCGCAGCCTGCATTCGCTCCATAAGATGCACACACATTTCCCCTTCCTTTTTAGGAGGGAAAAAGTGAGTCTTATAGAGCAAAAAATACGGTAGTAATAATAATAATAATAATAATAATAATATTTATACCTCACCCATCTTTGCTTCCAGCAAAATATTAAAATACAATAATTATACAATAATTCATCAAATATTAAAACTTTCCCTAAACAGGTCTGCCTTCAGATGTCTTCTAAAAGTTGTTTATTTCCTTGACATCTGATGGGAGGGCATTCCACAGGGAGGGTGCCACTACCGAGAAGAGCCTCTGTCTGGTTCCCTATAACTTCACTTCTCACAATGAGGGAACTGTCAGAAGGCCCTCGGAGCTGGACCTCAGTGTGCTCAGTGTGCACTGACCTCAGTCAGTGGCTGAATGAAGGGTTGGAGACGCTCCTTCAGGTATAGTGGGCCGAGGCCTTTTAGGGCTTTAAAGACCAGCACCAACACTTTGAATTGTGCTCAGAAACTAGGAAAGAGTTTGTGAATGCTGAAGAGCTGCTACCAGTTCATGGTAAGTGGACAATACTGGATAAATGGGCTGTTTCAATATAAAGCATCTTCTTTTGTTGTGACCACTGTAAATATTGCAATTTGGACAAGCTGGTGTTGTTTCTTTCTCATATATATATATGTTTTACATTTTTGAATTTTCATTTAAATGACCTTAAAATGTCAGTGACTTCCCTTCTTCTCTTTTCATGATACATTTTGCATATCACAAATCCCTGCATATTTTATAGAAACTAAACCATTCAGTATTCCATTACAGTGGTGCCTCGCAAGACGAAAAGAATCCGTTCCGTGAGTCTCTTCGTCTAGCGGTTTTTTCGTCTTGCGAAAAAAGCCCATTAGCGGATTAGAGGATTAGCGGATTAGCGCTATTAGCGGTTTAGCGGCTATTAGCGGCTATTAAAGGCTTAAGGGATTAGCGGATTAGCTGCTAAAAGGCTATTAGCAGCTTAGTGCCTTAGAAAAAGGGGGTGGGGAGCGAAAAAAAAACCCCCCAGGAATCGCAAGACATTTTCATCTTGCAAAGCAAGCCCATAGAGAAATTTGTCCTGCGAAGCACCTCCAAAACAGAAAACCCTTTCGTCTAGCGGGTTTTCCGTCTTGCGAGGCATTCGTCTTGCGGGGCACCACTGTATAGTGGTACCTCGGGTTACATACGCTTCAGGTTACATACACTTCAGGTTACATACTCCGCTAACCCAGAAATAGTACCTCAGGTTAAGAAATTTGCTTCAGGATGAGAACGGAAATCATGTGGCGGTGGCATGGTGGCAGCGGGAGGCCCCATTAGCTAAAGTGGTGCTTCAGGTTAAGAACAGTTTCAGGTTAAGAATGGACCTCCAGAACGAATTAAGTATGTAACCAGAAGTACCACTGTATTACACTCCAGGTATAGACAGATTTCGCTTCCTCCTCCTCCTCCTCCTCCTCTTCCTCCTGTTCTTCTTCCATGCTTAGGCTGGCAGAGAGCTCTGTAATTGCACTCACTGTTTGAATGGTTTGGTTTCAATTAAATTGAAGGGGGAGGGGAATAACAGCATTAAGCACTCTGCCATTTACAGTACTTAAGTGGATACTGCTAACACAATCTGGACTAACACACCATTAGTGGCCTTCTTTATACAGAGCCTCAGTGATTAAATCATTGTATGTATTATTAGACAATATCCGGTGAACATCCTCATCAGGGCTATTAGAAACCTTGATGGGATTTTAAACAATTAGAAGCATCAACAGATTTTATGGATAGTTAAGATTCCTAAAGCCAGAAATGGTTTTCAAATGGGTTAAAAATGCTTGTAACGCTGCTATATTTCCCCCCCTAATGTTCTACTTCCTCCTTGGTTCATTAGCATTGATACCAATTACACCCACTTTGAGTCATTAGATTTCAGTTTCCACAGCCTCGTCTTCCCACCCCTGGCCATTAATCTAGGCTCATACAGTCCTCCCAGCCCCCAGCTCTCTTCCTTCTCCTTTCCCCAAAGGGAACATCCTTTTCAATAACCGCTTCTCAAACTGACACATGGAAACTCTTCCCTCATTGTAGAAAATCTTCCTTTATTGCTGGCGATTCGATTTCCCAAAGTGGTGGAGCATTCTGTTCACAACTTCTCCCCCATCCACTAAAAAATAAAATAATAATAATAATAATAATAATTGGGGAACTGAAAGAGGAGAAAAGCACCTGATAGCCTATTCTCAGACTCATATACACTATACACTTAGAGCTTATTCTTTTATTATTATTATTTATTTTTAAATAAGTTTTTTTAACAGAAAAAGAAGACAAAACCCACATACATACAAAAGAAAACGAATTAGAAACGCTTAAAAAACCATAACAATATCACTACATTTTAGTTAACAAAAGACATTGCACATTTCTTTGACTTCTGATCCACCTCCTCATGTATTTTATACATCATTTACCCTTTCGCACTTTCTATTTTATCCATTCCTTAACTATAATTTTCTACATTTCTCAGTATCTCTTTCCCCCACAAGATTCAGTCAAATCCTGTCAAAAGGTCCAAGTTTCTACAATGCTCTTTTATAGATTCTTTAAATACCATCCATTCTTTATTAACTCATGAATTTGGTTTGAATTACTTCTGATGCTTCCCATCATTTTAGCTAATCCTAAATACTCAATCATGTTTACCTGCCAGTGTAATTTTGTAGGAATCAATTCTCCCTTTCAGTTTTTTGCTATAAGAATTCTAGCTGCCATTGTTGCATACAGGTTCTTCTACAATTTTTTGGAATTTCATTGGACACAATACCCAACAGGAAGATATCTGCCTTTTTTCTGAAGGAGAGTTTGTTTAAAAAATAAATAAATCATGATATATTGTCTCCCAAAAATCTCGTATCTTTGCGCAGTCCCACCACATGTGCATTAATGTACATATACTCATATACACTATACACTCAGAGCTTATTCAATGCACATTTGAAGCACATGACTCCCCCACAGAGAAAATGCTGGGAATTGTAATTTGTTATTGGTGCTGCAAAGGGTAGCTTTGTGAGGTGGAAACTGCAGTTTCTGAGATTCTTTGTGGAAAGTCATGAGTTAACATGTATTGAATATACTTTAAATATGAATCTGCCCTAGTACTCCAGGTTACATCATCATCATCATCATCATCATCATCATCATCATCATTGGGTATACCGCCCTATACCCATGGGTCTCAGGGTGGTTCATAACATAAAATCACAAAATACATAATAAAAACAAGAACAAGAACAACCCAATAAACCCCGCTGTCCCCAACACATTTTGAAAGCACATTGTACAGTGGTGCCCCACAAGACGAAATTAATTCGTTCTGCGAGTTTTTTCGTTCTACGAGTTTTTTCGTCTTGCGAAGCACCACTGCGTATTGACGGTTTCCCGCAGGAATGCATTGGTGATTTTTTAAAAAAGGCGCAAGACCTTTCGTCTTGCAAAGCAAGCCCATAGGGAAATCCGTCTTGTGAAGCAACTCAGAAAACGGAAAACTCTTTCGTCTTGCGAGTTTTTCGTCTTCCGAGGCATTCGTCTTGCGGGGCACCACTGTATGTTAATCAGCCAAAGGCCTGGTTAAAGAGGAACACTTTCGCCTGGTGCCTAAAGGTGTATAATGAAGGCGCCAATCGAACCTCCCTGAGGAGGGCATTCCACAAATGGGGAGGCACTGCAGAGAAGGCCCGTTCTCGTGTTGCCGCCCTCTGGACCTCTTCGGGAGGAGGCGCATGAAGGAGGGCATCAGAAGATAATCTCAGGGTCCAGGCAGGTTCATATGGAGAGCAGCCAATTTTTTTATTAGGAATTTCAACATGACATTTTATCAAAAACATATCATCCTCATTTCCCCCACCCCTTTCCCCCTCCCCCTCCCCCCCAAAAAGAAACCAACCTCCCACCCACCCCCAGACTTCCCTCAGCTCCTCTCTCTGGTTTTCAGCACACATTATTCTCTGCATATTATAAAATTGTAAAGATCCTTAATTTATCTTTCTGTGACCTGGAAGCTCTACGCCAGCTCCCTTGGCCAATAAAGCAAGATGAGCGCCACAACCCCAGAGTCGGCCATGACTGGACCTAATGGTCAGGGGTCCCTTTACCTTTTATGTTATCAATAAAGGGACGTGGGTGGCGCTGTGGGTTAAACCACAGAGCCTAGGGCTTGCTGGTCAGAAGTTCAGCGGTTGGAATCCCTGTGACGGGGTGAGCTCCTGTTGTTCGGTCCGTCCTCCTGCCAACCTAGCAGTTCAAAAGCACATCAAAATGCAAGTAGATAAATAGGTACCGCTCTGGCGGGAAGGTAAACGGCATTTCCGTGCGCTGCTCTGGTTTCATGACTCGGAAGCTGTACGCCGGCTCCCTTGGCCAATAAAACAAGATGAGCGCTGCAACCCCGGAGTCGGTCACGACTGGACCTAATGGCCAGGGGTCCCTTTACCTTTATGTTATCAATAATAAATTTGTGTGTTTATTCAAAACCTGCCAAGGAGTCCAGTTCATTTTGTTGTTTCTTTAAGCACTTTGTAAAAGGTTCCCATTCTTCTTTAAAAGTCACAGTTGTCCTTGTTACGTAGTTTGTGTGTCAATTTCGCCAGTTCCGCGTAGTCCATCAGTTTCTCTTGCCGCAGTTCTTCGGTTGGGATTTCTTTGTTATTCCATCCTTGTGCTATTAAGACTCTTGCCACCATTGTTGCGTACATGAAGATGTTTTTCAGTTTCCTTGGAAGGTCTTTTTCTACAATCCCTAACAAAGGTGCTTCAGGCTTTTTTACAGAGAGCGACGGTCCTTGAGGCATTGTGGTCCTTAGTCGTTTAAATAAATCCAGGGCAATATTAATCTCAGTTTTGGTATTTGCTTGTTTTTCACCCTCCCCAAATCTGTTCCAGAGGGTTGGGGGGGGGGGGAAACCCAGAACAGATTTAAGGGAAGAAAACAGAAATCATTGCATTGACTTAGTGCTATGTGCAGAATTCCTGAGTTTAGTAGTATTGTGCATGCATATGTGTAATTGTAATTAAAACATTTAGAGCAGAAATGCTTTTATCATTGAAAAGTGGATTGCAATTATTCTTTTGGAAGTTTTAGTGGCTGGCTACTTTGTAAACCTTTCCTAGTTCATGGAATAGGAAAGGGGGATTTAAAATTGACGTCGTCCTTAGCAAAGTGGCACGAATGTGTTTCTATAATTTTACAGATACCCTTCAGTCTTCTTCACAGATCTTAGTACTGTGAAAATCTTAATAAAGTAAATTGAATAGGTTCTAAAAGGAAGAAAAGTATGTCAAATTTGAAGCTAATCAGTTCTGACTTGGAGCAGTTTAGCACATAGTTAGTGGATAGGACTGAATATTTCACCGAAAATGTAATTTTACATTCAGCCTCAGTTAAAGGTGGTCTCTTGCTGGCAAGCCTCTCTGAATTTTTTTTTAAAATCAAATTGTCATTCTGGAAAGAGGAGCTTGGAAGGCACAGTAAATTTTAACAATTTTAATATGCAAGCCAAAGCATATCTCCTTGGAAGTTGGACCTACTCTGTTAAATAAGGCTTGGGTCACCTCCATACTGTACAATTAAAGCACATGCCTTCCCTGAAAGGATCATGAGAGCTGAAGGTTTTTCAAAGGGTGCTGGGACTATAAAAGAGCTTGTAAAGTTGACATTTGAGACCCCTGAAGCACCTCCTTTGGGCTGCTTACCTGGCTGATGCACAGCGCTGGGGCAAGTTTCTAGTCTTTACCATAAGCCCTAAACAGCCTCGGCCCAGTATACCTGAAGGAGCGTCTCCACCCCCATCGTTCACTGAGGTCCAACTCCGTGGGCCTTCTGGTGGTTCCCTCACTGTGAGAAGTGAAGTTACAGGCAACCAGACAGAGGGCCTTCACGGTAGTGGCACCCACCCTGTGGAATGCCCTCCAATCAGATGCCAAAGAAATAAACACCTATATGCCATTTAGAAGACATCTGAAGGCAGCCCTGTTTGGGGAAGTTATTAATGACTGATGTTTTAATGTATTTTTAATCTTTTGTTGGAAGCTGCCCAGAGTGGCTGGGGAAACCCAGCCAGTTGGAGGGGGGGTTTAAATAATACAATTGTTGTTGTTGTTGTTGTTGTTGTTGTTGTTATTACACCCAGAGTTGGTAAACACCAGCATTGGGTGAGTGCATGTCATTGGACAGCTGCACTGTCTTCTAAATAACAATGGATACCCAGCCCATCTTTCTACTTCCTGTCCAGCTTCTTTCATATTTTGAAGCTCCAGTCAAATCTGCCTTTGCTTTCCCCCCCTCCCTCCTTCCTGGCTGTGGTATAATTTATCAGTCTGCTCTCGTGCTGCTCACCTCTCAAGCAGCTACCGTTAGATCATGACAAAGCGATCTTGTGTGGAACATGACCTTTTGTTTCAAGTAATTTGTCTTGGGTTGGGGATATCAAAACATAACCATCCCATGGCCCCAGTACTCTCCCTTTGCCATGCCCATGCTTTTAAATCATGAAACAAGTACCTTGGCAAGAAAACAAAAATAGCAAGATTAAATCAAAATAATAAATGAGGGGGGGGGGAACTATAGTAAAGATTTGGGTTTCCCTCCATTTACTCCTTTTTATTTAATCTTGCTATTTTGATTTCTTTCTTTCTTTTGCATTTGGTAGATCCTCTTCCCCTTTGGATAGTTCTAGTCTGTGGCGTTCGCTGTCTCAAGTGATTTCATTCTGCCACTGAATGCTTGGCGCTGTTAAATTCTTAGTGCTTTTGTATATGTGATTTAGTCTGTCCCAACTGCGGGTGGCAGTGGAGGACAGGAGTGCCTGGCGTGCTCTGGTCCATGGGGTCACGAAGAGTCGGACACGACTGAACGACTAAACAACAACAACAAAGTGATTTTTATTTATTTTATTGCCAAACCTGTCTGCCTTATTAAGTCATAGTTAATGCGTTTGAGTGGGTGTGTTTATCACACAAACACACAGTGCTGCCTGCTGCTAAACTACAGTACTATTCTGGGCAGAGGCACTCCTTGATTTTCTAAGCGGCAAAGTATCAAATGACACATTTTGTTGTTTGAACAAAATTATCATAAGGTTATCATAAACATCTTAAATAGCAGAGAAATCACCTTGCCAACAAAGGACCGTATAGTTAAAGCTATGGTTTTCCCAGTAGTGATGTATGGAAGTGAGAGCTGGACCATGAAGAAGGCTGATCGCCGAAGAATTGATGCTTTTGAATTATGGTGCTGGAGGAGACTCTTGAGAGTCCCATGGACTGCAAGAAGATCAAATGTATCCATTCTTAAGGAAATCAGCCCTGAGTGCTCACTGGAAGGACAGAACGTGAAGCTGAGGCTCCAATACTTTGGCCACCTCATGAGAAGAGAAGACTCCCTGGAAAAGACCCTGATGTTGGGAAAGATTGAGGGCACAAGGAGAAGGGGACGACAGAGGACAAGATGGCTGGACAGTGTTCTCGAAGCTACCAGCATGAGTTTGACCAAACTGCGGGAGCCAGTGAAAGATAGGAGTGCCCGGCGTCCATGGGGTCACGAAGAGTTGGACACGATTAAACAATAACAACAACAAATCATAAGGTTGTTGCACTGAGAACATGACACCTAGTATGGTAAGGTCTCCCCTAGCAAAACACTTGCTCAAATAGAAAAGACAGCTCCAAAAAAATTGAAAAGGCACTCTGCTCATTCTGTACAAAATTAGTGTTTTGCCGTCATATCATTCCATTGTGGGCCAACCGGAGGAAGTCATTCGAAACAGACATTTGCATCCAGTGATCTTGTCGTCAGAGTCCCGCTTAGGATTTCACACAGCTGGGGCACTGCCACTGTGGTTTGAGTGACTGAGAGCAAAGCTACAGCACTCCTGAGAATGTGAAAACTCCCCCCCCCCCGGTCTGTGAATTATCCTTTAGGAACAAAAATACGTGTAGAGATTCTTTTCTCTATTGGACAAAGGAATATTTCTACAGAACACCTTGTGTTGCACTTGAATATGATTTCGGTATTGCATACACAATGTAAAAATCTATATTTCAAGAAATGGACACTTGGTGGAAGATAAATGTCTTATTTTTATATTTGGTCTTTGGGAAGTTCTATATAACTGCCTACAGAGCTGTGTGAGGTGTGTTTCTTTATTTCCCTGTATTCCTTTGTGTTGTGTTTACAGACTGAAAACAATGACTCGCTTTCCCTCACTTTGCATTGTGTTTCCTTTGCACTGAAATGAACGGTGTGAAACGATGTGACGATAACATAATTCATTATGTAAAATTTCACCACAGGGGCCTGTGAGGCGAATAATGTTCTTTTTGTAGGAAACTGAACCGCAGCAGAACAGAAACAGTGCTGTGTGCAACATATGGAGGGCGGAAAGGAAACTGATAGTCAGATGTGTTCTCAGAGTGCCAGAGGTTAATGTCACAAAGAGCACTGCATAATATGCATTTGGACAATGATATGTCATATTCAAATGGTGACTTCATATCTACGCTTGTTCCAAAACCATCAAATTCAGATGTAATGGAAAGCTAAAGTTACAAGACTTCCTGGCTTGTCCGTTTGCTCATGTGAAGGGAAGAACAAAGTGACTGTAGTGGCTTGGGTCTCTCCCACAAATGTGAGATGACTCCAGCAGTCAATTATTTCAGATTTATTGTCCAAACAAACAAACAAACCAGGTCGGAGCTCAGCTAATCTCCATCATCCTCAGATAGCACAGTTGCAGGAACTTAGCTGCACCCCTTTCCCCCCCAACAGGAAAACCCCCACCTTCTCTTGCTTTCCCTTTTGCACTTCTCATAAAGTCTCATGATCCTATGAGATTTTGGAGAGGGCACTGCTGGTATTCCTGGGTCTAAGTCACTGTATGGGCTGAGAAACTGCATAATTTAACTCCGGCTCTCCCTTCCGTTATCCCTGTGCCCAGAGATCAAGTTACGGCTGCTCCCTGCTGCTTCTCCCCTCTGCATTCCATTCTTATCTGCTCTCTCTCTATGCCAGCGTTGTGGTTCAAGGACCCGCCACCCGCTTGGGGATAAGAAAGACACATGGACACAGTATATTAGGTTAATGGGCTAAAAAAGGCCACAACTTTATTGATTACAGCAAGTGAGAGGTGTTGGCTTAGGCATTGGATAAAACAACAGCGTGTGACTCCACCCCCTCAGGGAGGGGTGAGTCTAACAAGGGTTAACCAGCAGTAGGAGGAGCCTGTTGATGCAAATACAACTGAAAGCTCCCCCTGATGTCACCGGGAGTAGTGCCATGGCCCTAGCCACCAGCAAGGGAGTCGGACAGGATCCACAACCGCCAGATTCCTTTACCGGAATGCCCCTAAAGTGGAGGGGTAGGCGATGGCCACACACTGCCCTCCAATACACAAATATATTCCAATGCCTAACCACCAATACCTTAAAGTTGTGACGATTTGCTACGAGGTAGGTGAAAAACCAAGTGGCTGGTGCCAATTTGCCAGTTGGATAAAAATTCCTACCAGGCCCCTTGGCCAACCAAGGCGACCAACCACATGTCCATAGCAATGTCAAGAACCAAGCAATGAACTAATGGGAGGGAGGGTGGGTGATCCGACGAAAACCAGCAGCGGAATGAAAGGAAAGTGCTGCCGTGGCCAAATGTGAGTGGCAAAACCCCACCCCCAAGCCTCCACCTGATGGGTTGTCTACCTGGGGGTATTGGCTACCTGGAGGCGTGGAGTGGCAGCAAGGCCAGCTGGGCAGGGGCTGGAATGCCCCCTGCCAGCGGGAAACAGCTCCTGCTCACAACTCCTCCCCTCTGTAAGGAGGAGAGGCTTTCTCATTCCCTGTCAGTGAAGGAATGTAGCTGACAGTGACTTTATGTTGGGGCATAAGGCTCATTTATATACTAAGTTATGTTTGCCTGAATGTGGTCATAGTCTGAACTTCAGTTCACAGTGTGACGCGGCAGCTAAAAAAGCCAATGCAATTCTGGGCTGCATCAATAGGAGTATAGCATCTAGATCAAGGGAAGTAATAGTGCCACTGTATTCTGCTCTGGTCAGACCTCACCTGGAGTACTGTGTCCAGTTCTGGGCACCACAGTTCAAGAAGGACACTGACAAACTGAAACGTGTCCAGAGGAGGGCAACCAAAATGGTCCAAGGCCTGGAAACGATGCCTTATGAGGAACGGCTAAGGGAGCTGGGCATGTTTAGCCTGGAGAAGAGGAGGTTAAGGGGTGATATGACAGCCATGTTCAAATATATATAAAAGGATGTCACATAGAGGAGGGAGAAAGGTTGTTTTCTGCTGCTCCAGAGAAGCGGACACGGAGCAATGGATCCAAACTACAAGAAAGAAGATTCCACCTAAACATTAGGAAGAACTTCCTGACAGTAAGAGCTGTTTGACAGTGGAATTTGCTGCCAAGGAGTGTGGTGGAGTCTCCTTCTTTGGAGGTCTTTAAGCAGAGGCTTGACAACCATATGTCAGGAGTGCTCTGATGGTGGTTCCTGCTTGGCAGGGAGTTGGACTCGATGGCCCTTGTGGTCTCTTCCAACTCTATGATTCTATGATTCGGTTTGGGCTTAGAAATAATATAGATTACCACCATAATTCTTTTGAGGGGTGAGAGTAAGAAATGTATCAGCCGAGTCCAATCTAAGCTGAGAGCAGGGGCAGAGCTTCATGTTCTGGCACGGGGGGGGGGGCAGGCAGGGGGGGCTGGTGCGTGTCCCAGGGGGCGCATTGCTCACAGGGGCGGGGTGTGCATCCTGGGGGCGTGGTGCACAGGGACGTACGTACGTAGTGGACGTCCTGGGAGCAGGGCGCCCCACCCACAGGGGTGGGGCACCCAGCACAGGCAGGGGGGCAGCTGCGATGGTACCCCACCAGGTTCGCGCTGCCGGGGCGGTGCGCTCCCCCCCCACTCCTCTTCCTCCGCCAGTGACTGAGAGATGTGTGTGCATCTGTGCATCACCCATCACTAGATAATATTCTGTGGTAACCGAATAATGTCTAATGGAAAATATTCTGGAAAAGAGCCAGGCTTCTACATTCCACTCAGAGACATAAAATATCTTCAGTGTGTTTAATTGGTGCAAAATATCTAAATAAACAGGAAGAGAACAAAATTGCCAACCCAGCACAAGTGTCAAATTGCTGTAAAGATCACACATGAGAAAAAGAGAGAGGGAGGAAGGGAGGGAAGGGGAGAGAAAGAGAGAGAGAGATGCGTGAAAGAGAGATGATTAGGATCCATTAAATTAATGTACCACCTTGAAGTATCTGAAGGCTAGTGATTGGCATGAAAAAGAAAATGACAAAAGAAAGATATTTTACGATGAAAAATATTTCTGAAAACAAACAACACTCCTCCACCCATTGACCTCTTTTCAAACTGCCAGGATTCAGCACTTAGGTTCATTCTAGTAGGCTTGAAGGCTTGGGAGGCGGGTGATGAACATTCACACAACCAAAAGAAAACCTGGACCTATCATCACAGGGAGGAGTATAATTGTGCTTGTACGAATTCCCCTTCAGATCTTCCCACTTAATACAGGAAGGTTGGGGGATGGAGAAGCGATAGGGAACTAATAATAATAATAATAATAATAATAATAATAATAATAATAATAATAATTTATTATTTGTATCCTGCCCATCTGGCTGGGTTTCCCCAGCCACTCTGGGCGGCTTCCATAGAAACAAAAAATACAGTAAAATATCACAGATTAAAAACTTCCCTGAACAGGGCTGCCTTAAGATGTCTTCTAAATGTCAGGTAGTTATTTATCGCTTTGACATCTGATGGGAGGGCGTTCCACAGGGCGGGCGCCACTACCGAGAAGGCCCTCTGCCTGGTTCCCTGTAGCTTTGCTTCTCGCAATGAGGGAACCGCCAGAAGGCCCTCGGAGCTGGACCTCGGAACTTGTGCCCTCTTAGCACCTTGCCCCCAAATACAATCAATGAATAGGGCACTCTTGTTATTGAAAGCAAACCCTTCAAATGTACCTTGACTGAAAGTAAACAGATTGCCTGTATTCCTTTCTTAGCCTCTCTACAGCTTTTTTGTAATGCTAACTTACAAGTCTGCTAATAAAAGAGACTTCCCCTCCTCTAAAGCTTAACACAGCTTTTCATTCATTCATCTGCTTACCTACCCTGTCAAACCCAAAATAATTATATGCAGTTAGCATGGCTTGAATATTTATAGGGACCTCTCCTCCCTCCCCACCTCACCTCCAACACATCCACAAATACACAAATGAAGCATAGACTTATGAGATTAGCAGGCAAATAAACCCAACGTAAGGTTGATTAAAGCATGCTTAGCAGCAGCGTATAGCATTGTCACACTTGTGTAGCCAATTTCATGTAGCTGGGAATATCCAATTACACACACACACACACACACACACACACACACACACATATATATATATATAGCATGGCAAACACTGCAGTGCACCAGGGTAAGCAGCCAGTTAAAATATATAGAAACTTAAGTTCTTCAGATTTAACTTTTTGTTTTCTAACCTCAAGGTATATTTCATGTCAAGTTCAAGAGAAGACAAGAGCATGCTTTAAAGTGGAACAAACTGGGCCAACCCTCTCCAAGCCTCTTAATGTTCTCTAAGCCTTTCTACCCCTCTCTCCAGACTTTTCCAACCCTCCCTGACCCTCTCAGGCCTTCTAAACCCCCAGCGTTTGGTAATCTTCAGTAATATGCTTCCTTAAAGGTAAAGGGACCCCTGACCATTAGGTCCAGTCATGGCCGTCTCTGGGGTTGCGGCGCTCTTCTCGCTTTACTGGCCGAGGGAGCTGCCGTACAGCTTCTGGGTCATGTGGCCAGCATGACTAAGCCACTTCTGGTGAACCAGAACAGCACACGGAAACAGCGTTTACCTTCCCGCCGGAGTGGTACCTATTTATCTACGTGCTTTCGAACTGCTAGGTTGGCAGGAGCAGGGACCGAGCAACAGGAGCTCACCCTGTTGTGGGGATTTGAACCTCCGACCTTCTGACTGGCAAGTCCTAGGCTCTCTAACCCTAACCCTCCTCTAACCCACAGCGCCACCCGACTCCCTATATGCCTCCTTGTGCAAGGTCAAAACCTGGCACCCCCAAATGGATCTTCTCAACTATGGATCTTTGTCCCCCCCTCAACTTGTGTGGGGGAACTGCCTGCATCACCCCAAATCTGGTGCTCTCTTGTCCTCTCCACCTTCTCTGACCCTCCCTCATCCTTTGCAACCCTCTCCTCCCATCTTAAACCTCCTCTAACCTTCTCCTCCAACCTTATCCAACCATCTCTAATCCTCTCCAACCTTTCTTGAGCCAATGGAAAGCTCACAAGAAAGACCTGAGTGCAACACCTTTTTCCAAACTTGTGGTTACCAGCAACTGGTATTCAGGTGCATCCTGCCTGTGAGAGCTTCTGGAGTGATGGAGGTTTCTGTTTCATCATCACTGCTGAAGTGAGACCAAGCTGCCCGTCTGAGCACCTGCTTGTGAAGGCAGCAGAGGTCAGCAGGGTAGCATTGCTCACCTGGCTTCCCAATGCTGAGCATCACTACTGGTTACCGAGAGAGTGAGGCAACAGGGAGCTCTGCATGGTGCAGGCACCACAGTGGGAGCAATGGGCTGGTTCTGTGCTCACACTGCATCAAGCTCCTTCTCAGTAACCAAACACAATGCATGGCATTGGGATGCCAGGTGATAACAGCCCTCCTCCTGACCTCTACTGGTGGAATACAGTGGTGTAGCATGGGTGGGGAAACAGAGGCAGTTGCCCTGGGTGCAAAATTCTAAGGGGTGCATTATTATTTTTTTTAAAAAGAAAGTAGTAATAACAAATAAACATTAGCGCATCCTCCCCCTCACACAGAAAATCTCCCAGTGTTCACATGGGCAGACTGAGGAGTGGATTTGGGTTATGGTTGGTTGCCAGGGTGCCTTCTGCTCAGAATACCCATTCCTGACCAATCCTCCTTCCCGCTCTCTGCTGTGCTCGAGTCTCACAGGACACTGCGGCTGCCTCTCAGGTTGTTCACTGATTTATTGCCCCTTCATTCCAGCTTATTGGTGGGCAGTGCCGAGAATATTTGCCCTTTCCCCGGGCACTGACATCCCACGCTATGCCACTGGTGGAATGGGCATGAGTGCATGACCTTTTTTTTCACCTCAGGCAACAAAATGTATTTGACTGATGCTGTACGTGCCTCATCTTTTTGTTCCATGCCTGGGTAACAATGTTTTAAGCCTAGTATTGCTGCCTGATTTCATTTACTTTATGTAATACAACTAGGACAAAAGGGGTACCTTCAGGATAAAAAGGTAAAGGTACCCCTGCCCATACGGGCCAGTCTTGACAGACTCTAGGGTTGTGCGCCCATCTCACTCAAGAGGCCAAGGGGCCAGCGCTGTCTGGAGACACTTCCGGGTCATGTGGCCAGCGTGACATCGCTACTCTGGCAAGCCAGAGCCGCACACGGAAACGCCGTTTACCTTCCCGCTAGTAAGCGGTCCCTATTTATCTACTTGCACCTGGGAGTGCTTTCAAACTGCTAGGTTGGCAGGCGCTGGGACCGAGCAACGGGAGCGCACCCCGCCGCGGGGATTCGAACCGCCGACCTTTCGATCAGCAAGTCCTAGGCGCTGAGGCTTTTACCCACAGCACCACCCGCGTCCCTTCTAGTAACAATGTTTTAAGCCTAGTATTGCTGCCTGATTTCGTTTACTTTATGTAATACAACTAGCCCAGATCCTTCAGGATACAGCAGCTTAAAAATGGGCATCTTAACACACGGTAGCCAACAAGTCTTGCCTGCCAAGAAGAATGATAAGAAGAATGGTGTGTGTGTTGTTATGCTCCTCTGTTGATGTGCCTAGTATGATAACAGTAATTTCCTGCCCTTATTTCTTTTGTTCTATGAGCTGTTAATCTATATGCCATATTCTTTCACTGCCATAGAATATTACCATTTATATAGCCCTTTTATTGGGATTGTTATGAAGTTTCATCATTTTTTAAGTGCTGGCTCCAAATGTAGATATTCCACAGAGAGCAGTGCCGGCATGTTCTGGTCCAACAATCTGGTTTAGCAATCAAACAACATGTGCCACCATTTTATTCCAGAACTGAGAAAACTGCAGTGTTGCTCCAGTGTCTCACAATGCAGCTCAGTGTATACCAGCTAAGTATGGGAAGGAGCCCCATGTTTCTCTATGTCAGTAACCTCCGGCAAGCCACTGGCCTGAAACTAAAAGCCACAGCCAGTCACTCATGACTTTGTAGTGCTGGAGGGCCCATTGACCTGGCTCCAGGTAAGGCCAATGGCTTTTGGGGTGCTTTCCTATGGGAAACAGCTATAGGAATGGATTCATGCATGGATTTGCATCAGATTCAATGCAGGGAGCCCCTTTTTAAGATGCTTATAGTGTTATGGTATCTACCTTTCATGTTCTGTTTGCCTGTGGACTTATTTGTTGAGGAAACATGCATGTTTTTCAACAGAAGAACTTCAAGAGAGAACACCAGCATTTGCTTAGGGATCTGTAAAGACCAGGAGTTGTTGTTGTTGTTGTTGTTGTTGTTATTATTATTATTATTATTATTATTATTATTATTATTATTTTATTGTTAATTAAATTTCTATATCACCCTTCCTCCGAATGAAGGTGCCAGGCAAGCCTCCTTGGGGAGAGCATTCCACAAGTCGGGAGCCTGTGATGGCCTGGGACTCAGACTCGGAGGCTGAACCTGAGGAATGCCAGCTTGCACAGGAGTCCCCACCTCCAGAACCAGCTGAGCCGGGGCTGGGGCTTGAGCCTGAAGGGTCCTCACCTGTGCCGGATCCTCAGGTGCAGGCACCAGCTGAGTCTGCTCTGGCTCCTGAGGGGATGGAGGACCCATTGCCTGTAGGTGCTCCACTCTCAGCCCCATCAGGGGAAGCTGAGGTTGCCTCTGGGTCCGGTAACCCTCCAGCCTCTCCTGAGCTGCAGAGGCTCAGGGCAGAGAGGCGGGGGGAACTAAGTTCCCGCAGGAGGAGTGCTCACCTCCAGGCCAGGAGTCACCCTATGCCTCGGGGCAGATAAAAGCCAGCCAGCCCCAGGTTGCGGGAGCAACGTTGTTGCTGGCTTGTTCCTGCCCGCACCCTGTCCTGCTCTTCTGCCAGAGTTCCTGACCTCACCCGACTCCCTGCCTTGGACCCCTCTTCAGCTTTGACGGACAGCCTCCATACCGCACCCTCAACCTCGGACTGGACTCGGACCTCGCCGCATGGTTAACCCTCGGGACCAACACAGAGCTACTACATGAAAGGCCCATTCTCGTGTTGCCGCCCTCCAGACCTCTTGTAAAAGAGGCACATGAAAAAGGTCCTCAGATTATGATTGCAGGGTCCAGGTCAGTTCCTGTGGGGAGAGTGGATTTCTCTCACACTGCAGGTGTTTTGTGTGTATTGGAAATGAAGGAAGAGGATAGTAGGGATTCAGGTGAACCCCTTTGCATGTTAAAAAAACGCATGGGGGTGGGGTCACATGGCCATGTGGCCTAACCCTGCTGGTGACCATGTCCCCTGCTGGTCACACATTCAGCAAGCATGAGAAGGGACCTTATGGGCACACTGATGTGCACACAGAAAAGGGGAATCTCGACTGGTACAGGATGCCACATTGGAGGACTATGTGCATACACCACGGTCACTATATGTCAAGGCTCTGGCAAGGCTTCAAGGAATTACGATCCCTCCCCCCGGGGCAATCAAAAGGCAGATAACCGAAACGTAATTTATTCAGTATTCACAGAGAGCGACAGAGGAGCGCTGTCTCTATAATGATGGCATTGCTCCAAGTAATGTCGCACGCCTTCAGTCCCTCCTAATATTTGTCACCCCTGTGCAAGCTGGTCAGTGCTTTCAGCCTCTGAGATTTCTGTTCTGCTACTCGCACAGCACATTTGGTTTTGGGAGGGGGAGTCAGGAATGCTTTCAAGGGACACTGAGTCTGTTAACTGCCTCTCCCCCAATGCTTCTCTTTCCTCCTGCTCCCCCAATATATCCCAACTTTCCCCCTTGTCAGCCTCTGAACTATGCCCTTCGGCAAACCACTGCTCTAAATCTACACTTCCTCCTCTTCCTGGGAAGGTGCAGAGAAGGGGGGGGGGCGTTTCTCACCATTCTTCCTCAGTCCAACCCCTGACATATGTGCAGAAGGGAAGAATGGATGCTGAGGATGACTCCATCCCCCCAAACAAATGAAGAGTGTTTGTCTGGAAGACCTACAGTAGCAATGACTACTGTTGTGGATTGTCACTGTGCTTTTGTCAAGAAGAGTGAAGCAGTGGCTGCTGAATTTCTCTTATTTATTTGTTCAAAGTACTTTAACACTATGCACAATGTGGATTTATCAGAGTGCTTCATTTAACATTGGAAAGCAAGGTTTGAAAGGCAATATGAGTAACAGGCATCACATCGGAGCAGGAAAAAGAAACAATTTCTAGACACTTTAACGTGGGGCCATTTAGCCATCAGCAAGCATGCCAACACAGCTTTTTATATAGGTGCCGTGATCAACACCATCTAGATAATTGCCTCCATATCTTACTGAATAATCTCTTTAAAACGTTTATGTTATAATTCTGAATCCACATAGAAAACATAGTGCTTGATGTCAGAGGAAACTCAATAGCGGAGAAGTCTAATGTTCTCAAAGGCACAACTTTTTTTTTATTAAAAAGAAATATACTCCGTAGGCATGTTGAAAATTCCATATAGGCAGCTCTTTACTTCGAGTGCCAATTAGTGCTAAATTGGAGGAGGATCCATAGACCAACATACAAAAGTCATTTGAAAATAATTGAATTTAAAGTGGTGGGCAATTCAGATTGTCCTTCAAGAAAGAAGGATAAAAGGGAAGGTGGGTTTTATATATATATATATATATATATATATATATACTGTTCCCATAAAAATTATTTTCCAGTGAATAGGAGAAATGCCACATTTTTTATGAATTTTGCTTTGTTGAATCAAATGATCAGAAGTTTTAGCATTTCTCTTAGCAAATCAATAATTCAGCTAGTCAGCCGCACATCTTAACCCCTCTGTGACCCTGCCTACATTGATTTTATCCCACACGTTGCTGCAGGAAGCTGTAATATCCATGTACAATCCTGAGGTGGGTTGAGATAATAGCCATTAGCTTGCAAAGTCAAATGAGCACATAAGCAAGATACAAATAAAACTTACGGACACACTGGCAGTTGCTTTCCTCCTCCCTTCATGCAAGCCAGCAAACAAACCAGGAAGTCTTCTGGACTAGGAAACTTTGTTTAATAGTTTCAAAACACCAACTTCAAACCATAGTTTCCTTCTACCAGCTATCAAAATTAATTGAACTCTAAAGCTGTGCAAAGAACTGGTTGGAATTTGAAGGTTCTGAGACATGATACCCCACTTATATACTTTGTCCTCCCATCCATGAAGACTTATGAGACAAAGACATTGGAATTATGGTTATATTTATTAATATCAAAGCCTGGAGGAATGGCAAACCAAATTAACTGAATTCAGAAAGCATGAGAAAGCGAGGGTTTTGTCTAAACCTACCTCGAATGTGATCTAGCTCTGGTAGAAAAGTATCCCTCCAGACCACTGGGCTTGTGAATAACAGTAGACAGTGGCTGTCCGGCAAAATATGGTGAGGAATTGACTCTCTTTGTGCTAGGTGAGCCTGGGAAATAAACTGGCACATGTGCTCAGGCTCTGCTGTCCAGCATATACCCAAAATGTGTACACTAGGCCTCAAGGGCACCCTCAAGGCTTACCAGAAATAAAGCTGGAACATCCCCAAGGAGTGACTTGAAACCAGAAATAGTTCAAGATACCCGAAACGTTTCTCATTCACTTCCTCACTTGCCCAGATTCAATGCAACTAATCCACTCCAGAATGCCAATTGAATTATTCCCAGCAGTGTGGAGAAGACAGGAAAAAGGAAAGGTCTTTAGAGGCAGTCAAGGATTCACCTACAAAAACTACCCCTACCCAATGCTAACGGGCAACTTGGCAAAGTCCACACCACATATGGTGGGTTGGAAAATTGCAAGAAGGAACAGCTTGGAGGAGGAGTAGATTTCTAAATCCAGGCTCCCACCTCTTCCTGATTGTCGGTTTGGACACACATGTATTCCCCCCACCCCACCCCAGCCAGACTCCCAAATCATCTTTGAGACTGGGATGGAGGCAACCATTCCACACTGAAACCATGAGAACAATATTTGTAAATAATTACATACAGTATGTCCCATGGCTTTGATCCAGCATCCAGTGATCTTTGTGGGATCAACAGTGGGTGCTGAAATTTTGCACCCCTAACAATTTTGCACCAGGGGCAACTGACCGTGTGCCCCCCCACCCCCATGCTACTCCACTGCTTGACCATTGACCATGCTAACTGGGAACTGAAGGGAATTGCAGTTCAAAACATCTGGAAGAAGTAGAAGAAGAGTTTGGACTTGATATCCTGCCTTTCACTCCCCTTAAGGAGTCTCAAAGCGGCTAACATTCTCCTTTTCCCTTCCTCCCCCACAACAAACACTCTGTGAGGTGAGTGAGGCTGAGAGACTTCAGAGAAGTATGTCTAGCCCAAGGTCACCCAGCAGCAGCATGTGGAGGAGGGGGGAAGCTAACCCGGTTCACCAGATTATGAGTCCACCGCTCTTAACCACTACACCACACTGGCATCCAGGTTGGGAGTGATAAAACATCTGGAAATTTAAGAAAGCAAACATGTAGGTTGCCATTGGCAGGTGACCTGTCTGCACACCCACTTGACACTCAAGTCTCAGGAAAGCAATGGAGTGTAATGATTATTCCCTGGTTCGGATTGCTCTGTTGGCAACCGTCTGCGGCAAGTTGCCCTTTTCCCGTGTGTCGTTCTGAAATACTGTTAGGTAAGCAACGAAACAGTACAAGACTGTCAACATTAAGTATTCAGAAATCACAATATTTTGCTGTGTTGATTTCTTTCTTTGCCTTGAGCGCCTTCCCCTTCAGGCTATCCCTGGGATACTGTTTGTTTTCAAACTATTTCCCCATCAAACACGAATTGGGGGGAAGGAACCTGCCTGAAATGTTTGAAAGAAAGCTGAGTACACACACACACACACACACACACACACACACACCCTTGAGTAAGTCAAAGGCATATTTGAAGAAGACAAACATTGGTCTTCCTCAGTGGATCTGCTTCCTCCCTATAGGTGGCACTTTCCCTCCTCAAACAGTGATAAAACACACACATATAACACAGTAGCAGCAGCAGTAACAAAAACAGCAACAACCACCACAACAACAGTGTTGCAGTGAGGTATACTTGCTGAATACACATTATGATTAAAAAAGTGTTTTTCAACAACAACAAAAAGAAGATGTGAAGGGAATTGTTCCTTCCATTGACTAGTGCTGGCTGGACATGGAGTCAGATGAGGTCAATTTGACCTGAAGCCAAATCAGAAAGGAAGTGTTTTGCACTTAGCAAGTCCAGAACTGTTCTTCCATAGAAAGTTTTGTTTGAAGGAAAGACGATCGAACACTTACATGCTCCAGTCTTGTAAAGGTGACTCACGTGTCAAACATAGACAGCTGTGTTATACTCAGGCAGATCATTGATCCATCCAACTCAGGCCATTTTCACACCACACATTTAAAGCACAGTGATACCACTTTAAACAGTCCTAGCTCCCCCCAAAGGATTCTGGGAGCTGTGGTTTGTTAAGGGTGGTGATGTTGAAGTAAGAGCAGTGAAACAGCAGCTAAGAAGCTCAAATCACATACAGTGGTACCTCTGGATGCGAACGGGATCCGTTCCGTAGATCAGTTCCGGGATCCGATCCGAACCTGCGTCTGCATCTGCGCATGTGAAGGTCACGATTTGCCGCTTCTGCGCATGTGCGTGATGTCCTTTCGACTGTCTGCGCATGCGCGAGTGGTGAAACCCAGAAGTAACACCCTCCATTACTTCTGGGTTGCCAGAGCACACAACCCGAAAATACTTATCCCAAAGCTACTTCAACCGGAGATATGACTGTATATGACTGGCACCCTCCTTTGAAAATCAAACCAATGTCCAGACTTTAACATTCAAAATCTTTACTCACAGAAACTTATCGTTATAGATGAATTAAAACATAATATTTAATGTCACATGCTTTTCCAAGCATGGGCTTACAGTCTCTTCTTCTAACTTCCAAACGACCATATTTCCCTCTATTTCCAGAGCTCTGCCTTCTGCATCTCAGGCCACGCCTTGCAGCACCCGTGAGAGATTTCCACTTTCACCTTCTCCTGCGGCTTTGCTCTCTTTCTTTCAAGCAGAGAAGATGCACTCCAACATTCTATTCAACTTAGCAGTGTTCACAGTGGCTTCTAAAGCACAGTTATCTTGCTACACACAAAATGAAGTCTCGCCTTCACTAGATACCTCCCATGTGACCAATGTAAGCCAATCACATGAGAATTACGAGAGAACTCTCTAGAATTCAGTTACCAACCAACCAAATAGTGCATACAAGCCTTTACAATTGTAGTGAATTAAATTGCTATACTTAACATAGTCAGCTAAGCTCCAACAAACACAAGGCATACTTGCGGAACAGCCATCATGACTAGCAGGGGGCAGTTGCCTGCTCCTGGCTGGGTTGATTTGTGTCTGGTCTGTTCAAGTTCAACAGCATTCTGTTATGAAATAATGCAGTATAAACCCACAATTCCTGAGCAAGAGCTATTGAAATCACTCGGGTGGAAAGGGCAGGGCTATGCGACCTCTTGACCCAGAGTATGGCTCATCTTTCCTTGGGGAAATCAATGCAGCACTTTTTAACCAGGCAGAGGGCCTTCTCGGTAGTGGCGCCCACCCTGTGGAACGCCCTCCCATCAGATGTCAAAGAGATAAACAACTACCTGACATTCAGAAGACATCTTAAGGCAGCCCTGTTCAGGGAAATTTTTAATGTATGACATATTAGTGTATTTGCGTGGACAGGTGGAGTCCCCCAGATCCCTGATACCGCCAAAGTTGTGACGTTTTGCTACAGGAAAGGCGAAACCTGCCAATGCAGGGAAATTCCTTTCTGGCCCCTTAACAGCAACCTTGACGTAGCAGCGCCCGCATACCTGTGAAGAAAAGTTAACCTGCAAAACAAGACATTAATTGAGGGTGGGTAGGGTGGGAGAATCTCTGGAGCCAAGTGAGGATTCCCAGGTAAGATCCTCCCTCTATTGTGTGGGCAGGTAGTCCCTCCCCTACCTGGCCTGGTCTCCTTGGCAACGCTTCCCCCAGGTGGGATTGGACAGCTGACTGAGGTAGGCAGAGACCTTCAGGTATCCCACCTGAGGGAAGGCGAAGCCAAGCCTATGCTGATGGAGCCGCTCCAGATCCAGATGCTGCGTGTGTCCACGCAAAGGGCGCCCCCCCCCCCGTTTTATGCGGGGAGCAGTCATTCTGGTATTCGTGGAAGCCGCCCAGAGTGGCTGGGGAAACCCAGCCAGATGGGTGGGGTACAAATAATATATTATTTGTACACACCCCAAAGTTTGTAGGGTAGTCTGTTTTTTTGGTTTGCAAGAACTCACAAAGCGTGTTCTCCAATAAATGAGAGCATGTGTTGCCAAATTGGGTGGGTGGGACCATAGTCTTTAAATATTGGTGCACTCTGGTTTCTCTTTCTCTTTGCAGAGTGCATCAGATCACCCGCCGGCCCTCTGTTCCGGTTGACCTTGCTTTGCCTGTCATGGGGTCGTCTGCCTTGGCGCAGAGGCCTAGAAGGAATTTTGCCATTTGGTGATTGGCTGTGCCATTTGGTTTTTGCCTACTACTCAGCAATTCGTCACAACTTGTAAGGTTGCGATTAGGCATTGGTTATAATATGCTGGTGGTGGAGGGGTCAGGACAGGCTGTGCCTGCCCCTCCTATTGCGCTGAAGGGAATTCCGTTAAAGGAATCCTGGGGCTTGCCATGATTTCGTCCAATCCCTGTCATGGGACCAGGGCCGCCCAATCCCTGTCATGGGAATCCTTGTCATAGGACCGGGCCGGCAAGCTTTCGGGGAGCTGCTGGGGTGAGCGGCGTGGGTCCGACGCTTAGCTCAAATGACCCCCAAGTTTGACTTTCCCTTCTACTGGCTACCGATCAGACCTCGGGATGTCAGTTCTGTCCCAGGCGGGGGGACAGATAGTCATAACCAATGTCTAAACAACCACTCACTGATTTTGTATTTTAATAAAGTTGTGGCCAAAATAGTGCCAAAAAACCAAAACTAAATTACGTGTTATGTGTGAAGTTATTTGAGGGGTGGCCTTGGGACCTACACACGCAACTGCACTATTTGCATTTACTACTCAGGAAGCCGCCTTACAATCCGTTATCTTCATTGACTGGAAATGGCTTTCTGAAGATGCTGGCATTTGAACCTGGCATTTCTCACATGCAAAGCAAGGAATTTGCCACTGAGCTTCCCTGCTTAAACACCAGCAGTTTCTTACTTTCTCCAATGAAGAATGTCTGTTCTCTTCTTTCCCCAAGCATCTGTAGGAAATTAATGGGCTGTGGGTGGTCATCAGCACCATTGCCAAAAAACTGTTGGATGCGAGTAATGGATGATGTCTCATAAATATCCCTTATCCACTACCCAAATGGCAATTAGGCCCATTTCCTCACTGGAAGCTGCAATCCCTTATTTATTTGGCAGTAAAATGATTAGCTCTTTTAAAGAATTGCAAGATGGCTTAATCAATACAAATGCTGTTTATATTGTCCCGATAATGATCCATTATCTCTTATAATCAGATTCTGGAGTGCCCTCAGAGTATGAAGGCATCTTTTAAAAAAATAAAATAGAATGAGCATCGCATCTTCTGTAATGGGTGCAATGAAAGGCTAAGGAGTTTTTCCCCCCCTCCCTGTCTTAGCCATAATACCAACCACATTATCATCTTGCTGTTCTGCAAAATGACTAAAAAGAAACAATAACCTTGGCATACAGTATAGGTTTATTGGAAATTGCTATTAGAAACAGAAATGATACACACTATGCAGCACGAGATATGCAAAATAATATAAAAGCCCACTGCTTTTTCCATTGCGTTGCCATACATCTGGGTTTTCGCTTTGGCAAAATTTCCCCTGATGCCATTTTTAAACCCAAATCATTTTCCTGTTGTATGGCAAGCCTACATATAAGACCCGCCCCAGCCCCAGCCCATACTTCCCACCCCCTGTACAGAAAAGAGACCTAAACTTTTTGTGTACACTCCAACTGATTAACAAGCACAGTCTTAAGCGATCAGTGAACAGTTGCAATAATGCTTACTTCTCGCTTTCCCCTCCAACATTTACAACAAATTACGTATTGCTTCTGGAAGCTCCTAGGCCTTCAAGAGATATAACTGATGATGCTCTTTCGCCAGAAGCATATTTACATCCACTACGGGTATGTGCGTAGCTTCTATA
This sequence comes from Podarcis tiliguerta, assembly GCF_965153285.1. NCBI lineage: Eukaryota > Metazoa > Chordata > Lepidosauria > Squamata > Lacertidae > Podarcis > Podarcis tiliguerta. The sequence goes on along the minus strand of NC_139534.1, from coordinate 16,280,200 downwards.
CATTATGTATAGATTAAAAATGGATTTCCATTATGCTCATAGGATAAGATAAGCATTAAACATATGTTTGAAACATCTATGGCAAGCTCTACTTATGCCGGCTTGCAAGTCATCACCATTTGTCAAGAGTCAGTGACAGGGCAGCGTAACTTGTATGCACTGAGAGCTAATTGCAAGAACTCCAAGCTCAGGAGATTTGCAGATACTGCTTTCACCAGCAGCAGCACCCATCTCAGCCATTTGGAAACCTTAGTAACGAAAGACTAATAAGCTAAATAATAATAGTCATAATAATAAATAGTATTCAACTAAGTTTTACTTGTACTAAGTTAGGTCCATTTATTTTAGTGGGTACACTCTGATTAAACTTAGTTGAATACTACCCACTAATCATATCTTCAGGCTTCATGCTGTTGGAATGGTGGCTTACCTATTGATATCTACAATATTCAGATATCGGTGTCTTTTCTGGTTAATTTCTCCCTGGGAACTGTGGGGTCTTGGGGTCTTGGTACGCAACTCCACTCTGTTCTTTGCAGGCCCATTGAAGTCTGCCCTCCCCAACTGTGAGCAATTGACAGGTCCGTCTATTCTGGAGATGGATGGTGAAGATAGAAACCCACCCTGCTATCTGCTTCAACCTCCCATCCTACAAGGGTAGGCGGTTCTGATGGCCTCTGTGAGTGGGAAAGAGGCATCTAAACTACCTGGTGAAAGTATCTCCTCCCCATATTTTGTTGTCGTAAATACTGCAAAATATGAATGCAGAGGAAAAGCCTGGGGATCTTTCAGAAATTTGGCTCATAAATCATTTCCATACTGACACTGCTATTGACGAATGGGGAATTCCATGGTGGAATCAGCTCGTTAGGAGTTATGGTTAATGAGAGTCATGTGATGCAGGCTATCATAATGATATTTGTGCCACAGAATGAGAGATGTGGAATATGAAATCAGGCCAACAAGGCAGCCTGATCTTAAGCAGGTTTACTCAGAAGAAAGTTCATAGTGTTTGGATGGGACTATCTGCCTTTCCGGTAAGAATGCTTAACTTTACAGCTTTAATTTGCTCGTTTGTAGTTATGCAAAACAAGTCCAGGCTTATTCATCACATTAAGGCCATCATTCAATATAGTCCAAACAAACAAGACCATATGTATATGTATATGTATATGTATATGTATATGTATATGTATATGTATATCTGTATCTATATCTGTATCTATTGCGCATTGAAGAGGTGATAAAGTCCCATCTGAATCCTCCAATAACAAAGGTAAGGTCTTGTTAGTAAAATAAAGAGTAAAATAGGTTCACGAGACCTATCTATTTATTCAAGCTTTTCCAGCTGAATGTTTCCTGGTTATGATAATTGTTGTATTTTTATTGTATTTTTTTAAAAAATATATATGGAATTCCTTTTGAATTGCTGTTGTATATTGAATTCTCATATTGCACACCACCTGAGTATTATTTTAATGAGAGGCGGTATATGAATATTTTAAATAATAGTAATAAATGAGAGTAATAAAATCACACTTCAGCTGGCCTTCCAGAGTGAAAACATATAATTCACTGGGGGAGACAGAAGTGCCCTCTGGAAAGAATAGTGGTGAATTATTCATATTGCTGTCTTAAGCCCCATCTGCATATACATTTAAAGCAGGATGATTGTAACACTTTTAACTGTCATGGCTTACCCCACTGAATCCTGGGAACAGTAGTTCCGTAAACTTGCTGAGAGTTGTTAGGATACTCCAATTTCTCTCACAGAGCTACAATTCCCAGAGTTTGTTGGGTGGAGGGATTGACTGCTAAACCATGCTGAGAGCTGTAGCTCTCTGAGGGGAATAAAGTAAAGGTAAAGGGACCCCTGACCGTTAGGTCCAGTCGTGGCCAACTCTGGGGTTGCGGCGCTCATCTCGCTTTATTGGCTGAAGGAGCTGGTGTACAGCTTCTGGGTCATGTGGCCAGCATGACTAAGCTGCTTCTGGCAAAACCAGAGCAGTGCACGGAAATGCTGTTTACCTTCCCGCCGGAGTGATACCTATTTATCTACTTGCACTTTGATGTGCTTTCGAACTGCTAGGTTGGCAGGAGCAGGGAATGAGCAACGGGAGCTCACCCCGTCACGGGGATTCAAACTACCAGCCTTCTGATCGGCAAGCCCTAGGCGCTGTGGTTTAACCCACAGCACCACCCGCGTCCACTATGAGGGGAATAGAGGTCTCCTAATAGCTCTTAGCCCCCTAAAGAGACAACATTATAACCTCCAACATTTCTCCAATGAAAATAAGGACGTCCTATTCCATAACAATACTAGCAATTTTATTATTTATACCTCACCAATCTGACTGGGTTGCTGCAGCCACTGGGCAGCTTCCAACATATATGAAAACACAATAAAACATTAAACACTTCCCTATACAGAGCTGCCTTCAGATGACTTCTATAGTTTGTGTAGTTACTTATCTCCTTGGCTCTGGGGTCGCAGAACTCCATACCCTCTAACATTTCTCTGATGAAAACAAGGACGTCCTAAGGAAAAGCAGGACGTTGCTGGATCCAATCAGAAACCAGGATGGCTTCTGTAAATCCAGGACTGTCCCTGGAAAATAGGGACACTTGGAGGTGAGGGGAAATATTTCATCAGGCAATACCTTCTTCCACCTGCCTTGCCCCACCCTCCAGTCTCTGCTTCTCAATTTGTATTGTATTGTTTTATGCACTGTGGCTTGCCGTTGTTTTATTGATTGTAGTTAAGGAATTATTTATTGGAACTGTTAAGAGTAGATTTCTGTTTAATTTTTATATGCTGATATTAATATTCTATACTATTCTAATGACGAATGTCACTTTATTTGATGTAGGTTGCTTATTTTAAAGCTATGTTTTATTATTGCATTTTTGTATTGCACTAGACTGTTATAAGGTTTACATTCTTTGTTTCTTCAGCTTGTAAACTGCCTTCGGTATTGTAAGATGGAAGGACAGTATACAAATTAAAAGTGATGACAATGATGATGATGAGGAGGAGGGTCTGCTACAACCTCCAGGATTATTTGGGGGATAGCAGTAACTGCATAAGGTGGGATGATATTGCTTTAAATGTATAATGCATACGGGACATTATTTCACTAGATTTGCCCAGAAGATTTCTTGGCAGAGAACAAGCAAAGGAAAACAAAACCCACCATAAAAGATGGCTGAGATTCATTTGAGCACTACACTTTGGGGAGAGAGGGTTTCCTTGGAATTGTGGCAAGGGGTGATGAAAGGATTACAGCTCTACTTCCATCTTGGTCCTGATGTAGGTTACTCACCCTTCCAGGGTTCCTGTTTAAAGGGGGTGAGAGATGGAAAGCCAAACCTTGCGTTTAACATAATATGTCATTTTGGCCCTAGAGCAAAGCTTTCTCCATGTTGACTGATGTGTTACTTTTTTTTGCTGAATTCGAAAAAGAAAGAAAGAAAGAAAGAAAGAAAGAAAGAAAGAAAGAAAGAGTTCCACAACTGTTGAACCTATTAGAACTTTGAGAATTACTTCTTTCCCTATAGTAATATATACCACTCCATATGAGTCATTCTTCAGATGTGAGACAGGAGGCATTGTAGTCAAACGGATGAAAAGCCCAGCTTGATGGATCTGCAAATCGCAATGTTCCTTGATGAACTTGGAATAACTTTGACTGTTATTTAAAGTTACTTAGGGGTATAAAAAGCAGCCTTCATTTTGTCTTCTTGCCATCCATAACAATATTGTAGCACAAAAGAACTGCCAATCAGAGAAAAAGACCAGACCATTTCCCCCCTTTAGTATGCAGCTTTTTTCCTAACATTACATCAGATAACAATCTACTTTCCATTTAATCCTCACCAGCTAGCTTTATATCTAGGGTGTTATTAAAAGGCATTCTGCATTTTATGCTTCACAGACAAGCAGCCCAAGCACTGAATAGCATAGTATTGGCAGGTGAAGAAGGTCTAAAGAATAAAATTAATTCAAGATAAAAATCAGTGGGCTTTGGGCAAACTGTTTTGCAACTCACGAGTGTGTGTGTGTGTGTGTGTGTTCTGAAACTTAGGGGATGGCAAAAGTTTCCTCATATGTACACTGGCTGCTCATTACATGAGCAAAGGTCCCATCTTCCCCCCTTCTCCTGGTGTAGGGAAGAAGAAAAGCAACTCAGTCCTAGCATCTCTCCATTGCCATTAAAAGAGAACAAGCAAGGCATTCATGATGAGCACCTCTTTTTCTAGAAAAATAGAACTGCTCAAAGAAGCCCAAGCCAAGCCTTTCCTGAAAAAAACACCAGTTCCTGTTTCAGGGGAACACTTCATATTTTAAAATAGTAAGCCGCCTCTGGTATCTTGGTAAAAAGGTGATATATGTGGACACATATGGGGACACAGGTGGCACTGTGGTCTAAACCACTGAGCCTAGGGCTTGCTGATCAGAAGGTCAGTGGTTGAAATCCCCGTGACGGGGTGAGCTCCCGTTGCTCAGTCCCAGCTCCTGCCAACCTAGCAGTTGAAAAGCATGTCAAAGTGCAAGTAGATAAATAGGTACCACTCCGGCAGGAAGTTAAACAGCATTTCCTTGCGCTGCTCTGGTTTCGCCAGAAGCGGCTTAGTCATGCTGGCCACATGACCTGGTAAAACTGTCTGTGGACAAACGCCAGCTCCCTTGGCCAGTAAAGTGAGATGAGCCCTGAAACCCCAGAGTCGTTCGCGACTGGACTTAACTGTCGAGGGTCCTTTACCTTTATATGAACACATGAAATAAATAAAAGAGTCAGAGCGGCAGCCAACAAACTCATGGGCAGCAGCGCTCATCTCACTTTACTGCTCAGTGCCTGCTTAAGTTCACCCCCAAAATGTCAGCAAGACTAAAGTTCTTGCCTTAACTCAGGGATAGTCAACATGATGACATCCGAATATTGCCAACCTACAATTCTCATTTTTCTTGGCTTGACAATTAAAGGTAAAGGTACCCCTGCCCGTACGGGCCAGTTTTGACAGACTCTAGGGTTGTGCGCCCATCTCACTCAAGAGGCCGGGGGCCAGCGCTGTCCGGAGACACTTCCGGGTCATGTGGCCAGCGTGACATCGCTGCTCTGGTGAGCAAGAGCCGCACACGGAAACACCGTTTACCTTCCTGCTAGTAAGCGGTCCCTATTTATCTACTTGCACTCGGGAGTGCTTTCGAACTGCTAGGTTGGCAGGCGCTGGGACCGAACAACGGGAGTGCACCCCGCCGCGGGGATTCGAACCGCCGACCTTTTGATCGGCAAGCCAATTGCACTGCCTCAAAAAGAAGCAGGTTGTTCTCTTCGTCTGGAGGCCATGGTAGCTGCAGCTGGAGGACTGAGTTAAGAAGAAGAAATGAGAGTATTTTACCTAGAAGTTTGCTTACCACATTTGGTAGGTGGTGTTGCGACCAGGCATCAGCCCCCACAGTGGTCTGGCCGGGAGTGGAGTTCGATGCCCTCCTTGTCACTGTTTGGCTGTGACGCCGGGTGAGACCCTGCCCAGGGGCAGCCCTTACTCTCCAATCAGCACTAGTGGGGGCCGTGACTGTGGGAAATTTAAACCGTGGCACGGCTGGAGACCATCCTCAAGCACCGCTCGCTAGGGCCATGCCACTACTCCAACAGGGAGTTGAGATATAGGCTGGCTTCACCCAATGTCTAAGCCAAACCACTCACATCTGTAACTTATTGTGGCCTATTCAAACCTATAAACCAAAATCCCCTTGTCTGTGTGTTTATTTATCCAGTAGGGAACTGCCGGTCACAAGGCCTTAGCAACTAAAAGCTTTATCAGTGAAATTATTGGTTCTCAAAGAAGAAAGTGAAAAGGAACGAGGAAATAACAAAACCTAAGCATTTGATTTTTTTTTATTAAGGGTTTTCTTGTTTTACAGAAGAAGAAGAAGAAGAAGAAGAAGAAGAGTTTGGATTTGATATCCCGCCTTTCACTCCCCTTCAGGAGTCTCAAAGCGGCTAACAATCTCCTTTCCCTTCCTCCCCCACAACAAACACTCTGTGAGGTGAGTGGGGCTGAGAGACTTCAAAGAAGTGTGACTGGCCCAAGGTCACCCAGCAGCTGCATGTGGAGGAGCGGAGACGCGAACCCGGTTCCCCAGATTAGGAGACTACCGCTCTTAACCACTAGTAAGTGTAATGCCTCGTTGTTGTTTTTCCATGTAACATTTTTACAAATCCATTTCATTTGTTGAGGCATTAGGGGGAGAAGAAAAGAAAAAAGAAAAGGGGGGGTGGAGAGAGGGAAAATGGAAGGGGGTGGGGTCGGGTGGCGGTGTTTCTATTGTGTTTAATGTATGTAGAGTTTGGGGTCAGCGTTGTTTGTGTTGTTCACTTGTGTTCCTTTGGTGGTGAGAGAGGTTGGGGTTGGCCTAGGGTGTGATTGTTTGCTTGTGATTGGCTGTGGTGATCTTTGTTTTCGTGTGATGTAGTGTGTATTCCGGATCTGTGTGACTAAGAATGTGCTTCTTCCTGTCCTTCCTGTGTGTGTTCCTATTGCGTATCTCAGAGGCGCTGCGTAGGTGAAAGTTCTCCTTTGGATATACTTAATTCTAACTACAAGTCTATATCTCGCTACATGTATCTAGGAGTTATTTATTATCTAATATGCAAACATGTTGAACTGAACACACACATTGCTATCCACAAACAAATGTTTCTGGAAATGGGAAAGGAAGCAGAAGGAGACCTGACTCACCTGATTCTCGCTTTGGGACCATATAGAAGGACTTCATATGCCCATGAGATATTGTTGAACTCCAGATCCCAACAACCCCAGCAAGACCAGTTAATAGTTGGTGGTGATGGGAGCTGCGGACCAGCAACACATGGAGCAAATGAAGTTGCGGTAAACTATATTAGTGTATCTCATTCTCAGCTGCTACATAGTCACTGCCATTTTGAGATACCTTGGCATGTTGTCCAGCTCATAGATGAGCACATAAAAGATCATGATGCCCATAGCTTTTAGATACAAAGAAGACTGCCTCCTATATATTAATCAGAATGTACACCGTTATCCAAGGGTATCCTCTTTAATAAACATGCACTGAGGCAAAAACCACAAGGACAAGCAAATATGCGGTTGTGGGATTTCCATCTCGCAAGGGCAAGCAAATATGCCGCTGTGGGATCCTCATCTCCTGGAGACTTGCCCAAACAGCTTCTAGAAGCATTATAAAGTCTTTTTTTTATTGTTGGTCGTAGCTCTTGGTCCTGCATGTTCTGCCAAGGTTGAAGTGTCCATGCCAACTGTTTTAAAAGAGATGCTAACTTCCCTGAAATCTTCCTTGTGTTGTCTGATCTGAAAATTAACTCCTGAGAGCTTGTTGCTTGTAGCAAATAGTCACTCATTAGCACACCAAGTAAAGATGAGAAAGATGGAGGGCACAAGGAGAAGGGGACGACAGAGGACGAGATGGTTGGACAGTGTTCTCGAAGCTACCAGCATGAGTTTGACCAAACTGCGGGAGGCAGTGGAAGACAGAAGTGCCTGGCGTGCTCTGGTCCATGGGGTCACGAAGAGTCGGACACGACTAAACGACTAAACAACAACAAGCACACCAACTGGCAGGTGGTACCCTAGGAAGCAACTTTTACCCAACCTGCTTTTCCTGCCTCCTGTATAAACTTTTCCAGTAGTTGTTCATGCATCAAACCAGGGCTGGATTTAGGTTTGATGAGGCCCTAAGCTACTGAAGGTAATGGGGCCCTTTATATGTCCAGTTGTCCTTTGTCAACAACAAATTGTCACTGTTTTTTGTGTTGAATATATACTATATGGTAATTTATGGACCTATTAGGTATCTAAAGCCATTTGCACATAACAAAATATGTAGAATGTAGGCACCCTATATATAGAAATGAGCAAACCAGTGATATTTTAGGGAGCAGGCTAGCAGGTGGGGTCCAATACTTACCTCATAGGAGCCTACGCAACACAAAACACTGTTGCTGTTTGTAGGTTTTATTTTATTTGTTTTTTATCTCATATTTTAGAAATGTATATCCAGTTTTTTCCCTTTAATTTTTTTTGGGCCCTCCAAGAGAGTGGGGCCCTAAGCTATAGCTTGTTTAGCTTATATGTAAATCCGGCACTGCACTGTTAGGATTCATTCCCCCGTGTTGCAGTCATGGGATTGTTTTTATCACGTGACAGTGTATGTTTTCATTCCACATTGTGGGAAGTGACGGAGACAGGATGTTTTTATTACTGTGTTTCCATGATGTAGGATGTTTGTCCTTTGCTCTTTCTCTTTGCTGTCTGATGCTGAAGAGGAAGGAGCTTAGTTATGATGCTCCAAGTGTACATATGTAAATAAAAGTAGTATAGCAAAAAAAGCTGTGCTACTGAGTCTGAATGCTGACTGCCTATACTCTGCTGATCCTGGAGTGTAGTGTGCTGATGCCTCTTGGTATCAGTCGCTGTGATGTTCAGGCTGGAGAAATATTTTGAATCTCCCGAACGACCAGGAGGGAGAGAACATGCCAGTTGGGCATGTGTCTCTGCCGGACTCCTACTCGTGTGTAGGACCTCCTGACATGCACATGTTGGACTTGGATCATACAACCGAGAATCAGGGTGCAGAGCAACTATCAAGGGATTTTAGGACCCTCTTGCTACCCCTCTTAATATTCTGCCACCTCAGTGGCAGGAGTGTTGGATGATAATAATAATAATAAACCCCAACAAACAATCATGACATCTCTGGGTTTGGAGGCTGCTTTTGTCTTAACATAGTGTTCTATATGTGCACTTCATTGATCGCTCTGGTAATGTTCAATGAAGGGCATAATTGAAAACCTTAAGTAGTCCCACTTTAAGGCATTAACACTTGCAATCGCAAAACTGTTCTGTCAATACTTACCATCTTGCGGTGCAGATGGAGTACCTAAAGTATAGAGAAGTGGGGAGTTTTGAAGACAGAGCTATCCCTGTCCCCATTTCATTAGTAAATCTCTCTGCACATTTTTGTAGATGACTCAAGGGCGGCAGGACAAGGAGGATCTCAGAGTGGCAATTCACATGGAAAAGGTGGTGGTGGATATTTATCTTAATCATGCCTCATCAGGAAAAGCTGAACAAGTTGAACTTATTCCACTTTACTGTGTCCTTTTTGATGTGGTTCATCAGGGGAGGTAATTTAATTTTGAAGGATCAGGAGCTTGGCTAGATAAGTATACCCCTAGGTGTTTATTAAAATAAAAATCCAGGTGAATGGAAGTTCTTCTGTTAGAAGTCATCTAGGTAATGCAACATTGCCCCAGTCAGCTGCTCACTCTCTTCCGCGTTCATTCTCCCAAGCATGCATATTCAGAGTTCATTTTCACTGATATCAATGGGGCTTACTTCTAGGTAAGGTTTGCAGATGGTGTTCTAACATATACACTTGCGAAGGAGGTGCCTTTCTTTATTTATTGATTTTTTTTTATTTAAAAAATGTATTGATCACACTCTTCAGCTGAAAAAGGCCCCCAAGCGGTTATACCCTGTCGTCAGGTATACAATCCTAAAATGCCTGCTAAAAACTTCTATATTCCATCAGGCTGATCTAGGTAATTAAGAATTTGTTGTTTAGTTGATTAGTCATGTCCGACTTTTCGTGACCCCCTGGACCAGAGCACGCCAGGCACTCCTGTCCTCCACTGCCACCCGCAGTTTGGTCAAACTCATGTTGGTAGCTTCGAGAACACTGTCCAACCACCTTGTCCTCTGTCGTCCCCTTCTCCTTGTGCCCTCAATCTTACCCAGCATCAGGGTTTTTTCATAGATCCAAAATAGTGAGCTGATTTTTGGTTGTCATTTTTTTAATATGTTTTTTATTTTATGGTTTTATGTACATGCCTCTCCCCACTCCTCACTGATCAACACATGTGCAGTCACAGAAATGCGCACAGTTTTTGGCGCTGGAAGGGAGGTGGGAGCAGGGTGGAACAGGGCATGGTGGGCATGGGGCGGACCTGTGCATGTCCCCTTGACACATGTGGTGGCAGAGAATGGAACTCCCCACGTAAGCGGTGGTTCCCCTTTATAACTGTTGCCAGATCTCACCCCAAATGGACATAATCTTGCCCAAAATTGGCGCCAGTTGTGGTGGCACTTCTCCATCACTGGTGAAGGCAGCAGGGCAGGTGGGGCACCTCTAGGCATGCCACCTGGGAGCTTTTGCCATCTGAGGCAGCTGCCTCAACTGCCTAATGGTTGGGTTGGCACTGACTGTTCTAATCAGCTCTGATTTTTTTAAAAAATGAAAAGTGTTGTTTTCAAGTGTTGTTGAAGCTTTCTTAATTTAAATAAATAAATTTCTGGCCTAGTTTTTATTGATTAGCATCACCAACATATCCTGAGCATGTCTTGGTCTCTACGGATGCCCCAGATAAAGTGGAGTGATTGATACTGCCTTCTTTTGAGGTTCCTCCCCTTTCTTTCTTCTTCCTCATTGTCTCACAGGGCTGGGCCTACCATTTCTCCACTTAATAAAACTGCACAAAAGTAGCGCTTCAGAAACTTGTTCTGTGCAAGTTGTACCCCAAGAAGCCATAAATATGCAGCTTCTAATGGCTTCTTGTGAGACAACTGCTCTCCACAATAATGTTTAGTGGTACCTTTGGGATACGAAGAGCAGACAGGTACAAATCGTCACACTTTTAAAAATAGATTTAATGAGATTGTTCCTAAAATCCAGAGCAGCACCGGATCCTGTTTTTTTTCCACGTAACAGATGTTCCCGGTGAAACAAACAAGCTATAACCGCAGGAAACAAAACTATGTTTCACACTCTGTGTCAGTGCGCAATGCAGAAAAGAAAATTTGTTGAGGAGCTCAGTGCTGAGGAACATTTTCTTGACTCCCCCTCAGCCCTTTGAAGAGCTGGCATGATCTTTTCATACCTTCATACTTTGAAATAAACATATAATGGTATAATAATCCTGGGAAAAGAAAGGGAAGCAAACTGATGCCTGAAGGAGGATATATTTATAAAAATGCACTGCCCAATCTCTTTCCACCGTCTGTCTTCCTGAGAGGCAATTGTGGATGCTTCAACCTCAAAAAGTTCTTCCTCAAAGCTTTAGTTCATATAGGGAGGTGTGCGTTTTTTTAGCGAAACATCCAAATGTTATTTTACTTTTCACCTTTTGGTGGAATAACGCCTAGTTATTGCACCTGCCCCCTTCACTGATATTTCTTTTTTTTTCTTTTCTTGTTTATTTTATTTTATTGCTTTATTTAGATGATCCACAAGGCCCATTCCAACTATGATTCTATAATTCTATGATCCTTTTGAAAAACTGCTTTGAGGTTTTGTTTCAGGCAAGTGAAATGGCATCCAGGAGAAATCTCACCCAGGCATAGGAGCCAACTCCTAGGAGCTGAGGTTCTTTCGGTCCCCCAAATAAAATATTTGAGGGAGCCAGGGCCCCTCCCGCAAGTTAATGGACATTGCCATTCAAATGGTGTGTGTGCACCACATCTTGGGGGGCAGGGCTTACCTGCCCCCCCAAAGGCCCCCAAAGGCACACTCCTCAATCATCTCACAAGACAACTTGAGCCCCGTCACCTGCATCATCATCATCATCATCATTTATTACTTATGCCCCACCCATCTGCCTCCCCAGCCACTCTGGGTGCCTTCCAACAGGATATTAAAAATACAAGAAAACATCAAACATTAAAAACTTCCCTAAACAGGGCTGCCTTCAGATGTCTTCTAAAAGTCAGAGAGTTGTTTATTTCCTTGCTACTTGATGGGAGAGCATTCCACAGGGCGGGTGCCACTAATGAGAAGGCCTTCTGCCTGGTTCCCTGTAACCTCACTACTTGCAGTGAGGGAACCACCAGAAGGCCCTTGGCGCTTGAGCTCATGTGAGAAAGCTTTCTTCTGAGTCTGCGCCAACACTGTCTTCAGAATTCATTACAATCTCTTTCCTCCTCTCTTCTCTCTCATATAGTTTATAGTTTATTTGTTCATTTCCCCCTCCCCTTTAATCTCCTGCTACATTCAATGGAAGGCTTCAAGCGTGCGCATACCCAACGTTTGGCCTTTAACATTCAATTTCCTTCAGTCTCATTTCACCGGCTGGTGAGCTCTCCAAGCGTTCAGCTCTTGTTTCTGTTGCTCTACAAAAGTGACAGCAACTTCCCTTTTGGGGCTATATTCCCAGATTATCACAGTAAATGGTAAATGGTATGAGGGAGCATGGCCAATAAAGTTATGTGTTAAATGGAGCTTGAGGGTTTTCTTGTTATCGCGGTGAGCCATTGTTTTAGAATGTGTTTCATTATCTCCTTCATCAATTACAAGGGGATTTGCTGAAGAGGAAAATAAAGAAGAAGGATCCATAGCAATAATCCATTCCTATTTTCATCATGTGCTATGTGTGACTGCTGTCTGTAATTCACCTCTCTTCATTATTGTCCAGGAGGCTGGGCAGATTTCTCAGTCCTTACATCGATTTTGTGTGTGTGTGTGTGTGTGTGTGTGCACGCACCTGCTGGAAGACAGACACACACACACACACACACACACACAGTTTTGTCTGTTAATTGCATCCCACCATTGTATTCAACCTTTCTGGACCCAAAACTAGAGATGGGTGAATTTTCAGGTTCTCCATTTCCTCATTTTTCCAATCTTAGGGCAGGATTCAACTAAGTTGTTGCATGTGCAGAACAAGGTCTATTTGTGCAACTGGACTTTTCCTGTTCTTCTTCCCTTGTGCACCCCCCTGCATCCTCTAAAATTTACTCTGGAGGGTTAGGGGGAAACCCAGAAGAGGTTTAGAGGGGGGAGGGTAATAAATTCTCATTGCACAAGCAGTCTTTGTTCCCCTTGTGTCTACTCCAAGATGCGAGTGGCGCTGTGGTCTAAACCCCTGAGCCTCTTGGGCTTGCTAATCAGAAGGTCAGCGGTTTGAATCCCCGTGATGGGGTGAGCTCCCATTGCTCTGCCCCAGCTCCTGCCTACATAGCAGTTCAAAAGCATGCCAGTGCAAGTAGATAAATAGATACTGCTGCAGCGGGAAGGTAAAAAGTGTTTCCATGCACTCTGGTACCCATAACAGTCCTCCATGCACCAGTAGTGGTTTAGTCATGCTGGCCACATGACCCAGAAAGCTGTCTGTGGACAAACGCCAGCTCCCTTAGCCTGAATTGAGATGAGCTCTACACTCCATAGTCACCTTTGACTGGACGTAACTATCCAGGGGTCCTTTACCTTTTTACCTTTAATACAGTACTATGCTGGATTACACCTTTAAATTCAGTCCTCCAGATATCCACATCAATTGGTGATTTATTTATTTGTTCAAAAACGTCTTCATGAAAATTCGCCAGCATTTAAGTGGAACGTTATTCTAATGTACACATGTTTGCATGCAAATTTGTCGAATGCACACATTTCTGAAGAGCAGTTTTCCCGAAGATAATGTGTTTTTCTGCATTCTATTTGGAAATAGATTTATGTGCACATTTTACCTCAGTATATGCATTTTTGTACACATTCGCTGGAGAACTGCATTGCACAATTCGGAGAATTGTGAATTGCAAAGAATGGTTGTATTTAAGTTCTCATATGGTTTTGGGCAGTGCAAATAGGACTGAAATGAATTTTCCCCAAGCTTACCCAAGGCCCACCTTTAATGCCAAACTTGAAATGTGTCTCACTTACAGTGCAACCCTGCACATAGGGGGACATTATCTGTGTACAAAAGGATTATACCTTTCTTTTTAAAAACAAAAAACAAAACAACCCACCACCACCCATAGAGAACATGACTCTAATATATTTAATAACTCTGTTAAAGAGGGAGCTTTTGCAATATGCAGCTTGTTTTTAATGTCACAAGTAGCGGTGTTGCTGGACTTTGTAATGACCTGGCTTGCAATTCAGATTTGGTATTCTCATAAAGCGTGTTCTCCAATAAATGAGAGCACGTGTTGCGGTGTGGGCCACCGGGCCAGGCCTCTTGTTGCCAGGCAGGTTAATAGTTGTTGCTTGGCATTGTGATTGGATAACCGGATTGCTGGGGCAAATTGTATGTTGCAAATTGGGTGGGTGGGACCATAGTCTTTAAATATTGGTGCACTCTGGTTTCTCTTCCTCTTTGCAGAGTGCATCTGATCACCCGCCCGCCCGCCCTCTTTTCCGGTTGACCTTGCTTTACCTGTCATGGGGTCGTCTGCCTTGGCGCAGGGGCCTAGTAGGAATTTTGCCATTTGGTGATTGGCTGTGCCATTTGGTTTTTGCCTACTACTCAGCAATTCGTCACAACTTGTAAGGTTGCGGTTAGGCATTGGTGGTGGAGGGGTCAGGACAGGCTGTGCCTGCCCCTCCTATTGCACTGAAGGGAATTCCGTTAAAGGAATCCTGGGGCTTGCCATGATTTCGTCCAATCCCTGTCATGGGACCAGGGCCGCCCAATCCCTGTCATGGGAATCCTTGTCATAGGACCAGGCCGGCAAGCTTTCGGGGAGCTGCTGGGGTGAGCGGCGTGGGTCCGCTTAGCTCAAATGCCCCCCAAGTTTGACTTTCCCTTCTACTGGCTACCGATCAGACCTCGGGATGTCAATTCTGTCCCAGGCGGGGGGACAGATAGTCATAACCAATGTCTAAACAACCACTCACTGATTTTGTATTTTAATAAAGTTGTGGCCAAAATAGTGCCCCAAAACCAAAACTGAATCACGTGTTATTTGTGAAGTTATTTGAGGGGTGGCCTGGGAACCTACACACGCAAAGCATGCCAATATTCCAAACCCAGCCACAAAAGGCACATCTAACATTTTGCTCTTTATTACAAGCCTGAATAAATCATACTCTTTTTCTGACTTACTGGGAAATAGTTCTGTTTGCCAAGCCTGATTTTGGATTGAACCAGGTTAGGTTGGTGTGGTGTGGTGTGGTGTGTGTAGTGATTCCTTATTTTGTGATAGCAAGCTGACAACATGTCCATTTCCCCCCACAACAATTCAAGATTAAGTGACCCTATTCTCCTTTTCTGCCTAGTTTATCTCTTTTCTTGAGGAATAAAGACCTGGAGGAATAGTCTGAACCAAATTTAAATGGCTGTGATGGTGGTGGCCTGCCAGCTGATAATCAGTGCATTACAGAATACTTTCCCAGTTCCTGTATTACCAGTTCTCACTTGCATAGAAGCAGAGAGCCTACTTATTTAAACAGTTAAAGACAGAGCACTGTGTGTTCATGTGTGCAAAATACCCATCATCTTTTCAATAGGCACATATAGATAAGAGCTGCAATGAATTCTGTATTACCTAAAACACTATGGTTAAAAGCCGAGATGGGGCTTACATTTTAAAGACACATTTTGCAGGAGCCTGAATGGCAACCCTTCAAAATGCATCATAGGCTATGCGGCTTAGATGGGTACAATCATAGAATTGTAGAGTTGGAAGGGCCTGGCAAAGGTAATCTAGTCCAACCCCATGCAATGCAGAAATCTCAACTAGATCATACGTGACAGATGGCCAGCCTCTGCTTAAAAACCTCCCAGGAAGGAGAGTCCACCACCTCTTGTGGGAGTCTGTTCCACTGTCAAAACACTTTTACCATCAGAAAGGTCTTCCTGATGTTTAGTCAGAATCTCCTTCCTTGTAACTTGAAGCTATTGGTTTGGGTCACAGCCTACAGAGCAGGAAAAAAAGAAGCTTGCTTCACCCTCCGTGTGACAGCCCTTTAGATGTTTAGAAATGGTTATCATATCTCCTCTCTGTCTCCTCTTTACTAGGCCAAATATACCCGATTCCCTCAACCATTCTTCATATGGTTTGGTTTCCAGACCCTTTGATCATCTTGGTCAGCCTCCTCTACACACATTCCAGCTTGTCAATGTCCTTAAATTGTGGTGGCCAGAATTGGACACAGTATTCCAGGTGTGCTCTGACCAAACCAAGAAACACCAGGACTGGTTTGATGAGAATGACAGTGAGACTGAACGCATTATTGACAAGAAAAGGAAGGCCTTTCAGATCTGGCAAAGAGATAGAAACGGTGCCTCCACAGTCACTTACAGACTCACTGTTAAGATTGTGTTCATGGAAGACAATGTTACTCAGCTACGAGTGATTGTCAAAAAGAAGACTCTAGCACATCTCTCTGACGAGACCAGAGTGTCACAGTCCGGTCTATGGGTGATCAAAGTCCTGGCTGAGGACGTCGGGACTGGAGGAAAGATGGTGGGGTGGGAGCAGGAACGAGAGTCCAGAAGCCAGGGGTCCAAGGGTCAGGAAGCAGGGAGTCATGAAGTCCAGGGTCCAAGGGTCGAGAAGCAAGAAGTCACGAAGTCAAGGGTCCAATGGGTCAAGAAGCAAGGAGTCATGAAGTCAAGGGTCCAAGGGTCGAGAAGCAAGGAGTCAAGGAGCCAATTGCAGCAAGGCACGAAACGTGTTGCTGTGGCAAAGAGCTGAAGGGAAATGCTGACCTTATATCCCTTCCCGGCTCTTGCCACCGGGTGCAGCGAGTTACCAAGCGGCCTCACCTGTGCGGCCGCACCTTGCCTCTCCAGAACAAACTTAGGAAGGCCCCAGTCCTGCGAAGCCCTACTGGTCACAGGGCCTGGCTCCTACATGCACTCCTGACACAGAGTTCCAGTGCCACATATAAGTGACATCACGCATGGGTGGTGGCATGCACCTGAAAAAAACACAATGTTGGGCACTGGTAAAATGTGCCCTCATTGCTTCTGCCACTTTTGCATCTAGTCCTTCCCACCACGGCCGTGTGGCCAATGGAACGCTGCCCAGAATGGAAGGCAGCCCTCAGGCCAAGAAAGATTCCCCTGGTCTAAATGATAATTTACACACCAGCTAAGAAAATTCTCAACAGTATTCTCCACGTTTTAATGAATTTTTATTACCCATTTATCAGAGAGAATGCAGACGTCTTGCTGCCGGCTGGTTTCATTATTAAGATATTCTTTAGTCTAACATGAGTGTTTAAGGCTCAGGCTTTTGAAAGATCGGGGCACAAAAGCATAAATCAGCATCCCATTTTTTCGGGAGCAAAGTCAGATAAATTGACACCCTAAGGTATTTCAAGCCCAAGCCCACAGCTGCATCCCCTTACATTTGATTCCCCAGATAGCATATGCTTTAGAATGAAATACTCGTCATTGTTTAGAAAGGCAATCTCATAACATACAATGCCTCAGAGTTCTAAGGCACTTTCAAATTATGACCAACCATGGATTAAAACAAATTACTATGTGGGTTTCCTGGGCCTTCAAACTTCCCCTTCACATTCATAAAAAAGGCAGCAAGAAATCAAGAGGTCCCGTTGTTTTACACCAATCCCAGTCTGTCACTGTAGTCCAGTGAAATTCTTTCACCTCTGTGATCTGCAGAAATCCTAGAGCAAATGTAATGAGACAAAATCCTGTTATTTTCAGTCTAGTCCACACACAACAGACCCTCCAAGTGTCCCTATTGTCCAGGGGCATTTCCAGATTTACCGAAGCTGTCCTGGTTTCTGGGTTTTTTGGCATGTTAACCTCTAGCCCATGGATGTAATTATTTAAACATCGGAAGCTGACATCACTTCTGGGTGTGGCTTGGCCAAAATGGCATGGTGGGCCAAATGGGGAGGACTGGTGGCTCTAATTAGGTCCTAATTAGGTTGTCCACTAGGCTTCCCTATTCAGCCCAGCAGGCCATTTTGGTGAAGCCACAACCAGCAGCCCTGCGCCTGATGTCATCTTCACATGTTTAGATCTTCGCATCCTAGATATACATCTAAAACATAGGATGTACAAATAGGTCGTAGATTTTACACAACCTTCACTAAAGCTTATTTTAAAATCTGCAGTGGTTTATCATTGCTACCGCTAATAACTCAGAATATAAGAATATAAATGCATTAGTGATATGAAACGTAGCATTATATAGCAATATAAATGCATTAGTGATATGCTATAGCCCCAATGACACCCTATACGGAGCACAGAATTGACACTTTAGTTGCCTTAAATGATTCTGAAAAAGAGTTTCGGGAGACTGCCAAACATCTAGGTGTACAAACATTATGTACATGCTCTCTGCCCATTTTAAAAAATGTGTCCCTGAATTAAGCAGCATCTATTTTTTTCCTTCACCACCAATATGATTTCTTTCATAAACAAGAGCAATTACTTTAAGAGAAATCTGCAGTGATAAATAGAGGCCCTGTTTATTTGTATCCTCATTTCTTCCACATCATGAATAAGATGTCATATGCTCCTGCTATTCCAATCAGATAAGGAAACATAACACAGGTACAATGTGCAAATTGCCTTAATCATGCAATTATGGGTATTCAATACACTTTCATGATGCAGAACTCAATTTTCACCTGTCTGTATACACACTTTCACCATGCATTGCCAGTGCTCTTGAGTGAGCATTTCATCAGGCCTGTTCCCATTGGAAAATGTCCAAAATCTATACTTAGTCATCACAAGAACACCAGCCTTAATCTTTTTGGCATAAATGGGGTAGGCTGCCATCTCTTGGGAATGTACTATTTTTGCCCCTTCAAAATGTTTTCAAGTGATAACGTCTCTTACTGAGCTCCTGGCAGAAGAACTAACAGTGTGCTTGCCACCTAGGGAATCACTTTTTTTAAGGACTTACAAAAGTTGCGGTTGGGTTTTGCTTTTTTAATATGAGAGTGGGGATAAGTCAAAGTACCACACATATTTTCTCCCACTCCCTTTCAATCAATAAATGTATCCGTACAATAATCGATGCCATCTTAATATTAGCAGAATTGAAGTGCACCATATATTTCACGTTAACACTTGGCATATAATTTATAATGAAATCAATTAAATTATTAAGAAATGGTGAAGCAAAAATACGTGAAATCAAAAGCAATTCATTGGAGTTGTGTTGAAGATATTGAGTTTAATATGCAGAAAATGTAATGTTTGTGTGCGTTGAAGTTTGAAAAACCTATGGAAAGGTTTGCAGGTGCAAAGTAGAGAAGTCTGTGTGAAGCAGGAAGTTTCACTCTGGCAAATGCGGCAGAAAAGGCTAGATGTTTCCATTTCAGGTCGCCATTTATGCCCAAGCTCTAATTCTGAGTCACATGTGCAGTAGAGTTTTTCAAAGAACACCCCACCACCACAGCCAATTCCTATTCTGTTCCTGATCACCCTGGCAGCAGAGTTCCAACTCTGTGGAGCGTGATCACAGTCTTCAAGCACAACACCTTGGTAGATGCCACAGCCTAAGTTTTCTCAAGTCACAGTGAAAGGCAGGGTTTGCGAGAGTGAATGATGTGGAACATTAACACCGTTTTAAAATATTTCTGCATCATTTGAGGTGCATTTTGAAAAGATGGGGCAAAAAAAATCACTGGAGCCTTCTTCTGCTGCCCTTTCTTCCTGGATGCTCTCTCACAATAACGAAAGCCAGCCTGCCTGGCAGTCAGCACAATCCATTGATTGAATAAATACAAACCTAACAAACAGTGAGGAAACCAGCTGTGAAAGTGTGTTGTGTTGACAGACAATGCATTTTTAGCAGTGTAATTTACTGCTGTTCGGCTTTACTGACCTTTTGAGAGACTAAAATAAACACATTATTCTCTGTGGTCTGAAGCACTTCACTTGCTTCAGCTATAGCATACTTTACCACATAAAGGGTTCAGAACTGAGAAGCCCCCATGGGGATACAAGGATGGGGATTCCCCCCCCCCCCCAAATAGCTCTTGGTCTGATTGCTACAGCCCCTGTGCCATAATAGTATGCGAGAGTGCAGAAGAATGCGCCACTTGGCTTATTTCATTGGACCAAACACAACTGCAATATTGAATTCCCTATTATTTCAAAGAGCTTCACTGCGTCTGCTCTCTCAGTACAAAATTTAGAATCAACAGTACTTACCCCCACACAAGCACCCCACACTCAACACGCATAGAAATTACGCTTACTTTGCAGTTTATTCTGAGGGATCCTGTGTAAATCTAGAGACATAACCATATTTATAAGGTGTGTGCAATGGTGAGACTAGTTTATATAATGTCATGCTAGGTAGAGCATTGGATATGGGCCGGGGGAACCCAGGTATATATCTTTGCTCAGACAAAATGAGACAATTCCACAAGCCTTAAGTTCCTTGAAGGAATAGTGGGTTGTAATGTAAAAGGGCTCTCCCAACACTATCAGCCCATTGTTGATGTCGTCATTGTTGCAGCTCTCTTCTTCTTCTTTGGTGATCACTTGTAGCCGAGTAAGATTGTGTTCCATAAACACGGTTTTAACAGTGAGTCCGTAAGTAACTGTGGAGGCCAATTCTGGATCCACACGTCCTTCCAAAAGTGGGGACATAGGTTTCTGGGCAGGAGTTGACCTCGGTGTGGATTTGCCAAGTGTGCCTTCCTCTTAGCAGGTTTTTCCCTTTTGTCCTGAGATTGAGTGTCTTCAGAGCCCATGACACCTTTGGTAAAGGCTGTTCTCCAACTGGAGTGCTAGCAGGCCAGTGTTTCCCAGTTGTTGGTGTTTATGCTACCTTTTTTAAAGATTTGCCTTGAGAGAGTCTTTGAACCTCTTTTGTTGACCACAAACATTACACTTTCCATTTTTAAGTTCGGAATAGATTAGTTGCTTTGGAAGACGATAATCTGGCATCCACACAACATGACCAGCCCAACGAAGTTGATGTTGAATATTCATTGCTTGAACACTGGTGATCTTTGCTTCTTCCAGTACACTGGTATTAGTTCATCCATGTATCAGCATTGCCATTCCATCTTCGGGACATCTATAGCTCTCAAGATCTTTCATCCCTCTTTCCTCTCTAATCATCACCCACATATCCTCATTGAGCTGTTCACTTATCTGATTGGACTTCATCTCTGGCATGGCCACTTTCCTGGGTCAGAAAGAATGGAGGTCACTGTAACCCTGCTATTCAAGCAGCTACAGGACACGGTCCCCAGCTTCTTCTGAATTGGCCATATTAATTCAACTTGTGAAAGAACATTTCAGCCAAATAAGCCCCCAGGCAGCACTGAAATTTGTGAGGATCTGAAATGTAAATACAGTTTTAACAGCTTGCAAGAGGTCTGTTTGACAATCTAAAGTGCTCCTCGTGCACTGTGAGTTAAGCCAAAACATTTAAATATTAAGTGCTGTGAGCAATGAAAATGTATTAGAAACTTTTAATTTATTTATAGAGACTAATGCTCTTTTATAAAAATAATAAATATCATTTTAAAAAACATGTTCTGGAAAGGAAAAGGCTTGCAGTGCCTGCTGAGTGATCAAACGGCTTTATGTCACCCATCGTTGCATTCCAGTGATATATTGCCATGGATGAAAAATGTTGGTGGCTAGTCCATTCAAAGAAGCAAGAGGACAATGAAGTGAATTTGAAGTAACCAGAGTGGATGGTTTAAATGCTTGGTGTGAAATAATTAGCCAACCAACCAAACCTAGATTTAGAAATTCCCCGTGGCCTATAAAAATAAAATAGATGAGTGAGATGGCTCATGTTTTCATGCCCATAATGTCAAGATGGACTATAGCTGGGTGGGGTAAACGGTTGCCAACCCCAACATCCCTTTGTTCTCAGGTTGGGTTAAATGAATCAGCCTGTTTACAGCCTGTGTGCCATTTGCACATGTCCACCATATGTCTGCTCTGTTCCATCTCCACATTCACCTGAATTAACAACAACAACTGCTCAAGAATATTCAGCCAATGTTATGGTTTAAGAGAAAATTAAATGAAAATGCTAGATAGATGGTTCCTAACACCTAGTAGATTGGAAAAAAATGTGTAAATCAAAGTCAAATAAGTGTTGGAAATGTAAGAAGAAAGAAGGCACTTTTTCACATGTGGTGGTTTTGTAATAAGGTCAAAGTTTACTGGGAAATGATATATAATGAATTGAAAAAGATTTTTAAGATAACATTCGTAAAAAAAACACACAGAAGCTTTTCTCTTGGGAGTTATAGGATTACAACTACCCAAACAGTATAGTGTGCAACTACAGCTGCAAGAATGTTATTTGCCCAAAAGTGGAAAGATTAAGTGGTCCCGACGGAAGATAATTGGATACAGAAACTAATGGAGTATGCAGAAATTGAGAATATTACCAGAAGAATAAGAAAAAAAGATAACAAACTTTTTAGAAAGGAATGGAAATGGTTTGTTGAGTATTTACAAACAAACTGTAAACAGATCAAGACATTGGCAGGATTATTGTGGAAACCTGCAGTTTTCAAAATATATTTGAATAAGTTACAGCAATTTGTAGTATGCAGGAAAGGACGGAAATAAATGTAAGCAACTGCAGAAAGAGGGGGAAGGGGGTGGAAACTGAAAATGTTAAAACTATGGTTAAATAATTGTTGTACTGTATATAATTGAAAATTATAAAAAATCTAAAAAATCTGTACTTCATATTTACGCAGGTTTAGTCTTAGAACATTTCTGAATGTAGTTTCTCCCAAAGGTAAAATGTGGCCTTCCAACTTTTTTGAGCCCCAAACTGCATCATCATAATGTTTGAGGAATGTGAATCATGGTGGAACACTAAGTTCTCATCTGTGTGTTAGTTCAGGAGATGCATCTCAGATCAGAAGTCACATAGATCAATTTCTTTAAGTATTTATTTCCCTAAATGTTTTGCCCCATATAACCTGTGTTTTTGCATCCTCTTCATTTAGCCCAGTGTTCCCCAACCTTGGGTCCCCAGCTGTTTTGGGACTACTGTTCCCATCGTCTTTGACCACTGGTCCTGCTAGCAAGGGATGATGGGAGTTGCAGTCCAAGATCAGCTGGAGACCCAAGTTTGGGGAACCTTGATTTAGCCTCTCCCACACATCTGGCTTGCTTTATAAGGCTGTTCATGCCCAACTTGTGGAGGGGAAAGTGGGTTCTCATCCATCAGTCCCCCCCCCCCCCAGGTTTATATGCCTCCCAGGTATCTCACGTGACACCTGCATGTGTAGGTTGTTGGAGGTGATTTTGGGCCTCACCTCTTAACATTCAACTCAGTCCTTGCAAATATTAGTGAGATCTGCTTCAAAGGGCAGGGGGAATCTACTTATTTTTCTAGGAGCTCTACAGCTGTTTAAATAAAAATCCATCTTGGCCACAGAGCATTTTTTAATAGCGTTCCCTTTTTAGCCTTGAAGTGACAAGTAAATAGTTTTGTCAAGATGTCACAAATACTCCCGCATCTATTTGACACACACACAGAAAACATGTGCAGTTTCCAATACTATTTGCCACAAGCAGCTTAACTGTGAGATTATGTCATAGCAAGTGGTAATTAAAGTCTCCTTAAAGATAGAATGGCAAGAGTGTGGCTCAGAAGCACATATGAGGCATTTGTAATTCCCAGAATGATGGAGGATTCCTTCCCCTTTCTGCAGATAACCAGCGTTAGTCAAAACACTTTCTTCGAAAGGAATTCAAACTATAAACTCTCGCACTCAAAACAAACAAGGGAAATAATCCTACAGAAGAGATGCATTTGCACACAAATTCACATCTGAATGTACATTTACAGTTGCATCACCACCAACATCATCATTTTAAATTCTCTTTTCTGATTTTCAGTGAAGAGAGCCAGTGTGGTGTAGTGGTTAAGAGCGGTAGTCTCGTAATCTGGGGAACCGGGTTCGCGTCTCCGCTCCTCCACATGCAGCTGCTGGGTGACCTTGGGCTAGTCACACTTCCTTGAAGTCTCTCAGCCCCACTCACCTCACAGAGTGTTTGTTGTGGGGGAGGAAGGGAAAGGAGAATGTTAGCCGCTTTGAGACTCCTTAAAAAGGGAGTGAAAGGCGGGATATCAAATCCAAACTCTTCTTCTTCTTCTTCTGAAGAGGGCCTGTGTAGAACTTCTTGCCTATTGTACATATATACAGTTTTGTACATATTACTTGGCTAGAGAACTGCACTGCAAAATTCATCTAAGTGCCAATTTCGAAAAATGGCTGACTTTCAGTTTCCGTATTATTTTGCAAATTAGGAAAATGCGAACCAACTTGAATTTCTCTCCCCTCCCTAACATCCAGCACCTTTGTTTCGCTCAGAATCTGTGAGCTGAGTTGACATCCTGGTGACACGGGTCCAATAAAATGTTTGTTTGTTTGTTTTGTAACTTAGGTTGGTAGTCACCCAAGTGAAATCTGTCAGGCGTTTGATATGCGGGTCCTCAGCATAAAAATAGTTCTGTAGATACCCTTTTTTTAATTCAGTGTGCTGTCAACAACAGAAGAAAAGGCGCACTGATGATTTATCTACACACTTTCACAGCAGGTAGGAGCAGAGCTTTTGTCATAAATGCCTTTTTGTCAAAAATGATCACATTCTGTAGGGTATCTTTTCCACGTAGCAGAAAAAGCCAAGCAACCGAAATATTTCATATGATGAAGGAAGCTGATAGCATTGAGCCAGCCGAAGCACAGTCCTCTGAAGCTGAATGCTTAGCCTACAGAGTTATCTTCCGAAACAGGGAGGCGGGAATCAATTTCATTTCTCCCTCCAGAAACCACTTTCCAAAGCTTTCTCAGGCTATTGCACCTCTCTCCTGCCCCACCACCAATATTCCTTCAAACTCACATTTGGTTTACAGTGTAACCCAGTGCTTTTCTTTTCCTAAAAAAAAAAAAAGTTTAGGGGTACTCTCATTTTGATTCAGTGGGACGCGGGTGGCGCTGTGGGTTAAAGCCTCAGCGCCTAGGGCTTGCCGATCGAAAAGTCGGAGGTTCGAATCCCCACGGCGGGGTGCGCTCCCGTTGTTCGGTCCCAGCGCCTGCCAACCTAGCAGTTCAAAAGCACTCCCGGGTGCAAGTAGATAAATAGGGACCGCTTACTAGTGGGAAGGTAAACGGCGATTCTGTGTGCGGCTCTGGCTCGTCAGAGCAGCGATGTCACGCTGGCCACGTGACCCGGAAGTGTCTTCGGACAGCGCTGGCCCCCGGCCTCTTTGAGTGAGATGGGCGCACAACGCTAGAGTCTGTCAAGACTGGCCCGTACGGGCAGGGGTACCTTTACCTTTACCTTTCATTTTGACTCAAGAAAATCACCATTTCATAGTTCAAATTGGGAAAAATAAATACAGTAAATGGTAAAGGTACAAAGATTCACAAAATGTATGCGTACCTCTGCATCCCCTCAGAAAAAAGCACTGGTATAACCTAAGTGTGTTTATGTGCATTTAAATAATTTAGACATGATATATCTGTCAGAATTGTCCTACTCACATGTAGGACCCTGGCAGAGACAAATGCCCGACTGGCATGTTCTCTCCATCCTGGTCAGTAGTTCAGGAGCTTCAAAAGCTTTCTCCAGCCCGAACATCACAACGACTGATACTAAGAGGCATCAGCACACTTATGGAGCCTGCATAGTATTAGCAGTCCATGTAACAAACTCGGTAGCACAGCATTTTGGCTAAACTACTTTATTTACATATAATACACTCGGAGCATTCTGACTTAGCTCCTTCCTCTTTCTCATCAGACAGCAAAGAGAAAGAACAAAGGACAATAGTCCCACATCACGGAAACACAGTAACACAAACATCCTGTCTCCGTCACTTCCCACACTGCGGAATGAAAACATACACCATCATGTGATAGAAAACAATCCCATGACTGCAAGCACGGAGTAAAAATCCTAACAATATCAACATTAAATATATCAACATTAGGATTCCGTAAGAAATAATCTTCAGTTTAAGTCTATGAATGTAAGTTGTAAGTTTAAGCAGGGTGGAATCTAAGGTCACACCATCGCATACATTTAAAAGATACCACTTTAACAGTCATAGCTCCCCCCCAAAGGATCCTGGGAGGTATAATTTGTTAGGGGTGTTGCAAGTTGTTCGAACGACGCTTCCCAGAACCCTTAACGTTTTACAGTTCTCAGGATTCCTTGGAGGAAGCCATGACTGTTAACAGTGGGTGTATGCCATGGGTATGGTCTAAGGGCTCAAAGAGAATTTGTATCAAAATTTTACACACACTTGTATTTAGCTGGAGATCTAAATTCATTTTTTTAAAAAAGTACATTCCATATAAACTGATAAGTCATTCCTTTGTGGACACCGTCAGCACATCACGAAAGAACCCCCCGTTTCTTATACAATTTCAATAAATCTGTCTACAAACTTCCCTTGGAAGTTTCAGAAGAAATCCTAGTTTTGAACAGTGTATGAATGCAAGGCAGCAGGGGAAAGCCTCATCCAAGTTTTAAGATGGGACATCACTGAGCTCACCATCTGTACGTGATGCGAAAATAAGCTGCTTAACGGAGGCTGTAGATTTCAGTATAACTCAAATCTAACTTATGCAAATAACCGATCTATTTGTTACAGTGTTTGTGAATGCAGCTGGCTGCTCAGTTGTTGTTCACACCTTCCTAATGCGACTGGGCTCTTCAAAATATTTCTGCAATTTAAATTTACAGTGGGGAAAATTCCTCCCTCCTTCCCCTTTTACCTCATTATACATGCAAACATGCATATGTTCTTTTTACAGCCTGCATTTGCCTGAATTGCTGTCAATTGCCCAGTTGTGTACAAAGCGTTTTACTCTCGATAGATCACAATTTCTGATAATTTACACAGAGGAGGTCTTTTCCTTGTTTAGTTCATGCAATTTAAATCTGGCTAGAAGCATCTATGCTGCATGAATCACTCAGGAATAATGTTATAGGTGGATCACAATGGAGGGCTTGCAATAATATTCCCCCCTTGTGGCACCAATTTAAATAAAACTATCCACAGGAGAAAATGCTAATTTGCATCTCCAGTGATGACTTATCCCCTCCGCCCCCCCAGAAATGTGATAATGCTTTCTGCAAATGTGAGGCAATTGAGCATCCATTATTTAATTGTAAGCATCACTAGGGATTCTCTTCTTTATTTGTTTTGTTATGTTATCTTTTGGTGAGGTGTAGTCACCAGTGTGCAGTTGCCTGTAGCTGGAACGTGAGACGCAATTGCTTGGTAATGCCATTGTGACTTGAGTGCTTGTCAGTAGAGAATGCTACTGTGATATGTAAGGTTCTACATTTAGGAAGGAATAGCCAGATGAACAAATATAGCATGGGGGCGACCTGACTTGACAGAAATACATGTGAAATCTAGGGGTCTTAGTAGACCACAAGTCAACAGTGGTAATGCCTAATAAAGGTTTGGCAAAGAAGAAGAAGTCCACAGTGTGCTGCAGCTGCAAAAGAGGCTAAAGCAATTCTAGGCTGCATCAAGAGAAAAATAGTGTCCCAGTCAAGATTAGTAATATTACCAATCTATCCTGCTTTGATCAGACCCAACTGGAGTACTGTACTCTGTTCTGGGCACCATAATTTAAGAATAATATTGAAATAATATTGTAGAGGAGGGCAACCAAGATGATAAAGGGTCTGGAAACCAGGCCTTATGAGGAATGCTTGAAGGAGTTGGTATGTTTAGCATAGAGAAGACTGAGAGGTAACAGGCCCTCCTCAGCATGGCCTGACATGCTGTCAATCTGAGTAGACAATTCTGAGCTAGATGGATTTGTATCCTACACAAACTAAACCCTCTTCTAGTTCAAATTAAGCTAGGTTTGCCATATTTCCAAAACTGATAATCCAGACATAAAGGTTGTTGAGCTTTCTTGATGAAATCTCAACCCAAAAAATGAGTTTTTAAGTTATTTTTAATGGAAATCGCCAAAATCTACACTACCAACATGGCTGCCATGCATCCAGATTTTCCTGGACATTTCAGTGGTTTCTGTCTGCACGCTGCTTAAGGAGGCTGAATACGTCCAGAAAATTCCAGATGTATGACAACCCTAAATTAAGCCAGAGCCTCTGCTTTAGGGAGAAAACCCTTCAACACAAGCCCAGACTGTAAATTTGAAATCCCAGACAGGGATGTCCTGTTTTAAGAATACTGATTCAGAAACTGGGCTTGTTAGGTGGCCAAAATATTCCCATTCCAATTAAAAAGTGCCTTTTTAAAAATTTCAGCATAGATATCTGAATTCTTTTGGATCTTCTTTCTTTTTTTAATGGTAGACTATTCTTTTGTAGAAAACTAAACAAGACGAGATGTGCTTTTCAACATAATTAGAATTTTGTTTCTCAGCCAGCGGATTCCTTAGCTGAATGTTGCCCTTCCTAACCGGGCTAATGAAATTGAATACAACGCTGGTTGGAAATAATTGTGGTTGGGTGTCGTGGAGCATGAAGTTGTTCAAAGAACAGCCGTTGAAGTCTAACTGCCACGACAATTGGTTTTAACAGAGAATCCTTTAACAAGGGCTGAGTATACTATGCAGAAATCCGTGAAAGGGGGGGAGGGGTAAAGTTACTGTAGCCAAGGGCAGCTTAACATTTGGTGCATACATTACTGAACATACGACTCTGTTCAAGTAATTATGCTGCCATTCAATAAAAATGAGTAATTACCTAAGCAATAAATGTCATTTATATGCTTTTCCGTGTCGCACATCTGAATAAATTGGATTCATAAATTTGATTCCTTCTAATAGCATTCCCCCCCCCTCCGCCATTCCAATTTTTAAGTCAACATTTTTTTTTTTTTAAAAAGAAGCTAATAAAGTAGACTGGTTGACACCTTGAGAGGATAAATTTTATATCCTGTATTCACCACTTGCCAGAATTAAAGGCCTCACATTTTAAAGGGTGTTACGTAAATATTAACAAAACAACAGGGCCCTGAACAATTGGGTGAACAGCATGGTAGTCTTTAGACATTTAGTCACATTGCAAACATAAAACTAGGTGATAATTAAGTTATTATTCAGTATAGTTTTCGGTTGTTATTATAATAAAAAAAAATACTATAAAGCTTTTTAAAGGATTAAGAAGAAAGCAGGGGTTTCAAAAACCTGGCTTCCTTCCATATTCATGTTGAGTTCCTTTATGAAGTGCAGAGGAAATCCTTTCAGTCTCCCACTGTGTGTATCTTATGGATGGTGGAAGCAGAAATTCCTCCTTCACACTTTTAAGAAGATCATGACGTTTGCTTGAATTTAATATCAGACTGGAAGTGTAGTGAATTTGGCCAGAACTCAAAGCCTGGAAGGGACGCGGGTGGAGCTGTGGGTAAAAGCCTCAGCTTGCCGATCGAAAGGTTGGCGGTTCGAATCCCCACGGCGGGATGCGCTCCCGTTGTTCGGTCCCAGCGCCTGCCAACCTAGCAGTTCGAAAGCACTCCCGGGTGCAAGTAGATAAATAGGGACCGCTTACTAGCGGGAAGGTAAACGGCGTTTCTGTGTGCGGCTCTGGCTCGCCAGAGCAGTGATGTCATGCTGGCCATGTGACCCGGAAGTGTCTCCGGACAGCGCTGGCCCCCGGCCTCTTGAGTGAGATGGGCGCACAACCCTAGAGTCTGTCAAGACTGGCCCGTACGGGCAGGGGTACCTTTACCTTTTACAAAGCCTGGAATGAAATGTATTGTTTTAGGGTATAACCTTGAGTATGGAGAAAACAGACTGAAGCATTTCTTTTCTTTCTCTTCCCTTCTGCCGCTGCCCTGGGGCAAGTGTGGCTGTCCTGCCTGTTGACAGTGGAATCAGCACTTCCTAATAATAATAATAATAATAATAATAATAATAATAATAATAATATATTAATTTATGATTTACCGGTATACCCTGCCCATCCAGCTGGGTTTCCCCAGCCACTCTGGGTGGCTCCCAACAGATTAAAAACAGAATAAAACATCATACATTAAAAACTTCCCCAAACAGGGCTGCCTTCAGATACATTCTAATAGTCAGATAGTTGTTTATTTCCTTGATGTTCTACAGAGCAGGTGCCACCACCGAGAAGGCCCTCTGCCTGGTTCCCTGTAACGTGGCTTCTCGCAGTGAGGGAACCGCCAGAAGGCCCTCGGAGCTGGACCTCAGTGTCCTGGCAGAACGATGGGGGTGGAGACGCTCGCAGAAGCTCCTTCCTACACTGCCACATATCATGGGTAGAAAACGTAGAATTAAGAGGCTCCTGAAGGCCACCTTGGTGAAATGTGTTGAGAATACTCTGACATTTTCCAAACTCTCTTCACTTTCCTTCCCCCATGAAGAATTCAAGACAGGATCAAGGTTATTCAGGACTCCTGAGCAGGACTGCGATTAACTTTCAAGTAGTTCTATTATCCAGGCTACAGTCTAATGGTCAAAGGCAACTGCATTTTAGAAAAAGGACGTTGCTCCAAGTGTCAGATGAAAAATAAAGATGAACATAAAGATGAAAAATGGCAACATTTCTGGGCCGGAACCATGAAGCAATGCAGAGGTAGGCACTGACTAAAAGTTACCCTGGAGCTGATCGGCAGATCAGTATGCTTATGGAGATCCTCAGAGGACCCAGGAGGGAGCAAGTGAGCAGCAGAGTGGGAAATGGATGTTCTGTTTCAGTATACAAATCACCATCACCCTTCCGAACCTTGTAATAATTTCTAATGTCACAGAGGGACATAACAGCAGCCATCCATTGCATCCCCCGTGTAAGGGTATCAGGGGGCTGCTTGAGAGCAATCAGGCAAATGCCTTCCTGGTTGGCTGTAAAGCCTTGTTATTGGTGCCAAAGAAACCTTCACCATGCAGAGCGCCACTATTCCATGGCTCGCTCATTCACTGGCAGAATCTGAGTGTGGGCAGTCCTTAAACCTTCCCCAGCAGAGTAGTTTCTTGACGCCCAGTCTGCGCTTCCCCTCTCTGCGTGGAAGCCTACTGCGCAAGGAGGGCGTGGGTAACAGTGGACCTCTCCCCTCCCCGCTTTGCCCAGGCAAGGTGTCCTGGCACCGCCTCGCCTCCTCCGAGCCCTGCAGCTCCTCTCCGCTGGAGGTGTGGTTACTCTCCTCCGCTGAGGAGGTGCTGCTTCCCACGATCTTTGGGGGCTCTCTGTAATCCATCCAGCTTTCCCCCCTCCCCCTGAGCAGATGGCAGTTCCCTGACACCCCACAATCTGGACTCTTACATTTATGTCAATGATTCACATACCCCCTAAACTTCAAAATGAAGTGTTCTGGTGATATTTTGAGTTCTTTGGGTCAAACAGTGGTACAGTGGAGCCCCGTTCGCAACATGAGCAGAATGCAACCCGCGTATCTGCAGGTGTGCGGGTCGTGATTCACCATTTCTGCGCATGCGCAATGTGTCATTTTGAATGTTTGTGCCTGCATGAGCGGCAAAACCCGGAAGTAATCCTTTCCGGTACTTCCGGGTCGCCGCAGGACACAACCTGAAAAGATTTAACCCAAAGCATCTTTAACCCGAGGTATGACTGTATCTTGGTTGTCAAACTTAATCTGTTCCAGGAGTTCGTTCGACTCCTGGAACCGTTTAGAAACCAAGGCATGGCTTCTGATTGTCTTCAGGAGCTTCCTGCACTCAAGCAGAAGCCGCGTTGGACGTTCAGCTTCCAGAGAACATTTGAAAACCGGAACACTTACTTCAGGGTTTTTGGCGTTCGGGAATCAAAACGTACGAGTACCAAGGCGTTCGAGAACCAAGGTACGACTGTGTTTTGTTTCTAGGTATCCTATATAAGCTATCGCTGCCTTCTGTAGGATAACCTTCCAATAGGTTTGGCATAGCCTTGACTGCTTATTACGAAAGAAGAATGTTTATCCCTGATTCTGGGGCACAAATCCACAAGTCACACCCCGACTCCCATCCCTTTCAAAATCTTCTTTACAGTATGTAAAGGGGGTAGCAGAGAAGGTAATGGGTCCACACACCCCTCTGGCATTTGTGTATTTCAGTAATTCATTGAGAATCTGCTTCTTCACTATTTATCTCACAATTTATACTTGAAGTAGTGTATTCACCCCCATCATTCAGCCCGGACACTGAGGTCCAGCTCCGAGGGCCTTCTGGTGGTTCCCTCACTGTGAGAAGTGAGGTTATAGGGAACCAGGCCTTCTTGGTAGTGGTGCCCACCCTGTGGAACGCTCTCCCATCAGATATCTAGCAAATTAAAATCTATCTGAATTTTAGAAGCCCTGTTTAGGGAATTTTTAATGTTCAATTTTTTGTCGTATTTTTAATATTCTGTTGCGAGCCGCCCAGAGTGGCTTGGGAAACCCAGCCTTATTATTATTATTATTATTATTATTATTATTATTATCATTATCATCATTATCATTATCATTATCATTATTATTATTAAATGCATGTCTGTTGAAAAGTGAGTGTCATTGAAGTGAATGGAGTTTTTTTATATGTTTTTTTGAAATTCATTGACATAAAATACAATAAGAAACAAACTAGTCTACAGAACAAGAATATTAAAATAAGCCAATGGGGTTTAGAGGGAAACAATCCTATTCACACTTACCTGGGAGTCAGTCAATGGGTCTTACTTCTGAGTAGGCGCACACAGCACTACACTGCTCATCTCTTAAATGTAGCCAATAATAGGCATTTATTGTGTATTTTGTCCATTTACCAGAATAGCCTTGGCCTTCCCTAAACATGAAATAATGAAATAGCACCCCTGAGGATATATGTGAACGTTTATAGGGAGATTGTCATTTAAATTTAAAACACTTTCCCAGCACATTACATGGCGCATTTAAAGAAAAATTAAGATTCCCAAGTCTCAAAAATCACATGAGGGGCAAGGAGGTTATTAACCTCATTTACGAAAGCTCCTTGAACAGTCGGTGGAAATGAGTGCAGTGCAATCACTGAAAGGAAGGGGAGGACTATATTTGAAGGGGTGTGTGGAAACAGGTACTCTGGAGAAGGGAGATAATTAGTTTCTTTTTCTTTTTTTAAGGAAGTAGAAGAGAATGTCTCTTTAAATCCCAACAACTTTGAAAGGCAAAGAGGTTTTTTTTTGGAGGACACCAAAGCAGTGATCCTGGAAAAAGCAGACGAAATCCAGTTTTAAATTTCAATAATCTTACTAGGAGGTTAGGCATACACTTAATCCACTTTGAAATAAATAAATAAAGGTAAAGGACCCCTGGACAGTTAAGTCCAGTCAAAGAAGGCTATGGGGTTGTGGCGCTCATCTCACTTTCAGGCCGAGGGAGCAGGAGCGTTTGTCCACAGACAGCTTTTCTGGGTCATGTGGCCCGCATGACTAAACCACTTCTGGCGCAAAGGAACACCGTGATGGAAGCCAGAGTGCATGGAAACACTGTTTACCTTCCCGCTGCAGCGATACCTATTTATCTACTTGCACTGGTGTCCTTCGAACTGCTAGGTAGGCAGAAGCTGGGACAGAGCAACAGGAGCTCACCCTGTTTCAGGGATTGAACCATTGACCTTCTGATCGGCAAGCCCAAGAGGCTCAGTGGTTTAGACCACAGTGCTACCCACGTCCCATTTGAAATAAATATGAAATAAATATGGTGTGTCATACAATCTTCTGTAGTGTTGATTGGACTGCACAAATATGTCAATTTCAGATCCTCTATTTTTTTCTTGTTTTCCCAATCTTAAATTCTGCTCACCACCAGTCGGCATTTTATTTTTTAAAAAGAGTCATCACAAGCATTTGGCAGAGTTTTAGAATGTGTTTCTAACTTGCACAACTTTGTACGCAAAGTTGCGTGCATTTTTGCAAGCAATTTCCCCTTATAATGCATGTTCTAAGCTATTTTTTACGAAAGTATGGAAATTTTATTCACACTTTATTTACCCTAATAAATCGATTTCTGTACACATTTTTGGTTGGAAATGTATTTGGAGAAGTGGGAATTTCAAAGCTTAGCTGCATTTTGGGTCTGGTATTGCTTCAGTAAGTGTGAGATAGGTTTCCTCTAAAACACGTGAAAACCTAGCAGTTAAGCAGTATATAAATTTAACAACAATGAGAGAACCGAACTAATTTCTCATCCCATCCCTACACATTTACTTGCCATTAAATATCAATGTTTGATGAAGCTTACTTCTATGTAAATGTACTTAGTCTGCACCCATAACAGCACAATCCTATATATATGTATCTATTCAGAAGTCAGTTCTGTTGACTTCAGGTTAAGTGGGTATATGCAGAATTGGTGAACAACCAATCGTGGAAAACTAACACCCAACCTAAGTTGAACTTTATTATTGCCATAAACTAGAGACGATGATATCCACAGACAAATGCCAATCAAGGGATTGGTGCCACTGGACAGAATCACTACATGAGCTAAAGGTAAAGGTATCCCTGACTGTTAGGTCCAGTCGGGGACGTTTACTTTCCCGTTGGAGCGGTACCTATTTATCTACTTGCCTTTTGATGTGCTTTCAAACTGCTAGGTTGGCAGTAGCTCACCCCATCACGGGGACTTGAACCGCTGACCTTCTGATCAGCAAGCCCTAGGCTCTGTGGTTTAGACCACAACACCACCCGCGTCCCCCCAAACAGTCCATTTTAGAGCCAGTTACCTGTTGAATTTCTGGCCAGCCTTACTTAGATTCACTGTTATTGAGCTGCATTTTCAAGCTATGTCCTCCGCCATTCTAGATGGACGATATAAAAGGGTACCATATGAAGACAGACTCTGTATATGTGGGCAACTGCAGGTAGAATACATATTGCACTATTTATTATATTGCCCATGATACATTGGACCCAAGAAGCGATTACTCACCTTAGCATCCATACAGGAAAGATGTCTCTCCCTGGCAGAGAAGGTCCTATAGCTTCTTAGCAATGTAAAGTCACCCTTTTTGCTTTGGCGGCCAAAAAGATCAGAAAAAAGACCCAGTACAATATAGTAGTGAACTGTAAGGGAGATGCAGAGATCTAAACAGAGATCATTATTTATGGTCATGACACCCCTTTTGCTTGTATTTATTTTTGATTCAGATTTGTCTTGGCCGATGGCTAGTACAATAAAGTTATTAGGGTTCAATATGTGGGTGGCGCTGTGGGTTAAACCACAGAGCCTAGGACTTGCCGATCAGAAGGTTGGTGGTTCAAATCCCCACAATGGGGTGAGCTCCCATTGCTCGGTCCCTGCTCCTGCCAACCTAGCAGTTTGAAAGCATGACAAAGTGCAAGTAGATAAATAGGTACCGCTCTGGCGGGAAGGTAAACGGCATTTCCATGCACTGCTCTGGTTGTGCCAGAAGCGGCTTAGTCATGCTGGCCACATGACCCGGAAGCTGTACGCCGGGTCCCTCGGCCAATAAAGCGAGATGAGAGCCGCAACCCCAGAGTCGGCCACGACTGGACCTAATGGTCAGGGGTCCCTTTACCTTTTATGCAATTGCAGCCTTGAAGGCCTCAAGTGAATCATGCCCATTGACTTTATGTTTGCATATCATGTAAAAAATGATGACATTTTTGGGCACATTGCAACTAAAGTGAATCATAGGTTTATCTCTCCCCCAAATGCCTTAATCCTGAAGCTTTTTTGTTGTTGTTCTTTTAATTTGGCTGCATGGCAGGAGAAAGGTTCAGTGAATGGTTAAGTGCAAATAAGGATTTAATATCAAAAGATAGGTGTTTATAGCCCCCTGACTATGGAAGGAAATAGCCAGCCAGGGAGATCACATGAGAGTTCATGCCATATTATCCACCTCTGCAGATGTTTCCACCCGAGTTTTGGGTACCCAAGGAAAAGTTTGCCCTCTGTATAATTAAAAAATGTTTTGCAAAATCAACATTAAAAAGCAATAAAAATGAAGGGAAAGGTGTTTAATCAAAGTAATCACCCACAAGAGAGCGATCAGGAAACTTGTATCAAGCCAGGCAGGGTTCTTTAAACCATTTGATACAGATGCATAATCTGACAGTTATTCGCAATGAGCATTTAGCTTCACGATGGCCAGGTGTGGTTGTTTTACTGAGGTGGGAGAATCAGGAGACAAAAATCTCTTGCTCCCCTTTAGAAAAAGCGGATAATCCCTATGTATGTACACTTGCCTGCTGGCCTGGGACTGTGTGCTTCTGAATGTACAGGGGAGCTCAACTCAGACCCTCCAAGTGTCCCTATTTTCCAGGGACAGTCCCGAATTTACAGAAGCCATCCCAGTTTCTGATTTGATCCCACAATGTCCTGCTTTCCCTTAGGACATCCCTATTTTCACCAGAGAAATGTTGGAGGGTATGGAGTTATGCAACCCCAGAGCCAAGGAGATAAGTAACTACACAAACTATAGAAGTCATCTGAAGGCAGCCCTGTATAGGGTTTTTTTAAAAAATAAAAAATGTTTAATGTTTTATTATGTTTTTATATATGTTGAAAGCCACCCAGAGTGGCTGGGACAACCCAGTCAGATGGGTAGGGCAATAATAATAATAATAATAATAATAATAATAATAGACTAGGATGTCCCCATTTTGAGAAATGTTGGGTGGTATTCTGGGGAAGCATCAATAGGATAAAACTACCACTTGCTGCCAGACTCATTCAAGCAGGCAACTGAAACTTTAAAAGTGGGTGGACTGAGCTTACAGGGGGCCGTAAGAATGGAATTGATCAAAAGTCACAGCTAGTAAAATATAACAAAGGAAGGAAAACTCTGGGGGCAGAGGGCAAGCTATTACAGTCATACCTTGGAAGTCGAACGGAATCTGTTCTGGAAGTCCGTTCGACTTCCAAAACGTTCAAAAACCAAATCACAGCTTCTGATTGGCTGCAAGAAGCTCCTGCAGCCAATCAGAAGCCACGGAACCCCCGTCGGACGTTCAGGTTCCAAAAGAATGTTCGCAAACAATCACTTCCGGGTTTGTGGCATTCAGGAGCCAAAACATCTGAGTTCCAGGGGGTTCTGGATCCAACGTACGACTGTATAGGCAAGCTCCTTCCAATCTAATAGCCAAAGCAGACCACATGGTGAGCAGGAAATTGCTTCCTTCTTTCAGAAGAAATCTACAAGAGACTTCTTTGTTGGTATGGAGTGACCCCAGTTCCAGCTAATGGGTTGGGAGAGACCTCATCAAAGCTAGTTGCATTTTCATTGCAAATCATTACTCAAATCAATTCAGCTCTATGTAGAATGGTAGAATTGGAAGGGACCACGAGGGTCATCTAGTCCAACCCCCTGCGATGCAGGAATCTCCAGCCCAACATGGGGCTTGAACCCACAACTCTGCGATCCAGAGTCTCCTGCTCTACCGACTGAGGTGTTTGTGAGACAGAGAGAGAGAGATGGAATAAAAGAATGACGGAGAACAGAAACAATTGTGTAACATTTTATGGAACTTTTAGTTGAATCTAAATTATTAGACTGGAAAAACTATGTGTTATTTTTCTCCCCCTTGAATTTATGCATAGTTAAACAGCCTTTCAGATATGGGGGGGACGGGACTTTCTTTCTTTTTGCTTCATCTAACGTTCCCATCAGAATCCTTTGAAAATGCAGCCTTGATAAAACTAAAGGAAAAAAGCAGGGAGGGAACTTCACAATTACGTACAAATAGTTGCAAGCTGTGTGACGCCTGCTTTTTATCTGCATGGTGCCTGAAGATCAGAAGATTACTCCTAATTAGTGAATAAGTTAAATCATAAAATATACTGCACCGAAGGTTCACACTGCCTTAATTGTACACCTGAAAACTTCCTTGTTTTTTCCAAGAACTTTCATATTAGAAGTTGACTGTTTTTATGTATCTTCAGTGTAGATCACCTTGAGATGGTTGTTTAGAAGGCAATGAATAAATCAACGAGGAGGAAGGGAAAAGAAAAACAGAAAATGTATTTGTGAAAAGCACTCTACTTTTGGATCATTCCACCTGATTACTGCTTTTACATATAGGTTCTGCAAGATCTCTCCTGTGACACAGGAGAAGCAGAGGGCAAGATGGCATACCCTCCAAGTGTCCCTATTTTCCAGGGATGTCCCTGATTTAGAGAAGCCATCATGGTTTCTGATTTGATCCTGGAATGTCCCACTTTTCCTTGTTGTTGTTTAGTCATTTAGTCCTGTCTGACTCTTCGTGACCCCATGGACCAGAGCTCTCCAGGTCCTCCTGTCTTCCACTGCCTCCCGGTTTAGTCAAACTTATGTTGGTAGCTTCGAGAACACTGTCCAACCATCTTGTCCTCTGTCGTCCCCTTCTTCTTGTGCCCTCAATCTTTCCCAACATCAGGGTCTTTTCCAGGGGTTGGATAACTCAGGGGTTGGATAACTCCATGCCCTCCAACATTTCTCCAAGGAAAATAGAGACATCCTAAGGAAAAGTGCCTGTTGTCTTTGTCCATGGAGTTTTCTTGGCAGGGATACTGGAGTGGCTTGCCAGTTTCCTGCTCCAGGTGGATCATGTTTGGTCAAAACTCTCCACTGTGACCTGTCCATCTTGGGTGGCCCTGCACAGCATAGCTCATAGCTTCTCTGAGTTATTCAAGCCCCTTCGCCACCGCAAGGCAGTGATCCATGAAGGGGAAAAATCGCCAAAGAATTGATGCTTTTGAATTATGGTGCTGGAGGAGACTCTTGAGAGTCCCATGGACTGCAAGAAGATCAAACCTCTCCATTCTGAAGGAAATCAGCCCTGAGTGCTCACTGGAAGGACAGATCCTGAAGCTGAGGCTCCAATACTTTGGCCACCTCATGAGAAGAGAAGACTCCTTGGAAAGGACCCTGATGTTGGGAAAGATGGAGGGCACACGGAGAAGGGGACGGCAGAGGACAAGATGGTTGGACAGTGTTCTCGAAGCGACCAGCATGAGTTTGACCAAACTGTGGCAGTGGAAGACAGGAATGCCTGGCGTGCTCTGGTTCCTGGGGTCATGAAGAGTCAGACACGACTAAACGACTAGACAACAGCAACAACAACATCAATCCCTTTTTAAATTCCCATCAGTCGACGAGATGTGGATTCAGATTTCCCCATTCCTTGAACTACATTCATATCAACAAACGTCACTGGGAAAGATGGAGGAAAGAAAGGGCTGTATCCAGAGCTCTTTTTTCCAGCCACAACTTGCTGGAATTCAGTTCCAGCACCTCTCAGGTGGGTGGCATTGCCATTGCAATAGAACAAGGGGGTGCTCCTGGTGAATTCTGGCTCTTCTTTTCCTAGGAAAAATAGCATTAACTGTACCCAAAGTAAGCTAAATAACTGTTCTGGGGGTTCCTCAACCCCCCCCCCCCCAAGAAATTTGGAGATGGTAGAAGGAGGAGAAAAAATCCACCCTACTACCACCAAAAGTCAGCAATCTTATATGAGAGCAAGTTCCATTGAACTCAGTGAGGCTTACCTCTGAGTAAGATTTCCTTGCTTAGGGAGTCATTTGCTATTCTATGTTTTATAATGAAGCTACATGAGTTGAGTTCTGCAAAGAAACTAACAAGCATCTAAATGAAGGCAAGGTGATTCGTAAAGACTCAGTCAAGTCGCAAGTACAAAATAGATTCCTGAGTGTTTTTATAGCCGGTTGAAATTATGCAAGTTTATTCTGTAAGCAAAGTGATTATTTGTCTCCAGGATGTTACAACCTGATCTGGAGAAAAAGGAAAAGGTAAACAACTCCCACCTGTTTTGCCACAGAAATTGTCTCTTACAGATAACTTCCTGCCCTGAAAAAAGAACAACAATCTTCCTTACTGAATGATAATGTGACTGAAAGGATTAAATAATAATCACCAGGGGAAAAACTAATCTATCAAATCATTAGCAGGAAGGTGAAGCGACTAACCTATAAGCAAAGTAAAATAATGAAATGTAAACACAAGCTGGGGGGAAAAGATGGTTTAACATTGAGAGACACTTTTTGAGAAATGTTTCACAGAAGAAGCACCCCACTTTCATTCTTTTTTGGGCGTAGGGAAAAAAAATCCCTTCCCCTTCCCTGTGGAACCAACTGCCATAACAGTCATCAACAGTTATAAGGTTGAAGTGGCCTCTGCTTCAGGGTATCTGACGAAGTGTGTATTACACACGAAAGCTCATACCTTGAAAGCTTATATTTAGTTGATCTTAAAGGTGCCACTGGAATTATTTAAAAATATTTTTTCATCTTTCTTCTTGTTATTTATTATGATTATTCAGAGAGGCTGCATTCCCAATCCTCTCTCTGTGAATATTTAAGAAAAGCAGATGGTAAGGACTTTTCCTTGTCTTGTCCATTTCTCGCAACCTGCTGTGAGGGTTGGTTTCTCAACCGCCTGACACCTATATGCATAAGGACAACTATAATTTTGTAGTGCAGATATTGGTAATAAGAACATAAGGCAAGACTGCTGGATGAAGCCAATGAATAGTAGCCATTGGTGGCCTTCTGCTCCATGATTTTGTCTAATCCACTTTGAAAAATCTGCTTTGAAAGCCATCCCTGTTGGTAACTATCACTGATTTCTTCCTTCCATAGTTTAACCATACAGTGCCTGAAGAAGTATTTCCTTTTATCTATCCTGTGACGTAGCCATTCATGTTACACAGGAGACCTAACAAAGCTGGGGAAACCTGAAGAGTAATTTAGTAATTTGTTTCTCTCTCAGCAAGGACAAAAGGTAAACCTTACAGGCCTCACACTTACAGCATTCGCCCTCAGAGGACAAATTGGGAAACCAGAGTGATAAATGTAGACGTTCACCTCTTGAAACACCCCACATTTCTCTCACTGCAAAGGAAACGTGCCAACGGTAAGGAAACAAGAGCCTTAAAAAAAAAAAAAAATCTGTACAGTAATCCCCTGTGAAAATTAACTAATAAAAAGGGACATTTGCAAAGTCTGAAGCTCATTTCACATATTCTTTCATTTCTTCCTTGTTTTTAATGGCATGTCAGAAGTAAATTAAATTTACATTTGTGGAAGCCCAGGGGTTCCTCACAGTCAAAGGAAAGCAAATGAGTACTTGATAACCTCGCTTACTTACTGAATTGCAGGCGACTGTGAAACACATTAGCCAGCTGCCATGGTGGCTATTCCCACCAGAAAGAATGTGCATCAGATTCTGTATAGATAGATAAGCAAGGAGGTATTGTCTTCAAGATAATCATGCTTACGGACATAAAATCATCACCAATTTTTGCAGATTCATGAGGGGAACACAAACATAGCTATTGTGAGTGCTTAGATGGCCGAATTGTTGCTACCTGGCCAGTTTGAATGGTCATAGTGTGACAGTGCAGGGCTGCTAAGTGCAGCGATGGCCAGAATAAATAGATGGAGAGTGGACCTGAGTGAAGCCTGCTGCCCTCAGGTCCGCTCCCCAAGCCATGCCCCCTAGGCTGCCACAGATTGGCCAGTTTGAATGAGTCGGCCTGGCGGGAACCCATGAGCCTCTGCAGCAGCCGAGGAGACGCGACAATGGCCTGGAAAATGGTACAGCACAGTGGGGCATTGTGGGAGAAGAAGAAGAAGAAGAAGAAGAAGAAGAGTAGTTTGGATTTGATATCCCACTTTATCACTACCTTAAGGAGTCTCAAAGCGGCCAACAATCTCCTTTCCCTTCCTCCCCCACAACAAACACTCTGTGAGGTGAGTGGGGCTGAGAGACTTCAGAGAAGTGTGACTAGCCCAAGGTCAGCCAGCAGCAGCATGTGGAGGAGCGGGGAAGCGAACCCAGTTCCCCAGATTATGAGTCTGCCGCTCTTAACCACTACACCACGCTGGCTCTCAGACACCTTGAAGCTTGAAATTATAAAATTATTTATTAAAACTCATGGAGCGGACCAGAGTGAAGCCTGCCGGCTCAGTCAAAACCACCTCAGGGGTGGGGCTGGTGCCGCAGCTCGCCTGCCATTGGCCAAATAGATTTGCATTCGATTTGTGTAAATATGGTGTTTGGCCTACCATCCCCTTTTCAGAAAAATAAAATACTCAGTGCCCTCCTGGAAGCAAACAAACAGAAAGAAAGATGCAGTGACAAATTTGTATCTGTATTTCTGCTTGTGTCCTACAACATAGTAAAGAAAGACGTTGTTGTAAATAGAAGAAGAGGAGAAGTTTGGATTTGATATCCCTCTTTATCACTACCCGAAGGAGTCTCAAAGCGGCTAACAATTTCCTTTCCATTCCTCCCCCATAACAAACACTCTATGAGGTGAGTGGGGCTGAGAGACTTCAAGGAAGTGTGACTGGCCCAAGGTCACCCAGCAGCTGCATGTGGAGGAGCGGAGACACAAACCTGGTTCCCCAGATTACGAGTCCACCACTCTTAACCACTCCACCACACTGGCATTGTGGAGTCCAGTAAGTGGCCACTGCGGTCTTTTCATTACAAGTGCAAGTATTATGTGCCAGCAAACATAACTAGCAGTTCCAATGAATGCTTTTCTCTCTCTCTTTGTTTTTCTGTATTATTTTGTTTTATTTTTATTACTTTTTTACTAAAGTCTTTCAACGCACAGCAACATCATACAGGTAAATAACAAAATATCCCACCCCACCCAAGTAACTGGTGTTTAGGCAGTAACTGTCA
Organism: Podarcis tiliguerta; assembly: GCF_965153285.1. NCBI lineage: Eukaryota > Metazoa > Chordata > Lepidosauria > Squamata > Lacertidae > Podarcis > Podarcis tiliguerta. The sequence goes on along the minus strand of NC_139534.1, from coordinate 16,237,860 downwards.
AATAGCATATGTTCTTATCCCAAATAGTTCTTTTTTCTTTAAAAAAGTTTGTATTGAAGATTTCCTTGTGTTGCAAAATAAACAAAGTACATATAGTGCCTCCACTTTCAGTTTATCAAGTCTTTTTTTCACGGTATCTGTTAATGTTCAGTATGAGACATTTAATGTCATGGACATCTTACGGTTGGGGAAAAAGGAGGGGGAAAGAAAGAGAGGGAGGAGATGGGGTATTGTTCTATTGCAAAGTGTTAGTGTGGGGGTTTGTGTCAGCATCACGAGGGTAGGCCCTTTAGTTATATATTTACTTATCTTGATTGGCATTTGTGAGGGGTCGGAGGATCCAGTGCTCTGTGGGTTGTGTTCAGCTGGTTGCTTGTGTGTGTGTGCATGCGCGTGCAGGGGGTATTGTTGTTGAGCCAGGTTAGCCATATTTCCCCGACATTTCTAACATTGCACGTATCGTATTTTTTGCTCTATAAGACTCACTTTTTCCCTCCTAAAAAGTAAGGGGAAATGTGTGTGTGTCTTATGGAGCGAATGCAGGCTGCGCAGCTATCCCAGAAGCCAGAACAGCAAGAGGGATTGTTGCTTTCACTGCACAGCGATCCCTCTTGCTGTTCTGGCTTCTGAGATTCAGAATATTTTTTTTCTTGTTTTCCTCCTCCAAAAACTAGGTGCGTCTTGTGGTCTGGTGCGTCTTATAGAGCGAAAAATACGGTGCTTCCGTGCCAAAGCAGGGAAATAAAAATGGACCAAACATGACACTTTTATTTTCCACACCTCATTATGAAAAACTGGAGTGGGTGCTGTAAGATAGGTTCCACTTCCAAAGATGGGTGTAATTGGGAACATTTCACGCTGCAGTAATTGGCCAGCCGTGGACCGTGCCAGAAATGGCAGTGGGTAGGATCAGAGATACTTCCCTCTCTTTGTTGTCCACCCCTCCTTTCCCTGCAAGAAATGGTACCAGCCAGGTTCATCCATCCAATAGTGCTAGATTTAGGGCAGTGTGGGCAGTTCTACCTCACGGGGTGTCAAGCCAAGGGGGTGCAAATTAATTGAGAAGATCCATCACTGAGAAGATTCCTTTGGAGGCACCAAATTTTGACTCAGGGTGACATACAGTGGTACCTCTGGTTGCGAACGGGATCTGTTCTGGAGGCTCGTTTGCAACCTGTAAAGAACACAACCCACATCTGCGCATGCGCAGGTCGCAATTCGCTGCTTCTGCGCATGTGCGTGACTTCATTTTGCGCATCTGCACATGCACGAGCGGCGAAACCCGGAAGTAACCCTTTCCGGTACTTCCGGGTCACTGCGAGATGCAACCTGAAAATGCTCAACCTGAAGCAAACATAACATGAGGTATGACTGTACTACCAAAGATTACCAAAGTTCGTATACCTCTTTTCCTCTGCTACTAATGAGTCCCAGTTCTCCATTCTGACACTTGCTCCCTCTCCTAACAGGTGAGAATATGTGGAAGGAGTCATTCTTCATTTCTCAGCTGGGAAAGGAATAATTTAATAAAAAGGAGGGTTAAATAAATAAAGCTGGGGTAATAGGGATCTGCTGGATTATCATTGATTATTGTTTTCTCTTCTAGGGTGGTTAGTTTTGTGAGCATTCTTGTTCATTGAGTCAAATTAATTTTTCTCTCTGTCCTTTTTCAAAATCGAAGATGAATCTCATTCTTTTATTTGCTTCTCACTTTCCCAAGTAGCGTAACAGCCTACTTGTCTTATGGGGAAGTGCTGTAGTCTCTTCCATTTTGACAAAGTGATAATCTTGGCAAGCTTCGAGTTGCAAGCGGCTGATGCAGAAAGCTCAATTTGAACCTTGTTCTTCATCTCCTCCCAATGTGCAAGGATGGAAATCTTTCATTTTCTGAAAAGTATGCTTCATTCCCACCAGGTCCCCGAGGGGCTATTTTACTGACACTTGCCTTACAGTAAAAAACGTAACTTTTTCCTTGGCAATTTAAACAGGTGCCAATGGCAGTATATATCTTAGGAGACGGCTCACAATGTTGGTTCAGTCTCTTTCAACAAGGCGTCATAGTGAATGATGTGCCAGGGCTCCTAGTCATTTAAAGACCTGTGGATGTCATCCACTTTAGAGATACCATCCAGCAGATGTTAGTCACAACTGAAACTGACTGAAATTGACAGCACTGAGTTACCAGAACTTAGAACTAAGACCTCTGCCATCGCTTTCAGCAAGACTCACATTGCAACCTTAACCCCATCTACTCAGAAGTGAGTCCTATTGAATTCAATGGGGCTTACACTCAGATATGCGGGATTAGGGTTGCAGACAAGACATCCCACTCACAACGCCATGTGACATTGTGAAGTCGCCGCTGGTTATTGAGGGTGCTGAGCCCCCTCTTTGAAAACTTTGGGGGGAGGGGGCAAAGTGCCTTCACCCCCAGGACCCGATGCAACCGCTCCACATAGTACATGTGAAGAATGAAGAAACCTAGAAAACCCAAAATAAATAGACGTGTTGAATTTTTCAGTTTTCAAATTCCAAAAATGAGGGGTGCTAAAAAGTTGTAACATCACTGGGAAATTGAAAAGGTAGTTTGGTTAACTGAATATAATTTGGTTTTGCTTGGTGGGTGTGCAAAATGTGTGTAAAATTGCGTAGAATTAATTAAAAATGATTGTCAAGTACTTGCAGTTATATTATATATTATTTATTTATTTATTTATTTATTTATTTATATTATTTATTTATTTATTTATTTATTTAGGATTATCTGACATTTTTAGAAGGTAGAATTAAAATCCTTTGGTTCTTCATCAGACGTAGACTTATCAAGCTAAATGTTCTCCAATCACAAAATAATAGCAGATTTGAGTCCCTGACACCCAAAATTATATTTTTAAGACCCCTCAGTGAAGAATCTGCAAAAAATAAGCTTCACCCCTAAAATGGTACCCCCAGTGTATCCAGCCAAGATGTCTAATGTGTCACAGAACAGTAAACCCTGCTTGAAATTCTACGCCCGCACTGATTGAATTAGGCTGGAACGATATCAGTTTTTATTAAACCCGCCCACCCCTGCTGTTGTCTTCTGACTTCGGCAGTCTCCCCAAAACATCACCTCGTGATGCTCCATGTGAACGTTTAATATAACCCAGCGGTGGGCAGCCTTTCATTTTTCTGCTCTTCCCGTTTCCTTCAATGGCGTGATGCAGATTGATTTGCCCTGCTCCTCTGGCCAGTCCCTTGCTCCCCATTTGCCTGTTGACAGGTTTTTATGAAGGACAGTAAGTGCACAGTTGCCAGCCTCTTTTATGAGTTCATCTGTAACGCCGCGCCATGTGTGCCCTCCCTGTTGTGAGCTTGTTTACTGCAGTTTCAGACTCTGCCAGGAGAAAAAAAGGTGAAGGTTATTTTATGGTTGTGCAGATGATTGCCTCACACTTGGTACTGTCTATAATGTCCCTTGATCCCCCTTATAGCTTTCTGAAATATTCTTATCCTGTGGTTCTTGATGTCTTCCTGTGCTGTTAGCACTTAGCCATCTGCCGCTTTTTTTTTTACTTCTGCAGTAGGGAATGAGCCATCCTGCAAGTTTCATTTAAGCCTTTCCCATTCATGTGCTTCCTCCACTTCTGTTTTTTGGGGGGAAGGTGGGGGTGAGGAGGTTCACATTCTTAGGACAACACCATCTTCTAACCAAGGAGGCTGGTCCATTATGGCAGATGGAGCACTGCCCCACCGACCCCACTCTGCCTTCAGCCAAACCCTACCTGTCTACTTGTGATCTACAACTAGCTCAAGAGGTGGCAGTGGCTGTTAGTTCCCTCTTTCTCTGAGTCCCTGAAAAACTCAACAGGGAGGATGGTTCCATCTACTGTTGGCCTCTCAGCCTACTGCCCTACCAGTCGCAATGGGCACCAGCTACCACGGTCTACTAATGAAGACAAAGAAGAACTATTAAGCAGAAACTTAGCTCAAACTACCCAGTAGACCATAAACAAGGTGAGATTGTGTAATGGTGAAACATCTTCATATGCAGTGACAAAGTAGCTCAAGTCAACATTATGAAAATGTAATTTTAAGGTATTAGAAAAGGATGCTGGATTTTTTTAGTGGGGGGAGAGAATGGGAGTGTAAAGACAATTGAGTTGATGAGAAGGAAGAGCAGTCCAACTTTACCAGTGACTAATTTGACATATTATCTCTTGATCATGTTTTTACCCTGACATTCCTTGAAGGTGCTAAGGGCAGTATACACAGAATTCTTCTTATAAATTGAGATAGAAAACAAGGCTATTCTACATGGAGGCTACACACACTGACCAGAAAATGTGCGTATTGGCTGGAGAATGTACAAAATGCAGTCAAGATATGCACATTCCCCAAGGCCATTGGAGATCATGCATAATGGCTGGAGGACATACAACACAGAGTCCAGATATGCACATAGGCCTGTTGGGGATTGTGCAAATGCACAAAAATGTAGTCAGTACATGTACACCCCCAAGGCCTATTGTAGACAATGGTATGTGCTATCATTAGGCTAACTAGGCAGCTGCCTAGAGTGCAGGTCCCAGAGGGGCACAGTGCTGGCCTTGGAGGCCTTGAGCTTTATAATGATTAGTTGTTGTTACAGTTTATAAATTTCTGATAATATTTTACTTTTACATGTTGAGGAATGTTGCGCGTTGAGGTCCCCAGGGCCACCCCAATAACTCACACATCACACAGAAATTTTTGTTTAAGGTTTTTGGCATAATTTTGGCCACAACTTTATTAAAATACAAAAATGTGAGTGGTTGCTTAGGCATTGGTTGCGACTATCTGCCCCCACCATGGGGGACAGACTGACATTCTGCACGCCTGTGAAAGTCAGAAAAGGGGAATACACTTGGGGGTAGCGATGGAGCAGGGAACCTGCCCTCAGCCCTCCCCAAATGCAACCAGGGACTCTTGCGTGGCCCTAGCCCCTTGACAGGGTTCGGACAAAAGCAATGGTGAGCCCCTGTATTCCTTTAACGGAATCCCTTGCAGCAGCAGCATTAGAGGGGCAGGCACAGCCAATCCATGCCCCTTAACCAACCAAACCATAAACCAATGCCTAACCGCAACCTTACAAGTTGTGATGATTTGCTACGCAGTAAGCAAAACCCAAATGGCCCCAGCCAATCAGCCAGATGGACAAAATTCCTACCGGGCCCCTGCCCCAAAGCAGACGACCCCATGACAGGCATAGCAAGGTCAAAGCAAACAACCCTAAATATAGGGAGGAAGGGATGGGCAATCCGATGCACGGGGCGAAAAAAGGAAGCTCTAGGCCTCATGGAGGAAGTTTTAGCATTTCTGGCTGTCAATCAACAAATGGCAAAATTAACTTCTTCCCAACAACAAGGGAAGCCCAATCACATCAGTGGCTAATGGTCAATTAGCCCGCCCCACAACTTTGGAGTGTCCTGTCGGCCCCCAACGCAACACATGCTCTCCATGAAGGAGAACACACTTTATCATGTTTGAAGTAAATCATACATTAGATTTGTTTCTGAAAACTGAAGTATGCAGTGTTTTTTGGGGGGGATACAAGTTGTTAGCCTTGCCTAGAATGCAAACTAGCCTGACACCGGCCCTGCTTGTAGAGTATACATATTGGTATGGAACTGTACACAAATCTCTCTTCATGGACAGACTATGCCAATACCTGTTCAGCTTACATTACCCCTAACCAAAGGATGCTATATGCCTTGTTGGAAAGTAGAAAGAAAGGGAGAGGTCATAGGAAGGTTATTCCAAGGACAATGGTCAGAATATCTCATTTGGAAGCCCAATCAAATCCTTTGTTGAGAGAAAGACGTTAACCTACAGAAGGCACTGCCGAGAGAGTTGTTAATGAATATTGCTCTGAGACCTGCAACTTGCAATCAAATTATGTGGCGAGCAACCTGTTCAACTTAAAGCTGGCAGATGCAATGAGAATGAAGCAAGCGAACTAGGGAATTCTGTTTATATCACCTATAAAGCAGTCATTACCTATGTTCATAGGGCACCCGGAGAGTTATATTCACACCATATGCTACTTCCTATATTCTTTCTGCTGGAAAACACACACACACCATTTGAATAGTAAGAGCCTGGAAGAAATTTGAAATGCACCTTAGCCCCATAGCTGTCAACTTTTCCCTTTTCTTGCGAGGAATCCTATTCGGAATAATGGGATTTCCCTTAGAAAAGGGGAAATGTTGACAGCTATGCTTAGCCCAATTGTGTTTCTTCTGTTACTGCAATATGGAGGAGAAGAAGAAGAAGAAGAGTTTGGATTTGATATCCCACTTTATCCCTACCCGAAGGAGTCTCAAAGCGGCTAACATTCTCTTTTCCCTTCCTCCCCCAAAACAAACACTCTGTGAGGTGAGTGGGGCTGAGAGACTTCGGAGAAGTGTGACTGGCCCAAGGTCACCCAGCAGCTGCATGTGGAGGAGCAGGGAAGGGAACCCAGTTCCCCAGATTACGAGTCTATCGCTCTTAACCACTACACCACACTGGCTCTCGCTGGCTCTCACCACACTGGAGAAAATGCTTCTACTCTTGCAGAGAGCCCTGGTGTCCTTGGTTGTTTACAAAAACTTTAGGTTAACTTCTATATGAATAATTATGTTTTATGGTTATTATTAAATCACCTTTAAAATGACCATAGAATACTTTTCTCGGAAATGCTAAATAAAATTGATGGTGATGAATGCTATGCAAAGATGAGATCTGAAAACTAATTCAGATGGATATGCTTAGACTTAGACTTTCGCAAGTCTCAAGACAAACCAACCATAACAAGAAACAGAGAGACCATTTGCTGCTGTCCCCCCCCCCAACAGGTAATTGGTAGGAACTGAATGTAGAGGAACTTACTCTCTGCAATCAACTCTAAACTATAAGTCTTTGTGTAGCCCTGTGCCTGACTGATTGCCAGGTTCCTCCTGGGTATTGGGCCTTGGTTAACCTTTCCTTCACAACTGTGTGACCCATAATTCTCTTAGAAAGTTGAGAAGACATTATCAAAAGCAAGGCAGTTTGAGGGGGAGGAGAAGCAGATCTATCTAACTATGAAGTAGCCATTGACAAACTAGGGGTGTCTGTAGGGGTGCGAGGAATTTCACTTCAGCTTGCATTTAAAGGCAAACATACTAATTTGCTATATATGGAAGAATATGAGAACTGATACACAGCCAACCTTCCAAATTTGCAGTTCTTTTTTTTAAATAATATTTTTATTAGTTTTCCATTTTTAACATTCATGTAGCATCTGATTTCCATTTACAATATCTTAGCTCTGTTGAGCCAGCCGACTTCCCTCCGCTCCATCAACTGGTGTTTTTTTTATAACTACTTCATCATTGTACACATTTATACCTTCTCAATTTTTCTTAATTGAACATTTCTCTTAATTGTTTTCAACTTTAAATACAAGTAGAAAGGTCCGTCAATTAAACGTTGTGAGATTTAACACAGTCCTACTGGTGTCTTTAAATGTTTACAATAATTTTCTATATATTGAATAAATTTACTCCAGTCTCTCTGGAAAGCTTGGCCACTCTGGTTTTGGATTTCCCGCGTCAGCTTTGTTAATTCAGCATAGTCCATCGTCTTCATCTGCCATTCTTCTATCATTGGTAATTCTTGCTATTTCCAATTTTGGGCTAATAAGTTCTAGCTGCCATAGTGGCATACATAAACAGTCATCAGTCTTTGTTATTTCCTCTCCAATTATTCCCAATAAAAACGCTTCCGTTTTTTTTTGGGGGGGGAAAGTACCATATTTTTCGTCCCATAGGACGCACTTTTCCCCCTCCAAAAATGAAGGGGGAATGTGTGTGCGTCCTATGGGGCGAATGCAGGCTTTCGCTGAATCCTGGAGAGTGAGAGGGGTTGGTGCGCACCGACCCCTCTCACTCTTCAGGCTTCGCACAGATCTCCGCAAGCTGTGGGAGCCCGCGCCAGGCTCCCATGGCTTGTGGAGAGTTGACTGCAAGCCGAAGCCTGGGCGCGCTGAGCTCAGCATGCCCAGGCTTCGTGCAGCTCTCCGCAAGGCGTGGGAGCCGGGTGCCGGGCTCCCACGGCTTACAGAGAGTTGCCTGTTCTGGGAGCTGGGGTCAGGGGAAGCTCAGGCTTCCCCCACCCCAGCCCCGTGCCTGGGGGGGGGGGGAATAAGTTTTCCCCCCTTTATTTCCCCTCAAAAAACCTAGGTGCGCCTTATGGGACAGTGCGTCCTATAGGGCGAAAAATACGGTATATCTAAATATTCTTTTCAATTCATTATAAATCTTTTCCCAAAATAGTTTACATTTATTGCATGTCACCAAGTTTGCAGTTCTTTGCATGTTGTAATGTGTTTGCCCATCCATGCAATGTGGATAAAAATGCACACACTGGGGTGAAATGTCCATAAAAATGTGTGTGTGTGTGTGTGTATTGCTTTAAGGAAAAGTGTATTGCAGAAATGAGTATGTTAGGCAAAATTGCATACAACCGTATATATGAGGAGAAACGTGAACACAAATACTGATAAGCACTTAAAAAGGAAAAAAGGAAAACAAACTGATATAGAAAACTGAATTTAGGACTGGAAGAATGGGAAACCCAGGGCTTTTTTTTTTTAAGCCTGAACTTGCCAGAATTTAGCTTGGCCCCCTCTCAGGTGGGCACCATTGCCATTATAAGAAAACTCATGGTGAGTTCCAGCACCTCTTCTTCTAGAAAAATATCTCTGGGGAAACCCAAATGGTCAGATTTCCCCAACCATTGTTCTGTGGAAAAGTTTTGAAGCTTGCAATAAAGCTTTTCCCCTCTGCCCTCCCCCCAATAAAATAAAGGGGGGGGCGGGAATTATTCTCATCAATTGTGCGCATTTGCTACCAACAAGTCAAGCTAAAGCTTATCAGGTTGGCAAAAGGATTACCTCACTTTCAGGCGTGCTAAGTCATTTCCTGGCATGGTTGTTGAAATAAGTTAAGTCTGGGAGTAATTATGTACTTATTTAACAGACAAAACAGACGAACTTCAAGCCATCTGCTGCTGGCCCTTTAAAGGTCATCCGGATCACCTGAAATACACTCCTGAGGTGTGACGGGTAAACCTAATTAAAAATGCAGTGCAAAGTCTGGCAAATTAATGAATATGAGTAATACCCAAGGCAGTGCATACATGCCAAGCGGACCACGACCCAAATGTATTCTCTCTCTCTCTCTCTCACACACACACAGTTTTTTATAAGAAGCAAAACAGATAGCTGTTTCAGAACTGCACTGTTTTCCTATAGCAGAGGTGCCAGTCAACAACCTCAAAAGAAATACTTTGTAAACAAACATACCAAAAAAGAAAGAGGGAGTGTGTGATGCTTAGAGATGTCACTTGTGATAAATTGCTGAATTTTTACAACATCACAGGATTTAGATGGTATTTTTTCTTCCTGTTGTTGCCTTATTTTACCGACACATTTACAAAAGGAAAGGTCTTCCAACTCATTTCATTTTCTTTTGTTCTACACTTTATTGTCACATAGATTTAGTTTGGTCTATAAATCAATTCTCTCCCCTACACGTGCGTGCACACACACACACACACACACACACACAGAGAGAGTCTCCTGGCGAAAGGTGTGTGTGCATCGTTAGCGTACCAATTTTAACTAGTAAATACATATATTTCTGTCACATCAGCTCTGCGGTGCTGCATGTTTTCTCACTGCTGTTTTTTTTTTCTCTCTCTTGGAACTTGGTTTCCAAGAAGGGCTCCCTGAGATGTATACACGACTCCTTAAAGATGTCCATCTGTCATCCACTCCTTATGTGCCTGGAGAAAACACTCACCTGTGGCCTTATTTTGACTCCATTTCTGTCTGCAGTGGCCTCACGCTGAAAGGTAATAATAACAGGGGAAAGTCCTAATGAAATATGAAACACTATACTAAAAGGCAAATTAGGGTAAAATCTGTGAAATGTCCACTAGATAGATGTGTGTGTGTGTGTGTGTGTGTGGATTCTTTGCAATAAAGAGTGTGGATGAAGCCCAAGAGAGTAGCAAAAGATTAAAAACAAACAGTCATTTTATTGTTAGAACATAAAAAAATTTCATGGGGTGCTGTCATTAGGCACATCATTAAAAGGATCCCCCTTTCTCCTTTGTATCATAAAATAGGGCTGGCATTTACTGGGCTCATGTCTGGCACAATAAACCATCAAATAAGAATTTATGGTAGCCGAAGAAAACACATAAAACCTGTTTGTGGTGCTCAGTGTCTCCGAATATTAACGAATGGGAAGCATGATGGAGGGGAGAGTTTTCAAGAAACCCTCCACCACAATTGTAAGGATGCTTGCTTAGTTTCCTGTGAGGAAATGATGATGATGATGATGATGATGATGATAATTTTTATTTATACCCCGCCCTCCCCAGCCAAGGCCGGGCTCAGGGCGGCTAACAAGTCATAATAAAAACAAGTTGAATGAATATAACTTAAAAACAAGATTAAAATACAACATTAAAATATTGAAACATTAAAATATTAAAATGCAGCCTCATCACAGGAGGAGAAAGGAAAGAGAAAGAGTGCTTTTCATAAGGTAAAGGTACCCCTGCCCGTACGGGCCAGTCTTGACGGACTCTAGGGTTGTGCGCCCATCTCACTTAAGAGGCCGGGAGCCAGCGCTGTCCGGAGACACTTCCGGGTCACGTGGCCAGTGTGACAAAGCTGCATCTGGCGAGCCAGCGCAGCACACGGAACGCCGTTTACCTTCCCGCCAGTAAGCGGTCCCTATTTATCTACTTGCACCTGGGGGTGCTTTCGAACTCCTAGGTTGGCAGGCGCTGGGACCGAACAACGGGAGCGCACCCCGCTGCGGGGATTCGAACCACCGACCTTTCGATCGGCAAGCCCTAGGCGCTGAGGCTTTTACCCACAGCGCCACCCGCGTCCCGTGCTTTTCATATGTGTGTATAAAACAATCCACTTTTTAACTGATGCTTCTTTCCCTCCTCTTTTTCCATAACGGACATCCTAGCAAAACTATATAGTTTGCACTGTATGGGGGAAATAATAAGAATAAGTATGCAGGCATAAGTTTAAGAACTGAGCGTTGACCTCCCAACATTATTTACCAAGCAGGGCAATAGATCAACTGTAGCAGATGCTGCTTAAACTTTAGATAAATTATACAATTTTATTTGAAAACGTACTAATGGTGACCTTTACTAAATGCCAAGAAATGAAAAGCCAGCCTTGAAAAAATAATAATAATCTAGACATATTGTGGTGGGGAGCATAAAATGGAGCAGAATTTATGAAAGTGCATCTTGAACGTGATCCATGGTCATTAGAAACAATTGGAGATTTGTTGTGGACTTCGCTGGGGGAAAGAATAGATGGGAGGGCGACACCCCTCCCTTACATGCCTGTGACTCTGACATGGAAACTAAAATAAGCTGTTTTTTATTGTATCAGAACACTGGTCTGTCTATGCTAGCTGGCAGCGTCTCTGCAGGAACTCAGACAAGGGTCCCTCTTACCTGGAGATGTTGGGAGTGCCAACAGTAACAACAACTTCAGCCTAAGACTTTCCTGATACAGACCCTCAGCCAGCTTTCTGTCCACTGTTGTTGATTGTTGCATGGCTCTCAGCAGCAATAGAATACATAAAAATTAAAATGCATTGCTTCTTATACACAAACCAAAATCAGTTTAGTCAGATTTAACAAAATATTAATTCACAAAATCAATTTGCTTCTTGCTCTTAATATTGCAGATTTTTATTTTTATTTTATTTTTAAAAAAGTGGTCATTTAGGGATTTTTGGTAGCTCATCAGAGCCCAATTCGCTTTACATCTGAGAGCCAGTGTGGTCTAGTGGTTAAGAGCGGTAGTCTCATAATCTGGGGAACTGGGTTCGCGTCTCCGCTCCTCCACATGCAGCTGCTGGGTGACCTTGGGCTAGTCACACTTCTTTGAAGTCTCTCAGCCCCACTCACCTCACAGAGTGTTTGTTGTGGGGGAGGAAGGGAAAGGAGAATGTTAGCCGCTTTGAGACTCCTTAGGGTAGTGATAAAGCGGGATATCAAATCCAAACTCTTCTTCTTCATCATCTGCTGCAACAGATAGAAAGTGTGATGTTCCAGTCATCATTTGGGGGAAGATTTCACCTGTGTACATGCAGCTATCATTTTTTGGCACCTAAAGTATCGCAATGGTGTCTGGACAGGGAACCTGAATCCTTCATAGCGATGGCAAATTACCCAGGTGAGAAAAGGAGGTATATCTAGATTTCCCTTTTCTCTCTCTTTCACTTGGGGACTTGCCGAAATAAACGATCCAGGTAACGAAAAGAGGTAGGCTACACATGTCAAATCAAGCTGCCAAATGTTTCATAAAGCAGAAAACTCTCTCCACATTTTCATGCAAACACAGATTGAATTAGGCGGAAGTTCAAGTCGGTTTCATTAAACACACCCACCTGCAGCTGTCTTTGAGTTTGCACTTCATATCTTCCAGGTTCCTTTTTTTCAAGGCTGAGACATACATACATAGATAGGATTTTCTCTAATTGGGGGGCACAGTTTATGCAATTTTACACACTACTCAGAGGCCAAAATACATTTGCAACTGAGCTTATGCTGAACACATTAAGCTGTCCTATGATGAGTCACACCAATAGGTCCTGTGCTGTCTGTTTTGACTGGCAGCAACTCTCCGGGGTATTAGGCAGGGGTCTTCTTTTGCGAGTGAAGATGCCAGCGATGAAATATATTACCTTCTGCAGGTGCAGCCTGAATTCTTCCACAGAGCTGCTGCCCACAAAGCTTCCCTGATGAATGTATGTATGAAAACCATGTAATGGAAATTGACTGGGTTTTTTAAGTTTGCCACCATAACCTGACAGAACCCATATTTCTAAGGACTAGAGGTCCCACTGTAAACAACCTGTGGTGTTTTTTATTTTATTTTTTTGACAGAGTTGCATGCTTAATTTCCTTTGTGGAGTCTGCTGTCAAAGAAATAACCTATTTTTCATTCTGTTGTTTAAGTGATCCCAGTACATGTCTGAATGTCCTAATAGCCTGCAATAGCACTTTCTGCTTTTTGCCAGCCTAATCTAATTTGGTGTGTGTGTGTGTTTGCCCAAATGCACACACACAGACACAATTCATTCAGATAAGGCTTCAACCCTAGGCACGTTTACAAGGGAGTAAGTCCATGGAACTTTAGTCCATGTAAACAAGCATAGGATCCTATTATTAATGGCTCAGCGCTGAAAGAACACTTAGCTCACATTCTCTGTTTAGCATGAAAAGCGAGAATTTATGGAATAAGCTCCTTTTATTGCCTAGTACAAGGTTGGCGCTACATAGCTGTGACCAGCACAGACAGACCCAATTGCAAAATTTGATTTTACACTGCACTCACTCCAACAACTCACTCCCCTCCCTTCCCTTATATCATAGTGTGGGGTTAGCCAGTCACTCTTTGAGGACTGAGTAAGAATGTTGGGGGGGAGGTGTCCTTATTAACTCTTAGGGGGCACAATTTGTCAGCTATTTCTTACCGTAAATTGTGATAAGGTGAGGCATTGAAATGTGACTAACTGGTGAGAACCAGGTCACTATGACAGGAAACATAGACAGGGAAGTTGTGGCAGCCCCCTGGATAAACGCATTCCTTCCCAGCTCATTGCTGGGACTGGAGACTGGAAGCAGCTGCCGGGACCATGTAACACCAGTCCTAAAGGATCTACACTGGCTCCCAATACATTTCTGAGCACAATTCAAAGGGTTGGTGTTAACCTTTAAAGCCCTAAACGGCCTCGGCCCTGTATACCTGATGGAGTGTCACCACCACCATCTTCCAACCTGGACGCTGAGATCCTGCTCTGAGGGCCTTCTGGTGGTTCCCTCATTGTTAGAGGTGAGGTTACAGGGACCTTCTGAGCAGTGGTGCCCTCCTTTTGGAATGCCCTCTCATCAGATGTAAAGGAGTTAAATAACTATGCAACTTTTAGAAGACATCTGAAGGCAGCCCTGTATCGGAAGTCTTTAAGGTCTGATGTTTTATTATGTTTTTATATTTGTTGGAAGCCACCTGAGTGGCTGGGGCAAGCCAGTCAGATGGGCGGGGTATAAATAAGACAACAACAAAAACATTATTATTATTATTATTATTATTATTATTATTATTATTATTATTACATTGGAAGATGGTGGACTCCCTTTCATTGGAGGTGTTAAACAGAACTTGTGTGGCTTCTGTCAGATATCTTTAGCTGTGATTCCTACATTGCAGCTGGTTAGCCAAGATGACCCTTGGAATCCCTTACAACCCTAGATTTCTGTGATTCCACAGCATTGATTTCAATCACACAGAAAGCTGCCTTCTGCTGTGTCAGAAATCATATATCATCTTTGCAGAAGCTTACGAAAAGCTTGGCCTATCACTCAACATCCCAAAAACCAAAGTGCTGCACCAACAAGTACAAAATAACCCCTCTGCAGCACCACAAATCCAACTCAATGGTGTAACATTCACTTCTCCTACCTAGGCAGTTATCTTTCCACAAGGGCCAACATTGATTCGGAAATCCAGCATTGCCTGAGCTCTGCGAGTGGGGCTTTCTCCCAACTGAAGTGCAGAGTGTTTGAGGACCAGGGCATTTGCAGGGAAACCAAAATGCTTGTTTACAAAGTTACTGTACTACCAACCTTACTATATGCTTGTGAAACATTGACCACTTATAAACACCACTCCAACTCCTCAAAAGATTCCATCAAAGGTGTCTCTGAAATTTTTTACATATCACTTGGAAAGACAGGCGAACTAATATCAGTGTACTGGAAGAAGCAAAGATCACCAGTGTTGAAGCAATGATTCTTCAACATCAACTTTGATGGACTGGTCATGTTGTGCGGATGCCTGATGATCGTCTTCCAAAGCAACTACTCTATTCTGAACTTAAAAATGGAAAGCGTAATGCTGGTGGTCAACAAAAGAGGTTTAAAGACTGTCTCAAGGCAAATCTTAAAAAATGTAATATAAACACAGACAACTGGGAAACACTTGCCTGCGAGCGTTCCAGTTGGAGAACAGCCTTTACCAAAGATGTCATGGGCTTTGAAGACACTCAAACTCAGGATGTAAGGGAGAAACATGCTAAGAGGAAGGCACACTTGGCAAATCCACACCGTGATCAACTCCCACCCGGAAACAGATGTCCCCACTGTGGAAGGACGTGTGGATCCAGAATTGGCCTCCACAGTCACTTACGGACTCATTGTTAAAACCGTGTTTATAGAAGACAATCTTATTCAGCTACGAGTGATCGCCAAAGAAGAAGAAGAAGCTGTGTCAGACCATTGTCTACAATGACTGGCTGTGACTTTGCAGAGTTTCAGACATTCCCAGCCCTACCTGGGCATGCAGGGAATAGAGTCTGAGACCTGGGGCCTTCCACATTGAGCTGCTCTGCCACTGAGCTACAGCCCTTTCCCAGCACGTTTCTGAAAAGGCCAAAAGCATAGTCTACAATCAGTGGGAAATTTCCCCATTGTCTTCAGCAGCACTCAGGTTGCAGCCAGTGTCTCATCGCCTGGGCCTACAGAGTTAAGTGCTTCGTTTAAGTGCTTGGCTGAACTTTTTGAATCAATGTGAATTCTATTAAAAGATTAATAGAGAGTTTCTGAACAATAAAGCTGAATTCATTATATTCAGGAAGGGGGGAAAGGCTTCACTTTTTTAAAAAATAACCCCCCACCACTTCCACACTCCCGTCGTTTTTATTGAGCTGAAGTACGGAGAGAGCAAAAGCAAGTTTCTAGTTAATTGTTATCAACTTCGGAGACTATATAAATACTTGTTTTCATTAGTGCTTTTCTGGGAAATGCTGCTGGAGATATCATGCACAATTAATGTATAATGTTACTTTCATTGTATCTTCTCAAGGATGAGTCAAACTTTAAAAAAGAAAAAGGTGTCTGCTCATACAAAGAGGAATAGATTATATTTTGGGTTCATTCACAGAGTGTAAGAGGAGTCTTGATGGATCAGGCCAAAGGCCCAGCCCAGGATCCTGTTCACACAGTGGCCAGGCAGATCCCTGTGGGAAACGCTCAAGTGGAACCCACTGTGGCTTCCAGAAACTGGCATTCAGAAGCATTGATGACTCTGACCATGGAGTCAGAGCAAAATCATCATGGCTAGCAGCCACTGATAGCCTTCTCCTCCATGAACGTGTTGAATCCTCTTTCAGAGCCATCCAAGTTGGAATCTGTGAGATCGAGCTCCGTACTTTAACTATGCACTGAAGAGAAGCAGTCCTCTCTCTCTCTCTCTCTCTCTCTCTCTCTCTCTCTCTGTGTGTGTGTGTGAGAGAGAGAGAGAGAGAGAAGTCTGTGGGGCCTCTCCATTGGCTCAGCTGAAAAACCAGCAACTTCTGTCTCCTCCTTTACTAACATCTATCAGAGAGATAAAAAGCAATTCCCTCCATTGTCTTCCATTATTATTATTATTATTATTATTATTATTATTATTATTAGCCACCCATCTGACTGGGTTGCCCCAGCTGCTCCGAGCTGCTCCCAACAAAGTATTAAAAACATAATACAACATCAACCATTAAAAATTTCCCTGAACAGGGCTGCCTCTGGATGTCTTCTAAAAGTCAAATACAGTGGACCCTATGGATACGAATGTAATTCATTCCAGGGGTCCGTACATACCCTGAAAAATCTGCAAGTAGAGGTGCCACTTCTGCTCATACGCACAGCACGATAGAGCGCTTCTGCGCATGCGTGAGGCATGCAGAGAGCTTCTGCGCATGTGTGCGCACAGAAGAATACCTGGAAGAATACACTTCTGGGTTTGCTGCGTTCGCAACCTGAAAGTTACGTTACCCAAAGGTAACTTAACCCGAGGATCCACTGTAGTTGTTTTATCTGATGGGAGGGCATTCCACAGGGTAGGCGCCACTACCAAGAAGGCCCTCTGCCTGGCTACTTGTAGCTTCACTTCTTACAGTGCAACCACTTAGGGATTTAAAGGTCAGCACCAACACTTTCACTGCCAGACACTTATATGGGCACAAACTTGTGTTGAAGCGGCATGCAAACAAAGAGATGCTGCTTATGAACTGTACTGTCTTTTGGATTGCCCAAGAGGTTGGGATAGGGATATGCATAACAGAAGGAAACAGAATTAGTTAGAGCACAGGTGAAGAAACAGCTGGAATCAGAAGAATTGAAGATCGTGCAGTGGTCCCAAACTCCAGAAGTGGAACTGTTCAGAACTGTTTAGTGGAGGCTGCTAGAGAATAAAAATATTAATATTTAAAATATTTCTAGTACCCTTCATCAGTAATACAAGGACAATCCACTTGGCAGCAGCAATACAAAGCAGTGGTTCAAAGAAGGAGGAGTTGAGTTAGGTGCTTTACTCCTTGTGGCAGTGTGGGCTACAACTATGACATCACTTGCATTGCAATTTTAATCATGTTTTTTGTTTTTGCTTATTTTGCTCATCATGCATTTGCCTATTTTCTGCAAACCAGCTTGACCACAATGTCTTTCCGAGGAAAATGTGCTATGTAAATAAGCTGACTAGGTCTATGACTGACGGTGCAAAATATTTTCAAATCAATGACACTGCCCACTTTAACAACTTAATTGCTGTCCAAGGTCATCTGGTCTACACACACATCACTCATTTGACTATAGCAACAAGTGATAATTTGCATGTTTGCATGAGTCATTATGGGCAAAACAGAACAGAATTTGTAAAACCAAAGCCTAATCCTTTCCAATGGAGACAGCTCACACATTAAGCCGAGTCCTTGAGTCATGACGGCTCCAGTGACAAGAGATCAAGTGACAAATATTCATGCCTGAACCAGCCTTAATTGGTTTTGTTGTCACAACCATTTCAGTGGAGAAATTTGGTTTCATTATAGAGGCTGTTCAAATCCAGTTTTCTCTTCTATGGAGGAAAAAACATGGAGCCAAAGTCAGAAATGAAATGGGGAAAGCAGAGATATTTGCTTCACTTTGTGCAACTCCATCTTTATTAAGGCAGCATTAAACTATTGCTCCTCTGCCCTTGATTCAAAATGAATGGAAACCTGAAACATGCAGTCTATTCAATGCAAAAGCAGCCAAATTTGTTTGGCAGGCATGGTCAAAAATGGACAATGGAGGTCTACGTGTATTAAGTTTGGCAGTTTACAAATCAATTACTTCTGTTAGATAGCTTGATGTCCCGACCAATTGGAAAACAGATTATATCGGATTACGGCACTTTTAATTAGTTGTTTGTGACAGACAGGGCTAGAAGAGAAAAGAGAAAATCAATGGGAATCTGCCAGACTTGGCCAGCTGGATACACGGTCACTCTGTTGAATTATACACGTCTCTTCAAACTTAGTCTGTTGGGGGGCAGAAAGGGTTACTTGATCTTTATATAGATATATAAAATTGACCCCTTCCAAACCTCTGTGTCATTTAGGCACTCTAATATCTTAATTAGTTGTTGCTTTGATTGATCTCTGCCAATGTCACCCATTTACACTATTTTTATTGGTATGGTGACCTATAAATACATAAGGAGGAACTCTACGTCTAAGTATTAGACACATAAAGTGTTTTCTGTATTGTTCTGTTTCTTGTATATATTCCAGTGCTTTTTATTTTTTTTACTGTTGCTAAGATCTATAAGAAGAAGTCTTTTCTGTTTTAAGGAATTCATTATGGTCCTTGAAAACCTTCTCTTATAGGGAGAGATCAGAGATTTCTGGACCCTCCTGGTGGGTCCCCAGCTGCCTTGGAAGACAAGCATCTTCCTCATCGCAGGTGCTGGTTGCTGACTGTTCTACAAGCATTCAAGTTAGTCCCCACCTATAAACCAAGTTTCCTACCCAATGTTCCTGCTCAAGCACACTTAATCCTCTAGCTTTTTTCCTGTTCTGCAGTGTAGATTTCTGCCCCTCCTTCCTCAATACCTGTACAGTCGTACCTTGGTTGTCAAACGCCTTGGCACTCGTCTGTTTGGGCTCCCGAACGCCACAAACTCAGAAGTGAGTGTTCTGGTTTGCGAACGTTCTTTGGAAGCCAAACGTCCGACATGGCTTCCACGGCTTCCGACTGAGTGCAGGAAGCTCCTGCAGCCAATTGGAAGCCGCACCTTGGTTTTCGAACATTTTCAGAAGTCAAACAGACTTCCGGAATGGATTCCATTCGGCAACCAAGGTACAACTGTAGTCCTTTTGTTCATCCATACATGCTCAAAAATGTAGAGCTCCTAGAGCTTTTGAAGTCTGCCTTTAATACAGCCACGGTGCACACCACAGTTTCCCTCTAGGCTCACCATCCTCTGGCAGATCTAATTTCAGCCCAATCTGCTTGGGAGACTTGCAAGAGGGATAATAATAATAATAAATTTTATTTATATCCTGCCCTCCCCAGCCGAAGCCGGGCTCAGGGCGGCTAACAACAATAAAACAGTACAAAAGTAGAGCACAAACAACACTCTAAAATCATTCATTATAAAATTAATTCGAATCAAGCCACTGGCAGCCATTCGGCCAGAGCTCCGCAATGATTGCCGAGGGAGGGAGTCTGGCTGTGCTCTGGCCAAAGGCTTGTTGGAACAGCTCTGTCTTGCAGGCCCTGCGGAAAGATGTCAAGTCCCGCAGGGCCCTAGTCTCTTGTGACAGAGTGTTCCACCAGATCGGAGCCACAGCCGAAAAAGCCCTGGCTCTAGTTGAGGCCAGGCTAACTTCTCTGTGGCCTGGGACCTTCAAGATGTTTTTATTTGAAGACCGTAAGTTTCTCTGTG
The DNA here is from genome assembly GCF_965153285.1 of Podarcis tiliguerta. Taxonomy (NCBI): domain Eukaryota; kingdom Metazoa; phylum Chordata; class Lepidosauria; order Squamata; family Lacertidae; genus Podarcis; species Podarcis tiliguerta. The sequence continues at coordinate 16,218,017 of NC_139534.1, read as the reverse complement.
GGGCATACCAGGAGAGGCGGTCCTGTAGGTACGAGGGTTCTAGGCCGTATAGGGCTTTAAAGGTTAAAACCAGCACCTTAAACCTGATCCTGTACTCCACTGGGAGCCAGTGCAGCTGGTATAGCACCGGGTGAATGTGATCTCACAGCGAAGACCCCGTAAGGCGTCTCGCTGCAGCATTCTGCACCCGCTGGAGTTTCTGGGTCAGTCTCAAGGGCAGCCCCACGTAGAGCGAGTTACAATAATCCAGTCTGGAGGTGACCATCGCGTGGATCACAGTGGCTAGGTCAGGGCGAGAGAGGTAAGGAGCCAACTGCTTAGCTTGGCGGAGATGGAAAAATGCTGCCTTTGTTATAGCTGCAATCTGCGCCTCCATGGAAAGGGAGGTGTCGAAGATTACACCCAAACTCTTAACGGACGGTGCTGGCACTAATTGCGCCCCCGCAAGAGATGGCAGTTGCCCCCCCCCATCCCATATCGTCCCATCCCAGCCACAGGACCTCTGTCTTCGAAGGATTTAGCTTCAACCGGCTCCCACGTAACCATCCAGCCACAGCTTCCAAACATCTGGTCAGTGTGTCTGGGGGCCGAGTCAGGATGGCCATCCATCAGCAGATAGAGTTGGGTGTCATTGGCATACTGATGGCAACCCAGCCCAAAACTCCGGACAAGCTGGGCGAGGGGGCGCATAAAGATGTTGAAAAGCATTGGGGAGAGTATCGCACCCTGAGGTACTCCACACACCAAGGAGTGGCGCGATGACAATTCCCCCCCAAGCCTTACCCTCTGTCCCCGACCAGAGAGAAATGAGCGCAGCCATTGAAGGACTGTGCCCTGGATCCCCACGTCGGCAAGGCGGTGGTCCAGGAGTTCGTGATCGACCATGTCGAAAGCTGCTGACAGATCTAGAAGAATCAGCAGCCCCGACCCGCCTCGATCCAGCTGTCTACAAATATCATCTGTTAGGGCGACCAGAGCCTTCTCGGTCCCATGACCAGCGTGGAAGCTGCATTGGAATGGATCCAGAGCCGATGCCACTAGAGTCCATATTCCACATTTGATTTGGGGGTCACAACGAGGCCCTTCAAACCAGTCAATCACATGTGACAGTACAGGGCTGGAGGGACCAATAGGGTTGCCATATTTCAAAAAGTGAAAATCCGGACACAAAAGTTGTTGAGCTTTTCTTTGCCCAAAGTTTTTGAGCTATTTTTTAATGAAAATCACCAAAATCTACACTACCGACATGGGCTGCCATATGTCCAGAGTTTCTCAGACATTTCAGTGATTGCCACTCAGTTGCTGCTTAAGGCAGCTGAATACCAGCTATGTCTGGAAAATACCAGACATATGGTGACCCGACTGTAGGATGATTTTCTATAGGAACTCCCTGTAGAAATACCTTGATGTAGGGCAGGGGTCAGCAAACCTTTTTAGCAGGGGGCCGGTCCACTGTCCCTCAGACCTTGTGGGGGGCCGGACTATATTTTGAAAAATAATAATGAATGAATTCCTATGCCCCGCAAATAACCCAGAGATGCATTTTAAATAAAAGCACACATTCTGCTCATTTAAAAACACCAGGCAGGCCCCACAAATAACCCAGAGATGCATTTTAAATAAATTTACATTCTACTCATGTAAAAACATGCTGATTCCTGGACCGTCCACAAGCCAGATTTAGAAGGTGATTGGGCCAGATCCGGCCCCCGGGCTTTAGTTTGCCTACCCATGATGTAGGGATTTCACACCAGATTCACCAATAGTTCAGGTGGAGATTGAAAAACTTTTGGAAATTTTATCAGAAAATTGTTTTCTGCTTATTTTGGGCTCCTGTGTCTCCCCTATGATATCTACTGATTTGTGGACAGCTTGCTTTGTCCTGTAGGGCTCCTATCAGAAGATGCTTAAGAGAAGGGATCGTGGCTTGTCTATTAAGTAGAAATGCTTTATTATCACACCTGTACACATTTGGGGGCTTCCAGCACTGCAGTGTGTGAATTTAAGTTTCATCTGGTCTTACTTTGACTTTCATTGATTAGGGAGGTATAGAGGCAGAACTTCTTTGTCACTTCACTGGAAGCTGTCTGGATGGCTACAAAGCGTGCCATTAATCAATTCAAGATGGGGGAACTGCTTGCCACAAAGTCAATAGCAGTGCATGAAAGGAGATACAGTGAAACAGGAATGGAAAGATTAAAAGTCTGTACTCTTTCTTTCTCTCCTCTCCCGCCACCCCCCGCACCAACCTGTCCGCAAATGTATTAAACTGGGCCTTTGGTTTGTCAAATGCGAAGCCCTTCAATATTCTCTTTCAGAACAAATCCTTTGCGATTTTCAAAACTCTCAACATTGTTTCAGGTTGTCAGGTGGGCTTCAATAATAAAATCAATTGGAATCTGAATTCACTGACTCCTGCCTGTTTTTGTTTTTTTATATAAAGCTGTGCTCATGCTATCACAGTAGCTTCTGTGAGGCATTGTGAAGAATTTGTGTAAAAATTGCCATCCAGCCACTAAATCCACTGGGTGACCTTGAGCCTCTTGCTAGACTACCTCACAGGGTTGTTTACCTGTGCATACCCGAAGGAGCATCTCCACTCCCATCGTTCTGCTGTGGGGGAAACCAGAGGACTCCTACTGCCAAGAGGAACACTTTCTCTGCCACTACAAGTGCTAGCGCAACAGCAAGAGGAAGGCCCCCTGAGACCATCGGGCATGGCATTGGCATCGAATAGGGCATTTACTGAGCCTGCCCCGCCTTCCTCTGCCCATCCCCTGATGTCGCCTGGTTGTTCAGGTTGGCAGATTCAGAGATCATCCAAGCTCAGTGATTTAGACCACAGCGCCACTGCACATACATACACACAAACCAGATGGCCTGATCGCAAATGCTCTGTCACAGGCTGCAGAGAGAGATCCAAGAATGTCCCGCTTTTTCTTAGGATGTCCTTATTTTCAACAGAGAAATGTTGGCAGGTATGGAGTTATGTGACCCCCGAGCCAAGGAAATAAGTAATAACCTTTAGGAGACATCTGAAGGCAGCCCTGTATAGTGAAGGGTTTTTTTATGTTTAATGTTTTATTATGTTTTGATAAATGTTGGAAGCCACCTAGAGTGGCTGGGGTAACAGAGTCAGATCGGTAGGGTTTAAATAATAAAATTATTGTTGTTATTATTATGGAATTGGACATCCCTATTTTCATCGGAGAAATGTTGAAGGGTATGTTAGTTCACTCTCACAGCAGCTACGACAAAAGACTCATGAACGCCTTGCCCACAGTGTGTAAACGGTCAAAGAGCTCTGAGGTGCCCTGTTAAGTATAATGGTTTAATTCACACTGAAATGAAAAATGTCTATGTATTAATGAAGGTTTAAAATGGACAATGGCTGAATGTATATTGCTATCACTGTGGGATTTCCAGTGATGTTTTCTAAAGGACTCTGAGCTTCCGCTGAGTTAATGATTAACTAACTGATTGTTGTTCTCTGGTAGTTAACATGGGAGGGTTGTAAACTTAGGTCATGTGACAGGTATATTGGGCTGCAATCTCCATTTTGAAAAGAGTTGCCTTTGAGTCTTTTTTCTCCCAAACTCAGTGGAGTGAAGATGCAAATGGAGTTGTCTCTCTGAATCTGCAGGGAGAACAATGCAAGTAAATGGCCTTCCTGAAGGGAGAGCAAATAGCCTGGAAGCTGGAAAATTGGCTGGAGAGAGAAAGAGAGTGAGACCTTTGCTTATAGGTCTGTTTGGATTATTTCATATTTTGGAAGATGCTGGACAGCACAAGATATTGTATTGATATTTTTAATGTTTTAATTATGTTTTTAAAAATGTTCAGCCACTAAAGTTTGAATAATATTTTCCTTAGGCCTGGACAATGTTTCATTTCCATAGGAGTCAGTTCTTATGCTTCCAGTTGCTTCAAACTGTGCAATATTTAATACCTGCAACCTGCCTATCATGGACTATGCAGGATCCCAGCTTTCAGTTGCCAAGCCATATTAGATTGTCTTGCCCCCCCCCCCCCACACACACCAACAGAAGTTCTATTTGCATTGGGACATTTTTAAAAAGTCACCTCTAATTTTCCAAACCCCTTTCTCTGAATTTTCAAAGCCAACTCTTCCCATCGTCAACATTTCCTGCCACAAACCTCTTGTGCAAAAGAAAAAGGGGAAAGCTAGCTAATTAGAAGGATCTTCTCATCTACAGATAAAAATAAAGCTGAAAAACAATGAATCGCAAACGCTGCAGGGAGTGGCACTTGGAGTGATAAAACACATACACATACCTGCCTATTTAGCACTGAAAAACAAAGAATTGTGCATATCAGATGCTGCTTTGATGTTTTCATATACAGGTAAGATAAATACGTTTTTTAATTGCTGCATCAGTTCAAGTTTCTGTCCCAGTGACTTCCACTTGCTTGTTTGTGAGGAGCATGAAGGGATGTTGTGACACTGCAAGGACACCGTCCACAAGGAAATTCTCCTGTATGGGGCCTACTGGTGAAATGATTTAAGACGTGTGTCTCTGCTAGTGCAGCAAATCTGCCACAGAGGTACCCAGCAGGGTTTTCTCTGAAAATACAAATTTATGGCCATGTCTGGACACGTTTTCCTGCTATTTAGATGAGAAAAAAGGATCTGTGCATACACAACCAAACAAATGTACAAATGTGTCTGGGGCAGGGAGAGTGTAGGGAATGCCTGCTTTCCTTTGCTGGACAGCCATCTGAGACTGGACAGTTATCTGTCACAGATGCACATAGATGCACAGTGGGTGGCGCAGTGGTCTAAACCACTGAGCCTCTAGGGCTTGCCAATCAGAAGGTTGCTGGTTCAAATCCGCACAACGGGGTGAGCTCCCGTTGTCAGTCCCAGCTCCTGCCAACCTAGCAGTTCGAAAGCACACTAGTGCAAATAGATAAATAGGTACTGCAGTGGGGGGAAGGTAAGTGGCGTTTCTGTCATGGTGTTGCGTTGTGCCAGAAGCGGTTTAGTCATGCTGGCCACATGACCCAGAAAGCTGTCTGTCTGTCGCCTGAAAGTGAGATGAGCGCTGCAACCCCATTGCCCGCTTAGACTGGACTTAATCGTCCAGGGGTCCTTTACCTTTTTTTACCTAGTTGTATCCTGTCTGGCTCATTCTGTATTTAGCAGGAGGTTGGACTAGATCAGGCATTGGCAAACTCGGCCCTCCAGATGTTTTGAGACTACAATTCCCATCATCCCTGACCATTGGTCCTGTTAGCTAGGGATGATGGGAGTTGTAGTCCCAAAACATCTGGAGGGCCGAGTTTGCCTATGCCTGGACTAGATGACTTCCACTGTCCCTTCCAACTTTACGATTCTGTGAATCTACTCACCTCTTGTCTTGGCTCTTCATCTCTGCCTCCTTTTATTGGTAGACCTGCCAATTAAAGGGGAAGCCAAGTAACAAATTGCACCAAAGGGAAGAAAAATCCATGGAACTGAATTAGAACAACTTGCAACCTTATATGTCTAACCTTTTTCTCCCAGCTAAACATATTTCTAAACACATGTGCTGATGGGATGACTTCCAAATTCCGTGATACGAGCACGCAAGGAAATTGCCCTTAAAACACATAACCAGAATTGTCTTCTGCGGCTCCCCTTGAAACAGACGCTGATGTTCTTATTTGTTTCTTAAATGGGGAAGAAAACCACAAGAGGGAGAGGAAGCGAGAGGAAAAAGTAAGCCAATTATAGGAATGGACCGCAGAGAGGCAACACTCAATAGCTCAAGCTTTAGAAAAGTGTTGACCTTGAAACAGTCAATATGTGCATTTCCATGGATATTTAACAAAATACCTCTTCAATAGATTAATTAACTGTGCAAACAATTAACGGTGCTAAGATGTAAAGGCTGAGCATCAGCTACATAGCTTGATTTGAAATGCTCTGCTAGTCCCCACATGCTAATATGTGGCAAACGGGTGCAAATTTTCTCTGTGAAAAATGACTGTTTGATTTGGTAAACGCCTCAAAATATCACTGGAGATTTCATGGAGTTTCATGGTGACTGAATCAGAGAAGTGTGATCCAGTGATATAAATATCTTCTTTGTTGACTGGAAAACAACATCAGAAAGATTGACTTTCTGTGTTGTTTACTAAAAGGATGAAAAAGCAGCAGATCAGTCGCCATTCTGGGAATGACAACCATCCCAGCAAACTTAATATTGTTGAAAATGTTCTGTAAGAAAATGCTCAGGAACCAAGAGGACAATTATTTTTTTAAAAAAATGGGAATTAAAAAAAATAAAATTAAAAGACCAATGCAAGCAGATGAAAATATTAGCAGAATTTTAATCACACTTGTAATGCAACAAATACTATGGAAATTTGAGATGGATATAAAATATAGATTATGCCATGGAGAGGAGGGAGGGAAGTCTCGAGATTCAGAGTAATCTCGCTATGTAGATATGCATTTGGATTGTTATAAATTTATATTTGTAAAATTAAATAAAAATTATTTATTTATTTATTTATTTTAAAAAGATTCATTTCCAAGCCAAAGGAAAAAGGGGAAAAGAAAATGTTCAGTAATAAAGACACACTTCTCCATTGTTTCCCGAGACAGGCAAACGTCAACACGTATTGAGAATGGTCATTGGGGCACATTTTTATGACCTGGACACACAAATCTTTAGAATTTTATAAGAGTGATGACTTCCTTCTTATATTGCCAGTATTTATGTCGGGAGGAGCCAAAGTAGTGTCTTATTGATGTTTTCAACTACAATTCCCCTGAGCTGGGTCTGAAAGAATCTCTGTGTTTGGAAGGACTCTGTTGGCTGCTGCCTCTGCCAATCAACTCCAAAACGCACCTATCCTGCTCCCACTATGGGCTAGATCCAGCTAAATAACTGCGCTTGTAGAAGCATCTTGTTGGGCTGGAGAACTGCTCTGCAAAAACGGTAGAAGTATGAATTTCAAATGGCTTCGGTGTTTCCATTCACATCTTATTTCAGAAAGTGTTAATTAGGTAAGATTGCCTTTAAATGAGAACTGAATTGAATTTCTCCCACATTTCTCCTTCGAGGTAACACAGGGAAAAAAGCAACGAAAGGGGATTTTAAAATGCAACACTCCTGCAAAAACCCTTCTTAAGCAAATGATGCCATTATTTTCATAACTGCTGGTTTGCAGCAAAAGCATGAGCAGTAACAAAGTGTGTAAGTGTGCTGCCTCATCGTTGTCATCAGATCTGTGCAAAAAGACACAGCCAGCCCTGACGCACCACACACAGCAAGGGCATGCAGAGGAGCAAGCTGCCAAGTTTAATCTTTGTGGTACGCAGTGATGTTGATAATAAAATATGGCCCTGGTGGAAAATAGGTTGCTCTATGGTAATCTTGTCACAGTGGAGCAAAACTGCTTGCGGGCCTGTTCAGGAGGACTTGCAATGCTGATGTCAGAAAGGTGTGTGACCTTTCAGATTCTCACAACAAGACAACCGAAAGGCAGTGGGATGGGTAACCGTGTGGAATCCAAGGGCCCTTGGGATGTAATGTGTGTGTACAGAAATGGTCCCTGGTGCTTTCAAAATGCCTTTCCATTTCTGAAGGTCAGAAAAGGAATACATTTCCATCTGTTTATCTATATTAAAACAAAAGGTATTTTTCTTGTTCACATACCCTCCAACATTTCCCTGATGAAATTAGGGACAACTTAATCCATAGTACTACTACTACTACTACTACTAACAACAACAACAACAACAACAACAACAACAACAACAACAACAACAACTTTACTATTTATATCCTACCTATCTGACTGGGTTGCCACTCTGGGTGGCTTCCAACATATATAAGGTAATGGGACCATTAGGTCCAGTCGTGAACGACTCTAGAGTTGCGGCGCTCATCTCACTTTATTGGCAAAGGAGCCGGCGTACAGCTTCCGGGTCATGTGGCCTACATGACTAAGCCGCTTCTGGCGAACTAGAGCAGCACACAGAAACACCGTTTACCTTCCCGCTGGAGCGGTACCTATTTATCTACTTGCACTTTGATGTGCTTTCGAACTGCTAGGTTGGCAGGAGCTGGGACCGAGCAACGGGAGCTCACCCCGTCACGGGGATTCGAACCGCCGACCTTCTGATCGGCAAGTCCTAGGCTCTGTGGTTTAACCCACAGCGCCACCCGCGTCCCTTTCTCCAACATATATAAAATAGAGCAAAACATTAAACATTAAAAAACTTCTGTATACAGGGCTGCCTTCAGATGGCTTGGTGGTCGGATAACTCCATACTCGCCAACATTTCTCTGATGAAAATAGGAACATCCTACCATAACCTCCAAAATTTCTCCGGTGAAAATAGGGACATCCTAAGGAAAAGTGGGACATTCTGGGATCGAATCAGAAACCGGGACAGCTTCTGTAAATCAGGGATGTCCCTGGAAAATAGGGACACTTGGAGAGTCTGCGTTCACACATACAAAACAGAAAGCAACTAGAGCATTTTCAGAGGAGCATGAATGGTTGTTTCTGTATCTGACAGAAAGTACAGCTCACCTTTCAGACTTAGAAGGAACTCGGAAAGATAAGAAACGCCATGGGTCCTCTTTTGAACCACATCTTGACAGCAGAGCTGAGCAGAGATATCCTGGGCCAATACTCACCAAGAACATTTGGAGGGACTGATGACAACAAGTAGTCCCACGAGGCCCCCAAAACAATGCACAAAAGGTGTATTGAACAATACCCTGTCCCCGCCTTTCATGTGACTGCTGTGTGCTTCTAGCTTGCTGTTTAGGGCAAGTGTCCTCTAAAAACGTAGAAAAGTGAATTTTTGAAAACAGTTCTTAGAATGCACTTTTAGCAAAACAACCAGATGTCTTCCTCTGCCCCAGCTGCAATAAATCTGATCCTCCCTTAAAGAGGGCACGTATTGCGGTGAGACCTGGAAACCGACACCCTGTGTTGTGGGTGGGTACAATTGGTCAGCCACAACACCCGATTGGTAGGTCCCTCATAGCTGGGTGCAATCTGGCCAATGGGACGCAGTCCAAGCAGTTCGAGGGACCTATTCATACCAATGCATGTGACCCAGAGCTTCCTCTTTCAGCGCGTGCATTCAAAACACCCGTCCACCTCTCCCTACTTTTAGGGTTTTGCTCCTGACCTTGCTATGCCATCGTGTGTCGTCTGTCGTTGGGACAGGGGCACGGCAGGAATTTTCCCCACTTGGCTGATTGGCTGTTGCCATTTGGGTTTCGCCTGCCACGTAGCAAATCATCACAACTTGTAAGGTTGCAGATAGGCTCCGGTTCAGGAGATAGGGATGGGAGAATGCTCTCGCCATCCCTATGTGAAGGGTATTCCATTAAAGGAATCCAGGGACTCAATGGTTTGGTCAACCCGTGAGAGGAGGTTGTGCCCATGCCTGAGTCCAGGGGGACATTTGGGTGGCGGAGAAAGCCTGTTCCTGGCTTTCTGCTTATCCAGGTGTTCACCCTTGGCTGACCTATGCTTAAACCCTGGGCCAGCGCTACCTGCATGGCAGGGAGTTAGTCGAACCAGAGCCTATGCAACCAATCATTTGCTGTAATCAATAAAGTTGTGGCCTAAATTCTGCCAAAATCAAAAACCGAAATTTGAGTCGTGTGAATTTATTTAGGGGGGAGGTTTCTGGGTCTGAACATGCAAAACATCTCTCTCCTGTATCAGGCTCTATAGCTGCAGGAGCTATACGTCTCAAATGGTTCAACCACAATAGGTGGCCATGTATTTATAGAACAAAGTAATGGTTGAAAATAAGATGAAGGATGAAAGACAGGAAAACACATTCCTATTAATTTGTAGTGGGAGGAATCAAACATCTTATGAATTTGAGAGGAAAGTGCTTGCGTTTGAAACCTACCATCCCCTTGAATTATACTATTTCCTCCTTCCTTCCTCTTCTCCTCCTCAGTATACTGGCAAAGGGCACCCATAATCCTAAAATGTCTCATCATGGAACAAAGCAAACATTTCAAAGGGCTGGTACAGACTGAACTCAGCAATTTTATACTTTTAACTTCCAAGTACTAAACTCAAAGCCTGTGGCTAGCAATGTTGTAATCCAGCTGATCTTTCAGACTGGCGGTGGCTGCAATTATTTCCTTCTTTCCTCCAGATCTCCACACAGTCTGTTGGAACACTCTCACCCAGATGTCCATTTTATCTTTTCCCTGATAAAATATCCCTTTGGAAACCAACAATATATAATTTTAAAATCAGAACATTCTTATATGACTAGTACTTAACTGTCAGGGAACTGCCATCAGTGTCCGAGGGAGAGAGCAAGCTCCGAAGGGATCCCAGAGTGGGAGGGGCAGCCCATCTTCTGGGGGAGAGAATCAGCGTAGCTCCAGTGGAGAAGGGGGGGAGATGGGGGAATCGGCGAGGCGATTCCATGACTCCTTGCCGGGGACCAGCAGGGAGAGAAGGGGTCCTCCGCTGTCCACGCCCTCCTTGCGCAGAAGGCTTCCGCGCATGGCAAGTAGGCGGAGACTGGGCATCAAAGAACTTCTTTCCTGGAAGAAGTTTAAGAAACGCCCACTGACGGATTCTGCCAGCGATTGAGACGGTCATGGGCGAGTGGCTGCCTGGACAGGAAAGGTTCACTCAGGCAACCCAGCCAGACGTTGGGACAAGCTTACGCACGAGCAACCCCTAGAACCATTAACATTTACAATAGTCTTGCTTATTATTATTTTTAAAACTGAATCTCTACTCCCACCCAACCCCCACAAAGCCTGTTCTTGTCCTGGGAAGATATAAGCTAGGCCATTCCAATAAACCACATGTTAAAGACTTACTGCGACTGCACCCAGGAGAATTAGATCAAAACCACCAATCTGTGTGAGTAGGGATGAAATGATCCGCCTGTTTCTCTCCTGTGGTGGCTTCCTGTACTCACAATCACAGATCTGTGTTGTTCCATTCATACGTGGGTTTTGTATTCTTGCTTTAAGAAAAGATTTCTACCATCTACAATTTCCAGCCAGATGCCCTTGGTAAGCCTGCAAGCAAGACCTTAACAAAAGCCAAGCTGTGATTTCCAGCAACGGCTTTTCATACTACATCTGACCATGAAGACAGGTCATAGTCATCATGGTTGGTAACCACTAATAGCCTTACCAGCCATGAATTGTCTAATCCTCGTTTAAAGCCATGCCTTTTTTTTTTATTGATACAGCAAGAAAAGGAAAAAAAGAGAAAACACCAATACCAAATTACACACAGGAATAACAATAGATACTGAGTTTTCTTAACAAACAATAAGATATAAATTGGTCTTAACACTAAAGACCCAACCTCCCGTCTATTCCATATTTTGATTTCATATAATTTATTGCCAGTACACACTTTTATAATTATTAAACTTGTTCTTAATATACAGTGGTACCTCAGGGTTACATGCGCTTCAGGTTACATACGCTTCAGGTTACAGACTCCACTAACCCAGAAATAATACCTCAGGTTAAGAACTTTGCTTCAGGATGAGAATAAAAATCGTGCTCCGTCGGCATGGCAGGAGCAGGAGGTCCCATTAGCTAAAGTGGTGCTTCAGGTTCAGGTTAAGAACGGACCTCCAGAACGAATTAAGTACTTAACCTGAGGTACCACTGTATCTCAAATCTTATATTTGCCTTGCAATTATTACTAATGTTCCTCGAATGCTGCAACTGAGTTTAAACTACTATATCTATATTTCAAATATTCTTTGAAAACCTCCCATTTTGAAACAAATTCCTGTTTTGATTTATTCTTTATTTTTTCTGTTAGGCCATCTAATTCTGCATATTCTGTCAGCTTTTGGATCCAATCTTGTATAGAGGGAATTTCATTACTCTTCCATTTTGCCGTGATAAGAACTCTTGCTGCCCCTGTAGCGTATAAAAAAGATACCCTTCCTTTTTTGCGGAATATCCAGATCTGTAATTCCTAGGAGGTAGGCCTGTGGTTTTTTTTATTTAAAGAGATCTTTAGCATTTTTTGCACTTTTCTTTTAGAATTTACAAGATCGGATTCAAATCGGGAAATTTCTGTTGAGAACCCCTTTTGTTTGTCTGATTTAAATTTGTCAAATAACTGATGGCCTTGGAACCAGTTTGAGATGTGTTCTCTTATTTCCTAGAAGCTTTTTAATTTTAGTTGGTTATCTTATATTTTAAAAGTGTTTTGTATGTTGGCCAACTTTCCTGGGTGTTTTTCCGTTTTACCGCTATGGCTTCTATTGGAGAAGTCCACCACGGGACTTTAGGTAAGAGCCTCTAAGTGTCCCTATTTTCCAAAGACAGTCCTGAAGAAGAAGAAGAAGAGTTTGGATTTGATATCCCGCCTTTCACTCCCCTTCAGGAGTCTCAAAGCAGCTAACATTCTCCTTTCCCTTCCTCCCCCACAACAAACACTCTGTGAGGTGAGTGGGGCTGAGAGACTTCAAAGAAGTGTGACTGGCCCAAGGTCACCCAACAGCTGCATGTGGAGGAGCGGAGACGCGAACCCGGTTCCCCAGATTACGAGACTACCGCTCTTAACCACTACACCACACTGGCTCTCAGAAGCCGTCCCAGTTTCTGATTTGATCCTGGAATGTCCTGCTTTTCCCTAGGACATCCCTATTTCCATTGGAGAAGTGTTGGAGGGTATGGAGATATGCAACCCCCGAGCCAAGGAGATAAGTAGCTATACAACCTTTAGAACACATCGGAAGGCAGCCTTAGGGAAGGTTTTTAAAAAATGTTTTATTATGGTTTTACTGTATATATGTGGGAAGCCGCCCAGAGTGGCAACCCAGTCAGATGGGTGGGGTATAAATAATAATAATAATAATTTCATCGGAGAAATATTGGAGGGTGTGTTGATGACCATCACTTCATCTTGTGAAGCAAATTTCATAATTTGACCAAACACTTTGTTAAGAAGTACTTCCTTTTGTTTTCACCTAAATCTGAAGTGATCAACATACTTTGATGATGATGACGACGACGATGACCAGTGCTTTTTTTCTAGCAAAATGTTTAGGTGTACTCTCATTTTGACTCAAGAAAACCACCATTTTATAGTTCAACTTGGGAAAAATAAATACAGTAATTACAACGAAACTAACCAATCATAGTGTTCAATTCCAACTCCTACTTCACACATTAAACGCTCGCTTCTGTCTGAGACTCAGGAAACACCGTGACAGTAAATGAGGCCACCATCGGGGGTAGCAATGGACTGACGATTCACTGTGCTAGAGAAGAAACTAATTAGTTTCTTCTCCCATTGGAATCACAAAATGTTAAGGGTATGCATACCCCTGCGTCTCCGCAGAAAAAAAGCGCTGATGTGGATGACGACAACGACAACGACAACAAGAACTTACAAGATGACCTGATGACTGCCTTTCACTTAAACAAACAAACAAACAAACATTTTACAACTGCTACGAGCAGATAGAAAGTTCACTGTTGTCTGAGTAAAATGTCTTTTAAAATGCTTCCAGGAAGCAACTTTTCATTGTAATATGCAATTCTTTCTCACGTGGGAAACTCACTTTATGAACCAAGGCTCAGTGTAAAGAAAGGTTGGTGGGAATGGATGTTATCTGAGACAGTAATGGAAAAGACTGGGTTTCATTTAAAAAAGGGGGAAGGGCTAGAACATGTCTCACTCTTAGAAAGCAAAATAATTGTTGTTATTTTTTTTTAATAGAAACAAGTTTATTTACTCTAAACAGCAACACAGACAAAATGCCATATACACAAAGGAAGTGATGTAGAATCAAGATGCTGACTGACTTTGGATCTGGAGGCTTTTAAGCAACAACAACCTAATTCATTATTGGTAGAAATAAAAAAAGGGGGGGTGGAGGGCATGTTTTTCTCCTTCTTACAGTTGTTAACAAATGATTTTCTTGAAACTTCACCAAATCTAAGCAGGCGCTTGGTCTTTTCCTTCGGCAATCACCTGTCGCAGCGTCCATCATATAAGCCAGTTCTGCATTGAATTCCACATCCTTTCAAGAGCCTAGTGAGCAGTTTGTTTGCCCAAACTCTTGATGTGATGGATGATACTCCCTGGCAGCTGCCAGAAAACATCGCTCTCCATATTACCTTGAAGAAATGTACACAGGCACTCAGGCCACTTGAGGGGGCACGTTCGGTCAAGACCGTTCTCTTGTTCTTTGCTTTGTTGCTGGCCCCTGTGGGCGGCATTTTGAAGCTTTCTGGGAAATGTTGTTTCTTGGTTCACATGTTATGAACTTGGGCTCAGCAGGGTTGCTTTCGAAAACAAAGGCAATTTGTTTGAGAATTGGCCTTGGCTCATGGTCCGTCTATGTCCAGGATTCATCAGGCCCCTGAGGAGATTATGCAGGCCCAATGACTCCTGCTTTTATTTATTTAGATTTTTTAAAATTTTAAAATAACCTTTATTCTACATCAATTAAAATCAAATTACATATCTCTTATAACATTTAACTTATACAGTACATACAACACATCCAATACACACTGTTCATATTACAACAGAAACACACCAACCACACCCATAGACACTAACTTCTGATTCTTTTCATTGTGCTATTTTACATTTTGTTAATCTATATACATTTTGTTATCATTATATTACTTTCCCATTTCGTATCCAACTAATTTTATTACATACTTGCTCTGTATTTCATGATTCATTCTACGTCTGCCAGGAGATTAACATTGTCACAAAAATTTCTAAGATATTCTTTAAATATTATCCAGTTTTTATTGACTTTCTGTATTGAGTTTCTTCTTCTCCCTATCATCTTTGCAAGTTTTAGATATTCTATCATTTTTGCTTGCCAGTCTGTTTTAGTGGGGATATTATCACCTTTCCAGTTCTTATCTATTAAAATCATGGCCACTGTGAAAAGGGGTCTCAATTTTTTTAAAAAAAAATTCCACGGACATTATTCCTAACAGGAAGGCTTCGGGGGCGTTTGGGAATGAAAGTTAAAAAATAATTTTAAGTTCATTATAGTTCCCAAAGGCTGCTGAATGTATCTGTTTAGATCAGGCATGTCCAAAGTCCATTTTGGGGGCCTAATCTGGCTGGCCGGCCGGCTTAATCCAGCCCCCGTGGTAGTTTATTTCCTGGGGTAAAATCCTAAAAAAAAAAAAACCCACAACCCTCAACAACTTCAACCCTAAAAAGCTCAACAACTTCAATCCAAAAAAAAGGATAACAACTTTGGTCGGCCCTTTGGTTGGCCTTCATGGCCCTTCACTTCATCGAATCTGGCCCTCTTTGAAAACAGTTTGGACACCACTGGAGATCATTAACATACCACCCTTTGTGCAGGTTGGTTTATGTTTTTCAAAAAGCAGAGAACATAAAACCCATTAAAATGCAGTCCATCAGAAACACAGCAACTAAGCGAACAATTGCTAACAAAAGCATCAGTACCCTCCAAAAATGTGTTTGTTAATCAGCCCAGTGAAGCTGATAAAGAGAGGAGGCTTGTTAATGACCATGTAGGGAGCTCATCTGATGATTTTAAGACTTTGGATTGATATGGGAGAAGATGTGCTTGCAGATATTTGGGTTCCAAACCACTTAGGGTTAGAACACACTGAACTGAACCCAGAAAGCCATTCCATTTCACTCACCTGGCCTGCTTCATCCTGAGAAGTCCTGGACTTGCCTCGCTTAAGGAGACGGTAGGCAACAACAGGTGAACACTGCACACCCTATTTTGCAAGCAAATTAATTCCGGTTGTTCTGGCAGTTGCCCATTACCTGGATTCTTACCTCTAGGCATCAGTACTAGGTAGATGTACTAGTCGGAGACTCTGTGGAATTTTGGCTGCTGCAAAATTCATATAAAACAGTGTGTTGCCAAACTCTGTTCTTCAGTTTCTTGAAAGTTTTCTTACCCTGCAAAAGAGGTTTCATTGTTCTACCTCATTCTCATGGCACTTTAAAATTCTGTTAGAATTGCAGTGGGCTTTGAACTTGTATTATTGTTGTGAGGCAGCCAAGGGTGGAACACAAACACACAGAGAAAGACTCCCTAGTTGTCCATGCTTCTTGACATTATTATTTATTTTTTTAAAGGAAAAATACAGGAAGAGCTACCTCCTGATGTATTCCCTGGGCTTTAATCGAAGTAGAGGCACCTGGAAATGCTGCAGCTTATAGACCACTGGTGAAATGATTTGCAGAATGAAAGAAAAGACACTTGGAAACATATCTTAGCCACCTCAACAGTAGGGCTGTGAAAAGAAATGAAGAAAGACCAGCAAGGCAATGGGGGGTTTGTGTGAGTGTGTTTTCACCAGAGTGGTGTAGGGGTTAAGCGTGGTAGACTCGTAATCTGGTGAACCGGGTTCACGTCTCCGCTCCTCCACATGCAGCTGCTGGGTGACCTTGGCCTAGTCATACTTCTCTGAAGTCTCTCAGCCCCACTCACCTCACAGAGTGTTTGTTGTGGGGGAGGAAGGGAAAGGAGAATGTTAGCCGCTTTGAGACTCCTTAAAAGGGAGTGAAAGGCGGGATATCAAATCCAAACTCTTCTTCTTCTTTAATGTTGTTCATACACCACACACCTAACCCACTCTCCACCTTGAAATTTATTTATTTATGTATTTATTTATTGCAGAAATTCAGTGCAGCACTAATTGCAAGGGGAGAGAACATCTCTGATACGCTTTCAGCTTGGTGTCTCTTCTTTCTCTCCTGAAGCAACAGCCTTTGTATTTCTATGACAGATACATTTTAAAAGGGCATTTTTGCAACCTCAACTTCTGCCACCATCAAAAGAGCACTGGAGCAATGTGTAGTAGCAGCGCAGGTGGCACACCACTGCTCTCCTGGGGCTTCCAAACACAGCATGTCACTGGTGCTTACTGGAGGAAGTAGGGGAGGTGGGAATTTTGGGGTGCTCAGTGTAGGTGCATCATGTCAAAAACAGTGGATTGTCTCTGCCGCACTGCACAGCACTGCGCTTTGCACATCATCCCTTTCCTTCAGTAAGCACCAGCGATGCGCTGCTTTCAGAAGGGGCCAATACAGACAATGAATGATTCATTCTTTCATTCTCTCTCTCTCACACACAAACAGTTGTTGAATCACAGTCAATACCATGCATGCACATACACACACACACACACACACACACACATTTTAAATTAGTCCAGTGAGACAATGTTGTGACAGCTTTGGCTGAATGCCACTGTAGTGACTGGCATTTCACAAATGCATATAATCACAGTTTACAAGAATGTAGCGGATATGAAAATGTATCAATTAAAAGCTAATTTTGTAGCATCCCAGAAATGAGTTAATGAGTTCAGTGAGTTCTGGGAGAAGAGCTATAATAGGTATGCTTACTCTGGTGCCTCCCCCCCCCCCAAAAAAAATCATGTTTTTCTTCTTCTTTCTTAGCTCTCCATTTGCTAGTACCCACATTAAAAACAAACAATCATATACACTTGTGTATCTTTACATGTTAAAGACTTCATAGAAAAACAGGGCTGAAGCAGAACAGCAGTGGTAGACAGTCTTGACAGCACGTTTTTATACTGGGGAGTCCACAGACAGGGTGGGACGAAGGGAACACAGAAAAGGGCAATTCACTCGTGGGAGCACACATGCCACATAAGAGACATTAAATAAACTTCTGGGGGTAGGTGCAATAGTAGTGGAAATGGGGAAGGGGCTGAAGCTTCAGTTGTGGTGAGGCATGCGTCAGCGATTGGACATAGGGACGTGGGTGGCGCTGTGGTCTAAACTTGGCTTACCGATCAGAAGGTCAGCAGTTCAAATCCCTGTGATGGAGTGAGCTCCCATTGCTCTATCCCAGCTTCTGCCATCGTAGCAGTTCGAAAGCACACCAGTGCAAGTAGATAAATAGGTACCGCTGTCGCAAGAAGGTAAACGGCATTTCCGTGTGCTCTGGTTTCTGTCACAGTGTCCCATTGTGCCAGAAGTAGTTTAGTCCTGCTGGCCACATGACCCGGAGAGATGTCTGTGGACAAACGCCGGCTCCCTTGGCATGAAAGCGAGATGAACACCACAACCTCATAGTCGCCTTTGACTGGACTTAACCATCCAGGGGTCCTTTACCTTTTTTTTTTTTTTTTAACCAGGGATTGGACCCAAGGGGACGAGATGGAGAAGGAATGGTGTAGATCACACACACACACACACACACACACACACACACACCTGTTCTCCTGGTGCTGCGGGAGAAGAGGAATGCAGCCTTGATTTACCACAGAAGTTTGAGGAAGGTCACAGCTCAGAGACAGATGAAGAGAGGAGCTGGGAAGCAGTGGCGTAGCGTGGGCGGTGCAAGGGGGGCCGGCCGCACCGGGCGCAACATTGGGGGGGGGGGCGCTCGCACTAACTAATCTAGTGGAAGAGACTCGAGTGCTAAAATTCACGGGTTAGGGGGAGCAAATTACTTGCCTTGCCCCGGGTGCTGACAACCCATGCTACGCCACTGCTGGGAAGTGTTAGGAGAAGGGGAAGGGGAGACAGAGGCAGAGCAGCCTGCTGACACCTTGTCACTGGAGAGTATTTCTGACCCCCCATCTCCCAGAACTCAATGTTTGTTAAGAGTGCATGAACAAAGGACTCAGAGGCACTTGGCCACGAGCGGCCACCGTAAAGGGAAATTGCTAGGAAGGAGGGAGGAGGAGCCCAGTTTGGAGCAATGCCATTGTCAGGGCTTGCTGCGTTGTTTTGTCTCTCACTGTTATGAATGAATAAACTTATTAAAAAGGACTCTGCCTTGTTCTCTCTGCTTCTTGCTGCCACCAGGGGAGGGATCGAATTCCCAAAGCCTTGACAGCATGCATACTAGTTAACAACAGCAACAACAACTTTATTTATACCTCAGCCATCTAGCTGGGTCCCCCTAGCCACTATCGGTGCCTCACAGCATATCTAAAAACATAATAAAAACATCAAGCATTAAAAAAGTTCCTTTCCTCGCTCATCCTCTTAACAAGTGAATTTATTTAATCCTCTTTTAAAGCCATCCAAGTTGGTGGACATCGCTTTCCTAGTCTCATACGTCTCTGGGCTCAACTCTTCTCTCCCCCTCAACCTCCGCAAAAACTCATTGCCGCCCACTTTACTAAGTGGCAACACCAGCAGCAACTCTTGGGGGTAAATAGGAGCAAACTTATTTTGGGCATGCGCTGGCACACCACGTATCCCGAAATATTTTTGTTTTCCTTATCTTACCTCCCCTAGTGGAATAAAAACCTCGTATATAATAAAAGAAAGGGGGGGATGTAGTGTGTATTCCGGATCCTATGTGACTAGAGGGGATGTGTTTCTTCCTGTCCTTCCTGTGTTCCTGCTGCATATCTCTCAGAGGCGCTGCGTAGGTGAAAGTTCTCGCTTTGTGCCTTCAGTACGGTACCCTGGTACGGAAAGCTCTAACTCTCTAAGCTGATGTCATGACCCTGTAATCTAACTATAAACTTCCCCTGTTTATTACCACGACTAGAAGAATGTTAAGTGCTTCTATATAATCCCTGCGTAACATCCCCTATCTATCATAGATAGCATGTCCCTGTACTGTTTCTAGCTAGTAAGATGTGTAATGCCTGCGTGTAACTCTATCATACGTATGTGTAATATGTACGATGCCTGTACGTATCCCACGTGTATCCAATCAGCACCAAGCGCATATGCTGCAATGGGGGTAATATACAATAAAAGGGACTCTCTTAGCCTCGAGCTGGGAGATGCCTCCCACATGGACACCTTCAACTCGTCTGCCAATTATTTCCAACCCAACAAGTTCCATAGTTGAACTACGTGTTGTGTGATGAAGGACATTTGTCTGTCCCAAATCTTCCAACATTCAGCTTCATTGAATATCCCTGAGTTCTCATTTTATGAGTGGGGGTGAGAAAAACTCAGATCATCTGAGGAAAAAAAAAATTGTGGCACCACACCCTGTAGGATACCAGAGAATGGTGACCCAAAATCCTTTTGGGAGTATATAAATTTGGGGTTTATAAATGCAATAAATTAATCATCATCATCATCATACAGTGGTACCTCGGGTTAAGAAGGTCCGTTTTTAACCTGAAACTGTTCTTAACCTGAGGTACCACTTTAGCTAATGGGGTCTCCCGCTGCCACCACACCACCGCCACACGATTTCTGTTCTCATCCTGAAGCACAGTTCTTAACCCAAGGTACTATTTCTGGGCTAGTGGAGTCTGTAACCTGAAGCGTCTGTAATCCAAGGTACCACTGTACCTAGAGTGGTTTGACAATCATTTCCTCTTCTCAGAGAACCATGAGAATTGTAGCTGTCTGAGGGTGGATCTGTACACAGGAAAAAACGCCATAAATAAATCAGAAATTAAATTGTACAACAAAAGAAAATAAATGTTATGGAAAATCGCATAATTTTTTATTTATTTTTTACTCTTCAGCACCATCGGGTTTTGCATGTTTATAATGCCTTCAAAGGACAGTTTTGGGGTAATGTAGCTGAGTCGCGTGAGAGAGACTCTTTAGAACTCCCATAGAACTCTTTAGAACTCCCACTACAAGCCTATAGGATTCTTTGGGGGGGGGGACCATGGCTGTGAAAGTTGCATAAAAGTGCTTTAAATGTATGGAGCACATGTGGTCTTAGCCTGGCTTTCCTTGTTTTCTGAAGCAACAATCAAGCCTGTTCATGAGACTCTCCAGCCCGAGCATTCCAATGAGCTCTCCAAGGTGCTGCTTTCATTCACCCTTGCCTTCTTCCTAAATGGCTTCTTCTATGCTCAGCTTTTGCCTCATCAGAATCTCAAATCTTACTTTGCATCACAGAAACCTGAATTTGGGTTGTCACCCAAAATGCGAAAATGCACGTCTACGCAGCATCTCTAGAAATACATACTCTGCAGTATCTTGCTATTTAGTGCCCACTGGCTGGAAAAGGGATCCAGCTATACTTTGATCCGATGAGGCTCTTCTTATGTACAAGGGTGTTTATATAGGAGAATTTCCAGGTGGCCCTTGCCCTTAAAAAGTTACAAAGGCATAGGTATTTGAACTGTGCACTTTCACGTTGAGTTTCCTGTGTTATTCACTGCCAAAAGGACAGTCATTGTCATTTTATCCCCAAATACCGTATTCACGTGAATCTAATGCGCCATCGAATCTAATGCACCCCTCAGTTTCCAAAACTTCTAAACCAAAAAAGTATTTGCTGGTGAGTGTAAATACACCATCAAATCTAATGTGCACCCTAATTTTCGTGACATAATTTGGCCAAAAAATGTTACATTCCAGCAAATACGGTACCAACTCTTTGTTAGCTTTGGAAATAAATCTGGAAGGGAAAAGTTGGATTTGAGTGACTTAATGGATTTCTTTTTCATCAAATGTGGCACAGAGAGGGGAGACAGAGGTGCATTTGGACAGCCTGTGATTAACTAGGTTGAGAGGAGGGACAAAATTCCATCTTGTGCAATTAAAGATTAGTTAATGAATCTGCCAATGAAACTGCTTTAAGCTTCCAGCCCTAGTGAATACTACGAACGCCAACTGAGTTCAAGACACGCAGATCTGGCCACCTGGGCTTCATGCAACTTGTCCATCTGAAGGAGCACTTCAAAGACACACTACAAAGCCATGTTGCGTTCTGAGCATTCCACGGGATTACACAGTCAGCAATTTCAGGGTCCCCTACTGGTGTATAATTAGCATCAGCAGAGGTTAATTACAGTTCCCCATAAAGATTCATTACAATCAGGCAGAGTGTAAAACCCATTTCAGCTGTTTAATTATTCTACAAAATATAATTACACAGTCCATGTAGTAGTCACTGTACAAAAGAGTTAGAACAAGCTTTGAAATCATCATTAAAAAGAGAGCGAGAGAGAAACGGCACTGTTTCACAAACCATGTTTCTTTCAAACATCAACACCAACAAAAACAACCCTAAGGAACAGTATACTTAAAAATAAGCAAGGACTGTGTAGTTATTTTAGGCGCAAGCCAGTTCGAAACAAAACAAGGAAACCAAAGTCAAGTCGCAATCTAGGCTCAGAAAGTTAGTGTCCTGAAAACTCTACTTTATACTGTTAGAGGTAAAGCAATAATGCTTGTAATACATTACTCGAACCAGTGGGGGCGATAAACAGAAAGGCAGACTAGTCTTCTCTCACTGATTCCATCTTGAGTAGATTTCTTTCTCCTCCTTTTTCAGCCAGTTAGTCTTGGACTTTTTTCGTTTGTTTGTTGACCGTTACACAGACTATTTTATGAAGTCTAGAGTTTAAATTGACCTAAAAGCACTTTTCAGTCAAGAAGTTAAAGTTCCTCCAAGTCAGGGAAAGGGAAGAAATTTAATTCATTTCACATCAAAGGCAAACCTAACTAATTTGTGCATTCCAAAACAATAGGTGAAATGAAACACAGCCATTCTTCAAAATTTGCACTTAGCTGCAAGACCCTGGTAAGCGAGGGTTCAGTGAGTGAGGGTCTGCGGCCACGAGCGCAGTGGGGGATGCACCCTGTTTTACCTCAGGTGCTTCAGGCATACTAGCTGGGGCTGAGAAAAGTTGTAGTCCAAAATATCTAGAGGGTGCCATGTTGGGAAAAGCTGATAAAGAGTGTGGAGATGAAGATTGGCTAAAAGTTGGATATGGTAAAAAAAGAGAGGTAATACTACTACTACTACTACTACTACTACTACTGCTACTACTACTACTACTACTACTACTAATTTATTTATACCCCGCCCATCTGGCTGAGTTCCCCCAGCCACTCTGGGCGGCTTCCAAGAGTGTTAAAAACAATACAGCATTAAATATTAAAAACTTCCCTAAACAGGGCTGCCTTCAGATGTCTTTTAAAGATAATGTGGCTACTTATTTCCTTCACATCCTTCATGCCCTTTACAGGGCGGGCGCCACTACCGAGAAGGCCCTCTGTCTGGTTCCCTGAAACCTCACTTCTTGCAATGAGGGAACCACCAGAAGGCACTCGGCGCTGGATCTTAGTGTCCGGGCTGAACGATGGGGATGGAGACACTCCTTCAGGTATAGAAGACGGAGGCCGTTTAGGGATTTAAAGGTCAGCACCAACACTTTGTATTGTGCTCGGAAACGTACTGGGAGCCAATGCAGATCTCTCAGGACCAGTATTACACTGTCCCGGTGGCCACTCCCTGTCACCAGTCTAGCTGCCACATTCTGGATTAATTGCAGTTTCCGGGTCACCTTTAGAGGTAGCCCCACGTAGAGCGCATTGCAGTAGTCCAAGGTAAAGGACCCCTGAATGGTTAAGTCCAGTCAAAGGTGACTATGGGGTTGTGGCGCTCATCTCACTTTAAGGCTGAGGGAGACGGCATTTGTCCACAGAGAGCTTTCTGGGTCATGTGGCCAGCATGACTAAACCGCTTCTGGTGCAACAGAACACCGTGACGAAAATCAGAGCGCATGGAAATGCCGTTTACCTTCTTGCCAAAGCGGTACCTAATTATCTACTTCCACTGGTGTGCTTTCATACTGCTAGGTTGGCAGGAGCTGGGACAGAGCATCGGGAGCTCACCCTGTGTGGGGATTCGAACCACCCACCTTCTGATATGCAAGCCCAAGAAGCTCAGTGGTTTAGACCACAGCGCCACCCGTGTCCCCTAGTTGGATACGAGCTGAGGTCTATACAAATACTTGCCCATAGCTGTGGACTGCTACTTCAGATTGAGATGAGAATCACATATAAGACGATCCCTGCTCCCATAAAAGAGCACCCCCACAGATAAAAAGATAGATTGATGGGCTGGTTTCCTACATGTTATACCACAGGGCAAGTCATATTCTATAGACGCTTGAAAAAATGGCCCTTGTATCAATGGCTGAGTGCATGTGTGAGTCCTGACTCATCTGTGACCTATGAAGAACAATCTCAGGGTCAGCATTTCAGCTCAGGGTAAGTAGCCAGGGAATGGGAGCATGTCCTAGTTATCCTTGCGTTCAGAAGGATCATGGAGTTCAAAATTCAGTGTTTGCACTTTGTGGCCTGAGATAGCATTTAAGGGCACGTGAGTGCATTGAGGCCGCAAATGGCTCTCTTTATGGCTTCCCCCTTGGAAATCCATGCCATAGTTAGTTAAGGAGATAACAGATAAGGGGCTGGCTCATAATGTCTCTAGATGGGATATCTGTTTTCTTCCTGTTTGCATTAGGCTTCTGTTTCGAGAGCGCCATTAAATGGCTATATAACTTCATTTGTTCATATAAAGTGAGGCTGCACACTAAATGGTCCGGAACGATGGGATGAGATTGGCCTGATTATACAGCACACAACTTTGCCTCGGAGACAGAAAGGCCCCCATTGTTTACGGTGACTTAATTAATATTCTGCTTTTAAAAGCGGGGTGGGTGGGTGTGCACTGTGCTCTGATACCTAATGTACTGGAAAGAGATACAAGACCCTCTGACACGCTGTGTATTACAGAGACGAAATGCTATAAGCTCACATGATAGCATGCCATCAAGATAGGGCCCAAGTGGGATACAAGGTATTTCTCTCTCTCAAGCTTTAGTTACTAGATGGCAATTATTCCCTATATTAGATCCTGAAGGAACTCATTTTAGAGATAAGGTTCACCAAAGGCCTTTGTCAAGGTACAGGAGCCCAAGAGTCAGACATGTACCTTACTAACAGACAGTTCCAAAGACAGCTAATCCCCAAATGACATCAGTGGAAACAAAGAAGTACTAAATTTAGAGATGCTTTGTAGACATTTATGCTTCTGATACAAAAACCATATTAGGGAAACGGCATCATCATGTGGGTAAATCTTCCCACCACCACCACAAAAGGCAGCAGGTGTCAAATTTTTATTGAACTTAAAAACCTTTAGCTATAAATTCCAGATTCCAAATTTGTTATACATTTCTCTTTGAACGTTGACTTCCCCCCTTCCCCTTCACACTGTTCTTAATCTGATCCCATTTACATACTGCATTCTAATACATGCTTCACCTAAAACATATATGATCAATTTTCTACCACTGTTCCTATTTCAAATTCCATTTTGAGACAAATCTGAAAACTGATTAGAGAAGAATTATATTTTTGAAATCTATTAAAGAACAATAAATCTGAGCATTCTATCCTGTAGTCCATATACACTTTCAGTGGAGAATTCTATTTGTCACTCTCGCTATATGCCAACAAGGACACTAAACAAGATCACTTACTTGAAATGTTTTCTTTTCGACCAGGCCAAATTTCAAAGAGCGACAGTTCTTATAACTGATTAAAAACTGATTTAAATAAAGCATTTTTCAAAAATCATATATATTAATATATTATTTTTATTTCATTTTCTTGGTAAGAAACATCCAAAGCTTGTGATGTAAGCTTGTGATGCAAGAGGGAAAAAATATCTATGAAAATAAAAGGGCAGGCTTTAGCACATCCATAATTTAATTGGAAAACATTGCTTGACATTATCGGCATTCCCATCCCTTTTCCTTTCATAATTCAGTCGCCTCAATTCCCTCCATTTTTCTTTTTAGCTTTTTAGCTTCTGCCTTATGGAGTCGATGGCTTCTCCATAACCCCCTTCAGCTAAAGAAGTCCAGCCGACTAATTGCTTTCAGCTGACTGTCTTGGTTGATGGTGGAGAAGCTAAAACCCAATTTATCCAGTAATTGCTACGTTCATGAAAACCAGCATCAAAGCCTTGATAGCGTTTCACTGTTGTCTCCTGGGAAGGCTCATGTCTCATTCTTATGCTGATATGGCTTAGAAGAGTCAGAGGACTACATTATAGTTGCTCTTGCAATTACAAGGTTTCTTATTCCATTGTGCACATTCCTCTGAACTAAGATTAGCTTAACTGAGCTCCCTTTGAAAAGTTGCCTACCCATCAAACGCATCAGGCCTAATGCATTCGGTAGCCACGCAAAATCAATGAACAGCACCATTTTCTGCTTCCTGAGATGATCAATAGGATTCACATAATGGGTGGAAAATTTTTAATCATGACAGCCCAGCATCTAGTGGGCATAAATCTTCCTTGCATTATAACCTCTCCCCATTTCCCACTAGTGAGAAGGTGCAGGTATTGAATAATATTTATCTAGCAGATACATTATGAAAAGCAATACAATTAGAACTTCACACTTCAGCGATGATAGGTTTAATCCCAGAGGCCTGTTTCCTAGACAAAGCTGTGGCTTCTGCATTTCCAATTTAAAAACTTTGCCGAAGAAATGTGGGTGCGGCAAAGGAGTGATCTATGGCGAAGAAACTTCGATGGGTGTGAAATAGAACCAGCTTGAGAAAACGCTTTAAATGCAAACTTCAGTAAGGCAGTAGGGGAGGAAGTTTAGAAAATTATGTTTCAGATATTTTACTTCCCACATAAATAATCAGGCAAAGGGAGTAAGATCTACTATAATTTTGAAAGGTTAATGCAGAAAGGACCATATTCCTCAATTCTAAATGTGTTACTTAAAGTAATTACAGCTGAAACCTCCATTCTGCAATCACTTCAGAATTTGCCTCTAAAAATGCATTTTTGTGCATTATGGGGAAATCCTATCATCCTAGCATAACAGCCACTGAAGGAACATGAAGTCCGATTCGTTTACCTGTTCCAGAGGTCAGTTGAGGTGAACCACCCAGATAGGATCAGAAGTTCTGCACTCATCATTACCTGTATAATTTGTATTGTAGCTGTTGAATGGCATAGAAGAATACTGTGGTACATAGATGACCCCAGATAGGGAACCTGCAACCCTCTGGAAGTTATTGGACTACAACTCCCATCATCCTTGACCATTGGGTATGCTGGATGGGGCTGATGGAAATTGAGTCCAAGAGCAATTGGAAAACCACAGGTGATCCATGCACTTTAGAATAGGCAAGAAAATGTTATTGAAGTCATGCTTTACTCAGTGTTTTGGTACATTGTAGGTAAGTTGATTTGGCCACCTCATGAGAAGAGAAGGCTCCCTGGAAAAGACCCTGATGTTGGGAAAGATGGAGGGCACAAGGAGAAGGGGACGACAGAGGACGAGATGGTTGGACAGTGTTCTCGAAGCCACAAACATGAGTCTGACCAAACTGCGGGCAGTGGAAGACAGAAGTGCCTGGTGTGCTCTAGTCCATGGGGTCACGAAGAGTCGGACACGACTAAACGACTAAACAACAACAACAAGGTAAGTTGATGACTCAGTCTTTGAATCGTGAATCAAGTAATCCATTCTCAGAGCGGATTTGCGTGTGCTAGATCAACTGTATTTTGCATTCTATTTAGAGTTGAGACCAAAGGGCATACTTTTCCTTTTTTTGCTAGCATAACTACCCCAATTTGCTCTATAATTCAAATTATGCACCCCCCTGTTATATAGAATTGACTTCACGATGCATGCCCCTGTTTTGATCGTGGTGGTGATGATGATGGGGCAAATGGAGGAGGAAGTAAAAAAAAATCTGCCAGAGGAAAATTAATTTCTGTTCATTTAAAATGTGGAAATTATCAGATAAGGAAATGTGAAAATGGAAAAATCTGAACACAGCTTTGCTATGCAGTCAGATTCACATCCAATGAAGTTAAGTGAGCT
This sequence comes from Podarcis tiliguerta, assembly GCF_965153285.1. Lineage (NCBI taxonomy): Eukaryota > Metazoa > Chordata > Lepidosauria > Squamata > Lacertidae > Podarcis > Podarcis tiliguerta. Next base: position 16,190,418 of record NC_139534.1, on the reverse strand, counting down.
TCCTTCCTCTTAAATTCCCATATGGCACCCCAATTAGAAGTAGTATCTGTGTGTCCACCTTTAGTCATTCCAAGCATAGCAAACCTTCATTTGTAACATTTTAAAAAATATTTTGCATCTGGTGAATCGTAATGGCTTAGCACTTCAGTTTCACATTTGCCTATTGCTTGCTTAATTGGCTAAGGGGAAAAGTGTCAACCAGTCCCAATGTGAAAAAATAAAATATAAAGGTCGCTTAAGTAAAGAATAGCATTAAATTACAAAATCTGTTAGGTTCCAGACTCTTTCATGAAAATTATTTAACAATTGTAGGAAACTGTAAAATCTTTATCAATGCTTGTAATAAAAATTGAAATATAACCAGAGGAAATGACTGATGTTGCTTTTACTCAGCATATATTTGACTAAAATTCCCAGGACATTTTTAATCTTCTAGTTTATTTGTATGTGTAATGTTATCATGGTGCTATAGATGTTTAGGGGGACCCCCTCCCAAACACTAGAAATTAATAAATGCTTGGCTTTTGATGATTTGGGATGTGAAGGGAGAAATACAAGCTGCAGAGGAATTCCTGGGCTAGCCTATGCAAAATGACCTGGACAAGCTAGGGCCATTAAGAAACAACACAGGGACATTGAGGGACATTGGCAATGCAAGAGAATTGTCCTCCCCTCTTGTCCTGAGGTGTGAGCAGAGACAGGGGTTTGGAAGGTTGCCAGGGTAACTGGGTGTGAGATGACAGGAAAAGAGAGTTTTTAGCAGGGTGTTCTGGGAAGAAGACGGAAGTAGAATGACTGGGATCCATCTTGGGAAGGCTGGCTGCAGTCTGGCTGGGAGAGATGCCTTAGACTCCAGGGCTGCACTGCTGTGAGGTACAAGAGGAAGGCACGCTTGGCAAACCCTCACCATGATCAACTCCCACCTGGAAACCTATGTCCCCACTGTGGAAGGATGTGAGGATCCAGAATTGGCCTCCACAGTCACTTACGGACTCACTATTAATACTGTGTTCACGGAAGACAACCTTCCTCTGCTGTGAGTGATCGTCAAAGAAGAAGAGGTCAGCAGCATTGTTACTGACCAGAACGCAGAAGGCTTTCGCCTGGACTGCACAGTCAGCATAATATGGTGGCAGAATCCTGAGGTAGCTCAGTGGATTGTACCAATTCAGGCTGCTGGTGGGGTGTGTCATTTCCTACTGCTCTGGTGAGCATCCACCCTCTGTCCACCTGTGCTAGTTTTCTCCTTGCTAATATGGTCCATTCTTCCACCTCAGAACTTTACCATCACAATCTAGAATGGAAGAGGTGAAACTACACAGAAGGACATAGTAAACAAATGCGGTAGAAATGTGGCCTATTCCACTTCAGACTGCAGAGGATATGCGTGCCATAATTTTTTGAATGGTCTCCCACATAAAAAAAACAACCCTATGTGCACATTAGCTAACACATTGACAAGACACTAAACATTTATCTCTGATTTGCCTGATCCAGCTAGATTTCCCCTCTTTTAATAATTCATTTTATATTTGCATGTTCAGACCTTTAACCCCCCCTTTAAATAAATTCAGACAAGACTCAAATTTTGGTTTGGTTTTTGGCAGAATTTAGGCCACAACTTTATCGATTACAGCAAGTGAGTGGTTGCATAGGCTCTGGTTTGACTAGCTACCTGCACCGTTGTAGGTAGCGCTGACCCAGGGCACCAGCATAGGTCAGCTAAGGGTGAACACCTGGATAGATGGAAAGCCGGGAACAGGCTATGTCCACCACCCAGATGTCCCCCTGGACCCCGACACGGGCACAATCCCCTCACAGGCTTGACCAAACCATTGAGTCCCTGGATTCCTTTAATGGAATACCCTTCACATACAGAGGGCGAGAGCGTTCTCCCATCCTTATCACCTGAACCAGAGCCTATCCGCAACCTTACAAGTTGTGATGATTTGCTATGTGGCAGGCGAAACCCAAATGGCACCAGCCAATCAGCCAAGTGGGGAAATTCCTGCTGTGCCCCTGTCCCAACGACAGACGACACACGACGGCATAACAAGGTCATGTGCACAGCCCTAAAAGTAGGGAGAGGTGGGGGGTGTTCCAATGCACGGGCCAAAAGAGGAAGCTCTGGGTCATGTGCATTGGTATATATATATATATAGGTCCCTTGATCCATTTCGGCTGTGTCCCATTGGCCTGATCAAACCCTGCATCAAGTGACCTACCAATCAGGTGTTATGGCTATCCAATTGTACCCAACCACAACACAGGGTTCGGTTGCCAGGTCTCACCACAACACGTACCCTCTTTAAGGGAGGACCCGATTTGTCATTACTACGCCTGGAGGAAGAGTACCCTACCCTCCAAGGGAAGTAGCTGTTTGGAAACACACATAGATGTCAATTCCAGATATTTCCTGCTCTTGTTCGTACTGCAGCAAGTACCAGCGTAGCAGAGCACAGCCCCTTCTGTAATTTAAAAGCAGGTGCATCAGCCCTTGTACAGAGGTGATCGAAAACAGCTTGTTTCTCCAGTGACCTCAGCTCACCACTAATGCCTAGAGCCCAGGGAACAATCCCCTGCCCCAACTAGGTCAGATAACAGAGAGGAAACTGTCTTGTTTTAGACTTGGATCAACTGTAAGCAAAACTGACAGTTCTGCACCAAGGACAAGGCATTGCCTGTGCACTAAGGAAAATAACTTGGAACAGGAAGCACAAGGTTTTGGGAAGCACAAGCAAAATATATCCGTGGGGGAAAAAGTGCTTTGCCTGCAGTGGGTTCCCAGTTCAATCCCTGATATTTCCTGTTGGGAATGGGAATGTTTCCTGTCTGGAGAACCACTGCCAAAAGCTTGACAAGGTTTAGCCAGGTGGACCATTGATGTGACTCCATAAAAGGCAGCTTGAATGTAATTAGAAGCAATGCTGAAATCTCTCTTTGTTATGTCTCAACTGTGGAACCAGAGGAGCCTATCGACATCACCATCTCTCACTATACAAGTCACAGTTTCACTGAGAGTGTGGAGGAAAAGCTCACTCTTGCTGTGGGATGCAAAAACTACGGCATGCGGTATCAGCTTTCATATGGCTACCTCAATATGGGGTCCCCTTGCCTGGAAGGCTAGGAAGCAGCTACTTCCTACTATATCAAGCACTGGCCCTAATGGAATGAAAACAGAGGTGGCAGGTTTCTAAAATGTGAACCCATTCCAAGGTTATCAGTGTCTTCTTGCTCCTGATTACCTCCAGACTATGGAAATGTGCATTTGTTCATCTGCCATGCAGTTGAATGATGCTGATCGGCCCCCTCCTCAGCCTCTTTCTTCGCAGCCGCTTCGAGAGTCACCCACCCTCCACTCCCTCTAGCTCAGGGCTCAAGTTTTCTTCTGGCCTTGCTATGGACCTTAGGTTGGTCGCCCGGTTGTCTGGGGGCCTGGTAGGAGTTTTTCCTGTTGGCATTAGGCCTATGGGTTTTTTCGCCTACCTCGTAGCAACCGTCACAACTTTTGTGGTATTGGTGGGTAGGTTAGGCATTGGATTTGGGTGTTATGCTGTGTGGGAAGGCTAGGTGTGGCCATCGCCTACGCCTTCGATTTGGGTATTCCGTTAAAGGAATCCGGCGGTCGTGTATTCTGTCCGATGCCTGCTTGGCTGGAGGCCATGGCACGACCCCCGGTGACATCAGGGGTGAGCCTATAGTTGGATAGGCATCAACTGGCTCCGTCTACCCTACTGATGATTCAACCCCTCTGCTGTGGTCATCCAATGCCTAAGCCAATACCTTTTCATTGCAGTAACCAATAAAGTTGTGGCCTTTTTCCTTGCCCATAAACCTTATACCACGCGTCCTTGTGTGTTTATTTCCACCACACGGGGGTCGGGGGTCCTCGAACCACAAATTTGCTTTGTAGACATTACCTCTGCATGTGTGTTTGTGGTGGTGTCAGGCTTTGGGGAATATGATCCCTCCTACGGTAGCAGCCAAGAAGTAGAGAAGCAATAAAAGTTCTGACCACATAATTTATTAATATTCACAGAGAGAGATGAAGGAATGCAGTCTTTCCTAGAAAATGGTGTTGCTCTCAGTGCTGGATATACGTATAAGCTAAACAAGTTATTGATTAAGGCCTCACTCTCTTGGGGGCCCCCCAAAAACTTAAAGGAAATAAACACTGGATGTACATTTCCAAAATATAAGATAAAAAAACAAATAAAATAAAACCTACATACAGCAACAGTGTTTTGTGTTGTGTAGGCTCCTATGATGGAATTAATGGGCACCGCCTGCTAGCCTGCTCCCTCAAATATCACTGGCTTACTCATTTCTATATATAGGATGCCCATAAATTACCATATAGCATATATTCAACACAAAAAACAGGGACAATTTATTGTTGACAAAGGCCAGCTGGACATATAAAGGGCCCCATTACCTTCAGTAGCTTAGGGCCTCATCAAACCTAAATCTGGCCCTGGTTGCTCCAAGTAAAGTCCCACCCCCTATGTCTCTCCTATTCTACGTCACCCCTGTGTTGGCTAATCTGAGCTTTCTGTCTCTGAGCTTTCTGTTCTACTACCCTCAATGCTCGCCTAGTCCTTGGAGAAAGGGGGTCAGGAATGCTTTCTAAAGATGCTAAGTCTGTCAGCTGTCTCTCCCTTGGTGCTTCTTCTTCTTCCTGCTGTTCCTCTCCTAATATTTCCCAGCTTCTCCCCACTGTCGCCTCTGAACTATGACCTTCTTCCAACCACTGTTCTAAATCTGTCCTGTCCTCCTTTTCTCGGGAAGGTTCAGGAGAAGCAGGGGTGGGCCCCACCATTTCTCCTCAGTCCAGCCCCTGACAGGTGGGGAAGATATGAACATATGAAGAGGGAGGGGGACTGCACCTCTTGCCTCATAATATGCTTTGCTAGCCCTGCCTCAATGTATTAACATAGGTTGTAGATCTCAGCAAAGAGGAAGCCTACATGAGCAAAGCCTTTGGCCCAAAATGGTTAGTGTCCCTGCCCCCTGCTTTGGTCAGAGGCGGTTTTAAGGCAGTGTACCCAGTTTCCCCGCATTGGGGAGGGCTCTCAGTAAGTACTTGCCTGCTTATAGGAGGAAGGTGGGAGGGCTCTAGTACTTTGCCGTATCCCTCCTTCCCAAAGCGCTTTGTGGTGCAAAGGTGGGAGGTGGAGAACCAAATTTTGGCCTAGCTCAGGGCACCCATAGCACCAAAGTCTACCTCTTCTTTCGTGGTGGTGGGGGTTCCTCACATTTGAACGATGTGCCATGCTGCCAACGTCAACACATTTCTAATGTTGTGGAGGGTGGGGGAGAGAAAGGTGAAAGGTGATTTATTTTGTTATTTTCAACTGGCCCCCAGTACTTCTCTCTTCCTTTTTATTCTCACGGCAATCATTTGAGGAAGATTAGGCTGAGAGAGGGAGCAAGAGAAAACTGGCTTCCTGCCACAAACTTCCTGACTGAGTGGGAATTTCAACATGGATCTCCTGACACTCTAACCAGTATGCAATGCTGGACATTCTGACTGACTGTTTTCATTTTAAGTTAACAAGTTATTACCCTTGTCTTTGCCTTATATACCGAGTCAGGTCATTGGTTCATCTAGCCCAGGGTCATTTGCACTGACTGAGGGCAGTAGTAGCTATCGATTTTTACTTGAAGGTGTCTTTCTTACCACTGCTACTTGATATCATTTTTAACTGGACAAACCTGAGACTTTGTGCACTCAGACTTTTGTTCTAGTACTGAATGAGCTATGGGAACCTCCCCTAAAATAAGCTCTGACAAGACAAATCCTCAAACTCCCAGGGCCATATTCTGCCACAGGGCTTTTTTTCAGCCAGAACTCATCAGAACTTGGCACCTCTCAGGTGGGCGCCATTGCCATTATACGAGAGCAAGGGAGGTGCTTGTGGTGAGTTCTGGCACCTCTTTTTTCTAGAAAAACAGCACTGGATGTGCTTGTATGTTTATATGTGTGCATATATATATATACAGTGGTACCTCGCGTTAAGTACTTAATTCATTCCGGAGGTCTGTTCTTAACCTGAAACTGTTCCTAACCTGAAGCACCACTTTAGCTAATCGGGCCTCCCGCTGCTGCCACGCCGCCAGAGCACAATTTCTGTTCTCATCCTGAAGCAAAGTTCTTAACCTAAAGCACAATTTCTGGGTTAGCGGAGTCTGTAACCTGACGTGTATGTAACCTGAAGCGTATGTAACCCGAGGTACCACTGCATATATGTTTGTTGTCATGGACACATACACATCAATGGTTAATTTGCCAAATATTGCCCAAAAACCCTGAACAACAAAACAACTGATAATTATTAGTATTATTATTTTATTTTATTTATTAAAAAAAAAACATGTCAAGGGCACAAGAAGTGTTAAACAGAGCTTGGGGATCCGTATTCATTAGTGGTATCTTATGTTTTCACAGCTCAAGCTGAACATCTATAAATAGCCTTTGAGGAACATTTTAACATAATGGGATTCATGTTTAATGTAGGGAATGGCTTTTTCTCCCTCAGGACTTCAATTAAAATATTTTGAAGGGGGAGGTAAAAATTAAAGATGCATCTCAGGAAGATCCTGTGAAATGTGCCATATTCAAACAAACTCTGAGCTCCCCTGACAGAAAGCATTTCTCATGCATTTAAACTCTCTGAGAAGAAGGCACCACAGATAATTGTTACCATGTATGGTGATAGAATTACAGAATATGGAAGCCCTGATAGTGGTAATTTGTAAAGAACAGTGTCATTTCTAAAAGAGACTGGCATCTCCCCCCACTCCCCCTACCTTGAAAATAAATTAGCAGCTGACTAAGACATGCTGGTGACATGTTTTCATTATTAACTAACGTCGTGCCATTAACAGACTTGGTGTGTGTAAGAACAGCTTCCTTGTGTTGAGCAGTTTGATCAAAATGACTCCAACCTTGCCTATCACGACAGGAGCAGAGTGGAAATCATAGCATTTCATGAGTGAGAATACGATGCTATGCTCAGTCAAGGAGGCTGCACAACGGATGCAAGTTAGCCACACCACCGCACCAGTACAAAAAAACGGGGAGTTGCATGGTGAAAATGCAGATGTGCTGTGGAACTCTGTAATAATAATTTAATAATAATTTATTATTTGTACCCCACTCATCTGGCTGGGTTTCACCAGCCACTCTGGGCAGCTCACAACAGAATATTATTAGTAATAATGATGATGAAAAAGCGATAAAAATTACTGACAATAGAAGACTGGAGGTCTAAGTTGTTAGACTATGCTGAACTGGATAAGATGACTGGAAAGATTAGATACCTAAGAGACCAAAAGTTTACAGAAAACTGGGGGAAATTTGTTAAGTATCTGGAGAATATAAGTGATGGTCAAATAACGCTAGAAGGTTTTAAAGGAGCACTGTGAATATGCGAGAGACATTGTTAAAAGGTATAAGGGGAAAAGATATAATTAATGACAATGGTTAAGGAGAGAAATGTGGAAACTAATAGTGACTACGAAAGATTTACGGAAAAGCTGAAGGAAGTTCAAAATCAAAGACTTGGAAATTGAAATGTGAAATGTGAAAATAATGTATGTTTTGTTTTGTTTTGTTGTAAATTAATAAAAATTATTAAAAAGAAAAAGAAAAAGCGATAAAAAGTCAAACATGAAAAACTTCCCTAAACAGGGCTGCCTTCAGATGTCTTCTAAAAGTCAGAGAGTTGTTTATTTCTTTGACATCTGATGGGAGGGTGTTCCACAGGGTGGGCGCCACTACCGAGAAGGCCCTCTGCCTGGTTCCCTGTAACCTCACTTTTCGCATTGAGGGAACCGCCAGAAGGCCCTCAAAGCTGGACCTCAGCGTCTAGGCTGAATGATCTGGGTGGAGACACTCCATCAGGTATACTGGGCCAAGGCCGTTTAGGGCTTTAAAGGCTTTGAATTGTGCTCAGAAACATACTGGGAGTCAATGTTGATCTTTTAGGGCAGGTGTTATATGGTCTCGGTGGCCACTCCCAGCTACCAGTCTAGCTGCCGCATTCTGGATTAGATGTAGTTTTCGGGTCACCTTCAAAGGTAGGCCCATGTAGTTACCCCATTCAGGACCAGGGAGTCAATTGGACTAATTGTCTAAGATAGTATAAAGCATCTTCATCTGTTCATGTTATGAACATGAACCAGAATGCCCTCCCCCAACTCCAGGATTTTGACACCATCTTCTGTTCTACTGTTCTTCTGTTCTACTTATTGCCCTGAGACTCGCTATGTTTCCCAGACAATATTAATACTACAAAATCAATTTCTTAATATTCTCTGACACATTGTTTGTCCCTCTCTGATCTGAGTAGATCAGTCAATGCAGAGAGAGGCCTTGTAATTGGCTTCTCCCTCTGTGACTTTGGGAAAGCTCAGCCAATCACTTTCTAGATCCATTTTAATCTGAAACGGACACCTGGGATCTCATAGTTGGTGACCCAACGTAAGAATTTATAGTGCTTTGTCATGATTTCTCCCAAAAGACAACATTTTACTATCCATGATACTATGAAGCCGGTTTCTATCTTTGTTTTATTTTTATGAGCATTAGCTTTATTTCCTTGTTTGGAACTGACCTTAAAATAAAATAAAAAAGACTGCTGCAATGTAGCACTGCTTTTAACTTCTCGCAGAGAAAGATGTCACCAATAAAATGTGGAAATGACTTCAGACAGATAGATATCATTATGGAGGCAGCATTTTATGATGCACTAAAAAGCTCCATAGAGCTTTCATTCATTAACTAAGCAGAGCTGGGAGGTCCTGGGGAAAAATCCCGTTCAAATATACAACTCTATGGACATATATATAAACTAAAAAGGTCAAGTCAACAGAGCATTCATTCACAGCAAGGGTGGCCACTGCCAGTCCAGCATCTAGTCCTTGCCCCACATTTAACAGTCCCCCCAGTTCTGCATGTAGACTTTTTTGTGCTCTTATTTTATTTTCTATGCATTTGTAGAATTGCCTCTCCTAAGCATTTTGAGAAAATGGCAAACGGATGCAAGCAGCATGAGCCATTATTGACTGTTGATTAAATAAACCAGTTTCCGAAAGGCCCCCAAACAACATAACTGTTTTAAAATTGTCTGTGTACATATTTCTATAGCAGGCAATTACAACGAGAATGGATCCATTACTGTTTGCTGGGAAAATACAAACGTTCTCAATCATATACGCTTATCTCATTTGGATATGGTGCTGGTTAAAACACAACAGGGGGGAAAAGAACAGTCTTATAGAGCTGCAAGTTAAAAATGACTTGAGAGGGACTGAAATGAAACCTGATTCATCCTTTGTCACATCTACAGCAGGCCTCTAAACCTGAATGCCCATGCTCATTCTTCAGTAAGTATGGTATGAGCATATCCTTCTTGCACATAAACTCAAAGCTGATCGCTTGGAGCTAGGCCTGCAGAGAAGAGACAATGGGACTCCTCCACATGTGAGAGTTGTGTGGAATAGGGGATTCATTTATTTTTGAGGTGTCACTTGAATAATAATATACCTGCTGAAATGTCCTCCTCCCCTAGGATGGGAGAGAAATTCATTTCAGCTTGCATGTATAGACAAGTTTACAAAATTCATACTTTTTGAAACGTTCCATGAACTGAAGCACAGCTATCCTTTGAAATTTGCACCTGTCAGAATTTTGCAGTGCACTTCTTGGGAGATATAGGGACTACAAATTGCAAATGCTAGGGTAAAGTGTGCAGTAAAAGGCACACATTTGTGAAAATGTCATACAAAAAATGCATTAGACAATGGAAAATTGCTTTGCAAAATTGCGTATATTATGCAAAATTGCATACAAAGAGGTGCACATTAGGACAAATCCCAGTAAAATGCAGATCAATTTTCATGAGGACTTGTTTAAATAACAAAGTAATGAGGAAGTTTGGAGAATTGATCTTAAGAGTGGTGAAAAAATGAGAAACCAAGAGAAAGCAAAACTGAAAACTTCACCCATCTCTGTCTTCTACGGAGCCCTTACAGATATGGGTATTCTGTTCTCTTTTCCATCTGACCATCCTAATGGAGGAAAATACCAATACAAACAGACTATGACTCAAAGGGTGTGTGTATGAATGGGGTAATGGAAAACATTATCTATACAGTGGTACCTCGGGTTACAAACACCTCAGGTTACCAACACTTCGGGTTACAGACTCTGCTAACCCAGAAGTAGTACCTCGGGTTAAGAACTTTGCCCCAGGATAAGAACAGAAATCGTGTGGTGGCAGCACAGTGGCAGCAGGAGGCCCCATTAGCTAAAGCGGTACGAATTAAGTTCACAATCCAGAGGTACCACTGTACATTTATATTTGCATACCCTTTACCTTCCAGCACCAAAACATAAATTGTTGATAAAATAATTGTTTTAAAATAAATTAGTACTCAATTAAAACTAAATTCAAATTGCATTTCTATGGAGCTCCAGAGCTAGCTGCCTGCCCTGTCGCCATCTTGACCGGAGGTCCATTTATATTCACACACACACACACACACACAAAGACATACGTACACACCATATAACAACAAAATCCCTTTAAGCAGCTTACATTAAATATTCATTAGGAAATACCAATAAACTAAATAAATTCATCAAGCTATGTGCAATCAACAGGTTTGTGTTTTTTTAAAAAAATAAAAAATACACATAATAAAATTATATGTTTGGGTAGGCAAAAGAAAGTGTTTAGAAGGCATTGAAAATGAGGCAGTGAAGGCATCTGGTGAATATTAATAGGCAAGGAGTTACAGCAGGCATAGGTAAACTCAGCCCTCCAGATGTTTTGAGACTACAATTCCCATCATTCCTGACCACTGGTCCTGTTAGCTAGGGATGATGGGAGTTGTAGTTCCAAAACATCTGGATTGCCGAGTTTGCCTGTGCCTGAGTTACAGTGAATATGTGTGCTTGATACACACATGCACGCAAACACCCAGATATATGCAAACTACAACCTTCTGCTCATGGCAGCTTGCCACAAAAATAAAAATATGCTTGAAAAATATGTACAAAAACCCCAAGTTAATGTCAGGCTTCAGCCAATCCGATCCCCCTCCCTCACGGCAGACAGCCAGTAATGGAAAGACAAGAAGCTCTTACCAAGGTCTTTTATTCAATATTCACAGAGAGAGACGTAGCAATGCCATCTCTTGGATAATGGCATTCCTCCGAGTAATCTCCTCCCCCTCTTCCCTTCTCAGTCGCCAACAGCCCCACCTCCCTTACGGTGTCTGCTTAGGGACAATTGCCTCTGGGCTCTTTGCTCTCCTACTTTCATTGCTCGCTGTGTTCTGGGATAAGGGGGGTCTGGAATGCTCTCTATTGATAATGTGTCAGCCAACTGTTCCTGCTCTGCTTCTCCCATTATTTCCCAGCTTTGCCCCTCTTCTGTCTCTGAGCCGTGACCCTCTGCAAACCACCACTGTAAATCTATACTGTCCTCCTCTTCTCAGGAAGGTTCAGGAGAAGGGGGGAGGCGGTCTCCATCATTCCTCCTCAGTCCAGTCTCTGACAGTGAATGTCCTAGCTCCAAAACGTAATGCGTGAAGTTGTTATCACTCACAAAGGAACAAGTGCGCCTATTCTTTCCTGGGCCATGATCCAGAAAACCACATGAGAAACTCCAACAAGGCTTTGACATCTCTTTTCATGGGAGCCCTCTGTGTGCCAAACCACTTTTGAAATGCCAGGGACTCAGCACGGAGGGGCTGCTTTCCAAGGTAGCAGTGGTGGCGGGGACTCAAAAGTCTTGCTGGGAATTCACCAGCCATCGCATACAGAGCGATCTTGAGGGTTTCGGTTGCAAGACTGCCTTCCCGTTGCAATGTGGGAAGCGGCTTTCTAGCACTTGCCGTTTTTTAAAACGAACCTCTTATTGCAAGCCGGCACCAATTTCAGTGTGTAAGCAAGCATGACACCGTAGGTAATTAGCAAGCTGAGCCAAAGAAGAACCACATTTAGCTCAGTAGCTTTTAAAACAGAGTTATTTTCATTTGTTTACCTAATGTCTCTTGCCACTGAAGGCTAATGAACTAGTAATGGATCTGTCAAAAATCTGCGAGGAGACAAAGACCTCTAAATGTTGCCGCTTTAGTCTATGAGAGCTGCTATTACAGTTTCCAAACACCTGATATACATAAATATGACACGGCGAGGGAGTTAGTATTCAATGGGGGTAGAGAGGCAGTCGTGCCATTTATACACTGTTGGAGTGGAAGCAGAGAGCATGTCATGAAAACACAAGTGACAGGAGCCTAAGAAAAACAGCAGCCCACTCTTCTGGTACATCACTCACCAGAGGTGCTCCCGGACTTCAAAGAGATGTTTACTCCATTTTTTGCTTACCTTTCCTCCTCCACCACCACCATCTTTTTATTTGTATTTATTTGTTATGCCGCCTTTCCATAGTTGAAACTATGCTCAAGGCGGCTTACAACATGACAAGCTTTACATAATTACAAACATAACAGAAGTCATAAACAATACATAGTAAAGGTAAAGGGACCCCTGACCATTAGGTCCAGTTGTGACTGACTCTGGGGTTGTGGCGCTCATCTCCCTTTAGTGGCCGAGGGAGCCAGTGTACAGCTTCTGGGTCATGTGGCCAGCATGACTAAGCCACTTCTGGCGAACCAGAGCAGTGCACAGAAACACCGTTTACCTTCCCGCCGGAGTGGTACCTATTTATCTACTTGCACTTTGAACATGCTTTCGAACTGCTAGGTTGGCAGGAGCAGGGACAGAGCAACGGGAGCTCACCCCATCGCGGGGATTCGAACCGCCGACCTTCTGATCAGCAAGTCCTAGGCTCTGTGGTTGAACCCACAGCGCCACCTGCGTCCCTTAAACTATACATAAAATACACCAAAAAGCAATTTCCATGTAAATCGTAAGATCTAAAACTAAAGATACGACAATGATATCCATAACAGCAACAAGCTCTCTCAACCCCCCCCCCCCCATGAACAACACTCCAGCCCAAGAATCTGTTCAACGGCCTCAGCTTTTGTAGCTGGAGTCAGTCAGCACTCCACTCTCCCAGGCCAGATGGGAAAGGGCCAGCAAAGCAGGGTGCAGGTCTTCCAGGGCTCACAGCCAAGATGGTCTCATTGAAAACAACACAGATAGAAATTAAAAACAATTTAAAAGAGGAGCCCTCTCTGCTGAGCAGCAGCAGCAGTCCTTAAGAGCCTGTCAGGCCCCACCCCAAGCCAGGTGGAGAGAGGCCAGGGCAGGACCCTTCAGGCCCTCAGCAGGCAGTCCTCCTCATAGTCTCCATAGTCTCACAACAATCCTTTGAAGTAGGTTGCTATAGATCAGGGTTTCCCCAACTTAGGTCTCCAGCTGTTTTTGGTCTACAACTCCCAACATCCCTAGCTAGCAGGACCTTGGGTCTTCTACTCTGCCTGACCACTCTTCCAATATGTTCCTAGGGGAAGTTCCTCCACTGCTTTCCCTCTTTTCATTGGATTCTCTTGTGGCACTTTTCTTGGGCAGCTGCTATTCTCCCTTTACAAAGTGTCCTTGTTTAAATCTCCTGGGTCATGTACAAGAGAGGGCAAGTTTTCACTGTGGTCCATGCCTCAGACCTCACCCCTGGAAACCACATGGGTCCACTCATTGGCCTTCCAGGCCCAGCACTGCCCCAGATGACAGATGACTAATTAGGACTAATTTTGGCTCCATGCTGTCTGAAGGAGCAATATGGACCTACCACAAAATAGCATTGAACCAGTATTTGGGTGGTTATCTGCCTTGGGGTGGTGTGTGTTTGTGTGTAACTGTATTATGTATTTCTTTTAACTATAACTCACTCCGGAACAGCATTTCCACTGAAAAGCAGGTAATAAATGTCTTAAATAAGTGAATAAACGTATCTGCCACAAACATCAGCTGAAATAATAATAATAATAATCATTCCAATATGATGGAGCATAGAAGCAAGCCAATAGTCCCATTCATGTAAGCAGAATTTGTCCACATGACATCCAATATGAGATGGCAGCTTTTACCTCTCCCCTCCCTCCCTCCCTCTCAGCAAACATGAAACAAACATGAAGCAACAGCCTTAACTGTTGTCTAAAACAAGATGATTATATGATTATAGTTCATTTCATTGTTATTTGTCTCCTTTGAAACATTGACAGGGCAAGGGATGAACAGATGCTGTTAAGCTTGAGTGCTGTTTGGGAAACGTGCATCGAATCAGATGCACTGCATTTTGATGCCCCTCCCCCCCATTCAAAAGTCTAGGATTTTCTAGAAACCCAGCCAATCCCAGGACACCTAAACCATTAACCCAACCTTTTCCCAATAGGATCAATTCAAGTACAGTGGTGCCCCGCAAGACGAATGCCTCACAAGACGGAAAACCTGCTAGACGAAAGGGTTTTCCATTTTGGAGGTGCTTCGCAAAACGAATTTCCTATGGGCTTGCGTCGCAAGACGAAAATGTCTTGCGAGTTCCTGCGGGGGTTTTTTCCTCCCCCCCCCCTTTTTCCCAAGCCGCTAAGCCGCTTAACAGCTGATCCGCTAAGCCGCTTATCAGCTGATCCGCTAAGCTGCTAATGGGCTTGCTTCGCAAGACGAAAAAAACCGCAAGACGAAGAGACTCGCGGAACGGATTCTTTTCATCTTGCGAGGCACCACTGTACCATATTGGCCTGAATATAAGCCTCATTTCCCCCCAAATTTTGTCCATGAAAAGTTAAAGTGTGGCTTAAATTCGTGACCTTACAAAAATAGGCTTTTACGATATTGCTGCTGAAACGGTAAAATGGAACGGGTGTGAATGCCTGTGGAATTTTAAGGGAGCAGCTTATATTTGGATATTGTCTCTCCCCCCCCCCTTTGAATTTTAAAGGTGCAGCTTATATTTGGGTGTTGCTTGTATTCGGGCCAATACAGTAATTCTTTCCAGTGTGACAGCAAACTTTGTAAGTCGTGGAGACATATTGAGCCCGAGAAGTCCATTGCACTAGAAAATTATCTGTCTCCCAGTCTGCAAACTGCATCTGCTTTCCAGCTTCAGAGAGCTGCTGTTGTTTCAGCAAGTATATGACAAGGACAAAGATGGACAGAGACAATTAGCTGAGTTTCTCATGGGCTTTGTGTAATGTACAAGCCAATGATTTGAAACCGAGCCCCCAAAAGCTCCAAATATATAGCAGGCTAAGTGGACTGATTTGATTTCTTACCCACAGTAAAGCATTAAGCAGCTCAAATCAGTGTTGCCTGCAGCGTAATGTTTGCTATATGCAATGATTGCTTGAGTCAGGAGGATTTTTTTTAAGAAAAAAGAAATGCAAGCTTGTTTTCAGAGCACCATGCCCCACAGACACATCAGGAAGATGCTCGGTGATATGGTACCCTCTCTTGTTGTATGCTTTTGTTATTTGATCTGTGCTTTTCATCTTGTTACTGATGAAAGATGCGGTCACTTAGCAAGGTTGTTCTCCGGTCACAGGTATGTAAACTTTTGCTACATTCTACAGTAGCATGGGGTCACGAAGAGTCGGACATGACTAAAAGACTAAACAACAATAGTGAAGGTCCACTGAGGGAGGATATCAGATTCAGTTCACATTTAAAAGTGGATTTATTTAATGTGCTCTCCCAGAAACAATGTGCAAATCAAAACATAGATATCCTCCAAAATTTCCACTTACCCAAATTTTGCCATGTAACTGTCATTTGGAATTCTACTCGATATTGATCCCAATGTATAGTTAGCAGAGTAGATTCCAATGTATAGTTAGGAGAGTAAAAATTTAAACACGTTGCAGGATTCCCCCCAAAATAGATCAGAAGCAATTGTATTTCATCCAGCAGTGTTTTACTGCTACTGAAGGCAAATGAGCCTAATGGCCACAAATCTAATACATTCAGGATTGGCACTGTCCATAAGAAATCCAGCTGCAGTAGATTTAACTTAAACTTACAATAACTTATAAGTCTAAACCAGGCTTCCTCAAACTCAGTCCTACAGATGTTTTGAGACTACAATTCCCATCATCCCTGACCACTGGTCCTGCTAGCTAGGGATCATGGGAGTTGTAGGCCAAAAACATCTGGAGGACCGAGGTTGAGGAAGCCTGGAAACTTTAACACAAAGCATACTATGTCCAGAACACCACACAGAAAGAAAAAAGATAGAAAGAGGAAGTGTGAAACCCAGGCTCCTTCTGGCCCTACTTTCATAGTCAGCATGACCTTGACAAAAAGAGATAAGAGAACCAGTTTAAACCAACTGTACTCAGCTTCTCTGAAGGAATAACCCAAACATCATGAACTTTCCGTTTGTTTCTTTCACACAGAGAAGCTCCCAGATCTTTCTTGAATGAATTAGAATAGGAAAGATCTGTACATATCAGATCAATACTTTCTGCACTAAGAAATGCAAACTGACAGTAACGTATGCAAAAGTCTATTTACTATCGTAAAATGTGCAAAAAAAAAAAAAAAAAGGATATAGTGGTAGAGACAATGCACAAATACATCTTAAGAGACTGTTTAAAGCTATCAAAGTTTCTGGTTGATGTCACCAATTAATGGACCTTAGGGCCATATGAGGTGCAATATTCATTGTGGAAATATACGGTAATTAGAGTGGATCTACATACGGGGGGGGGGGCGCTATAAATGTCAGAAATTGAATTGTTATAACAAATGGGGGCAGGGAGGTATGTAAAATTGCAAATAATTTTTATTTATTTATTTTTACTTTCCAGAGCCATCTGGTGTTGCATGTCTATATGGAAGTGAGAGCTGGACCATAAAGAAGGCTGATCGTCGAAGAATTGATGCATTTGAATTATGGTGCTAGAGAAGACTTTTGAGAGTCCCATGGACTGCAAGAAGATCAAACCTCTCCATACTGAAGGAAATCAGCCCTGAGTGCTCAGTGGAAGGACAGATTGTGAAGCTGAGGCTCCAATACTTTGGCCACCTCATGAGAAGAGAAGACTCCCTGGCAAAGACCCTGATGTTGGGAAAGATGGAGGGCACAAGGAGAAGGGGACGACAGAGGACGAGATGGTTGGACAGTGTTCTCGAAGCTACCAACATGAGTTTGACCAAACTGCGGGAGGCAGTGGAAGACAGGAGTGCCTGGTTTGCTCTGGTCCATGGGGTCACGAAGAGTTGGACACGACTAAACAACAACAACAACACATTCAAAGTGCTGTTTTTTCACTAATGTAGCTGAGTCCACAGTGCTAGTATTTTGTTACATCAATAGCATCTGAAGGGAGAATGAGTAGCAGGGGATGCAAGGTCAAGTTTAACCCTTTCTCCATTGTTGTGACCCAAATGAAAAATTCCTCGCCTTCCTGCCCAGGGCTCGATTCTAACAGGCCTGCAATAATAAGCAGTCCAAGTTAATGTACTGAGCATTTAGGGGTTCCAACTTGAATAAAATATTAGGGAGGGGGGCAGGAAAGCTCTGCCCCGGCTAATAGATCGCATGATGGGGAGCCCATCAACTCCCTCAAATATTTTATTGGGGAACCGCCTAGGAGCTTTCGTATGAGCATGTGTTTTTCCAGGCCCAGCCTGTCTTCCCGCCCTCAAATTCTCCCTTCTTTATCCCTTTGAATTTACATCCCTTTTTCTCCCCCCTCTGTTTCATTTTCTTCTCCGGCTTCACAGCATTCAATCATATAGCTTGGACTCCTGACCTTGACTACCATGCAAAAGTTGGTTAATTTCAGGTCCGTTTTGCACTGCTCTTTAGAGGTTTTTGCCCAGGGAATAGAAAAGGGTTGGGTATAGCAACTGGTTGAGTCAGAACTCATTTCACGGAACATAGCTCTCAACACGAGGAAGGGACAACCTACACAAATTTGGGCTGCCTCTTTTACAGAAAGTGTTCAAAAGCCATGCTGTAGATCATCAGACACATGGTGATCAGACCTGAATCTATTTCACTGTCTGTGCACACAGTAAAACGGGCAGGAGTGAAAGTGCTCATATGATTCTTGTGCTTCCTCCCCACCCCCTTGTGACAAGGTGAATGTACCCACAAGCCACATACAGGAGCCTATTCGGCATCCAACATCTTTCTTGTTTTTGTTGCCTGAATTCAAAGGGCCTGATCTAAAGAAAATCAGTTGTATTCAAAATGCCCCACTGATTTCAATAGGAACTGTGTGATCCATAGTTGCTCTGTATGTTATGCCTACCATGTGAATCTGCTCGTTTTTGCAAGGCTCTGGGTTGTATTAGTGTAGCACAAAGCAATATATTCCATCAGCGCAAGGATTTCTCCTTGTGCAATGGAAGGTTCTTCCCCTCTTGTCAGGGGCTGGACTGAGGAGGAATGGTGGGAAACTCTCCCCCTCTTCCCGCACCTTCTTGAGAAGAGGATAGTATAGATTTAGAACAATGGTTTGCAGAAGGTCATAGTTCAGAGGCTGCAGAGGGGAGAAGCTGGGAAATATTGGGAGAGCAGCAGGAAGAAGAAGCTCTAGGGGAGAGACAGCTGACAGACTCAGTGTCTCTTGAAAGCATTCCTGACCCCTGCTCTCCCAGAACCAGGTATGCCATGAGAGTAGTAGAACGGAAAGCTCAGAGGCAGAAAGCACAGATCAGCCGGCACAGGGGTGACGTAGAATAGGAGGGACTGAGGGGGTGGACTTTACTTGGAGCAACACCATTATCTAAGAGAGACCTCATTCCTTTGACTCTCTCTCTCTCTCTCTGTGAATATTAAATAAACTACTAGGTAAGAACTCTTCTTGTTTATCTGTGTGGCGTTTGCCCATTCATTTAGAGCCTGTCTGTACAGGGGGAAAAAAGAAAGGGTTAAAGATGTAGACCAATAGGAAAGCTGGAGGCGGAGCCTACATGTGTATAAAAGGGCTTAGCCTGAGGTTTGTTTGAGTTGTTGGTGGGTAGTTGGTTAGTTTTAGTGGGTTGGCTGGTTGGGAAAGGCAGTTGGAGAAGCAGTTGGCAGGCAGTTGGAAATAGAGAGACAGGGCAGTTGGTTCTTGCGTAAGGGGAGGTAGAAGAGATAGAGAGATAGAGAGAGGAAAATAAGACTAAGAAAGTAAAGAAGAACAATGTTTGGAATGCCAGAAAAGTTTGTTTGTGTCTGAAATAAAATACACTCTTCTTTATTAATTGAGAACCTGACTGAAGCTAAAGTGATTTTACCAGGGAGGACCTGGTTGGTGGCAGCGGATTAATGGTGTATGGGTCAATAGTCCATGAGACGACCAGGGGCTCCATTTGAATGCCACAATCTGCTTCTTGGCATCCCACCACGGGAGGGATAGAATTCCTTGATGCCTGACACCTCTCCAACCCCCAGCACTCCCTAAATATGTTCTGGGGGTCCCCAACCCCACACAGCAGATTTTGAGGACAGTGAAGGGAACACACAGGGGGTGGGGCGGAGGAAGAAACCTCAATGCTTTATTTAAAAATTCTTTCTGCTATTTACTTGAATACTCCTCATGTGGTGCCTGTGAAGGCCACAGAGTCCCATCTGGCCCACTGAAAATAGACTTGAAAGAAGGCTTGTCTCACAGTAGCCAGCCTGCCCACTGGCAGACTCCTGATGCTTCCACAACCACCTATTCCCAGGACTCGAGTCAACTTCGTTTCAGTGCCTCCTCCTCTCAGTGCAGTTTGTTGTCTTTTGCCAGCCCTGGAGTGGAGGGGCTGCTAGAACTTCAGCTTGGCACCCAAGGAGGGTGTGGCCTGGAGAAGGGGTGTGGCCTGGGGAGAATCCCGTGGCATAGACCATAGGACCCAACTCCTAGGGGCTGAATCCCCCCAATAAAATATCTAAGGGTGCTGGGCCCCTTCAAAGTTGATGGGCATAGCCATTCAAATGGTGTTTGTGCAACGTGTCATATGGTCAATTATGTGAGGCTGGGCTTACCTGCCCCTCCTATATTTTATTCAAGTTGGCACCTCTGGAATAGACTTAGAGGCCTTGTTGTTGTTTAGTTGTTTAGTCGTGTCTGACTCTTCATGACCCCATGGACCAGAGCACGCCAGGCACTCCTGTCTTCCACTGCCACCCGCAGTTTGGTCAAACTCATGCTGGTAGCCTCGAGAACACTATCCAACCATCTCATCCTCTGTCGTCCCCTTCTCCTTTTGCCCTCCATCTTTCCCAACATCAGGGTCTTTTCCAGGGAGTCTTCTCTTCTCATGAGGTGGCCAAAGTATTGGAGCCTCAGCTTCACGATCTGTCCTTCCAGTGAGCACTCAGGGCTGATTTCCTTCAGTATGGATAGGTGTGATCTTCTTGCAGTCCATGGGACTCTCAGGAGTCTCCTCTAGCACCAACTTAGAGGCCTACCAGGCTGCAATTGGACCTGCAGTGGTACCTCACTTGTCAAATGTAATCCATCCCGGAAAACCATTCGACTTCTGAAACATTCAACAACCAAGGCACAAAGGGAAATTGTCAATTTCAGTGGTGAAAATCGGAAAAAAAACATGCCTTAGAAGCCGTTTGACTTCCGAGGCATGTTTGAAAGTGGAAGGAATTCCTTCTGGGTTTTCGGTGTTTGAAAACCAAAATGTTCGGATTCCGAGACGCTCAGAAACCGAGGTACCACTGTACAAAACAAAAACAAAAAACAGTCTGTACATGTTGCTTATATCCTTGTGTTGAACAGACCTCTTTCAAAATATAAAGCAGATAGATTATATCTTCCCCCCACTTACAAATGTTGGAATGCACATTTTCATGATGGCTGATATGCCCTGTGTTTTTCCTCTTCTTCAGATATCTTTCAATTAATTAAGAAGGACTATTGCATAGTACTGCCATCAGTGTCTGAGTTCATTACATTTCCTTCCTCTGAGCCCTTTATACAACCACCTATCCAGGCAACCTTAGAGCTATTGTAGGGAACATCAGAAGACATTGCAATCATATTAGCAGACCTTTAATTATTCAGAGTTCTTTCTGATAAAATGGTGCTGCAGGACAATGGAAGCAAGAGCTAATTCCCGGCAGATTAGATTAGATCCCTCCCCCGCCCTTTTCTGTCTGTAATTATTTCTATCACATAAGTTATTTGCTATGCAAGCTTACCTTCAAAAGCATGTTTGTTAAAAAGAGAAAAGGGAAGAAATCCTTTGTAGGCCCTACAGATGATTAAACAGTTTTGACAGAGCATGATGAATAATAATGATGAAGACCTGTCAAATGGAATTTTAAACACTTTGGCCTGTGCCTTGGAAGAATATCTGCTCTCAAATTTATAACACATTTTTTTTTCCATAAGGAGAAATGGATATGGTGGGTGGGGGGAACTGAGGGGGATGTTTAAACCCATTTGCTCATCACCGACGTTTCACAAGCAGTTTCTTGTGGCGCACCAACCAAAATATACATTATCCCATTGCAGTCCTCAGTAGGACCACATCTGGTCATGCAAAACTCCACTTTGACCAGAGCTTGCATAAATAGCTGTGAAACAGCTATCGTGTGCTTTGGTGCACTTACAGTCTTCTCCTGAGGGTTTGCTGTTCCAGTGCGTTAAGTGGCTGATCTTATTGCATCAGTATCATGACACAAAATCATGAAGCTACAGCACTGTTGACAACGATGTTACTCTGGTGCAACTAACAGATCCGGTGGTTCAAATATTTAGGATCAGAACGGTAGATGACTGATAATGAGTCAACAACACATTTTCGGTTTACTGTATATGTGCATCCTGACCTACCTAGTACCATAGAAACACTGGACCGGAAAGCCTGGATTGTGAAAGAGCTTAAACTGAGATAACAAAAGCCATCAAATGTTTGCTTTGCACAGGCTTGCCATACGTAACAAAAATTCCTGACATGTCCTAGATTTCGGGTGTAAAAATGGTATCGGGAGGGGGGATTTTGCCCATGTGGCAAAATATCAGGGAAAACCCAGATGTACAGCTCAAACATCACTATTTTGGGGGTTTAGGTTTCTCCCCCAAAAACAATTTTGGGGTCTTCCAGAAAAACATCAACAACTTTGCGAGTGACAAAAATTTTACTTTTTGAAATATGGCAGCCCTAGCTTTGCATTTCATATTTCTTTGTCTGTAAGCTTTTTCTTTGTCCAGGAAGTCCAGAACCTTTTAATTGAGGTTTGCTTATCAGGCAAATATTGGGACGCGGGTGGTGCTGTGGGTAAAAGCCTCAGCGCCTAGGGCTTGCCGATCGAAAGGTCAGCGGTTCGAATCCCTGCGGCGGGGTGCACTCCCGCTGTTCGGTCCCAGCGCCTGCCAACCTAGCAGTTCGAAAGCACTCTCGGGTGCAAGTAGATAAATAGGGACCGCTTACTAGCGGGAAGGTAAACGGCGTTTCCATGTGCGGCTCTGGCTCGCCAGAGCAGCGATGTCACGCTGGCCACGTGACCCGGAAGTGTCTTCGGAGAGCGCTGGCCCCCGGCCTCTTGAGTGAGATGGGCGCACAACCCTAGAGTCTGTCAAGACTGGCCCGTAAGGGCAGGGGTACCTTTACCTTTACCTTTTTATCAGGCAAATAAGGCGTATGCTGTACTTGGAGTGGTTGTTTCTAAAAGTTGTGTGTGTGTGTGTGTGTTCACTGAGAAACATAAGAATACAATATAATTCACCGCAAGGTATGCTCCAGGCAATTTGAAACTGAAGTTATCAAGAAAAACAACATTTTTTTCATTACTAATGTGCAATTTTTAAAAACATATCTACTATTTTTCAGTTTCAATCTGCGAGCGATCAGAATAATGAAACCTAATCAATACCATACGGATATGATGGAACAGACCAAAATAATCATTCAATGGAATTTGTTATTGTTGGTGTCCTCCATCCCTTCCTTTTACATATATTTTTTTTTTATACATTGGTGATAGCTCCGTTGAAATCACCTTATGGGATATACAAATGTGAAAGAAAATAATATTAGTTCAGGGATAGGTATTTATTATACCTGCATCCGTGCCAATTTGCAATACAGTGCACACAGCAGTTATATTCAGCTCCTCAATATCAGTTCAGGGCCTGACTAAGCAGATCCTGTACCATGCACAAAAAAGGGCTGTCTAGTTCAACTTCCAAAACCAATTGAGAATTCTCCATTTCCCTGAGCTGTGTATTATTTCATAGAATCATAGAGTTGGAAGAGACCACAAGGGCCATCGAGTCCAACCCCCTGCCAAGCAGGAAACACCATCAGAGCACTCCTGACATATGGCTGTCAAGCCTCTGCTTAAAGACATCCAAAGAAGAAGACTCCACCACACTCCTTGGCAGCAAATTGCCATTCTGGCAATGCATACGCAATGAAATGGTCTTGGTGAAATTGTTCTTTTCGTTTTAATCATTTGGAACTGTTTTCATGGTGTTTTATGTGTCAGATGCACACGCTCCTATACACCCCAACGTTATAGTGTATGAGCTGCTGGTATAGAAATACTTTTATAAATGCAATACAAATAAAATAAATAAACATCTGGATGACCGCAGGTTCCCCATCCCTGGTCTACAGGATGTTGGCTTTTAGTTAGAAGCAAGGGCCACCAAAACCAAATAGATTAATAACTATCCATGCTAAGGAACTGTGTACAGTTAGTTGATTATAACAAATAAAAATGGCAAAACTATCTACAAGAGTTACAAGAAAAGAAAAGAAAAGAAAAGAAAAGAAAAAACTTGTAATTTACCATACTTCTGAGAAGCAGGAGGGCAAGATCAGATGTATTGACTGATCAATGATAACACCCCTAAAAGCATAATCCAATCAATATATTGATGATAAATGTTCCAGTTTTGCCTCCCATGTTCCAAGGTGGAGTGGTGGTCAGAAGAAAGCACAGTGTGCTGATAAAATGTTTGCAGATTGACTGAATCAGGTAGGAATATTTATTCTGAAAGGTTAACAAAAGGTATGCTGATTAACGAGTAAATAAAGGAATCTTGGGTCATGTTTAATTACACCAGAATTGTAATCATCATTAATCAACATGCACACTCCAGCCTCCCAGGGGATAATAAGATATAAGACTTCTTTAATGTCTATATTGGCCTACATCTGTCATGGCGTCCTTTGCCTATTGACTTTACAGTTGTGGAACAGGATATCAATATTTTAAAGTTGCATAGGACTCTAGTAAAGATGGAGAGGAAGAAAAAGTAGAAAGAATGCCTTGATGGCTGAATAGGAAGAACAAAGCCAGCAGTCTCTAATTAACATTAGATGAAAGAGCAGAGGGGGAATGGTGAAAAGGGAAAAAAAAGAGGATTTAAACCCATAGGTACCCTCATAAGAGCTGGAAAGGTAAAGGTAAAGGGACCCCTGACCATTAGGTCCAGTCGTGACTGACTCTGGGGTTGCGGTGCTCATCTCGCTTTACTGGCCAAGGGAGCCGGCATACAGCTTCCGGGTCATGTGGCCAGCATGACTAAGCCACTTCTGGTGAACCAGAGCAGCGCAGGGAAACGCCGTTTACCTCCCCATCGGAGCGGTACCTATTTATCTACTTGCACTTTGACGTGCTTTGGAACTGCTAGGTGGGCAGGAGCTGGGACCAAGCAACGGGAGCTCACCCCGTCACGGGGATTCGAACTGCTGACCTTCTGATCGGCAAGTCCTAGGCTCTGTGGTTTAACCCACAGCGCCATAGAGTCTCCCAAGAGCTGGAAACTATGGAGCAATTGATGAAAAAAGGAAATATGTAGCATCTTTACCCCCTAAAAAATGGGGGAGGAAGAGAGACACATAAGAGAACTGGTATATTCTGTGAGAACTATAATTCCTTTATAATGCCAAGAAAACATGCAGCGCGCACAAAAGCAGCCCCGGGTAAGGCTGATTTCAGTTTGAATTTACCTTTCAGAAGTGAAGCCTTTCCATTTTGCCCAATTGCAATTGTTGATTTCTTGCTGTGGTTGTGGTTGTGGTGGGGAATTGTGCCTGGCAATGCAGAGTGTGTGTCTGTATGTGTGTGTTCTGTTGCTTCCCTAGCTTTCCATTCCGAACGTGGCACCGAAAGTCACAGAAAGAGATGACGAGATGTCATCCCTCAAATCCATTCGGCTTCTCAAGCTGAACTGAATAATGACAGGAAGTCCAAGGAGAAAAAGGCCAGAGGGGAAATCGAGAGAGTGAAATGGTGGACGGCACACAAGGTGAGCTGCGAGAGGTTTGCTTAAACAAATAAATGGCTGGACGCATCAGCAGTTATGCAGACACTGTGCGTGCCTATAGTTCAAGTATAGTTCTGAAAGGGATATTTAATTTTCAATTCTTATTTATTTGTTGACCAATGAGAAAAACTTCAGTTGATTAATCCTCTACATTTTCCCTGATTGATTAATGAACTGGTTAAACCGAAATGTGTTTGCGTCCTGTGAAAATGTCCAAATAGGTCTCCCTTTTTTATTTTGTTTTTATTTTTATAAAGTAATAAATAAGAATAAAAATGTGCACCCCACCCCCAAGACCATTTCATTGTAACTATCCATCCTCCCAAAATTTCAACACCTCTTGCGCTGGTTTGATCCCTTTCCGTTTTAACAGTACAAATTCTACAAACACCCTCCATATCTCCTCAAAATCATTTCTCCTGCATATTCCCCATCTTACCTTAATGGCACATGTTGATTTATCATTAATAGCTATATCCCACACCTCTTTATACCAGTCTTCCAATTTATATTCTGCTTGCTCCTTCCACTTCCTAGCTATAATAATTTGTGCAGCTGTCAATAAATTTGTGAGCAAAGGCCTTCATAGCCTGTGAACTTTCCAGGTCTCACTTTTTTAAAAGAAGCTGAAGGAAGATTCAAATAGCATGCCATTTAATATACAGATACTACCGTTTATTGTTGAAAGAAAAGGGTTCCTTATTTCCACTGTTCATTCTACCTTACAATACCATCTTACATACCGAAACCAAAATAGTTTCTCTAAACAAACAAGTGCTTTTTTTAAAAAAAAATATTTATTAGAAGTTTAGAAATTACAGAAGAAAGAAAAAAGAAGAAGAAGAAACAATAAAAAGTTTAACAAAACATACATTACAATTACAATAAAAAGGCAATACAACAATACAGAAAAAAAGAAAGAAAGAAAAAAACACTAAACACACACATCCAATATTCCATATCATTACCTTTCATTAACTTGTTTCATCGACCTCCTCACACCTCCCTTTTTTGTATTCTATTTCAGTTAACTATTTCAGCAAATTCTTTCCATCTTTCTCAATTTTTGTTCTATAATTTATCTTAACAGTCTAACCTTAAATTTTTCATTTTATCCCGTTATCAATCCACTTTTACTTAATTCTTTATTACATTTCTGCTAAGACCATATGACTTCATTCCAGCATCCTTCTAACATTCATTAATTTTACAATGTTTTTGTAGATAAGCTTTAAATTTTTTCCAATCTTCTTCCACCGACTCTTCTCCCTGGTCTCGGATTCTGCCAGTCATTTCCGCCAGTTCCATGTAATCCATCAACTTCATCTGCCATTCTTCCCTGGTGGGTAGATCTTGTGTCTTCCAATACTTTGCAATAAGTATTCTTGCTGCTGTTGTGGCGTACAAGAAAAAAGTCCTGTCTTTCTTTGGCACCAATTGGCTGACCATGCCCAGGAGAAAGGCCTCTGGTTTCTTAACTCACAGACCCAGCACTGTCTTTAGCACATGCGCCGCCGGGGTGCAAAGATCCTCCCAGCGCCCCCAAATTTAGTTTAGCCCCCAAATTAACTTTTATTATGCTTATGTCAGACACCACGCTTACACCTTATCTCTTGTTTAGGAAAGGAGGGAGGAAAAAGAAACAAACTTTTTTCTTTGCTCACTTATTTACAATACACTTATACTTAAGTATACAACACCACCCCACTTAAACCTATAAGTATTGTTTAGGCACCCACTTAGGAGAAACATCAGTCATGACCCCGCTGCTGCACAGCAGCTCAATACAATATGTAACATAATATTTTCATGTAAGAGTTAATTTTGCGTGCCCTGTGCCATTGTGAATGACAAGAGCCGTCGTTGAGTCTGACAAGTGCCATCATTGTGAATGACAAGCGCCACCGCTTGTCTTTGGTAAATGAGCGCACAAAGGCGAAAGTCCTTTAGTGAAACTGTAGGTATACATTTCGGTAATACCTATATGTATTTTGTTCTTCTAGCTTGATCAAAATTATTTATTATTTCATAACAGGTAGATAGTTAAGAGCTTAGGCGGCTTCAGCGGCGGGTGGCAAGAGCCCCTCACAAATCAGCGCCTGGGTGCCCTGCACCCCTCGCACCCCTGGCCCTTCACAGACCAATGGGTTAAAATGTGCCCTCATTTACACATGGCCTCCCATGGAATGATCAATTGAAGCTGCCCCTGATTCAGTTACAGGTGGTGCCCATTTTGGGCTTGTTCAATCGATGTGGGATCACTGGCACGCAGTCCTTTTGGACCCGGACGAAGAAGGCAGAATGGGGGGGGGGGGTAGAACAGGGTGGAATGGGGGTGTGGGACACTTATACATGCTCTTCCAACAGACACATGAGGGTTAGGTATGGAACCCCTGAGCAAATGGTTTCTGCCTTTATAAGACCCTATTTTGTTGAACAAAGGTCCGTATAGTAAAAGCTATGGTTTTCCCAGTGGTGATGTATGGAAGTGAGAGCTGGACCATAAAGAAGGCTGATCGCCGAAGAATTGACGCTTTTGAATTATGGTGCTGGAGGAAACTCTTGGAGGAAACTCTTGAGAGTCCCATGGACTGCAAGGAGATCAAATGCATCCATTCTTAAGGAAATCAGCCCTGAGTGCTCACTGGAAGGACAGATCATGAAGCTGAGGCTCCAATACTTTGGCCACCTCATGAGAAGAGAAGACTCACTGGAAAAGACCCTGATGTTGGGAAAGATGGAGGGCACAAGGAGAAGGGGACGACAGAGGACGAGATGGTTAGACAGTGTTCTCGAAGCTACAAACATGAATCTGACCAAACTGCAGGTGGCAGTGGAAGACAGGAGTGCCTGGCGTGCTCTGGTCCATGGGGTCACGAAGAGTCGGACACGACTGAACGACTAAACAACAACAACAACGAATTTTGTTGATTTCACCTGTGTGTTAAGAACATGCCTATTTGGGGCTGGAGAGTTCTAGGTTCAGCTAGTGAGTATCTGATTTTAAAGAGCATTTTTCTAAAATATATCACAAGTGCCCACACTGACAGCCGTCCTGCGCTGTGAGCTCTTGTATGAAGTACATTTTGGTTGTTGTATGTGTGTCCTAGTTTAGTTTGATTATGTACCGTGCCTTCTAATCAGAGCTGAAACATTATTATGAGAGGTTGAACCATAAAATGCCTATTTTAAGAAGGTATATAAATTGCAGACACATCTTTCTCCTGTTAATGGACATGACCATTTGATTTGGGGAAAATGAAAAAGAACTTAAATTCTCATATAACCATGGTGTATGATGGAAATAGACACAGGTCTCACTATCCAAACACAATGTGTTCCCAGGAAATTGTTAGGTGAGCGTTCTCATAAGAAGTCAATGCTTTCCACTGATTCCTATGGGAAATTTTATAATGTGTTCCTGGCCAAAGAATTTTGACCCCAAAATGGTTGAAAACCCAGAACCACCCCCACCCTGAAACCTTGAATAAGGCAAAAATAGGGAGGGATGCTTTTTTATTTATCTAATGTCTCCCCTTCCTTCTCTCTCCCACAGTGGTTTCTAACAAAACAACTGCTGCGATCCAGCAAAACACAAAAAAGTAAGGCTTGTTTTAGAAGGGACATGGGTGACACTGTGGTCTAAACCACTGGGCCTAGGGCTCGCCGATCGGAAGGTCAGCAGTTCGAATCCCTGCGATGGGGTGAGCTCCTGTTGTTCGGTCCCAGTTCCTGCCAACCTAGGAGTTGGAAACCATGTCAAAGCGCATGTAGATAAATAGGTACCGCTCTGGTGGGAAGGTAAACAGCATTTTCATGGGCTGCTCTGGTTTCACCAGAAGCGGCTTAGTCATGCTGGCCACATGACCCGGAAAAACTGTCTGCGGACAAACGTTGGCTCCCTCAGCCTGTAAAGTGAGATGAACTCCGTAACCCCAGAGTCATTCATGACTGGACTTAACTGTCAGGGGTCCTTTACCTTTACCTTACCACATGCAGGTCTTGTAGCTTGGATATCTGAATCTGTGGTGTGTATAGCAAAGTCAGGGTACTAATCTGTTGTGTTCAGTTCAGTGAATGTCCAAATAACAAGTGTTTGCATAGCTAAGCCTGCATGTATATGATAATTTAAGAAGATTTCTGGATTCCTTGGGACCTCTATAGCCTATAGGCTCTTGCACAAACCTATACCCTATATAGCTGCCACAAAGCACCCAACTCTCTGATTAAAGTCCTGCATTATTGTTGTTTTTCAGCTGATGCTCCGAGTCAGGTAAAGGCTGGTGTCAAATTTTTGAGAACAACATGATGACAAACTTTAAAGTGCAAGGACTTTGGACTATCTATCAGATCTTGCAGCTCGAGCCTTTTTGGCAGTGTTTTGATTTGTTTGGTCATATTGCATTCTCGCGAGGCAGTCTGCCAAAGCTACAAAACGGTCCTCTGAGACGAGATGGAGACAAGCTGTCACTGTTATACAAAGGGGGACGTCCTGGTTAAAGAGCACACCTGCGCAGCACATTGCTGGAGAAGAGGATAAAATGAAATAGAATTCAATGGAACTAAAAAATAAATAACCTTCAGTCACGATTGTCCTAGCTGGCTTGTAGGACAACGGCCTATTTCTCACTGTGGGCTGTTCTGCTACAGCTGTGGGTTCACTGAAAGGAACATTCCTTTTGGGGGACAAAAATCCAACCATGTCATAGATTGATACAGCAGACTTTCTTTCTATTGTACAGATAAGCAGGGCTACAACCAATAGGTCCATGTATCAAAGAAGCAGATTTAATCTGAAAACTATTGGGATGAACTTCCTAATGGTTATGAGTTGCTGACAGTGAAATAAAGCACCTCAGGACAAGTTTAGGGCTAGGCAATATCTGTTTTTCAACATCGCAATATATCACCAGCTAAACATCGCAATATATTGATATATCACAATGTCTGAAATAAGGTTGGAACTATGCAGAGGCGACCCTGTAGGGCTGGGTGAAACCTGTTTTTCAGCATTGTGATATTATTATTATTATTTTAATTTATATACCTGAAAGAGCGTCTCTACCCCTATCATTCAGCCCGAGCACTGAGGTCCAGGGCCGAGGGCCTTCTGGTGGTTCCCTCACTGCGAGAAGTGAAGTTACAGGGAACCAGGCAGAGGGCCTTCTCGGTAGTGGCGCCCACCCTGTGGAACGCCCTCCCATCAGATGTCAAAGAAATAAACAATTATCTGACGTTTAGGGAAGTTTTTAATGACTGATGTTTTAATGTATTTTTAATCTTATGTTGGAAGTCACTCAGTGTGGCTGGGGAAATCAGCCAGATGGGTGGTGCATAAATAATATATTATTATTATTATTATTATTATTATTATTATTATTATTATTATACACTGCCCTATACCCAGAGGTTTCTGGGTGGTTCACCAGATAAACATTGTGATATCATAATGTCTGAAATAAGGATGGAACTATGTAGAGGCATTGACTGGCTTCACAGATTTTCCCACATTATGATTTTTACACACACACACACACACATACACACAAACACCATGATTTGTGATATATTGCCAGGTCAAAAATTGAGAGCCAGTGTGGTGTAGTGGTTAAGAGCGGTAGTCTCGTAATCTGGGGAACCGGGTTCGAGCCTCCACTCCTCCACATGCAGCTGCTGGGTGACCTTGGGCCAGTCACACTTCTTTGAAGTCTCTCAGCCCCACTCACCTCACAGAGTGTTTGTTGTGGGGGAGGAAGGGAAAGGAGAATGTTAGCTGCTTTGAGACTCCTTAAAGGGAGTGAAAGGCGGGATATCAAATCCAAACTCTTCTTCTTCTAAAAATTATGAAACTGTTTTCATGATATGGACTTCAGATTGGTTTTGGACAATATATCAATATATCGCCCAACCCTATACATTATCAGATTTTATTTACTGGAGTTGTACAGTGGTGCCCCGCAAGACGAATGCCTCTGCAGACGGAAAACCCGCAAGATGAAAGGGTTTTCCGTCTGCAGAGGCGCTTCGCAAGACGAATTTCCCTATGGGCTTGCTTCGCAAGACGAAAAATGACGAAAAAAATCGATATTTTTTTTTTTGCTCCAAAACCCCTTATTCTGAATCGCTAAGCTGCTAAAAGCATTTTAGCAGCAAAACCGCTAACCCCCCCCTAAAAAAGCCGTTTTTTGCCCTTTTTTAGCCAATAGCGCTAATAGCGCTACTCCGTCAATGGGCTTGCTTCGCAAGACGAAAAAACCGCAAGACGAAAAGACTCCCGGAACGGATTCTTTTCGTCTTGCGAGGCACCACTGTATATTGCTTTGGAAAGTTTTAATTAAGAGAATTGATTTTCTCCTCCATCCCTAGTCCCAAGTGATAGTGGCAGGATTTGTTTGTTTGTTTGTTTAAAAAAAGAGATACAAGTCTGCCATCACTGCTACTGGTGGGTCCTGTAACCAGTTAGAAAATGGCCAACCCTCAGATTGGCAAAACAGCTCCCGCATTAAAATGTCTATTAATGTGCGGACAAATTTCGGTGGCATTTTTTTATCAGCGCTAGATCTCTTATACGTTCGGGCTTTGTTAACAAATCCTCTACTGTTTTCAGAAAGCAGAAAAACCTCAACATTTTTTTTCAAAAAAATTACTTTATGAGATGATTGCTGGGAAATCTAGATGACATTCCAAGTGCAAGCGTTGAAAGAATGTAACGAAACTGCCAAACAACACTTGGAAGTGTTCGAGTTTCTATTGATAGTCTCTTGCAAAGAGTCAGTTCTTGGTTGTCAGAGGTAATAAAGTTCTGCAATATAAGGCTCTTAAAGCTCCAACAGCCACAAATCTCCAAATTGGACAGGCTGTATGACAAGTTGAGCAACTTTAAAGGAATTGTCAAGAAGTTAACAGCACCTGACTCTAATGTGTTCAAGGAACTGCAGAACAACCTTCAAAATATGAATCAGAAAATTACTTTTTTTCCTTCCCTGTGAAATCAGATGCTTGTTATATGGTAGGGGTAGCCAACCTGGCTGGCAATTGTCCTTATTATGTTAATGGAGAAGCATTTTCTGTATTTGTTATTGTTCATTAGTTCACCTTTCATTGGCTTCAAATAAATAAATGTTGCCCTTTTTTTTACATTTTCTCGAGACTTTTGTATAAAGTGACTGACAAATATAATTAATAGTAATAATAGTAATTGATAATGATGATAATTATGTTGTTCCTGTTGGACTACAACTTCCATCAGCTCCAGTTGACATGGCCAATAGTCAGAGATGATGGAGAGTGACTAGCCCTGGTGAGGAGAATTGGAAGTTCAGTACAATGGCTAGCACCTTATCAATAATTTTTGTGGTGTGTTTCTGCAACTTCTACTTTTTCATATCCTTAGGATGCCAAAGAGTCATACTGCCTAGAAAATATAATTAAGTAACTGTGTTCCTTTCCCTTAAAAGACAACCACTGGTTTCCAGTGATTTTTAGCTTGGTCTGGGATCTTTAAGACAATGTTGTTTTCAGAAGGGAAGGTCACTTTGATGAAAGGTGGAGCTAGCTATAAATGCACGTGTTGTAGTCATCTTTATATGTGATTTATGCTTGGTTGTGTTGTGTATGTGTGGTACCCATGATAGTTTGTTCCGGTTTGTTCCCCTGCTGGGAAGCATTTATAGACGGCTGTTTCTGTCTTTCGTTTTAGTGTGTTTTTGAGCAAGGAAACATCTCGCATTCAGTCCTTGTCTAATATGGCGGTGAATTTTAATTCCTAGAAATTTATGTTAAAGAACTTGTTGCTGATTGGGACACTTCTTGCTTCCATTTATGTGTAATGCACATGTATGGATGTATTTATAGGTAGGTATAGGTATATATAAGGTATATATAAGGAACGCAGGTGGCGCTGTGGTCTATACATTTCACTTCGTTCTGAGAAAGCTCAGTTACTCTTCTTTGCCTTTGATTTTTTTCCACCTTTGATTTTGTATCACAAATGAAACGGGGAGACTTTGATTAACAGGATTTCACAGGATTCTTTAAATTTTAGTTGCTCATACAGACCTCTATCACATCTGCCGCCTGAACCTGAGGTCCATCAATTGCCTATTAGCAGGAACGCAGGGGTGACCTAAAGTCTCTTCCTCTCATTTGAGCAACATATGAGCCTCCCTTTGTGTGACCAGTCTTTTTAGAAAGTTTTGCAGCTTCCAAACTTTATTGAAAATATATATAATTTGATAAGAAATCTTGTCCACAACATCGATCCAGTATCTAGTTAGCAGAGGAAAGATGTGATCTAACAGTACAGGATAAAGCACTAATTGATTTCTCAGAGGAGTCTTCTTGATTTATGTCAGTGTGTATAGGAAGACAGAGAAGTGAGTTCCCTTAAAATAACAATAAAAACAAGTAAAGTGATCACAATTACAACACAGTAGCAAACTGCTTCCTGCAAGAGTTAATGTGAAAATATTTTTAAGGCACATTTTGTGGGGTGCCTTTTTAGCTTATCAGCTAAATCATCGTCATGGTAAGTTACTTGCTGTAACAACCAATACTTATAACTAGGGACAGTCTGTTTCCAGTCACCCCATTCCCCAGTTTTCCCTATGTTCATTCATACATATGTTTCCTTTCCCCCACCGCATTAATTTGTGTATTAAAAAATGTG
This sequence comes from Podarcis tiliguerta, assembly GCF_965153285.1. Classification (NCBI taxonomy): domain Eukaryota; kingdom Metazoa; phylum Chordata; class Lepidosauria; order Squamata; family Lacertidae; genus Podarcis; species Podarcis tiliguerta. The sequence continues at coordinate 16,156,556 of NC_139534.1, read as the reverse complement.
CAATATATATATATATTTAAAAAACCATTTTAGCACATATAACTATGTTTTTCATCTCAACATATACATTTCTGTATGTACTTTATCCTGAGATGGACATTTTTGAGAAAGATCTCCCCACCCCTTTCTTTCCCTAACCCAAGAACTTTTATTGCAAAATTAAGTAGGAAAGTTGCTGTTGTTAAGCAAAGTTATGTTCTGATTCACTCATTAGATCATTCCCATCAGAAATTAAAAGCAAACCCAGGTCCTTAAGAATCCATGCTGTTCAGAACGACGACTTCAGGGCTTCAATGTTCTTTACCAGAAACAGTTTTCAGAATTGTAAGACACCTGCAAAATCTTAGCTCTGACCTCCATAAAAGTCATTTCTTTTTGCCAGAGTTAAAAACAACAGACCATCTTCCCTAATATGTTTTAAAGTGAGCGGGGGGGGGGGGGGACTGATTCACCTTGTAAAAAGGCAAACATCTGTCAGTCCCTGCTTCAGGTACAAGCTTATCACAGCCTCAGTGATTTTCTATACGCGCAGGAGCTCTGACAGATAAGGGGCAAGGGGGTTGCGTTCTTCACAGGATGCAAACATCATTTCCCCTGCAGTAAAAATAGACGCACTAAACCCAACATCCCACAGTTGCTTTCTACAAAGGCCATTAAGGCTCTGCCATTTGAATGCACGAGGCCATTAGTGTTGATCTTGTCTCTGCGGCGAGGGTAAATAACTTGTCTTTAGAATAACAGATATATGTTTCCTGCAGACAATCACTGAAGAGCCAGATAGAATCCCCAAAATCAGTGTAGACAAATATAGCAAGTACTGCTTGAGACAGTTATGGGCCTTGGAGAGGGAAATTGACTGATCAACCAGACACCACCTCTAGCTGCTCACTAACACACTGATGGATGGTGCTGCTGCTGCCGTCACATCAGTTCCTGTGTGATTGACAGATTGGTAGACTGAGAAAACGAGGAACTGCTTATTCCCCACCTAATCACACCAGATCCATTCGGAGGAATAGGCTTCTGATAGGTGCAAGGAGCTAGTGTTTTTAGTCACAGGGTAAGGGAAAGGAGAATTTTGGGACAACCTAAGGATGAGACCACACTGAAACTGTAGTCTATCATTTTGCTCTTTGCAGTCCCAAAGCAAGTCAATGGCAGGACTTCAGAATCAGGGGAGGGGCTCCCTGAAGTGAGCCAAAGCAAATGGGGCCCAATACAAAATACTGAAGTGAGCTCAAAAGTGAAGAGAGGGCTTTCTCAGAGCCATGATGACTACATGTTCCCTCAGTGGCCAGAGGACTGGAGAAGATCAGTCTACATCCCAATCCCAAAAAAGGGCAGTGCCAAAGAATGCTCCAACTACCGCACAATTGCACTCATTTCACACGCTAGCAAGGTTATGCTTAAAATTCTACAAGGCAGGCTTAAGCAGTATGTGGACGAAGAACTCCCAGAAGTGCAACCTGGATTTTGAAGGGGCAGAGGAACCAGAGACCAAATTGCAAACATGCACTGGATTATGGAGAAAGCTAGAGAGTTCCAAAAAGACATCTACTTCTGCTTCATTGACTATGCAAAAGCCTTTGACTGTGTCGATCACAGCAAACTATGGCAAGTTCTTAAAGAAATGGGAGTGCCTGATCACCTCATCTGTCTCCTGAGAAATCTCTATGTGGGACAAGAAGCTACAGTTAGAACTGGATATGGAACAACTTATTGGTTCAAAATTGGGAAACGAGTACGACAAGGCTGTATATTGTCTCCCTGCTTATTTAACTTATATGCAGAATTCATCATGCGAAAGGCTGGGCTGGATGAATCCCAAGCCAGAATTAAGATTGCCGGAAGAAATATCAACAACCTCAGATATGCAGATGACACAACCTTGATGGCAGAAAGTGAGGAGGAATTAAAGAACCTTTTAAAGAGGGTGAAAGAGGAGAGCGCAAAATATGGTCTGAAGCTCAACATCAAAAAAACGAAGATCATGGCCACTGGTCCCATCACCTCCTGGCAAATAGAAGGGGGAAAAATGGAGGCAGTGAGAGATTTTACTTTCTTGGGCTCCATGATCATTGCAGATGGTGACAGCAGCCACGAAATTAAAAGACGCCTGCTTCTTGGGAGAAAAGCAATGACAAACATGGACAACATCTTAAAAAGCAGAAACATCACCTTGCCAACAAAGGTCCGTATAGTTATAGCTATGGTTTTCCCAGTAGTGATGTATGGACGTGAGAGCTGGACCGTAAAGAAGGCTGATCGCTGAAGAATTGATGCTTTTGAATTATGGTGCTGGAGGAGACTCTTGAGAGCCCCACGGACTGCAAAGGAAATCAGCCCTGAGTGCTCAGTGGAAGGACAGATCGTGAAGCTGAGGCTCCAATACTTTGGCCACCTCATGAGAAGAGAAGACTCCCTGGAAAAGACCCTGATGTTGGGAAAGATTGAGGGCACAAGGAAAAGGGGATGACAGAGGACAAGATGGTTGGATAGTGTTCTCGAAGCTACCAGCATGAGTTTGACCAAACTGCGGGAGGCAGTGGAAGACAGGAGTGCCTGGCGTGCTCTGGTCCATGGGGTCACCAAGAGTCGGACACGACTAAATGACTAAACAACAACAACATCCTTCCCTCACCCTTTCACTTGCAATAAAAGACTCCTGATGTCTATTAAACCACATCAGGAGAAACTGTTCTAACCACATTAGATCAGAGAAACTATGGTTTGTTTTCTGGTCCTGGTTTCAATCCTCCTCCGTAAGCAGTGATGAAAGCACAGTTTACTGGTTCAGCTATAATGGGAAACTGGTTTAATAAACCATAATGGGAACCGGGTGTGCAAGCAGAGGAGAAGTAGGGCACGGATGGACAGCATAAGGCTCATTCTTCTTCAGATAATGGTTTGTTATTGTCTTGGTAACCCATAGCTTAGATGAAACAACCCTTCATTTAAAAACGTCCACATTCTTTGCCACCTTTGAGGAACAACACTTGGTTTGGCAATTTCAGATTTATATGTCTGATCAGGTTGGTTACAGACTGGTAATACATTCTTATGGGTGTAGTGGGGGTTGCATTTAGGAATGCCAACCACTAGCTGTATTTATTATGATCCAATCAGTAAAACCATAGGAAGGCAGATTAACCAGTGTGCAGTCTGAAAAAACAACAGCAGCAATCTTCAAGAGCTGACCTTAGAAAGTACTGATCTCATCTCTGGGCATGTAGTGAGCCACCCATGTCCTATCAGATTCTCTCCTGCCCCCTTTCCATGACATCACAGATTTTGTCAGTCTCTGGCCAAGACTAATTGGCTACTCCTGAGCACTGACTGTTACTTCTTGTGGAATTAACCCAAGGGCCTAATATAACTGGATAACAATTAAAGAACAAAAACAACAGTAAATGCACATGGATGAACATATGACAGTAAAGAGGGTTTTTTGTGCTGGGGGAGAAGGGGCATTAATTTCTTCATTCCCAGGCCTGGTGTGATACCGTATCATCAAGTTTCTTATTAGAAATGCTGAGCATTGTCTTATGAATAAATGTTGATTTATGGCCTGATTATGGAGGCGTTATTTGTGTCATAGCTGCTTATTCCCTATAACCTGAATCTTTGAGTAATGATCAAATTAAGTATGATTTACTTGCTTCCTTTGCAGCTTTCCAATTCACAATATGATTTGGTTAAAGAAACTGAAGAAGGATTAAGAACCATACCGAACAAGACTTCGTATGCTGAGGGTGTATGATTAACTTAGCTATCTAAGCACATATATATTACAACTCCTTCATTCAACCTGCAAGCCATGGGGTTCTCCTTTCTCTGGTATGCACATGTGTTACGGGTTAACAGTGTGGCACTCTTTAAGAGAAAATTATACGAAAATGTTATATCAATGGTATCTAACACCGAGTAAGTTGGCAAAAATGTAGAAATCTAAATCAAATAAGTGTTGGAAATGTAAAGAGAAAGAAGGTTGTTTTTATCATATGGGGTGGTCTTGTAGTAAGGTTAAAGCTTACTGGGAAATGAGATATAATGTATTGAAAAAGATGTTTAAAATACCGTTTGTAAAAAACAACAACCCAGAAGCTTTCATTTTGGGAATTATAGGGACAGAACTTGTTGTTGTTGTTTAGTCGTTTAGTCGTGTCCGATTCTTCGTGACCCCGTGGACCAGAGCACGCCAGGCACTCCTGTCTTCCACTGCCTCCCGCAGTTTGATCACTGCCTTGCCGTGGTGAAGGGGCTTGAATAACTCAGAGAAGCTATGAACTATGCCGAGCAGGGCACCCAAGATGAACAGGTCATAGTGGAGAGTTTTGACCAAACGTGATCCACCTGGAGGAGGAACCAGCAAGCCACTCCAGTATCCCTGCCAAGAAAACTCCATGGACAAAGACAACAGGCATATAAAAGTTATGACGCTGGAAGATGAGCCCCTCAGGTCGGAAGGCGTCCAACATGCTACTGAGGAAGAGCGGAGGACAAGTACAAGCAGATTCAGAGCTGATGAAGCAGCTGGGCCAAAGCCAAAAGGACACTCAGTTGCGGATATGCCTGGAAGCGAAAGGAAAGTCCAATGCTGTAAAGAAAAATATTGCATAGGAACCTGGAATGTAAGAACTATGAACCTGGGTAAGTTGGATGTGGTTAAAAATGAGATGGCAAGAATAAATATTGACATCCTGGGCATCAGTGAACTAAAGTGGACAGGAATGGGCGAATTCAGTTCGGATGACCATCATATCTACTACTGTGGGCAAGAAACCCGTAAAAGAAATGGAGTGGCCCTCATAGTCAACAAAAGAGTGGCGAAAGCTGTACTGGGATGCAATCTCAAAAATGATAGAATGATCTCGATACGAATCCAAGGCAGACCTTTTAACATCACAGTAATCCAAGTTTATGCACCAACTACTGGTGCTGAAGAAACTGAAATTGAGCAATTCTATGAAGACTTACAACACCTTATAGAAGTGACACCAAAGAAGGATGTTCTTCTCATTATAGGGGATTGGAATGCTAAAGTAGGGAGTCAAGAGATAAAAGGAACAACTGGCAAGTTTGGCCTTGGAGTTCAAAACGAAGCAGGGCAAAGGCTAATAGAGTTCTGCCAAGAGAACAAGCTGGTCATCACAAACACGCTTTTCCAGCAACACAAGAGACGACTCTACACATGGACATCACCAGATGGGCAACATCGAAATCAGATTGATTATATACTCTGCAGCCAAAGATGGAGAAGCTCTATACAGTCAGCAAAAACTACCTAAACTTTATTCATGTATGTTGCTTCTGAATACCTGTTGCTGGGAAAGGCTTGAGAGGTCACAGAGGGTGACCAGGTTTGGTGGGAGGTAAGCTGTGTATTCTTCTCTTGCTTGGACTCTAATCCAAACTGAGGAACTCTCCTTTGATTGCCAGGCTTTTTGTTGCTGTTGTTTAGTCGTTTAGTCGTATCCGACTCTTCGTGACTCCATGGGCCAGAGCACGCCAGGCACTCCTGTCTTCCACTGCCTCCCACAGTTTGGTCAGACTCATGCTGGTAGCTTCGAGAACACTATCCAACCATCTTGTCCTCTGTCGTCCCCTTCTCCCTGTGCCCTCCATCTTTCCCAACATCAGGGTCTTTTCCAGAGAGTCTTCTCTTCTCATGAGGTGGCCAAAGTATTAGAGCCTCAGCTTCAGGATCTGTCCTTCCAGTGAGCACTCAGGGCTGATTTCCTTAAGAATGGATAGGTTTGATCTTCTTGCAGTCCATGGGACTCTCAAGAGTCTCCTCCAGCACCATAATTCAAAAGTATCAATTCTTCAGTGATCAGCCTTCTTTATGGTCCAGCTCTCACTTCCATACATTTTAGAAGTTCCCAAAGCTAGTTTCCAAGCTGGCATTATTAGAGGCAATATGTCTCTGAATAGATATGGAACAGCAGCAGCAAATGATGGCTTGCTAGCCCTGGTTGTGGGCTTCCTTGGGGCATCTGGTTGCCTCCTAGAAGAAGGAGGTTGTCGGAATCCAGAACGGGTGGAGCTTCGTCTAATGGCAACGGGGCTCTTCATATATTGACCAGCTGTTGGTGGGGGGAGGTGGAAAATTGGATTGAGGGAGATGGAATACATACTGGGAAAGGTTGAAAGCCTGCAGAGGAGCACTCCATGTTATGTACTGAAGTTCTCACCCTGGGCCAGCAGGGGGATACTGTAGATAGTTTTCACTCAGGTCCACATATGCAAATAAGGAATTGGAAGTGACGTTCAGCGACTGGATAGTTACAGAAAGTTGTTACTGTTGCCTTGTAGTTGAGCTCTATATAAGAAGGTTGGCTGAACCCTTCAGTTCAGTTCTGTTCTGGCCTGTGAATAAACAAGAGCTGTTTGAAGAATCACTGTGTTGTCTGATATGTTCACCCACAACTTAACACTCCACACTGTCACATTTTGTTATAGGCCCTACTTGCAGTTTGCCACATGAATCCTACTGTGCAAATTAAAATAACCTCATTTGCAGGCGAGGGTATTTCATAAAATTTGGAGGCCAAAATTGTGACTAGAATTTGCAAAAGGAGGGTCAGAGCAGAACATGATTGAAAATGAAATGAAATAAAAAACAAAGTCCCCAATGATTTCTTCAACAATTGTGCCTTGAGTAGTAGCCATGTGGAACAACGGGGGAAAACCTTGAGTGCTTTGTATAATATTAGACTCCTGCAGAGTGGTTATAAAAGAAAGAAAGCATATTTATTAGTGCCTGCAAATATAATGTAATTTATTATCGATCCTCCCAATTGCTTGTTTAGCAACTGATGCCTGTCGATAAAAATCTAAGGACTAAAATATCAATTATCCATGGCTACAGCTATATCATCTGTATCTATCAGTCTTCTACCTTTAACATGCATGGCGTTTCCCCCCTGCATTCTGTGGGGTTGTTGAGCTACATATATATGTTTATGGTTAAGACAAAACAATTAAATATTTTAAAATATATTTATGCCTTGCTTTTCTTCTATGGGGCGCATAGAATCATAGAATCATAGAGTTGGAAGAGACCACAAGGGCCATCGAGTCCAACCCCCTGCCAAGCAGGAAACACCATCAGAGCACTCCTGACATATGGTTGTCAAGCCTCTGCTTAAAGACCTCCAAAGAAGGAGACTCCACCACACTCCTTGGCAGCAAATTCCACTGTCGAACAGCTCTTACTGTCAGGAAGTTCTTCCTAATGTTTAGGTGGAATCTTCTTTCTTGTAGTTTGGATCCATTGCATGGTAATCTCCCATCCAGGGACTGGACATACTTACACCTGTTTAGCTTCAGTATGTTTGGTATTTATTTTCCTTCCCTTAATAAAGAAACTAACTGCACATTAGCCTCGCATCTCCCTTTCTGACCTGGGAATGACCTGATCGACCTGTCAGCCCCTTGACACTGGAAGCGGTTTATTGGTGCAATTCTACCCCACTGGGTGAGACACTCCTGGGCTATGGAAAATGTCTCCCTCATAGCCTGAAGGGTGTGGGATGGTTCCTACGTACAGTGGTACCTTGGTTCTCAAACGCTTTGGTTCCCAAACGTTGAAAACCCTGAAGTAAGTGCTCTGGTTTTTGAATGTTTTTCAGAAGTCGAACGACCAATGCAGCTGTCGGCTATTGTTTCCGGGGCACCTGCACCAATTAGAAGTACAAGAACAAGGTACTATTGTACTTGGCGTTTTTGTTTTTGCTATTTATTTTGCGTTTTTGTTTTTGAGGCTTTTTTGGTTAATTTGTTTTTGTGGCTGTGTGGAACCCACTTCAGCTACTGATTGATTGATTGTGTGACTGCGGAAATGGATAAAAGCCCCCCATCCAAACAATGACTATCATCAGTGCAGGTAAGTTTTTTTTTATTTTATTTTATCATCTACAATACTGTCTTATTTATTTTATGGCATGGTACATTGATTACTGCTTTCATTTTACGGCTCAATGGTCTCGTTACATAGTAAAATTCATGTTACATTGCTGTTTTAGGGGTTGTTTTTAAAAGTCTGGAATGGATCAATCCGTTTTGCATTACTTTCTATAGGAAAGCATGCCTTGGCTTTGGAATGCTTTGGTTCTGGAATGGACTTCCGGAACAGATTAAGTTTGAGAACCAAGGTACCACTGTATGCAGGGCAGCAGCCTGTGAAGAGCAAGAGGAGAGTGAAAAACAATTGCCAACAAGCAATGTAAAAGGAACTCAGGGCAGGTGCCAATCATGAGCTGCACAGCCAGAGCCAGCAGATGTGGTCTTAGCCTTGGATAGCCAATTGTCTGCACTGCTGCAACCATGCACAGTTAGCTCTATCATTTGTTAGAGTTGATAATCAGCTTTTTCTTAAGTGCACACTGCTGTTCAGCTCTACCCATCATCATAGCATACAAGCCAACGTTCAGTGGGAAATGTCGAAGCTGGCTTCATTGGCTAATATTTCTGCTGGCTGCATATCTGCCAGCTGTCTTAGCAATAGAATGTGATTAGGTGATGGCACTAATAAAGCTGATTTCTTTGTTATATCTGGCATTTCTTGCATTAAAAGACATTCCCCCCCCCCCCAAAAAAATCCCTAATTCGCTTTGATGGACACTATAGCTGTGAAAATCTCTTCTGAGAGCATAGCAGAGTGGCCGATTTGAATAAATGCAGAATGGCAGTCATTCCAAATTTCCTTTTCAGCAGTTGCAGGATGATTAAAGGTTTGGGCTTCTAAAACTAGAGAGTTCATGACTAATGTAACCTTGTCAGGGGCATTTTTTTTTTTCAAATCAGCAGCAAAAAAACCCCCCCACCCATTTACAATTATAGTGCAAATCAAGCATTGGCAGCTTCTAAAATAATTATTTTTGCAGCTGACAGACAAAGATGAGTTACTGTGAGTTTTCTGGAGGCTGCCCGTAAATACAGATGATGGTGCACATTCACAATATGGTGGAGAACGTCCACAAATTGACAGGGTTCTTGCACATTGCCCAGTCAATATGGATATGGGAGATGATGGATGCTGGAGATTTCAGTCTTTGTGTGGAAAACATGCATAGCTTCTATTGTATACTATGGACAGCAAAAAGTTCCACATGTATTTTCCATGTAGCTGAGCACCAGTCTTTAACCTCAAGCAAGGAATATTCATATTGGCATTACTAGTAGATATTTTCCACTTGAGCACACTACAGTACTGTGAATGGATCATTGTTCCCAAAGATTTCCAGGTGGCGGAAGTGAGAAAGGGGTTTCCCCCTCAATTTCTGCTTACAGCCCATTGTGCCTTCTGAAAATTTGTTCCGGGTGCCTGGTTGACATTTCAGAACATGATGCTGGGGACCTGGAGAAGGAATAGATGGAAATTGTCATCTGCTTCTTCCATTATCAGAACCTCTACTGGACCAAAGACCCTTGTTCAGATTGAAGGAGCCCTTCCACTCATGAAAGAGCAGGTCTAGATCCAAGTCTGCACTGGGCTGGCACCAGACTTGGGGGTAGTCTTGGCAGAGTACCAGCTGTGAGGTCAGGCCTAGGCGGCAGCACTCACCTTCTTCTGGACCTCAGGACATTCATTCAGTTGTGAATGAATGCTCAGCTCCCTACGCCATCTTAAGTTACCCAAAATGCAATGCCCCAGTGCATGCACTTTTAAAAAATGAGGAGTTATCACCACAGATGGGGAATGAGCCAGGCTCCCATACAAAATGGCACTGCTGCCCACCACTGAAAAGCATTAAGGGGGCTGGTGGAGACCTGGGTGAATGATAATGTGAATGGTTTGGGCTTGTGAGGGACCCTTCCAAGCTCCTAGGCCCTTGACCAGTGCCTGATCCAGTTGACCACTGTTGCCAGGCTTGAGTCTCTCTCTCTCTGTGTGCCCATGCTTGCATAAGTAGACAGGTGGAAATGGAGTAAAATGGATCCATACTGACAGAGTATACTCTGAAGACGAGGACTGAGAGGACAGGGAGATCAACTTCTAACGGAAGAGGAGGGGGACTATTCTCCCCCCTCACTTCCAGCATTTCCCGAAACAGAGAGACAGGAAGCCACAGAGCTGCCCAGCTTTGAGATGGTTGCTTGGCAACCAGAAGGGAGGGAGCAACTGGTATATCAATACAGAGTGGGGGGGGATCGGGGGACCCCCTCTGTTATGTACTGAAGTTCTCACCCTGGGCCAGCAGGGGGATACTGTAGATAGTTTTCACTCAGGTCCACGTCAGTTATTTTAGGCGGGAAACCCTGGGTTGTTGTTGCTACAATGTTGACAGCCGGCTGCCTATAAAAGCAGGCCGGCTGAGCTGTTTGCTGTTCAGTTCTGTTCCAGCTTACAAAATAAAGAGCTGCTTTGGAGAAATCGCTGTGTCGTCTGCCATGTCTACCCACTATTCAACACCCCCCGATCTCGGACATATGAGCATGTCAGAGAGCAAAAGAGACTCAGGGGAGGCGGGACATTCTGCTGGCGCACTTCTTGCTGCAGAAATGGGGGGGGGGAGGAGTCAGAGTGAGCTACTCTGATCCTGGCAGAGGGAGGCCCATCTGTGTTTGAGCTATTAGGAGGAAGAGGGGAACTCCCATACTTGACACATACTTACGCTTAAGAAATAGGCATTAGCATTCGGAAAAAAGACTCAGCACACAATCTTTGGATGATTGAATCTTAACAACTTTGAGGGTCTACAGAAACACATAACCTGATTAAGCAAATCAATGTATATTTTGGGCAGTGAAGCTTCCGAATTTGAAGAGTTGAAGAACCTCCGTAATCATGGGCCTGTTTGTAGGCATCAGCGGTGGTGTCGGAGAAAAGGATTGGAAGGAAACCCTCCTCCTTACTCCAAGTACCTTGGATATGTGAAGTCAACAAGCCTCACCAGCTCAGGGTTCACCCCAATGAACTCAAGAAAGCATATGGTGACCAAGAGTGCCCTTAACCCAATATTGTATCATTTGATTACCCTGCAACTCATAACCTGTCTTTCTGGGTGGACTAAGTCCCAATTAAACTTAACAAAAACAACACAATATTTACAAGAGTATAAAGTAGGCAAAAAAGGAGAGTCCAGGGCCAGTCAAAGGGCTCCCCTAGAAATTCCTACTCAGCTCCCTTAAAAAGATGACTAGCCCAAGTCCATACTGCATATTGAGGGAGGGAGAGAGTAGCGAAGAGTAGACTGGACAATCTGAGGAGGAGCAAACCAGCTCTGCTCCTCCCATTGATTGGCTCACTTCAGACACCTGACGCTCCCCAAGCCTATCCCCAGGGCAAAACCAAGAGAGTCTTCTTTGGAGGGGACTGCGCATGTGGCAAATTCACCGCCATGCCAGTTAGGTAGGAATGGCACTGGTTAATTGTATCCTTGGCTCAAGTGTTGTTTGGCATGTTTGAAAGCAGTTCTCCTCCATTGTCAAGATAGCTATCTACTAACAACAGATACTTGCCAATATCTCTCCCCTAGCATTCTTAATTTGTTCTTCTGGGTTGTTGTTGCTTTCTGTTTTGGCAATTAGGAAACGTTTCCTCGTTTGTTTTTCTTTCCTTATCCCTCCAATGTAGGAGGCACATACAAAGAGCAGGCATAAAAGAAAACCCAAAAAAGAAAGAAGTGGTGTGAATCAAGATGATTAATGGCCAAACATTTTCTTTTACCTGAGAAAGCCGGTTAGATGTTCCTTCTTTTCTTCGCATCATTTGCCTCCAAATAATATGTTTTCTAATATTCATTTTGTGACACAGTTGGAACTCAGTTGCATCACCATCAATGTTTGTGTGCACCAACATTGCATTATTGTTAAATGTGAATGCCGGACTGGTACAGAAGAAGCAAATTCTTCAGAGGATAACCTAGTTCAGCAGTGACCACAACATTCTCAATTAGTGAGTTGCTATTTCTTTTCTTTTCTAGCAGGAAATACATGACATAGCTGAGGTTTCAGTAATGAGACAAAAGCTTTGCATTCGGTTCGTTGTCTGTGCAAAGGTTTGGACCCACTTATGACTGAAGAAGGTTGAGGCCAGTGGTTTCCTGGCAGGGAATTAATAAGGGGCCAAATTAGAGCATGCCTACAGATGATTTAAACAACTTAGCCTGCATTGTCTGTGTCATGCTGTCAATTGCTTTCCTCTTTTCCTTTGCTGTCTAGTTAATAATTGAAGCCATTAGAAGTTGGTGGTGGTGCACTCTGACTCATCCTGCAGGAACAGACATGCTCCTGATCGCCTTTCAAGAGAAAGCGGAGTGGGGACATGCACAACAAGATGAAAGCAAACCCCAAGAGGAAGGAAACGAGAGACATACTGAGACACAGGGGAGTTCACTTAACTGAACTGTCAGCCAACAGCACCGGATTCTATGGACCTTTGCGGTTGGGAACTAAAGGAGAATAGGTTGAATCACTTTTGCATCTCCTTTCTGTTGTAAAAGAAAATAAGAAAACAAGAAGGCAATCTTAATGTACAGAAAATATGCATCCAAGTGTGTTTGGGGCTCCTTTGAGAGTCTGTTAAGTGGGCGGTGCTGTGGTCTAAACCACTGAGCTTCTTGGGTTTGCCGATCGGAAGGTTAGTGGTTCGAATCTGCACAATGGGGTGAGCTCCTGTTGCTCTGTCCCAGCTTCTGCAAACCTAGCAGTTCAAAAGTAGATAAACAGGTACCACAGTGGTGGGAAGGTAAATGGCATTTCCGTGCGCTCTGGTTTCCGGCACAGTGTTCCGTTGTGCCAGAACCAGTTTAGTCATGTTGGCCACATGACCCAGATAGCTGTCTGTGGACAAATGCTGGCTCCCTCGGCCTGAAAGTAAGATGAGCACCACACCCCATAGTCACCTTTGACTGGACCTAACTGTCAAGGGGTCCTTTATCTTTTTTATTTTTACCTTCACCTAGTGCTCTAATAGACCTTTGGGTAGTATGTCCTCTCAATTCTCTTAAAAGCAGCAAACAACAGAGCAGATTTCAAGGGAAACAGAGAAAGAGCACTAAGAGAAATACAAAATTCTTCACATTTCAGCACTACACCCTTTGACAGTTCTGCCCGCATGGGAACGTCAAGGTACGTTTCCAGGGTGGTCTCTCTATACTGGGGGGGGGGGGTGTGTCATCATAATGACATCCCCACAGTATAGGGAACCTCACATCAGTTTCCCCAGAGCATTTCACAGAAGTCATTCTAAGTGACACTGCTGAAACTTGAAATGGGTCAGCTTGTAACTCGAATCTTGCAGGTGTCAGAATTATCTAATGTACTATGAGCTCTGGCTTTGATCCAGCCAGCTTTGACATATCCCTTTACTGTGGGAAGGAAATGAAAAAGTCTTATTGGGAATACGCATGCACCTTTGGTCAGATGAAATTAAGTACTTCACACACACACAGTTAAACTAATGGACTCCTTCTCAAAGGTGGCAGTGATGGCCACAAGCCTAAATGGCTTTAAAAGGAGATTGCACAAAGTCATGGAGGGCTATCAATGGCTACGAGCCATGATGTCTATGCACTGCTTCCATGATCAGAGGCAGTACTTTTCCAAACACCAGTTCCTGGAAACCACAGGAGGGGAAAGTGCTCTAATGCTTGGGTCTTGCTTGACGGTTTTCCACAGGCATCTGGTTGGGCAATGTGAGAATAGGATGCTGGACTAGATGGTTCATTGCAGTGACCTAACAGGACTCTTCTGATGTTTTGATGCACACAGGTGGCATGTGTCGTCTAAAGCACTGAGCCTCTTGGGCTTGTTGATTGGAAGGTCGGTGGTTTGAATCCCCATGACGGAGTGAGCTGCCGTTGCTCTGTTCCAGCTCCTGTCAACCTAGCATTTCGAAAGCACACCAGTGCAAGTAGATAAATAGGTACTGCTGCGACAGGAAGGTAAACAGCGTTTCCATGCACTTTGGCTTCCATCACGGTGTCCCATTGTGCCAGAAGCAGTTTAGTCATGCTGGCCACATGACCCAAAAGCTGCCTGTGGACAACGCCAGTTCCCTCAGCCTGAAAGCAAGATGAGCGCAGCAACCCCATAGTCTCCTTTGACTGGACTTAACCATCCAGGGGTCCTTTACCTTTTTTACCTTATGCACACCACATTTCCCAGCTGCATGTGCAAAAACGAAACAAAAACAAGCATAATTTTAAAATATATCACAACAGTGAACTTCCACCTGAGTTTATATTACTGGGTTCATTATTTGGTGAGCACATTACAAATTATGAGCCACCTACTAGTTTTTATTCATCACCTTCTCGAGCTTCAAAGAAATATCTTTGCAGTTAACAATCAGGTGAAGTTTTTTCAACTGAAAGTTGGCAATAATACTAGTTCTAACACTAAGAAGAACCTACTGGGAACATAAATAAGTAGCTATATATATATATATCTAATTAACTTTATTTAGAACCGCCAGTCTTGGAATGAGGGTAAATATGCTAACCCATAAACATACTCAGAATGAAGGTGGCCAAAAGTTCAAACTTTGGGCCCATCATAAAATTGAAGAGTTGGAAAAGAAATCACAGATAAAGAATTGCTGAAAGATGGCCATCCAATTTGTTTTTTTAAAAACCCAGTGAAGAATAGCCTACTACCTTCCAAGGCAGTCCATTACATTATCAAACAGCTCTTGCCACCAGAAAATTCGTCCTAATGTCCTACCCTCTGGAGCAGCAGAAAACAAGTTTGCTCCAAGCATTCCCAAGTAACTGTTATTTCATTTCTTCATCTTTTAATTCCTGCTGGTTTTAGTACTGTTCTGTGATACATCTGCATTCCATTTTACAATCTATTTCTGAACACTGCCAAGGTATTCTCTGAATGTAGAGTAGTTTATAAATTCTGAAATAAATGAATCATCTGTTTTAATCTACCTTTCTGCTATTGCTTGCTCGTAATGCCTGTTTCCCCAGCGGCAGCTATCAGTCACTGTTTGCCATTTTCCCTTCACAAAGCTGCAATCAGCGACCTTGCTTCATCACATAGCATCATCCACAAGGGCATTCTGGGGGAAATGGCGGTTGACACTGGGAGGTCCCTCCTTTCCTCTCCCTGTTTTCGCCTCTGGAAACAGGGAGGGTATTTGGGCTTAGACTTACCCTGAAAACCTTCAAGATCTTAAAGCCTGAGACAAAATGTGGTTCCATTTCTGATGAACTCACCTGTTCAAAGCACCTGGAAGTTATCTCCATAGTTATCACTTCAAACCTGCTCCCCTTGCTTTGCTTAGGATGCTACTGTCACATTTTTTGTGCTTGTTTTTAGGGATTCTTGGCAGCCTGTTGTTTTCTCCACTCACAGGTATGAAATAATCACTGCACTCCTGCTCAGCCATGCTATTTCTATGAAACGGCCTGTTTCATCTTCCCCTCAGCTTTCATTCTCCTCAAACTTAGAAGGGGGGGGGACAAACAAACCACCCGGCATGCTTCTATGCACATAGGAACACTATTCCAAATGAACGGGGAACAATTTCTTGGGTGTGCAAAACATCCCAACCCCATACAGTCATACCTTGGGTTACAGCCGCTTCAGGTTGCATTTTGGGGGGGTTACGCACCTGCCAAAACCCAGAAGTACCGGAACGGGTTACCTCTGGGTTTCAGGGGTTGCACATGCGCAGAAGCACTAAATCGTGCTTTCAGCAGAAGCACCAAATCTCAACCCACACATGCGCATACGTGCCGCTGTGGGTTGTGAATGCTGCGGGTTGCGAACGTGCATCCGGCACAGATTCTGTTTGCAACCTGAGCATCCACTGTACAAAATAATAATAAAAAAGAATATATTGTCTTTATAAAATGACAGCAAGCATGAAAGGGAGAGAGAGAGAGAGAGAGAGAGAGAGAGAGAGAGAGAGAGAGTTGTGGCTAAAGAAATGAGATCTGTCACTGGCCCCATCATGTCCAGTTGCATATGCTGAGAGAAAATCGCAACACACCATGAATGTGCACTTCAGCAGTTCTTCCCAATTTTATAGGCAGACAGATGAGATGAAATCAAATCTGAGTACTCACTTAGGTAATTGCTTGTTAGTCTCATACCCTAACACCCATTACTCATTTTTTTTCATGGGAGGAGCACCAGAATTTCTCTTCCTAGTCCACATGTGTTTCTGACTGTATTCTTTCTATTATCCTATTATGCCCTGAATGAATATTTCAATCAGTTTCTCTGCCTCTAAATATTTAATTGATAAAGTTGTGACTGCTCAGGAACTTCATCATATCAAAACAGAATGTCACACTTCCTTGTATGGGTAGGCTATTAGGAACACGCTACACCACAACCCCAACATCTGAAATGTGTCTCCATTTTTCTGAATACAATTCAAGGCACTACAGTGGCACCTTGGGTTACATACGCTTCAGGTTACAGACTCCGCTAACCCAGAAATAGTACCTTGGGTTAAGAACTTTGCTTCCAGATGCGAACAGAAACAGCGTGGCGGCAGTGCGGCGGCAGCGGGAGGCCCCATTAGCTAAAGTGGTACCTCAGGTTAAGAAGAGTTTCAGGTTAAGAACAGACCTCCAGAACGAATTAAGTTCTTAACCCAAGGTACCACTGTAGCTTCAATCTACAAACTCTAAGTGATCCAGATCTCAAACAGCACAAGACGCTCTTTCTTTCCCTGCATTCTATTTCTGTATCTCAAATAAGCTGAGAATGTAGCACTAAGCAAATTGTTCTTTGGTGCAAAGATTTCTCCTTGCACAACAAAAGGTTCTCTCCCCTCTCCTTGTAAGTCCCCTAAATTTGTTATGGGGGGTTCTTCCAACACACTGGAGCACATTTGGGGGAGGAGAGGAGGGGAATGTGGAATACTAGCACTAATCCATGCCCTAGCGCCATTATCATCCAATGCTTGTTTACTTATTCCATCCATGCATCCAATTCTGATTGGCTGCTACAGAATTCCTTTCCCCTAAAAACCCATCAACGCTCTTTCAATAGCTTGCTAAAGATATTTTTATTGGGCCGGACTTCATTCGACTTTTAATTGGCCATTTCATTGTAGGTTGGCTTTGCCTTCATAAAATATTTCTAATGGCACCCCCCCGGGATGATCCTCAGTTTGCTTCTATACCCAGCTTGGGCCCATTTATTTTCCTCCTAATGAAGCTGAGTGCATTCCCAGTACCGTACATTCTCTGCCCAAGCACATTTTAAAATGCAACCCTGTGTTTATTCTGCTAGGTCCCCATTATTTCTATGCCATTATAGATGTGCTCCCTAAATAATCAATTCCTGCTTATTGATCACGGTGTACAGAAAATAATGCAGCGTGTTCCAGTAACAGAGCTTTGCACACCATTTACAGAAATTGAAAATCTATTCCCAGCAGATACATTTACATTTTGATCCAAGCCATTCTTTCGTCCCCACCCCACCCCACCCCACTCTCCACCTTGACTTTCTACCAACAACTGGGTAAAGTGATAACGCTTCCATTTGAATAACTACTTTAGCCCTACATCCATTAACTTGCAGAGGAGTCCCAGTGAGACCAAAAATGCTCAGGATCATGGCTTCAGCCAATGCTTACACAGGAAGGAGTGCTTCTCATTAACAACCATGTCCCGACCCCTGTGGTTTCACTTAATAACATTCCAGTTGACACTTCTTACAAGTTCCCCAATACTCATGCACCCTACAGTGAATCGTACTACACTGGGGGCGACTTAAGCATGATAGAGAGCTGGTTTTCAATTACATCCCAAACGCTGGCATAGATTGAAAACATGGATTCTCTGGACAAATGGTTCAAAGCTAATTTGTTAAAAATAGATTCCTTTCCCCCTCAAATACTATTTTAATGCCCCTCAGCTATTTAGTGTTTTCATAATAAGCAGAACTACACCACTGGGGCACTTTTTAAATACATTTTCTCCTAAGCAAATCAATAACGTTCTTTTAAAAAAAATTGATAAAGACCGCCCGTGACTTATGAAGGTGACAACACCAATGCAAGTCACTGTTTTTTCGAAGCACTTTCAACTTCAAGTATTTTTTATTTTTACAGCAGAACATAATAATTGCAAGCTGTCATTCTCTTTTAAAAAGAAAAACACATATTTTATTTTAACGATTTCAGAATATTATCTTAATATTTTAATGGAACAGGCACTTGATAGCTATAAATTACCCCTTAAAAGCAAAATTGAATCCTTCCTCCAAATGCAAGCCTTAATTAGGTACATACTAGACATCATTTGGTCTTAATTCAGATCCAAGACCAAAACGTATCAAAATATTTTGAACTCATTTGCAAATGTTAGCACATTGAGAAGACAGTGAAAATGGAAATCTATAAAGTAAACTAATCAAAATTATCTGAAGGACCAATTCATAAAACTCCGCTAAACAGGTCACAGCTGTAGAAACATGGCCTGTGTTTTAGCATTCATTTCTATATTTATAACTTTGGGCAATATTCAACTACATTTTTTGTGCTGGTGCAAGAGGATTATCCTCCTCTCTTCTCCAGCCCATGACCTGTGCTATCCCCAAATGCTCTGGAGGATTGGGAGGGGGGAGCCCAAAATTTAGGGGGGGCAACTGAGAAGGAAAATAATTCCATTGCACAACAATAAATCTGCTTAACGCTACGTTGAATACAACCTTGGTATTTGAATCCATGACCAAAAGCTGGTGTATTCTGGACTGATGCCACAGTTGAATAGGACTGCTAGAATTCTCTCTTTACTTCTGTAATAAGTATCCAACCTGGCGGTGGGGGCAGATGTTATAGGCGAAGGGGATCGAGATACGGATATGCTCGTACCCCTTCCAATCTGCGCCCCATCCCGAGAGACGAGGGTAGGGTGAACAAGGATTACTCACCTCCGTCACTGGTGTTGTGCAATGCCAGGTCTATAGGCAACAAAACCGCCACCCTGCGAGATTTCTTCATCTCGCAGGGGGTCGACCTGGCTTGTGTGACGGAGACCTGGGTGCGCGAAGGGGATACTGTTACCTTACGACAGATGGCGCCCCCGGGTTTCTCCATCCTCCACCAGTCACGGACTGTGGGCCGGGGGGGAGGGGTGGCATTATTAATCCGGGAAAATTGTTCTTTCAGGGCTCTACCATCGCCATCGATCCCCGGCATTGAATGTGTTGGCCTAGTGTGGGGCTCCGAGGTGAGCTTGGCTGTCTGGCTGGTGTACCGGCCACCTAGCGCACCAGCAGCCACCCTGTCAGGCCTGCTGGAGGCTGTGGCTGGCTGGGCCTTGGAGTTTCCTAACCTATTGGTATTGGGGGACTTCAACATCCATGCTGATGCCACTCCCTCCTCACAGGCTCTGGACCTGGTGTCTTCCATGGCGACACTAGGGCTCTCCCAGTTTGTTTCGGGCCCCACACATCAAGCAGGCCACACGCTGGATTTGATCTTTGGGGCCGGTATAGATGTGATCATGTTTCCTTCGACGAAGGTGCCATGGTCAGATCACTACGCTCTGAAAGCCAGGATTGATGTTCCACCCCCACCCCGCTTAGGTGGCGAGCCGATTTGGGCTCGCCCGCAGAGGCTGATGGACCCTGATAGATTCCGCCAAGCCTTGCGGGACCTTGCTCCCCCTGGCGACTCATTGACTGAGCTTGTTGAGGGCTGGAATACCCAGCTCCTGGCAGCCATCGATGAGATCGCACCCAAGCGCCCTCTGCGACCCCGCAGAAACCGGGCTCCCTGGTTTACCGAGGAGCTCCGGAAAATGAAGCGGGACCTCAGACGGCTAGAGCGAGTATGGCGGGGTGCCCGTGACGGAGCTTCAAGAACATCTTATAGGGTTTTTATGAAAACCTATGAGATGGCAGTGAAGGCTGCTAAGAAGGCTTACTTCTCGGCCTCCATTGCATCCGCTAGCTCTCGCCCGGCGCAATTATTTAGTATAATTAGGTCTTTAACGTCCCTTGAAGGACAGCCAAATTTAAATAACAATTTGACACACAGCTGTGAGGCATTTGCGAGCTTTTTTGCGGAGAAGGTCTTGTTGCTCCGCCATGACCTCCCTGCCAATTTGGATACAATAAAGGAACTGGAGGCCCCTCAACTGTCCTCGGGTCCAGTATTGGACCACTTTGACCGGATATCCCCAGCCGATGTGGACAGACTCCTCCAAGCTGGAAAGCCCACTACTTGTCCTCTCGACCCGTGCCCGTCCTGGCTGATTAGAGCGTGTCCAGACGAGGTGCGGGCCCCCCTGGGGGATATCATCAATTTGTCCCTTGGCACCGGGACATTCCCAGGGGAACTGAAGGAGGCAGTGGTGCGCCCGCTCTTAAAGAAAACATCATTAGATCCCTTAGATCTATCCAATTACCGCCCGGTTTCGAATCTTCCATTCCTGGGTAAGGTGATTGAGAGAGCGGTTGCTGAACAGCTTGGTAGGTTTCTGGATGAAACATCGGCTCTGGATCCATTCCAGTCCGGCTTCCGCGCTGGTCATGGGACCGAGACGGCTCTGGTCGCCCTAACAGATGATCTCCGCAGGCAGCTGGATCAAGGCGGGTCGGGGCTGCTGATTCTTCTAGATCTGTCAGCAGCCTTCGACATGGTCGATCACGAACTCCTGGACCACCGCCTTGCCGACGTGGGGATCCAGGGCACAGTCCTTCAATGGCTGCGCTCGTTTCTCTCCGGTCGGGGACAGAGGGTGGCGCTTGGGGGGGAATTGTCATCCCTCCACTCCTTGGTGTGTGGAGTGCCCCAGGGTGCGATACTCTCCCCGATGCTTTTTAACATCTTTATGCGCCCCCTCGCCCAGCTTGTCCGGAGTTTTGGGCTGGGCTGCCATCAGTATGCTGATGACACCCAACTCTATCTGTTGATGGATGGCCACCCTGACTCGGCCCCAGACACACTGACCAGATGCTTGGAAGCTGTGGCTGGATGGTTACGTGGGAGCCGGTTGAAGTTAAATCCTTCGAAGACAGAGGTCCTCTGGCTGGGACGGGACGATATGGGATTGAGGGGGCAACTCCCATCTCTAGCGGGGGTGCAATTAGTGCCAGCACCGTCCGTTAAGAGTTTGGGTGTGATCTTCGACACCTCCCTCTCCATGGAGGCGCAGATTGCAGCTATAACAAAGGCGGCATTTTTTCATCTCCGCCAAGCTAAGCAGTTGGCTCCTTACCTCTCTCGCCCTGACCTAGCCACTGTGATCCATGCGACGGTCACCTCCAGACTGGATTATTGTAACTCACTCTACGTGGGGCTGCCCTTGAGACTGACCCAGAAACTCCAGAGGGTGCAGAATGCCGCAGCGAGACTCCTTACAGGGTCTTCACTGCGAGATCACATTCATCCGGTGCTATACCAGCTGCACTGGCTCCCGGTGGAGTACAGGATCAGGTTTAAGGTGCTGGTTTTAACCTTTAAAGCCCTATACGGCCTAGGACCCTCGTACCTACGGGACCGCCTCTCCTGGTATGCCCCACAGAGAAACCTACGCTCGTCAAATAAAAACATCCTGAAGGTCCCAGGCCTCAGAGAGGTTAGGCTGGCCTCAACTAGAGCCAGGGCTTTCTCGGCTGCGGCTCCAATCTGGTGGAACGCTCTGCCACAAGAGACTAGGGCCCTGCGGGACCTGACATCTTTCCGCAGAGCCTGCAAGACAGAGTTGTTCCACCAGGCCTTTGGTCAGGTCCCAGCCTGACTCCCTCCTCTGGCAACCTGCACAGAATTTTGCTCAACGGTTGCCATTAATTTGACTTTAATTAATTTTTATAATGGAATGTTTTTAGAATGTTTGATTATTTGATTGTTTGATTATTTAATTGTTGTTAGCCGCCCTGAGCCCGGCTTCGGCTGGGGAGGGCGGGATATAAATAAAATTTATTATATTATTATTATTATTAAACTAGGAGTGGTCAACCTAGGATCTTCCAGATGTTGTTGGACCACAGTTTCCATCATCCCTGGCTAATGACCACGCTGGCTTGGGCTGATAGAATTGTGTGGCTATTCCCGCCCCCTCCCATGGAATGGAATAAATAAAGACACAGGACACCGAATTTAGGTTAATGGGCGAAAAATGGCCACAACTTTATTGATTACAGGTAAGAGCGGTATTGGCTTTAGGCATTGGCCCTATCAGACTAACCGGTATAACCGGGAAGGGTTAAGCACCAACAGTGGGAGCCCTCGAGATGCACATCCCTAGGCGCTCCCCGAGGAGTTACCGCTCGGGGGCGCGCTTTAGGCCCTAGCCTCCATAGGTTTTGGATGAGGCGACGCCCCCTGAAGTCCTTTAATGAACTACCCTTCAGCATTTGGGGGAGGTGATGGCGTTCCTCCCCCCCATCTCATTTGCATAATAATACCCCTGCCAATGCCTAACCACCAAAACCAAGGTGTTGTGATGTTTTGCTACGAGGTAGGAAAAAAAACCAAGTGGCTTCCAAAATATAGCCAATTAGCCAAATGGAAAAACTCCTACCAGGCCCCTTGCAGCGACCAGCCGAAGCCCATAGCAAAGTCCAAATGAGAACCTAAAGGGCGGGAGGGAGGGAAACCGCAGCTGCTGAAAGGAAAAGAAAGGGGCGAGTATGGGCTGCCCCGACCTTAAATGCCCCTTACAAGTCCCGCCCCCGCCGCCAGCCGATTGGCTGGCGCAGTGAATAATGAATACTAATGATCCCTGGATTCCCTTGGTCTCGCGGGGCTGCAGCCAGCCCCGCGAGGGTGTGAATGGGGCGTGAGCCCGCAACCCCCCCCCTCCGGATGTCGGGAGTGGCATTCCCAAATGGACCAGAAGGGGACCAGGCTTACCTCTCCTGCCTTGGACTCAGAATCAAAACTGGCATGGTTGGTTCCCTTTGTCAACCAGCATTCCTCCTCCTCCTCCTCCTCCTCCTCCTCTCCACCTGCAGCTAATGCACAATAGCCTTAAGCCCAGGGAGAGAAGGTGAGGAAGATGGAGGTAGAAACTGCTCCTGCTTCTCTAACACTGGAAGAAACAGTCTCGGAAAGTGATGGTTTTCCTTTGTTATTTCTTAAGCAGAAGCTGGGTGTCATGAATGAGCCAGACCCCAGGAGAAGTTTGCAGCTAGTTCCCAGTCAAGAGAGGAGCCAGGAGGAGAGAGGGTTAACTACAAAACAAGAGGATTATCGCCGTGAGCCAACTCCCCCACCGTTAGGAATGCCAAATGATAAAAACCTATTAGAGAGCCAGCATGCTAGCGAAGAGCAAAATGCAGGAGTTAGAAATGAAACCAGCTTAGGAAGTGGGAAAGAGCATGGAAGTAAACTCTCAGAGAATAAGAAAGAGGTGGGAGCTGACCCCTTCTCCCCTAGGTCTAGGTGTATGGGGGGTCTTCAAGACAGAACACTTCACAAGAGGAAGTTTGGCTGTTTCTGGCCTCGCCGGAAACACTCGCCTTAGGAGCGATATCTTAGATTAATGGACAGATGTCTGTGCTCACCACTCCAATGAACGTTGTTGTTTCTTTCCAATAAATCTTCCTTTTAATTAACTACGCTTGTTTGTTATCAAGACTCCCTGACACCTATTAGGGATGCAGCAGTTGTGGATTTCCTACATCAGCATTGGGTTGGACTAGATGGCATTCCCAGTCTTATAACTCCTCACCTGTATGGCCTGGCCAATTGCTTCCCCCTCCTGGGATGGTGGTGATAGGTGACAGTGAGCAAAACGCCAGCAGCTACCCTTCCCCCCTATTCTTCCATGCTTCATCTACCATGAAGTGAGAGACCCTAAGCCTTCCAAGCGATTTGCAATACACAGAAATTCATAGAGGGGAAAGACACTCCCTGGCTTTATGCTGGGCAACTTGGAAGTGGCCCACTCTGGGTGACACAGAAAGGGTGGGTGCTATTTTGATTCTCTCACCTCCCATCATATTTTAAGGAAAATCCACTGTGGGTGTCCTCTGCAAGGACCCACAGTTGTCTAAAGCTGATGTTGTGCCTTCTTGTTTGGAGTTCAAGTATCTTTTTTTGGTTTCTGTAAATCTATTTATTCTTGAAAGTCATCCACATTGTCTTTTTCATGATGATAATCATAAAAATGTTTTCGAACGGTGACTAGATAGATAGATGTTTGACAAATGATAGATAGAAAGCTAGAGAACTAGAGAGCTAGCTAGCTAGATAGATAGATAGACAGATGATAAATAGATAGATAGATGATAAATAGATAGTAGAAAGATAGAGAGATGGTAAAGAGACAGATCAGTGTATGTTCATCACATTTTTCAATGTGGATCTTTCATGGATTTCTCTCCTCTGTTAAATTGAGTACATGTCATTATACTGTAGAGAATTCAGAGACACTGACTATTATTTTAGCGGATCCCCTGCCCCTCCTCTTTCCTTTCACACCTAAGTTGTGTAGATGATACTTGGAAATTTGCGGGTACCAGGACAAAGAGCACAAACATTCATATTTCATTCCAATTAAGGCTTTATTTTCTCCTGTGGAATGCCTAGAGTCTCATTCCTTTCTACAGCTTCAATACCTACTTTGGTAGAATCACAACATAGCAACCAAATTGCCATCTTCAAATTGTCACAAGGATGGATTCGATTTGCAGTACCAATCACTATTCTCGTTACAATTATCATCACAAGAATGAATTCATAATGTTTCACTTCCTATTCATTACAGCCATTGTCACCCCTGAATATAGAATGGGATTAGAAATGCTTGGCACATAATCAACAGCACTATACATCAGGCCACTTTTGGATTTCATGACGATCTGTTACAGACACCCCTCCCCAGTATGAAGGCTACTCATTCTTCTTTGCTTTTCTCAAAGGAGCCCATCTATGTACTCATGATTGCAGCAGTCTCTTACTGCCAGTCTATTCCAAAGCAGAATCATGTGATACAGCCCTGCTAAGATGACAACAATCTAGACGGCAAATAGGGGGATGACTCCTTGTGTCTTAAAAAAAAAAGGTAAAGGTGTC
The DNA here is from genome assembly GCF_965153285.1 of Podarcis tiliguerta. Lineage (NCBI taxonomy): Eukaryota > Metazoa > Chordata > Lepidosauria > Squamata > Lacertidae > Podarcis > Podarcis tiliguerta. The sequence continues at coordinate 16,131,604 of NC_139534.1, read as the reverse complement.
ACGAGCTCATCCTACACTCAGGTAGGACTCTGGCAGAGACACATGCCTGACTGGCATGTTCTCTCCCTCCTGGTCGTTTGTTCGGGAGCTTCAAATGCTTTCTTCAGCCTGAACATCACAGCGACCGATGCCAACAGACACCAGCACACTTAGGGATCCACAGAGTCTTCGCAGCTTGCGTAACAGACCTCAGCAACTCAGCATTTTGGCTAATCTACTTAATTTACATATAAACACACAAAGAGCACTGCAACATGGCTCCCTCTCTCTCTAGTATCAGACAGCAAAGATAAAAAGAACAAAGGACAATAGTCCCACTTCATGGAAAATAGTAACACAAACATCCTGCCTCCGTCACTTCCCACTCTGGAGAGTTAAAACTTATACAGTCATGCAATAGACAACAATCCCATGACTGCAATCACGAAGCAGGAATTCTAACAAAAGGACCCCTGACAGTTAAGTCCAGTGGCAGACGACTCTGGGGTTGTGGCACACATCTCACTTTACTGGCGGAGGGAACCAGCGTTTGTCCACAGACAGTTTTTCAGGGTCATGTGGCCAACATGACTAAGCTGCTTCTGGAGAAACCAGATCAGTGCACGGAAATGCCATTTACCTTCCTGCCAGAGTGGTACCTATTTATCCACTTGCACTGGTGTGCTTTCGAACTGCTAGGTTGGCAGGAGCTGGGACAGAGCAATGGGAGCTCACCTCGTCATGGGGATTTGAACCCGCCGACCTTCTGATTGGCAAGCCCAAGAGGCTCAGTGGTTTAGACCACAGTGCCACCCCACTTTTTCAGGACCCAAGAATCAGACGTATTGGTGACATGCTTTCTGGCTAAACTTGGATACCCACTTTGGAAGCTCATAGAAGCCCTCTGCAAAAAGGAAGCGAGATTTTAAAAAACCCCAGATTCTTCTCTGGCTCAGATCAGATCAAAATCTAAGCTGAAGAAAGCTCCCCAGCAGCCCTGTTCCACCTATCTACCAACCTGTCTAAGTACAATTCCTTTCACTCCTCTGCCAAGTCCTATTAAATTCAGTGGCACTCACTCTTAAGTAGGTGAGGTTCAGATTACCACCTATGTTATCCACTCAGTTTTGTATTTCCCAAATGTTCTAATTCAGATCCCAGTTCATTAACAAAATAATGTGTATTCAGAAAACACATTTAGAATTTTTTCATGCAGCCCCCCCTCCCCCCAATTCCTGGATAACTGAAGAAATGGACTTACAGAGGAATATGGGCAGAAGCGACTTGAACTGGAAACAGACTGATTTTCCCTAAGCTTCAGACATAGACTCATAGAATCATAGAATCATAGAGTTGGAAGAGACCACAAGGGCCATCGAATCCAACCCCCTGCCAAGCAGGAAACACCACCAGAGCATTCCTGACATATGGTTGTCAAGCCTCTGCTTAAAGACCTCCAAAGAAGGAGACTCCACCACACTCCTTGGCAGCAAATTCCACTGTTGAACAGCTCTTACTGTCAGGAATTTCTTCCTAATGTTTAGGTGGAATCTTCTTTCTTGTAGTTTGGATCCATTGCTCCGTGTCCGCTTCTCTGGAGCAGCAGAAAACATATTTACTTGGGTTCTGGAACATGAAGAATAATCACTTAAATTCAGCGCTCTCATGTTAACATCCTCCTCCATGGTCATCCTGGCTTTGTGCCCTAAAATACTGTAGTTCTGGGTTGGTGGTAAGAATGGGTGAATGTGTCCCTTTCAATTTCTCATGTCTTCACTTTTTTATTATTATTATTATTAAAAAAGCAAGTTCTCATGGAAATTCGCCAGCATTTTAATGTGGATTTCTAATACAATTTGTATGTAATTTTTCCTAATACAGCGGCACCTTGGTTTTCAAACGTCTCCGTTGACGATTGTTTCGGTTTTCAAACGCCAACGACCCGGAAGTAAATGCTTCCATTTTCAAACACGCCTTGAAAGTCGAACGACTTCCACTGCATGTTTCTCAATTTTCTCAATTAAATTTACAATTAAATTAAATTTAATTAAATTAAATTTGTGCCTTGGCTTTTGAATGTTTCGGAACTCGAACAGAAATTAGCTCCCCATGCAACACCAGGCTGGTTCTTTATCAGTGGGGCCACCAGACTACCTCAAGAGAAAAGGTGCCTATTTCACCCCTCACTTATTAGCAGAATTGCAATTAATGAAGATATCAGAAAACGTTCTGCAAAGCAGGTGGCATTTTCAGATGCTAGGAGCACATTTACATTTCTGACGGTGCCCACATTTTCCTTCCCATTTTTTCTTTAAAAAACTACTTCTGAAGCAAGTCTCTCTTTTTCTTTTGCACTTGAAACTGCCTTTCAAGTGCTGATCTGTTAAAAGATTCACTCAGTGGCCGCTTCTTCCAGTTCAGTCTAACCAACTCCTATTTGAGGGAAGAAGAATTCAAAGGCAAGTTTTTAAGGATCAGATAAAGGAACCGCTCTCATTTATAAAGGAAGTCCTCTACCTTTGAAGTCTCAGGAGGCTCTCAGAATTCTAGGCATGGTCAAATGCTATTTATTTATTTATATGGAAAAGTTCTGCCGCCCCCCAATCCTCCGCCGGTGCCCATGGCACCACTGAGGGCAGCTTACACTAAGTACAAAATCACATAATAATAATAATAATAATAATAATAATAATAATAATAATAATAATTTGGAAAAACAATTCCCTCCCAAACCCATGCAATACTTAAAATACATTTAGAAAGCAAGAGCAGCAGAGGTCACACATACAAACCATCTTCACGTATAATACTTACAGTCAGGAGACAAAAGCCTGACAGAATAAAAATGTCTTCACCAGAATGTAAGAAGAGCCTGCTAGAACAGGCCAATGGCAGCCAACCATAATCTTGTGACAAGGATTATTATTATTTATTAAATTTATATACTAAACTCCATTAAGAGATCACAGGGCGGTTCACAGAATAGAACCCAAGATAAAACACAAGTAAATAAACAAACAAAAACAACAAAACAATATTCCCCTTTGTTATAGGATACACATCTGCCCAGAGAGATAGAGGCAACCCAGTCACATCAGTGGCATATAAATAATAGCATTATTACTACTACTACTACTACTACTACTACTACTACTATTCTGTTGCCTTCCAGTTTTAGGTATACATATTAAAAATGTGATTTCTGAAGTCTCTGTGTTTAAATATCTAATATTTCATTATAGTAATACTGGATTAAATTGAAAAAGTGACACTGAAATCAATAGATTCCCCAACATTTTCCACAAAACCCTCAACCAACCTTCTCTGCTGCAGTCTTCCTATTTTATTTTATTTTATTTTATTTTACTAAGAAGTAAGTCTATTGATCTCAGTAGGATTCACTGAAGAAACATTGATAGAACTTCAGAGTGAATATTTTGGGGGTATGGGGGTATCTGGCAAAGAGAGAGAGAGAGAGAGAGAGAGAGAGAGAGAGAGAAAAGATAGTTAAAATTGATCGACAGCATGTAAAAATTTTATATGAATCCCCAGCTGACACCTGCCAATTGATGCATGGCACAAAATGATGTTGTTGTTTTTTCTCCCCGTCACTGGGAACATTTGACTCCAAGTGCCAATGTAGCAATTAACATGTGACAGTGTGTGACAGCTGACAAGCAGCAACACTTATCGCTTGACATGTGACATCAGCTACATAGCTCTGGGGGTCTTAGGTCAGTGGCAGAGCACATCCTTGGCATTAAAAAGATCCCAGGTTTTTTGGTGTGTTTTTTTAAGGCTCCTGGTAGGGCTGAGAAAAATTCCCTGCCTGCAAGGCCGCAGAATTGCTTCCCATAAGGCTAAACAGTACTGAGCTAGGTATACCAATGGTCTGGTTGGCATCCATCTGTCTTGAGAGACAATGGAGCACACTTCCAGGGGTGAAGACCAACCTCCATTGAGCATTGTGTATGAAGGTCCTGGACTGCCCAGATGACAAGAACCCCCTTCTCAGCCTCACTGATGTGGTCCAAAGGAAAGCAGAGCACAAAGTTTGGCACCAGCTTGGCTGCAGGAGTTGCTGGAAGGTGCTATACAAGGCACCATTCAACCGTCTTAAGGATTTGCATGAAGCTTACTCCTTAACCTTTTATTCCCCAGAAGATATCCCACAAGACAGCAGGGGTTTAGAAGAAGTGTTTTCTTTCTCCTAGATGGGTTGTGAGCCCCATCTGCTTCTTGCTTCCCTCTACAGCAGGTGCCTGTGGTGCTGTGGTCTAAACCACTGAGTCTCTTCGGCTTGTCGATCGGAAGGTCAGCAGTTCGAATCCTTGTGATGGAGTCAGCTCCCGTTGCTCTGTCCCAGCTCCTGCCAATCTAGCAGTTTGAAAGCACACCAGTGCAAGTAGATAAATAGATACCGCTGTGGTGGGAAGGTAAACGGCGTTTCTGTGCGATCTGGCTTCCGTCCTGGTGTCCCATTGGGTCAGAAGCGGTTTAGTCATGCTGGCCACATGACCCAGAAAGCTGTCTGTGGACAAACGCCAGCTCTCTCAGTCTGAAAGTGAGATGAGCGCTACAACCCCATAGTTGTCTTTGACTGGACTTAACCGTCCAGGGGTCCTTTACCTTTTACCTTTTTAACTATTAATAATGGCAAAACATGCCTAAGGGGTGAAATTGGAAAGGAAGGGGCAACTGGCACAAATGTGCCAGCCCACTCCCAATGTCCTCAGGCATCCTGAACGAGCCCATTCCATATCTGAGCTCCCTGAAAGTTCCAAAGTGAGCTCGTAATCACATTCAGCTGAATCCTTTGGTGCTTCTAGAGTAATTCAGAACAGTCACTATTAAATTCTGTAAAGTCTGCTTTGAGCATCCACGCAGTTCCTTTCAGAACTGCAGACATTTTGCGTTTTTAATTATAGACATGTCAGGAGAGTCGCCCTTTTAAAATAAATAAATAAAAACCGGTTAAAAGCAAAATAGAAGCCTCAAGTAGCTTTCATTTTGCATTGCTATAACAATATGTCAAAGGGCAACCTTTCACATAGACCCAGTCTAATTGGGAAATGTTGGTGACGAACCATTTTATATCATTAACTTTAATTAATATACCTTCCTGAATAAAAAAACCATTGCTGCAGCCTCTTTATGCCCAGGTTCCAAGAGTAACTGATTGCAAGGTCCTTTTGTTAACTTAAGCCCTTGGACATATAAGTTGCTATCAAATGAAACCTATCTGCACAACTTATTTCCCCCAGCATAGAGCAGTTGTGGCCCAGTTGTGTGTAGAGAAATACATTTGAAATGGGGGAGGGATACTACAGACCTCTCCAAACTATTGTTGGTCTATATGTAGGGACATTCTGCAACGTGTCATTGACACAATAATAGTGGAGGATTTGTACTGGACAGTCCTTAGGATTTGTTCTGCCATGTTTCCCCAGTGTTACTGCATTGTTTGTGGCAATGTTCAGGGTGGCAGGAAAGGATATATTGTATATTAATATCCTTCCTAACTTGTGCTAGCAAGTTCCTTTACTTAGCAGAGTTTACGTTCCCCTTCTCACGCACAGCAGAAAACTGGTTGCGAACTCGTGTGAGTTTCTTAAAGATAATACACAATTCAGTCTGCCTTGTCCAGACTGAAATATGTTCTAATATTTTCCAGGTAAGACCCCTTGAATCCCTCCTAAAAGAATAAAGACACCACAGTCTTTATTAGATTTATAAACCACCCTTCATCATAAGATCTCAGGGCAGTTCACAGAACAAAATACAGGATAAAAACAAATAAATAAGTGAAACAAAGCAGCAGAACAATACCCCCCCCCCCCAATTCCCACAGACACATTTAAAAGGCTGTAGAACCAGCTAAAGGTTTGGTTGAAGAGGAACATTTTCGCCTGGTGTCTAAAATATATATTATGAAGGCACCAGTCAAGAAGAAGATGAAAAAGAGATTGGATTTGATATCCTGCTTTATCACTACCCTAAGGAGTCTCAATGCAGCTAACAATCTCCTTTCCCTTCCTCCCCCACCACAACCACTCTGTGAGGTGAGTGGGGCTGAGAGACTTCAAAGAAGTGTGACTAGCCCAAGGTCACCCAGCAGCTGCATGTGGAGGAGCGGAGATGCGAACTCGGTTCACCAGATTATGATGAAAAACATTCCACAAATGGGAAGGCACTATAGAAAAGGCCCGTTCTCATGTTGATACCCTTCAGACCGCAAATATTTTGTGACAGATAAAGTTACAGGATTTCAGATATACAGTGTTCTGTGTCACATTGCTTCAAGGGGTTCTACAATATCCCAATGTTTGTATAGATACATATGGCTTTCCTAATCTGTGTAGATCCAAACATTTTAAAAACACAAATGGAAGAACTAAATAGTTTAGCGTAAAAGCAGTGTGAAAAGGCTCTGTTGGCACTAACTGTATGGTACACTTCTAATCTCTCACTCGTCCCTATCAAGAGAAGGGGGAGGAAAAAAACCCACACTCCACAAAACACTATTTGCCACAAATAAAGCACAGCGGCTGTCAAAGATTTTCCCTTTCAACATCTTCGCTCTGCCTCCATTCAGTATTCTTAATGGACGATATGCCAGGAGTCTTTGATGAATGCTGTGATTGTACATGCAATGGGATTTTAAGGCTCTGATTCAAAACACCCTCCTGCCTATATCTTTGAGGAATGAGATGGATCTGTATATCCTTGAGCTTGGGCTATTTATTATCGGAGGGCTACAGTAAATTAGGAAGCACTTCTCAAACTGCTTTACCATCACGAATCTTATTGTTGTATGAGTTTGCTTGTGTGCCTTTCCAAGGGGCCTTTGTGCCGGCGGAGCAACTTTATGGTTGAGATATCTACTCTAAATAATTGCAGCTGGAGAGAAAGATAGGAGGGTGCATTTGCAGCACCCGTCACAGAGAGTACCTTGAGGTATGATAGGATGAACTCAAATAGACAATGAACTGGATTAAAAATGGCCACAACTTTATTGATTACAGGTGTAGGTGGGTCTTTGGCTCAGGCAATACATGTAGTGTCAGGAATGAGTCAGCTCCAAGAGAAGGCATGCAGCCAACTGCAGAAAGCAGCCAGGAATAGGGAGACTTAGATGTGAGACAGGCAGCGGAGAGCTGGCAGCTGTAGACTCCAGCTCTTCCTGACCTTGACGGGCCATCTGATAAGGCAGTAACGGAGTTCAGGCTTGAACATAGCTAAAGCTCGTGGGAAGCACAAAAAGGCACAAAGAGTCTCAGAGGCAGCCTCTCACACTAGGAAGAAGGTGGAACTGACCCACTAAGTCCTAAGAGTCAGCAAATGGGAGGGTAGTTAGACAGGAAGCAAAACAGGAGATTTAAGAGATGTAAGTTCAAAATCTTCTGTAGATCCCGGAAGGACTCTTTAGAAGAGTTATCTTGAGTAATGATGCTGGAGGCTTTGTTCGAGCTGTCTGGCGCTGTTTGTTTTTGCAATTAATCCTCACTTTAATTATCTACGCTTACTGTGTTATCAAGCTGGGAACCTGGGCTCCTGACATGTAGATCCATTTCAGCTGAAACTGCATCAGGGTCAAGCCGACTCCAAGATGTTGATCTACCAAGTTGGCTGGCTGTGCTGTGAATGGCAGGCCAACCAACTTTTATGTGTTCCTAGCTGACCAGACATGGCCTGCAGCCAATGACTGGTCAGCTGACAAGGCTCTGCCCATACAGCAGGGCCATCGATTGGCTCATTTTGGCAGGGGATCCCTGCTCCTTGATTTTGCCAGCCGGGAGACAACCAGCAAAACATTTCGCCCTAACTGCTGGAGATGATGGACGGAAGAGAGGTCCACAACCCACCAGAGGGGAGTGACCACTCTTCTCCAGGGCAGAGAGAAACACAAAAGAGAGTGTATGTGTGTGCGTAAAGTCAAGGTTCTTCTTTGTAGGCTTGCCATCTAACTTTATCTTATTGATATAAAATCAATAAATGATAATAATAAATTAATCAATTGTCGTTATCTTTCCCTGTCAAGTCCCATCTTGTTGGGTGAAAGGAGGGAAATCCAACAGATGAAGCATGAAAATTGCAGTGGTGGACATATATTTTAGCTGCTTAATACAGGAGTGAGGCTTTCTATCTATCATCTATCTATCTATCCAGCTTTTTTCTCAAAAAATGTTTAGGGGTACTCTCATTTTGACTCCTGAAAAATCCCCATTGTATAGTTCAAATCGGGGGGGGGGGGATTCAGTAAATGGACAAAAGTACAAAGATTCACAAAGTGTTTAGGGGTATGCAACCACCAGCATTCTTATCTTGTTGTCACAAAGCAGCATCAGAATCTAGAGGGCTGCCAAGCCTCCATTACAAGAATGTAAGCAGCTCTCTCTTTGCTTGTTTTAAAGCTAGCCACGGAAGAGGGAAGGAAGGGGAGCCATGACTCCCATCTGTCCCTCCTCCGTGGCATTTGCTTCATAAGACGCGCAGACATTTCCCCTTACTTTTTAGGAGGAAAAAAGTGTGCCTTATGGAGCGAAAAATACGGTACATCACAGGAGCCTACACAACACAAAACACTGCTGCTGTATGTAGGTTTTATTTTATTTGTTTTTTTAATCTTACATTTTGGAAATGTACATCCAGTTTTTTTCCCTTTAATTTTTTTGGGGCCCCCAAGAGAGTGGAGCCCTAAGCTATAGCTTGTTTAGCTTATATTTAAATCCAGCACTGCCATGAACCCTCAAACTTGAAGGGTAGAGAAGCTCAGAAATCAGCAGAAGGGGCAGGGAAGAAAGTTGTGGCCCTGGCATCCTTCCTGCTGGTGGAAGAGTACTGATTCAGATTAGCCAACTATTGTTACTGAGTGGAAGCAGAAAGCCCTGCTCTTGATGTGTTTCTTCTGTAAATAAACCAAAATAGAACTGAAAGCGTCTCATTACTGTTTATCCGACTGGTCGTCTGCCAGGGATCATTATATCTATGGCTGATGGAAGTTGGAGTCCAACAACATCTGGAGGGCGCAATGTTGCCTACCCATGGCTTAGGATGTGGTGGTAGGTGTGCAGTAGATTCTCCCGCCCACATCCCAGTAGGGTTGCTCTATCCCTGTATGTGTCAAATATCTTACAAATTGATGCCTCGGCCCTATTCCACTTTATTTATTGCTTACTTCCCTACCAACAGTGAATTTGTTATTGAATTATGTATATGTCATTTAACTTGCCTAAGAAAAAAAGGGAGGGAGGGTGGTTTTGTTCTTGTTTTCTCCTCTGTGGCTGTTGGTGCGACTTTTTGCTAGACATGCCGCCAATTACCAAAGGAAAAGGTGGAATTAAAATCTCTCCAAACCACTAACACATTCGAAGTGATGAATTAAACATGCGTCATTTCTTTTCTAGATGAGCTATTGCTCGCTGGTGCAGAAAAATTTGAATTTAACATTATTTTAGCAATTTTGAAGCTGAATTAAAGATTCATCTATTGTATCAGGTATGTGACTTCGGGCTAACATTTTAATCTCTATCATTATTATAATGTTTGCTATTCAACAACTCTGAGACAGACAGAGATAAGGTTAAGATTAAGTCATGCAGAACAAAGACTTCATCTTTTGTTGGTATGCATAGGTGGTGATAGGGATGCGGGTGGCGCTGTGGTCTAAACCACAGAGCCTAGGGCTTGCCGATTGGAAGGTCGGCAGTTCGAATCCCCACGACGGGGTGGGCTCCCATTGTTCAGTCCCAGGTCCTGCCCACCTAGCAGTTCGAAAGCACATCAAAGTGCAAGTAGATGAATAGGTACCACTCCGGTGGGAAGGTAAACAGCGTTTCTGTGCACTGCTCTGGTTTGCCAGAAGCGGCTTAGTCATGATAAGAAGCTGTTATGACATGGAAGCTGTCTGCTGACAAACACCAGCTCCCTCGGCCAGTAAAGCGAGATGAGCGCCGCAACCCCAGAGTTGTCCGTGACTGGACCTAACGGTCAGGGGTACCTTTACCTTTATACGTGGTAATGAAGCTGCACAACACTGGTTACTACTACTATTGAGTTGTGCAGCAAAGTAGCCCAAACTACGTTAAACATTCATTTGTATCAATGCTTTTTTGTCGGACATAACTATGCGGTCTCTCAAGCTTTGCCAATAACCCGGTGATCTCAGATATCATTATGGGTCCTGCAGGAAACATAGAATCATAGAATTGTAGAGTTGGAAGGGATCTCAAGAGTCATCTGATCCAACCCTCTGAAATGCAGAAATCTCAAATAAAGCATCCATGACAGATGGCCATCCAGCTTCTGCTTAGCAAACTCCAATGAAGGAAATGCCACCACCTCCTGAGGGAGTCTGTTCCACTGTTGAACTGCTCTCATAGTCAGAAATTTACAGCTGGAATCTGAATTCTCCATCCCTGTTGTAGATTCTGTGCATAGCATGACTCCATTTCCCCATCAAAATCACAGAGAGGTACAGTCATACCTCGGGTTGAATGTGCTTCAGGTTGAGCACTTTCGGATTGCACTCTGGGGCAACCCAGAAGTAATGGAGTGCGTTGCTTCCGGGTTTCGCCACTCGCTCATGCGCAGACGCTCAAAATGACGTCACGTGCATGCGCAGAAGTGGCAAAACGCAACCCACGCATGCACAGACAGACTGTAATAATAATTTAATAATTTATTATTTATACTCCGCCCATCTGGCTGAGCTTCCCCAGCCACTCTGGGCGGCTCCCAATCAAATGTTAAAAACAGTACAGCTTTAAATATTAAAAACTTCCCTGAACAGGGCTGCCTTCAGATGTCTTTTAAAGATAGGAAATAATAAAAACCCGTAGTGTCTTATGTTCCATTCAGGATGCGAACGGGGCTCCGGAACGTATCCCATTCGCATCCCGAGGGACCACTGTATATCTTTTCTTTGATCTGACAAATATACTTTGGATTGATAGTGAAGTTAAACCAAGCTGAGGTACACAGTTTGCTTTGATTGAGGCTGCACTCATGTGGAAATACCAAGCTTGCAGACTGAGTGCTCCTGGACTCAGTTTAACCACTGGGTGGTCAGATAATGGCTGTAAAAGGTAAAGGTAAAGGGACCCCTGACCATTAGGTCCAGTCGTGACCGACTCTTGGGTTGCGGCGCTCATCTCGCTTTATTGGCCGAGGGAGCCGGGATACAGCTTCCGGGTCATGTGGCCAGCATGACTAAGCCGCTTCTGGCAAACCAGAGCAGTGCATGGAAACGCCGTTTACCTTCCCGCCGGAGTGGTACCTATTTATCTACTTGCACGTTGACGTGCTTTTGAACTGCTAGGTTGGCAGGAGCAGGGACCGAGCAACGGGGGCTCACCCCTTCATGGGGATTCGAACCACCGACCTTCTGATCGGCAAGTCCTAGGCTCTGTGGTTTAACCCACAGCGCCTGTACAGCTTCAACAAGTACAATGAATTTTCTGGAATCAAGAACTGCACTTTGACCATTATTCCTCACATTACTAACAATAAGAGGGGTGAAGGTGAGAGCTAAATCCAAACAATCAGTGTTCTATTAGAGTTTAATATTAAGGATTATTTCAAATTTTGCATTACTTTCGAGTTTAATGGGGCTAATATGACTCAGGAATGATAATCTTCTGATTGGGGGGAGAAATATATGTGCAGAAAATCCTCATTTCCCCTGCTCATAACAACTCATGCTTTTAAAAGGCAGCCTTTGTAATTGCAGCTGGCAAATGCAGATGATAAAAGACAACAACCCAAGGAGGCCAGATAGTTACTGGCACCATAAAATGATCCCAAACAAAAGCTGAAGGGATAAGGGGGGAAATGGACCCCAGACAATATTATGGCAGCAACTGATCTGCTTGCGCACGAAACTGGTAATGAAGTCAGTATTGTTTATGCGAAGCAGGGCTGCCTCAAGACACTTGCTTAAAAAGAAAAGGCAATAAACACGTGTAAATTTCAGAGAACGGTTTGCTCAGCACTTCAGAAAAGTTTCAAAATTATACAAAGATATTAAAGAATATGTTACTGAGTGTCTTTCTTTTCATGGAAAAATGTGTGTGTGTGTGTGTGTGTGTGTGTGTGTGTGTGTGTGTGTTTAAATATGAACAGAGAATAAGAATAAACTGGTTTAAGATTTCACCATTGTCCTCAGTGAAATAGCAGAATAAGAGATCGTTCTTTATGAATTTCTTCATTCAGAATAGGAGCATGCACAGAGGAGAAAATGTGCAAAGATAAAATTGAATGTGTTAATTGGAACAGGTGGCTGATTATTATTATTATTATTATTATTATTATTATTATTATTATTTGTTTTGACTGATCTGATTTCTTAAAGCTATTTAAATTCTGGTCTGATAAATTCATAAATCTGGAGCAGCCATTGTTTAAAGCCATTTATGCAAAAACTGTAGACAAAAGCACATAACTGCTTTGGAAAGAGAGAGAAAATTAAAGCTTTTCAATTAGCACCAATCCTTTTCTTCAGATCATCTGCTTTTGAGAGGCAGCCTTTTGTCTCCATCAGCATTTTTAAAAGATTGAAGCGAGAGTGGGGGGAATGATAACATTATTTTATTTCACTATTCGTGAGTATGAATAACACAAAATGAGGTTGCACCATGCTTTGTGCCCATGCATTTTTTAAATATATAAATGCATGCACTTACTTTTTTGTTTCATGTTAGAATAGAGCAATGCCTGCAAATTTGTTGTGGTGAAGTCAAATCGCTTTGTTAATGGCACAGAATTGACTTCCCCAGACCCCATGCTTGTAAATAATATCTAAGAAAAAGGAGAATGTGCCATTTGAGGTGGGGTCCAATTTCTGTTATTGTTGTTGTATCTGACTTCATTGGTAAGGTCATTTTAAAAAATGACATAATTTTGCTGAAGCTGTAATCCCAAAGTTTCAGATTTCCCATAGGCTTCTGGGCTTCTGGCCACTGTAAGAACAGCATGCTGGACTAGATGGGAATACTTCTCAACTGTCCTGATTGAATTGAGACATGCTCACCCAAAAACGTGCGAGAGCATGTTGCCCAGGAATATGTGCTTTTGGGCTCTGTACTCTCATGTGGGTCATGTGATTCACCCTGGAGTGCGGAGGATGTCTGGCCCAGTTTTGGGCTATAATATGTTGGAGGGTATGGATGGGCCTTTGGTCTAATCCTACAGGGCCTACCATAGATATATTCTAGCCCAAGGATGATGGAGCGGTTTTTGAATGTAGCATAAGTTCCACACCTCTGCCAGAGCAGGAACTAGGGTCCTCCAGAATACCTGCAGAAATTTCCACAGGAATAGGTGATAAGTCATGGTATGATCTAGATCCCTGAAAGATCATCTGACCCCTTATATCAGGGGTCAGCAACCTTTTGCAGCCGTGGGCTGGTCCACCATCCCTCAGACCATGTGGTGGGTCAGGCTATATTGGGGAGGGGGGATGAATGAATTCCTATGCCCCACAAATAACCCAGAGATGCATTTTAAATAAAAGGACACATTCTACTCATGTAAAAACACGCTGATTCCCGGATTGTCTGTGGGTCAGATTTAGAAGGAGATTGGGCCAGATCCGGCCTTAGGTTGCCTACCCCTGATCTAGAGGATCCCAATTTGCTTTGTTTCTTTGGCATCCCTCCTAAGAAGGCACCCTAGCTAGCCAGCCAGTTTTTTGCCCTGCCACACGTTATCCCCTCTAGCAAAAAGTAGAATCACAGAGTTGGAAGAGACCACAAGGGCCATTGAGTCCAACCCCCTGCCAAGCAGGAAACACCATCAGAGCACTCCTGATATATGGTTGTCAAGCCTCTGCTTAAAGACCTCCAAAGAAGGAGACTCCACCACACTCCTTGGCAGCAAATTCCACTGTCGAACAGTCCTTACTGTCAGGAAGTTCTTCCTAATGTTTAGGTGGAATCTTCTTTCTTGTAGTTTGGACCCATTGCTCCGTGTCCGCTTCTCTGGAGCAGCAGAAAGCAACCTTTCTCCCTCCTCTACGTGACATCCTTTTATATATTAGAACATGGCTATCATATCACCCCTTAACCTCCTCTTCTCCAGGCTAAACATGCCCAGCTCCCTTAGCCGTTCCTCATAAGGCATTGTTTCCAGGCCTTTGACCATTTTGGTTGCCCTCCTCTGGACACGTTGCAGTTTGTCCTTCTTGAACTGTGGTGCCCAGAACTGGACACAGTACTCCAGGCGAGGTCTGACCAGAGCAGAATACAGAAGAGCTCTATGATTTGACACTCTATCTCTCTGTATGTGTCATGCCTCCATTTCATGCCTTCACACCACGCATACTGTCCCTTTTAGGGCTAAGCTAGACATGAAGTTAAATGCATCATTGGAAACATGTCTTTAAAAATAGTAATACTGGGCACTAGGGCCCTTAATTTTAATCAGAACCACAGTATGCGGGAAGGAGAAGTTTGACCCTTTATTTCTCCCATCACAGTCCAATGGAAACTCCATAGTTGCGGCTTGCTTGCTACGGAAGAGAAGCTTCTATAGGTGCCCCCTCACATTTGATCTTCAGACGGTAGAACATGAGAATCTTAATCTCAGGATCGTGGGTAGGAGCCCCACACTGGGCAAAAGATTTATTGCATTGCAAGGGGTTGAACGAGATGACCCTCATTGTCCCTTTCAACTCTACAGTTCTATGATTCTAGAATAAAAGATGTGCTTTCTGATGATGCATTTCACATCACGTGTAGTTGAACCCTCATCCTTGGAAAGGGTCATAGCTTGGTGGTATGGCACTAGCTTTGCATGCCAAATTTTCCCAGTTCAAGCCCTGGCATCTCAAGGTAGAGCAGGGAATTCCCTCTTTAGGACATTAGACAGCCCTAGTCTAGGTCTAGACAGACATAGACAGCCATTGCCAATCAGTGTAGAGAACACTGAGGTAGGTAAAGGTAAAGGACCCCTGGACAGCTGAGTCCAGTCAAAGGTGACTATGGGGTTGCGGTGCTCATCTCACTTTCAGGCTGAGGGAGCCGGTGTTTGTCCACAGACAGCTTTCCAGTTAATGTGGCCAGCATGTCTAAACCACTTCTGGCACAACAGAACACCGTGACAGAAACCAGAACGCATGGAAATGCCATTTACCTTGCCGCTGCAGCAGTACCTATTTATCTACTTGTGCTGGGATCCTTTTGAACTGCTAGGTTGGCAGGAGCTGGGACAGAGCAACGGGAGCTCACCCCGCCATGGGGATTCAAATCGCCAACCTTCTGATCAGCAAGCCCCAGAGGCTCGGTGGTTTAGACAGGTGTTCCCCAACCTTGCGCCTCCAGCTGTTTTTGGACTACAAATCCCATCACCCCTCGCTAGCAAGACCAGTGGTCAAGGATGATGGGAATTGTAGTCCAAAAACAGCTGGAGGCCCAAGGTTGGGGAACACTGGTTTAGACCACAGCGCCACCCGCAACGGAACATTGGTAGATGTTCCTACATAAGGCAGATGGTTATGTCCCTATGCATATGGCCTTGAATATTATTCTCAAGGAAACCTGTAGAATAAAAGACTTCTCAACCAAAACCCATAGCTTGTAGCTCAACATTGGTAGTAAAAAAATTGAAATGGACTGTGTCTCTTTAAAGAAGCCAAAGCATCTAGGTTCCTATTATGTGAGAGATAAGGTGAGCTAAACAACAATAACAGAAGAGGTAGTGTAATGGAATGCAGAAGTACACTAACACAACAAAGAATACTAGGTGAATCAAATTTTTGGCAATGTTTTTCTCCTGCGGAGAGCCAATTAATTTTATTAAAGTCAGTAAATTCAGCTGTGAATGTTTAAGAATCTAATGACTTCCGGAGATTCAGAGTGAATTCAGCAGCAAAAGCTAATTAGAAGGGAAATGAATGCACAAAATATCCCTCGTGTGTAAAGAAAGAGTGTAAAGACCATTAATTGAAATTAAAATTTAACAGTAGCCTAATGCTGCATGGCATAAAATTCCATCTGTTGGGTAGAGACACTAAACAAGAAATACATGGGGAATACTCAGCACTTGTCAGCTTTTGAACAAGTCAATGAATATAATTTCAATATCAAAACCACAGCACCCAAAGAGAATGCTCATGTTCACAGGGGTTAGTTGCTGATTGGAAGGTCAGCGGCTCAAATCCCTGTGACGGAGTGAGCTCCTGTTGTTCTGCTGCTGGCTTCTGCCAACCTTGCTGCTCGAAAGCACACCAGGGCAAGTAGATAAATAGGTACCACTGTGGCGGGACGGTAAACAGCATTCCCCTGTGTTCTGGCTTCCGACACAGTGATCCTGTTGCACCAGAACAGGTTTAGTCATGCTGGCCACATGACCCGGAAAGCTGTCTGTGGACAAACACCGGGTCCTGTAGCCTGAAAGCGAGATGAGCGCCACAATCCATAGTCACCTTTGACTAGACTTAACTGTCCAGGGGGTATTTACCTTTACCTCTGGCAAAAAAGTAGGATCCTTAACTAAGTGTCAGGGGCTGGACTGAGAAGGAATGGTGGGGACCACCCCCCTTCTTCTGAACCTTCCTGAGAACAGGGGTCCTTTCCCTTTTACCTTTTTAGTTGGGATGTGGTTCCTCTTGCAGCAATTGACCAAACAGTATTGGAAAAATAGATACCGTATTTTTCTCTATATAAGACGCACCAGACCATAAGATGCACCTAGTTTTTAGAGGAGGAAAACAAGAAAAATGTTCTGAATCAAATGTTGTTGAAGAGGAAGGAGGAGGGAGGATCAGGCTAAGGCATCACAACAAGAGACACTGTGCAGCTCTCCCTCTTGCTGTTCAGGCTTCAGCGAAAGCAATGCAAAGCCTCTTCATTCACTCCATAAGATGCACACACATTTCCCCTTACTTTTAAGGAGGAAAATAGTGTGTCTTATAGAGCGAAAAATACGGTATATTTTGATTTCTTTGCTTTGCTTTTACTCACTGTGGTCAGACATCTTGATCATCTTGGTTGCCCTCCTCTGCACATGTTCCAGCTTGTCAACATCCTTAATAATAACAATAATAATTATTATTTATTATTTATACCCCGCCCATCTGGCTAGGTTTCCCCAGCCACTATGGGTGGCTTCCAGCCGAATATTAAAAACAATTGTGATGCCCAGAATTGGGCACGGTGTTCCAGGTGTGGTCAGACCAAGGCAGAGTAGAATGGTATTATTATTATTATTATTATTATTATTATTATTTACTTCTGTTGATGCAGCCTAGAATACCAATGGCTTTTCTAAGCCTAGGTGGCAGGCGAATCTTCTTATGGAGCACCTTCCATCATCAGGGTGTCACCTGCTTCCTTAGTAATCACCTGTTTCACAGCTTTAGGTGAGAGAAGCTGGAGAAGGGCCTCAACACTCATACATGGTTAGACCCAGAGAACATCAAAAGTTCTCAGAATTATCTCTTTATAATTACACCCTTCTCATCTCAGGCACCTGTATTGTCCTGTATGACTCCAGAATAAAACAAGTGATGTAAGGAAGTGATGTAACACATGAGATATCATACATTACGGCTCAGAACCGCAATACCTCGAGAACCGCCTCTTTACATATGAACCTACCTGGACCCTGAGATCATCTTCTGAGGCCCTGCTCCTCAAGAGGTCCAGAGGGTGGCAACACGAGAACGGGGCCTTCTCTGCAGTGGCTCCCCATCTGTGGAATGTTCTCCCCATGGAAGTTTGCCTAGTGCCTTCATTATACACCTTTAGTCACCAGGTGAAAACATTCCTTTTTAACCGAGCCTTTGGTTTACCTGATCGACATCCTATACCCTTTTAAAATGTGGCTCTTTATCGGGAGGTGTTATTGGGTTATTGTTTCTATTTTTATTTTATATATTGTGATTTTTTCTGTGAACCACCCTGAGACCTCTGGCTATAGGGCGGTATATAAATTCAAAAAATAAATAAAATATGTGATCTTGTTAAATTGTATCCAGCAGGCTTGAGATCCAAATTCTCCTCCCTCGTCGCTGACAAATCTCTTATAAGATGCCTTCAAAATAGCATATTCGATGGAAGCAATTTAAGCTGTCTTTTTAAGATTACAAGAGCTTCTAGAAAATAATATGGGGGGAAATTACACCTGCATTTAAAAGCGGGTCAATGTTGAGGGTCAGAGGCACAATATGGGTGAGCTTTCAGTAAACCCAACAGCAATTTCTCTCAGCAAGGTTTCCTTCTTGATCTGATTCACCTCCAATATAATGACAAAAAACACCCTCATTTTACTGCCACTGAAGTCTCAGAGGTTCAAATATTGTTTTCCTATCCTTTGCCTGGGAGAAAATGTGCCTTACAAAATTCTGAAACATGAGTCACACTTGAAAACGGTGCCATTCTACAACATCTGGGCTTTGGGCTGCAATTCAAACTCCCCTTCTGTCAGACTAGGAGCCTATTTGGATTCAACTGGGGCATCCTTCCTCTCACATCTGCTGGCTCATCTGATCTCCTACTGGTGTAGACCTCTGTCCTATGCCCAAGGACAGGCAAAAAGACCCACTGGCAGTTAGCAGAGCCTTGTGGAAAGCCCCCAAATGGGGCATTCTGAGGGCAGGGCTGAGTTGGATTGGGATCCACTGGATCCCAAGCTCTTTCTCACAGCTGACACCAGCTGGCATCAGGCTTGACACGAGACTGATCACTGTACCAGCAAGCCAGGCAATTTCCGCAATGTACCACTGCTCAGTGCCTCAGGCGCAAATGCTCAGGCAACTACAGTCATGCCTTGGCTCCCAAACAAATCGGCACAGTGAGTGTTCTGGTTTTCAAATGTTCTTTTGGAAGCTGAACATCCGATGGGGCTTCTGTGGCTTCCGATTGGCTACAGGAGCTTCATAAGCTGCACTTTGGTTTCCAAATGTTTGGGAAGTCAAACTATATATAAAGCAGAGACACACAAATGGCAAGTCATTGGAAACAACTGGGGTTTTTCTTTTGTTTTGTTTTTATAGCAACATACAGAACTAGGACACTTTTAAAAAAATATTTGTTAAAAAAATTATTTTAAAAAAAATATTACACAATATAAGCAAAATATTGCAAATATATACATACATATATATTTTAAATAAGCACATATTTATGAAAAAAGGAACAAAAGAGAGAAAAATAAGAAAAAAAGAGAAGAAAAGAAGAAGAAAAGTTGGAAGAATTTCTTCCAAGTTTATTCTACAAATATCTCAATATGAAAATAATAATAAAATTTCATTGATTGACTTCCATCGCTTGCACTGCACTTCCTATATACATTTTAAGCAAGATTGTATCTGTTATTCCATATTTTTCCCATACAATCTCACACAAATATTCTAATCAATAAGTTTCCTAAATCTTTCCTAAATCTATTATAAACACATCCAATACCTTACATTTAATCAGAACTAGGACATTTTTGGGGACGCGGGTGGTGCTGTGGGTTAAACCACAGAGCCTAGGACTTGCCAATCAGAAGGTTGGCGGTTCGAATCCCCACGACGGGGTGAGCTCCCGTTGCTCTGTCCCTGCTCCTGCCAACCTAGCAGTTCAAAAGCACGTCAAAGTGCAAGTAGATAAATAGGTACCGCTCTAGTGGGAAGGTAAACGGCATTTCCGTGTGCTGCTCTGGTTCACCAGAAGTGGCTTAGTCATGCTAGCCACATGACCTGGAAGCTGTACGCCGGCTCCCTCGGCCAATGAAGCGAGATGAGCACCGCAACCCCAAAGTCGGTCACGACTGGATCTAATGGTCAGGGGTCCCTTTACCTTTACCTAGGACACTCTTAACATGTAGAAATGGAAGCCAGTCCCAGCAGTGGTGGAGCTTCATACTCCGGCTCTGGGGGGTGGAGAGCAGGCAGAAGCGGGGCTGGTGCATGTCCCTGGGGGCAGGGCATACCGCCTGCAGCAGAGTGGCACCTAGCGTGGGCGGGGGGCAACCGCTATGGCACCTTACTGGGATCGCTCTGCCGGGGGTGGTGTGCTCCCCCTGCACTCCTCTTCCTCCGCCAGTGAGTCGCAGACCCTCCAAGTGTCCCTATTTTCAAGGAACAGTCCTGGATTTACAGAAGCCACCCAAGTTTCCGATTTTATCCTGGAATGTCCTGCTTTTCCTTCAAACATCCCTATTTCCATCAGAGAAATGTTGGAGTTATGCAGTCCCTGAGCCAAGGGGATAAGTAACTAAAGGGAAGTTTTTTTAACGTTTGAAGTTTTATTATGTGTTTTTATATGTTGGAAACCACCCAGAGTGGATGGGGCAACTCAGTGAGATGTGCGGAGTATAAATAATAAAACGCAAACCCAATGCTTTTTTCCTGGGGGGACGCAGGGGGACGCATACCCCTAAACATTTTGTGAATCTTTGTCAACTGGCGGAGGAAGAGGAGTGCGGGGGGAGCACACCACCTCCAGCAGCACGATCCCCGCAGGGTGCCATCGCGGCTTCCTCACTGCCTGCACCGGGCGCCACACCACTGCAGGCAGTGTGCCCCACCCCGCCTGCTCTCCGCCCCCCGGTGCCAGAGCATGAAGCTCCGCCACTGCTATTGTCCATTTGTTGTTGTTGTTTAGTCGTTTAGTCGTGTCTGACTCTTCGTGACCCCATGGACCAGAGCACGCCAGGCACTCCTATCTTCCGCTGCCTCCCGCAGTTTGGTCAAACTCGTGCTGGTAGCTTCAAGGACACTGTCCAACCATCTCATCCTCTGTCGTCCCTTTCTCCTTGTGCCCTCCATCTTTCCCAACATCAGGGTCTTTTCCAGAGAGTCTTCTCTTCTCAGCTTCAGGATTTGTCCTTCCAGTGAGCACTCAGGGCTGATTTCCTTCAGAATGGATAGGTTTGATCTTCTTGCAGTCCATGGGACTCTCAAGAGTCTCCTCCAGCACCATAATTCAAAAGCATCAATTCTTCGGCAATCAGCCTTCTTTATGGTCCAGCTCTCACTTCCACTACTGGGAAAACCATAGCTTTAACTATATGGACCTTTGTTGGCAAGGTGATGTCTCTGCTTTTTAAGATGCTGTCTAGGTTTGCCATTGCTTTTCTCCCAAGAAGCAGGCGTCTTTTAATTTGTGGCTTCTGTCATCATCTGCAGTGATCATGGAGCCCAAGAAAGTAAAATCTCTCACTGCCTCCATTCCCCCCCCCCCCTTCTATTTGCCAGGAGGTTTTTCCCAATTTGAACTATAGAATGGTGATTTTCCTGAGTCAAAATGAGAGTACATTCCCCCCCCCCCCCCCGGAAAAACAGCACTGCACAAACCTGACTATAAAATGCGAAATGAGCATTGGCTCAGGTAGCCAGTTTGTGCCTATCTGCTCTGTTTTAATAACCGATTATAAGTCTACTTCTGAAAAGAAGATTACTTAGAAGGTTTGGGGGGGGGGGAATAAAACTGGCCGCAGATATTTTACCTTCTTTCTCTCTCTCTCACCTCTTTACTTAAGCCCTTTCATTAGCAGCACTCTCAGACTTACAAACAAGCCTTTCCTTCATATTTACAGGCCCGGGTCTATTGTAAATTGCTTTTAGTCACCCAACCCATTAACTATGGCAAAACATACAGTAGTGCAGCTTGACATTCTTAATGACTACTCTAAAGCTGCTTAATTTATCCGCCTTTTAACATCGTTACTTCAGTTAAGTATCGGGATTATGAATGCTATTTCCCGATTCTTTTGACAATGCATAATGATCCTCATCATTGTCAAGCTTATGAGAGGTGTATAACCTGATCAGTTCATTAAGAGCAGAGAGCTTTGGAGTTATTAATGATTATGTTATTTACACTCAGAACACGGAGGGCTGCATTGAACCCCGGTGTAACTCTTTTAATGGTAATGCAATTACTCCTTGAACAAGTTTTTAACCCGTGTAATAATGGATACATTTCCCTTTCCTCAAGGATAAATGCTGAGACATCACTCACGATATCCCTCCTTGTCTAATTACCCTCTTGATCAGGAGGTGCATCTTTGCAGATTTATACATGACGAGATGCACAAGTAATTTAGCAACCTAATGCCGTCCTTAATGTACTTTTTAAGAACTAATGGGGCAAATTCATGCACAGTTTACCTCTACTGAGCTTTAATGGAATTACATCAACAGTGAATTTGTCAAAGTGACTTTACCTTGATGGTGTGCTTTACTACACCATTATTTCCCAGAACCGTAGAACTCATAGTTGATTTTAGGAGAAAGAAAAGTGTATTTTTACCATTGCACATAAATGGCGAGGAGGTGGAGAGGGTTGGTAGTTTTAAATACCTGGGCATTTATATCTCTGAGGACCTCTCATGGACTGCAAATATTAACATGGTTGTGAGGAAGGTGCAGGGGAGGTTGTATTTCCTGAGAATGCTCAGGGGACTGAATCTATCTCAGCACCTACTCCTGTCCTATTATCACAGTACCATCGAGAGTGTCTTAACCTATAGTATATTATCGTGGTATGGAAGCAGCTCTGAAACGGATAAAAAAGCTTTACTGAGAATAACAAAAATTGCCCAGAATGTTATAGGGCTCCAGCTACCAACCCTGGATGAGATCTTCACGTCTCGCACTTTGAAGAAGTCACACAATATCCTGAGAGATCCCACCCATCCTGCTCACAACTTCTTTGAACTGTTGCCTTCGGGCAGAAGATATAGGACAATGAAAACACGAACCACACGCCTTCTGAATAGTTTCTATCCAAGAGCTCTGATTGCACTAAATAATTATCTCAGGGCCAGTTGTAAGAAATAGCAAGTAGGGAGTAGGAAGAAATGAGATAGGGTTTAGGTCATGTTATGCTTTTAATAGGTCATGTTATATTCTGGATTATGTATGTTTTATAGATTATGTCTGAATGGGATGAGAGTGTTGGAGGTACGTGCAAATGTGTATGTGAAGCCGGTCTTTGGGTGAGTGTTTGATTTTCGTTGTTGTGTATACTGCGTATATACGGACAATGACAAATAAATTTCTATTCAAAGGACGGAAGATAGCGAGTTGTAAAATCTTTATTTCTGCATGCTAGTTTTTAAGTATCTTTTTGAAAGGTAATCATTCATTCCCACTGTACTTACATAAATGCCCTTAAACTCCATTCCATTCCTGTTTCTGAAAGCACAGCTTCACTTCTCGATACCACTGACAATAATTAGAGGTGTATGTGTGAATAAGAGAAAGGGAGGGAGGCAACAACTATCTCTATGTGAACATATCATAGAATCATAGAATCATAGAGTTGGAAGAGACCACAAGGGCCATCGAGTCCAACCCCCTGCCAAGCAGGAAACACCATCAGAGCACTCCTGACATATGGTTGTCAAGCCTCTGCTTAAAGACCTCCAAAGAAGGAGACTCCACCACACTCCTTGGCAGCAAATTCCACTGTCGAACAGCTCTTACTGTCAGGAAGTTCTTCCTAATGTTTAGGTGGAATCTTCTTTCTTGTAGTTTGGATCCATTGCTCCGTGTCCGCTTCTCTGGAGCCGCAGAAAACAACCTTTCTCCCTCCTCTATGTGACATCCTTTTATATATTTGAACATGGCTATCATATCACCCCTTAACCTCCTCTTCTCCAGGCTAAATGGATTTGTGCTACTGGTTTTTATAGTTAATCTTTAATTGGTTTAATCTCTGTTCTGTTTATTAAGATTATTTTACACTGTTTAGAGACACAGGCAACTAAACAGTATGAAATTGTTGAAACAAACAAACAAAATATTAGTTTTCTTCACACGTCCAGGGACTATGTGGAGGGAGGTGGGTTTGTTCAAGTGAAGGTGTGAATAGAGTCTACAGTTCGGCTGAAATTCAGATCAGAGTCTATTTGTTGTCTCTCTGTGTGATGAGGGAACCCTGAAAACAGCAGGGTCCCCACTTATGCATACAGATCCTACAGATGTACAGTTGTTGCCAGCTAAGTTCAGGCCTTTTCCAACAGAATGCTCTGAAGCCCTCTGTCATATGTTATGACTCACCCCTCGAAATAAGGCCTTTTTTTGGTTTGGTGAAGAGAGAGTGGGGAATGGTTAGGTAGGGAGGTATGTGGATACAGTGGCGTAGCGTGGGTTGTCAGCACCCGGGGCAAGGAAAGTAATTTGCGCCCCTAACTCGTGGATTTGCGCCCCCTAACCCTAACCCCCAGATGTTGCGCCCGATGCGGCCGGCACCCCCTGCACCCCCCACGCTACGCCACTGACTGCTGCCCAGATGACAGCCCCCCTCTCGGCCTCACTGATGAAGGTGTTCCAGGTGCCATCCAACCATGTTGGGGACTCCACTCGGTATTTGTGTAGTGTTTACTCCTGAGCCTTTTCTTCTCTCATAGAATCACAGAGCTGGAAGGGACCCAAGGGTCATCTAGCCCAACCCCCTCAATGCAGGAATCTCAGCTAAAGCATTCATGACAGGTGGCCAACCGACCTGTTAAAAACCTCCAAGGAAGGAAACTCCACCACTGGGAGATCTCTCCCAAGGCAGCAGATGTTTAGGATAAGAGTTTTCTTTCTCCTAGGTGGGCTGCCTTTCCAGGTGGACAAGCTCTTCTGCCCAACCAGAGGCTACTCAGGAGCAAACCACATGGAAGTTAGGGTCAATGTGGGGGGTCGGTGCCCCCTGGGACTGGTATGGCAGGAGGGAGACAAGCGGTAGGGGGGCGCCAGAGCCAAAGAGACTCCGCAGAACCAACTCAAACTAGTTTTGCCCTTCTCTGCTGAGTTCTCCGAGGGGGAAGGAAGACGCGGGCCGGCAGGCTGTAGCCGGCCGCCGGCGCCTGTCGAACCGGAGCCCCGATCGGTCCCGAGCATCGCGCCTCCTCCTGGACGGGCCCGCTCTCCTCCCGGCTTTGCTGCTCCACCTCCTCCTCCACCTCCTCCTCCCTGCTGCTGCTGCGCGGCTCTTTTCCCTCCCGCTTCCTCGAGGGGGGCCGGCCAAACGGAGACGACGATCCCTCACCCCAACCAAGCCTCGATTGCTTGTCCCTTCCCTCTGGACTTGCGCCCCCCCAAATGTTGCACCCGGTGCGGCTCGCACCCCTGGCACCCCCCACGCTACGCCACTGTGTGGATAGTATCATTAGATACTTAAAAGGTAAAAAGGTAAGGTAAAGGACCCCTGGACGGTTAAGTCCAGTCAAAGGCAACAATGGGGTTGCTGCGCTCATCTCGCTTTCAGGCCGAGGGAGCCGACGTTTGTCCACAGACAGTTTTCCGGGTCATGTGGCCAGCATGACTAAACCGCTTCTGGCACAATGAGACACTGTGATGGAAGCCAGAGTGCATAGAAATGCTGTTTACCTTCTTGCCACAGCAGTACCTATTTATCTATTTGCACTGGTATGCTTTCAAACGGCAAGGTTGGCAGGAGCTGGGACCGAGCAACGGGCGCTCACCCCCTCATGGGGATTCGAACTGCTGACCTTCCGATCAGCAAGCCCAAGAGGCTCAGTGGTTTAGACCACAGCACCCCCAGTTCCATGTCTGTGTTTTAAATGTATGGCACAGATTGGGCCTAAACGACGCTGGACTTTGTTGTATCTGGCATGTTTGATCCGTTCTTGTTTTGGAGAGACAATAAAGTTCTTGTTTAAGTCCCTGAATGGTGTCTCCTCTAAAGTTTTCCAAGTTGGGATGACAGGCTGAGGCACAAGACCAGGCAGCAGTAGTCTTCCAGCACCAGTGTTGTTGTACTTACTAGGAAAATGGAGGGGTGGGGCGGGGCAGGGTGGCATCAAAATTGTCACATGAGGGAAACCCAATCCAGTGCTCCCAATCCCACTTTGTAAACCACTTTTAGGGCCTTTTAAAAAACACACAAAAAAGCACACCAAGTGGTGTAAACATACCCTCCAACATTTCTCCAATAAAAATAGGGGCATCCCACTCCATAATGATAATTTTACTATTTATACCCCATACATCTTACTGGGTTGTCCCAGCCACTCTGGGTGGCTTCCAACATATATAAAAACACAATAAAATATTAAACATTAAAAAGAACTATACAGGATTGCTTTCAGGTGGCTCGGGGGGCAGATAATTCGATACCCTCCAACATGTCTCCAATGAAAATAGGGGCATCCTAAGAAAAAGCGGACATTCCAGGAAAAAATCAGAAACTGAGATGGCTTCTGTAAATCAGGGACATCCCTGGAAAATAGGGACACTTGGAGGGTCTGGTGTAAGCTGGATTCAGTTTGGTGGGTCACAAGATGTGCCGAACTAAATAAGATTGTATGCATGAATATGAACTTTTTCAGAATGCTAGCTCAAATAAAGAGAGTTTCTGTCATAGGACTACCAGCCTGCCTCACTCTCAGAACCTCTCATCATAATGTTTGTACTTCTCAAAACACTTGACCTTCAGGATGTGGGTGGGTGGTCTCTGAAAGTCCAATTACATGAGACATACAAATGCATTTACTCTCCTATTGTTAATTGTGCCCAGCCTTACCCGCAGTGTGCTTCCTCTATGCGCTTCAATCCCTTGCATATGCTGACACCGAAGGCAACTTTAAATCACACTCGGTGTATTGATTTACAAGTTACAATTTTGCTGCATCCAGATTTCTCGGAGGCAGTTGGACAAATAGAATATTTCACATCAGCAGGCAAGTCCTCGGTTTGCGAGGACAATGAATAAAAGATCAAAATGTCACCTCGTCAGCTGCTTCCAGCCAGGGCTTCAATCGAGGCCAGCGCCTCTCTTCACACTGCTGTTGACTGGCACAGCTATCAATAAAATATCAGATTGAAGGAACAGGTGGTGATCCTTCTACTGGTCACTTCGGGGGCAGAGCTACCTGTTTGTGATGCTTGCTCCTGACTCAGCTCAGGAGCTCAGCCAGATGAAGACAGTCTTGATGAAACAACATACCCTCCAACATTTCTCTGATCAAAATAGGGATGTCCTATTCAATAATAAGTGGGACGCGGGTGGCGCTGTGGGTTAAAGCCTCAGCGCCTAGGGCTTGCCGATCGAAAGGTCGGCGGTTCGAATCCCCGCGGCGGGGTGCGCTCCCGTTGTTCGGTCCCAGCGCCTGCCAACCTAGCAGTTCGAAAGGACTTCTGGGTGCAAGTAGATAAATAGGGACCGCTTACTAGCTGGAAGGTAAACGGCGTTTCCGTGTGTGGCTCTGGCTCGCCAGAGCAGCGATGTCACGCTGGCCACGTGACCCGGAAGTGTCTTCGGACAGCGCTGGCCCCCGGCCTCTTTGAGTGAGATGGGCGCACAACCCTAGAGTCTGTCAAGACTGGCCCGTACGGGCAGGGGTACCTTTACCTTTACCTTTATTCAATAATAAAAGTAATACTGATGACGATAAGAATTTTTAATTATTATTTACACCCCACCCATCTAACTGGGTTGTCCGAGTCACTTTGGGTGGCTTCCAACATATATAAAAACCATTACAAAACAATAAACATTAAAAAAAATCCTCTGCTTTCAGATGTCTTCTAAAGGTTGCATCTTGGTTTATCTCCTTGGCTCAGGGGTCACAATAACTCCACACTCTCCAACATTTCTCTGATGAAAATGGGGATATCCTATTCCATACTCTCAAACATTTCTCTTGTGAAAATAGAGATGTCCTAAGGAAAAGTGGGACATTCTGGGATCAAACCATAAAAC
Source organism: Podarcis tiliguerta (assembly GCF_965153285.1). Classification (NCBI taxonomy): domain Eukaryota; kingdom Metazoa; phylum Chordata; class Lepidosauria; order Squamata; family Lacertidae; genus Podarcis; species Podarcis tiliguerta. Next base: position 16,103,978 of record NC_139534.1, on the reverse strand, counting down.
CCAGGCGGCTTCTGTAAATCTGGGACTGTCCTTGGAGAATAGGGATACATGGAGAGCCTGCTGTGTGGATTGAGAATTATTTCCATGTACGTGACCTCAGTGAGATAATTCCACTTGTCTTTCTGAGTGGCTATTTTTGAAGTACTATCAGATATTCCAAATCCAGGAGCTCAAGTTTCTCTTTACTTAGTATATATTAGCAATCTCTATTTCCTTGCTTGCACCAATTACAGCAAGGAGGCTTGCTGTAATCCTTCAAATGATTCCATTTCAAATCTAGACATTTCCAAAAGTGAATCAGAAGAAAAGTGCCATGGCATTGTGTGGAGAAGACCTCCGGATAAGATGATAAGAAGACCCTCACCTGCAGAGCACAGTACTCAATTAGTATATACAGTGCTATTTTTCTGAATGCCTTCCTTGTTCCCTTATAATGGCAATGGCTCCATCCTGAAAGGTGCCAGAACTGAGTTCCAGTGAATTCCAGCTGAAAAAAAGCTTTGGGTAAATAAGGCAGGGGTAGGCAACCTAAGGCCCGGGGGCTGGATGTGGCCCAATCGCCTTCTCAATCTGGCCAAAGGATGGTCCGGGAATCAGCGTGTTTTTACATGAGTAGAATGTGTGCTCTTATTTAAAATGCATCTCTGGGTTATTTGTGGGGCATAGGAATTTGTTCACCCCCCCAAATAGTCTGCCCCCCCCCCAAGGTCTGAGGGATGGTAGACTGGCCCATGGCTGAAAAAGGTTGCTGACCCCTGATATAAGGGGTCAGATGATCTTTCAGAGAGCCAGTGTGGTGTAGTGGTTAAGAGTGGTAGACTCGTAATCTGGGGAACCGGGTTCACGTCTCCGCTCCTCCACATGCAGCTGCTGGGTGACCTTGGGCTAGTCACGCTTCTTTGAAGCCTCTCAGCCCCACTCACCTCACAGAGTGTTTGTCCTGGGGGAGGAAGGGAAAGGAGAATGTTAGCCGCTTTGAGATTCCTTCAGGTAGTGATAAAGCGGGATATCAAATCCAAACTCCTCCTCCTCCTCCTCCTCTTCTTCTTCTTCCTGTCCCATGTTGTATAGGGCTTTATACACAAAAGCGGGTGGTGCTGTGGTCTAAACCACTGAGCCTCTTGGGCTTGCCGATCAGAAGGTCATTCCGTTGCACCAGAAGCGGTTTATTCATGCTGGCCACATGACCCGGAAAGCTGTCTGTGGACAAACGCCAGCTCCCTCCTCCTGGAAGCGAGATGAGTGATGCAACCCCATAGTCACCTTTGACTGGACTTAACCATCCAGGGGCCCTTCACCCTACCTTTTACACAAACACTAGCACATTGTGCTTGACCAATTAGCATGAGAAAGAGATGTTTTGTATAAACTGTGTGCACTCTGTGCAGGGGTTTGGATGAGCTCATAGGGTCCAGGATTAGGGCCAGTGAGTGAAACACTGCCCACCTGACCAGCACCATGTTACATTCATTTTCCACAACGTTTAATTGACTCTTCACTGAGACATGCTCCCACCTCCCGCCGGCCTGCTTCTTTCATTTTCTTTGAATGTCATCATCACCAAACATTTGCACTTTTTGCAAAGTGTGTTCTCCCTCATGGAGAGCACAGGTTGCGGGCGGGGCTGACAGGACAGCTCACTGTTACTAGGCAAATGGTTTGGCCATCCTTTAAGCAGGGGGGGGGCTGTTACTGGGGAAATCTAGATGTTGCCATTTGTTGATTGACAACCCTATTTGTTAAATACAATGCACGCAGTGGGGAACTTCCTCTTTTGCTGCTTACTTCGGATCACCCGCCCTCCCTCCCTAATTTTAGGCTGTTTGCTTGACCTTGCTATGCCTGTCATGGAGTCGTCTGCTTTGGGGCAGGGGCCAGGTAGGAATTTTGTCCATTTGGCTGATTAGTGTGTGCCACTTGGTTTTTGCCTACTGCGTAGCAAATCGTCACAACTTGTAAGGTTGCAGTTAGGCATTGGTCTTGGAATTGGTTGGTGGAGGGGCATGGATTTGGCTGTGCCTGCCCCTCCAAAATGCTGCTGCAGCTGCTGCTTCAAGGGTTTTCCGTTAAAGGAACCCAGGGGCTCCCCATGCTTTTGTCCGAAACCCCCTGGCAAGGGGCTAGGGCAAGCCCCTGGGAGCATTCTGGGGAGAGGTGAGGCATGGTTCCCAGTCCCGTCTCTCTCCCCAGGTGACTTACCCTTGCTGACTTCGTGGGGGGTGCGAATGTCAGAGCTGTCCCCGGGCGGGGTCAGTTAGTGCTACCAATGCCTAAGCAACCATTCACATTGCTGTAATTTGAATAAAGTTGTGGCCAAAATTATGCCAAAAACCTTAAACAAAAATCAATTGTGTTTTTCTTTGTGGGGGTGTCTAGGGGACCTTGATGCGCAACCATTGAAAAGGGTTTAACATTTGCTTTATTGCTTTGATGACGTTTCCTGCCTGTGCTACATTAGCAGAGGGAGCTGAGAGAGGTGGAGTGGATATTTCTCTCTTTCTCTCTCCTCCCACCCACCTCCCTTCTCTCTGCTGATAAAGTGTCAGAGGCTGCAGTACTGGGGCAAATCAGGCAGTGCTAAACATATGGCTTTAGTGGTACATCATGGCGCTCGAACAGCAGACAGTAAATAATGAATGACCATTTAACAGCAAGTACTCTGTGACATATCCCTAGCCAGCAGTGTGTTTGCAGAACCAACTGCAAATAAATACATTCCTGAAAGATATTTTCTCTTGGTGGGCTTAAATTAATTGGTTAAATTAATTGCAGCAAACCGTTCAATCAGCCATATTTACTGTGGGCCATGACCGAAGAGCATTGTTAGCATGGGGTTCAGATGCACTTTCATCTTCCAACTCTGACCAGATTTTTCTTCCCAGTGAGAGGTCCTTATTGGTGGTGTTTATTTCAATAAGGCGAGAGCGTGTGGAATCAATGCATCTTAAGTCGTTGCTTCAAATGAATAGCAGTAACTGTAATGTAGCCAATTAGTAGTGCTGATCTAGAACAAATGTCCAAGGGCACTTTAGCAAAGGTCTGGCTATTTATGTCATGAACAGTGTTCTCAGTGTGGATGGCATGCTTTCTAAGCTTATTTAAATCAAACGTATACCAAAGGGGTTTTAAGAGATCTTCCTCTTCTGAATATTTTCCCTTTCCCTTTAGTCTTAAGAGTGCAATCCTAAGCACACTAACTGTTGAGGAACCTCCACTGAACAGAATGGGGCATACAGAGATTTGGGGCTAAAACTTGTATCGTTCCCAGCTAGTACACCCGTACAGAAGAGAACCCTGGTCCAACACCTCTGGATGGCCCAAGGTTGGGGAAGACAAAATAGCACAGAACAAACTCATTTATAAGCCCATCCAAGTCTCCCTAATCCCTTTAGCGCGAAATTTGGTTCAGTTTGCATTGAAAGATGAACTCGTGTTGCAAAACAATACGAGAACCAAAAAACAGGCACACTTCTCTGTCATTTGAGGTGCAGTTCTCCAGCTAACTACAATGGTACCTCGGGTTACAAACTTAATTCGTTCCGGAAGTCTGTTCTTAACCCAATGCCATTCTTAACCTGAGGTGTGCTTCCGCTAATGGGGCCACCTGCTGTCGCCACACCGCCAGCATACGATTTCCGTTCTCATGCTGGGGCAAAGCTCTCAACCCGAGGTACTACTTCCAGGTTTGCGGAGTTTGTAACCCAAAGTGTTTGTAACCCAAAGCATTTGTAACACTGTAATGTGTAAAAGAAGGTGGGGGGGGGAGAGGATATAAAGGGGTGAAGAGTCCATCAAAAATGCATGTTATTGGTGAAAACAACATACAAAAAATGCATTATTTGGAGGAAATTGCTCTGTAAAAATGTATATAGTAGCATTTGTATATTGTTAATGAGTGCACAAGCTAATGAAGTTTCATGAGTGTGTGTGTGTGTGTGTGTGTGTGTGTATGTGTTTGTGCTTTTTGTGAATCTAACGGGAGATTCTCTAGCACAGTGAATCGTCAGTTCTGTTGAACAGCGCGGTGAATCGTCAGTTCCGTTGCTACCCTCAAGGGCCTCATTTCCTGTCACAGTGTTTCTTGAGTCTCAGACAGAAGCAAGCATTTAATGTGTGAAGGAGTTGGAATCTAGCATGGCAATTAGTTGGTTTCATTGTTACCACCTCCAGTGGCAGCTTCTTTTTCTTTCACAGTGATTTATTGCAAGTTTAATTAATTTATTTTTATTATCTCTTTTTGCAAGGAAATAATTATATTTTGGATCGCAAGAGATTACTATCTAGAAAGACCAGAAACAAAGCATGTTATATTTCGGATTGATGTGGGACAAAGGCAAAGATATGCATCCAACTTTCATTTTATGTTGCTGTACGCAGGACATTTTTTTTCTAGAAAAAGAGGTGCTGGAAGTTGTTTTTAGGGGGAGCAACAACCACCCAAAGCTGTTGAGAGGACTTCTCTCTTCTCTCCTTCGCCTGCTCACCCCATTGGCATGGGAATATATATATATATATATATATGCAGGTTTTGGTGTCCTCGGGTGTCTTCCCGTGTAAAAGTTGGGGTGTCTAGGCGACGTTTCGACGAGGTCTCATTCCTGTACCCGTGAAAATCTACGAAAGCATATATATATATATATATATATATATATATACACACACACACACACACACCGTATTTTTCGTCCTATAGGGCGCACTGGCCTATAGGGCGCACCTAGTTTTTTGGGGGGGAAATAAAGAGAAAAAAATATATTCCCCCCCCCACAGCCGCGGGGCTGGGGCAGTGGAAGCCCGAGCTTTTAAAAACGCACCTACCGTAGTTTTTAGAGGAGAAAAATAAGTAAAAAATATTCTGAATCAAATGCCCTGCAGAGGCTTTGCGCAGCTATCCCCAAGCTAGAAGAGGGAGACGGAGCGCTCTTCTGCTTTCAGGGACAGCCTCTCTAGCCTCCGTGGGGCAGCAGCTTGCGGATATCTGTCCGAAGCCCGGGGCGCGCTGCTTCAGTGTGCCCCGGGCTTCAGGCTGCTGGCTGCTATCCGCAAGCCTAGGGAGCCCTGCGGGAACTCCCGTGGGCTCCCCAGGCTTGCGGATATCTGCCCGAAGCTTGGAGAGCGAGAGGGGTCGGTGCGCACTGACCCCACTCGCTCTCCAGGCTTCAGCGAAAGCCTGCATTCGCCCCATAGGACGCACACACATTTCCCCTTCATTTTTGGAGGGGAAAAAGTGTGCCCTATAGGGCGAAAAATACGGTATATATAACTTTCGTAGCTGAAATTAATTTCCACCTCCATTTCCATGCTTCTTAAAAAAATTAAATTAAATTGATTTTCTTTTCTCATAACAATTATTCAATATCATTTAACATTCATTTTCTGCTCCCCTCCCCCATTGACTTCCCCCAACTTTCATTTCTGGTTTGTTACATCAAAATGTTTCATTCTGCTGTATATACACAATGTTCTGTTACCACTAATTGTATTTCTTGTTCTCTGTAAATAAAGTTGCAAATGTTTATTTAAATCCTGCCAACGAGTCCATTTTTTTTGTTGTTTTTGTTTCTGCAAATATGTTGTAAAGGGCTCCCATTCTCTTCCAAAGTCACTATTGTCCTTTTCCAATGCTTCTTAAATGTTTACCGCTCCTTTCTGACAATTCTGGGGAGACCACTTGAAAATATTCACAGAAGGATTTTTATTTTCCCCAAAATAAATAAATAAATAAAATAGGTTAAGCACATTGGCATGCAGCACTGGCACGCAAAATAAAAAGGCCCCTGCTTTAAGTGACAACATCCTTAGCTATGTCTGTTTTAACACATGTTCAAAAAGGGCATGAATTGGAGCAGTCAAGGTAAAGGACCCCTGGACAGTTAAGTCCAGTCAAAGGCAACTATGGGGTGTGGCGACATCTTGCTTCAGGCCAAGGGAACCGGTGTTTGTCCACAGACAGCTTTTATGAGTCATGTGGCCAGCAGGAGTAAACAACTTCTGGCACAACGGGACACTGTGACGGAAACCAGAGCGCACAGAAATGCTGTTTGCCTTCCCATTGCTGTGGTACCTATTTATCTACTTGCACTGGTATGTTTGTCCACTGGTATGCGGGGACGCGGGTGGTCCTGTGGTCTAAACCACTGAACCTCTTGGCATTGCTAATCGGAAGGTCAGCAGTTCGAATCCGCACGATGGGATGAGCGCCCATTGCTCTGTCCCAGCTTCTGCCAACCTAGCAGTTCTTTTGCCTACTCTACCTTCAATATCGGCATGAAAATGCATTTGTTTGGGGAATTACTGAGACAGCTTTTGGAATCGTTCTTCGCGACAATTCCACACTTCAGATTGGATTGCGTTGACCTTGCTTACTTTGGGGGATTCGTGAATGCTCAATGAAAACCGATACCGATAGATTAGCTGTAGAGAACTAGCCATGATTGCACTATTGTTGCAATCGTGATCTTTATTGATTAGAAGAGGAAATGATCTAAATGTAAAAATAACGGCCTTGCAACTTGAAATGCCTGTACAGAAAATTAAAGAGCACAAGGACTATTAATAAAGACATATTACACAGGATCCCCTACATACAGGAAATAACAGTCAACCACCTTCCCAAATCATGGGATCTTTTCATCAACTCTCAAAAGGATAAGATGCTTCACTCCCTTCTTAATTTCAACTTTAATATGGTCTCCATTCAGCCATCTTAGTCTGGTTTTAAAATGGAAAAAAAAATCTCCCCTAGCCATTGCTTGATGCCATCCTTCAGGGGAGTCCTAAATGAATCCCAAAGAACATAATGTGCACAGTTTTTATACATGCCGTAAGCCGCCCAGAGGGTGTATTTATTTAATTATTTATTTATTTAAATTATTACTATTACTATTATTATTATTAACTGGCCATTAACTGGCCAGGAGACAAAGAGTAAGGCCAGTGCCTACCTAGTCCTGCTCTAAAATTCAGCCAGTTGCTCCAGGATGTCCTTGGATATATTGAATGTTTGGTTGATGGAGCACTGTCCGTGGTCCTGAACTCATTCTCTCTCCAATTTGCCTGTGCCTTTGAAACCAGGGACTACTTTATCTTCGCTAACTTGGGCCATCCCCCAGCCTCCTCAGTGGTGGGCATCCCTGCAACACAGATTGGTGGATTCACAAGGGGAAGGGGGGTATTGGGGTAAAAAAATCCAATTTTATTAGCAGACAAATGAGTACCTTTTTTCCCCTGAGTAGAATTTAATTCACAGGACTGTTGGGTCTAATCCACTGAAATAAACCATGCGCTCCTACTCAGAAGTGAGTCCCATTGAGTTCCCATTGAGATCAATGGGACATACTCTTACATCAAGTGTGCATCAGATTGCATCTTAAATGAGCCTGTGAACTAAACATTTTATGTGTTTATAACCTTATTCTATTTAATATGAACTACCCTCTCTCATTTATTTATTTAATGGTTACAAATTCTCTTAAAACATATTGTTTTTAATCTTGGACATACACCAGACCAGGCCTTGAAATCTTGCTAAGAATTTCATCCCAACCCCCAAAACAATACAACACAAAATGGTGACTCTGGGAGGCAGGGTATTCTTATGAGTCTGAAACTTCCATCTGCAAAATTCTTGGCATAGATCTACATGTGAGCATTTTAAAGGATGCTGTATGTAGGCTGACGTGGCCTTGGTACTGCTAATCCTTCCTGCCTCCACCCAAGGGGATTCTGGCAATTTCAGATGCCTCTTTTGTCTTTGTTACGCTTGGAGAAACAAATGCAAATATTAGTGTTGACTGAAAAATTATTAACAACTTCCTTCTCCCTCCGCCACCCTCCATTAAGGAGCTGGTGCATTCTTCAATCCCTGACCAGTCACTTCTGTACGAAGGCCGGGGATGTTTCAATTATCTTTTTATGCAGGGTGCATTCAAAACAACGAACAATTTAATTGAATCTTTCTTATGAGCAATTACTTGCAGAGCCAACTTGCGCGTAAAAATTGAGACGCTTTCACAAACAAGTGGGCACTCTGGAAAGCTAACTGTAATCCGCTTGGTGACATTTTGGATTGATGGTTTGCAGAGGACATTTCAGACTCAACTGTCAAGCTGGCTAGTTTGTTATTTCCTCCTTATCCTTTACTCTCTCTGCCTCTCTCTTTCTCTGCATGTGTGTTTCTCCTTGGAATGGGAAACAAAAACACACCAGTGCTCATTAGTTCCTTCTCAAAACTATAGCAGAGAAAACCTTAAGTGCCCAGCGACGGGGTCTCAGCTTACGTGCTGCAATGCACCACCTCTGACAATAGCATGACTAATGCCCTTGTATAACACTATTGATCTTTTTTTAATGGGAGGAGCCCTCATGTTTATTTCAGATGGTGGAAGTCCCTGCAAAACCTTTTTTTGCTGCACGTACACAATCCTGACTGTGCTATTAGGGCTTAGGAAAAGTCCCTGGTGCTTGACAGTAACTCATTCTAATGTGCAGTGTAATGTGATTCAATGCTTTGCCCTTCAAGCACAAAAGATTTGTGCAGGCGGTATTGGTGGGTTAATGAACTAAACTATCACATTAAAAGATCACAGTTCATTTTCCAGTGAAATCCCACACTATACAGGCTTAATGCCCAAGAATTACTTGGTATGTCCTGGGTGGTGTTTTTAAAAGTTAATCCTCATTGTAGAAAACTGAAGCTGAAGGAGGAATGGCCAGAACCCAGAGGTGGTGTCCAGAATCACCATTTGCCCACTCATTCAATTAGATTTCCTCTTTCTGCCCCTACTTGCAAATTGGCATATGAACCTCACTCAGATATTTATTTGTTTTTAAATCATTTTAGGTTTGGTTGTTTGCTGGCACCACTAGAGTGGCTGGGAAAACCCAGCCAGATGGGTGGGGTATAAATAGTAAAGGTAAAGGTACCCCTGCCCGTACAGGCCAGTCGTGCCTGACTCTAGGGTTGTGCGCCCATCTCACTTAAGAGGCCGGGGGCCAGCGCTGTCCGGAGACACTTCCGGGTCATGTGGCCAGCGTGACGAAGCTGCTCTGGCAAGCCAGCACCAGCTCAGCACACGGAACTTAACCTGGGTGTGTGATATAGTAGGATGAAACAATGCATACTTCCATCAGCGGGACCCAAGAGGATTAAATAAAATAACACCAATGACTGCATGAATTGTGCAGCCAATGCTCATAGGATTATAGGGGGTCATGGGTACGAGTGGTTCAGTTTGATACATTACTCAAGCAACATAGCTGCCACTGAAGAATTGCCACTGCTTCACCAGAGCTACACACAATTATTACTCACGTGGACCAGCCAGACTTGTTTTGTACCCTCTGCAGGTTGCTATGGGGAAATTACTATGCAATCCAGTTGCTCCATGTGTGATTTGCATGCATACATTACTTTTACAAGGTGGTGGTTTTGTTGCCGCTATTGCAGTTATGTTGATCTGGTAATATATGACATGATTTCTATGCAATATATGACATGATTTCTAATGGCCCCCTCCCCCCAAATTATGTTGTGTGGTTGATCCTTGAGGGATACAATTTGTGTGTATCCACGCCTCCCAGATGTAACATTAATTATCCCTTTGATTTTGCACATCTCCAGATTTTGTGAGGCAGCTTTTCAAAATCTAGATTTAAAATGTGCACTATAGACCAAGCTGATGGACTATGCTGAAATGGCAAAGCTGACTGGAAAACTGAGAAATCAAGAGGACAAAAACTTTACAAAAGAATGGGCGGGGGGAATTATAAGTTATCCAAGAGACCATTGTAAGCATGCCTTAAACTTATGAGACCATTGTAAGCAGATGGAAACATTGGCAGCATTTTGATTTCACTTGTAGTGTAACAATTATCATGGATAATATGGATTAATATAAAAGTTAGAGGTTGGAAGAAGATGCGGTTTTAAGTATTTTAAATGGGACTCCATGGAGGGGGTGGGGAGAAGTCATGAGATTCAGAGAAATCTCTATATATGGATATATATTTGCTTTTTTATAACCAAATAAAGATAATATAAGATAAAATAAGCATGCAGATACAAGTGTCCATGCAGTGCTGCTGCTTCTGTTGTTATTGGTGTTTTTTATTTAAAGAAAACATATTGTAGATTAATGTGGAGAGGGTATGGAATGGATTTGAGATTGAATACAGGCAACATTGACACAGGCAACAGGGAGACAGGTCCATTCATCCCTAACTTTAACCTCATCCATTTTAACTGGAGAGATGTCAGGTAGCGAACCTGGGACTTTCTGCATGCAAAGGATGCGCTTGACTACTGAACTATCCTCAAAATGTTTGTATTGACAAACAACCCTGCCCGGCTGCTACAAAGCTGTCCTGTAGACCAGGACAATTTATCCTGGCAGGGGAAATCTAGGTCACAAGGGTTACAGATCATAGATTTCTCGTGGAACAGATTAACCAGTCAAGTAGCAAGAACAGCTTACCCTTAAATGGCCCAAAGTTGAACCGGTGACCTAGAATGAAAGAGCCCCATAATCCAGGATATATAAAGCCTCAGAGCCATTCAAGTAACCCCACACTGCCCCCTGAGTTTACAAGCAATTGTTCCGCAGAGTTAGCCTGTGGTGAAAAGTTTGTGGCAGCTTTGGTTTGTTTAACTCTCCTGGAACCAAAAGAAATCGTTCTCTAAGAGAACCACTTGGCTCTGTCACATGTGAAAAAGTGGCAATATTTCCTGCAATTTTAAAGTCTTTTCTTGACCATACCAGTACAAAAACCTAATCGTTGGATCCATAGAATGGGAGAGAGGGAGGGAGGGAGCAAGTGAGCTAGCTAGCTAGCTTTATTGGAAATACATTTTCAGCTTTGCCAAAGGCTTTTTTCTTCCCCCAGCAGCTTGGAAATATGATAAGGCTGAAAACATATTATAAGAGCAGAAAAGGTGCAGGGAAAGTGGGGAATAAAAGACAAGGAGGAAAATTAAGTTGCTGTGTCTGGTTCTCTTGGGTCCATGCGTACAGAATAGTTTTCCTCATGGGCCTGGCAGGGAAAAGGCTTTATGGTTTGGTACAATGCATGATGGGAGTCCCCAGTCTATATCAAGGTGGATTCATGTGTGTGTATGTGTGTTGTTTTATTTTATTTGTAATATTTCTTACCTGTTCCTTGTGGTAAGGTCCCAGGGTGGGTTAAAACAATGTAATAAATAATTAGAAAAACAAATACAACTGCTGCAATTATAAAACAAGTAAAGCACTATTTCAGATGGAACAGAAAAGCATAGATTCAGAAAAAGAGGTGGATCCCACAAAACAGAACAAAACCTTCACTGTGAAAGGACAGGGGAAAGAGGTGCAATGAAGATGCTAAACATACCTATGTGGGGAGGATGTTTCACAATTTAGGATCTGCCACAGAGAAATCCCCCTCCTAGGCCACCAATCCTCACATTTCTGAGGGTGGTGGAATTACCTTCTGCTTATCACCTGAGAAGGTCAGAGGCGATGCAGATGGCCTTTCCGATATCTAGAACAATGTGGCTTGCATCTGGAGTCATACTAAGTTTAGTCTGGTTGAAATCAATAAGGTATGTGTGTGCATTTAATCCAAAAGAAGAAATAAATAGGATACAGCCTAATTCACATTTATTTTGAATTTGTTTTTGTTTTGTTTTTACAAATACAAATTAAAATTACTCTGAATAAAATAATAGTGGTGGGGTTTCCCTTGTATCCATTGCTGCTGCCTGAGGTGTTGGTAGCATGGAATGCCTTCCATCATCTTAGGCTGATGGTCCAACTACAAGCTATCTTGTCAGCAGTAACTTGGCAACAGTAATCTATGTTCTGGTTGGATTTCAGCAATGTGCTTTGTGTGAGGCTGCCACTGAAGAAGCTTCAATTAGTATAGAATGCAACCACCTGACTGTTAACAGATTCAAGGTGAGCGGATCATATACAGTGGTACCTCCGGTTGCAGATGGGATCCATTCTGGAGCTCCGGGCGGTTCCCTAGGTTTCTGCAACCAGAGGCACCGCTTCCGCGCATGCATGCGACTTGGTAGAGCGCTTTTGAGCATGCGCACGCAGCAAAACCCATGAAAATACTTCCGGGTGTGCCACGTTCGCATCCTGAAGCATACGCAACCGGAGGTGTGCATATCCAGAGGTACCACTGTAACACCAATTTTTTTCTAAATACACTGGCTTCCTGCATATTTCCAAACCCAGTTGAAAGTGCTGATTTTGAACTTTAAAATGCTTTATGGCTCAGAACCCCAATATCTTCTGGTATGCCTCTGCTGATAGGAACCTGTCTGGGCCCAGTGAAATCCTTCTCAAGGTCTCCTCTCTGAGGGAGTCTCAGAGGGTGGAGACAAGGCAGAGGGTCTATTCTATTGCTGCTCCCTGTTTGTTGAATGTTCTATAACTTCGCAGAGTTTTACATTCCCCTTTTAAACGTGCATCGGATAGCTGGTTGCAGGCTTGTGTAAGCCTCTCAGTATTAGATTTCACTCGGAGCAACACCATGACTCCAAGAGGCTGCATTTCTAAGCCTCTCTCTGTGAATATTAAATAAAAGGCATTGGTAAGAACTTCCCTTGTCTTATTCATTCCTGGCAGCCTACCATGGGGGTTAGATCCTCTCATGCCTGACATGGGGGCTATTTCAGAGGGTTGTCGTGGGGCTTTCTTGTTTCTGTGTTATGGTACAAAGTATTTATGCTTTTAACAATGTTGCAAGTCACTTGGAGACTTCTGGGTAACAAGTGACTAACTAATCTTAATAATAATAATAATAATAATAATAATAATAATAATAGTAATAATAGCAGCAGCAGCATCTTGGGAAAACAGCCTGATCATTTCAATTCAATTCATTATTCAGAACCAAATTACATCTGTTAATAACAAATATCTATTGCAGAACTCTAAATAAGAATTCAACCCCCCTGTCATGGTTCCCTCTGAATCCTCTCTCCCCCCCCCCTCTTTTTCACTATAATGTAAGAACCTCTTAAATTGTCAGAATGAGCACCGTTGGGTCCAAATTGGACTCAGAACCAAGCTTTTGGACTTGGAACAAGGAATAGTTCTGTTTGCCCAGCCCAAATCCTCATCCTCATCAAGCCAACGAAACTTGGCAACAACTCTCTTGTTCAGCCACAGCTTTCCAAATGGAGTTCCCAGGTGAAGCATACCTTGGACCTAAACCATGCCAACAAATTTCAACTAGTGCACAAATATATTTGTGAGAAGAGATGCATGCTGGTGCTATAATAAAACAGATTGTAATAAGGAAGCACCGATTTTTGATAAAGAAGTTCAATCAATTGGAAGTTACAGTCTACCTCAAATCTGCATGCCAACAAAGAGACAGCTGTTCTGTGGGTGGTCTGCTTAGTGGTCTCTAGCGCTGTGATCACACAGCCAGTATGCTAACTTACAAGCTCCCTCCTGAGAGAGAGCTCTGATTAGTCACAGGAGAGATTATTCTGAAAGCATCTCTGAAGCCGTTGCTTCCAAACAGTTTGGCATGTTGCCCGTGAACACCTGTCTTCAATACGCCTACAACACGGTGTTTCTGTACTGTCTGTAGAGAATTAATATGCTTCGGAATGATCTCTCTCCCCTCTATTTCTTGATATTTTGGGTGGTGCCTAACTTGAATATGAATGCAGATGAGATCCATTGAATTCAATGGACTTCTGTAACTCAAGCTGATTAATTTCAATGTGTCTACTCTGTGATAAAGGTAAATCTCACCTGATGTGTTCTAGTCACAACCAGCATTAAACAGGCATATCTGGAGGGAAAGGAAATCTCTACATTTTACCCTGTCCCCAGTACATTAAACATGTTCTATAATTAATCCAGACTTCACAAAATGTCTTCAATATAAACTTCATGACATATTCCCCAACAACAACAACAAAATAACCAGCAGATCCTTTTTTGTGTGCGATGAAATAATTAAGGTGGCTTGATTTTATGAGATCTGAAAGTACCCCCATGCATTTCTGAGGCTGTTATTTCTCCAATAGTACCAATGCTTCAAAAATGAAATCAATGGAAATGTAGAGGTGCTATTGTCATGTATACCCCAGTACTATATTACTGCATTGGATTATTTACATTTCTCTTGAGAGATTTAATTATTTACAAGATTTACCAATAGTAATGGCATAGCATTGTAATTTATGACATTAATTGAATTTAAATTTGCAGAAATGTGAGGTAATGTACAGTAAGTTGTTAGTGCGCTGCCAAATGATGTAGAAGACATTAGCCAAGTTCTGACTTTAAGAATCCGTTATTGTTATTAATCATGTTTGTGTTCCATCCTCCTTCCAAGCAGCTCAGCATAGATGGAGCCGTTCATTTTATTCAAAGAATCATTGGAGTATGGGGATATGGGAGGAATTCAGCTTGGTTTGCACTTAATGTGAGCCTACCTAATTCAGGCCTAGTGCACAAATCCAAAAATTTGCATTTTCCCAGATTTTACAATGCACTTTTCCAGCCTCATCCACCCCCCCCCCCAAAGTGTGTAGAATTCAAATAAATGCAAGAAGTGTGCTAAAAACGCAAATATCAGTGAAGTTAATATACAACAAAAAGGTATTCTATTCAGAAAAATGCTTGCAAGAAAAAATGTGTAGCTGAACAGAAATACACAATAAAATGACAATTTTGTATCTTTTTTATAAAACAAATATCATCAACTGATACAGAAATGTGAACTGCAGTGAAGACCAGGAAAATGAGAAATGGAAAGTAACCAAGATTGACAGATTCATCTATGCTTACTTGAGGCACATTATTTATTTACCACTAACATATATATACATATATCCCATCACCTGTTTCTCTGAAGACCTTCAGAGGTGGCTAACAAACTTTAATAAAACAGAATAAAGCAAACTTAAACGTAAAGTAGCCTAGTAAAAAAAGAAAGAAAAAAGATAAAGGACTCCTGACAATTAAGACCAGTCGCAAATGACTCTGGGGTTCCGGTGCTCATCTCGCTTTACTGGCCGAGGGAGCCAACGTTTGTCCGCAGACAGTTTTTCCGGGTCATGTGGCCAGCATGACTAAGGCACTTCTGGCGAAACCAGAGCAGCGCATACACGGAAATGCTGTTTACCTTCCTGCCGGAGTGGTACCTATTTATCTACTTGCATTTTGACGTGCGTTCGAACTGCTAGGTTGGCGGGAGCTAGGACCAAACAACAGGAGCTCACCCCATTGCGGGGATTCAAACTGCCGACCTTCCGATCGGCAAGCCCTAGGCTCTGTGGTTTAGACCACAGTGCCACCCATGTCTAGTAGCCACATAAATTAATAACTTAATATTGTTTTTTAATTATTAATTGGATTTCTTGCCCCTCCCTTCTCCATAAGGTAGCTTGCAACAATATTAAAACCAGCCAAAACAATTAATATCTATATGTCGTATATCTATATATGTCACAAACACCAAGTTAAAAAGGCGTGTCTTCAGCATATAATGGAAACTATCTAAGGAAGGTGCCAGGCACACCTTTGTGAGATGGGAATTGCACAATTTAGAGGCTGCCACAAAGAATGCAATCTCCTGGGTCTCCACTGCCTGAACTTCCAAGGGCAATGGAACTATGAAGATGGCCCCACTTGCCAATCTCAGTACCAGAGAGGGTCTGTAGGGAAGGAGTTGATCTTGTTAGAATTCCTGCTCCGTGATTGCAGTCATGAGATTGTTGTGTATCACATGATGGTATATGTTTTGACTCCACAGAGTGGGAAGTGATGGAGACAGGATGCTTGTGTTACTGTGTTCTGTGAAGTGGGACTATTGTCCTTTGTTCTTTCTCTTTGCTGTCTGATGCTAGCGAGAGAGGGAGCCATGTTGCAGTGTTCCACGTGTGTTTATATGTAAATAAAGTAGATTAGCCAAAATGCTGAGTTACTGAGGTCTGTTACACAAGCTGCAAAAACTCTGCAGATCCCTAAGTGTGCTGATGTCTGTTGGCACTGGTCGCTGTGATGTTCGGGCATAATAAAGCTTTTGAAGCTCCCGAACGTACGACCAGGAGGGAGAGAACATGCCAGTCGGGCATGTGTCTCTGCTAGGGTCCTACTCGAGTGTAGGATGAGCTCCTGACAGATCTTTCATATATTTGGAGCCTCTGCCATTTTAAAACACCAATGCAAGCACCTGGAATTGAGCCTGTTTAAATAATTCAAGCAGCAGAAAGTTAAGAGAGAACTGAGCCAGCAAAAAGGTGATATAATTAAACAAAGCCCCCCCCCCCGCCGCCGCCGCCGCCAAATCTGACTCTTAGATGACTGAAGAGGTTTAGTGATGGGGCTCCTTGGTCCTCACTCAACAAGGCATTATGTAGAATAGGAGTCACAACACAAAAGGCCATGACTTCCGTTGTCACCATCCTCAAGTCCTAAATTGACAATACTTGGAATTGCTACAAGCACCCAGGGGAGAACAAGTCCCTGGCCATTTTCTCTATTTGTTATTTATCTCCATTTCTCTCTCTCTCTCTCTCTCTCTTTAGTGGATAAGTGTCCAGTCATATATGATATCTACTTTGACGTTTGGTCTTTGGTGCAAACTTTAAAAAAAATATAAAATAAAATAAAATAAAACTGCTGGTATGGGGGTAGCAATTGAGATTGGGACTCTAGCATGGCAGGGATCAAGCATTTTACCCCTCCCCCTTCCTAGAGTAATGATTCAGCTCTGGGGTATCCATGTCTGCAATCTGCATGGGGGTAGGGAATTCTCATTCATTTCATTGTTTATACTTTCCTATGCAAATTGCATGAAGAAGGTGATCTGGATTATCTCTGTAATGGGAAACCAAGTAAAGACTGGGGGATGCCTTGGTTCCCCCTGAGAATGTTGGAAAGGCAGGGGACACGGGTGGCGCTATGGCCTAAACCACCGAGCCTCTTGGACATGGGTTGGCAAACTAAGGCCCGTGGGCCAGATCAGGACCAATGCCTTCTGGATCCGCCCCATGGACGGTCTGGGAATCGCCACGTGGATCACCAGCGCGCACGTTCTTTCCCTCTCCCTCCCTCTCCCTCCCTCTCCCTCACGCGGCGGCAGCGGCGGCGCCTCCTCCCTCCCTCCGCCTGGCTTCTCCCAGCCCTGCCTAGAGGAGGAAGGGAGCTGGGCTTCGTTGGTGCCAGCAGCAGCAGCGCTTGAGCGGCCGCCATTTTAAGCAGTCCCTCTCCGGAGCTCTTTCATGCGCCATTCATCGTCCCTCCGCTGCTGCCACCAACCCTGCCGCTCGCAAGACACAGGTAAGCATCCAGCGTGGCTCATGGTGCTCTTGCCCCCCTTCCCCCTCCCCCCCAAAATATAGTCCGGCCTCCCATAAGGTTTGAGGGACAGTGGACTGGCCCCCTGCTGAAAAAGTTAGCTGACCCCTTCTCTTGGGCTTGCCAATTGGAATGTCAGCAGTTCAAATCCCTGCAACGGGGTGAGCTCCCATTGCTCTGTCCCAGCTCCTACCAACCTAGGATTCAAAAGTATGCCAGCATAAATAGATAAATAGGTACCGCTGCGACGGGAAGGTAAATGCACTCTGGCATTTGTTATGGTGTCCCGTTGCACCAAAAGCGGTTTAGTCATGCTGGCCACATGACCCAGAAAACCGTCTGCGAACAAACGCTGTCTCCCTTGGCCTGAAAACGGAAATGAGTGCCTCAGGTGAGTCTGCTTTAGAATCCAACCTTGGCAGGTTCCTCACCCATCATTAGAAAAGATGCACTAGAAAAACACAAGAATTTCTTGATCTTTGCAATCACACCAGTTCATCAAACATAGGCCATTTCCATATCTATGAACTGGTCATTAGTTTGTAATACACACCGCAGCTGAAATCAGCGGGTCTCACATGAGTACTTGTTTGGAGCTTGTCATTTCAATCAAGGCGCTTGTGTTTTAGCACAACACTTCATTGTTAGGTTTTCCAAAAATGAAAAAGCTCTCCGTAAACATGCTTTGTAAAAACCCATCTCTCATTGGCACTTAAATTGGCCTGAATGTATATTTTATTGTGATGATTGCAGCTTGGTTTGCACAAAAGCTTGGCAGGTTGAACTTAAATGATAAAAAAGTTGTGGATGTCAAACGCTTTCAGCATTTTAGAAGTGTGCTTTATATTTTTTCGAGTGCTGAACAAACGATTCCTCTATGGTCCCCCATTTACTCAATTTCCATATTGTTTCCCTTTGTCTTACTTTAGCGTTGTCATCGTTTAGCACCAGGCACGTCTAATAAAACTAGTCTTAATGGGGAAGTGTCTTCTCTCCTTGGCTTACTCTTTGTTATTTTAAACAGAACAAACAACATAATTCAATGCCGTATGATACATTGCCTCATATGCGTGCAACCTTGAGCCTATTAGAATGGTTGCCTTTCTTCGATTTTCATTTTAAACCACAAAGACATCATTTGAAGCCTTAGCCTACCTGGGTAATTGCTTCAATATTGATGGTATCTCATGAGGGCACATGGAAAAAAACATTTAACACTTAATGGGGCCGCCTTACGTAAGGGGATAATTGCGTGCTATCAAATGTGCAAGGCAATGGGCTCCAGCTAAAAGCAATGTTCAGGATGAACCAAAAGTAAGTTGGGAAGGGATTTGCATCTAGAAGGTTCCGGGTTCAATCCTTCAGCATCTCCAGGTGAGCCTGGGAGACTCCTGTATGAAACTCTTAAAAACCACTGCTAGTCAATGTAGACAATACTGAGCCAGCGTGGTGTAATAATAATAATACAGTGGTACCTCAGGTTACATACGCTTCAGGTTACATACGCTTCAGGTTACAGACTCTGCTAACCAAAAATAGTACCTCAGGTTAAGAACTTTGCTTCAGGATAAGAACAGAAATTGTGCTCCGGCGGCGTGGCAGCAGCAGGAGGCCCCATTAGCTAAAGTGGTGCTACAGGTTAAGAAAAGTTTCAGGTTAAGAACAGACCTCCAGAACGAATTAAGTATTTAACCTGAGGTACCACTGTAATAACTTTTATTTATACCCCGCCCTCCCCAGCCAAGGCCAGGCTCAGAGCGGCTAACAACCAATAATAAAAACAAGTTGAATGAATACAACTTAAAAACAAGATTAAAATACACCGTTAAAACGTTAAAATGCAGCCTCATCACAGGAGGAGAAAGGAAAAAAGTAAGAGGGGGAGGGAATCAAATTGACTCCAAGCCAAAGGCCAGGCGGAACAACTCTGTCTTACAGGCTCTGTGGAAAGAAATCAGATCCTGCAGGGCCCTGGTCTCATGAGGCAGAGCGTTCCACCAGGCTGGAGCCAGAGTTGAAAAGGCCCTGGCTCTGGTTGAAGCCAATCTAACTTCCTTAGGGCCTGGGACCACAAGGGTGTTGCTATTTATGGACCTTAAGGTCCTCCATGGGGCATACCGGGAGAGGTGGTCCCGTAGGTACGAGGGTCCTAGGCCGTGTAGTGGTCAGAGTGCCAGACGCACCTGGGAGACGAGGGTTCAAATCCCCACTCAGCCATGCAGCTTGGAGAAGTTTCTCTCTCTCAGCCTGACCTACCTCACAGGGTTGTTGCGAGGATAAATGGGGAGGAACTATGCATATACCACCTTGGGCTCGTTTACTTGGAGGAAAAGTGGGATAGAAATGTAATAAAAAATAATAGTCCAATGAGTCTGATTCAGTATAAGGCAGCTAAGTATTAATATGACTTCATCGCAGTTTCAGTACCTCCTTCATCCTCATTTCCTTCTGATTCGGAGATGAGGAATCTGCAGCCCTCAAGATGATTCTGGAGGCATCTCCCATCATTCCTGATCATGGGCTGTGCCTGTTTGGACTGATGGTAACTGGAGTCCAGTGACTCTACATGGTTGAATGGCCTGTTGCAAAAGTATCGCCTCCTCCCAAGTGTTGCAGCCAGGGAATGGCGAAAGAACCATATACGTCAGGACTCTTCAGGACTTTTCCAACTTAGCAATAGCTTTACGATGGGCCGGTTCATACAAAGCGTCTTCTCCCTAACAGAGAGCACGTGTTGCGGTTGGGGGAACAAGCCACCCTGCCGTTACTGGGCAGATTTGGTGAAGAACCCAAGCCTTTAAGTGGTTAAAATTGGGTTGCTGGGGAGTTTTGATTGTTGCCAATTTGGAGGAGGGGTCAGAGTCTTTAAATACAGGGGCCAGACGTTGGACGTCCTCTTGGCCATTTTGCACCGGATCACCCTCCCTCCCTCCCTTTAATAGGGTGGTTTTTTCTTGATCGCTTGACCTTGCTATGCCTGTCATGGGGTCGTCCGCCTTGGAGCGGGGGCCTGGTAGGAATTTTGCCATCTGACTGGTTGGCTGGTGCCATTTGGTTTTTGCCTACTGCGTAGCAAATCATCACAACTTGTAAGGTTGGCGGTTAGGCATTGGTTAAATTGGTGCTTGGAGGGGTAAGTGCCTACCCCTCCAAATGATGTGGAAAGGGAATTCCGTTAAAGGAATCCAGGGGCTTGCCATTCTTTTCGTCCTTGTCCCTGGCATCGGACTCGGGCCGTGCAAGCCCCACAGGAACATGAGGGTGAGAAGTGAGGGACTGATGTCCAGTTTCATTTTCTCACCGAATACTTGTTTCCCACGCTGGCTTCCGTTGGTGTCCGGAAGGCCAGCTCTGTCCCTGAGGGCAAGGACAGATAGTCATAACCAATGCCTAAGCAACCACTCACATTTTTTGTATTTTGAATAAAGTTGTGGCCAAAATTATGCCAAAAACCTTAAACAAAAATTGATGTGTGAAGTGTGAATTTTTTGGGGGGTGGCATTGTGGGACTCAACACGCAATCAGCGAAATCAAGTGACAATTTTCCCCCCTGGGTTGTGTGGCTGCAGGTTGATGGTAGTGAGTTTCCATGTTTAACAATTGCCCCAGAGTTAGTTCATTTGTTTTAAGAGCAAAGGCAAACTCCTTTCACAAAGAAAACTAATCGGCGTGCTAATGTTGTTTGTGCAGCAAGATTTCTTTATTTTTATTTTACGCAGCGGAATAGGACACATGCAAACCTGAAACAGCTGCTTCAGGATGGATGGTAAGCGACTGGAAAGTCAGTGCCACACAACCTTCTGAAAAACAGCTGAGTGGTAACATTTGGGAGGCTGTGAAGATGGACAAACTTACTCAGCATGTGTAAACAAGGGATCCCATTGATGCCATGGTTTCTGTATATCTCTTATGTGGGCACCCTTCAAGTTTCTGGGCACCTGTGCATCAAGAACAGATACCTATTTTATTTTTATTTTTTAAAATCAGCTATGTAACTTACACACCCACATTCTCTCAATATTGAGTCAGTTTGCTTCCTCCTGGGCCGTGTTCAGAAAGTGGTGGTGGGGGATGAGTGTTCAGACCCCTGGGCTCTCACTTGTGGGGTGCCTCAGGGTTCTGTCCTCTCCCCCATGCTTTTCAACATTTACATGCAGCCTCTGGGAGAGATCATCAGGAGGTTTGGGCTGGGTGTTCATCAGTATGCGGATGATACCCAGCTCTACCTCTCTTTTAAATCAGAACCAGTGAAGGCGGTGAAGGTCCTGTGTGAGTGTCTGGAGGTGGTTGGAGGATGGATGGTGGCTAACAGATTGAGGTTGAATCCTGACAAGACAGAAGTACTGTTTTGGGGGGACAGGAGGCAGGCAGGTGTGGAAGACTCCCTGGTCCTGAATGGGGTAACTGTGCCCCTGAAGACCAGGTGCGCAGCCTGGGAGTCATTTTCGACTCACAGCTGTCCATGGAGGCACAGGTCAAATCTGCGTCCAGGGCAGCTGTTTGCCAGCTCTATCTGGTACGTAGGCTGAGACCCTATCTGCCTGCGGACTGTCTCGCCAGAGTGGTGCATGCTCTAGTTATCTCCTGCTTGGACTACTGCAATGTGCTCTATTTGGGGCTACCTTTGAAGGTGACCTGGGCACTACAACTAATCCAGAATGCGGCAGCTAGACTGGTGACTGGGAGCAGCCGCCGAGACCATATAACACCGGTCTTGAAAGACCTACATTGGCTCCCAGTACGTTTCCGAACACAATTCAAAGTGTTGGTGCTGACTTTTAAAGCCTTAAAAGGCCTCGGTCCAGTAGATCTGAAGGGCGTCTCCACCCAGACACTGAGGTCCAGCACCGAGGGCCTTCTGGCGGTTCCCTCACTGTGAGAGGCCAAGTTACAGGGAACCAGGCAGAGGGCCTTCTCAGTAGTGGCACCCTCCCTGTGGAATGCCCTCCCACCAGATGTCAAAGAGAACAACAACTACCAGACTTTTAGAAGACATCTGAAGGCAGCCCTGTTTAGGGAAGCTTTTAATGTTTGGTGTATTGCAGTATTTTAATATATTTTTGGAAGCCGCCCAGAGTGGCTGGGGAAGCCCAGTCAGATGGGCGGGGTATAAATAATAAATTATTATTATTATACCAGTCTATGGAACTGTTGGGGCAGCCATGTTTCCCCCCTTGCATACAAACCACCTGGGACAAAGGGGATGGTATCCCATCACATCACTCCCAAAGTTCAGGGGGCATTTTCAAGGTGCTGATGAAGTGCATCATTAGCTGCATTTTCTAGCCGCTCCAAGGAACTAAAGAACCTTGAGTGGAACAGCTTCCATGTAACGCTTCTCTTATAACTCTTGTCTGATACCCAGCTGATGAAGATAAACTCTCCTGTACCAACAGAACAGGGGTGCACAGAAGCTGAAAGTCACTGAGACATCGGAATGGCTGCCTAATCCATTTTCCACTGGCCCAGAGTGTCATTTCCATCAAGGGAGGGTAAAAATGTCTCTAAAGGTTATTTCTGGCTAGCTAGTTAGAAGCTTTTAGCTTTATTAACAGCGTGGTTCACAATGGCACCTCTTATTTTCACGCTCCTGGTTGTCATGCTAAATGGATTCCAAAACATTCCCCTCTTTTTCAACATGGATAAGCCACCATTTCCTTCCCCTCCCCGACTGACCCATGAGATGCAGTAGCAACCAAAGAAACATACGAAGGTCAAAAATGTCCTGAAAGGCAGGGAGAAAGAGGCACCAATCGAAGTTCATTTTTAACTAGGGAGCCCAAGAACGGGTCACGCTATGGTTCATTTGGAAGTGAAGCCCTTCTTCCCAGCGAGTCAAATGTCAGAGAACTAGCCATCATTAAAGAGATCCCATGTGCAATGATAACGGAGAAAGGCAATTGTGAATGCTATTCTGTAATCCATAAATGCATTTCTAAGGCCAGTAAGGAGTAGAGAATGAGTTTGTTAAAGATGTCAATAGGCCACCCTGTGATCAGCCAGTGACTCAGACCCTGTGCAGTGGGAGAAGGCATTCCCTTTTGTTCTCTAAATTCAAAGGAAGAAAGAGTCTTGCACTTCGGCACAGCTTGCGATTTTGTTCAGAAGGCTTTGAAGGCAAATGAATTCAAGGGAAAACAGTTGTCATGCCCCCCCCTCAAATAAAAGAATATTCAGGGCAGTGTGACTGAGGAGTTAATAAAAAGGTGTTATCCCTCTCTCTTTTGCCTTCGTATACAAGCAAAGAAAGGTGCAACCAAACAGCATTCAGTTGATGCCCAGATCACCTCCAAGGGTGGGAAAAAGTGTAAGTCTTGCTGTGAAAAGCTTTTCTGCCGTGTTGAAAACATCGATACCACATGCCGCGGCCAGCACTCTCAGAGAAATAAATATTGATTCCCCTCCTCCTTGAGACTTACCAACAGCAGTCAAATGTCTCCCTAAACTCTGGGGCTGTTGTTTTCATTGTTTTCTAGGTGACAGACTCTCTTTTCTTACATTGTTTTGTTGTTCTCCCACTTTTTTCTTCTTCAAAATATTCCATTTTTTCGCAGCAGAAGAGCCTGCAAAGAACCAGTCATGAGCCGTATGAATCTGCCTTTAGAGTGTTACTATGGAGAAATGCCTCTTGTCTTGACAGATTGTGTGTGTGTGTGTGCGTGCGCAGAGGTAAGGACTATATCAGGAGTGCCAGGGACTGACTGGATAAGCTGATGCCTGCCTGAGAGCCCCTTCAGGGAGGACTTAGACCCCAAACCGTGGTGGTGGGACACTGGGGAGCAATATGGGGAAGGGACGAGCTGGGAGGTGCTAGTAGCAGGAGGTTTGAGCGATCAAAGGCGGTCAGAAGGAGGAGGCCCTTCCAGGATAGGGCTGGAGGCTGAGAATCTCCATGTGAGCATAGACTCAAAGAGGAGTCAGAGGTTTCCCCTGCTACCCAACAGCTGAATAGTCCCGGGGCGGAGAAAGGGGTGTGCAGTGGGGGTGGGTCGCCTGGGGTGTCACCACTGGGGGGACGACTCAAAATGCTGGGCAGCACTCACCGTGGGGCCTGCAGTGCACCCAAGCCACACGTCTCTCCTGGGAGTGACGTGGTGGCTTGGGCGCCCTCAGGCTCTGTGCTGCCCCAAACGGTCTGCCCGCAGTCTCCCCCTCAGCTGTAGGGCAGCTGAGTGGGAAGACGCAGGCAGACTCTGAAGGCCCTGTGGTGCGCCCCGCCCCGGCTGGCCCCACCCCACGGGTGGCTCGCCCTGCCCCATGGGTGGTTGGCCATGCCCCTGCAGGCAGCTGGCCCTGCCCCTGGGTGCAGGATATGTGCCCAGCCCCAGGCACCCAATCAGCTTACTCTGCCGCTAGCTAGCTCTTCTCCCCTCTGACACCCCTCTCAAGGAGAGTCCTGCACAGTGGCGTAGCGTGGGTTGTCAGCACCCGGGGCAAGGCAAGTAATTTGCGCCCCCTAACCCGGGGCAAGGCAAGTAATTTCCGCCCCCCCCCCGCTGCACTGTGCCTCCCCCAGATAGTCCCTCGCTCTCTCTCCGCACCGCACCACACCACACGCCTGGCACCCTCCCCTCCACAGTGGGCGGCGACCCGGCGGCTCAGATCGGATTCGCACAGCCAACACTGCAGTGAGAGAGAGTGAGTGAGCCAGGTAGGGGCAGAGAGCTGCGAGTGCGAGCGCCCCCCCCCAGATGTTGCACCCGGTGCGGCCGGCCCCCCTGCACCCCCCACGCTACGCCACTGGTCCTGCACATTGCTGAGCAACAGGCCACCTCCTTGTCACCTGGGCAATCTATTGCTGTAAGCATATAATAATAATAATAATAATAATAATAATAATAATAATAATACATTTTTATTTATATCCCACCCGCCCCAGCTGAAGCCGGACTCAGAGCGGCTAACAACAGTAAAATGATAAAACATTATAAAATCATTTCATTATAAAATTAATTCCAATCAGATTAATGGCAACCATTGGGCTACAGTTCTGTGAGGATTGCCAAAGGAGGGAGTCAGGCTGTGCCTTTGCCAAAGGCCTGGTGGAACAGCTCTGTCTTGCAGGCCCTGCGGAAAGATGTCAAGTCTCGCAGGGCCCTAGTCTCTTGTGGCAGAGCGTTCCACCAGATCAGAGCCAAACTGACTGAAACTGAGCCTGGCTGGAAGAGAAGATCCTGAAGTGATGGAGCACAGTGTAATAAGATTGGAGAGGAATCATCTCTCCTCAACTGCACGTATATTTTGTTGTGTCACCCAAAATGACGCACTCACATTCATTGATAGTTGAAAGCAATGGACAGGCAGAGCAAAGATTTGAAGGCCAGCGCTGTGTAGTGCATCCTGTTAGACCAGGACTTTAAGAGACCCAGGTTGAAATACCCATTTAGCTATGAATCTCATGGGGTAACTGTGGGCCAGGGACTAGTAGAACCTACCTCTCAATGCTGACCTTAATTTCTTGGGGGGGGGGGAGTGAGATGCAATAGCCTAGATAGCTCAGTTGGCTAGATAACGCCAAGGTTGCAGGTTCAGTCCCTGTATGGGGCAACTGCATATTCCTGCATTGCAGGGGTTGGACTAGATGATGCTCAGGGTCACTTCCACTCTATGATTCTATGAAATAAAATGAGTGGAAAGTACCCAGTGTTGCTTAGCAATTCTAAGGGGAAATCACCACCATCATAATCACCACTGCAGTTTCAAAATCAGTGTATAAAAGCCTTGCAGTTTTGAAAGGCTCAGTTTATATACAGAAAAACTTTCTCCCTGATCTCAGGAACCATCATGCAAAATTGTGCTAGTAACAACTTGCGTGTCTAAATGTATAGAGAACAAAGAGATTAACAACTTTCCCCAAATATATAGAAGAGAAACAAATATGGTTCCTCCAGTGTGTTTGGCCTTAAGACACACTAGCATTATGAAAATAGATTCCACTATTTCTGAACTGTTAAGTTGTGGGTGAACATATCAGATGACACAGCGATTCTTCAAACAGCTCTTGTTAATTCACAGGCCCAGAACAGAACTGAACTGAAGGGTTCAGCCAGCCTGCTTATATAGAGCTCCACTAGAACGCAACAGTAACTACTTTCTGTAACTATCCAATCACTGAATGTCACTTTCAATCCCTTATTTGCATATGTGGACCTGAGTGAAAACTATCTACAGTATCCCCCTGCTGGCCCAGGGTGAGAACTTCAGTACATAACATGAACCATTACCGTCTCCTGATTATTATACTTCTGCTCAGTGCTTTTTTTCTTTAAAAAATGTTTAGGGGTACTCTCATTTTCCTACTCATATTGAAACACTGTCCCTCAATGAGTCCAAACTTAGATTCACAAAATGTTTAGGAGTATGCATTCCCCCCCAAAAAAGCACTGCTTCTGTTTTGCTGAAGAACACAGCATCCAAGATTAACCCTTAGAGCAGATGGAGCATTTCAAAATTAACAAACACGAGGAGCATGCAAAACAGCACTTAAGTATGTGCTCTGTTGGCCATTTTAATATGTTCTTCCCCCCTTCACAGAGTCTCAAAAACCTAACCAATTTGCCAAAATGCAATCAACACCTACTTGACTTTTCAGAAAGATGTGTTTTGAAATTATTGGAGAACATAACTCAGTAATGTCAAGTATGCTTGAGTTTCATTTTAGGTAGCCATTTGGTTCAAATAAACCTGACTATAATTATGGAAATATAATTTGATTTTAATTCCATGTTGAAAGTTTATCGTTTTCCCCAATTTGATAGCCTGTTTCAGTGATCTCTCTCTCTCTCTCTCTCTCTCTCTCTCTCTCTCTCTCTCTCCCTCCCTCCCTCTTTCCCTTCCTGTGTTTATATTACCTGAATGCTGCTCACAGGAACTTTCAGCTGGAGTTGCAAATCTCTCTAGCAATATAAACCTATGTGAGCATTGCTGTTAAAAGACATTTAGGTCAAGGGGTGGAGCCCAAAGTCAGTCTGGCTTTGGAAAAAGTGGAAATAGTTGAATAAGGGTAGAGCCTCGTGGCTTGTAGCTAACCCAAGTGTTATAGCATATGAAATGTTTTATTATTAATAATAATATTTTTATTAGACTTTCATAACTTTAACCAATTAATTTCACATTTGTTATACATTTCTCTTTTAATTGACTTCCCACTTTCACAAATGAAATGTTTTTTTGAGGATCTGGAAATGGAGATCAGTGTTTCTGGGATCTTGAGTCAGAACCAAACACAAAAACTGCCTACTCAGCTAAAATCTGAACCCTTTTTTTTTTTTTAAAAAAAGTGATAATTGCTCCTTTCTTGACAATTGGCAAAAGCACAACAAAATTGTTGCCCAAACCCTGATTCATTTGTAAGTTTGTT
Source organism: Podarcis tiliguerta (assembly GCF_965153285.1). NCBI lineage: Eukaryota > Metazoa > Chordata > Lepidosauria > Squamata > Lacertidae > Podarcis > Podarcis tiliguerta. The sequence continues at coordinate 16,076,303 of NC_139534.1, read as the reverse complement.
TGCTGTCTTTTAAGGTTCAGAATCCTACTCTGTATGCATTAAATAAAAGCCTAGCAATGGCAAAATCAACTAGATTACATGTAATCTCTCTCTCTCTCTCTCTCTCTCTCTCTCTGTGTGTGTGTGTGTGTGTGTGTGTGTGAAGACATTCATATACTTTTTTTTTACGTGAACTGCCACAAAGTGTTTTAACTAGATGGCTACACCAATATGCATCAATTTCTTAAAGTTACAATAAAATGGAAGAGACAACTTGTTTGCATAAAGGTGGTTGTTACTGCTTCTTCTCACTCCTCTGAGGGCAAGATGGCTCAGCAGGAGCTCCCCCTTCTCTCTCTCTCTCTCTTTCTCTCTCTCAATCTTTCACTCTCTCTCTCTCACACACACATACCATGTAAGCCAAAGAAACCAAGTAAGATCATTACAGTCACCTCACAAGAAGAATAAGGAAGTAACCACTGAACAGGCAGCTCTCTCATATACCCTCCTCAAAAGAGATGGACTTGGGTAACATGGCGCCCTGAGCAAGAACAAAATTTGACACCCCTATGCCCAAAATATTTCTTATTTTCACAAGAATTCCTTTGGGGGGGGGACAATGGGGGGGGGGGAATAAGGATGATATGTTTCTGGATAATATGTTTTGTTTTAATTTTGAATTTTTTAAAAAAGTGTTGTTGTTTTTTAAAAAATGAAAGCATCTTCCCCCCTCTTGCCTTCCATTCTGTGCATGCTCTCAAGTGCACTATTTTGCAACCTCTTGTGTGTGGGAACTGCCCGCACAGCCCTAAATCTGGCACTGTTCCTCAAAGACCCTTTCACTGAAATATACGGCTCCAGGGGTAAAATAAGGAACATATTGAATTCCAGAAGTAGAAACAAGGAAGGAGAATGCTCAAAAGATATTTTCCGGGCTGCTTCCATAATTTATCTTTCAATTCTCTTTTTTTTAAAAAAGAGAACAAGCAAACAGAAAAATAGCATACAGATTGCAGGAAGCAGCCTGTAAGTTGTTTGTTTTACAAATGGACAACTTGAAGATGTGAGTGGAGGCTGCAGTTTGAATGCCATTTACCTGTTGTATTCAGTAGGACTTGATTCTGAATAGATATGGTTTGTGTGGCACTAGTAGAATGACTTGCACGTGGCTGTTTCTCATACTTCAGTTTAACTGTACTCCAGTCTGTTCTACATTGACTATCGACAGCTGCATTCAAACACGGCTGTGCCCTTATAGATGTGCAAGACAATCAACATATTTGCCCAGCTGTAAACAAGATGGCTGAAGCCATGCTTTCTGATTGACCATGTGAATAATCAAATTTGTGAATGAGTAAAATGTGGTCATTCTGGGGGGATGAGATGAGGTGAAGCAAACTGACAAGGTGTGAGTTGAGCTTGATAGATTCAAATTATCTCTAGAGATTATTGTGGAATATATTATTTGGGGGGAGGGTTTTGTTTTGCCAGTGAATTAGCATTGCAAAAGATCCACACTAAACAAAACATCCGAAAGTGAAGGAGGAAACAGGTTTGTCTGACTTTTATTTTATTTTATTTTACCACTACCATAACATGCTGGATAAACTTTTCATTGTACATTTTAAATACTGCCCCCTCTACAGTGCTCGGAGGTTTGGAACGATTTATTTGTATTCATGATTACTAACGACTTTAGAAGAGCCATTTTCACCATATGAAGAGTTTCAGAACAGCAATTTTCCAGTGGCCTCAAGTACTGCATCCACTTCATTCTCATGCATATTATATGTGTGTCAAAGGAACCTAAAGGAATGGATTGGAATGCCTTAAACAGATAGGGATATTAAAATGCTGGAGGATTAATAGAAGCAGTCATTAACACCAGCAAACAGTTTTCTTAAGGGGACTGAAGTGGGTGGAATCTTTCCTTTTGGTTTGTTCACTTTGCAAGTCATTTGATATGCACTAACTGTTATGACAAAAATACAGCTGGCGCTGTGGTCTTGGGCTTGCTGATTGTAAAGTCAGCAGTTCAAATCCCTGTGACAGAGTGAGCTCCTGTTGCTCTGTTCCAACTCCTGCCAACCTAGCAGTTCAAAAGCATGCCAGTGCAAGTAGATAACTAGGGAGCACTGCAGCGGGAAGGTAAACATCATTTCTGTGCACTCCAGCACTCATCACAGTGTCCTGTTGCGCCAGAAGTAGTTTAGTCATGCTGGCCACATGACCCAGAAAGCTGTCTGCGGACAAAACGCTGGCTCCCTCGGCCTGAAGCGAGATGAGCACCATACCACATACAGTGGTACCTCTGGTTACGTACTTAATTCATTCCGGAGGTCCATTCTTAACCTGAAACTGTTCTTAACCTGAAGCACCACTTTAGCTAGTGGGGCCTTCTGCTGCCGCGCCACCACTGTGTGATTTCTGTTCTCATCCTGAAACAAAGTTCTTAACCCGAGGTATTATTTCTGGGTTAGCGGAGTCTGTAACCTGAAGCTTATGTAACCTGAAGTGTATGTAACCTGAAGTACCACTGTAATTAAGTTTGACTGGACTTAACTGACTTGGAAAGCTGTCTGCAGACAAGCGCTCGCTCCCTTGGTCTGAAGCAAGAAGAGTGCCGTACCCCATAATCAAGTTTGACTGGACTTAACCATCCAGGGGTCCTTTACCTTTACTTTACTATGAAACAGGTGGTCTAATCAAGGATGACCACTGTAGGCATTATTCCTTAAGTGCACATGTGTGTATGTGTTTATGAAATCTCAAGCCTAATGTCTGTGCATTCTAGATCAGGTCTTCATGCATGTAGAGCAGAATAGCTCAGGCCATATGCCCAAACCTGCAATGCATAAATTGTGCAGATCATTGCTGACATCCGTCTGTCTCGGGAGACAGTGGAAGAGTGCTCCTTCAAGGGTGAAACCAAACCACTTGAGAGTTACAGCTCCTGCTTTGGCTATAGAAACCAATGTGGGAGAGACATATTTTGTTTCAGCTGGGGCTGATAAAGCTGTCCATTTGTGATGATGTTTCTTCTTTCTGCGCTCTTCCCTGGACACTGCTGTGGATATACAACCTGAGTGATTGTCTCCAGGCACTGTGATCATCTGCAAGGGTTTCCCACATGGTGGGGTTAATGTTGCCAGCCTTCAGGTCATGTTTGCAGACATTTTTGTAACACAAACAACTTTGTTACTTATGCTTATCTGGGTCCACACATTTTAGACCACACAGAAATACAGCAACATCTAACAAGAGCTCTGTCATTGCCTCTTGCAAATCACAGAAGACAGGCAGGCAGACTACTTGCAAAACTTAGGCAGAATTACAAAAGGCTTTGTCTGCCCTTTTGCCTACTCTCCATTCCCAGAATTCAAGCCGACAGTTTTCATAAGAAAATTTCAAGTCAAATAAACCCACAAAGAATAAAGTATATAAATATATTAGCATAATTAAAAGCTCAAACGCTAGCACGTAGACGATGGGCAAAACTACATGTTACACCTGGATTCATCTCATAGTCTTCTGATGACGGTTTTGTTCAGGAGCTAGTGGAACCAGAACATCAGTAGGTGGATTGTATGTCCAACCCTGATGCTGATGCTTCAGCCCCAGTTTTCTTCTGCAGAAGAGGACTTTCCTGTACAATAAGGGGCTACTTGGCTTTCCACTTGTCATGTCTTTAGGATATTGGAAGTTTCCCAGGCAAAGATGAAAGGTCTTGAGATGGTTACCTATCATGGATGTTATTCCAGTGGCTGACTAGGCTTGCTGTATACAAACCTCACATTGACCTTCTTAACACGGGACAAATGTAAGGATACGAGAGACTGTCCTCAGCCTTATTAAACTAAAACCTCTTCTTAGTTTCATGTTACCAAGATTTATTCCAAACTATGTTTTTGGTGAAATGTACTAGCAACTAAAGGTTCTGCAAAACCTTGAGAGATGTTGGTAGTCCAAAACCATTCTTGGTTCCCTACTTATAGGTTGTCCATGTGTCTACTGCATGCCGTCCAGTGGCCTAAATCAGGGGTCAGCAAGGTTTACCTTGCCTGGGATGGTTCACTCCAGTGGAGATCTCTCTGTGGGCCAGATTGCGTGCGCACCCACGATTTCTGGAATCTGCGCAGACACGATTTCCAGTGTCGCGGAAGTGAGCCCCTGCGCCACGCTGTGCCAGTTTAGCGCAGGATGTGGGGACTTGCCAAGTGGGTGGCTCGGTTCAGGAGCAGCTCATGGGCCGGTTAAACAACCCCTGTAGGCCGCTTGTGACCAATGGGCCTTAGGTTGCCGACTCCTGGCCTAAATCAAGCAAAGTCTTGTCAAGACTCTGGTCTGAACATTATTGTGTGGCAATAATTTTTCAGACTTCTAAAAAAAGGTGACAGTTTGGCTCACGAGACCCATTTCCCAAACCATGTCCACCTGCCTCACACCTTTTTTAAAAAATAATATTTATTTAAAAAATTTAACAAGCAATACATCAAAAATAAGAAGAAAGACAGAAAAAACAATACATCAAAACAACAAGAAAAACAAAAAGAAAAAAATTAAAACATCCAATATTTCCATATCTTTACCTTTCATTTACTAGTTTCATCGACCTCCTCACACCTCCCTTTTTTGTATTCTAATTCAATTAGCTATTTCAGCAAATCCTTTCCATCTTTCTCAAATTTTTGTTCTAAAATTTATCTTAACACAATCTAACTTTAAATTTTCCACTTTAACTCCTTAACAATCAGTTTTTACTTAATTCTTTATGACATTTCTGCTAAAACCATATAACTTCATTCCAGCATTCTTCTAACATTCATTAATTTTGCAATATTTCTGTAAGTATACTTTGAATTTTTTCCAATCTTCTTCCACCCACCTGCCTCACACCTAACATCATATTAGATGTCAGTTGAGGAGCATGCAGCTGTCAATGTGCAACCAGGAGCCTTACAGTGCACTACCATTTGTGCATTGTTAAGGGAGGCTCAATCTCACCACTGATCAGCTGGGATTGGCTATATCAGTGGTTTTCAACCAGTGTGCCGTGTCACCCTGGGGTGCCTTGAATTATGGTCAGGGGCGCCACGAGCAACACTGGCCTCTGTCCCTCTTTCCTTCCCTCCTTCTCTGATGCCCTCTTGCATCTCTGTCTCCCAAAGGCTTGCACAGCTGTTTATTGCAGCAGCCCTGGCTATAAGCTCCGCAGGTGAATGGAGCCTCTGGGGCTGGCCAGGGGGCGCTTCCCAGGCCCCTGTGGGGGGCAGTGTGAGGAGGGATCTATTTGGGGTGAGTGGGGAGCAGCTCGGAGACTGGGGTGGCAGTTGCAGCTGCCCAGAGGGCTCCTAAGGAAAGGGGAGAGGAAAGGAGGCTGAGGGAACACTCCTCAAGGGAGGGTAAAAAGGGTGAGAGGCTGCCAGCTCTGCAGGCAAGGGGTGACATAACTGGGCTCCTGAGCCCCACAGGAGTGCTGCAGAAAGAATGTAGTTGGTCATGGGAGCTGTAGACTCGAAAAGGTTGAAAACCTCTGTGCTATACTGTTGAGGTCCCTGTAGGATACTCAGCAGTGCAACTGGCCATTGAAGAAAAGTGGCGCTTGATCTGAGCACCAGTGCCAACTGACATGTGCTCAGTTCAAGATCCCTGACAGGCTTCGCTAAGGAAAATCCAGGAGCGCAGCCAGCCCTTGCAGAAAATCAGGGTTTGAACTGAGTGCCTACCAACTGACACAATCAATGTGAACCAACTTGCCCTCTGTATCCAAGGACTGGAAACATAACTCACTCAATCACGCAGCCGTTACAAAGATAGCACCAGGAGCATATTATTGCATTGACTCAAAAGTCAAATGGACAATAAAATGCAGGCTTTTGATTCATGACAAAAGGTCTTTCTTTGTCAACAGATTTAAGGCAAGCCGATTTAAACTTTTACTGCATTTCTCTTTCCTCACCCTTTTCTCCAGACAGGTCATCTTTGACCACGGAGCAATAAATTCAGAGTCAAAGAGGCAATTAATACAAAGGCCAATACCAGACGCTTGCCCAAGACATCTCCACTATATTTCATTATCCCAGCCCACAACCAAAGCCATTTTTAAGTTAAGTGGTAGATGTGATGCCTTGGTGTTATGCATTTTAAAAAAAATGCAGGTAACAATGAGTGGTATCCTGTGGACACCATACCGTAAATTCCTGATGGCTGATGGTCAGTCATCCAGTGCTATTTTCTGTGGGTGCTCCTCTAGGTAGGAATGGAAACACTGAGGTCCAGCTCTGAGGGCCTTCTGGCGGTTCCCTCACTGCGACAGGCCAAGTTACAGGGAACCAGGCAGAGGGCCTTCTTGGTAGTGCCCCCCCCCCCTGTGGAACGCCCTCCCATCAGATGTCAAAACGATAAACAACTACCTGACATTCAGAAGACATCTGAAGGCAACCCTGTTCAGGGAAGTTTTTAATATGTGACATTTTAGTGTATTTTTCATCTTTGTTGGAAGCCGCCCAGAGTGGCTGGGGAAACCCAGCCAGATGGGCGGGGTACAAATAATAAATTATTATTATTATTATTATTATTATTATTATTATTATTATTATTATTATTATTATTTAGAAGGCCATCAGTTTCCCTCACATAGAGCCAGGAAGATATCACAATTAAAGCTATCAAAAGCTGCTGCATAAGAGCAACAGGGTCACACTCCCTCATCCCTCTACTGATAAAGTTCTTCCGCCAGGGTAACTCAGTCCCAACATCAGGCTGAAAAGGGTCAAGAAAACTGGTATCCTCCAAGAATATCTGCAGTTGTGCCACCACTACTCTCTCCATCACCTTACCAAAAGTATTAGCTGCCCTTAACATGGCTGCTGGGGAAAAAGGTAATGGTAAAGGTAAAGGACCCCTGACAGTTAAGTCCAGTTGCAGACAACTCTGGGGTTGTGGCACTCATCTTGCTTTATAGGCCAAGGGAGCCAGCGTTTGTCTGAAGACAGTTTTTCTGGGTCATGTGGCCAGCATGACTAAGCCGCTTCTGATGCAATGGAATACCAAAACCAAAGCAGTGCATGGAAACGCCACTTACCTTCCCACTGGAGTGGTACCTATTTATCTACTTGCACTTTGACGTGCTTTCAAACTGCTAGGTTGGCAGGAGCAGGGACCGAGCAATGGGAGCTCACCCTGTCGAGGGGATTCGAACTGCCGACCTTCCGATCAGCAAGCCCAAGAGGCTCAGTGCTTTAGACCACAGCGCCACCTGGAAGGCATGGCCAATTGACACACTGATTTGGGAGGGGTGTGGCTAGCATTCATTCAACACATGAGGGACATTTGTATTTGTACACCTTTGTAGTTTCTATAGTTGCAAGGAGACTAAAGCTCACTAAATAAGTTCACTCTAGGCCTTGGACAACTTCCACTTTACCCAGACTATCTCAAACGTTCTGTTGCACTTCTGCAGTCTCTCATCCATCTCACTGAATTGAACTGATGTGCTGTAAAGACTCAAAAGAGTGTGTATGATACCGGATTATTCGCCTTATCCTAAAGCCTCCATTAGTCCTGACCACATATTATAGATACACTTTCTGATGTATGAAGGGCATTGCTAGGAATCAAATCTCTCTGGGGCTAAACTCCTTATGTGAAATAAACCAACTCCTCTAAATGTTGCTCATTTCCATCTTGCCTAACCAGGATCTTTCACTGGTTGACCGTATAGTTTCTGACTTGACACGCCAACAGCCCCATTCTATCATTCCTTTGTCTATAAACATGCCTCATTTCATTTGGGTCATTCTTGACAATGTATTTGAGCTGATGGCATTTGTATGCCAATCACAACATAACGTGCTCTGGGAGGCTTACAAAATGTTTCGGACTGGGTAACCTAATCTGGATTAAAATCTTTTTTGAGATCTAAAGTAATAACAAGTAAGTAAGTAAATGGTAATATCCATTGAAATAAATAAACATTGTACACTTGGGTCCATTGATTTCAGTGGGTTGGCTCTGAGCATGACTTATCTCGAGTCTTAGCACTGACCACCAATTACAGTGGTACCTTGGTTTAAGAACATCTTAGTTTTTGAACAACTTGGATTAAGAACGCTGCAAAACCAGAAGTAGGTGGTTTGGTTTGTGAACTTTGCCTTGGAAGTAGAACATGTCCTGTTGAGTGTGTTCCATTTGTAAATTGAGTCCCCCACTGCTATGGGAAAGCACACCTTGGTTTAAGAAAGCTTTGGTTTAAGAACGGACTTCCGGAACAGATTAAGTTCATAAACCAAGGTACCACTGTACTTGGAAATGATCACATTAGCATTGGCAGTAGCAGTAGCAGTAGTGTTAAGTCACTGACCTTAGATTCTGATGAAAAGGGGTGATAGGATCCATCCCTTCTTCAGCCTGGAATTCTGTGAACCAGTGTTAGTTCCACACTGTGTATGTAGTGACACAATTAATTTGTTGGTGCTACATGTTGTTATTCTGGCCACTAACACAGATAGTTTAGAAAAGGGATTCCACAAATTTATGGGGGATAAGACCTTCCAGTGGCTATTAGACATGATAGCTCCATATACAGAGATCTCTGAATAGCAGATGCTGCAACCAACCAACAGGGAATTGCCATCACTTTCATCCTTTGCTTTTGAACACCTGGACACATCTGGCTAGTCAACCATTGACAAGATTCCCAATGGAAAGACTACACTGCAGTCAGACTTCTGGTCTACTTCCAATCATTGGGGAGTGAGATTTTGATGTAACATATGTCCCTCTTTTGGATCCTCTTTACTTGTGTTTGCATGCTAGTGATTATGAGCAGGTAGAACGGCATCCAGAATGCACCAATGAAATTCCAGATGCGGATGATCCTAGACTGAAAAACAGTGGGAAGGAAATTAAAGGCTGGACAATTTGAGGGGGAAACAAAAAAACCATGCCCTAGTACATTTTGAGTGATGTCCTTGTTCAGGTATAAAAGGTGCGAGGCACTTTCAAGATGTTTGCTGAACTACAACTCCCATCATCTCTGGCTATTGACCATGCCTGCTGGGACTGATGGGAGTTGTAGTTCAGTAATATCTGGAGGGCTAAAGGTTTCCATATATGAAATGTAACTTCAAAATCATAATAATGTGAAAGTAAGGTTAGAGATGGGAACGCGATGCCTGATGTTGCAAGTCATTCCTCATGTTTATTTGCTGGACCCAACCCTAAATAATAATAATAATAATAATAATAATAATAATAATAATAATAATAATAATAAATGTTTTTAATATTCTGTTGGGCTGGGCAGCTCCCAACAGAATATTAAAAACACAATAAAACATCAAATATTAAAAACTTCCCTAAACAGGGCTGCCTTCAGATATCTTCTAAAAGTATGACAGTTTTTTATTTCCTTGACATCTGATGGGAGGGTGTTCCAAAGGATGGGCGCCACACTGAGAAGGCCCTCTGCATGGTTCCCTGTAACCTCACTTCTCGCACTGAGGGAACCACTGGAAGGTTACCGGGGGTGGAGACGCTCCTTCAGGTATACTGGGCTGTTTGGGCTTTAAAGGTCAGCACCAATACCAACACTTTGAATTGTGCTTGGAAATGTACTGGGAGCCAACGTAGGTCTTTCAGGGCCAGTGTTACATGGTCTTGGTGGCCACTCCTAGCCACCAGTTTAGCTGCCCCTAGAGTCTAGCTACGCTTTTGGGTATCCCTATGTTCCCTTCAACATACAAGTGGGCACATTGTAAGGGTATGAGCCTTGTAAAACCTGAGACCTCTTTTCTTGGTGGTCCTCATCTCTGTCCTACAGTGCTGGCTCTGAGAGATATGCAAACCTTCCACCGTAACTTTGGCACACCACAACCTTGCTGATCCGCTCAGCATTTGTCTCATGGTGGTGACCTCTTCTTGTAGCTCAGGATTCTTGCCCTTTTCTTTTTACTGGCCAATCTCTTGGATCTGCAAAGGATGAGATGGTTGAAATGGCTGTTATAAAGAGAAAGGAACTGAAGTTTCAAGGGGTAAAGAAATAAGCATCATGTTTTATGCAGAAATTCAATTGGAAAATTTTAATAGGAAATCACTAAATAGTTGATTAATGAGGAAGGCCCTTTCTAGTGCCTCCTAATTAGATCTGCAGAGATACTGGGTATTGATCATCAGGAACAGGGACAATAGGGTGAGAGCTTTTATTTGCATGCCTTCTGTATTCTCAAACTTTAATTTCAAGGTTATCAGACTCTGCAGTGTTGTGTTTCCCCCCTCTTTCTGTTCCATTTGGTTCCCATTGTGAAGTGAAAAACTTCTTGCTGTCAAGATCAAAGTTGTCATCAAGTCTCCGATGGGATCTGTCTTATGCAAAAAGCTAGGAGTGAAAACTTTTGTGCAGCATTGCTTTGATAGCAGTTGAATAAAACACTGGAAATACATAAACACACACACACACACACACACACAAAACACCCGCTGGAGGTAAATGACAGTATCTAAGGAAACATAGATGGATGATGACGCTACCAGAGGATGCTACCAAGATAAAGTGGAAACAAAAGGAAAGGTGATTGGAAGCAAGACATTGAGCTATGCTGCAATGTGTGTGCTGCTATCAATGCCCAAAAACTGATAGAAACAATATTGGCAGTCCCAGCTTAATTTTGGGAAATTTATTTATTTCTTTAAAAGCATGTGCAAGCTGCTTTTTTTAAAAAAAAAAGATCTCTGAGAAGTTTACAAACACAGACACAATAAACAATAGCATTAAAACAAAAATACAGCATCCAACCAGTAAAATAGTAGTATAGAAGCATGTAAAAGAACAAATAAAATAGGAATTTGGGGGATTCATACTGCATTGCAGCTGTTTTGCGAATTGTGTTGGTTAATAAAAATACATTTAAAAAGAAAGAAAGAAAAGTAAATGCAGGTACAGTGGTACCTTGGTTTACGAACTTAATCCATTCCGGAAGTCCGTTCTTGAACCAAAGCGTTCTTAGACCAAGGCGTGCTTTCCCATAGCAGCGGGGGACTCAATTTGCAAATGGAACACACTCAACAGGAAGCGGAACATGTTTTGCTTCCAAGGCAAAGTTCACAAACCAAAACACCTACTTCCAGGTTTGCAGCGTTCTTAATCCAAGTTGTTCATAAACTAAGCTGTTCTTAAACCAAGGTACCCCTGTACTCTGATCAAGAGAAATGAGCTAATGCAGAAATAATAGTGTCGTAGGTCAAGGGCACCAGAGTTGGCGAATGGCAGAAATTAAGCTGCAGAACTGTGCCAGGCCAGTGGTGTCAAAAGTTACTAAGAGGTCCAGGAGAATTAGCAGAGTCATGTTGTTCCTCTCTTCCTCCTCCTGCAATTAGGGCAACCAAGGTAGTTTCTGTGACAACAAGTTTGAAGATGCAATCTGATCATTAAAGGCAGATGCAGTAAAACCCTTTAAAAAAGAAAGAAGATTGACAGTTATAAGGTCCTTTCAGAAACAAGGCAGTTCTTTCATAAATTCACCAACCTTCATGGAAAATGGCCGGAATCCTATATCCATGTAAAGCAGCCAGTTTTGCTCCTCTTTTCAAGAGGCTTCGAGAAGCATTCCTTCTTGTCTTCAAGTGACAGGATAATTCCCTTGAGAAACCGAAACTTCACACTGATAATGAACTCTAAAAATTGCTTCAGAAATGTCTTAAGGGGTGGGAGAAATGAATGTGAACTGCACCTAAAGTGTTGCTTTGAAGTGTTTTCTTTCCCTCCTTACTGTGTTAGCCTGTGGGTATGGTAGGAAATGAGAGAGGGGCCCGATGAGCAACTAAAATCACACTCCTTTCAAGCACTCCTGCTCCTCATACGTAATTCAGTCATTCCAGCAGCTCCTGTACTGAGGTTGGAGCGAAAATATGAACTTCAGTAATAATTAATAAAAAGCATGGGCACCTTTAAAACACGCTTGGACAGAGCCCATACAGGACTGCTACTTTCCTGAAAACTCTTGGCTACTGGAGGAAGTGAGGAGAGCAAGACCTGCAATTCTGCAATAAGCTCTCGTCTGCTTTTCGTAATGTATAACCTACCAAGCCATACAGGCCCAACAACAAACTGTGTCCTTCATCATGGAGAGCACGTGTTGCGGTGAGATCACCTAAACTGCCTCCCTGTTGTGGGGCGGGACCATTTGGATAGCCACAACACCCAATTGGTTGCCCCTCGGTTGTCGGGGCAGAAATTTCTGGGGCAGAAATGTAGCCTGTTGGGTTTTCTATTGGCTGCCAAGGATAACGCCAGAGTCCCTGGGAGCATAAGGGGTGAACTGGAGCCTGCACTCAGCTCCGTGCTCCCCCAGTATTTTTTCCCTTACTGACACTGCCACCTACGAGGAGAGGAAGAAGTGAGTCAGTGGAAAGATTGGAACTGAGCAGATACATTGGCCGGTCAAATCCTGCAACCCTGCTGCTTATGCTGGTCAGGGAAGAAGATGGTGGTGGTCTCCACCATGGCAGATCCTAGACTGATGCAGCAGAGAGGCTCTAGCCCAGCAGAGTGGTGGTGATGGTTGGATTTCTCTGCCCACATACCCTCCAACATTTCTCCAATGAAACGAAAGCATTTCTAAATTCATTTTATATTTTAATGCACACATATCCATACCTATCTAAGCATATAAATTTGTAATGCATTTTTGAGCCAATAAGCATACTGGAAAATTCAAGAAGGGAGAATGTTTATGGGCAACTGAATTTGAATATTCACCTTAGCCCAAGGGGTGTTTTTCAAGTCAGATCCTACTGGAATTTGTAATTCTTCAAGCATCCTTAGAGAGTCTACTGCCATTGTTCCATTGTCTATAGTTCTTTGGGATAAGACATTAATATTTTCTGGATGCCTTTTATTCTTAGATCTATTACTTAGTTGATTTGTTTCAATAGTAATTTAATACAGTTTATGGGAAGAAAAAGGGGGGAACCTTTGACTGCTTCTCAGCTTTGAACGGAGACAAGTCAACAAACAAGTAAGAAATAAAATAGCACTGAGAATCACCAGTGTGCAAACAGGAATCTTAAAGCCATTCTTTATAAATAGCTTAGAAATACCTACTATTAAGAATTCTTCCTTAAGCAAAGTCCTAAGGGTCCTACCATCTCCAAATTATGCAAGTAATTAAACGAATGCTAATTTCTTTCAAGGGATAATTTCAAAGTATCTAGGGATACATTCATATATTCCTATAAACTTCAAATAGATTAAGAATGGCACTCCAGGAGTAACTGAATCTATAAAAAAAAAACCAGTTAATCAACAAGAGGAATAATATGTAATATGGAGACATCCTGTACACATAGTGATTGCATAGTATCAGTATAAACAGCATGTCATAGGATAATATATGAAATTCAGAGCCACAAAAATATATTAGCAGCATTCTTCTATTTGGAATATCATTGGATTATTATAGAATCATAGAATCATAGAGTTGGAAGAGACCACAAGGGCCATCGAGTCCAACCCCCTGCCCAGCAGGAAACACCATCAGAGCACTCCTGACATATGGTTATTATTATTATTATTATTTTAAAGAGATGGGTTGTTTAAAATGGATTCCTTTGCAAACATTAAGGACAATGCAGAGCATCTTCACCTAATCCAAGAGTAGTCACCACAGTCCCTTTCACAAATTGTAGGAAATGCAACTCTCATCATCCTTGACCATTGCCCATGCTAGCTGAGACTGATGGGAGTTGTAGTCCAATGGTCTCTGAAGGGCATCACTTTGAGTGGAGTGAATTTACATGCCCCTTCCCCTGTCTGCTCCATGTCTGAAGGAGGTAGTGAACTCCTCAATAATAAAGTGGAAATCTTAGAATGCCTTCAGACTGAAAGCCGAAAACTATTCAAAGGGAGCGGTATTCAAAGGGAGCGGTATTCAAATGGCTTAGAGGTGAATGAAAAGGCCACTTGGATTTAAAACCTGCCAAGTGGCGACCCCACATTTTAAACCACAGGAGTGGAATTTGACAGCCTTTCCTTCTCGTTGTTATTCTCTTCTAGTCCAAGTTTCCCAACTCTTCCTTTGCTGTCCACAGGTGTTTCCAGTTTCATTTTTAATACCAATTTCTTTAATAGGCTCAGCCTTAGCAGGGGTCCCTTTGCTATTTCTGACTGAAAGACTTCAAAGCATCCATCATTACATCCGCTGTGGTCAAGTCAGACATTCCCCCGTCCACACACACACATTGATTTTTAGCACATTCTTCTTGTAAATGTTACAGATTCCACTTTGTGTTCTACTTTATTCATTGTCTTTTGACTTACCATTTGCAATGACTGGATTAAATACCCAAGGAGCTCAGATTCACTATGACTGTGCTATGAATGACATTTAACACTTCATGGTGGTATAACATGCAAAAAAAAAAGGTACAGCAGTGTGAAAGGGACAGTAGAAATCGAAACAAAATTGCCATCAGTATAATCAGTAAACCTAGTGCAATAAAAACCATGTGTAACTATACTCTTAGACAGCCCATAGCAGGCCCTCCAAGTGCCTCTATTTTCTAGGGACAGTCCCAGATTTACAGAAGCTGTCCCACTTTTCCTTAGGACATCCCTATTTTCATCGAAAAAATGTTGGAGGGAGTTATGTGACTCCCAAGCCAGGGAGATAAGTAACTATACAACCTTTAGAAGATATCTGAAGGCAGCCCTGTATAGTTTTATTATCTGCAATAAAATATTTTTTATTTTATTTAGTATCTGAAGAAGTGTGCGTGTACACGAAAGCTCATACCAAGAACAAACTTAGTTGGTCTCTAAGGTGCTACTGGACAATTATTATTTTTTAAATATATAGTTTTATTATATTTTTATATATGTTGGAAGCCTCCTGGAGTGGCTATAGCACAGATGGGCAGGGTATAATTATTATTATTATTATTATTATTATTATTATTATTATTATTGAATAGGATGTCCCTATTTTCATCAGAGAAATGTTGGAGGGTAAGCCATAGGCCAAAAGTTGTTTTCCAATCATGCCTTGGAACATAGGAAACTGCGTTGTACACAATCAGATCTAGCAATCCATCTAGCTCAGTAATTCTAGCCATGGTTGGGAATGGATTTCTAGGGCAAGAGTGGATTTCAGGCAAGAGTGACTCACAGATACACCTGGAGATATCTGGAATTTTACCTGGGAAGTTTTGCATGTAGTGTAGATGCTCTACCATGGAACAATGGCCTGTCTCTGGTATGTTTGAATTCTCTGGTTGTTGTTTTTAAAGGTGTTTTGACAACAGTGTTTGCAGGCATCGAATGATTGCTCTGCTCTCAACTTCCACATGGCAAATCCTTCAGAGTCAAGCTACTTGAGATAGTTGTGGAAACCTTTTCTTTAAGCAGGGGTAGGAAACTTCGGCCTCAAGGTGAATGCTGTCTTCAGAGGCTCACCCTTGTAGGCTACACCTCCTCCTCAGTCACAAACCCTGCTTCACACCACCCTTGAAAATTCCTGCCTCCCTGGAATTTGTCCTTCAACCTCAAGGTAATACCTCTCGGTTACCTGGATAGAGGGCAGAGAGTGGTGTGTGTGTGTGTGTGTGTGTGTGTCTAGAAGCTTGCTGTCTGGGAGCCAGCCAGCAATAAATCACACAGAGTACGTGACGCTAACACTTTATTAGAAGAAACCAAGCCTGCTCAAGGGTGCCAGGCCTAATGAGCACAGCAACTCTGGTAGTTCTTTCTTGCCCTTATGAAGCAGTTGTGGAGGCTGAAGGTCTCTGCCTTCCCACAGTTGCCCAAACCTCCCCCCACCCCAGCTCTTTTCTGAAGCAATCTGGAACTATGCCGATGCGCCTGTCTGTGCTCCTCCCTCTTCATACCGCTTCTGGTCCTGGGAAACCAGAGGGGAGGGGAGATTGTTGCAGCAGGAGGGAGAGACCCCCTGACGTCTTCACCAGCTCGACTCATTTCTGCCTCTTAGCTTTCCTCCTCTCCTGCTTCTGCCTCTGCTTCTGGTTCCGGACCTCTCTCTGCCACAGACTCTCCCTGCTCACTAAACCCCGCTACTTCTTCAGCTGCCAACATTGCCTCCTCCCAGGCTTCTCACTCTTTTCCCACTGGCCACTCATCGTTGTCCCACAACCAACCCCTGGACTCTGAACCTTCTTCCCTTGGGGGTTCCCTAGCTGCTGCCTCCCACCATTCTTCTGTGCCCAGCCAGTTCATTACAGAAGCCTACTGTACAAAAGCTAACAATTATATCCATTGCTCCACCCACTGTTGTCTCCGGCCCCACACACCACTGACCCATGCCCCCTTTCACCTTTGGGGTGAAAAAGATTCTCCACCCAAGCCCTAAGGGAATTGCAGATTTATTCTTTTTTATTTACCATCCAAAACAGAAAGCTTGCAGAGGGGAGGAAACAAGTGTTCATATCTTTCCTGGTGTGTTGTTTTTCCTATCAAAATCCCTCCTACAAATTCTGCCCCCCAAGGGAAAACATCTTGGGGGAACCAATCATAAGACTGAATGTAACATGTAGTTTGAACCCAAGTAACTACTGGGAGATTTCCAGTCTGATGTTTCATCCCTCGCCATCTTTAATAGCCGACGGTGCATTCAGACAGTTTATATACATCATTTTGAGTCTCCTTTTTTCTTAAGGGAATCTTTCTGTTATTCAGAGAAATTTACCCTAGAGGGCATGAAATTCTCTAAAGGAGAAGATGGAATTTGAAAGTCCCCGACTATATGTTTTCTAGTAATTTATTCATTGCTTTGCTAACCCAAAATTCTTCTGAGAGTATGGCACATATCCACATGATATTTCTCTATGCTATATTTTATTAGGAGTCTTCTCATTTATCCAACAGATGTATGGGGTGGGGTAGAGTGGGACATGTATAAGCAGAGGTCCCACTTGTCTACACATACACACAGTTGCTGAAATGCACAAGTTATTTCAGTTAACACTGACGTTAACTTACATTGTAAATGTTTCCTGCTGATATGCCTTCCTCTAGTGACTTAGGTAAGGGACGCGGGTGGTGCTGTGGGTAAAAGCCTCAGTGCCTAGGGCTTGCTGATCGAAAGGTCAGCGGTTCGAATCCCCACAGCGGGGTGCGCTCCCGTTGCTTAGTCCCAGCGCCTGCCAACCTAGCAGTTCGAAAGCACTCCCGGTTGCAAGTAGATAAATAGGGACCGCTTACTAGCGGGAAGGTAAATGGCGTTTCCGTGTGCGGCTCTGGCTCGCCAGAGCAGCAATGTCACGCTGGCCACATGACCCGGAAGTGTCTCCAGACAGCGCTGGCCCCCGACCTCTTGAGTGAGATGGGTGCACAACCCTAGAGTCTGTCAAGACTGGCCCGTACGGGCAGGGGTACCTTTACCTTTACCTTAGTGACTTAGGTTAACACAGCTACTGCTTTTGAAGGTGGATTTATAAAAGTTCACTATCGTGCTTTAACATGCTTAAGGAAAGGCAAGCAAACTCTGAAAGGGATGGGAGAGAGAATTGGTTCAGCTGGCATTTTAATGTGAAAATTCCTTGTTTGCTCTTTCACAAATCACACGGAACGTGGCTGTTCTTTACAACTTGCACTCTTCCAAATTGTGCAGTGCAGTTCTTCAATCAAGTAACAAAAATGTGAACGCTAAGGGGAAATGGGGGGGGGGCAGATGCATATGTTACTGAAAATGTATAATATTGTGGGAGGGGGGTGCTTGAAGAAATGTATACTAATGTATACATAGAAATGTATACTAAAGTGCTCATGAATTTTCGGGGTGGCATTAAAAAAAATTGTTTAACTGATGCAGAAATCTGAATAAATTGAACTTATGATTAGAGCTATGAGAAACTGAAAGAAATCAGATCCATCCATCCATACTCATTCAACTCTGATGTGTGTGTGTGTGTGACAAATGAAAGACATGAAGACATGGATGATAACTAAGATAGAAAATTGGGTTCCTTGCTCCCCAGCCTGCAGCTGTTAGCCTGTGCACATCTAATTTGAGGTCAATGATCCTTTGTCCTCTGCTGTAGCTGTAGCCACAACTGAAAAGCAACACTTGTGTCACGTTTTTGCTAATAGTGATTTATTTTATTTTGTCTGAAGGTTTATAAACTCCTTCACAACAAAAAGTTGCTCTGAGAGTCCTCCCCTCGCTTTGGTAACTTCACAGATAAGAATTAATGAGATTTTGATAGATTTATAGTCCTTTTATTACAGCTTCATGTTGCGATCACAAAATACACAGCTCTCATGTTTTACAGATGGAATATAACACCAGTAAAATTAGCGAAAATGTATAAGACATGCAATAAGTGTTGGAAATGTAAAGAGAAAGAAGGTTCATTTTATCACACGTGGTGGGAATGTAAGAAAGTGAAAGGCTTCTGGGAAATGAAATATAATGAATTAAAAAAGATATTAAAATATACATTTATAAAGAAGCCAGAGGCCTTTCTGTTAGGTATTTTAGGAAAGGAGATAAAGAGAAAGGATAGTAAATTCTTTCAATATGCAGTGACAGCCGCAAGGGTGTTACTGGCTCAGAAATGGGAAAAAAAGGAAATACCGACAATGGAAGAATGGAGAAGGAAGCTGCTAGACTATGCTGAGTTGGATAAAATGACTGGGAAGATCAGATACTTAAGAGACCAAAAGTTCACAGAAGACTGGGGAAAATTTGTGGAATATCTGGAGAGTATAAGTGATGGTCAAATAACACTGGAGGGATTTAAAAAAGCACTGTGAAACGCGAGAAGTATTGTTAAAAGGGAAAAGAAAAAGAAAGGTTTAAATAATGACAATACAAACCTAAGAAATGCGTAAATTAATAATGACTACGAAAGATTTACGGAAAAGCTGAAGGAAGTCCAGAAAAGAAAGATTTTGTGAAAAATTGGATGTGAAATTATTGTATGATTTGTTTTTGTTGTAAATTAATAAAAATTATTATAAAAAAACAACAAAATACACAGCTCTCTGCCTAGTCTGAATCCGACGTCCTACTTCTGCAGCAAGGAGTGTGCCAAGAGGAAGTTCCTCCACCTCTTATCTCCTTTGTTCTCTGATATATTCAGACCTCTGAGTCCGTGGGAAAGGGGTTTCCCCCACACTCTCAATTGATTTGTCTCCCAGCTGCCCCCTCCCTTCTGGATCCCTTGTCATTATCTCGTAGCTGGTTTGTTGTTGTTTAGTCGTTTAGTCGTGTCCGACTCTTCATGACCCCATGGACCAGAGCACGCCAGCACTCCTGTCTTCCACTGCCTCCCACAGCTTGGTCAAACTCATGTTCATAGCTTTGGGAACACTGTCCAACCATCTCGTCCTCTGTCATCCCCTTCTCCTTGTGCCCTCCACCTTTCCCAACATCAGGGTGTTTTCCAGGGAGTTTTCTCTTCTCATGAGATGGCCAAAGTATTGGAGCCTCAGATTCAGGATCTGTCCTTCCAGTGAGCACTCAGGGCTGATTTCCTTCAGAATGGATCAGCAGTTTATGGGAAGGAGAAGATGAAGAGTTTGGATTTGATATCCTGCTTTATCACTACCCGAAGGTGTCTCAAAGCGGCTAACATTCTCCTTTCCCTTCCTCCCCCACAACAAACACTCTGTGAGGTGAGTGGGGCTGAGAGACTTCAAAGAAGTGTGACTAGCCCAAGGTCACCCAGCAGCTGCATGTGGAGGAGTGGAGATGCGAACCCGGTTCACCAGATTACAAGACTACCGCTCTTAACCACTACACCACACTGGCTCTCTCAAGAGTCTCCTCCAGCACCATAATCCATGAAGGAGCTCATAGCTGGGTAGCTCCTCCCTAATCTGTTCAGCTCAGAAGCTGATCTGCCTGTGACTGCATCCCCCAATCTTCAGATCCAGACCATTCCCTGACAGCTGCCAAATCAATGTACAATGAGATACATGTATTCATCCCCCAATGTCCATTGGGATAGGACTGAGCCCCCCGAGCCCTGCGCAGGGGGGCAGAGGCAGCCAAGCCATTCCTCACCTGCCTGCCCCTTCCTCCCTCCCTCCCCCTTCTCTTCTCCCCTTGCCCGTCCTCCACTGCCTTGGAAGATGCTGCATGGCTTGGCACTGTCTGGCTGAAGGTTGCCCTGGGCTGCAAAGCATTTGGAGACACTACACAGACACTTGGGAGGTCTGCAACAGTTGCGTGATGTCGCGACACGTTTGAATCACATGCACATGTCATGCATGTGATGTCACCCACATGAGACGCCCCTCCCCCAATGTTGGGCGCAACTTGGCGCCTCTGACACACACACACACACACACACACACAGAGGAAATTACCAAGTCAGTAAACGGAAGCCAATAAAACCATTTCTGTAATTATATAATTAAAGGTAAAGTTACCCCTGCCCGTCTGGGCCAGTCTTGACAGACTCTAGGGTTGTGCGCCCATCTCACTCAAGAGGCCGGGGGCCTGCGCTGTCCGGAGACACTTCCGGGTCACGTGGCCAGTGTGACGAAGCTGCTCTGGCGAGCCGGAGCCGCACACGGAAACGCCGTTTACCTTCCCGCTAGTAAGCGGTCCCTATTTATCTACTTGCACCCGGGAGTGCTTTCGAACTGCTAGGTTGGCAGCCGCTGGGACCGAACGACGGGAGCGCACCCCGCCGCGGGGATTCGAACTGCCCACCTTTCGATCGGCAAGCCCTAGGCGCTGAGGCTTTTACCCACAGCGCCACCCACGTCCCTAATTGTATAATTAGCATTCCATAAAACAACTGGGTCGCAGTTCAGGGGGATCCTGTGCTCTCTGCCTGTTTTGTCTGGCTTCCATTTGCATACCATTCGTGCTTTAAGTACCCAGAAGTTATTTGAGCATGTTGATCTGTCCGTTGACCAATTACTCCTTTTTGACCTGTCGAAAAGCAGCCGACCCTAATACAACTATTTCAGGTTATATTATCCGCTGAACTGTTCTGCTGCTGTTACAAACAAGGGGAAGTGGGGGAGGGGGGAGAGAGAGGAAAACCCTTTCAAATGAGGCTGTAAAGTATGATTCATACAAAAGATGTCATCTTCTGTAATTGCATCTGAGGGGGGATGCCTGCCATGCCCTCTGCCAGGAAGATATTCAATTATACTCATTGCCCTATGCTACTCTTCAAGTCTGCTTTTGTACCAGCCAGGGCCTCTTTCTCAGAAATCCTTTGAAATCTTACTTCCCACTCTCACCCCACCTCCACGCAGTGCTCCTGATTAGCTTTGCTATTACAGCGCTCAATGGCTTTTTTTATTGGGAGAATTGGCTCCCGAGGCGACGTGTTTTTATTACATTTTGCCAACGAGGAGCAGGCAGGCCTGGAAACAGTCCTGTTTTGGAGGTCAGAGATGTGATCTAGTTACCTCCTGACTCCAGACGCCAGTTGGGAGGCCAATTCTGCCTTTGCCTGGGACAAAAAGGACACACACAAAGCCTTTCTTGTTGTTGTTTATTGTTGTGTATCTGATCACACCGGGAGCCAAACACTGTAAAAGGCGGGTTTTCAGAAGATTCGAATCACCTTACACAGTTCCCCACTGGAAAAGAAAACGAGGACCTGATGTCCTTTGAATGCTGTTTTATGCCAGCATCTTTTCCGGCCAGCCCAAGGGGAAAAGGCAAATATAATAGATTAACTAGTCTTCGGCTACAAACAAGCTGCATTCAAGCCCAATTCAGAATAGACAGCTGGATCTTTACAGCATTGGTCAGTCTCAAGCTGGGTCGTTTTTACGCAGGCAGAACAGAATGAGGGTCAGACACAGGACACATAATAAATGCCAGCTATTTCGCCATCAGATACATGGGACACATGAGGGCAGAAAATACAACCAATGCAACCAACCAATGTACTTTTTCCTCATCCTTGCCTATTATTCACTTGCGTCATTTCAGCTGCTGAATGCTTCGGTGCAATGCATTATACAGCAGCTTATAGAATCGTGTAGCAATTTGTATGCCACATGCGACAGGCACTGCATTTGTCTATACGAGGAAAATGGAGAGAGCAGCCCCAGGTAGGTGATAAAAGGATCTGTCCATGTTCAGTTCTCTTATACTCTCTCTTGTTTTCCCAGTCTCAGAATCAGCTGTGCACATTTCTGCACCAATCTGTTATTTATATATTTTTAAAAATGATGCTAATTCACCAGCATTTTTGTGTGAATTTCACACAACAAATGCTCTTTAAATGCAGTTTTGACCAACAAATTTTGCAAGGGATTTTCTCCTAATATGATGCATTTAAAAAGTCCACTCGTGTGTTTATTTTCATGCACACTTTTCTTGAAAATATTCTTTTTTGGAACCAAGGGTTGGTTAGCGAACTGCACCACAAAATTCAAATAAATGTGAATTTCAGAGAAAGGCTGTGGAACAGTTCACATATTGTTCCATAAAGTGCAAATTTGAAAGTATTTCTTTTAAATGTGAATTGGATCAAAACTCCTCCCCTCTCTAGCCACAGGCTCCTTGCCATGTGCGGAGTCATCTTGGCTTTCAGATTTCTTCAAAGCCTTGCAGTCTGATCTTCTACACATTTTATGGAAGTCAGTTGCATTAAGTTCAATGGGGCCTATATTCTGGAATGAAATAATAAGAATAATAAGTCTTGTAGGACCTTCCAGAGCAATCTGGTGAGAAGCTGCTGTGGTGGATGAACTATCAAACCCAAAGCTCTACTGGACTTTCACCAGCAGGGCAGAAGGTGGTGTGGAATGTTCCTTTTGGCTCCTCTCTGCCATCAGAGCACTGATCGTAGAAAAGTCACAGTGGTAGGACTTTCTGTGGCAGGTCTTCCAAGGGTGAATCACCAGCCCTGGAGGGTGGACCTCCCTCTCCACCCTGCCATGGAGAGGAAGACCTGAAAGTTCATTTGGACTTTGGGGGACCCTCCCTGGGACCATCGGATCAGAAATGGCTCATCAGGTGGAGCAGGCTAGCTTCTCAATAGGTGGGTCATTGCTGGTCACCAGGAAGTAGAGGGGAATGACCAAGACATGAGAGCGTGCAAATTTCCCAGCAAAGCCAATACAGTGCTTCTTTCAAAAAAAATCTGGGTTAAGGATTCACCACGGAGGCTGCCATATATGCAGTTTTGATACAGCTTTACACAGGGCTAGCCTGTGGTGGCTGCAGCAGTGGTGGCCTCCATTGAGATCTCACAAGAAAGCCATCATCACAGAAGAAGAAGAAGAAGAAGAAAAAGAAGAAGAAGAAGAAGAAGAAGAAGAAGAAGAAGAAGAAGAAGAAGAAGAAAGACGAAAGACGTACACTGGCTCCCAGTACATTACCGAGCAAAATTCAAAGTGTTGGTGCTGACCTTTAAAGCCCTAAACTGCCTCAGTTCAGTATACCTGAAGGAGCGTCTCCACCCTTATTGTTCAGCCTGGACACTGAGGTCTAGCTCCGAGGGCCTTCTGGTAGTTCCCTCACTGCGAGAAGCCAAGTTACAGGGAACCAGGCAGAGGGCCTTCTCAGTAGTGGCGCCCGCCCTGTGGAACGCCCTCCTACCAGATGTCAAAGAGAAAAATAACCACCAGACTTTTAGAAGACATCTGAATGCAGCCCTGTTTAGGGAAGCTTTTAATGTTTAATAGACTGCTGTGTTTTAATATTCTGTTGGAAGCCACCCAGAGTGGCTGGGGAAACCCAGACAGATGGGCGGGGTATAAATAATAAATTATTATCAATCAATCAATCTTTCTTACGGTCCAGAGACCCAACAAATCATTACAGAGCAATGCACAATTCTATTATTATTAATTATTATTATTATTATTATTATTATTATTATTATTATTATTATTATAGTAATTTATACCCCACCCACTTTGGGTGGCTCCCAACCAAATATTAAAAACACAATACAGTGGTACCTCTGGTTACGTACTTAATTCGCTCCGGAGGTCTGTTCTTAACCTGAAACTATTCTTAACATGAAGCACCACTTTAGCTAATGGGGCCTCCTGCTTCCACCGCGCTGCCGGAACACGATTTCTGTTCTTATCCTGAAGCAAAGTTCTTAACCTGAAGCACTATTTCTAGGTTAGCAGAGTCTGTAACCTGAAGCGTATGTAACCCGAGGTACCACTGTACATGACCCCTACAAGGGATGCTTCAGGGTTTGTGTGTGACAGGGATTGCATATTTCCATTTTGTCAATCTAGTGCAACATGCTGCACTCACAGGGACCAATCACACACCTATGTGAAGCTTGCAAGCAGAACCTGAGCACAACAGCACTCTCCCTGCTTGCAATTATCAGGAACTGGCATTCAGAGGCATACTTCCTTTGACATTGGAGGGAGAACGTAACTATCCTGAAACAAATCTTTCTGAACAGAAGCATGCTGATCTATAATATGAAGGATGTGTTTAAGCCCACTTCCAGGAAGGCCAAACTAACTGTCCTTGCTTACCGTAAGTAGCATTATAGAAATAGTTAAAGAGATATATCAGCATGATAGGCTGTTGATAGGACTGAAAGCCTTTGGGCTGTGGCCTGCTTTCTGTTGCTCGAAAATTATGCTTATTACTAATACAATACAGGAGGGGATAAATTACCCCAAGCAAGCACAGTTAGCATGAAATGAGCTCCGCTTCACCTCAACCAACTGATCCTCTTTCATTCCATGAACAGAGCAATCCCAAGGTGGTGGTGAAATATGAAGGCTGTTTTTCCATCTTAGCTGATGCTTTGCTGGCCCGGAGCCTAAAGGGTACAAATGAGGCTTCAGGAACATGCTGCATCTCTCCATCTGTTTCCAGGCTGTCAATTTTTAGAAAACATTTTCCATCCTCTTGGTGGGGTGGGAGGGAGAGGTCTAGGGTGCAATCCAACTCCCACTTTGCACTGGGCTGGGGCTTTCTATTAGTATTGAGCAGAAGCTTCCCCTCAACAAGATAAGCCAACCTCTGCCTATCCTTCCAGCTGATTTGGCAGCAGGAAGAGAGGAGATAGTGCCATCACCTGCCCCGTATATTGAAGGGTAGTCCAATAAAGGATTCCGGGGGGCGTGGCCCTGTCTGAAGCCTATGGAGGTGAGGGCCTAAGGCACGCCCCCAAACGGTGACCCTGGGGGAGTTCCTAGCTGATGTGCATCAGCAGGACAACCCCTACTAGTAGTTAACCCTTCCCAGACTTCTAGTGGACGGGCTGAAGTCAGATATAGTCGGTTAGGACCAATGCCTAAGCCAATACTGCTCATCACCTGTAACCAATAAAGTTGTGGCCTTATTTAGCCCATTAACCTTAATAATTGTGTCGTGTCATTGTGGCGAGGAACTCGCCACACAATGTGTTGCTTCCTCACCTGGGTTCACTGCCATCACAGGCCTGATCCAGACCCAATCATTGCTCTAGGTCCCAGCTGCAGCATCAATTTGCCTGCAGCTCTGAATTCCACCCCAGATGCAATGTGCAACAGGGCTGCAGAAGCAGCTGTTGCCCTTCTCATTCTGTTAACCCCTGCTGGGCAGCAGCTGGGATTTAGTTATGCTTAGTGGGTATAACTAACCACCTCCCTGTATCTGGAACATATCTGGGCACTTTGATGGTTTAGTATCCTTTGGATCAAAGCTACTTTGGATCTCCCTGTCTGATGTCAAGGGGTAGATCCAATACACCCTACACTCCACCCCGGGGTTCTTCCTTCTCAGTAGTGGCACCCACCCTGTGGTACACCCTCCCACCAGATGTCAAAGAGAAAAACAACTGCCAGACTTTTAGAAGACATCTGAAGACAGCCCTGTTTAGGGAAGCTTTTAATGTTTAATAGACTATTGTATTTTAATATTCTGTTGGAAGCCACCCAGAGTGGCTAGGGAAACCCAGCCAGATGGGCAGGGTATAAATAATATATTATTATTATTATTATTATTATTATTATTATTATTATTATTATTATTATTACTTCCAGGGTCCATAGGATTGCACCCCGACTATGTTAAGGGTGTGTGTGTTATGCATTATGGTTTGAATTTCAGGCTTGAGAAATGTATGTGTGGTTAAAAAAAAAAAAGTTTGGAACATCCTATTTTGCTTAAGCTGAATAAATGAAATTCAGATTATCAGAGGTGCAGAGCTAAACTGGTTCACTTTTGAGGAAACATTCTGGTAGTGCCAATGTTGCAGCCTCTCTTTAAGCATTATTTTCCCCAGCAATGCCTGCCCAAATGCTCACCTATGATTTACAGTGCCTTCTTTTCCAGTTGCTGGCACTCAACCGCTTACATAAAGTAATGACATAATCTCATTCTCCGCTTGACCCATAATTAGCATGAATCAGTTATCTGACCAGCCAGAAAGAAATATTGTCCTAAATCTTAATGGCTTTCACTAATGTCATCACATAGCCGAATTTGATGGGTTACATCAAGTCATGCCATCATCCCATTTATTATGTGATCTCCCAGTTGACTGGGATCACCTGCCAAACTAATCCAGAAAGTAGAAAAGAACAGTTGCCAGAAGAAAAAATATGCCCCCCCCCCCGAAAAATCCTGGGAGCTGTAGTTTGTGAAGGGTGCTAAGATTTCTTAGGAGACCACTATTCCCCTCCCAGTGCTACAATTCCCAGAATTGTTTAATAGCCAATTCCTCTTTCCAGGGAACTTTGGGAAGGGAACAAAGGTCACCTAACAACTCTCAGCACTCTTGACTAATTACATTTCCCAGGAGTCTTTGGGGGAAGCCGTGACTGTTTATATTGGTATGATACTGCTTTAAATGCTGTATGGTTCTTGAATTTTGCCCCTTATCCAAGTGGCTCAATGCAGAGTACATGCCTGCCATCACTACCACTGTTTCATCTTCACAAACAAGATGGAGGTTCAACTCCTTGTGGGATGTGATACATAAGTAGCAGTCAAGTACAACATTCCTTGTTTTCCTAGAGTGGACATGCAGGGGAATGTTTGATCCAGTCGTTCGAAAACCTCCTGTTTCATGCTGGCTGGAGTATACTTCCTTTGCATGTGACTAGAGGTGGGCTTGACTTTACCTGTCCAGGTAACAAAAGGGCAAGACATGCAGCACACTCTCTCTCTTTGACTTCCTCCACAGTTGGAGCAGCTTTTTTAGCTAGAGATGTTCTGTTTGCTTCCAGCCAACAGAGGACACTGAGATTATCCTCATATGGGATAGATCCATATGTATATAGTTTGTAACTAAGTCTGCCTTCAGGGATCCAACTGTGAACTGATGATGTGAGTAAACCTCTTTTATATACTTTTTTTTAAAAAATGTGGCATGTTTATTCTTTTAAGAGGGATATAAGGGAACTTACCAGGAACCAAACACACCTGCTGTGTGTATAAAAGGGGAATGTGAAAACTCTGCTAAGTGAAGGAACTTGCTAGCACAAGTTACAACTAAACCAGCTTAAGGTATAAATTGCAGAATGTTCTACCTCTGGCTATCGGAAATTGTGGTCGGGTCAGTTTCATGCTGTGCCCTTGAACACTGATGAGATCACCTGAGATCACTTGAGTCACACACTCAGTGTATCTTGCCATGAAACTTTATCCTCATACACAACCCCAATGTGAGCACAAAATTCCGATTTTCAACTTACATCTTTTTTTGCTCTGACATTTTTTTTTCTTATTGAAAGGCAGAGCATTCTATTATATGTCTATGGGTAGGTCCATCAAACGGCACAGAAAATGCTAACACAGGGTGACATCCATTATGGAGTGTTGTCTTATAGATAGGCATAAATCAATAACAGAATCCAGATAAGCAAGCAGAATCCCTGAACTTTATGAAAAGATCCATACAGGCAGCTGCTGCTAACTCATCTATCCTAGTGGAACAGGTAGCACTAAGACTGAATTGAAGCCTATGACATAGAGCATCCATTTAAAATAAACTAAGGAACAGTTCAATTAGGCTGGTGTACTTGCACCCAAAATTAAACCTTAGTATTATTTAAATTATTTATTTAATATTTATTTATTTAATGGGATGCGGGTGGCGCTGTGGGTAAAACCTCAGCGCCTAGGACTTGCCGATCGTCAGGTCGGCGGTTTGAATCCCCGCAGCGGGGTGCGCTCCCGTTGCTCGGTCCCAGCGCCTGCCAACCTAGCAGTTCGAAAGCACCTCCGGGTGCAAGTAGATAAATAGGGACCGCTTACTAGTGGGAAGGTAAACGGCGTTTCCGTGTGCTGTGCTGGCTCGCCAGATGCAGCTTTGTCACGCTGGCCATGTGACCCGGAAGTGTCTGCGGACAGCGCTGGCCCCCGGCCTCTTAAGTGAGATGGGCGCACAACCCTAGAGTCGGACACCACTGGCCCATACGGGCAGGGGTACCTTTACCTTTATTATTTAAAGGTAGGTAGCACAGTGGGGTAGATCTGTGGGGTTTTTCTCATTTTTCTCAAAAATAGTAAGAAACTTTTGCGTAACATGGTTTTAAAAATGAGACTCTCAGCATGCAAAATATATATTTCTTATAAAAAAATAAAATAAAACTTATTTAGCTGCAGAATGCATTCAGTTTGATAAGGCAGTGAGGCAGGGGGAAAATGCATTATGAAATTGGTCCTGCGTATCCTTCTATCAATGGTAACAATTAAGGAAATGAAAAGCAACCGCAAAAAATGTAACAGATCAATGAAGAACTTGGTGTATTATATAGCTATGTTCTTTTTAGATGCACAATCTATATAGCACTTCTTCCTTCCTTAATCATTCAGGGTTTTTTATGATCCCCATTTAATTAATTGTCAACTTGGAATGATTCTAAATGCTTTTATGACCTGCCCCACCTTCCCTCAGCACAGAATATTCAACAAAATCACACACACATATACATAGCATGGGCAATTGGGGAGGTGTTTTTGCATAGAACTACAGGTTAAAAGATACTCCCTACCTACCCACCCAAAATACAAATTTCAACTCTCTTTAAAGCTATTATTTTATATATATATGGAATTGTTTTATCTGCTTTTATATACGGAATTCTTCAACTGTTTTTGGATATGCAACTGTTTCATGTGTATGTGTGTGTGTGTATGTTGGTTTGTGTGTATGTAGAATTGTGAAATCACTTCAAGATTCTTCATAGGAAGCAATTGTGACGTTAACATATATGAGAGAGTGCTGGAGGGGAAATAGTTAAACAGGTTGCCCAGTCAGGACCTAGGGGGGCGGAGTCAGTGGGACTATAAAACCAGTTCTGGGAGGAGTTCGTTGGGAGATGTAGGTGGGTAATTGGTTGGTTTTAGTGGGTTGGCTGGTTGGGAAAGACAGTAGAAGAGATAGAGAGAGGAAAATAAGATTCAGAAAGTAAAGAGCAACAACGTTTGGAATGCAGTAAAAGCTTTGTTTGTGTCTGAAATAAAACACACTCTTCTTTATTAATTGAGAAGCTGACTGAGACTGAAGCGAAGGACCTGGTTGGTGGCAGCAGATTAGTGGTGTACGGGTCAATAGTCCGTGAGACGACCGGGGGCTCCGTACGAACGCCACAGCAATTCACAAATAAATGGAGGATGAGGACAGTTGTCTACAACCAGAGTAGCAGATAAAGTGCCTAGTGTACCATTGGTAGTAGAAGTCTTGTTGACTTGAACAGACAAGGAGTTCAATTAGCTAAAGGAATGAGACCTTGGTTGTGCAAATCCTTGGGGCCTGTTATCAGTCACATGGCCCTTTCTCACAAAGAGTATCCTGCCAGACTTCTGGTTTCTGGAAAAGGTCAGAGCATTTCATTGACAGTTTGTTCCAGAGCCTTGAGTGCAAAGCCCAAGCACATAATTTTCTGACATCCAGCAGATCAAAAATACACAGGGGCATTTTGATGGGAGAGCTGCGGTTACAAAAGAGGGAATTGCTTTGTCTCCAAAAGAGTTGGAAGGTTTTCTAAGAAGAAGAGGGCGGGGGGAATGCTCTGAACAATAGCCGCTCATTTTAGAAGTAATTAACCTTCACATACCATTTGCATTATTAATGCACCAGAATTATCATAATATCCTAATGTATCTGAATGTCTCTTCACATTTTTCTCTGCTTAAATAAATAAAAGAGAATTGGATAAAAGAGGCATCACCCGTTTTCATTGTCGGTCATGGATTTTGTCTTCCTTTCTTCCTTTCTTTTGTTTTCTCGCTTGCTTGCTCTCTTCTTTTGCCGAAGCTGTGGTTAATTATATAAAATAAGTGAAGATGCATAGCCCTCCATAGGTTTTTGTTTGTGTGCAGTGACTTTTATGTGCTCAAGGCTCACACCACACATGCTTAATGTTACATTGTTCTGGAAATAGTGCTTTGCTCTGGCTGCTCCACACTCCTTCCACCTCTCTGGGCCTTCATGTCAGAAGTTTTATTCCAGGGGTCAGCAAACTTTTTCAGCAGGGGGCCGGGCCACTGTCCCTCAGACCTTGTGGGGGGGGGCAGACTATATTTTGAAGGGGGAGGGGAATGAACGAATTCCTATGCCCCACAAATAACCCAGAGATGCATTTTAAATAAAAGCACACATTCTGCTCATGTAAAAATATGCTGATTCCCGGACCATTCGCGGGCCAGATTTAGAAGGCGATTGGGCCAGATCCGGCCCCCGGGCCTTGGTTTGCCTACCCATGTTTAAACCCTAGAATGTTTATAAGAATTCCATTATGTCGGAGCAGCTCAGCCAATCCCTGGAAACAGATTCCCTCATTTTTGGAAATAAAAAAGCGGGGAACCTGTGGTCCTCTATACTGAAGATTTGTCTGCTAATCCAGTCATCTTCTGCATATGGAATGAGAATGCAGGATGTAATCTTGTCCTTTGC
The DNA here is from genome assembly GCF_965153285.1 of Podarcis tiliguerta. Classification (NCBI taxonomy): domain Eukaryota; kingdom Metazoa; phylum Chordata; class Lepidosauria; order Squamata; family Lacertidae; genus Podarcis; species Podarcis tiliguerta. The sequence goes on along the minus strand of NC_139534.1, from coordinate 16,045,517 downwards.
CTTGATCATAGAATCAAAGAATTGAAAGGGACCAGGCGTGCCAATTCCTAGGGGCCAAGGTAGTTTCAGCCCTCCCAATATTCAGAAGGCATTCAGCTCTGCCAATTGGCTCTTCATGGCATTGCAACATCAGGGCATTGTGCAGCATCCCGCGTGTGATGTCTGGGCATTGTGCAACATGACATGATGTCATGATGTAGTGCAGCATCACACACATGACATCATAATGCCATATGTCATAATGCACAGGCCCCCTCAATCCTCATAAGAAGATGGCACCTGTGGAAGAGACAATGAGGATCATCTAGTCCAACTCTGTGATGCAGGAATATTTTGCCCAACGTGGGGCTTGAACCCAGGACCCTGAGATTAAGAGTCTCATGCTCTACCGACTGAGCTATCCCTTAATGTTGAGTCAACAATGTAGAACACCCTCCCACGGGGATGGCTGCTTTTCAAAACACAGGAAGCTGTTTTATAGTGCATGAAACCATTGGTCCATCTGGGTCAGTATGGAATTGAGGAAGGTAAAAGGTAAAGGACCCCTGGATGGTTAAGTCCAGTCAAAGGTGACCATGGGGTTGCAGTGCTCGTCTCGCTTTCAGGCCAAGGGAGCTGGCGTTTGTCCACAGACAGCTTTCCGGGTCATGCGGCCAGCATGACTAAACCAATTCTGGTGCAACGGAACACCGTGATGGAAACCAGAACACATGGAAACGCTCTTTACCTTCCTGCCACAGTGATGCCTATTTATCTACTTGCACTGGTGTGCTTTCGAACTGCTAGGTTGGCAGGAACTGGGACAGAGCAATGGGAGCTCACCCTGTCGCGGGGATTCAAACCGCTGACCTTCTGATAAGCAAGCCCAAGAGGCTCAGTGGTTTAGACCACAGCGCCACCTGCGTCCCTGGAATTGAGGAAGCACTCGATAGACCGTGGTGTAAGGGTGCATTCTAGGGCTCTGACAATAGACTGGCAGAGTAGGGAGGCAAACCTAAATATTGTTTTTTGTTTCTGTATTATTAAATTTCAAGACAGAAAAGCTCGTTGTCATTTAATTTCAAAAATACTGAACAATAAAAGGAAAATAATGAATAGCTCTCTTTAGATTTCTGGCCTGCCCTGCATCAAGTTGAATAACAATTATTGCATAAATATGGCTGGCTACTTCTCCTTCTAAAACTGGCACATGGTGGGCACATGTTCTACCTCAACTTTGCCTTTTCACTTTACTGTGCGTCATTTCCATGTAATCCCATTTATTATATTGGTTCTGCTGTGCAGTGCTCCTTTTGGAAATGTCTTTTGGAATTTAGCTCGGTGCAGAAGTACGCAGAGCAATCCCAAGGTGAGCATGCAAATATGGCAGATGATAGGCACTCCCTGATGGGAGAAGTGGAATGACAAAAGCAGATCGGTTTAGGTTAATGAGAAGCTATTTATCTTCTTTTCTACATGCACGATGAAGGCTCAGTTGGGGGAATTACTGTCTGTCTCAATATAAGCCACTTTGTGAATTTGATAAGCTGAACTGACACTGATTGCCATGTAGAAATATTTTAAGGATACTTTCACATATCATGACAGTAGCCCCCAGGAAAAGCCAACATGGGGTGCCTAAAGGTGCAAACCGATAGCCATTTGAGGATGTATTTATCAGTACTTGGTTACTATGCATAGAAGTGGTTATGCAATTGCATTGGCCTATGTATAAAAGGTGATCTTCAAAGTTTGTCATACTCAAAGCAGACCCATTTCAATCAATAGACTTTGGATATTACCCAAAATCTAGTTCTACACATGTAATGTAGATTGGATTGTTGAGGTGTGTGCACTGCAATTATGTGGGAACACACAGGGCTGGATCCAGACTTAGGACAGCATTCTACCCATGAGTCCCATCACTACGATGATTTCTGTTGGCACAATGGGACTTCCTGCTCAATGTGCACACTGCGCCTTTCCCAAATGTGTTTCAGGGGGTTGGGGAAGCCCTAGAATAGATTCAGGGGGTGGATGGGGGGAAGGCGAGGGGTAAGTGCTACAGCAATTGTCCAGTTGTGAAAAGGGGGAATTATTGCACTGATGGAACAATTGCTTCAATGCTACACTGAATTCCACCTTGAGTCATGTTTGACATGTTGTTGTTTAGTCTTTTAGTTGCGTCCGACTCTTCATGACCCCATGGACCAGAGCTCCAGGCACTCCTGTCTTCCACTGCCTCCCACAGTTTGGTAAAACTCATGCTGGTAGCTTTGAGAACACTGTCCAACCATCTCGTCCTCTGTCATCCTCTTCTCCTTGTGCCCTCAGTCTTTCCCAATATTAGGGTCTTTTCCAGGGAGTCTTCTCTTCTCATGAGGTGGCCAAAGTATTGGATCTGTCCTTCCAGGATCTGCCCTTCCAATGAGCACTCAGGGCTGATTTCCTTAAGAATGGAGAGGTTTGATCTTCTTGCAGTCCATGGGATTCTCAAGAGTCTCCTCCAGCACCAGAATTCAAAAGCATCAATTCTTCGGCGATCAGCCTTCTTTATGGTCCAGCTCTCACTTCCATACATCACTACTGGGAAAACCATAGCTTTAACTATACAGACCTTTGTTGGCAAGGTGATGTCTCTGCTTTTTAAGATGCTGTCTAGGTTTGTCATTGCTTTTTCTCCTAAGAAGCAGGCGTCTTTTGATTTTGTGGCTGCTGTCACCATCTGCAGTGATCATGGAGCCCAAGAAAGTAAAATCTCTAACTGCCTCCATTTCTTCCCCTTCTATTTGCAAGGAGGTGATGGGACCAGTGGCCATGATCTTCATTTTTTTGATGTTGAGCTTCAGTCCATATTTTGCGCTCTCCTCTTTCACCCTCATTAAAAGGTTCTTTAATTCCTCCTCACTTTCTGCCATCAAGGTTGTGTCATCTGCATATCTGAGGTTGTTGATATTTCTTCTGGCAATCTTAATTCTGGCTTGGGATTCATCCAGCCCAGCCTTTCATGTTTGACATAGACTCACTGATATCAATGGGACAATGTCAGGTGGCAGAGGAAACAACCCCCATGGCAGATTGCCAGGAACGGATAAGGCAAGGAAAAGTCCTTTATCATCTGCTTTTTATTCAGTATTTACAGAGAGAGGCTTGGAACACAGCCTCTTGGAATAATGGCGTTTTCCCGAGTGGCTCTCCACCCTCTTTTTCTCCCACTTCCTCATTTATCACCATCTCCTCTACGGGTAGAACTGAGGGCTCTTTGCTAAGGTCACCAGATCCCCCCCCCCCCCATGAATCCGCGGACACTTTTCAACTTCCTACTAAATAGATGGATTTTGTCAGGGGACTGATTTGTAAATCCGGGCAATGTCCCCGGGAAACGGGGACATCTGGTAGCCTTACTCTTTGCTTCTGAGCCCTTTGCTCTACTACTTTCAAGGCTTGACAGGTTCTGGGAGAGAGGGGATCTGGAATGCTTTCTAAAGAAACTGTGTCCATCAGCTGTTGCCCTCCTGGTAGTTCCTCTTTCTCCTCCTCCTCTCCCATTATTTCCCAGCTTTTCCCCTCATCTGCCTCTGAGCTGTGACCTCCCTCAAACCCCTGTTGTAATTCTGAACTGTCTTCTTGTTCTCTGGAAGGGTCAGGCTGGGGAGGTGGTCTCCACCATTCCTCCTCTGCCCAGTCCCTGACAGACAAATTGGTCATGACTAACTTCACAGAGCACAACTAAGTCTGGATCCAACATGCAGGGATGGGGAACTTGCAGTGATCCAGGTGTTGTTGACTCTTTATAGTCAAAAGAAGTTTACTTTCAAAAATATATAACTGAGAAGAGTATATTGATAATCTCACCCCTATTCACTTTGTTCCTCATAGAGAGCTCCTGCACATGTTTCTCCCTATTAACAATTAGGGATCTTCCTCTGTTTGTTTTCACAGATAATGCTGACACACGATGTCCTCTGCAGTATCCTGAGAAGTCTCTCTCAGCAGCCATTCTACACACACACACACACACACACACACACACACACAGAAAACAGAACGACTGTTAAAAACGACAGTTACTTGAATAACAGTCACAACAGAATAGAATGTCTCTCTCATGTCACTTACAGTCAGCCAATCACATGAAAACTACTGCCAAAGGAAAAACCCTCATGTTACAAATACCCAGTAATTTAACATATGTAAACATTCCCATTTTAGGAAATTAAACCATTAATGATCCCTCTCACAGGGTCTCCAGCTGCTATCCCCTGGTACTCAGTGTAATCCAGATATTGTTGAGCTCCAGATCCAGGTAGGTGGGTAACAGAACAGAACCCTAAAGAAATAGACAAATAAAATGAAGAGTGTTAACATCCTTTTTGTATTGCAAAATGAAAGCAGCTATTGGGCTAGTCCAAGCGACAAATATGAATCTCAGAACATTTTCTCTGAAAGCACTTTCTTCTGCAGCTTTCCCCTCCATTAGTCTTCAGAGGTTGCTTTATGAAATGAAATCAGCCTGGTGTTGTGTCCCAGATTTCTCCTCTGATTTCCTTGAGCCATTCCACAAAGATTTATAGAAAGCAACTTATGTTTTAACCTACTGAGAAAAATGGTACAATAGTGAAACCTAGGAGATTGGATAGGGGGGAAAGTACAAGGAAAAGTACAACGCAAACCCAATCTACTGCTGGAATCAGCTTGCAAGTTTGCTGATTAAACCATATTATGTCTGGAAGTTGATAGGCCCCCAAATCCAGAATCTTTCATGTTTTTCCACCTCCAACCTCAGTTCCTGATGCCTGATCCACAAAAATTCTGTTCTGCCTCTATTCTGGAGCTGTTAGATTGGCTCTGCTTCTCACCTTCCCTACTCATCCAAGACCTGTAAGCTTCCAGAACTTTAAACCAGCTTTTAAAAATCACATTATGGTTGAAAAATCAAACAATGTGAGTGAACATTTTAGTTGCAATAAATTACCATGATTGGTTGCTGCCAGAGTGGCATAATGATGTACAATAGAGATTTCCATCCTGTCTTGTTTTCGTTTGCAATCATCACCGTTTCTGTTTCCGCTACAGTCCAGCTTCCTCTGAAACCTATGTTATTTGTTTTGCTATCCGTCATTGTCAAAATGAATGTAATTAATAATGTCATTAACTTCTATGTATTTCAACAGAAGGCAAACATTCAAAAACAATGCAGAAAAAAACAAGCCTGAAACTGCATCGGGAGAGCTGAAGAAGTGTCTCAATCTGATCCAGAAGCAAAATTCAAGAGTGTCAAATCAGGTCAATCCATTGCACAAAGTGGACAGAGTGAAATCTTTCTCTGTTCATCCTGGAAACATCATCCCTACCTTTATGGGCACAGGCTTACAGTTCTTGTGTGTGAGAAAATATGATGTTCTAATTGCACTCTAGTGGCCTTTAGCTATCCTTTCAGCCAGTCCAGTGGCTTTGGAACGTATGAATGGTAGTGGCAGGATTTTAATATGCAGCCATTGTCTCTTTATGGTACATGGCACAGCGAGAGTATATTTCCACAAGAATATGTCAGGAACCAACATTAACAGGAGTGATTTTTTAAAACTCTTGCAAATCAGCATTTTTTTAGTGCTGAGCCTGTGAACTGTCATTCCCCGACATACTGTCTTTGAGAGTCAGGGCCTCTGAGAATAATGGCACGAGAGACCATCTCAATTTTGTGTGTCAGTGAAGATGCAGAAGAAGCTTAAAAGAGCTGGTGGCATGTAAGAGGCGACTTGGGTTCAGAGAGAAAGAGAAAAAGTGAGAGGGAGGGAGATAAAATTCTAACTAGCGTTGTTATTTCTTACACAATGGAACCACTGGAGAAATGTCAGAGAGAGGCCAATGAAATCATTATTTTAATGTAATCAAGCAATACGTTGAGGCTTTTTTCAGCCTTTTTTGTGTGCATAATAAACTGGATAGAAGCAACACAAATTTTGCCTATAGGGGAAAAAAATCAAGGTCACTTTGGAGAGGATCTGCTCAACAGGGTTCGCACAAGACCTTTTGCTGCCTGAAGTGCCTTTTCTGCCCCTTGTAGGACCACAATTTAAACCTCTCCATCGAGCCCAGCACCTTGACCGGGATAAAAATTGCCTCTTCCCTGTTCATCAATATTCTCTCCCTCCTTGGCTAAACTTATGCATGGATCACTTGACAGCAGGTGTGTGGGTGTGGGTGTTCAGGTGTGTCTGGATGTGAAATTGTGGGGTGGACCACCCACTTTTGGCTTGTGGTGTAGTGGTTAAGAGCGGTAGTCTTGTAATCTGGGGAACCAGGTTCAAGTCTCCGCTCCTCCACATGCAGCTGCTGGGTGACCTTGGGCCAGTCACACTTCTTTGAAGTCTCTCAGCCTCACTCACCTCACAGAGTGTTTGTTGTGGGGGAGGAAGGGAAAGGAGAATGTTAGCCGCTTTGAGACTCCTTAAAGGGAGTGAAAGGCGGGATATCAAATCCAAACTCTTCTTCTTCTTCTACACCCACCACTGGCATGTGATCTTCACAAAAGGTTTGCAAAAAAAAAAAAAAAAAAAAAAAATCACTACCTAAACTATTCCCCACTTCAAACACAAGAAAGATACATATGCATCCTGATGCCTTTTATTTCACAAAAAGAAAATCAGTCAGTTGTGAGGGGAACTAACTGAGAAGAAAGGATTGAGCAGCCCCTACCCCATTCAGATCCAATTCAGCCCTTCACAGCTTTTATTGGCATGTGCAACACTGTGGTCCTCGTCACGCCCCTGCCAGAGAGGTCCTTTCTGGAGGATGATCTGGAACCTCCCAACCCTGAAGTAAACATCATGGAATAATAATAATAATAATAATAATAATAATAATAATAATAATAATTTATTTATACCCCGCCCATCTGGCTGAGTTTCCCCAGCCACTCTGGGCGGCTCCCAATCAAGTGTTAAAAACAGTACAGCGTTAAATATTAAAAACTTGCCTGAACAGGGCTGCCTTCAGATGTCTTTTAAAGATAAGATAGCTGCTTATTTCCTTCACATCTAAAGGACTACTTTAAACCACTACCGAGAAGGCCCTCAGCCTGGTTCCCTGTAACCTCACTTCTCGCAATGAGGGAACCGCCAGAAGGCCCTCGGCACTGGATCTCAGTGTCCAGGCTGAACAATGGGGGTGGAGATGCTCCTTCAGGTATACAGGACCGAGGCCGTTTAGGGCTTTAAAGGTCAGCACCAACACTTTGAATTGTGCTTGGAAACGTACTGGGAGCCAGTGCAGATCTCTCAGAACTGGTGTTATGTGGTCCCAGCGGCCACTCCCAGTCACCAGTCTAGCTGCCACATTCTGGATTAATTGCAGTTTCCAGGTCACCTTCAAAGGTAGCCCCACATAGAGCGCGTTGCAGTAGTCCAAGCAGGTGATAACAAAAGAATGCACCACTCTGGCGAGACAGTCCGCGGGCAGGTAGGATCTTAGCCTGCGTACCAGGTGGAGCTGGTAGACAGCTGCCCTGGACACAGAATTAACCTGTGCCTCCATGGACAGGTGTGAGTCCAAAATGATTCCTAGGCTGCGCACCTGGTCCTTCAGGGGCACAGTTACCCCATTCAGGACCAGGGAATCCCCCACACCTGCCCGCCCCCTGTCTCCCAAAAACAGTACTTCTGTCTTGTCAGGATTCAACCTCAATCTGTTAGCCGCCATCCATCCTCCAACCGCTTCCAGGCACTCACACAGGACCTTCACTGGTTCTGATTTAAAGGAGAGGTAGAGCTGGGTGTCAGCTGGGTGGAAGAGCAGTGTCAAGGTGCCGAGAGGCAGAGCAGGGGAATCTAGATCCCTCAGAGAACATGACAACCCAAAATCCTTCTCAAGACAGAAATTGCCCCTTCAAGGAAACAGATGTGAACTTTGAGGAGTCAGTGAGTCCCAGGAAGTGCAAGAACCTGACATTACAGACTCAGTCAGCTGCCAGACTTCAGAGGACCCACCTGAGGTACAAGAACACATTAGAAGTAAAGGGATACTCATTAATGAGCTGTTTCTCAGGAGTAAACCAAATCCACAGGCAAAACGTATGGCTTGTGGCTGTACTCTGGGTAGGGCTCAGAAGACTCAGGCTTTAAAAGCCTGTGGTTGCAGTGCCAGATTGATGGAATAGCTTTGTATCAATTTTGCTAGCATGGAGCTAACATTTGTCTGAGCAGTGGAAACATTTACCTATGCCACTTTCAAGAGTAGAAACATAATGGAGATTATGAACAAGAGGGATGAAGTTCCACCAGTGTCCTCCTCCCCACCGTGGAAGATTTGTAGTGTGTGTCTTTGCAAATTGAGAATCGATTGGTTGTTATGGATTTAATTTGCTATCCAATGAAATCTCAGCTCTTGAACTAAAGTATTTTTTTTAAAAAAAAATATCCTTTACTGATGTCAGATGTTCATAGAATCATAGAATCATAGAGTTGGAAGAGACCACAAGGGCCATCGAGTCCAACCCCCTGCCAAGCAGGAAACACCATCAGAGCACTCCTGACATATGGTTGTCAAGCCTCTGCTTAAAGACCTCCAAAGAAGGAGACTCCACCACACTCCTTGGCAGCAAATTCCACTGTCGAACAGCTCTTACTGTCAGGAAGTTCTTCCTAATGTTTAGGTGGAATCTTCTTTCTTGTAGTTTGGATCCATTGCTCCGTGTCCGCTTCTCTGGAGCAGCAGAAAACAAGCTTTCTCCCTCCTCTATGTGACATCCTTTTATATATTTGAACATGGCTATCACATCACCCCTTACCTCCTCTTCTCCAGGCTAAACATGCCCAGCTCCCTTAGCCGTTCCTCATAAGGCATCGTTTCCAGGCCTTTGACCATTTTGGTTGCCCTCCTCTGGACACGTTCCAGTTTGTCAGTGTCCTTCTTGAACTGTGGTGCCCAGAACTGGACACAGTACTCCAGGTGAGGTCTGACCAGAGCAGAATACAGTGGCACTATTACTTCCCTTGATCTAGATGCTATATTCCTATTGATGCAGCCCAGAATTGCATTGGCTTTTTTAGCCGGTGTTGCTGGACTACAACTCTCATCATCCCTTACCATTGAGCATGTGCACTATGATTGCTTTAAAGGAACCAAGGGTGTGATGTAATTCCTTTCTCTTTCTTTTTTACGTTCCTTGTGCATTCTGTTGAGGAAGATGCTAAATGGTGCAGAAGATCCATCAGTTCTACAATTGTGTTTTTACCCAGGAGCTCAATGTTCTGAAGGAGAACATCGGATTGCTGTAGATACTGAAGGTGGGGGCTCTCTAGAAGGAACTCCTCTTAAAAAGAAGGAGAGGAAAAATAGGTAGAACGGGGGATAGGTCTTTCTTAAATGGCAGATCCTTGGAAGTTCTAATCCTCAAGCAAAACCCTTAGACTCACCAGATCAATGACGTATTCAGGACACAGGTGCTTTCTGCAGCATTGTGAAAATATATTTTCTTTGCTGATAACAATAATTCAGACCCGGCCCCATATATAAGGAGCCCAAAGTAATGCCAAAGGGAGGACAGGAAGAAGTGGAAATTGAGGAGCATTCTTTAGCATTCAGATTGCTTCAAAGGTACTCATCACACCTGAAATGTGGAGCCCTTTTCAGAGACTGCATCGTGATTGGTGGGAGGAAATCATTCTCTGGGTATATGAATAATAATAGCATTTAGCTCTAAAATGCCCCATTTTCCTCAGTTTCAGGGGAAAAACAGCCTTATTATGTGGCTATGAGCTATGCTGTGGATGATATTTTGTGAAATATCAGTGAAATTACAGCTGTCATGGCTTAACATGGAGATCTTAAGGAAGTGCCAAATAGTTAAAGTAACTTCATAAGATTTCTGAAGTCTAAAGAATGCTTAAACCCTTTGAAAGCAGTAGCCTAGATCCTCAGGGAAGCTAGCTTATTGAAATTCATGGAAGGAAAGTCTCCTCATCCTCTTCCCCCCTGATACCACCTGTAACCCCACAAAAAGTCTCTCCCAAGAGATAGTGCGTTGTTTTAATGTAGAGTGGAATAAAGGTGACACCATTGGACTGAAACTTGGAAGACAGGGATTGTGGTCCCCACTCAACAATGCATCTCACCAATTTTGGGCTAGTCACCGTTTCTCACATGATTGTTGCAAGGATAGAGTGAAACATGTATGCCACCTTGATCACCTTGGAGAAAGTGGTATATAAATGTAATAAATAAATTATTGCATATTTTAATGATGGATGATTATATGCTAATTGTCTGGTGTGATGGTTTTACAGTGAAACCTCGGTTCTTGAACGTAATCCATTCTGGAAGACTGTTAGACTTCCGAAACGTTCGAAAACCAAGCATCAATGGGCCGTTGGCAAAATGAATTGAAAAAATGGAGAAACTCACCTCAGAAGCCATTCTACTTCCGAGGCACATTCAAAAATGGAAGCATTTACTTCCGGGTTTTCGGCATTTGGGTTCCAAATCGTTCAGCTTCTGAGACGCTTGAAAACTGAGGTTCCATTGTACTACTACTACTAATAATAATTTATTATTTATACCCTGCCCACCTGGCTGAGTTTCCCCAGCCACTCTGGGTGGCTTCCAATCGAATGCTAAAAACAATACAGCATTAAATATTAAAAACTTCCCTAAACAGGGCTGCCTTCAGATGTATATATAATTAAGTATATTTCTCCTTGAAATGAGGTAAAGCATGGTACCAAGTGCAATACTTATTTCTGCTACATGAACAGAACAGCACAAAACAAAGCCATAACAAAAATAAAAATGCAGCATAGTTAGGAGGACTGTTTTAAGTGTACAATGTAACAGAACACACAAACACACACACAAATCCAAAATCAGGTTCATGCCAATTAACCCCTCTGCTGTTTACATGAGGGATCTGTGTGATACATTGTGAAGACAGGCTTGCAACAGTCCATTTCCTCTCATGCTTGTAGCATGTCAAGGGATTTCGATCCCAACCTTCAAAGGGTGAGATTTAGGTCTAAATAACATACATTTTCCAATACTCCAACTGTACTAAAAAGGGGAGATGGGTAAAGCAGTTGCACAGCATGGAAACTAGTGTGTTTTTTGTATTCTAACAGCATTATGTAATATTTGAATTAAATCATACAGCAAAAAAGGTTGTTGCATTAAACACACGCACGCACACACAGACAAACAGCAGCAGGACTAAGTCTTTTAATGATGGATGTTTGAACATAATAGTGGTTCTTCCAGATTCAGATAGTCAGTGAAGACCACCTGAGTTGCTGTTTAACAGGTTTTATTTAAAGGATGAGGAAACACAAAGCACGAAGCAAGAAGCAGCAGATATCATTTTATGGTCTTTTCAGAATAGAGTGTTTTGTCTCAGGGTGTGAGGCTGAGAAAGATGGGAGCTGTCCAAGGTAGGAGCTTAGAAGACGCAGATCTCTGTTTGCGAATTGAAGATTAAGATAGACGGATGGTAGAATATAAATTTTTGTGTTTGTGTGGGTATGTTTCTTTTTTGTTTTGTTTTCTCTCTTTTCTTTTTATCATTTTGCTCTCTTTAAATATCAGCTATGTTTGGTTTTTATTGTATTATATGCTGAAAACCTTTAATAACATTTTTAAAAATTGCCAAAGAATCCTATCCTATCCTGGGCAGGCAACAGGTCTGAACTCTTCACATGCTATGGGTACCACACCCAGTGTCAACAGCAAGTAGATACTTTTTTACATGGCTTTGATTCCATAGATAGTTTAATTACCTTTTAGCTATGTGTGTTTTATCTGTATTTGTTTTAATTTTGGCAAGACAGCTTAACTCAGGTCCCAGATCTGGAGGAAAGGAGGGATAAAATTAAATAAAATATGTTGTTGTTATAGAAAGAAATATTCAAAATTCTCCTTTGCAAACTTTTAAGTTTAAATAAATAGGATTATTTAAAACCAGAATACATTTCAAATGTTCTCTGACTGATTGACATCTTTGTTTGATGCACAGCTATATCTGATTCCAGTATTCCATATTTGAAAGTTAGTGTTTTGCAGCTTTTGATAGTTAACATGAAGTGATATTTAGCAATTGACAGCATGGATAGTTGGCACTCAGTGGTACATTGTAGTGGTTTCCAAACTTTCCCCCAAGAATTGCTTGCCACATAGACATCTGCTCAGGAGCCTCGATCTGCCCACCACAAGACCTTTTCACATTGCAAAGGATTCCGAGGCACATTCAGCATGGACTGAAAAAGATGACCCCCTTCCAAGTTATCTAGGGATCCCTGGAAGATAACTTGAAAACCAGGAACATATTGTTTTTGTTTTTTTAAATAATGTTTATTGCTTTTTGAACAATTTAAACACTACAAAACCAAACAAAAACAGAAAAAGAACAATACAATACAATATAAAGATACTACATAACACTAAACACATTAAACTAACAAAACCAAACAAAACCAATTTAAAACACTCAATCAATTTCAATATCTTATCTTTCATTCACTTATTTCACCGACCTCCTCACACCTCCCTTTTTGTATTCCACTTCTGTCAAATGTTTCAGCAATTCCTTTCCATCTTCCTCTGTTATCTGTCCTATAATTATCTTAACACATTCTAACCTTATTTTACCTTTAAGATTAAAAAAACACACACCAGGAACATATTGTGTCTGCCAGTATTTTATAACTAGCACAGTGTGGTAGAAAACGTGGACTCTAAGTAACCAGCTGACAATTGCTGGCTTTTGAGTTTTCAGGTTTGAAGCCTGCCAAAAACAAAACAACAAAGAAAAAGGCAACCATTCTAACAGCCCTCAATTTGTACATTTTATTCTAAACCTTTCTTATGAGGATGTATACAATTATGGCACTTTGGGGCTGTAGAATTGGATTTTAAAACGGCTTGGCAAAGCAGGCAGTCTTGCAGGTTGTAAAGTGCTATCAAACAAAACAGGACCAGCAGAAAGAAGTTGCTGTGTGTTTCTACAGAGGAACCAGCAATATAGTTCAGATCTCCTGGGAAACATTGTTTATGTGATTGTAATAAAAGGTATTTTTTGAATTATGGTGCTGGAGGAGACTCTTGAGAGTCCCATGGACTGCAAGAAGATCAAACGCATCCATTCTTAAGGAAATCAGCCCTGAGCGCTCACTGGAAGGACAGATCATGAAGCTGAGGCTCCAATACTTTGGCCACCTCATGAGAAGAGAAGACTCACTGGAAAAGACCCTGATGTTGGGAAAGATGGAGGGCACAAGGAGAAGAGGACGACAGAGGACGAGATGGTTAGACAGTGTTCTCGAAGCTACAAACATGAATCTGAGCAAACAGCGGGTGGCAGTGGAAGACAGAAGTGCCTGGCGTGCTCTGGTCCATGGGGTCACGAAGAGTCGGACACGACTGAACGACTAAACAACAACAACAACAATAAAAGGTAAAGGTACCCCTGCCCATACGGGCCGGTCTTGACAGACTCTAGGGTTGTGCACCCATCTCACTCAAGAGGCCGAGGGCCAGCGCTGTTCGGAGACACTTCCAGGTCCTGTGGCCAGCGTGACATCGCTGCTCTGGCAAGCCAGAGTCGCACACGGAAATGCCGTTTACCTTCCCGCTAGTAAGCGGTCCCTATTTATCTACTTGCACCCGGGAGTGCTTTCGAACTGCTAGGTTGGCAGGCGCTGGGACCGAACAACGGAACGCACCCCGCCGCGAGGATTCGAACCGCCGACCTTTCGATCGGCAAGCCCTAGGCGCTGAGGCTTTTACCCACAGCGCCACCCATGTCCCATGTGATTGTAATAAGTTACATCAATACGCAAAACCATTGTAGTTATGTGTGGTTAATAAACACGGCAAGCACAGTTATATCACTTTAAGCACCTCTTGAATAGAGAAGTGCTACAGACATTGCCTGCTCTTTTTATATGTTGCAAGTCCATTCAGGACAGGGGTTCCTAAGTGTCCTAAGTGTCCTTTGGAGAAGCCAGAAGGCTTCTCCAAGAATCCAATAAATCTCAAGAATCACAAAGTCAAGCTCAGAAGAAAGTGCTTTAAAAATGACACAAAGAGTGCAACCTAACCCGAACTAAGCTCTGCTAAGTCCCATTGATTCCAATAAGAGAATTAAACACTCTCTTCAGCAGAAATCAATGGGCCTTAAAAATACTTTTTATTTTCTGGGTTATGCCCCAAGAGAAAGAAAAAGGGTAATGCGATTATTCCCTGGAGTCTAAATACAGTGATACCTCGGGTTACAAACACCTCGGGTTTCAAACACTTCGGGTTACAAACTCCGCTAACCCGGAAGTAGTACTTCAGGTTAAGAACTTTGTCCCAGGATGAGAACAGAAATTGCACGTCAGCGGTGCGGTGGCGGTGGGAGGCCCCATTAGTTAAAGTGGTACCTCAGGTTAAGAACAGGTTCAGGTTGGGGGGCCACTAGGGGGCGCATTGGAAGATGGCTAACAATACCATCTCTCCGACCCACACGGGGTAATTAAGAGGCTGTTATGGGAGTAGGCAGCCTCCCTTGTTGCCCCAAGGAAATGGGGAACACTGCCCTTGCCTGTGGTGCCCATAAATCACCCCCTAATTCCAAAGAATGGGGTGAGGGCCCTAGGCAGAATGCCCCCGTGTGGACCTCAGCTCTCCTGGATGCTGTCTCTGATCGCGCACTAGTTGCAGCAATTTGGAATAATTAATTACAAAAGAAGCAAATGCACATATTTCAAGAGAAGAAGGGGAGTGAAGTTTGCTAATTTAAGTGACCTCTGCGAAAGAAGACGACGGGCTGGAGAAACAGGAATATTTTATGATGAAGATACACCAAAGGCAGGGTATGTTGACAACGGGGCTGAATGGGGGGGGGGGCTTTTTTATTTTCCTTCTGTGTGGAGATAAACTTTAACCAAAAGTATGCTTTATGGAGACCGAGAAGCAATAAGAGCTTTTGGGAATGGCGCAGCAATTAATTCGGAGTCGCCATCTTGCCGAAGGATTTATACCTGGGAGGAAGAATGGACTTGTTTTCAGACTGCATTCCTAGTGAATCTCCTCAGAGGTTTTGAGAAAGGAGGCAGATTGGTGAAGATTAATGATGCTAAGACTGTTTTGATGTATGGAAGTGATGTTATATGGAAAACGTCTGGATATGGCTACTGGATAAAATAAAATAATACCCACGCAGGATTACAAACTGGTCTAACCAGCTTGCGGAGACTATCACAGGTCACAAAGAGAAAGGAAAAATATATGAAAATAACAACAAGAGATGTGGAAAAATAATAAGAAAGGACTGGATAGTACTGTGAACATCATAGGTTAGATTTGTGGACATTAAAACAGCAGTAAGAAGCAAGAAGTTGATTGGATCCCTTTGGAACTTGAAATATGGGTACCCCCAACAAAAATTTAAAATTTGGCTGTGTAATTTGCAATTTATGTAATTTGGTTTGATTTGGTGTGATTGGTCGGTTAATAAAAAATTATTCTTAAAAAAAGAAGAACAGTTTCAGGTTAAGAACGGACCTCCGGAACGAATTAAGTTCGTAACCCGAGTTACCACTGTAGAAGATTCCAGCTGGAAGTGAAGATATGGCTTGCTGCGTTCCAAGTTCCATACCCTCCAACATTCCTCAGATGAAAATAAGGACATTTCTTACTCTCCCCAACTGACCCCATCCACTCCTTTTGGTCCTGCCCCCCCCCCGAGAATTTCCACCACCATGGTCTCTGCCTGTACCTCAGAGCTGGTGTGTCACACAAGGCTGAGTCTTGGTGATTGTGGAAGCCTCCCCTCCTCCTCGCCTCCTCTCCAGCAGCCACTGCGAGCTGCCCAAGGAAGGAGGCCGGTGGCAGTGGTCATGGAGAGAACCTGCGCTACACCTCTGGATTGAGTTGGTTCACTGCAGACTAAACTAATTCCTTTGTCCTCTCTATTTACCTTCTGTGCTGATGATAAGCAGGCTACTGCAAGCCCGGAGAATCTTCTTCTTCTTCTTCTTCTTCTTCTTCTTCTTCTTCTTCTTCTTCTTCTTCAACAGTAGAATATGACATGGGTTAACAGTATCATTACAGGTGCCCAGAGAAGACAAAGTCTCTACCAGAGAAGAATGGCAAACCAAGCTGATGGACTATGCCAAGATGGCAAAACTGAATGGAAAACTCAGAAACCAAGAGGATAAAAACTTTATAAAATAATGGGGAGAAATGTATAAGTTATTTAGGAGACCACTGTAAGCAGAAGGAAACATTAGCAGGATTTTGATCTCACTTGTAGTTTTGCAATTATATGGTTTGATATAAAAAATGGAGTATGGAAGAATATGCAGTATTAAATGTTTATAATGAGACCCCATGGAGGTGATGGAGAGGGGGGAGTCCTGAGATTTGGAGAAATCTCTTTGTACAGTGGTACCTCAAGTTACAGATGCTTCAGGTTACAGACACTTCAGGTTACAGACTCCGCTAACCCAGAAATAGTACCTCGGGTTAAGAACTTTGCTTCAGGATGAGAACAGAAATCGTGCAGCGGTGGCAAGGCGGCAGCGGGAGGCCCCATTAGCTAAAGTGGTGCTTCAGGTTAAGAACAGTTTCAGGTTAAGAACAGACCTCTGGAACGAATTAAGTTCTTAACCCGAGGTACCACTGTATGTATATACTGTATGGATTATCTGTTTATAACTTTTTATTTGTAAAAGTAATAAAAATGATTTTTAAAAACAAACAAACCAAAAACTGTATCATTACAGGGCCTTGAAGTCCTGCATCCATTTAGACCAATTAAACAAATAAATAAATACTTGACCTAGCTGCACAATTAGTTTACAAGACTGACTAAAACCCAGTGAAAACAAAATCCCAAACTGAAGAAAGATATCGCAGGGACACAAACACACACAGAGAGAGATTTAAATCCATTGTGTCTTGTGAAACCTTTCATATGGGTTAGAAAGAAATGCAGCATAATTCTGACAAACAAGGGATATGTCAAAAGCTCTTCCTTTGGGGGGGGGGCAGATGAAATACTTCATTAGCTGTGGGAAAACATTTACTGGCTTTCGCTTCCGAGATTAAAGGAGTTGTCACATTACTGTTACAAATAAGTTACCCACCCACTCAGCCTTAAATACCCTCAGGCCCATTTTTCAGTGACTGATGACATGTGTTTTATATGCATGACAACACCGCAGTTAGGCCTGTCATATGCCTTAATAATACATATCAAATATGTATATCATGAAAAGATAAAGGGCTCTCTGATGTGTATCATCTTCTTCAGCAGGATTGCCAAGCCTGGGGAATTAAGCTGTTGCAAACAAGGCACAAATCCGCACACACAGCGCAGGCAAGTTTGTTTGAAAAGAAACAACCCAATTGGGTATCTGATGCGAACCAGGGTCGATGTCGCCAGCCAGCTCTGCCATGATTTATGTTGCTTTGCGTGAGGAACAGCATCTGCTTTTTTGAATGAAATATAGGGAAACAGTTTCCTGACCAAAGGAGCAAAAGAGAAAACAGAAAAGCCTGTGAACTTAAAAAAGAAACACCACATCATTCTGAACTGGGGTAAACAGAAACACAGCAGAATATTGCAAGATGGATTAAAGCAAGGCCGGAATAACATATAGCAAATCAGAGCAAAGAATGAACACTTTATTCCCCCCCCCCTTGATATTTTATTAAGGATTTTCTTGTTTTACAGAAGTAAGTGTAATGCCTCGTATTTCCCCCCCCCCCCCAATGTAACATTTTTACAAATCCATTTCATTTGTTGAGGCATTAGGGGGAGAA
This sequence comes from Podarcis tiliguerta, assembly GCF_965153285.1. NCBI lineage: Eukaryota > Metazoa > Chordata > Lepidosauria > Squamata > Lacertidae > Podarcis > Podarcis tiliguerta. The sequence continues at coordinate 16,027,742 of NC_139534.1, read as the reverse complement.
GAAAAAAGAAAAGAAAAAAGAAAGGGGGGTGGAGAGAGGGAAGATGGATGGGGGTGGGGTCGGGTGGCGGTGTTTCTATTATTTTTAATGTATGTAGAGTTTGGTGTCAGCGTTGCTTGTGTTGTTCACTTGTGTTCCTTTGGTGGTGAGAGAGGTTGGGGTTGGCATAGGGTGTGATTGTTTGCTTTAATCATTATAAAGGACAGGGAGGACCAAAGACATTTCAGTTAGTTTCCTTTAACCGTGGCAGAACTTGCGACCCACTAAGGTGAAGGCGGTTTAGCATTTAGCCCACCAGGGGCTCAATAAACATCTTCCTAGTTTTACTCCATGCATGAAAGTTTTGGCAAAAGAGGGGGTGTCAAGTATCAGGCAGGCCACAATACAATGCAGTTCGGTGTGGATGGGGCTAGAGACTGATTCTGATAGGCCAACAGTGAACAATGGTGGGGCCAATGCAAGACATAATCATATGTATGACACAGATAAAAAGCAAGATGGCTGAAAGAATATGGCTGCATACCTCCCAACATTTCTCTGATGAAAATAGGGATGTACTAGTCCGTAACAACAACAACAACAACAACAACAACAACAACAACAACAACAACAACTTTAATATTTATACCCTGCCCATCTGACTGGGTTGCCCCAGCCACTCTGGGTGGCTTCCAACATACATAAAGGTAAAGGGACCCCTGACCATTAGGTTCAGTTGTGGCCGACTCTGGGGTTGCAGCGCTCATCTCGCTTTATTGGCCGAGGGAGCCGGCGTACAGCTTCCGGGTCATGTGGCCAGCGTGACTAAGCCGCTTCTGGCGAACCAGAGCAGCACACGGAAATGCTGTTTACCTTCCCACCAGAGCGGTACCTATTTATCTACTTGCACTTTGACTGCTAGGTTGGCAGGAGCAGAGGCTGAGCAATGGGAGCTCACCCTGTCGTGGGGATTCGAACCGCCGACCTTCTGATTGGCAAGTCCTAGGCTCTGTGGTTTAATCCACAGCACCACCTGCGTCCCTCTCCAACATATATAAAAACACAATAAAACATTAAACATCGGGGGGGGGCAACTTCCCTATACTGGGCTGCCTTCAGATGTGTTTGGAAGGTTGTATAGTTACTTATCTCCTTGGCTTTGGGGTTGCATAACTCTGTACCCTTCAACATTTCTCCAATGAAAATAGGAACATCCTAGGGTTTTCCAGAAGTGGCTTAGTCATGCTGGCCACATGACCCGGAAGCTCCCTTGGCCAATAAAGCAAGACGAGCGCTGCAACCCCAGAGTCGTCCGTGACTGGACCTAATGGTCAGGGGTCCTTTTACCTTTACCTTTAAGGAAAAGCAGGATGTTCTGGGATCAAATCAGAAATCAGGTTGGCTTCTGTAAATCCAGGACTGTCACTGGAAATTAGGGACACTTAGAGGGTCTGTGGGTGCAGATGGTTCCAGGTGATAAAGGCAGTAAGGCAAGCCACTCACTGCTTTATATTCACAAGAAGATAAGAATTCTGCCAAATCAGGCCAAAGGCCCTTCTAGGCCAACATCCTGATTTTTACACTTGACCTATGTTGAGTATGAATAACTAGATCCTCAAATATTTCTGTGTTTCCTCATGAAAACAGAACTCCCTGCCCTCTTTTAGCAATAGAAATAAAATGAGAGAGCAGTAGTGGCTATTTCTACTGTCATGTATATAAATCCTTTCCCTGCCAGGCATCATTTGATGGATTTTTTTTTTAATGCAGCTGTTTCCCTAGTACTTGAAAAATGTAATCTCTGCCCAGAATGTGAGTGACTTGCTTTCTCCAGACTCAATAAGCTATTCAGCTATGTCGCATTGACGACTGTCAAGGCAAAATCCAGTCCGAGGTGACTTGCAAAAAGTCAATTAGGCTTCAATATTTAGTTACTCAGTCTTTCCTAAACACAAAACATTCAAGCAGTAATCTGGCCGCATTCATTCAGAGCCATGGGCTGTAGTTTTGTTATGCTTCCTCCCCACAACCCACACAAACACCCTTCATGATATGCTCACGTGTTCAGTCAATGGAAACGACGAACTGCATGCCAATTTCTGGAACAAAATGCACTTTCAAGTCAATGCTGTTTAAAATAAAAGAGAGGTGGAAAGTAGCTGCTGTGCCAAAAAAAAATCTCCCACTCCCTTACCCCCTGACTATTCTCTTATCAATCAAAGAAAAAACAAAAACAAATTGTCTTCAAAAATGCCCTTCCCTCTGCCACATATTGAGCAGCAAAACCAGCAGTTGCCTCACAAGAATTGTAAATGCATCATTTATTTATTTTTGTCCAGGTTTTCCATGTCATATAAGATTGGACCCTGTTTTTATTGGTAGAAAGTCCCTGAAGTCCTGGTTTTATATGCTTTTATAATTTATTTTTTTAAAAATAAATAAATGGTAAAGGGTACATGGTCCCTGGACGGTTACATCCAGTCAAAGGCAACTATGGGGTGCGGCGCTCATCTCGCTTTCAGGCTGAGGGAGCTGGCGTTTGTCCACAGACAGCTTTCCAGGTCATGTGGCCAGCATAACTAAACCACTTCTGGTGCAACGGAACAGCTTGAAGGAAACCAGAGCGCACAGAAATGCCGTTTACCTTCCCACCACAGCGATACCTATTTATCTACTTGTACTGGTGTGCTTTCGAATTGCTAGGTTGGCCGAAGCTGGGACAGGGCAACAGGAGCTCACTCCATCGCGGGGATTTGAACCGCCGACCTTCCGATCAGCAAGTTTTATAGTACTGCCTTACTGTATGTTGTATTTTTGTTTCAATGACACTGGTGGCTGTTTTCATGTCATACACAGCTTAGAGATTCCTTCCCCACAAAAAAAATATTAAGTGGTTCCGAATGATTTAAATAAATAAGTAAATCCCCATGCTAGAAAGGGCTATGTTGTGTACCTGGAGTCATGATTCAAGATGCAAAGTCATGTTCCTCTTTGTGCTTGCGTCATTACTGAGTAGAGGGCATGAGGTGCCATACTAATGCAGCCCTCTGGTTTCTGTGTATCCACACTAAACTCTGGCTGTTGCACATTTTTGCGCATTTAGAAGATTTATAAATGCTTTGATGAAGCCACTGGTAAATATAAATAAATCAAGCTAGGCAGGAATGGGGGAAACTGGCTTGTTCCTGGCAGAATGGTTTTAGAATGTCTTGCATCTTAAATCGTTATGACAGGTAGGAAGAAGATACCATTAGCGAGGATAACATGAAAACTTCATAACACTAAAAGAGAGAGAAGCCCCATCTGTGCTACATATTTAAAACTGTATGCAACTTCAAACTGCCATGGCTTCCCTAAAAGCATTCTGGGAATTGCAGTTCACTAAGGGTGCTGAGAGTTGTTAGGAAACCCCTCTTCCCCTCACAGCTACAATTCCCAGAATTCCCTAGGAAGAGGCATTGGTAGTAGTGGGGATCTCATGAAGGATAGCTCAGTTGGTAGAATATGAGACTCTTTTTTAAAATACATTTTTATTAGATTTTCTACAGTGGTAACAAAAACCACAAAGCAGAATGATACACAAAAACAGAAAAAGAAAGAAAGAAAAGGAAAAAAAGCAACAATAAACAGATAAACAATAACAACAAGCTTAATTCTTGACAAATCCAACGTTCTAAACATCTTGGTTGACTTCCTCAAGTCCCTCCCTTCTGAGTTTCCTTGTAGTTAAAAGTAACAGCTTTCCAATATCATTATTAAACTAAAACAATTTCCAATTATAGTCCATCTTATTCACTTTTCTTAAGAAGAGAAGAAGAGTTTGGATTTGATATCCCGCCTTTCACTCCCCTTCAGGAGTCTCAAAGCGGCTAACATTCTCCTTTCCCTTCCTCCCCCACAACAAACACTCTGTGAGGTGAGTGGGGCTGAGAGACTTCAGAGAAGTGTGACTGGCCCAAGGTCACCCAGCAGCTGCATGTGGAGGAGCGGAGACGCGAACCCGGTTCCCCAGATTACGAGACTACCGCTCTTAACCACTACACCACACTGGCTCTCTAACATTCTGAATCCCATTTAGAACACGAGACTCTTAATTTCATGCACTGGCGGAGGAAGGGGTTTGTGGTGGGGGTGGTCCGCCCCAAGTGTCATCCCTGGGGTGTGTGATATCACCACGCTGCCCCCCGGGGACGCTCGCCACGGGTACACAAAATGTGTGCCACTACGGGTGCCAGAGCAGCTAACAGCTAACTCTGGTCCCACTGAGTCATCCCACCTATCACCCCTCTGATTTGTCATCATCCCCCGCAAGGGAGCTGGGCCCTTAAGAGTTCACCCCTAGGAGCTGGCCCCTATGTCTGCCCCTTTCCCAGCATGGGAGTCTAGCCAAGTGCTGCAGAGTCATGTCCTGAATCTAGTGAGATCTCACGGCGGGATCTGGATCCTTTCCAGTGCCTTGTGCAGTTTCCTCCTAGGCAGGAATGTAAGTGGTGAGGCCATGTAAGGGTTAAGGGGGGAGAGGAGAGAGAGCTCGGCATTGCAGGGGGTTGAACTAAATGACCCTTGTGGTCCCTTCCAGCTCTATGATTCCATGATTCATACTAGCACTCAGCACCCTTAATAAACATATTTCCCAGGATTATTTGGGAGAAAGCCAATGACAAACCTAGACAGCATCTTAAAAAGCAGAGACATCACCTTGCCAACAAAGGTCCGAATAGTTAAAGCTATGGTTTTCCCAGTAGTGATGTATGGAAGTGAGAGATGGACCATAAAGAAGGCTGAGAAGGAGAAGGAGATGACAGAGGACTATGCAAAAATGATGAACCTTACTGGAAGAATAAGAAATCAAGATAACAAACTTTTTATAAAAGAATGAAAATAGGTTATTGAATATTTACAGCTAAATTGCAAACAGATAAAAACATTGGCAGGATTATGATAATAACCTGCAGTTTCAATAGAGAATATATTCAAAGTAGATAATTAAAGGAGCAAATTAATCAAATTTGAATATGCAGAAGATATCAAAAAATAAATTTAAGGAAGTGCAGAAAGCGGGGAGAGGAAGTCAAACCTTGAAATGTTAATATGATTGTAAAATGTATAAATTTGAAAAGCAATGACAAACCTAGACAGCATCTTAAAAAGCAGAGACATCTCCTTGCCAACAAAGGTCCGTATAGTTAAAGCTATGGTTTTCCCAGTAGTGATGTATGGAAGTGAGAGCTGGACCATAAAGAAGGCTGATCGCCAAAGAATTGATGCTTTTGAATTATGGTGCTGGAGGAGACTCTTGAGAGTCCCATGGACTGCAAGAAGATCAAACCTATCCATTCTGAAGGAAATTAGCCCTGAGTGCTCACTGGAAGGACAGATCGTGAAGCTGAGGCTCCAATACTTTGGCCACCTCATGAGAAGAGAAGACTCCTTGGAAAAGACCCTGATGTTGGGAAAGATGGAGGGCACAAGGAGAAGGGGACAACAGAGAGATGGTTGGACAATGTTCTTGAAGCTACCAGCATGAGTTTGACCAAACTGCAGGAGGCAGTGGAAGACAGGAGTGCCTGGCGTGCTCTGGTCCATGGGGTCACGAAGAGTCCGACACGACTAAATGACTAAACAACAACATAGCTGTTTAAAGTGGCGTGATGCTACTTTAACTGTGTAGTGCGTATGGGCCAGAGGGAGAGAGTTGTTTGCTTTATGAGGTGAACCCAATAACTCTGCCATCTGAGACCAGATTTTAACTCCTGAGTGTGGTTAGTAAAACTGAAAATGGGTATGATAGCTACACTATGAAATTCACACCTGTTCATAAAGTCCGAGGTAGGAAGCTCAATTGTCTGGCTTAACAATGTCCCTTCTGCTTTATCATATGATGCCAGAAGCGTGTAATAAATGGAGAGTTTCACCAGACACCCCTTGGATCAAAAGGAGTGTGAAGTCAAAGGATTACGCCTAGCAGCATTTTCAAAACGTCTCTGCTCCTCTCTGCCTTTCAGGAAGATCTGAGACAATCAGAAAATTGGAAATGGGAAAGAAAAAAGGAAGCTAATTTGTTTCTTAGCTTATTAGCTGAAAAAGAAAATAGGAAATTTGATACCAACAATAAAAGGGCTTGGGGGCATCAGTGTACTTTTGGAGACATTTTATATGAGTTTGTGCCAAGACAAAAAAATAAACAAACCCAGATTAAAAAACAACAACATTGCAGGACCCCCTTTCTGCAATAAAATTTCAGACTATTTTGCAAATGTGCATTGATAGTTAATGCTTTTAAAATACATAAAATAGGAACCTAAGGGGAAAATTGAGAAGCACCACATTGCCTTAAGGCAACCGGCAAGCCAGTTACTTCAAGCTGTGTAGAGAGAAACCATCTGAAGGAAAAGTTTCTGACTCAGCTTTTCAGTTCCGGGGGGGGGGGGATATTGTACAGAAGGTATCTCTTCAGTCGTTTGCGGTTATTTTGTCTGACAATTTTCCCTCTATTTATAATCACATTGTAATCCTGTAATTTTCCGCATTGCCCCAAGTCCTATGCCTTCCCTACCCCCTGCCTGCCAGGAGCTTCCCCTGGTGAAAATTTCTACCCCACAACTGATTTTATTTTCCCTAGGAAAAATAAAATACCAGTATCTCCCTCTCTTCCCTATTGGGGGAGGGGAGCAGCTTCGGATTTTAACCTGAGCAGCTGGATTGTGAGAAGTTTTAAAACAAAACTGTGAAATTGCATGTAGGTTCCATCTTTCCATCTTTCAAAACATTTCTCTTCTGTATGTTCTTGGTTGGCTAAGCTATGTCACAAATATGTGATCTATAGCCAGACACCAACAGAATAACCTGTTGGCTATTTGTCTGAGTCATGCAGAGTGATGCAGCATAGTGATGAAGTAGTAATAATAATAATAATAATAATAATAATAATAATAATAATAATTTATTATTTATACCCCGCCCATCTGGCTGGGCTTCCTACTCTGGGCAGCTTCCAACAAAATATTAAAATACCCACAAGATTCTGAAGATGAATCTTTATTCGCAGAATGGCAACTGTTACAAGCAGTAGCATATGTATATACTAGGTCCAATGCAATGCATTTCACTCTCTTGAGCCCATGAGAGGGTCTTCTTGTTTCTTGCTTCTGAAACTCCTTCAAAGCAGTCCATAAATTATCAGTCTGTCCTCACCAAAATAATGGCAAAGCAACCAGCCAACTTCAAACTCCCTACCAGGGCTGTTTTAAGCATATGGGGTGCCAGGGTGCAAAGATCTGCCCGGCGACCCCCCCCCCCCAGGTTGCCCAGAGTTGCTCTCTTTCTCTCTCTCAGGAAGCTGCCGCCGGTGCGTTTCAAGTCCCAAAGTCGAACCAAAGTGGAGAAATGCGTGGGAAGGGCAAGCGGCGGCAACCCTTTGGCCTGCCTGTCCCTTCCGCCACCCAGGGCAGCATGAGGAGGGGCTGCTTGCCTGCTGCTTCTGCTGCTGCTTTCAGCATCAGAGAAGGAGTGAAGGAACACTGCCGAAGCCGAAGGAGAGGCGGGGAAGGTGCGACGAGGAAGCAGCTCGCTCATAGCTCCGCCACGCTCTGAGGAGATGCCGCACTCCGCCTTTTCTGCTCGCTGCTGTTGCCGCCACCCCTTGTCCTCCTCCTCCTCGGTGGGCGTGTGTCTGCCCGCCTGCCCACCTGCCCGCTTGCTCTCCAGCTCCTGCGACTCCTTCCTTCTAAGGGGGGCACCGACTGCTGCTCTTCGCCGCCACAGCACTGCATGGAGTGCGAGCGCTTGGCGCTTTCCAGATATGGTCAAGGTGGCGTCGGGGGTGGAGGTGGCGCTGCCGACCGCGGCGGGCTGTCTGTGATCGCCAGCACCCGAGGAGGGGGGCCTGGCAGCCTTCCCCGGACTCAACTCTTATGCCCTGGACTCTCGGCCTGGTGCCCCAGAGAGCCTGGCGCCCGGGTGCCCTGCACCCTTATCGCCTATGGGTAAGACGGCCCTGATCCCTTCCCTACTATAAGTACCTAAGACACACACATGCTCACTTTTAAAGGGAACTAACCAATTATCAAAACAATGATTCAGTTTTTCCGTGACCATAACTGGAGTCACAATATTTTCAGCTGTGACATTACATTGCATTACATGGGCCAATGTTTCCCAGACTTGGGTCTCCAGCTGTTTTTGGACTACGATACCCATCATCCCTGACCACTGGTCCTACTTTCTAGGGATGATGGGGGGTTCTACAGTGGTGCCTCGGGTTAAGTACTTAATTCGTTCCGGAGGTCCGTTCTTAACCTGAAACTGTTCTTAACCTGTAGCACCACTTTAGCTAATGGGGCCTCCTGCTGCTGCCGCATCGCTGGAGCCCCATTTCTGTTCTTATCCTGAAGCAAAGTTCTTAACCTGAAGCACTGTTTCTGGGTTAGTGGAGTCTGTAACCTGAAGCGTATGTAACCTGAAGCGTATGTAACCCGAGGTACCACTGTAGTCTAAAAACAGTTGGAGACCCAAGTTTGGGAAACCCTGACATAGGTTCTCTTTTCCCCAGTACAATTTATTCTTTGTAAAATACATTTTCTAACAAATATAGTACAAATCGAGGACACTGGGTGGAAAGATTTCCTGTTAAGTGGGCAAGGGGACCTATGTGCTTTGTTCCACTCATAAGGTTGCTGTCACACATGCAGAAGTGTGCCAACTCATAAATAAAAATAATAGAAGTGTTGCTGTGCATGCTTAGGAATAAATTGTGGGGTTTTTTTGTTTTTGTTTTGCAAGGATTACAGGTGAGAGTAGTTTTCTGTAGCAGGCAAATATCATAATTTTGTTTGGAAACTTGGGGATCACCGTGCTTTCAGCTCTTATCCCTTTCTTTAAAAAGGTAAAGGTACCCCTGCCCGTACGGGCCAGTCTTGACAGACTCTAGGGTTGTGTGCCCATCTCACTTAAGAGGCCGGGGGCCAGCGCTGTCCGGAGACGCTTCCGGGTCACGTGGCCAGCGTGACAAGCTGCATCTGGCGAGCCAGCGCAGCACACGGAAACGGCGTTTACCTTCCCGCCAGTAAGCGGTCCCTATTTATCTACTTGCACCCGGAGGTGCTTTCGAACTGCTAGGTTGGCAGGCGCTGGGACCGAGCAACGGGAGCGCACCCCGCCGCGGGGATTCGAACCGCCGACGTTTCAATCGGCAAGCCCTAGGTGCTGAGGCTTTTACCCACAGTGCCACCCGCGTCCCCCCATCCCTTTCTTTAGTTTCTTACCAAAGCAGTTGCAAACTATCAGTTGTGTGAAAGACAAACATACCATGAATAATAGCCAATGTGGAGCAAGGATCTCAGTTAGTACAGCTTGTTTCACTTCCTTCATGGCAAGTAGCACCTGTTAAGGATATAGGCAGTCTGTTCCTTTGACCCTGTACACCTTAGTAAGGCCGCTCCATTCGAACCAGGTGCTGTACCACCAGACGAGCACTTGTTGGGTGCCCCAGGAACTTGAAAGGGCCTCTCTACCAGTCTGAACTGGTCACATTTTCATTCACCAACCTCCACGCTGAATCCCTGAATGCTAGTCAATGGTGGGAGGTGGAGTCACTTTTGAATGGGAGCCCAACTCAGATCCCATCTACAGTAGCTGCCTGCCATTTTAAATCAGCCAAGATGTAATCAATAAGATTCTCTATTTTCATAGGTTCAGGTAGGAATATGCCCACACAGGTTGGAAGTTAGGGGGCCCGTCATCAGCATTGCTCCACAGGCCTCATGAAGCCTGACACTAACCCTGATTGGAATGCGGCCATAGTCTTTTCTCCATAATATGATGTTTTTTGATTGGTTGTTTTTAAAACGTAATAATAAAGAAATACAGTTGCACCTTGGCTTACATTACCCTCGGATAACGTAAACTTCGGGTTGCGAAACCAGCAAACCCGGAAGTGTTTCTCAACACACACATGCACAGAAGCTGTCCCTCCAGTTGTGGAAACCTCAGGATCCGACCAGAGCTCCAGAAAGGATCCTGTCCACAACCAGAGGTATACCACTGTAATCTCACACATTCCCAGGTTGTTTCTTCATTTCTGTAGACCAAATGCAAGCAAATACTTACTCATTCAACTTGTCCAACCTGAAGAGTTTCCATTTTCTCTCTCTCCCCCCCCCCCCATAGATGCTAAGGAATGTAATTCCAAAAGCCAATGGATCGGCAGATATGCTCATAGCATTCATCTGAACATTGCTACCTTTGCAACAGGACCAACATCAGTAGCAATAAAAACTGACATCCGGGGGGCGGGGAGAGAGACTTTTACAGGGAGAGCCAGTTATTTTCTTTCTCTCCCCTACCTCTTGCTCAGCCCATCCAAACTGCTGCATTGGGCAACCTCAGCGGAGAAGTGTTTTGCGTCAGTCACACAGGAGTTGGTTTCGGGGGGCTTTTATTTTAACCTGCCTCAGCTGTGTGAGATGCCTCGTGGGTCATCCACAGCCATAAAGTCTTTTTGGCAAGTGACGGATACCAGATGCAGCACTTCGGTAATGTGTTTGAGGTGCAGCTATCATTTGGGAGGCATTTTCAACAGCTTTTAAATTATTGTTTGCAGGTTCTCCTCTTCCCTTTGAAGCTGGCTACGTGTTGATCCATTGCCAAATTGCTAAAAAGCCTTTCAAGTGCTCTCTCTCTCTCTCTCTGTGCATTCATATTCTTGTACGACTGCAGGCCAGGCTCAAAGCCATAGGGAGAAAGATGATGTTGCTGGGATAGCCTGTAGTCTTCTTTTCTTTCTTTCAGAAGTAAACCTCTTACTCAAGGCAGGTAAAAACATGGAGGTGACATTCCATCCACTAAGATTACAGATGACACAGAAAGGACAATTCTGCCCACTCCTGGATCTGGGGCAGAGCTCAACTTCTGACAGGGACAGAAGTATTCCTGAAGAATGCTAGAAATGTAGGACAGCTCCTCAAGTTGTATCAGGGGCCTAGCATCCCAAATGTCTCCAAATCAATGTAGCAACAATTCCTTTTCTGGAATTGCATTGGAATTCAAAATGGCGGTCTAGCATAGTTTTGCACTGAACCTACCAATGCATCTCTGATCCAGCAAGGGGATGGTATTTTACTGATTCCCCATTACATCACTTCAGGGAATTGTGTAAACAACTTTGTCTTCTGCAATCCTGTGGAATGCTTTCATTCTGCAATCCTTCAGAATTATGTGGAACAGAACTGGGTGGCTCCACTTTTTCCTTAAATATGAAACTCTAGAGGAGGGTGTTGCAGAACACAAAACAAAAAAATACATGTGGTGAAGGATACATACCATGGATGGAGATTTGGGAAGAAAAGAAAACAGGACCCTGTACTTTCACCATTTTACTTGGGGAGGGTTCATACATGCATGTTCATGACTTGATTACCATCGTGAAATGATGACATGCATTTGTGAATGAGTTATGATGCATAAAACATCAGATAAGCCTGATCAGCTTGTGACTTACAGAAGCCCACATATCTACTAGTGGTGGTCTGGAAGAGAACTATGCTTTATACCGTGGAAAGCCACTGCTACTCAGTGTAATAATAATAATAATAATAATAATAATAATAATTTGTTATTTATACCCCACCCATTTGGCTGGGTTTCCCCAGCCACTCTGGGCGCCTCACAACAGAATATTAAAAACACGATCAAACATCAAACATTAAAAACTTTGCTAACACTGAGGCAGATAGACCAGTGGTCTGACTTCCTAGGCACTAAAATAGCAAAATTACAAAATACCAGCCATTCATACTGGATAAGTGTTTGTGAGTTGCATTCATAGTCTCAGCACTCAGACTCAGCTCTCCAGCATTCTAACTATCAAGGGGAAGACAGGTAAACCCCACATCCCTCTCAAGCTGCTCCAGTCTCTCACCTAGGAGCCCATCCAAAACCACCGGTGAGTGCTCTCATCTCCATCACATGCCAAAGAAGAGAGGCATAAGGGTTCTCCTCCCTTGAAATTTGAACCCAGCAGCCTCCAGATAAATGGGCTTCCTCTCTTGGATAAGCTACAGCTGTGGCAAAGGGTCTGAAAGAAGTTGGACCAGAAGTTGAAAGCAACTTTGACCAGAATCTCACCTAACTTTAGAAGAACTGTGACAACTGCTGAAGCCAAGGATGAACATATGAAGTTAGCAAAAGATTCTAAAACAAACCATATTTGTCTGCAGTAAGTGGGGAAATAATAGGCTTTCTCCATCAATCTGCTAACTGTTGGCCCATTATCTGTGAAATGTTACCTACTGCCAGTTGAATTGACAGATTGTGTTGCTTTACCAAAAAGTCCTTGCCAGGATCTATTACCCGTGAATATGGGGGGTTATAAATGTGTGCCACTGAATCAGAAGAGAAATATCAACATAAAATTATGATGATTATGATAGTCAATGTAAATTGAAATATGGCAAGGGAATATGTGTGCTTCCCAAAATATTTAAATCATCATATAATTAAGTATAACAGAAGGCATTTCCTTCTCGGTATACACTGAAAGTCAGCCCTCTTCCACAGACGAGAACTCTGGACATGTAAATGCAGGAGTTACTTGCCCCAGTTGTTGAGGCAGCTTAATCCAGTCCATACACTAGATTTTAGCCCTGCCTTCTAGGACAGAGAAGGGCAGGCTTGCTGAGGACATGTGCTCCTGCCTCAATATAGAACAAGGATGAGGAACCCGTGGTTCACTCAGTGTCATTGGACTCCAACTTCTATCAGTCCAAGCTGGTATGGCCAATAAGCAGGGATGGTGTGAGCTGGAGTCCAACAACATCTGGAGTGTTAAGTATAGTAATTTAATTCACTGAAATTGTAAATGCTTGTATGCATTGCTATGTGTTTAAATTTGATTGGTTGGTAACAGAGTTCTGGAGTTCTCTAGTAGTTCTCATGTGATTGGCTAACTTTGGTCACATGGGAGGTATCTAGTAAAAGAGTGACTCCATTTTATGTGAAGCTAGATGACTGTGTTTTAGAATCCACTGTGAACACTGCTAAGTTTAATAGAGTGTTAGGATGCTTCTTCTAGGCTTGAAAGAAAGAGAGCGAACTGCAGGAGAAGGTAAAAGTGGAAAGCTCTCATAGGAGCCTAATTGAGATACAGAAGGGCTGAGCCCTGGAAAGAGAAGAAAGTACAGATGTTTGGAAGTTAGAAGAAGAGACTGTAAGCTCACGTGACTGCAAATATTATGTTTTAATTCATCTATAACTATGGGTTTCTGCAAGTAAAATTTTTGAATGTTAAGGTCTGGACATTGGTTTAATTTCCAAAGAAGGGTGTCAGTCAAATATATGATTTGAGCTTCTTAGCTGTCCAGACTTTAGATTGCACAATGAAACTCTCCACTCCTTTCTTTTCCCCTCCTCTCTTTTTTTGTCCTCTGCTGCCCTCCCCGGATCTCAAAATGTGCTCCAGAGCATGTTTGGAGACATGTGAGGAGAAGAGAGGCAGGGAAAGTCCATTTGTGCAAGCATATCCAGCCCAGCCTTTTGCATGATGAATTCTGCATATAAGTTAAATAAGCAGGGAGACAATATACAGCCTTGCCGTACTCCTTTCCCAATTTTGAACCGATCAGTTGTTCCATATCCAGTTCTAACTGTAGCTTCTTGTCCCACGTAGAGATTTCTCAGGAGACAGATGAGGTGATCAGGCACTCCCATTTCTTTAAGAACTTGCCATAGTTTGCTGTGGTTGACACAGTCAAAGGCTTTTGCATAGTCAATGAAGCAGGAGTAGATTTTTTTCTGGAACTCTCTAGCTTTCTCCATAATCCAGTGCATGTTTGCAATTTGGTCTCTGGTTCCTCTGCCCCTTCAAAATCCAGCTTGCACATCTGGGAGTTTTCGGTCCACATATTGCTTAAGCCTGCCTTGTAGAATTTTAAGCATAACCTTGCTAGCGTGTGAAATGAGACCGGGTACAGCCCTATAGAGTTCCATTGTTGTATATGCCTTTAAAAAACAGGGGCAGTCTCACGCCATGATTGGTTAGCTGCATGATTTATATCAAGTTATGATGGTGACTTTATTTTTCCCTAGGATTGTCTTGACAAAAGCAAAGGCTCTAGGAACTTTCTGTTCTGTTCCCTGCATGTAGCATGGTATAATCAAGATGATCATAGGCTCTTTTCTTCTTTGGTAGGGGTTCCGAACCTGGAAAATTGAGCCTCTCCAAGGAGACAATTGCTCAAGTCTCCCACTGTGCTAGTTGCAACCGCGACAAAACTTTTATACTTGCCACGAAGACTCTTTTCCTCAGCATGAGAGCAAGCAGCAGCTTGTGAGAAAACAAAGGGAGCAGGCTGGGATAGTTTGAAGTCCACACAGGGGGCACACCAGGGCATCAAAACACTTACCCAAATAAGTAGGTTTTGCCTCGTGGATATCCAAGCACTGATTTCCATGGGAGATGAAATGTTTGACGATATAGATCCTGAGTGAACTTCATCCTAGGATGATGAGGTTGCAGACCTTATGCCCTAACCTTTCCCAAAACGAACCCATGTTCCCTCTTCAGGTTACACCTTTTCTAGGGATGCGGGTGGCGCTGTGGTCTAAACCACTGAGCCTCTTGGGCTTGCCAATCAGAAGGTGAGCGGTTCGAATCCCCATGACGGGGCGGCGCGCCTGTTGCTCGGTCCCAGCTCCTGCCATCCTAGCAGTTTGAAAGCACACCAGTGCAAGTAGATAAATAGATAACATTGCGGCGGGAAGGTAAACGGCATTTCCGTGCACTCTGGCTTCCGTCATGATGTTCTGGTTTAGTCATGCTGGCCGCATTACTCAGAAAGTTGTCTGTGGACAAACATTGGCTCCCTTGGCCTGAAAGTCAGATGCGCGCTGCAACCCATAGTCACTTTTGACTGGACTCATCCGTCCAGGGGTCCTTTACCTTTTTACCTTTTTTACACCTTGTCTGCCCAAATAGAGGTTCTGCCTGCAGCAAAGAACAAACTGCTTCCTTGAGCTCCTGAGGGAACGGGTGGGATCAGATAAGTACAATAATTTCTGCCCACTCTGAAGTACCAAAATGTTTTACAGAAAATGCTCACAGTACAACCTTGGATAGATACTGTACTGATGCCTTCATTAATACTTTCAGTAAATGTTTTTAAATGAAATTCTGCACTTGAGGGTCTTGGCTCCATTTAGCAACAGAAATAATTAAATGCTGTTTAAATATGGATGAAACTATGGGACAAAGTGTACCTTGGCAGGGTCGTTGCAGGAGGACTTACAAGGAACTGGAATTAAAAAAATCAAAGAATCATGGATGTGCATCAGTCAATTGTTTAATGTGGTGCAGAGCGGATGAAAATATTTATTTTGTTGTTATTTAACCCTTGTGTGAAATTAAATGACCCGAAAACAGAATTGGACTGCAATGTTGTACAAACTTAACATGAGGGTAAAAAGGTAAAGGTAAAGGGACCCCTGACCATTAGGTCCAGTCATGGCCGACTCTACGGTTGCAACGCTCATCTCGCTTTATTGGCCAAGGGAGCCGGCGTACAGCTTCCAGGTCATGTGGCCAGCATGACTAAGCTGCTTCTGGCGAACCAGAGCAGCGCACGGAAATGCCATTTACCTTCCCGCTGGAGTGGTACCTATTTATCTACTTGCACTGCTTTCGAACTGCTAGGTTGGCAGGAGCAGGGACCGAGCAACAGGAGCTCACCCCATCGTGGGGATTTGAACCGCCGACCTTCTGATCGGCAAGTCCTAGGCTCTGTGGTTTAACCCACAGTGCCATCCGCATCCCATTAACATGAGGGTAGGGATGGGCAAATCTGATACTCTCAGTTTCTCATCTCTCCCCCCCCCCAATCATAAATTCAGTTCTCCCTCTTTCTGCAGCAATTATTTTATTTTATTTTATTATGCATTTTAATACACATCATCTTTAAATGTGAGTTGAATCATATTTGTCTCCTATCCCTACACAGGAGTAAGCCCGTCTTACTGCTCAGTAGATACGCAGAGGATTGTGCTATTATTTTATGTAATCCAACAATGGAAGAATGGTTGGTAAATGGTCTTGGCTGAGATGCTGAAAAATTGACATGTTCAATCAGAGAAAAGGCATTCTTAACATTTACTAAAGATTGGAATACTCTGATAGACTTTTGCCTGGAAAAGGAAAAGAAATAGAGTGGTACCTTGGTTCTCAAACTTAGTCTGTTCTAAACCAAAGCGTTCCAAAACCAAGGCACACTTTCCCATAGAAAGTAATTCAAAATGGATTAAATCTGTTCCAGACTTTTAAAAACAACTCCTAAAACAGCAATTTAACATGAATTTTACTAATTTTTTAAAAAAATAATTTTATTTTCAATGCAAAATTACAACAAAAATTACAATGTTTGAAATGTTTGGAATTTTACTATCTAATGAGACCATTGATCCATAAAATGAAAACAATTAACAATGTACAGTACCTTGTTTTGTGGCCAGGATCCGTTCTGGATCCCCAGCCGCTAGCTGAAAAGGACGCAGGGCAAAGCACCGCATCTGCGCATGCATGCAGAGCACTTAGCGCTTCTGCGCATGCGCGAGTGGCAAACCCGGAAGTAACCCGTTCCGGTACTTCCGCTAGACAAGGCGGACGTTCGCGGAGGTATTACTGTGCTGCAGTCACATAGTCAATCAATCATCAATAGATGAACTGGGTTCCACACAGCCACAGAAACAAAACAGCTGCAGAAACAAAAACAAATAGCAAAAACAAACAGACCTCAACGTAACACTCAAAACGGAGCACGTTTGGTTTCCAAAAAAGGTATGCAAACCGGAACACTGACTTCCAGGTTTGCAGTGTTTGGGTTCCAAGTTGTTTGAGTACCAAGGCTTTTGAGAACCCGGGTACCACTGTTACAGCATTTGGATTTGAGGATTGAACATAACGGTTTATAGAAAGTGGCTATATTGAGTGTCATTCTGGAGTGGATGCTATATATATGTTTATGTATAGCATACAGACAAAGAATGGGCAGATCTTTAGCTTCTTCTTCATCGTCGTCTTCTTCTTCTCTCCCTTTCCACAGCTTTCCTCTTTCCTCTCTTTTACTTTCACTCTCTCTTAATTCCTCTTTTATTCTGTTTTATCTCTCTTTCTCCCTCTTTCCCTTTCCCTTTTTCCTTTTCTCTCTCCTCTCCCTGTTTTGCCACTGGATTAATGGTTTAGTTTGGACAACAACAAAAGATATTTGACAATCATCTTTGTATATCTCTTTATAAACTCTAATAAAATTTATTTTTAAAAAATAAAAATGTAGTCCAATCTTCTGGGAGCAACAGGGTTGCTTCTTTGCTTAACTAGCTTATCTGTATCTTTTATCCTGAGATAATCTAGCTCATCTCAGTTAGGTTTGTGGTTTTTGTTACAAATAAGCAGCTTATAAATTGTGTTAAATAAATATAAATTGCAAATATCAGTATTGTCTTTGGACAATCTTTGCTCATTATCTATCATGTGGGGATTTAAAAACCTGGTGCTCTCTCTCCTCCTCCTATGCCCCCACAGAACACTTAAATATGCTGCAATTCCAAGTTTTATATAAGATGGGACTCACTTTCCTTATTAGAGGCGATAAAAGGTTACAGTTGGCTGAACCACGCAAATCTAGACACTGATTGTTTTCACAGCTGACAGGCACTTCCTAACGATTAGCTGAATTAGTACTGAGAATGATATTGATCACTGCTCAGCAGCCCCGGGAGTAGAGCACAGGAAAAGCTTCCACCATGATGAATGAAGATCTATCAACGTTATTCCTGCCCGTTTCCGTGAGGTGGGGAGGGAAAGAAAGATGATTTGCAACCCAAAGTAGTTTTAATACTTTTTTTTGTTAGTTAGACAGGTGAATTTCAGCTTCGTCTCGGCTATGCTAGCTTCCCTGCCTCTCCCCCAAATTATGTCTTCATTTCAGGGAATGAAGTTGAACGACACCGGATAATTAAAATGAACAGTGAACTGAACGGCCTTTTTACATTACAACAATCACTGACGGAGATAAAATATCTCCATATTCTCTCTCTCTCGCAAATAAAAAAAGGGGGGGAGCGAAGCCAAGAAATTGGATGCATTTGTTTAAAATTTGATATGATGAGGAGCAGTGTAATTAATGTCATGTAACTTAGCGGGTGGCGCTGGGACACGGGTGGCGCTGTGGGTAAAAGCCTCAGCGCCTAGGGCTTGCCGATCAAAAGGTTGGCGGTTCGAATCCCCACGACGGGGTGCGCTTCCATTGTGCGGTCCCAGCGCCTGCCAACCTAGCAGATCGAAAGCACCCTCAGGTGCAAGTAGATAAATAGGGACCGCTTACTGGCGGGAAGGTAAACGGCGTTTCCGTGTGCTGCGCTGGCTTGCCAGGTGCAGCTTGTCATGTTGGCCACGTGACCCGGAAGTGTCTCCGGACAGCGCTGGCCCTCGGCCTCTTAAGTGAGATGGGCGCACAACCCTAGAGTCTGTCAAGACTGGCCCGTACAGGCAGGGGTACCTTTACCTTTTTAACTTAGCCCAACCTAGCAGTTCGAAAGCACCCCCGGGTGCAAGTAGATAAATAGGGGCCGCTTTATACCGGTAAGGTAAACGGCGTTCCGTGTGCTGCGCTGGCTCGCCAGATGCAGCTTGTCACGCTGGCCGCGTGACCCGGAAGTGTCTGCGGACAGCGCTGGCTCCCGGCCTATAGTGTGAGATGAGCACACAACCCTAGAGTCTGGCAAGACTGGCCCAAACGGGCAGGGGTACCTTTACCTTAACTTAGCCCAGAGTGGTGAAAGCTTTTCTCCCTGCAATTTAGCAGGGAATTAGGTTTATTTTATTTTATTTTTTTTATTGCATTGCATTGCACTGTATTGCATTTATATCCCATCTTTTCCTCCTAGGAGCTCAAGGTGGTGTAAGTGGTTCTCCCACCCCTCATTTCAACAACCCTGTGAGGTAGGTTAAGCTGAAAGGCAGTGACTGCCCAATCTCTTTTTTCTTTATAATAATATTTTATTAAAGTTTTCACAAAAAGAAAAATACAAAAGTAAAAAGCAATTAAAAACAATTCAGTCTTTCATGGCATATCTTGCATTTGCTTGTTTCTCAGACCTCCCCACACCTCTCCTCTTTATATTCCAATTCAATTTATTTATTCAGCAAATCCTTTCCCTCTTTGTTGTTGTTGTTGTTGTTTAGTCGTTCAGTCGTGTCCGACTCTTCGTGACCCCATGGACCAGAGCACGCCAGGCACTTCTGTCTTCCACTGCCACCCGCAGTTTGGTCAGATTCATGTTTGTAGCTTCGAGAACACTGTCTAACCATCTCGTCCTCTGTCGTCCCCTTCTCCTTGTGCCCTCCATCTTTCCCAACATCAGGGTCTTTTCCAGTGAGTCTTCTCTTCTCATGAGGTGGCCAAAGTATTGGAGCCTCAGCTTCACGATCTGTCCTTCCAGTGAGCACTCAGGGCTGATTTCCTTAAGAATGGATGCGTTTGATCTTCTTGCAGTCCATGGGACTCTCAAGAGTCTCCTCCAGCACCATAATTCAAAAGCGTCAATTCTTTGGCAATCAGCCTTCTTTATGGTCCAGCTCTCACTTCCATACATCACTACTGGGAAAACCATAGCTTTTACTATACGGACCTTTGTTGGCAAGGTGATGTCTCTACTTTTTAGAATGCTATCTAGATTTGCCATTGCTTTCCTCCCTAGAAGCAGGCGTCTCTTAATTTCGTGGCTGCTGTCACCATCTGCAGTGATCATGGAACCCAAGAAAGTAAAATCTCTCACTGCTTCCATTTCCTCCCCTTCTATTTGCCAGGAGGTGATGGGACCAGTGGCCATGATCTTCGTTTTTTTGATGTTGAGCTTCAGACCATATTTTGTGCTCTCCTCTTTCACCCTCAATAAAAGGTTTTTTAATTCCTCCTCACTTTCTGCCATCAAGGTTGTGTCATCTGCATATCTGAGGTTGTTGATATTTCTTCCAGCAATCTTAATTCCGGCTAGGGATTCATCCAGCCCAGCCTTTCGCATGATGAATTCTGCATATAAGTTAAATAAGCAGGGAGACAAAATACAGCCTTGTCGTACTCCTTTCCCAATTTTGAACCAATCAGTTGTTCCATATCCAGTTCTAACTGTAGCTTCTTGTCCCACATAGAGATTTCTCAGGAGACAGATGAGGTGATCAGGCACTCCCATTTCTTTAAGAACTTGCCATAGTTTGCTATGATCGACACAGTCAAAGGCTTTTGCATAGTCAATGAAGCAGAAGTAGATGTCTTTCTGGAACTCTCTAGCTTTCTCCATAATCCAGCGCATGTTTGCAATTTGGTCTCTGGTTCCCCTGCCTCTTCTAAATCCAGCTTGCACTTCTGGGAGTTCTCGGTCCACATACTGCTTGAGCCTTCCTTGAAGAATTTTAAGCATAACCTTGCTAGCGTGTGAAATGAGTGCAATTGTGCGGTAGTTGGAGCATTCTTTAGCACTGCCCTTCTTTGGGATTGGGATGTAGACTGACCTTCTCCAATCTTCTGGCCACTGCTGAGTTTTCCAAACTTGCTGGCATATTGAGTGTAGCACCTTCACAGCATCATCTTTTAAAATTTTAAATAGTTCAGCTGGAATACCATCACTTCCACTGGCCTTGTTATTTGCAATGCTTTCTAAGGCCCATTTGACTTCACTCTCCAGGATGTCTGGCTCAAGGTCAGCAACCACACTACCTGGGGTGTGCGAGACATCCATATCTTTCTGGTATAATTCCTCTGTGTATTCTTGCCACCTCTTCTTGATGTCTTCTGCTTCTGTTAGGTCCTTACCACTTTTGTCCTTTATTATGGTAATCTTTGAACGAAATGTTCCTTTCATATCTCCAATTTTCTTGAACAGATCTCTGGTTCTTCCCATTCTGTTGTTTTCCTCTATTTCTTTGCATTGATCATTTAAGAAGGCCTTCTTGTCTCTCCTTGCTATTTTTTGGAATTCTGCATTCAATTTCCTGTATCTTTCTCTATCTCCCTCGCATTTTGCTTGCCTTCTCTCCTCCGCTATTTGTAAGGCCTCATTGGACAGCCACTTTGCTTTCTTGCATTTCCTTTTCATTGGGATGGTTTTCGTTGCTGCCTCCTGTATAATGTTTCGAGCCTCCATCCATAGTTCTTCAGGCACTCTGTCCAGCAATTCTAAATCCTTAAACCTGTTCCTCACTTCCACTGTGTATTCATAAGGGATTTGGTTTAGATTGTATCTTACCGGCCCAGTGGTTTTTCCTACTTTCTTCAGTTTAAGCTTGAATTTTGCTATAAGAAGCTGATGATCTGAGCCACAGTCAGCTCCAGGTCTTGTTTTTGCTGACTGTATAGAGCTTCTCCATCTTTGGCTGCAGAGAATATAATCAATCTGATTTCGATGCTGCCCATCTGGTGATGTCCATGTGTAGAGTCGTCTCTTGTGTTGTTGGAAAAGAGTGTTTGTGATGACCAGCTTGTTCTCTTGACAGAACTCTATTAGCCTTTGCCCTGCTTCGTTTTGAATTCCAAGACCAAATTTGCCAGTTGTTCCTTTTATCTCTTGATTCCCTACTTTAGCATTCCAATCCCCTATAATGAGAAGAACATCTTTCTTTGGTGTCACTTCTATAAGCTGTTGTAAGTCTTCATAGAATTGGTCAATTTCAGTTTCTTCAGCACCAGTAGTTGGTGCATAAACTTGGATTACTGTGATGTTAAAAGGTCTGCCTTGGATTCGTATCGAGATCATTCTATCATTTTTGAGATTGCATCCCAGTACAGCTTTCGCCACTCTTTTGTTGACTATGAGGGCCACTCCATTTCTTTTACGGGTTTCTTGCCCACAGTAGTAGATATGATAGTCATCCGAACTGAATTCGCCCATTCCCGTCCATTTTAGTTCACTGATGCCCAAGATGTCAATGTTTATTCTTGCCATCTCATTTTTGACCACATCCAACTTACCCAGGTTCATGGTTCTTACATTCCAGGTTCCTATGCAATATTTTTCTTTACAGCATTGGACTTTCCTTTCGCTTCCATGCATATCCGCAACTGAGCGTCCTTTCGGCTTTGGCCCAGCCGCTTCATCAGCTCTGGATCTACTTGTACTTGTCCTCCGCTCTTCCCCAGTAGCATGTTGGACGCCTTCCGACCTGAGGGGCTCATCTTCCAGCGTCATAACTTTTATATACCTGTTGTCTTTGTCCATGGAGTTTTCTTGGCAGGGATACTGGAGTGGCTTGCCGATTCCTACTCCAGGTGGATCACGTTTGGTCAAAACTCTCCACTATGACCTGTTCATCTTGGGTGCCCTGCTCGGCATAGTTCATAGCTTCTCTGAGTTCTTCAAGCCCCTTCGCCACGGCAAGGCAGTGATCCATGAAGGGGTTTCCCTCTTTACCTTTATCTTAATCTTGATCTTAATATATTATAGCTTTAACTTTCCACCTGTTAACATTCCATTTTTGCATATTCTTTCATAACATTATTGCTAAAAACCCCTTAACCTCAATCCAGCATCATTCTAACATTCATTAATTTTGCAATATTTCTGTAGATAGTCTTTAAATTTCTTCCAATCTTCTTCCATCAACTCTTCTCCCTGGTCTCGGATTCTGCCGGTCATTTCCGCCAATTCCATATAGTCCATCACCTTCATCTGCCATTCTTCCAGAGTGAGTAGTTCTTGTGTCTTCCGTGACTGGCCCAATCTCACCCAGTGAGCTTCATGGCTGAGTGGGGATTTGAACGCACGGGTCTGAGTCAGACACTCTAAGCACTACATCACAACATTCATATGCAGTGCCAGATTTACGCATAAGCTAAACAAGCTATAGCTTAAGGCCGCACCCTCTTTGTTGTTTAGTCATCTTAGTCATGTTCGACTCTCCGTGACCCCATGAAGCTAAACATGCCCTGGAAACTCCATAACTTCCTTCCCAAACCTTATCCTTTTTTATGCCCATGGAGTTTTCTTGGCAAAATACTGGAGTGGTTTGCCAGTTCCTTCTCTAGCCACTCTCTTGGGGGCCCCAAAAAAAATTAAAGGAAAAAAACCTGGATGTACATGTCCAAAATATAAGATAAAAAACAAATAAAATAAAACCTACATACAGCAATAGGGTTTTGTGTCGTGTAGGCTCCTATGATGAAAGTCATGGGCCCCGCCTGCTAGCCTGCTCCCTAAAATATCACTGGTTTGCTCATTTCTATATATATAGGGTGCCTACATTCTGCATGGACTCCCGTTGCTCTGTCCCAGCCTCTGCCAACCTAGCAATTCGAAAGCATGCCAGTGCAAGTAGATAAATAGGTAGCGTTGCGGCAGGAAGGTAAACAGTGTTTCCGTGTGCTCTGGTTTCCATCAAGATGTCCTTCCACATGACTTGGAAAGCTGTCTGTGGACAAGCGCCGGCTCCCTCGGCCTGAAAGCGAGATGAGCACCTTAACCCCATAGTCGCCTTTGACTGGACTTAACCGTCCAGGGATCCTTTACCTTTTACATCTCCATCACCCATGCCCACCCTTATTTCAAAGCCCCAATTTGCCCACTTCCTTATTTATGCTCTGAAAGTACTTGTAATTTTCTAGCATGGCATTGTGGTTTCTCTCTCTCTCTCTCTCTCTCTCTCTCTCTTTGTGTTTGTGTGTGTAAGCTGAATTTTAAAACAAATGTTTAGCATTGTTTTCATTGCGTGGGAAGCCACATCCATTACACCTTTACAAAATGTTTTAATGCCACTTTTTGTTATTGTCTCTTCAGGTGCCCTTTTAATGCTTCCATGCGGCACATTGTTCTACATAAATACTTGGGTAATACCTGTGAGGCTGCTTAAAAACATAAGTTGCTGTTTTGATGATACAGTAAACTGAACGTAGATTAATTCCTTTGCACAGGGGGGGAAGGATTTTTCTAAAACAAACAATGAACTTACAACACAATCTACAATGCTAAGTGTGGACCCCATCCTTCTAAAATCTGAGAAGTGAAATTAGGAAAAAATAATAGCATTATTAATTTTAATCTTCTTATTTAAAACACTGGTATGGTTATAGTTATTATTAAAGTCATACCTTGGATCCCAAACACCGTAAACCCGGAAGTGAGTGTTCCAGTTTACAAATTCTCTTTGGAACGTCTGACAGGGCTTCCGCGGCTTCCGATTGGCTGCAGGAGTTTCTTGCAACCAATTGGAAGCCACGCTTTGGTTTCCAAACATTTTGGAAGTCAAACAGACTTCCGGAACGTATTCCGTTCGACTTCCAAGGTATGGCTGTATTAAAAACTGTTCACATGTTATTACCATGTCTGTGACTGGTTTGAATGCCCACAATTAAAAAAAGAAGAGACTTCAAAAGAATGACGACACAAGGAAGTGGGAAGGTCTGGAGTGTTTTGCATTTTCTGAATTCCCTTGTACTCAGAAGTAGCCAAGTTGTTCAAGTAGCCATGTTGCAGCTCAGGAAAGGAAGGCCTGTATGTGTGCCTCTGTGGGGTATATACTGCAGCTCCCTTCTCATCACCAGATGAGAAGATCTCATAGACTGATTCTTTCGTCTAGTGCATTCCCCCCCCCTTAAAAAAAAGTTTAGGGGTACTCTCATTTTCCTACTCATATTGAAATACTGCCCCTCAATAAGACCAAACTTAGATTCACTTTTTTTTTTAGGGATATGTGTACCCCTGCGTACCCCCAGGGGAAAAAAGCACTGCTTTCAGCTCCAAAACCATATCTAGGAACACGTTGCAGTGGTGGACAGGCATGACAACAGTGGCAGATGAAATATGTGCCTTTACAGCATTGTCTTGAAATGTGGAGCACAAGAACTAGGTACTAAATTGTATTATTATTATTATTATTATTATTATTATTATTATTATTATTATTATTTATTGAATTTATAGACCGCCCTATACCTGGGGGTGTCAGGGAGGTTCACAGATTAAAAATCAAGATATAAAATCACAAATTCATAATACTGTAAAAAAAAAAAAAAGAACAACAACCCACTAGCCGCCCCCCCCATTTTTTTTTTAAAAAAGGGCATAGGATGTAATAAACCTTAGGAAAGTCAATGATCCACCCCACCCCCTGCAATTTCAATGTCTCTGTGCAGAAAACGATTCTGCCTTTGGCTTTCCATTTCATCCACTTGAACAAAGGAATGTTTGATAAAGCCAAATATTTATCCTACTTGTTTCGCTTGGAATCTATACCGCATTGCCTTTTGGACCTATGCCTCAATAAATAAATGTCTGGTGCATTAACCTAATGCACCAAGCAGTCCCCTTACATGAGACTTCGCTAATGCCTCCGCCGTTAAATATATTGACCACTACTATTATTTTGCCATTATCATTAATTGAATGGAGTCTCCCTTCTGCTGTTGTTTGAACTTAGTGTTGCTAATTCTGCTAATACAGTACTCCTGGCCAAATGTTAACTAATGGAGCACTAAGATTAGTTTAATCATCAATTAAGCTTAGAAAATTGAAAACATTCTCCAGACTTTTTCATTCCCCCCCCCTTAAAAAAAAAACACAACCAGGTTTTACAAGGACAAATGTAAGCATTATAGGACTTGAGTGAACAGCTTGTTCTTTTGAACACAGGAAGAGGGTCAATCTGGTCATGTGTGTGTGTGTGCCTGTTTGTACGCACACTTTGCTAAATAATGCATCAGCTGTCCTCATCTTCTAATGGCTAAATCGGTTGAGCCCACGGAGGAATAGTTCCAATTGTCACTTTTCTTACAAGCCCATAATATTATGGTGTCACTCACATCTACTGGGAGCAAGGTCATTCACTAGACACTCGGCTGAATTCTATTGACTGATCCCAGATGCCCTCTTACTGAAACTTAATATATTTTTAAAGCTGGAAAGGTGATGAACAAAGCACTCAGCCTTGGACGGATCCGTCAACTGCTTTCCTTCCAGTCGACAGGAACTAGGTTTAATAGATAGATTCTGGGGGGGCAGGGAGGGAGAGGACCACTTTACAATTCTGAAGGACTTCTATTAGGGTTAAATCAAATTTAGTGCCAGTGCTGTGTCCCTCTCGCCCTCAGCTTTCAGAAACGAACAGCCCAGGAATGTCGAACTTAGCACTCCAGATCTGGATGTAAAAGGTCATTCGCAGTAAGTGAAAATTTATTTGCATGTCAAATCTTTCATGTTGGGGAGAAATCCAGATTGTGGGCTGGGAAGCTTTTCATGTCATGCCTCTAATTAGGCCTGTGACTCACTCTCATGAATAATATATATCAAACCGCATATTAGCAACTAATCCGGCTAAATCATCAATTTACAGTAACCCTTGGCTGCGGCAACCGTCATAATGAAAATGTCAAAGAGGCTGCAACATTTCTGCAACAGATGTTGGAAGTTCTGTGTTGTCTCCCTAGATGCCCAACTTCCAAAACTGCTAATCATCGGGACTAAAGGGGGGGGGGGGAATAAGGCTGTGGACATTTTTCAAGGTGAACGGATTTGGCAAAACCTAATATGCTCATCAAACTTTAGAGAGGAAAAATATGAATGCTATATTAATGGAAGCTTTACATTGGATTGAGGTTGAATCCTGACAAGACAGAAGTACTGTTCGTGGGGGACAGGGGGTGGGTGGGTGTGGGGGACTCCCTGGTCCTGAATGGAGAAACTGTGCCCCTGAAGGACCAGGTGTGCAGCCTGGGAGTCTTTCTGGACTCACAGCTGTCCATGGAGGCGCAAGTCAATTCTGTGTCCAGGGCAGCTGTCTACCAGCTCCATCTGGTACGCAGGCTGAGACCCTATCTGCCTGCAGACTGTCTTGCCAGAGTGGTGCATGCTCTGGTTATCTCCTGCTTGGACTACCGCAATGCGCTCTACATGGGGCTACCTTTGAAGGTGACCCGGAAACTACAACTAATCCAGAATGCGGCAGCCAGACTGGTGACTGGGGGCTGCCGCCGAGACCATATAACACCAGTCCTGAAAGACCTACATTGGCTCCCAGTACGTTTCCGAGCAAAATTCAAAGTGTTGGTGTTGACCTTTAAAGCCCTAAACAGCCTCGGCCCAGTATATCTGAAGGAGCATCTCCATCCCCATCATTCTTCCCGGACACTGAGGTCCAGCGCTGAGGGCCTTCTGGCGGTTCCATCACTGCGAGAAGCCAAGTTACAGGGAACCAGACAGAGGGCCTTTTCGGTAGTGGCACCCGCCCTGTGGAAAGCCCTCCCATCAGATGTCAAAGTAATAAACAACTATCTGACAGCCAGATGGGTGGGGGAAGAAGAAGAAGAAGAAGAAGAAGAAGAAGAAGAAGAAGAAGAAGAAGAAGAAGAATGATTCCTTCCTGACAGTGGTGTTACTGCTACTCCCCGGGGTGGGGAGAGTTGTGTCAACAGTGAGGCCAGGCCTCCTCATTGGCAGGAGTGCTGGACTGGCTCTATCAGTGAACCATGCAGTTCTGATCTCACTCCCTGCACCCCCTTGCCATCCCAATAAATAGTAGCAAGGCTGCTGCTGGGAGGCTATTACTGTGGCTCTGTCCCAATTGGCCAGCCACTCCTGAATTTTGCATTTTGGGGGCCTGTCCACTCACAAGAGGGGTAGTGAAACCTGCCCCCCTCCACATATTCAGTCGATGTGTTAGGGCAGTGTTTCTCAAACGTGGGTCCCCAGCTGTTGTCGGATTACAACTCCCATCATCCCTAGCGAGCAGGGCCAGTGATCTGGGAAGATGAGAGTTATAGTCCAACCACAGTTGGAGACCCAAGAGTGAGAAACATTATTTGGGGGGAGCAGAAATACATCCCACGCTGATGTAGTGTGCAGCATGTTCAGTGTTAGATGGGCTCTCTGTTTGCATGATGCATTACATCAGATCAAGCTGTAAATGTACTTAAGTCGCTGGATAATGCTCTTTGCAGTTTAGCCCCAGAATTATACATTGTAGCAGCTAAGAAACCCAAAATATGGAGCACACACGGTCCATCTATACATTAGCTTCCAGCTGTATCTGTGTCCAGTTTGGTGCTTTCCTGCCAAACTGAAATGCTAAAGGGAATTCCAGAAGGAATAGTTCCCACCAAAATGAACATACTGTTGAAGGTTGAAACAGATACAACAATAGGCACTATAGGTTAAGGTTACCAGATTTTTTTCAAAGAATCCGGGGACACCTTTTTTTTTTTTGAAGAGAAAAAATAAGTGTTTTATATATTTTTCAAAAGAATATCTTCTCTTCTGTGGTCTCCTCTGTCGCATGGCCTTCCTCTGGGCCCTGGCCTGCTCTCTTGGAACGCTAGCCACCGTGGAGTAGGCTCTGGTCGGACCTGGGCTCAACCACATGTCCCTGCCCCCCCCGGTGCTCTCCAACCTCTCCTCCTCAGTGGCAGTAGAGCCACGGCAATGTCAGGGCTCTCCTCTTTCTTCTGCTTCCTCTTTCTCTCTCTTTCTTCTCCTTCTCCTCTCCTCCTCCTCCCTGCGTCAGCTCTGGCGCTTTCCTGGCCCCTGAGAGCCGCTGGGCAGTCGTCCAGATGGCTGAGCACTCTTGCTCCCGGTTTGATTTGGGTCGTGGGGAGGGTCAGCGGTTCCCCCAGATGAAGCGCCAGGTGTCCCCAGTTCCCCCTCGGAAGTGGCGGCAGCAGCGACAGTCTCAGACCAGAGCCAGCCTCATAGCACAGTTGGCTCTAGCTGACTTCAGGAGCTGTTCACTGCCATGGCATCTGCCATTTTGCCTCACCAGAAGTCCCCATATGATGTGTCTTGTGCCGTTGAACCAATCACACAGCATTCATTCCCTACTAATAAATCTAAAACACTTAAAATATAAATCCGGGGACATTAAATGAAATCCGGGGACATTCCAGGGACGGATTTTGTTCGGGGACAGATTTGTAAATCCGGGGACTGTCCCCAGGAAACGGGGATGTCTGGTAACCATACTATGGGTGATTATGAAGAAATGTGCATGCAGATTGTTTGTGAAGATAGTTAGAAATGTGCATATTTACTGAAATAATAAAAAATCCATGGGGCATGCACAGCACTCTGTACAAAACTTAGACCCCCCCAAAATATCAACTAAGGGAGAATTCCTGTTGCACCAACTCCATCAGATAATTTAGGAATTCCACAACCCAGGGAAACATTGGGAAGAGGGAATTTGCAGAAGCATCACTGCTCACCATTCCTACTCATATTGTTGATAGCTGTAGCTGTGATTGTGATTGGTAGCAATACTGACAGGTATTGTTAAACAGCTTTGCTCCATCATTTGGTGTTTATCACCAATTAGCTTGTTTGACAGTTAACAGCTTCCAGCTGTTCTGTGTCACCGCTGCATAACTGCAAATCACGAACATACCAAGCTGCCTAATATGAAGGCAGACCATCCATGGTCTATCTAGCCTGCTTTTGCATCCTTTAAATATCAGCAAGTCTCCAAGGTTTTATGCAGGGATCTTTCCCCTAATATGAGGATGCCGGAGAGTGCGACTTTTTGCATCGAAAGCACCTGCTCCTTCTGTGAGCTATGGCTTATTCCTTCAAAAATTGACATCTTGAGCCAGGGGTAGGCAAAGCAGGACACAACTGTCCATTTCATGCTTATTTTTGTGTGGTGTTTTATTGACGAGTAGGAATTGATAAGTGAAACAGGGTAAATGAGTTTTTATTCATTTAATTTCTATACTGCCCTTCATTTGAGGATCAAAGGGCAGCTTGTAATATACAAACACAAAAATACATTATATAGTTTTGTCGCAATCATGTATATGGGGTGAGCCCCCGTTGCTCTGTCCCAGCTCCTGCCAACCTAGCAGTTTTAAAGCACGCCAGTGCAAGTAGATAAATAGGTACGGTTGTGGTGGGAAGGTAAACGGTGTTTCCGTGCGCTCTGGTTTCCGTCAAGGTGTCCCGTTGAGCCAGAAGTGATTTAGTCCTGCTGGCCACATGACCTGGAAAGCTGTCTGTGGACAAACACTGGCTCCCTCGGCCTGAAAGCGAGATGGGCACTGTTGTTGTTTAGTCGTTCAGTCGTGTCCGACTCTTCGTGACCCCATGGACCAGAGCACGCCAGGCACTCCTGTCTTCCACTGCCACCCGCAGTTTGGTCAGGTTCATGTTTGTGGCTTCGAGAACAGTGTCTAACCATCTCATCCTCTGTCGTCCCCTTCTCCTTGTGCCCTCCATCTTTCCCAGCATCAAGGTCTTTTCCAAGGAATCTTCTCTTCTCATGAGGTGGCCAAAGTATTGGAGCCTCAGCTTCACGATCTGTCCTTCCAGTGAGCACTCAGGGCTGATTTCCTTAAGAATGGATGCGTTTGATCTTCTTGCAGTCCATGGGACTCTCAAGAGTCTCCTCCAGCACCATAATTCAAAAGCGTCAATTCTTCGGCGATCAGCCTTCTTTATGGTCCAGCTTTCACTTCCATACATCACTACTGGGAAAACCATAGCTTTAACTATACGGACCTTTGTAGGCAAGGTGATGTCTCTACTTTTTAAAATGCTGTCTAGGTTTGTCATTGCTTTCCTCCCAAGAAGCAGGCGTCTCTTAATTTCGTGGCTGCTGTCACCATCTGCAGTGATCATGGAGCCCAAGAAAGTAAAATCTCTCACTGCCTCCATTTCCTCCCCTTCTATTTGCCAGGAGATGATGGGACCAGTGGCCATGATCTTCGTTTTTTTGATGTTGAGCTTCAGACCATATTTTGCGCTCTCCTCTTTTACCCTCAATAAAAGGTTTTTTAATTCCTCCTCACTTTCTGCCATCAAGGTTGTGTCATCTGCATATCTGAGGTTGTTGATATTTCTTCCAGCAATCTTAATTCCGGCTAGGGATTCATTCAGCCCAGCCTTTCGCATGATGAATTCTGCATATAAGTTAAATAAGCAGGGAGACAAAATACAGCCTTGCCGTACTCCTTTCCCAAAAGAGATGGGCACTGCAACCCCATAGTTGCCTTTGACTGGATTTAACCATCCAGGGGTCCTCTACCTCTACCTTTTTTTTTACTGTATGATGCAGCAATTTATCATTGTATAAACCAGTTGACGCTGGCAATGCAGAAGACCCAAATGAGCCAGTAAAAGTGGGCATGCTTCAATTCCAGAATTAATTTCTGAAATTCCCCGAGTTTACCTGGAGGAGAAGGATGCATAGACAGAGAGAACCCATGGCACAATGAAAGGGACAGAACGGGGGAGATCTTTTCATCCCTAGGAAAAAGTCCTCAAACATAGAAGCCAACCCCTAGGGCCCAAGGTCCCTTCACCCCCCGATAAAATATTTGAGAGGGCTGCCCCCCAAAAGTTGATGGGGATTGCCATTCAAATGCTGGGCATGTATCGCATCTTGTGATCAATTATGTGGAGCAGGGCTTACTTGCTCCCTCAATTTTATTCAAGTTGGTACCCTTGCCTCATAGGGGACGTGGGTGGCGCTGTGGGTAAAACCTCAGCGCCTAGGACTTGCCGATCGCATGGTCGGCGGTTCGAATCCCCGCGGCGGGGTGAGCTCCCATCTTTCAGTCCCAGCGCCTGCCAACCTAGCAGTTCGAAAGCACCCCGGGTGCAAGTAGAGAAATAGGAACCGCTTACCAGCGGGAAGGTAAACGGCGTTCCATGTGCTGCGCTGGCTCGCCAGATGCAGCTTGTCATGCTGGCCACGTGACCCGGAAGTGTCTGCGGACAGCGCTGGCTCCCGGCCTATAGAGTGAGATGAGCGCACAACCCTAGAGTCTGGCAAGACTGGCCCATACGGGCAGGGGTACCTTTACCTTTACCCTTGCCTCAAAGTAGCATATCTGGGTAAGCTAAAGAGGCCAGAATGAACAGTGGGCCTGGTCTGGTGAAGTTTCAAGATTTGGGGGCGGGTTTTTTTTGGGGGGGAACTGTCCCAAATAAATCTCACAGCTGACTGGGAATGACATTCCAACAAGGTGGCGTGCCTCCATTCACTTGTGTGGACCTATGCCCATTTCATCAGCCCTCTGGGCCCTCTGGGTCAAAATGACTGTGAAACTTGCCAGGAGTGAAGTAAAAGTCATGGCTTGTTTGTTTCAGCATTTAGCAGGATTTCAAAGCTAAGCTCCGCTTTCCTCGCAGAGCTTGATCCTTCAGTCATTAGCTGGGCAAAATTTCTCCTTGACTCCTGACAGCAACTGCAAAGCATTGTGCATAATGAATGTGTACTGAACTCTCAGCAAGTTTCAGGAGCGCTAAGCACAAAGGCACATAGACACAGTGTTAGCATTTGTTCTTTAGATAAATAAATGAGTGATTCCCATTCTGTTTGGGTTTTGAAAAAGAATATACATATATATATATATATATATATATATAATGCTCAAGGTTAATTGTATTCTGTGCTATTAACTGTAAAAAGATAAAGGACCCCTGGATAGTCAAAGGTGACTATGGGGTTGTGGCAATCATCTTTCTTTCACACTGAGGGAGCCAGCGTTTGTCCACAGACAGCTTTCCGGGTCATGTGGCCAGCATGACTAAACTGCTTCTGATACAAGGGGACACCGTGACTGAAACCAGAGCACACAAAAATGCTGTTTACCTTCCCGCCGCAGTGGTACCTATTTATCTACTTGCACTGACGTGCCTTTGAACTACTAGGTTGACAGGAGCAGGAACCGAGCAACGGGAGCTCACCCTGTCATGTGGAGTTGAACCGGTGACCTTCTGACTGGAAAGCCCAAGAGGCTCAGTGGTTTAGACCACAACACCACCAGTGTCTATGCTGTAGTCTATGCTGATCAAAGGCAAACAAGTAAATGGATATTCTCACTTGACTTCTCAGGAGGGAAACATGTATTCCGGACGGGTCACAGTTGACACTGCAGTTGATACAAGGATTTCCCTGAGTCTGACCACACTATGGATTATTATTGTTAAGTTGTGGGTGAACATATCAGACGACACAGCTATTCTTCAAACAGCTCTTGTTTATTCACAGGCCAGAACAGAACTGAACTGAAGGGTTCAGCCAGGCGGCTTATATAGAACTCCACTACAACGCAACTGTAACAACTTTCTGTAACTATCCAATCACTGAACATCACTTTCAATCCCTTATTTGCATATGTGGACCTGAGTGAAAACTATCTACAGTATCCCCCTGCTGGCCCAGGGTGGGAGCTTCAGTACATAACCATTATCAAATCCATATTGCACATGACAGAAATGGTGATGTTTTATGCAGATAAATTCATGTAGGTTAGTAGGGTCAGGGTATCAGAGACTATACAATGATACTGTAATTCATAAAGGACTTTAGCCCAGTGGTAAGACATAGGCTGTGTGTGCAGCTGTCAGGCTTCAGAGAAGTGGCTTCCTCCCTCCCTTTGGCCATGGATAAATAGAACAAAGCAGAAAGAGTCTCTTACCATTTAAATAGATTTTAATGATCACAGCGAAAGAACAAAGAGTCCATTCTCGGAGTAAAGGTGTTCCCAAGTAAGGTTTCCACCTACTCCCCCCCCCCCAAGTCACCCTCGTCACTTCCTCGTCTTGCAACCTCATCTTCCAACCACTGTGCCTTCTGTGTAGCTACCTTATCTAATCTCCTTGACCTTGGACTGAGCGGCTGGACACTTTCCAGTGAACCAGAGTCTGTTAACTCTCTCTGTGTGTGTGTTCTTCTTCTCCTAGCTGTTCCCCACTCAACTCTGCCCAGCTTTTGTCTTCCAAACTATGTCCCTCTGCAAACCATTGCTCCAAATCTATGCTGCTCCACTGCTCCTGGGCAGCTTCAGGATCCTGGTCAGGGGAAGGGAAGGCTGCCACCATTCCTCAGCAGAGCAGCACTCCTCAGCCTGGTCTCTAACAGCAGAAGGTCTTGTGTCCACTCCCTGACATCTCAAACTTACTTGCAATCATAGGTAGCAGGTGCCAGGGAAAATCATCCTCTGCCTGAAAGCCTAGGGAGCCACTGCCAGCCAGAGTAGCCATCAATGGAATGGATAGAGAAACAGTCTGGTATCATATAAGGCAGCTACCTAATGGATTTATTTACAGTGGTACCTTGGTTTGCGAACAGCCTAGTTTAAGAACATTTTGGATTACGACCAATTCAAACCCGGAAGTGCGCGTCCTGGTTTGTGAATTTTACATAGGCTTTTCAGACTGTAATTATTAAGAAAATAAATTGAGGCTTAAAATAAACATGCTATAGGTGTGTGTGATTTATGTCTTTTTTATTTTTCTTTTTTGCAAAGGAAGTCATAAAGACCAGTGACTAATGTGCAGTTTGTAGCCTTCCTGTTATTGTTATTGTTATTGTTGTTGTTGTTGTTGAGGGGGTGGAATTGCTAAACAGATGTCAGAAAATAGCCTTGAAAAAGAGGGAAGGCAGCTGCCATTAAAGTTCACAAAGAGTTAAAAAAGAAGAAGCTTAATAGGATAACCAAACAGATTGACACCAGTGATCAGAATCTACAAGGCCACACACTTCAAATACGTTTTGAACCAAAGATGTGCAAAAAGGGGGGGGGGGAGTCCAGGGTCGGGTGTTCCAAAGCAATTTATTATATGAAAGCACTTGTCCCCAATCTTTCTTTCTTTCTTTTTGAAAATGGAAAAACAAAGCTCTCCCCAGGGAGACTCGCTTTGCGTCTTCAGTACATATCTTTAGTCACCAAGGAAAACCATTCTTCTCCTCCCAGGCCTTTGGCAAATTAAACAGTCTATGACTTTTAAAACTCTTTCGCTGTGTGTGTGTGTGTGTGTGTGTGTGTGTGCGTGTGTGTTGTTTCTGTGTTTGTTACTATGGAATTTTTTTTTTGTATTTTTATATTGTAAACTTCCCCATGATCTTCAGGTGAAGGGCAGTATATGAATTTAACAAAGAAAGAAAGATAGGGAGGTCAAAGCTCCATGTCATGTTCCCAAAAACTTTAGAATGGATTTCCAAGAAGTGACCAAAACAATTTGTTGTTGTTTTTTATAATAATTTTTTATTAAGGCTTTTACATAAAGAAAAAGAAGAAAGAAGAAAAAAACAGTGCAAAAATACAAAAAAGAAAACAAAAGAAATACAAATAAAAACATTTCCATTTTCATAGAATTCCTTGCATTTACTTATTTCCCAGACTTCCTCACACCTCCCCTCACTGTATTCCAGGTTAGAAATTTATTCAGCAAATTCCTTCCCTCTATATTTTCTTAGTCTTCATCTTAATATTTTGGTATATCTTGATCCTTATCTTAATTCAGATTTTTCATACTTAACCGCATTGTTGCTAATAGCCCAATAACCTCCATCCGATGTCATTCTAACATTCATTAATCTTAATATATTTCTGTAAATAGTCTTTAAATTTCTTCCAATCTTCTTCTACCGTCTCTTCTCCCTGGTCTTGGATTCTGCCTGTGACCAAAACAATTTGGATGCACGCAAACAACATCATGTTCCTTTTTCTTGACCGCTAATTGTTTTATAGAAAATGGAGGCCGTGAGAAAACAGCAGCAAGGCTTCGTGTGGATTGGGGTGTTGGTGTTGGGTTTGTCATCTGAATTTCCCTGCCACTGTCAGTTTCATGCAGAAGGCCTCAGGTTTGATCACTGGTATCTCCAGGTAAAAAGATCAGGAGGCAAATGTTGGAAATGTAAAGAAAAAGAGGGAACATTTTACCATATGTGGTGGGAATGTAAGAAAGTGAAATGCTTCTGGGAAATGATTTATAATGAGATGAAGAAAATGTTGAAATATACCTTTATTAAGAAACCAGAAGCATTTCTATTAGGAATAGTAGGGAATGACATTAGCAGGAATGATGTGAAATTGTTTAGGTATGCAGTGACAGCAGCAAGAATCTTGATGGCCCAGAAATGGAAGCAGGAAGAAATGCTGACCAAGGAAGAATGGAGGATGAAGTTGACGGAATATGCAGAGATGGACAAATTGACTGGGAAAATAAGGAACCAACGCGGTCAGAGATTTTCCGAGGACTGGAATAAATTTACAGAATATATCAAAAATGTATGTGAGGAGCAACTAACGCTTGTTGGCTTTCAAGAAGCTTTGTGAAAAAGACTGAATGAAATGTTGTTTGAAAAACAGGTTAAAATTAAGAGAGGTAAAGGTAAAGGTAAAGGTAAAGGTAAAGTTACCCCTGCCCGTACGGGCCAGTCTTGACAGACTCTAGGGTTGTGCGCCCATCTCACTCAACCTATCTGACAATCCGACAAGAGAGGTAAAGTGCAACATAAAATTAAGAAATGTGAGATGTAGTGATAATATGGAGAATTGTCAGATAGGTTGAGGGAAGTCCAAAAGATGTTTATGTATAAGGCGAATGTTAAATTTGGATAAAGTGTATATTGGAAATTGAATAAAAATTAATTATATATATAAAAAAAAAGATCAGGAGGCAAGCCTCTCTGCCTGGGGCTCTGGGGAGCCTCTGCCAATCAGAGCAGACCCGACTGTGCTAGCGGGACAAATAGTCTGGCCTGATAGAAGGCAGCTTCCTCTGTTCCTCTTCCCTGAAAGACTTTCTTTCCCTTGGCTCCTGAGCGATGTTTTGTGACCGTTTGTTCTTTGAGACCTTTGGGATGTAGAAGAAATGAGCATCTGGCAGGAAGCGCTGGGAGAATCTTTTATGAAAAGCCTTTTGTCTCTCAGCTGTGGGGTGTCAGGAGGATATTTGATTTGGAGACACTGAGTAATATCCATAATTATATTTTTATAATCTCTGTGCATCCCGGAAAGGCCACAAAACGAGCAGGAAACAAAAGACAGCAACGTTATGCAGAGGGCATGGGGTGAGTGAGTGGTTCTCTCTCTCTCTCTCTCTCTCTCTCTCTCTCTCTCTCTCTCTCTCTCTCTCTCTCTCTGTTGTCTTCGCCAGTGCAAACCTTTTGCTGAGCTCCAATTTTGTTTGGATTCCTCCCTCCCCTCCTTTCCTTTCATATTAGCAGTTAACATGAGCAAAATTCAAGGACCAGCTTTGGAATAAAAACAGGGCGTTTTTATTCAGCATAGCTACATTTTGCATGTAGAACCCCACCAGCACCAGTGGAAACCAGGGTTCAAAACACACAGAAATGCAGCACAGCCGTGTCTGTAGAGTTGTGCACAGAGTACAATGCAGTACCATGAACTGAGAGTCTAATACAGGGCCTTCCTTCCCTTTGCGGCTGTTGTACCCTTTTGTTATGCAAGGCTTGCAACTGTACAGCATATGGCTCTGCTCTATTGGCCTATAAAGAAGGGAAATAAT
This sequence comes from Podarcis tiliguerta, assembly GCF_965153285.1. NCBI lineage: Eukaryota > Metazoa > Chordata > Lepidosauria > Squamata > Lacertidae > Podarcis > Podarcis tiliguerta. Next base: position 15,990,485 of record NC_139534.1, on the reverse strand, counting down.
GGCATATGACTTTTATTTGGAAGCGGAAGCCGGAGCTGAAGAAGCAGCGGAGAGGTGGGGAGAATAAAAGCCTGGCGTCCCAGGAGCTTCTCTTTCCGAGCTAAAAGCCAAGGTGTTTGATGCTATGTCAAGGGCTGTTGAAATATGTAATTCGTTCCATCTGCTCTCCGCAGCACATGAGGACAGCCACATCCGTGCCAGCTGCAGATGACTGAAACAGAGGAAAGGGAAACCTTGGCAGCTGCACTGCATTTGTGCCCTGGTACTTGCAGAGTGCTGACAAGTAGTGAGATCCAGTTTATGTGCATGTGGGTCTCTTTGCTAGCTGCTAGTTAACAGGACGGGCCAGAGGCAAGGCAGGTGCATGAGATGAGGCTGCATTTTAAAGAGAGCAATAAAAGGTTCAACCACATGATGGCGCTCTCCCTGCAACAAGATATTTGTTTGTGGCTTACCCTCCAACATTTATCTAATGAAAATAGGGGTGTCTTCTTCTTCTACTACTTCTGTTGTTATTATTATTATTATTATTATTATTATTATTATTATTACCACCACCATGCCATCTGACTGGGTTGTCCCAGCAACTGGGTTGCTTCCAACCTATATAAAAACACAATTACCATGGAATCCCGTGGCCACAAAAAAGGTACAGTGGTACCTCAGGTTACATATGCTTCAGGTTACATACGCTTCAGGTTACAGACTCCGCTAACACAGAAATAGTGCTTCAGGTTAAGAACTTTGTTTCAGGTTGAGAACAGAAATCATGCTCCGGCGGCACGGCGGCAGTGGGAGGCCCCATTAGCTAAAGTGGTGCTTCAGGTTAAGAACAGTTTCAGGTTAAGTACAGACCTCTGGAACGAATTAAGTACTTAACCCGAGGTACCACTGTAGTGCTATAGACACTGTCTGAGATGGTGAATAAGGTTTTGTTGTATTCAGTAGCTTGAAGTACTGTGAAGTTAGAGTCCTAGTAGAATTGTAAGAGTTAATGCATAGATGGTGTCTATTCCGAAGCCTCTGGTTGCTAGGTCAGGACCATTCCACTCTCCACCACTGCTTTCTCACCTTTTCCAAGGCCTCTGGTTAATGGGTTAGTTACAGAGCTGCCTCCAGATGTCTTCTGAAGTTTCTTATCTCCTGGGGTTGGGAGCTGCATAACTCCATACACTCCAAAATTTATCTGATGGAAATAGGAAGGTCCTAAGAAAAAGTGGGACATTCTGGGACCGTATCAGAAACCAGGACAGTTTCTGTAAATCTGGGATTGTCCCTGGAATATTGGGAAACTTGGAGGGTCTGGTGTGATGGCTTGCCACGTGGATGAGCAAGGTTTTGGAGGTCACTGAAGGCATCCAAGTGTGGGGTAGTGTTGAGGGCAGGTGGGGAAATCCAAACCATGGAATGAGCTGTGATATGTAGAGTCGAGACACATGGAATGAATTGAAGCAGCTGTAATCTACTGGTTTCCAATAGGGAGCTTGGGTGCCCTCAGGAGGGGTCCAGAGATGCTTACTTCTTCTTTTGATGTATCGTGATGACGTCTGTCCTCCCGTGAGATTGTTCCTGGGGCGTGAGGGGTTTGGAATGACTCTATTGCTGATGTGATCAGTGTGCAACAGCCACAGAAGTTGGCTACTGTCTTCAGGTGGCATCTGATTCACCACTGTGGGAACAAGATGGACCGTCAGACGAGAAGCTGCCCACCCAAGAGCTCCCCCAGGGAAGGCACAGAAGAAGATGACTTAGATCTCAGATCCTGGTGGTGGGACACCGGTCACACCTTAGAGGAGGGGACGAGCTGGGAGGTACTAGAAGCAGGGAGGTTGAGGGGTAGTGAGGAGGCAGAAGCAGGCAGGTGACCCAGCACAGGGCAGGATTATGAAGTGTCCAGTTTGGATACAGGTGCTGACAGAGATGACAGAGGGGAATCAGGACCTACAGCTCTTCCACAGATTCACTTTGACAACTTTTCTACTGACAGCTCTCTGGCCCCACTTACTCCTGTCATGAAAGAGTGATCCTGTGAGCAAGTATCGCAGGGTGGGGCCCCTCAGGCAGGTGGTAAAAATTAGTTCCCAAAGTGGGAGCATATGATAGGACTTGCCATAGCAGACGAACACAGAGAGAGGGGCCCAGACTTGGAAGGCTAGAGAGCAGCACACCAGTTCAAACAACTGCATCATTTGAGGGATTTGCCTTAATGAGCCTCCTTGTATTTTCTTCTTCTTTCCTTAATAAATGAACTAACTGCAAGATAGTCTTCTCTCTCTCTCTCTCTCTCTCTCTCTCTCTCTCTCTCTCACACACACACACACACACACACACCAGTGAATGACCTGCTCTTTCTGTTGGCTCTGTGACATGAACTTTGGTCCAGTCCAGTAGTCCTTCCTGTGTTCCTAAGAGATAAAATATTAGGGGGAAATATTCTTTTTATAAAAAAAAGAACATTTTTTTATAAAAGAAAAGGAAAGAACCTTTTAATGAGGGTGAAAGAGGAGAGCACAAAATATGGTCTGAAGCTCAACATCAAAAAAACGAAGATCATGGCCACTGATCCCATCACCTCCTGGCAAATAGAAGGGGAAGAAATGGAGGCAGTGAGAGTTTTCACTTTCTTGGGCTCCTTGATCACTGCAGATGATGACAGCAGCCACGAAATTAAAAGATGCCTGCTTCTTGGGAGAAAAGCAATGACAAACCTAGACAGCATCTTAAAAAGCTGAGACATCACCGTGCCAACAAAGGTCCGTATAGTTAAAGCCATGTTTTTCCCAGTAGTGATGTATGGAAGTGAGAGCTGGACCATAACGAAGGCTGATCGCTGAAGAATTGATGCTTTTGAATTATGGTGCTGGAGGAGACTCTTGAGAGTCCCATGGACTGCAAAAAGATCAAACCTCTCCATTCTTAAGGAAATTAGCCCTGAGTGCTCACTGGAAGGACAGATCCTGAAGCTGAGGCTCCAATACTTTGGCCACCTCATGAGAAGAGAAGACTCCCTGGAAAGGACCCTGATGTTGGGAAAGATGGAGGGCACAAGGAGAAGGGGACGACAAGAGGACAAGATGGTTGGACAGTGTTCTCGAAGATACCAGCATGTGTTTGACCAAACTGCGGGAGGCAGTGGAAGACAGGAGTGCCTGGCGTTCTCTGGTCCATGGGGTCACGAAGAGTCAGACACGACTAAAAGACTAAACAACAACACATTCTTTCAGAGCTTGAGGGTGTCACAGCTGCAACCGGAAAAGTTAAACAAGTTTTACAAAGACTGGGTACGTTCCAACTTCTTGATCACTTAGAGAGAGCTAGATAGTATGAAAGTGAGGTGTGTGTGTGTGTGTGTGTGTGTGTGTGTGTGAAAAATTCACTGGCTTGGGAAGAATTATATGAAAAAGTACAGTACATTGTTTGTAGCAGTCATGTCAGCTAGGAATACATTTCCCCAGGAACAAGGCATTGGGAAACTAGTTTATTTACATTGCAGGAATATATGTTTTAATGAAGATTGAGGCAAGCCTTTTGCCCACCCTCCTTTGCCTTCAGAGACTTAGTGGGAATTTCTCTGGAAGGCTGTCATGGTATCCCAACTGACTTCCCGGTCCTTGTCAACAGGCTACAACTGTTGCGGCACAAAATTGAAAGGGTTTTACATATTGACACAGCAAGTCTGTGATTCGGCTTGCAGAAAATCAGATCTTGAGAGCTGTAGTGTGTCTTTGGAGTTCATTCGCCTTGTCAATTTGTTTTTCTTTTTCATATGTGCAGCACCTAGATTGTTTTTGTATGAAAGATGGGCTATCACCGTGTATCAATTGAAGCTATTGAGTCCACTAGAGAGAATAGAATGAACCATTTCAATCTCCTGCTAATACTGTGAATTCCAGATCTCCAACTGGTAGCTCTCTGAAGATAGGAGACGGCACAGTAGAGCAAACAGAAAATACCATGTGAGACCAAGGCAAACAAAAAGCATACCTCCTTTCTTTAGCTGCAGCGAGACAAAACCTTGATTTCTTTATCACGAAGGGAGGAAAAGGCTGAGATAGCTTCCAACGTACCTTTGTACAATGCCAGATTTTGTGATTAGCTTGAGCGTTGCAGGGACGAACGATCTGATTGTTTTGGGCGTATTGAGCCAAGGTATGAAATGACATGCAGTGGCTTGGTCTGGTAAACTTTCATTTCATTCTGCCTCTGAGGACAAATCTTGAGACGTGTTTTGTTAATGAAAAACAGCCATGGGAGGTTGCCAGTTTGAGCAGAGAAATTGGGAGGGGGAGTGTTGTTTAACCCTCAAGAGATTCCGCTCGCCCCCCATCAAAATTGCCCCCACTCTCCCTTTTCCTAATTTGGTCCTAAATAGTAGGCACAGAACTATTTAAAATTCTAGGGTGGAATTCACAATCATACTAACCCAGTTCTTCTGTCTGTGTACGCATTTCAACCTGGCCATGTGGAACGACCCCCACCCTCCTTCCTCTGTGTGTTTATTCTGTTGGGTTCTTCCAGGGCCGGATTTAGGTTTGAAGAGGCCCTAAGCTACTGAAGGTAATGGGGCCCTTTATATGTCCAGCTGTCCTTTGTCAACAACAAATTGTCCCTGTTTTTGTGCTGAATATATGCTATATGGTAACTTATGGACCTAATAGGTATCTAAAGCCATTTGCACATGCAGAATGCAGGCACCCTATATATAGAAATGAGCAAACCCATGATATTTTAGGGAGCAGGCTAGCAGGCGGGGCCCATGACTTCCATCACAGGAGCCTACACAACACAAAACACTGTTGCTGTATGTAGGTTTTATTTTGTTTGTTTTTTATCTTATATTTTGGAAATGTACATCCCCTTTTTTGTTTCCCTTTAAAAAATTTTTTGGGGGGGTCCCCAAGAGAGTGGGGCCCTAAGCTATAGCTTGTTTAGCTTATACGTAAATCTGGCACTGTGTTCTCCTCCCAGCCAATTTGGGGAGGCATGAGGGGGAATGAGAGGAGTAAGAGTCCTGTTGCACAAGCAGAAGTCCTTGCACAGTGCTTTCACTGACACAGCCTCTTCTGCTATTGTTGGTGCATAGAAGGAAGTGAAGATTAGGAACTTTCAACCCATCCTCACCCCGGTTCTTTGCTATTGCTTAATGGCGACCAAACAGTATCCAGAAATGCCAATTAGTAACTTCCTGCAGGGAATATATAACGAGTGCTATTTTTCCAGGGGGAAAGGTGCCGGAACTCTCCCTGAACCTCGTCCTTGTTCTCTTATAATGGAAGTGGTACCCACCTGAGAGGTGCCAGAACAGAGTTCTGTCAGGTTCCAGCTGAAAAAAAGCCCTGTATGTAACAATTTCGCAAGCTGAGTGAATGGGAGTGGAGGTATCAAAAGTCACTTCCGTTATGTACTGAAGTTCTCACCCTGGGCCAGCAGGGGAATGCTGTAGATAGTTATGCAAATGAAGGATAGAAAGTGACGTTCAGTGATTGGATAGTTTTAGAAAATGGCAACAGTTACAATTGTTCTGGAGCTCTATATAAGCAGGCTGACTGAGCTCCTCAGTTCAGTTCTGTTCCAGCTTGCAAATAAAGAGCTGCTGTGGAAGAATCACTGTGTCGTCTGATATGTTCGCCCCCAACTTAACAACTTCTCGCTTCTGAGATGTCTGATAAGCTCTCTTCTTATTGATGTATGTGCGTTGTTATAGGCTGTGTTCTTTGAATTTTTATTTATACTTTTCAGGTTTATACATTTCCCTGATTTTACAATCATTTTGACATTTCAAAACTTGACTTCCTTCCCCCTCTTTCTGCGGTTCCTTAAATTTATTTTTAATATCTTCTGCATATCCTAATTAACTTCATTTGCTCATTTATCCATCTTCTTTAAATACATACTCTTATGAAACTGCCTAATCCTACCACTGTTTTTATTTGTTTACCATTTATCTGTAAACGTGCAATAAACCATTTCCATTCTTTTATAAAGTTTGTTATCTTGATTTCTTATTCTTCTGGTAAGTTTCGCCATTTCTGCATATTCCATAAGTTTTTGTATCCATTCTTCCTTTGCTGGGAAAGTAACATTCTTGCCGCTGTAGTCACATTCATGACTAAGTTTCTATGCCTGTATGTGCCTATAATTCCAAAGAGAAAAGCTTCTGGTATTTTTACGGATTTTAAACATCCTTTTCATTTCATTACATATCATTTTCCAGTAAGCTTTAACCTTACTACAAGACCACCACATATGATAAAAAATAGCATTATTTCTCTTTACATTTCCAACACTCATTTGATTTAGGTTTATATGTTTTTGCTCGTTTTCTCGGTTTTAGATTCCATCGATATATCATTTTCATATCATTTTCTCTTAAACCATAACATGCTGTAAATATTATATCCATATTCTACAATCGTTCCCATGCCTCCCTTGGGATAGGCTGTGTTCTTTGCAAAGTTGTATTCTCCAAAAAAGGTCCGTATAGTAAAAGCTATTATTTTCCCAGTAGTGATGTATGGAAGTGAGAGCTGGACCATAAAGAAGGCTGATCGCCGAAGAATTGATGCTTTTGAATTCTGGTGCTGGAGGAGACTCTTGAGAGGCCCATGGACTGCAAGAAGATCAAACCTATCCATTCTGAAGGAAATCCGCCCTGAGTGCTCACTGGAAGGACAGATCCTGAAGCTGAGGCTCCAATACTTTGGCTACCTCATGAGAAGAGAAGACTCCCTGGAAAAGACCCTGATGTTGGGAAAGATGGAGGGCACAAGGAGAAGGGGACGACAGAGGACGAGATGGTTGGACAGTGTTCTCGAAGCTACCAGCATGAGTTTGACCAAACTGCGGAGGCAGTGGAAGACAGAAGTGCCTGGCGTGCTCTGGTCCATGGGGTCACGAAGCGTCAGACACAATTAAACAACTGAACAACAACAACATTCTTCCTGAACCTGATTTACAATTAATGGGATGTCACAAGTGGAACGTTTAACATTATAGTAGCCAGGTCATCACAAGCTATTTAAAATGGCGGCAATTTGATATACAACCACCATCATAAAACAGTGATGGGAAACCTGTGGCCCCCCAACCTGCTGTTGGACTCAAGCTCCAATCATCCTTGGTCAACAGCCATGTTAGCTTGGTCTGATGCGTATTGGCAATTGACAACATCTGGAGGGCCAGAGATACCTCAAGGACTGTTTTGTTTAGAACAATGTCTCCTTTTTATTGTATGCTTTAACTTACAATGGGTCCTGTGCCATTTTAAATGCCAGAGTTATGTTATCTTTCTAAAATTGCCTTAGGAAAGAAAAGACGTTTACAAATGAAAATCACACTTAAGTACTAAATTGGTCAATTTCTAAGCAATTTGATAATTACAGAATCATTTCGCTTTAAATGGATTAGAAAAAGGAATATATTGGCAATATTTTAGCCAGTTCAATTTACTGGAGAATCAAGGACATTATTACTTGATTTTGAATCTTTATTCAGCAATGTCATTAGATGCGCTTATTGCAATATTTTATTGCCTTTTTAAGCACGTGCCATTAGATATCTTAAAAAGGACAAATACCTTGACTTCATAATATGCTTTGTGCTTGCATTTTAAATCCTATATACGAATGTTTGAAATGAAGCCACTGAAATTCTTACAGCTCGTGCCAACACCCTAAAACATGCCGTGAATTATCCATATGCAGACGATTGTGATTTCACTTCAGTTCTGTTAAGCCATGGTTTGGGGAGGAAGTAAACCTTTATCTCATTTTTGGTTGTGGAGCTTGTCTCTGGGGCCCAGAGACCCCCAGTGTCAGGCAGGGTGGGACAGGACTCCCTGGGTTCGTGCCCCCTCAAAATTGTGCATTTGGGGCCACAGCCCCCCAGGCCCCCATGCTATGCCCCTGCTATGCTAAAAGAAGAAAGGCAGGCCTTTTCTGTGAGCTAAATGGTTTAGGGAAGCTTTTAATGTTTGATGTATTACAGTATTTCAATATTTTTGGGGAAGCCACCCAGAGTGCCTGGGGAAGCCCAGCCAGATGGGCGGGGTATAAATAATAAATTATTATTATTATTATTATTATTATTATTATTATTATTATTATTATTATTATTATTACAGTGGTGCCCCGCAAGACGAATGCCTCGCAAGACGGAAAACCCGCTAGACGAAAGGGTTTTCCGTTTTTCGATGCGCTTCGCAGGACGAATTTCCCTATGGGCTTGCTTCGCAAGATGAAAATGTCTTGAGATTCTTGCGATTTTTTTCGCTCCCCACCCCCTTTTTCTAAGGCACTAAGCTGCTAATAGCCTTTTAGCAGCTAATCCACTAATCCCTTAAGCCTTTACTAGCCGCTAATAGCCGCTAAACCGCTAATAGCGCTAATCCGCTAATAGGGTTGCTTCGCAAGACAAAAAAACCGCTAGACGAAGAGACTCGCGGAACGGATTCTTTTCGTCTTGCGACGCACAACTGTATATTGCTTTTTTCTCTTATGGTGGTTCACTGTATGGCAAAACATATCCTGCTCAGGCTAACAGAAAAGTTGTCACACAGTGCCTACGTTTTATCTGTGGCACTTGCGCGTCAAGCCCCGAAACCTGCCCCCGTGGAATAAAGACACAATGGACACAGAATTTAGTTTAAAGGTTAATGGGCAAATTTAGGCCACAACTTTATTGAATACACAAGTGTGACTGGTATTGGCTTAGGCATTGGTGTCTACTGACTCCTGCCCACCCAGCAGGGAGACTGCAAAGGGTAAACTACCAGCAGAGGGAGATCCAACAATGGCTATTGCCTGGTGCTCACCCCTGGGGTTCCCGGCGGTCCTAGCATGGCCCTAGCCCCTCCCTGGGCTTCGGACGAGATCCAGACCCCCAGATTCCTTTAACGGAATACCCTATCAAATGGAGGGGCAGGTGATGGCCGCACCTCCCCTCCCCACATTCCCCTAAACCAGGGGTGAGCAAACCTTTTCAGCAGGGGGCCGGTCTACTGTCCCTCAGCTTTTGTGGGGGGCCGGACTATTTTTTTTTTTGGGGGGGGAATATGAACAAATTCCTATGCCCCACCAATAACCCAGAGATGCATTTTAAATAAAAGGACACATTCTACTGATGTAAAAACACGCTGATTCCTAGACCGTCCGCGAGCCGAAATGAGAAGGTGATTGGGCCGCATCCGACCCCTGGGCCTTAGTTTGCCTAAAGGTAAAGGTAAAGAGACCCCTGACCATTAGATCCAGTCATGGCCAACTCTGGGGTTGCAGCGCTCATCTCGCTTTATTGGCCGAGGGAGCCGGCGTACAGCTTCCAAGTCATGTGGCCAGCATGACTAAGCTGCTTCTGGCGAACCAGAGCAGCGCATGGAAATGCCGTTTACCTTCCTGCCAGAGCGGTACCTATTTATCTACTTACAATTTGACATGCTTTCGAACTGCTAGGTTGGCAGGAGCAGGGACCGAGCAACGGGAGCTCACCCCGTCACGGGGATTCGAACCGCCAACCTTCAGATCAACAAGTCCTAGGCTCTGTGGTTTAACCCACAGCGCCACCCACGTCCCCATGCCCTAAACCAATGTCTAAACACCAAATCTTACAAATTTGTGACGATTGCTAAGAGGCAAAAAGCAAGTGGCCACTGCCAATCTGCCACATTGGGAAAAAATCCTACGCGACCCCCGTTCCAAAACAGGCGACCAACCAAAGTCCAAAGCAAGGTCAAACTCCGACCTATCAATGGGTGGGTGGGTTTTTGGCAGCATGAAGCAAGAGGGGTTCCCCACGTCACGCTACCATTTAATTAATAAAGCCCCAATCACCCCACCACGCCAATTGGCTAAGAGCCCCACCTCCAGGCAGGTTGTGGGGAGTCCCAGGGCTGCGTGCAACATGGACCCTCAGTTAGGAGGATGCAATTTGTCTCAATTGTTTTCATTATATATATTCACCTTTGGGGGGGGGGGTGATTTTGGAATGTTATTGCATTTTATGGTTGCGTTTGATGCTTGGCTACCCTAACTGGTGTATAGACCCCAGAGGGGTGGGATATAAATTTCATTAAAAATAAAACAATAATTGTTGTTGCTGTTTTTATTACTGTTACTGTTGCTTTTTTTGGGGGGGGGATCAAATATATGTTTTGGGAGGGGCTAAACGACGAATGGCATACCTGCTACACATTAGTATAATAAACGGCGAAGAAAAATCACCAGCAATTTTTCGCTTCATCCGTACAAATTTCAAAACGTCTGAAAGCGTCGTTTCAATTATTAATAACTTGTAAATATAGCCCTAAGGATTTTTTGTGTTAATATCAGCAATATCTGCAGAAATTAAAAGATGCCTGCCCCTTTACAGCTGCTCTTGCGAAAGATATAATTAATAGGGCATAACATCTCCAGCTGCAAGCTTCAGAGCTGCTTCTCAGTTGGAGCAATTATACACACACACACACACACACACAATTCTCTGCCCCCATTTTCTGAAGACTGATTTGTTCCCCGTTCTTGTTTTCGGCTCAGATCCATATATATATATCCCTCAGACATGCCTCCTCCTCCTTTTTATAGCACTCTCGATCTTTCTTCCGCTCATGCTTTTTTTTTTAGTTAACAGACCCCAGACTCAAATCCGGAATGTGCTCACTGAATCTATAAATTGCCCATTGTGTAGAAAATACATTTTTCCATAAAAATGATGGAGAGGAAAAACACAATGGCTTGCTCCAGTTATAGTGGAGTTTCCTTTTGAAAGTATTGAATTCCTTATTGCTTGAAAGCGGGGCGCGAGCCCGCCAGCTATTCAGTCTTGCGAGCCTCTACAATGGAATCGCACATAAAGTACTGAGAGAGCCATCTAGCCCCCACCAAAGGAGAACAAAAGTGAGGCAGACTTCTGCAGGTGGTTGTAAAACAGAGAAATATTTGACTTTTTGCAAAATGTTTCAATGCAGATGGTCAGTGATTCAGATTGGACTCTTGTCCTGTTCAGAGTTCATGGCTGGGCCTCACTCTGCCTTTCATTGCAGACGCTTCAGGTTGCATTTTTGGGGGGTTATGGACCACCAAAACCTGGAAGTACTGGAATAGGTTACTTCTGGGTTTCAGCAGCCGCGCATGCGCATAAGCGCTAAATCATGCTTTGTGCATGCGCAGAAGCGCCGAATTGCAACCCACATGTGCACAGACGCGGGTTGCAAACACTGAGGGTTGTGAACATGCATCCCACACAGATCACGTTCACAACCCAAGCGTCCACTGTATTATTATTATTATTATTATTATTATTATTATTATTATTATTATTCCACCCCCAACCCGGTTGGGTTTCCCCAGCCACTCTGGGCAGCTTACAGCATATCTAAAAACATCAAACGTTAAAAACCTATCAACACAGGGCTGCCTTCAGATGTCTTCTCAAAGTTGTGTAATTCTTTATCTCTACAGGGAGGGTGCCACTACCAAGAAGGCCCTCTGCCTCCATTATGGAATGCCTTTATTTACATAGGGCCATCAATAGGTAGTGAGCACTTCTAACTATCCCCATTAACCAAAGGGAATTCCACTTTTTTGGTCCCAGATGAATCATTATCCTTCCCCCCTTTTTTTCATTGTCAGATACTTTATTTACACAGTAATGTTAGTGCAAGTTAACTGTGTTTCAGGTTGTGGTAGTGTCAGGCACCTTGCTGAGACTGCACACACACAGGGGGGCACTGTTGCGGACTTTTGCATCTTCCTGGCTCTGCTCCTCCTCTTCCTTGCGTCTAATAATAATAATAATAATAATAATAATTTATTTAATTTATCCTCCGCCCATCTGGCTCTCAACTGGTGGCTCCCAGCAGAATATTAAAAACACGATAAAGCAACAAACATCAAAAACTTCCCTAAACATCAGATGTTTTCTAGAAGTCGGGTAGTTGTTTATTTCCTTGACACTTGATGGGAGGGCGTTCCATAGGGCAGGCGCCACTACCGAGAAGGCCCTCTGCCTGGTTCCCTGTAGCTTCACTTCTTGCAGTGAGGGAATCGCCAGAAGGCCTTTGGAGCTGGACCTCAGTGTCCAGTTGAACAATGGGGGTGGAGACGCTCCTTCAGGTATGCTGGGCCGAGGCCCTTTAGGGCTTTCAGAATCAGCACCTACACTTTGAATTGTGTTTGGAAACATACTGGGAAGAAGAGCTGCTGTTCAGTTGTGCAAATTCAGTGGTAGGAATCCTCTGGGATAGAGGCTGAAGATTCCTCTGTCTGGTCCCTAACAAAACATCAAGCATTAAACACTTCCCTAAAGAGGGCTGCCTTCAGATGGCTTCTAAAAGTCAGATAGTTGTTTATTTCCTTGACACTTGATGGGAGGCCATTTCACTGGGTGGGCGCCACTACCGAGAAGGCCCTTCCCTGGTATTATGAAAAAGCTTCCATAAAAATATTTTGTATGGAGGATATCTGAAGTAGTACAGTCTGAAAACATACCTTTACCTTTACCTCCTCAGTGAAAACTATGCCTTTGCACTGACATCTGGAATAAGAACAAGAAATCCAAGCCCATTTATCTCAGTCTTACTCAATGCCGGATTTACGTATAAGCTAAACAAGCTATAGCTTAGGGCCCCACTTTCTTGGCCCCCTCCCCCCAGAAAATGTCACTATTAATATACTACTTCTTGATTGTATTTCAGTTCAACAATTACTTTGATAAAATACATATTTTGTTATGTGCAAATGGCTTTAGATACCTATTAGGTCCATAATTTACCATATAGCATATATTCAACACAAAAAAACAGTGACAATTTGTTGTTGACAAAGGACAGCTGGACATATAAAGGGCCCCATTACATTCAGTAGCTTAGGGCCTCATCAAACCTAAATCCAGCCCTGGTCTTACTCATGAGTATTCATAATTGTAAAATGTTCAAATGAGGTAGGAGCTAGGCTTGATAGATAAAAAGGGAAATATATTAAGTTATAAAAGAAAGGGATATGGATTAGCTTTTTATATATATATAAAAAAACATTTTCAAAAGCAATGCACACGGTTTTTATTTCTTCCCCCAAATCTCATTACATGTCTTTCCTGTTTTCTTAACCAGACAACCGGTGGATATTTTCTGTTTACCTCCAGGCACCATTCACAGTGGAAAAGGCTATTCAGGCTTAAAAGTAAATCAATATATATCATGCCATCAGATAGGACCATGCAGTACACAGAAAAAGGAAGCTTACAAATGAAACAGATAAAAAGAGCCAGAGGTAAAAAGAAGCTAGACCCACAATTGATCAGAGGTCAGCGTTTGCCAGGCTGCATCTACATTCCCATTTAAAAGGAATTGGATCTCATCTTTTTGGGTCTTTTGACAACATCCTCCCATGCTATAGGCAGTTTTCATGCAAGTGATACTTGCACACTCAACAGCCCAATTGCTGAACCTGCCCCATAGCAATCTGAAAAGTAATATCTGAGGCTACAACATGCATAAATATTATTAGAATTTCTGGGTGACAATCCTTCATTAAACTAATGTCTTGCTAATAGCTGGGAATGATCTGCTGAGCCTCACCTGGCTGGCTTCCTGTCCTTTAAGACGTAACACATTTCAGCTTGTTATGGAGAGAGGATGAAAAAGGGTGTTGCGTGTCTAGACCCCCTCGTAAAGAATAAAACACACCGGACACAGATATTAGGTTAATGTTATTGGGTAAATTTTGTCCGCAACTTTATTGTTTACAGACTGTGAGCGGTATTGGCTTAGGCATTAAATGGACCCGACTATATCTATGTCTTGCTAATAGCTGGGAATGATCTGCTGAGCCTCACCTGACTGGCTTCCTGTCCTCCCCTACCTTTAAAATGTAACACATTCCAGCTTGTTGTGGAGAGAGGATGAAAAAGGGTGCTATTGGATTTTGCATCAGAGGCAGAAAGATCTGAGAAGTTGAGGCAGCTTTAACTAAAACTGACATTTGGACTGCGGTTGCTCTATTTGAATATCTAGCGCAGACTTCGGAACTGTGCAGGCTCATTTTAGGAGTGTACTTGTTCCCAATAATATCTGACTCATGGGAAGGTTTGCAAAAAATAAAATAAAATTTAAAAAAGGCTCAACAATGTTGGCCAAAAAACGAACAAACCACCACCTCAACAACTTTGCCACAGAAAGGTCAACAACTTTTGTGTCCAGATTTCCACACAATATTAAATAAATAAATAAATTGTTGTTTATACCCTGCCCATCTGGCTGGGTCTCCCCAGCCACTCTGGGCGGCTCCCAATATCTATAAAGCACAATCTTATTAAACGATCCACAAGTTAGTATAAATGTCGGGAGTGGTCACTGGTTTCCTGGAGTATTTGGTGAATAAAATAAATCAACAACATTCTCCTGCAAAGGTGTCTTAATTTGTGGGTCCATAGCACCAATGGGAAGGTGAGGAGGAGGTCCTCATTATATATATTCCACCTATGTGTTTAAGTTTGATAGGTTGGTAACTGAATTCTAGAGTTCTCTAGTAGTTCTCATGTGATTGGCTAACTTTGGTTACATGGGAGTGTAGAGTGACTCCATTTTATGTGAAGTAAGATGACTGTGCTTTAGAATCCACTGTGAACACTGCTAAGTTGAATAGAGTGTTTATAGGTGTGCTTCTTCTGTGCTTGAGAGAAAGAGAGCAAAGTTGCAGGAGAAGATGAAAGTGGAAATCTCTCACAGGAGCTGCAAGTCGTGGCCTGAGATACAGAAGGCTGAAAGTGCTAAGCTCTGGAAAGAGAGAAAAGTACAGTTGTTTGGAAGTTAGAAGAAGAGATTGTAAACCCGTGCTTGGAGAAGCATTTGATTACAAATATTACAGTATGCTTTAATTCATCTATAAGTTTCTGCAAGTAAAGTTTTTGAATGTTAAAGTCTAGATGTTGGTTTAAATTCTAAAGAAGATTCGTACCTTGGTTTTCGAACAGCCTGTTCTAGAACATTTTGTCTCCCGAACAATCAAAACCCGGAAGTGACTGTTCTGATTTTCGAACGTTCTTTTGGAAGCCAACCATCCGACGGGGTTTCCACAGCCAATCAGAAGCCGTGCTTTGGTTTTCAAATGCTTTGGAAGTCAAATTGACTTCCAGAATGGATTCCATTCGACTTCCAGAGTACGACTGTATATGATATGAGCTTCTTGGCTGTGTTTTTGCTACTCTGACTTCAACAGTCCTGTTATTCTTGCAGGACTAGAATCTGGCCCAGTGTTAAGACAGGGTAAAGGAAAAACACGATTCCTTAAGTATAAGAGAATGCAAATGTAGCAGCCAAGCATTTTGTATTTTTCTTTTCTGGCCTGCAAAACTGGCTATGTGCACCACATAGTTAATTCAGTCTCTCACTTCTTTATTAATCTTGTATGATTAGAAAGGAATAAATAGAAATCAGTGACTGTAGAGCTTTGTCTTAATGCTATGGATTGCATCGGCCTCGATATATAAACTTCCAGCGGATTATTTTATGATTAACATACCTGCTAGCAAAAGATGGTCCTAGTGATGCTCAATTTAACATAGGCAAAGAAAATAAAAGGTTGGATTTTTCAAGACAGTCCCAAGCTTAGAAGCAGTCTGGGGAAACCTGCTGTTTTAAAATGCAATTATATGCTCAGCTTGTATATTCAGGTCCCCACTGAAAAAGCTTAATTTGTGATTGTGCAACTGGTCGCAGGATGGCAGCCAGCGGGTGTCATCCTGTTTCCTTTATCATAAAAGAAAATTAAAGCTCTAATTTCAGTGCAGGTTGCATTTTGTGGCATTGGCGCTGAAGATCAGGGCATGGCAAAATTTTATACTCACATCGGACAAAAACCATACACAACACTAGTGGGTTCATGGGAGTTGTCATTATAGCTGCTTATACGGCCAACATGTGGCAAACCAGAATTTAAACGGAAATGTTTAAAAACGTTGCTTCTTTGTCCAGGTGCGTTTTTGGTTATGCTGGGATAATGACCAGAGGCGCCATCTTGTGCCTAAGATTGAGGGGGCAGGTGCATGTCTCCACCCCCATTATTGTACCCGGTCCAGCGTCGAGGGCCTTCTGGCGGTTCCCTCACTGTAAGAAGCCAAGTTACAGGGCACCAGGCAGAGGGCCTTCTCGGTAGTGGCGCCCACCCTGTGGAATGCCCTCCCACCAGATGTCAAAAAGAACAACAACTACCAGACTTTTAAAAGACATCTGAAGGCAGCCCTGTTTAGGGAAGCTTTTAATGTTGGATGAAATACTGTTTTTTAATATTTTGTTAGAGTGGCTGGGGAAGCCCAGCCAGATGGGCGGGGTATAAATAAATATTATTATTATTATTATTATTATTATTATTATTATTATTATTATTATTTTACAGATGTGTGATGTCATGCGCATAATGTGCTAACAATGTTGCATCACTGGGAGGAGGCCAAGCACGTAGACCAGGGCGGCACCGACTAAAGGACTAAACAACAACAATGATCCTGGAAGGTACAGGATTTAATGGATTTACCATGCAAAAGACTTTGTTTCTGCATCTGAGTATGGACCAGCCAAGACCAGTGCATCCCTATAGAAGGAAGAAGCCATTGCCAAAGAAGATAAAGGAGTTTGGCAAAACAAACTAATGAACTAATGTCCAGACACACCAGACAAACCTCACCCCCTGTAGTCTAAACCACTGAGCCTAGGGCTTGCCGATGGGAAGGTCGGTGGTTTGAACGGGGTGAGCTCCCATTGCTCGGTCCCAGCTCCTGCCAACCTAGCAGTTCGAAAGCACATCAAAGTGCAAGTAGATAAATAGGTACCACTCTGGTGGGAAGGTAGACAGCGTTTCCGTGTGCTGCTCTGGTTTCGCCAGAAGCAGTTTAGCCATGCTGGCTACATGACCCCGAAACTGTCTGTGGACAAATGCCGGCTCCCTCGGCCTAAAAACAAGATGAGTGCCGCAACCCCAGAGTCGTTCACGACTGGACTTAACTGTCAGGGGTCCTTTACCTTTACATTTACCTTCTTTAAAAAATGGGGGAAATGTTGAGGCATAATCAGTAAGCTTTGTGTATTGATTTCTACATTAGTTGAACTTTTAAAGGTCACTTGTAATAATACGTATAAGGTTTTAAAATTGGATAGTTAAGAGTATAAGATTCTGTGGAACGTGTATAAATAAGTAAAAAAAATGGAACTAGGAGGGGGAGTTGGAGGGAAGTCAATTAAGATGTATGATTTTGATTATGATGGTTTTTTAAATTGGGTTTTTTATCATAAGATTAATAAATTGTATAAAAAAAATAGTTGGGCCCTTACTTCTAAGTAAATGAAATTACCTAAGAACAGGCTATAAAAGGGAAAATGGAATGGCTATAAGAGCATTAGAATTTCCTTTGGCTAGAAAACATAAACGTTGGGAGCAGTGAGTGACAGCAGCACCATCAGTAGCAGATTCATTAAAAACAGCAAAAATTTCGTGAGCTAACAATTCCCACCATTCACATGTTAAAGACATTAACCCAGGTGGTGCACTATAAACTCAGTAATCACTTTCACATGCTACGTTACAATAAGTATAAAAGTCAACAACTTCCATTGACTTCTTAAATGCTTCGCAGGCTGTACAGAAACAAAAATATAGCTCAGGAAAAGCAATCTTCCCCTTTTCTCTGCATTCCACCACCCTACCCTACCCGCAACATAACAATTTAACATGTGGCAATGTCCCTATGAATGAGCCACACATTCTCAGGTTGCTTCCATCACACGAATAAAACAAGAGCCACTTTCCCTAAGTTTTGTGCAAAAATTCGAGGAAGGATTTGCTGCATCGAAACTGGTTGAACCAGTCACTTCCTCCTAAACTCTTGGTGCTTCTAACTTGTGTAACCCTCCTCATGACTTGGGGAATGTAGTAGGGTACTTCTTCCTCAAGAAAATTTCTAAGATTATCTGGACATCCTATATTTCACATAAACTGGGTCTCTCTCTCTCTCTTTCTCTCTCTCTCTCAAATCACTTTTGATCATGGTAACTTTGCAAAATAAATGGGAGAACTTCATAAATCAGCAGTGAGAGTTCTAAAAAGTAACATAATACCCATTCAGTTATGAAAAGGCATCTTCCCAGTTCTTCATAATTTCAAAGTTCTATTATTGTAAACTATAACAAAATTATACTTGTCATTACTGGAACGCTACATTAACCGGGACATAAAGAGCTTTTAATTGGTATTTAAGAGGTGCTTCTGTACAGAGAAAGAAAAGCTCCCATCAGTGTACATCTTATGACTGCTACTACTTGACGTTATGTTACAGTACATTACATATGTTGAAAGATGTGATCTGTAGCAGATAAGAGAGAGGAAGGAAAGTTTGGTGGTTCCAAATTTAAAATGACAACCAGAAACAAATACACAGTTGCGCGGGGAAAGCTGTTAATTAAGACAAGCATTGGCATGTCCAAAGCTTTCTTAGCCATAATTCCGAGGCCCAAAACATACCAGCAGCAAGCAGCTGTGTGGAGCTCTGAATGTGTAGTTGGCTGCTCTGCCCTGTGACATATATGAGTTCCACCACAACATCACAAGCAATCGGGGGCGACCCGTCCCATTGTCGGAATCTCCACTCGGCCAAGCTGATAAAGGCTCATTTTCCTCCGGCTGAGCCTTCGGAATCGCCTCCCGACGTATAACGACCTCGAGCCTTTGATGAGGCTCCAAGGCACATTCTCCAATACAGCAGAGTATCCAGCACAGGGAAGAGACGAGAGGTTTGGCTACATGCTATGCTTTATTTCTAAGCTACACAGAGAGCAAGGAAAAATACATCCTCCCTCTATGGAAGCAGAGAGCAACTGAAACAAAGGAACAAAGGAAGCAGGAAACCAGTAACGTCACATCCGTCTCTAGTCTCCCGTGAGACTTCCAATAGCCTGGACTGTCTCTGGAATGTAAACAGAGTCCTGTGACTCCAAGCAGCTGCACAGTGATAAGAACAGAAACTAACACCCATCTCGCCACCTGAGGCAAAATGGGAATTGCCACCCCCAGCCTGCCGCACCCCACTTAAGCCGCTGCAACCTGGCTCTCGCAGAAGTTGGCAGGAGCTGGGGTGCTCCTGAAAGTGTTTCTGTTTGCTCGGCTTCTTCACCTGGGAGTGGAGAAGATGTGTGGTGATGTCCTGTGCTGAGGTGCCTCCCTCTCAGTGATGGAAGTAGCGAGGCAGTCAAAATGTTGCCTCTTGCACTTCCACTGCCCGAGACGGAAGGGTGCTTCAGCTCACGCAATGTGCTGGCCGGCTCTGCAGCACAATCCACCAACATGAACCAATGTGAATTTGCCTTACCTTTACCTTGCCAGCTGCAATCATGGCTGCTTTTACACTGACATGAAGATACAGTGGTACCTCGGGTTACATACACTTCAGGTTACATACGCTTCAGGTTACAGACTCCGCTAACCCAGAAATAGTACCTCAGGTTAAGAACTTTGCTTCAGGATGAGAACAGAATCATAGAATCATAGAATCATAGAGTTGGAAGAGACCACAAGGGCCATCGAGTCCAACCCCCTGCCAAGCAGGAAACACCATCAGAGCACTCCTGACATATGGTTGTCAAGCCTCTGCTTAAAGACCTCCAAAGAAGGAGACTCCACCACACTCCTTGGCAGCAAATTCCACTGTCGAACAGCTCTTACTGTCAGGAAGTTCTTCCTAATGTTTAGGTGGAATCTTCTTTCTTGTAGTTTGGATCCATTGCTCCGTGTCCGCTTCTCTGGAGCAGCAGAAAACAACCTTTCTCCCTCCTCTATGTGACATCCTTTTATATATTTGATCATGGTTATCATATCACCCCTTAACCTCCTCTTCTCCAGGCTAAACATGCCCAGCTCCCTTAGCTGTTCCTCATAAGGCATCGTTTCCAGGCCTTTGACAATTTTGGTTGCCCTCCTCTGGACATGCTCAGAAATCATGCTCTGGTGGCGCAGCGGCAATGGGAGGCCCCATTAGCTAAAGTGGTGCTTCAGGTGAAGAACAGACCTCCAGAACGAATTAAGTACTTGACCCGAGGTACCACTGTATTGCTAATGCTAGCTGGTTGCAGATCTTCGCTTCAGATCTAGATATCGGAGAGAAAGGTAGTGCGGTTTGTCGAACAGAATATCTGCCAAATTATGGCATTCAGCTATGAAGTCCACGGCATCCTCATGGCCAAAAACTGTCTCACAGTATTGGTGTTAAGGTATAATGTTTGTCTAGAGGTGGGTAGGGAGGTCAAAGAATTCAAGTAGCAATTGGATAGGAAATTTCCCACAATTCACATGTTCGTCTATAGTTATGAATGGAAATCAAGCATGCCTATTCAAATGGTATTTGCAATTGTTGTTTTTTTCAGCCTGCAAATTATATTTTCTGCATTGTTTTCAACATTTCTCTTTCTCTGAATGGCATTGGAATTATCTGCATAGCTAATTATGTTTGCTCCAGCCATAGCGGATAGCAAGATAAATCATGCAGGTTTTAGTGGAAGCTGAACTGTAGCAGAATGGACACAGTGCTGGTTGTGATGAACAGAGGATGGAATTGATATTGCTGCCACCTCATATCTATAAACATCTACTCTGTAGCCTACAGACTTTAGCTATTTTCAGGTGGAATTCAGTTAAAGGTAAAGGGACCCCTGACCATTAGGTCCAGTCGTGACTGACTCTGGGGTTGCGGCGCTCATCTCGCTTTATTGGCTGAGGGAGCCGGCGTACAGCTTCCGGGTCATGTGGCCAGCATGACTAAGCCACTTCTGGCGAACCAGAGCAGCACACGGAAACGCTGTTTACCTTCCCGCCGGAGCCATACATATGTATCTACTTGTACTCTGACGTGCTTTTGAACTGCTAGGTTGGCAGGAGCAGGGACCGAGCAACAGGAGCTCACCCCGTCGCAGGGATTCAAACCGCCGACCTTCTGATCAGCAACTCCTAGGCTCTGTGGTTTAAATTCAGGTTGTGCAATTAGAGCAGATTGGGATGTCTTGGACAACAAACCTGCTACCTCAAAAGATCAGACTTTTTGTGATGAGGCAAAAAGAGAACAAAATGTACTGGAAAGGGTGGGATAACACTTGCTTTGATGAAACGTCATCTAACTTCCCTGCAAGCAACTCAGAATGATTGCACTTAAATAATCAGCATTGTCTGCATCACCCTGCAAAGAAATCAGGATGAATGCTCAATGAACAGGTCATCTGGAAGCTCCCTGACTCAAGTTTATTGGCAGAAAAGCAGAATTAAAATGTAATGCATAATAGTTCTATCCTGGTCCTCTCCCTGGCATGCTAATATTCTACAGCTGGTAATTTCCACCCCCTTTTTGGGGCAGTATTCAAATGCGCAATTCAGGAAAGGTTTCACTGCACAATGAGCTGTTTTGTCTGAAAGTGGAAAGCCTGTAGTTTCAAAGGAAATCATTCCCGGTGTGGTTCTTTCCTACCTTATCATTCTGCTCACTTGTCAAATATTTCCAATGAACTACACATGCAATCTCTGGCCTCTTCAGATATTACTTTTCAGTTCAATTGCTCTTCGGGCAATTAAAGGTGACTCTCCACCCACCACCCAGGATATCAGTAGTAATGGATGATAACGCTCACTTCAAAAGCATCCTGCAAAATTTCTATGTGCCATTCAGCATCTCGTTGCCTTGCCCTTTGCATGCAGCATTGGGGCAACCCTGCCAGTTTACAGAATTGTCACTGATAATGCTTTTTATAAACCAGTTACGGATGCTCTGTCTCTTGGCACACAGCAGTTGTGTTCAAAGCTGGGAAGACAATTACGGCCCACCAATGAGAGTTCTGAGAGCAGAGCAGTCAGCTACCATTTAAAAAACTTATGCAGGACAAATCAAAGTCCACTGGAACAAAGATGCAGATGGATTTATTTAATCAGTCTTCCGCAGCTGAAATGCCCCAGCCATTTGTCTTGTGCCTTGACTTCTTAATTTAACGACTCTTTGGATTCCACTTTCCCATGCTTATGTCCTTATTTGCACTTTTACAAAGCAATGTTATTGGGGGGGGGGGGCAGAGGCAGAAGACCCAAAACTTTTAAAGCCTTGTTGGCTGCACAGAAGCAGGACAGAATTTCAAGTTGAGGGGAAGCAATTTTTCCTCAATTCTGGTTTTTGAAATTCTCTTTTCCACAAAAAGTGGATGTGCTGCGGAAATTCCCCTCCATACCCCTCCATTCCCCTCCCTACCAGATACCAGTGCTGGATTTACGTATAAGCTAAACAAGCTATAGCTTAGGGTCCCACTCTCTTGGGCCCCCCAAAAAAAATTAAAGGAAGAAACCAGCGGATGTACATTTCCAAAATATAAG
This sequence comes from Podarcis tiliguerta, assembly GCF_965153285.1. Lineage (NCBI taxonomy): Eukaryota > Metazoa > Chordata > Lepidosauria > Squamata > Lacertidae > Podarcis > Podarcis tiliguerta. The sequence continues at coordinate 15,968,109 of NC_139534.1, read as the reverse complement.
ATAAAAAACAAATAAAATAAAACCTACATACAGCAACAGTGTTTTGTGTTGTGTAGGCTCTTATGATGTAAGTCATGGGCCCCACCCGCTATCCTGCTCCCTAAAATATCACTGGTTTGCTCATTTCTATATATAGGGTGCCTACATTCTGCACATGCAAATGGCTTTAGAGACCTATTAGGTCCATAAATTACCATATAGCATATATTGAACACACACAAAAACAGGGACAATTTGTTGTTGACAAAGGACAGCTGGACATATAAAGGGCCCCATTACCTTCAGTAGCTTAGGGCCTCATCAGATGTTTTGTTTCGTGTATATATAGGTCCCGTTTGTAATTGCATATGATATGATATATATATATATATATATATATATTGTCACCCTGTGCTCCTTTACTTCCAAGTAACATCTTTCATATATACGCCATCCTAAATGGAAGTGATCAAAACTTTTAGGACTCTTTTTCCAAACATTAATAACCAAAGTCATCAGATATATACACAAAGATATATATACACAAAACAAAACATCTGATGAGGCCCTAAGCTACTGAAGGTAATGGGGCCCTATATATATATATCACACCACCACCCTGCACAAATAAACTCCGTAGCCAAGACTCTCATCTCCAGAACCAAACGCCTGGCTGACGAAGACCACTTGACAACTGAGTTACAGAATCTCTCAAATGTGTTAATTGCCAATGGATACCAGCAAAACAGGGTTACGAAGCTAATCCAAAAAGAAACACCCCCCAAAAACCAAGACACAGAAGAAAACAATGGCATAGCCCTCCTTCCTTATATCAAGGGCACTACAGATAAAATTAGCAAAATCCTCCATAAACACAATATCAAAACAGCCTTTTGCACCAACCAAAAAATAGCCAATATCCTCAGAAACCCCAAGGATAAAATTCAGTTGGAAAACCAAGGGGTCTATGAAATACCCTGCAAAGTCTGCCCAGCCACGTACATTGGACAAACAAACAGACGAATAAATGCACGGATCGCAGAACACAAGAATGCCGTCAAAAAAGAAGAAAAAACTTCCTCTCTTTTCCAACACATGAAAGAAACAGGACACGAAATTAATTTTGCAGATTCCAAATTGCTCTTTAACATGGAACATCACCACAAGAGAATAATCATGGAAGCCATCGAGATAGAGAAACACCCTCACAACATGAACAAGCGTGACGACACATCCCGCTTGCCAGACATCTGGAAATTAGCCCTCCCCACAAAATCTGACACCAGATCCAGAGGCACACAGAACGCCATCACCAATCAACCACACCAGACCCAAACCCAGACCCTCTCCACAGATAAATTACAGACACCACCCAGTAGCCAAACCAGGGTGGCACCTCCGGATGCTGCACCCCCCTGCAATCCCTACACAGATCTGGCTGGCACAGGCCACAAAACCACAGCTCGCCCCCATACACGAAGCCAAGCCAGAGCACAACCAAGTGCAGTACAGCCATCTTCTCAGAAAAACTCTTCACAAAGTTCAAGAGTTCAAGACACGAAGGCTTTAGCAACTAATCCACACCTAATGACCCACCTAAGTGGGATTCAGGAAATCACTCAAGAAATCACTCAAGATATCCCTCAAGTAATTAAGGAACAAAAGAAGAAAAGGCACACTAGCCTAGGAACCTCCTCTCTGCCCAGAACATTGGAGGCTATACACCACACCTCCTCAACAGTATTTATAGGAACTCAAACACTGAGATCCTGCTCTGTTCCAGTAACAAGAAGCCGAAAGCACCAGCCTGAAGATGACGAGTGAGACCTCGTCGAAACGTCGCCTAGACACCCCAACTTTTACACGGGAAGACACCCGAGGACACCAAAACCTGCATTCCTGTACCCGTGAAAATCTACGAAAGCATATATATATATATATATATATATATACACACACACACACACACACACACACACACACACACACACACACAAAACAAAGCACAAATACAGCTATTATATAAAAATACAAATTAAAACACTGGAAATAGTGGTCATTGACAACATTGATTTTATCCAAAAAGAAGAGTAAAAGCCCAATTGCAAGACAGCTGTGTTATCCTATGCAGTTGATAGCCTTGTAAGAGAAGAGAGCGTTTAGAAGCAAGTTAATTTACTGTAAACCTTTCCTCTCCCTTTTTTGATGCTGAGTTTTGAAGCATCGTCTGACTGATGAAGTAGTATGGGGAGCTAAGCTGTGTAGAGTTCCTTTTCTGCCAAGTGGCTTATTCCCTGCAGCTGACAAGTCTCTGAGACTGTCACTCCCCACCCCACCCCCTCTGCTTTCTAAATCCTCAAAAGGAATGCCTCATTATAGCTCCCACTTAAAGTTTAGTGCCAGTTGTCAGAGGTGAAAGCTCATTGTCATAGCTGGTTATTTATATGGCAACCTGGCCCTGTTAGTCATTGCTGCTCCTGATACAGTAAGTCTCATCAGTTGCTCCTGTGATCACTCATGACAGATTTGCAGTTACATTGAAAATGATTTACCCGACACATGATTGTGGGAATATGACACTTCCAATTTTTTCCTCTCCCTTTGTCATCCATCACCATGTTTAAGACAATTTGCCAATGTAGGTAACATTCTCGGAGGCAGTAATTGCCAGCTCTGGGTAATGTTAACACCAAAACAAAATACAGGCTTCACTACAGAAAAAAAAAGAGGAAATGACTTTTAATAGGTCCCGTTTGTAATTGCATATGATTTTTCCAAACTTTAATAACCAAAGTCATTGTTCCTACCGCTTTTTCTACCTGCCTTACCCCACCCATCAGGCCTAGGAACCTTTCTCAGATCATGGACTCAACTATACAGCTGCAAATATAGCGTTTCAAGCGTGTTTTAACTGCATTATACAAATGTGACACTAGATGGCGATGGTGAGCTTATGACAAATTCAATATATATATAAAATTAAACATTTTCATAGCATTTTTTATGTGTCTAGATTCCACCCATTAGATTAAGAACAGCAGAGGCAGCTGGGAAGAGAGAAGAGGAGTTCAGGGACTGTGTGTGTGTGTGTTGTGTGTTCTGTTTTTCAGTTTGATCCTTTTACCTGGTTTCATATGTTTTGTTGTATTCTATGCATTGTGACGGGCTCTTATTTATATTGATTATGGTTTAGTATATTGTAATTGTTAAGTGTCAACTGTTTAATTGGTATTTAATTTGCTGTTTACTATCATATTCTAATGTATTATTGAACATTGCTTTATCTGATATAAGCAGCTTATTTTAAAGTTATGTTTTTATTACGACTTTTTGTATTGGATCAGATTGTTACCAGGTGTAACAATTTCACGCAGAATATGAAATTCTTCCGCCATCATTCGGATGGACAATCGCCGATCCCACATTAATAACTCACTGACTCTATCAACATTTGCCGCCGTTCAGCTCGTTGACGGTCTGCCAGACTGAAGCTTGTCTTTGATGGTTTGCCACCCTTCCCAGAAGCACTTAAACACTCATAAACTTTCTCTTGAGTAACAACTTCATCACCATACAAAAATTAAGCATTTTGTGGGTTTCCGATGTCAACTGTATGTTTGAATATTTCTCGCTATCCGGTTTCTGTGACCATTCACTGAACTTTCTGGTTACACATTGTAGAAATATATTGGTGTTTTGCATCTTTGACCTGTTGCAGGACCTTAGCCAGACCTTAGCAGAGCATACGCAGAGTTCCAGAAAGCAATCAGTTGCAGGCAGGAGGGACGAAGCAGGAACAAGACGCTGCTACCAGTAGCTTGTTTACTTAGAGGTGTTTATTATTTACAGCAGACTCTGCAAGTTACTGGGATGCGGTTAAACCACAGAGCCTAGGACTTGCCAATCAGAAGGTCAGCAGTTCGAATCCCCACAACGGGGTGAGCTCCCGTTGCTCGGTCCCTGCTCCTGCCAACCTAGCAGTTCAAAAGCACATCAAAGTGCAAGTAGATAAATAGGTACCGCTCCAGTGGGAAGGTAAACGGCATTTCCGTGCCCTGCTCTGGTTCACCAAAAGCGGCTTAGTCATGCTGGCCACATGACCCGGAAGCTGTACGCCGGCTCCCTTGGCCAATAAAGCAAGATGAGCGCCGCAACCCCAGAGTTGGTCACGACTGGACCTAATGATCAGGGGTCCCTTTACCTTTACCTACAAGTTACTGTCTACAAGAACAGAATAGATACGGATCTTAACTAGCTCTCTCTTAAGAAACTCCAAACGACTCTCAGAACACCACACTGACCAAATACACACATTCCAGTCAGTAAGGTTATAAATCATTATTCCTGTGTGAGATTTCAACCAATGGTAAAGCTGCTTCTAGATAACTCCTCTCTGTTCAGTCATCCTTGGCTGTTGGCCAACTCTTAATTGACTCTGTAGGAAGCTGCACAGAATTGCACGTACAGTGGTACCTCGGGTTACATACGCTTCAGGTTACATACGCTTCAGGTTACAGACTCCGGTAACCCAGAAATAGTGCTTCAGGTTAAGAACTTTGCTTCTGGATGAGAACAGAAATCGTGCTCCGGCGGCCCCATTAGCTAAAGGAGGCCCCATTAGCTAAAGAGGTGCTTCAGGTTAAGAACAGTTTCAGGTTAAGTAGGGACCTCCAGAATGAATTAAGGACTTAACCTGAGGTACCACTGTAGTAAAAAAAACCCAACAAAATATAAGCTCTGGCCATACGTGTAACACCTCCCCCCCCCCCATACACCCATTTTGGGACAGCAACCAACGTCCAGAGATTTTTTGCAAAGCAGCCTCGCCCACAAGGCAGGGTGCAGTGCCCATCTCAGGTGGCAGAATTGCAAGAAGTGATGTTGTGCCCACTCCACCACTTCCACCACCTGTGAGAAGGAGGTTTTCTGGTGCGTTGCTGCTTATCTTCTTCACCCCCAGGGAGAAGCCAAGCAACACTTGGCTCCTACCAAGTTTGATGAGAGCCAAGGTGTTCCCGTGTGCCATGCTGCCAGTCGGCTCTCTCCTCACCCCTGGGGGAAGCTGATTGGCAACACTTGGAGCAGTGCCCCAGCTCCCATCAAAAACTGGAACAAGGCAATTGAGAGTGGTATGGTGGCGGAGGGGACAGGAAGCAGTAATTCCTGTTTTGCCTCAGGTGGCAAAATAGGATGGGCCGCCCCTGCTTTTCTGAAAACAGCCACTACTTTTCACCCAGGTTTATCTGAAACTATAACCCCTCAGCGCTGAGGATTAATTTTGGCAACTACTATTGAACATTTGTTTGGGGTGAGTAAGAAAAAAAGTTGCTCCCAAATGAGGTGACATGAGATTCAGTGTTTTGCCTTGTATGCAGATGGGTGCATCGCAAACTGAAAGAAATCATTAGCCTACAATGTTTTATCAGCTAGTAGAAGATTTTAATGGAAGAGCTACATGTCAAGCCGATATGGAATCAGACCCTGAGGATTTAGAGACTCGCAGAAATGGAAATAAGGGAAAGCAAGTAGATAAGATTGCTTGCCATCTGTCAAAACTTGTAGGATAAAAATTAGAAAGGAAAAGAAATGAAATGAGATTTTGTTTTTTTCAGCCAGTGGGACTAACCTGAATAAGACCAGCAATGCTGATGTTGATGGGCAAGCTGGATGCAAATGAAAAAGATTTCCTGGAGGTTTTTGAATTGTCAAATCCCTGGCGCTTAACACAACCTGGGTGGGAGGCATTCAGACCTTCAGTGAGAGTGTGATAAAAGTACTGAACAGCGCATGAAAATATTTAGATGCATACAGTTGACTTTTGCAAAGGTCTGAATGGATTAAGAAAATCTATAACCAGAATGTTCCAGTCCTGAGAAACTTTAAAAGTCAAATCGCTGAGATCGGGACAGCCTGAGCTACAGGTCTTGCCAATGCAAAACAACAGCCCAACCCTCCACAATACCATAGTTCCAGTTTAGGAAGTAATTTCCTGCTCTTGGTTCTCCAGTTCAGGCCATTCGCTAAGCCCATAGCTTTCTAGAAGAGGAAATGATCTGCATACAGAAAGTCCCAAATTAATTCCATGGCAACACCATTTAAAATTGGATGCATCTAAATTCATATATAAAGCAATCTGATTTACACCTCTGGAACTAAGGTAAGGTAAAGGGCTCCTGGGCGCTTAAGTCCAGTCAAAGGTGACTATGGGGTTGCAGTGCTCATCTTGCTTTCAGGCCAAGGAAGCCGGCATTTGTCCACAGACAGCTTTTCCAGGTCATGTGGTCGGCATGACTAAATTGCTTCTGGCACAGTGGGACACTGTGATGAGTGCCAGAGTGCACGGAAACACCGTTTACCTTCCTGCCAGAGCGGTACCTATTTATCTACTTGCACTGGCATGCTTTCGAACTGCTAGGTTGGCAGGAGCTGGGACAGAGCAATGGGAGCTCACCCCGTCATGGGGATTTGAACCACTGATTTCTGATCAGCAAGCCCAAGAGGCTCAGTGGTTTAGACCACAGCGCCACCCGCATCCCTATCTCTTTACCTTTACCTTTACTAAGGTGCACATCAGGACACAGCAATCAATAGGATTTCACATTCTCTTAAAGTTGTACCAATCTTTTGCCAGTTCAAACCTATCAAAACATGCATATAATATGCATTTCTTGAGGCAATGCAAATTAAAGTACTTGTTTTGAGAGAAAGCACACATTTAAATGAACATACACAGATATATATACTGAGCCACCCTGGTTCAAAGACGAAGGCTAGTATCCAGATTACTGTCTCATCCTTGCTCATACATGCCTAACATTATGTTGGGGAGAGGCTGGCTTTGTCACTGCTCAGGTTCGGGTGATGGTGAGCCAGCCAGGTGCTTCTCCCACCAACCAACCTGGCAGGACTGGCTTGAGGAAGCTCCTATCACGTGATTTGCAAGTGGGAAGAGTGCTGCTTTCCCATAGCATCTGGTCAGCTTCTGTTTTGGACAGTGGCAGAGCACCAGGTGTGCATGCAAAGGTCCAAGATCCAATCCCAGGCACCTATGGGTGGAGCTGGTAGAGAGCCTTGTCCTGCAAATTCAGTATGGACAATACTGAACTAGATGGTCACCACTTGGTATAAGGCAGCTTCCAACACATGGGTGTTTTGTCTGATCTTACTGTCTTATTCATGATAGCCAAAGTACTCCCTCTTTCCCCTTTCAAACCACAGGGTGTGTCAGGAGTCCAGGTTCCCAGCTTGATAACACAGTGAGTGTAGGAGGATTTATTGCAAAAACAAACAGATAGCTCCAGACGGCTCTGACAAAGCCTCCAGCATCATTACTCAAGATGACCCTGCTGAAGATACCTTCCGGCCACGACAGAAGATATTGAACTTACAACTCTTACGTCTCTCATTTTGCTTCCTATCTGGCAGCCCTCCCATTCACCTACTCTTTGGACTTAGTGGGTCAGCTCCAACATCTTCTTGTTCTGAGAGGCTGAGTCTATTCGTGCCTAATTGTGCTTTCTGCAAGCTTTGGCTGTGTTCCAACCTGTTCTCAGCTACTGCCTTATATGTCAGCCTGTCAAGATCAGGAAGAGCCAAAGTCTGCAGCTGCCGGCTCTCCCCTGCCTGCCTAACATCTAAGCCTCTCTGTTCCTGGCTGCTTTCTGCAGTTGGCTGCAAACCTTTGCCTGGAGCTGGCTCATTCCTGACATGGTACATGCCAGCTGTGATCATCAGCAAGGCAGCTTAACCAGCCTGTTACCCAGGGCCACGTACCCAGGTGAAATAAGCTTAAAGTGAGCAATGCATTGTGAAGCTGCGTACATGAATTGATTTCCCTTGCTGGCTTTCATCTATCATTCCTGTTCCCAACGTGGTTGGACATAGACCTGGATGCAACTCTAGCTGTGCATCAGAACTGATAGCCCCTGATGCATATCCCTCTCATTGAAAGATGCATCCAGCCAGTTTGGTAGGGCCCAAGAGACAGTTGCAGGACGAGTCTTCATTGTGATGCTCCCTTGCATCCGCACACAGATCAAATCTGCTGTAAGGCAACCATTCAACTACTTCTTACGGCATGGAACAATAAGAAAAAAAGGAGCAACTTTGTGTTTCTTTCTGATAAAGGACTAGTACTTAATCTAACTGTAATTTATGAGATTCACAATGAATCTGCTTTCCATCTCCAAAGTACCAGTATATCTCGACTATCTTCACACTCCCAATTTCTTTTGACATTTCGGGTAGATTTGTGACCTTTTTGTTCATCTGTAGATGGTCCCTTGCTGGTACTATCACTGTTCAGCCATACCAGATATATGCAGCCTGCGTTCTGCTTGACATATTCATCTGCTGTTTCTTCTCCTTCTCGCTGAGCAGTTTTGTTTGAATGAGCATCCCGGTCTAGAAATGCAAGGGTTATCCTTCTTCCTGGAAACACTGAGCAATAACATTCTTCCCTATGTAAACAAGAAACAACAACAGCAAAAAAAAAAGAAACAAAAAAACGCAAGGAATGCTGGTGCCTGAATATAAAAAATTGCAAAGTGCCCTGCTGAAAAACCTAAGGTAGTTTATGCGCTTGAAAGGGTTGGACAGAAGGCAGAATATCACCAGCTGCAGCTTGTCTTATGAATACAACAGTATAGAAAAAAAGAGTTCTCAGGTGAAATTCTGTCTTCTATACGACAAAAGCATAGGTGCCTTCTTAGCTGAAGCCATGATTCCATTATAAGAGTACCTGGTCAGCTTTTGACATGAGGAGAGCTGTTGAAAGAGTCACACAGGTAGAATTTTGTGTGGCTCTTTTTGATTGTGTCTCAACTCTCAGCTTTGGGAAAGGGGTTTCATGAGCATATTTTGAGGGATTGTGTGTTCACCCCTTATTATTGTGTCCCTTAGAAATGTTTTGTTTGCAAACCTAGGCTCATTTATCTGGGAGTCAGTCCCACTGAACTCAACAAGACTTACATCTGAGTAGCCATGAGTATAGGGTCACATAATCTGTTAGATCTGTGAGGTTCAGGTTTACAGTTTTGCAGGTATTCCTTAAGGAGAATCTAGGTTGCTAGGATTCTTTACGCACAAAAAAGGAATAAACCAGAAGCTCCCACCAAAGAAGAATGGGTAAGTGATGGACTGGCATGGTAAAGAACCCAAATAAGAGAACCTAATGGCAAAGGTTTGTGGAAGAATCAAAGCCTTTTTCGAACTATTTAAGGAAATGTTATTGTATGATGAATACGCAAGCACGATTTGAACTATGAGCAACAGGGAAAAAAAATAAAGATCACCCTCAGAGACACTGCCCAACCTTCTGAAGACCAAAGGTAAAAATGAGCAGGGTCTTTTTGGGTTGGCCCCTCTCTCTGGAACAACCACCTGGCCCGTTCCAGTAGTAGTAGGGGATTTGAGCCTCATAACCCTATTCAATGCAGTGTCCAGGACGACCTTCATTTCATGTAGGCTCTAGGATTGATTTGGCTCTCTGGAAGATGTGACTCGTGGTTGTATACAAGGCTGCAAGTTGTCCTCCTCTACTCGTTTCCTCCAAGCAAAGTTGGAATCAGGCCCGCATACTTAGCTGCAATGCAAATGAATAACAATAATTGAGATGATTCTCTCCTCAACACAACTGACTGTTTCCATCACTGCAATGGTGCCCGGTTGATGCAAGAGAAGCTGAACCAGCATTCATGGGAATAGCTTGGTTTCTGAAGGCTAATTAATTTGGCGTAGCTGTTCTTGCTGTCTTTCACACACTCCGTTATCAAAACTTTTGTTATCTACACAGAAACACTGAGCTTCAGTTCGGGTCCTGCATATTTTGTATGCAAAACCTCTCCTTTTCCACGGGCTTGTTGGAAGCTATGGGATGAGCCAGCCACAAAGTTAAGCACATTTAATTCCTATTGATTTCAGCAGATGAGTGCAATAAGCCTCTTCTACTGAAAACAATATAACTTGAGAGTGCATAACTTTAGCTGGATTTTGTGACCATTATTTCACCTCACTGGGACCTGTGATTCTTGCCCATCTTTTTTTTTTGGGGGGGGGGGAACCCATAGTTTGGTGATAGGTGTATAAGATTCCAAGTTCCAAACATCTCACAGGGAATCCTATGCATGTCAACTTATAATTCCAATAACTCAAATCAATGGGATATACTCTCACATACATGTGACGTATCTGATAGCTCGGTCCCATCATAGGTGTCCAATGAGTAGGGGTGATGGCAACTGGAGTCCAATAACATGCGGGTGTCAGGATGCTGTCAGTGGCTTCTGGCTGGTTGCCCAGGAAATACAGTGGTACCTCGGGTTACATACGCTTCAGGTTACATATGCTTCAGGTTACAGACTCCGGTAACCCAGAAATATTACCTCGGGTTAAGAACTTTGCTTCAGGATGAGAACAGAAATCGTGCTCCGGCGGCACGGTGGTAGCAGGAGGCCCCATTAGCTAAAGTGGTGCTTCAGGTTAAGAAAAGTTTCAGGTTAAGAACGGACCTCCGGAATGAATTAAGTACTTAAACTGAGGTACCACTGTAATAAAGACAAGGAAAAGTTTCTTACAGTCTTTTTTATTTCTATCTTTACAGAGAGAGGCTGTAGAACCTAGCCTCTTGAATACAGTGGTACCTCGGGTTACAGACGCTTCAGGTTACAGACTCCGCTAACCCAGAAATAGTACCTCAGGTTAAGAACTTTGCTTCAGGATGAGAACAGAAATCGTGGGCCGGTGCTGCAGCGGCATCTGGAGGCCCCATTAGCTAAAGTGGTACCTCAGGTTGAGAACAGTTTCAGGTTAAGAACGGACCTCCGGAATTAATTAAGTTCTTAACTCGAGGTACCACTGTAATGGCATTGTCCCAAGTGAATCTCCACCCTCCTCCCACTTCCGCATTCATCATCATCATCTCCTCTATGGGTACCGCTAACTGCCCTCTGTCTTGGAGCTTTTTGCTCTCCTACTTCTAAGGCTCACCAGGTTCTGAGAGATGGTGGGTCTGGAATACTTTCTAAAGACACCACACCATGTCAGCCAGGTGTTGCTCTGGCTCTCCCATGTTTCCCCAACTTTCCCCTTCATCTGCCTCTGAGCTGTGACCTCCCTCCACTCCCTGTTGTAAATCTATACTATCTTCCTCTTCCTCCTCCCTGGAAGGGTCAGGATGGGGAGGCGGTCTCCACCATTCCTCCTCTGCCCATCCCTGACAGTGGGAGTCTACAGGTTCTCCATCCCTGGTCTACACACAAGGCTTGTACTTTGCCACTAAGCTGCATAGTCTGTGAATATCAGAGGGCTGAGAAAGGCCTCTCTGCCTGAGACCTAAACCTATCATCAGTGATCACCATATTGTTTTAACTTCTGGACAACTCTGTCACCAATGTTGAGAAGAATTTTACACACACCAGTAACATTTTGCCCAGAGAGTAACCTGCTTGGAAACATGTGGCACTTCTCTTTAGAAACGAGATCATTATTCCAATCCATTTTGCAGTGGATATATTTCCACTGTGAATGTGAGTTGTTCACTTTGGGGCATCGTTATAATGATTCGACATGTCCGGTGCTATCAGAGATGTCACCTTGTTACATAACAGCCTGTGGATGACAAAAACCAGATACAATGTTCACGGTGTTCATATACTTGTATCGGGAGAAATAATGAACTTTATATTGGAGATGGTGTCATAAAAAATCAGTATCTTTGAATAATTGAGACTCCTTGTGTCATAAAACTGTCTGAAATAAAAGTGCCCATGGAGATAAGACAGCCCTCCTGTCATGGAAGGTTTAGATGACACACCAGTCAGGAATATATGCTTGACTGTCCATCTGCAACAGGACCAGAACACCAAAAGGAAACTGGCTGACTCTACCTAGATACAACTAAGTACTGGATAAAAAAGGAACAGTAAATGACCCCTGGATGATTAAGTCCAGTCAAAGGCGACTATGGGGTTGCGGCGCTCATCTCGCTTTCAGGCCGAGGGAGCCGGCGTTTGTCCACAGACAGCTTTCCGGGTCATGTAGCCAGCATGACTAAACCACTTCTGGTGCAACAGGACACCGTGACAGAAACCAGAGCACATGGAAACACCGTTTACCTTTCTGCCACAGTGGTAACTATTTATCTACTTGCACTGATGTACTTTCGAAATGTTAGGTTGGCAGAAGCTGGGACAGAGCAACAGGAGCTCAACCCATCACAGGGATTCAAACCGCTGACCTTCTGATTGGCAAGCCCAAGAGGCTCAGTGGTTTAGACCACAGCACCACCCACGTCCCAATGGCGTTTCTGTGTGCTCTGGCTTCTGTCATGGTGTTCCATTGCACTAGAAGTGGTTTAGTTATGCTGGCCAGAAAGCTGATTGGAAAGCTGTCTGTGGACAAATGCCGGCTCCCTCGGCCTGAAAGTGAGATGCGCACCATACCCCATAGTTGCCTTTGACTGGACTTAACCGTCCAGGGGTCCTTTACCTACCTTTAAGTCATAGATACAACTACAATGCACCATGTGATTAAACTCTATAATGCCACTAGCACACAACCTCTTTGAACAAGTTCAGGAACAGCCCATTGGTCAGGCCATGTAATTAGTTTCAATGGTCATAGAATCATAGACTCAAAGAGTTGGAAGGGACCCTGAGCTGTCCCTTGGGGGGGGGTGTCAAACCTGCAATCCTGGCATTATCAGAACCACGGTCTAACCAACTGAGCTACCCAGGTGGCCTTCTGGGGCTGTTTCATTTCAGAATGAAGCTTAAGGAAATGCAATTGGATATTTTCCCAGGTTACAAAGAAATCCTGCCTATCAGAATGATAGCTAGGCTATCAGGTTTTCCTTCCAACTTTATAACTACCCATTGGTATAACTTTCCATTAGTAACACTGAAATTTTTGATACAGTAAGTTTTCAAACATGGAATCAGTCCCCCACATGCATTCTGCAATGGTACAATCTTGGGGGGGGGGGTTGTAAATTATGTACCCAAAAACGCAAAGTGGGCTTTAGAATCACAGAGTCTGGGTTCCGAACAAGAACCAATGGTCATCTAGGAAAACATTTGAAATGGAGGTTAAAGCTGTGAACTTGAACTAGATGCATAAAACATGTGGATAGAGATCATGCCTTGGGTTTTCAGGCATGCCTTGGGTTTTTTGGGGGGGCTGCAGAAAAGTGTCTTCAACACACATCTCCTCTTCCTGTGACTTTTCAACAGTAAGGAGGAAAGCAGGGGGGGGGGGATCAAACTGAAGGGTGAGCGAGCAAAAGAGCACTACTGAAAACCCCCGCTGTGTCCAGAGTCCAAGTTCATAGCATCACTTTGTTGAAGCCATTATGGCTTCTTGAACTGTGATTGCTTGTTGCAGAATGCTTCCTAGGATATGGAGGGGGGGGGGGACACTGCCAATGATCCTCTTGGCAGATGTATGTGAAAACAGTCCCAGTGCATTTCAATCACACTTGAGATTTCCCTCTGCGTTTTTTGCCTCCCACATGCCTGTTTGACCATTCAGGTTCTAAAGTAACTTCGCTCATCTCCTTGGACTCATTTGCCACTTGCTTGCTAAGTGAAAAATCCCTTTGACTGCTCTCTTTTCAAGAGCTGCTGTTATTTTGGTGTCTGGACGGCAAGCGGCACGGTAAGCCTAGTTAGGATTCTATTCTTTTCTAGATGACTCCTGAGGCCTCTCCGTAGGGAGGCTTAGCTTTGGGCTTATATGACACTGATGCAGTAGCACACGTTATAAGTGGAATTCTCTCCCCTCCTCCCCTTCCGCAAGCATTAATCCAGTTCTGGAGACAGAGAAGCCAGTAGCCACACACACAAAAATCTGATTTATTGAAGTGTTTGATTGCTGACTGAAGTGGATGGAGACAGCCAGGTTATGTATCCACAGCAGTGACCAGAGGAGAAATGACTGCTGGGAGGAGAGCAGAGAGAAGAAACACCTGTATCAGCACACCTGTATCAGCAAAACAGGACATCTTCGTCTGCCCCAGCTGCAATAAAACATGCCTTTGCAATATTGGTCTCTACAGCCACAGCAGGCGCTGTAACTCTCCAATGGTTTGACTTTACCCCCAATGATACACTCTCCCCATTGTCCCTCAAAACAGACGGATGCCAGCAATTATTGCTGGCTGTTCCCTTTCCTGCTAAAATAAGTCAAGGAGAAAGGGAGGGATTGGGGCCAGGAGGGCATGTTGTTGTTGTTTAGTCGTTTAGTCGTGTCCGACTCTTTGTGACCCCATGGACCAGAGTACGCCAGGCACTCCTGACTTCCACTGTCCAACCATCTCGCCCGCTGTCGTCCCCTTCTCCTTGTGCCCTCCATCTTTCCCAACATCAGGGTCTTTTCCAGGGAGTCTTCTCTTCTCATGAGGTAGCCAAAGTATTGGAGCCTCAGCTTCACAATCTGTTCTTCCAGTGAGCACAATCTGTCCTTCCATAGGACTCTCAAGAGACTCCTCCAGCACCATAATTCAAAAGCATCAATTCTTCAGCGATCAGCCTTCTTTATGGTTCAGCTCTCACTTCCATACATCACTACTGGGAAAACCATAGCTATAACTATACGGTCCTTTGTTGGCAAGGTGATGTCTCTACTTTTTAAGATGCTGTCTAGGTTTGTCTTTGCTTTTCTCCCAAGAAGCAGGCATCTTTTAATTTCGTGGCTGCTGTCACCATCTACAATGATCATGGAGCCCAAGAAAGTGAAAACTCTCACTGCCCCTTTCTTCCCCTTCTATTTGCCAGGAGGTGATGGGACCAGTGGCCATGATCTTTGTTTTTTTGATGTTGAGCTTCAGACCATATTTTGTGCTCTCCTCTTTCACCCTCATTAAAAGGTTTTTTAATTCCTCCTCACTTTCTGCCATCAAGGTTGTGTCACCAGGAGGGCATAGCCATCATCAATACTTAACATTTCTACGGTTCAAGTGTTCTGCGGCTTCTATAGTTCAAGCACTCCTCATACACCATCCAGTTGTGGGAGAAATGAGATTTGATGTAGAGGATGCTTGGATACATAGTGCAGTCTTTTAGCTGCTCTGCCGCACCTGCTCTCTCCATGCTGGCCTTATGAGAGGTAATAAAGAAAGATGCAATAGGCAGTGAGCAAGCATGGAGAGTCCAGCCTCTCAGGAAATACAGGCGAACATTTATGCTACCTGGTAACTTTCAGCAGTGTTTGTACAACTACTTAGAAAGGTGGTCACCCACATCATCTTGTCAAACAGTGAGGGGAATCTTCCCACATCTCTGGATTGTTGAGTCTCTATTACAGAGAGGAGAGTAGGCATGGGAACTTTTTGTCCAGAGTATGATCTCACACCACTGGAGTGTGTGTGTGTGTGTGTGTGTACCTCAACCACGTAGGCAGAGTCATTTGTAGGTGCCTTCCCTGCTTCCTGGTTGGGTGTCATGTCAGGTGTGACCCATGTAACTGGCCTGCTCACATGGGCCCAATCCAGTGGTTGGGGTGGCAGCCCAGTAGAGTGTCTCTGCTCCCCTCAGGTGTAGGAAAAATTCTTGATGGCAAGCTTCTCAAGAAGTTGCATCCCATTCCTGATTTGTGATTGCTGTGCTTTTTTATTTCATTGAGCCTGGGTATCCATCCATTCACAGTTCCACGTGAGGTAGGTATGTGTACACACACAAGTGGTACCTCCGTTTACTAACTTAATTCATTCCGGAAGTCCGTTCTTAAAGCATAGCGTTCTTAAACCAAGGCTCGCTTTCCCTACTGAGGCCTCCCGGCGCCGGTGCTCTTCCACCGTTCGACTTCCGTTCGGCTTCTGAGGCAAATTTCACTAACCAGAACACCTACAGTGGTGCCTCGCAATACGAAAAGAATCCGTTCTGCGGGTCTTTTCGTCTTGCGGTTTTTTCGTCTTGCGAAGCAAGCCCATAGACGGAGTAGCGCTATTAGCGCTATTGGCGATTTAAGGGCTAAAAACGGCTTTTTAAGGCTTGGGGGATTAGCGGTTTTGCTGCTAAAATGCTTTTAGCAGCTTAGCGCTTCAGGAAAAGGGGTTTTGGAGCGGGAAAACCCCCCCGAGAATTTTCGTCAATTTTCGTCTTGCAAAGCAAGCCCATAGGGAAATTCATCTTGCGAAGCGCCTCTGCAGACGGAAAACCCTTTCGTCTTGCGGGTTTTCCGTCTTGCGAGGCATTCGTCTTGCGGGGCACCACTGTACTTCTGGTTTTGCAGAGTACGTACACTGAATAGTTCATTAACAGGGCTGTTCGTAGACCAAGGTACCACCGTATACTTTTCAGATACGACTTTAACAGTCATTTTAACATTTTAAAATTTGACTTCCTTCCCTCTCTTTCCGCCGTTCCCTAAATTTATTTTTAATATCTTCTGCATATACAAATCAACTTACTCATTTATTTATCTCCTTTAAATATATACTGTTAGGTAGCTGCAGGTTGTTACAATAACCCTTTCAGTGTTTCTACCTGTTTACACTTTGTCTGTAAATAGTCAATAAACCATTTCCATTCTTTCATAAAAAGTTTATTTTGCCATTTCTGCATATTCCATAAGTTTTTCTATCCATTCTCACTTTGCTGGGACTTCTTCTTCTTTCCATTTTGGGGCAAGTAGCATTCTTGCCGCTGCAGTCACAAACATGAATATATTTCTCTACAATTTAGGTAGTTCTATCCCTATAATTCGCAAGAGAAAGGCTTCTGGGTTTTGTTTTGTTTTTTACAAACGTTATTTTAAACACCCTTTTCATTTCATTGTATATCATCATGATTTAGGTTCAGTTGAGAGAATGTGTGACTAGCCAAAGGAGGCCAAGTGTACGTCATAGCTAATAATATATTTCAGGGATTTCCAACAGGTTGATCGCGATCTACTGGTCAATCCCCGGGAGGTTTTGGTAGATCGCAGTCAATCACTAGCTCCTCTATACGTCCCCGCCCCTTGCCCCGCCCTCTAGATTGAATCATAGAATCATAGAATCATAGAGTTGGAAGAGACCACACGGGCCATCGAGTCCAACCCCCTGCCAAGCAGGAAACACCATCAGAGCACTCCTGACATATGGTTGTCAAGCCTCTGCTTAAAGACCTCCAAAGAAGGAGACTCCACCACACTCCTTGGCAGCAAATTCCACTGTCGAACACCTCTTACTGTCAGGAAGTTCTTCCTAATGTTTAGGTGGAATCTTCTTTCTTGTAGTTTGGACCCATTGCTCCGTGTCCGCTTCTCTGGAGCAGCAGAAAACAACCTTTCTCCCTCCTCTATGTGACATCCTTTTATATATTTGAACATGGCTATCATATCACCCCTTAACCTCCTCTTCTCCAGGCTAAACATGCCCAGCTCCCTTAGCCGTTCCTCATAAGGCATCGTTTCCAGGCCTTTGACCATTGCTCGAATGGAAGACAGAGATCTCACTGTGAGGCTGACAATTTCATTAGTGATCTCATGGTGAGTGACTTTTTTTCCCCATTTATTCCTTTCCCCTGATCCACCCTAAGAACAGGGCTTTCCTCCCTAAAAAATGCTCAACAACTTTAACCTGAACCCCCCCCCCCAAAGGAGTTTTTAATTGTGTGAGTAGATTGCAGTCTCTTGGAAGTTGGCCGTCCCTGATATATTTGAATCCATGTCTCCCCAGCCCTTGTACAACACTCTAACCATCAGACCACACTAGCTCTCTACCTCAGGCTTCCTCAACCTCGGTCCTCCAGATGTTTTTGGCCTACAACTCCCATGATCCCTAGCTAGCAGGAACAGTGGTCAGGGTTGGTGGGAATTGTAGTCTCAAAACATCTGGAGGGCTGAGGTTGAGGAAGCCTACTCTACCTGATAATTTTCTGTGTACTAAAGGACAAGCGAGAACCTTGTGGTAGAGGTGGGCCATGGGGGGGGGGAAGGGTTTTTTGGTCCACCTCCATCATTCTTCCACTTGTCTACTTCCTGTATCATGTAACTTACAGTGACCCAGCTGATGTTTCTGATTAGTAAAGCTGGAAAGATCTTCATTCGCTCAGGGACTTCTGAGAATCTCCATGCCTTGAGGTGGGTTTGGAGAAGGATATGGATTAACGTGGAGATTTGTACAAGATTCTATATCATTATATATATATATATATATATATACACACACACACATATATCTTTTTAGTTTTAATTTACCAGTTTCTCAGGTTTCATCACAACCAGAATTCTAAAATTCAGCATATGCGTGTTTCAACCTAGTTAAACACTTGGTTGAGAACATAATGTAGGAAGCATCCTTCTGTCATTCTCTGCAGGTGTACAAATACTCCGTGTTACTATACAAAACAAAATTATGAACACACTTTATTATTTGTGAATTATTTAGACTGCCACCGTTCAGTGAATTAGTTGCTGTCAAGATAAATGAATAGAAATTTCAGTCTGACATTTCCCCCCCTCAAATATACCAATTAAGTTAAGCTGAATATGCCTGGGTTTCCTAATGCTTAGATCACAGAGGTTTGTTTCACTTCTTCGTTAATGACACTTTTTAATTCTTCCTCATGCTCCTCAAAGGGGGAGAAACGCCCTCTGCCCCAGCATACAATAATCACTTTTCTGTTTGCATTTGAAGTGATTGCAGGTAATTTATTCCATTTAGCTGTATCCTGAAACATAAATGCTTTTTTAAGGTCTGCTGCAAGCAATTAGAAAACGGGAAAATCTGAACTATTGAACTGCATGCACCACTGCTGCCGGCAGGGCTAAATATGGGTAAATTGGATTAAATGTTTTCATGCAGAAAGTTCTAATAACTTGGGCAATAGTGTTTATTAACTTCTATTTACATCATTTTAATTTGGATACATATTGTATGTTTTTTTTGTTTGTTTTTAAATCATGCAGAAATCAAACCAACCCAAATCACACACACACACACTTACTCCAAAATTGCAATAGGAAAGTTATGCTCTTGCATTTCTTTCCCCCATGCTCCAGCAACATTAAAGGTTTCATATTTTTGAACTTTCTTTTCCTTAAAATAATAATGAATGAATGAATGAATAGATAGATAGACAGATAGATAGATAGATAGATGATAGATAGAAAGCTCACTGGCTATCACAATGGCTCTGGCTATTGCAAATATAATTGCCCAGAGCAAGTAGACACTAAGAAGGATAATTTCTACGGTTAAGCACTTTTAATTCCCATTATTTAAGTGAAATCATAAAACGTGTGTTCAGATATCTCCAGCTGAAACCAATGGAAGTTTAAAAGGCTTCATTTCTCAGTATCACACCCTAAATATTGTTTTTGGGCCAACCTAGCTGTTCAAAAGCATGCCAGTGCAAGTAGATAAATAGGTACCACTGCGGCGGGAAGGTAAATTCCATTTCCATACGCTCTGGTTTCTGTCACAGTGTCCCGTTGCACCAGAAGCGGATTAGTCATGTTGGCCACATGACCTGGTAAGCTGTCTGTGGACAAACGCCGGTTTCCTTGGCCTGAAAGCGAGATGAGCGCCGCAACCCCATAGTCTCCTTTGACAGGACTTAACCATCCGGGGGTGCTTTACCTTTTTTTACTTGATTTTAATTAGCAGTGAAAATGCTGACTTCTGCTTTTCCACCAGACAGCCATGACCTACTGGAAGCAACCCACTAGAGTCTCAGGGAGAGGACCTCCCCATCACCTGACTAACCATAGTTGCTGGAGATTGAGCCAAGTACCTTCAGTATGAAGGGAAAAGGTTCCATCACTGTGCTGTGGTTCTTCCCTATAGGAGCTGCCAATGCGTAAGGCACCAGTTCATCACACAATAGAGAATGTGGCCAGGACCACTGACAGGAGAACACAGCTGCACCATCTGTACTGGACCTGGAAACCACAGAGGCCCCAGCGTCTTGTGCTGAGCTGCTGCAACCTACCTGGCCACTGATCTGTTATGTGTAGTAAGGAATCCACAGGCAGCAAGGACTGAACCCTCAACATGATACTGTTCCTTTCCTCCTTTGGGACTTACACAGGGAATATATTCCAGCCTGCCCACCCCTAGTCCTTTCTCTGGCCCTTAGTAACAGGGACAAGATGAGCGCCGCAACCCTACAGTCGTCTTTGACTGGACTGAACCGTCCAGGGATCCTTTACCTTTTTTACCTTTATGTTTAAGGTGGCCCAGAAGGCATCTATTCTCCTTATCTTCTTCCTCATTTTACCCTCCTTGCACAGTCATGTGAGGCACACACACCCACCCACCACACATACATTCACCCTTCTCCTTGCCCCTTCCCTATATAACTTTTTTTTAAAAAAAAAAAAGTGATGAAGTCCAAAGGTACAGAAGTATACAGCTTGAATTTTGGGAATAATGTTCTCCAAATATACACATTTTTTTCCAAGCATTTCCCCCTAATATAATGCATTTTTGTACTCTCCACATTTTCCACAAATGCGTCCCCCGAATTCACTGTTTCCACCAATGCATATATTGTGCATTTACATTTTTGTATTAACATTTCCCAAATTTGCAAGATTTGGGACACTTCCTTCTTTTCATTTTCTACTTGAGCACTGATTTGCAAAAGTCAGAGAATTATAAATTTTGAAAGACAGCTACATTTTTCACTTTGCTTATTTGTTTGGGAGTTGCAAATTACGTAGGTTAGAATTAAAATGCAATTTTCTTCCCCATTTAGAATGTTTTATTGTTTTACTGTTGTTAGGCGCTCTGAGCCCGGCTTCGGTTGGGGAGGGCGGAATATAAATAAAATTTATTATTATTATTATTATTATTATTATTATTATTATTATTATTATTATTATCATCCACATCATCATCACCATCCCTACCTTATATCACTCTAATATTTTGTCCTGTGACATTAGATGACAATCTACAAAATTCAGAAATGTTTACCTAAAACAAACAAATAAACATTTTTTAAAAAAAACCTACACAAAATAACGTATTACCAGAAATCGATAGGAACTCATAGACACATTACAATGAGTTTGCCAGCACAAGGCCTGCTGCTTAGAGATACATTGAAAGGCTGAGGACACAACTGATTTTTGTGGCTCATTGACTCCTAATTAACTCAAACTCCTATAGATCCAGGGGAAATTAGAAAGCTCGTTCTCCTGCTAAATGCTATAAATCGGAGGCATGTCTACAACTCTTCTTTCTTTCGTTTTAAAGTTTGTCCTAATAGGTCTGACATCCTAGTTCAAGGATCTTTGGGCACAGCTAGATGTTAAAAGGACTGAAACCATCTCATAGAATAAGAATGGCTAAATCCCTCAATTTCTATTTTTTAAAAAATCTTATTATCTTCTTATTTTTATTTATTTATTAGATTTATATAGCACCCTTCATTGGAATTATTGAATTGATCCACTGGATTTATTCGATGATGCAGTATGTTGCTATCCATCTTCTCAGTTATCAAGATTGGCTTTGGTTTTGATTAAGATTTTATTTTTTTAAGTTCCCTAAGTTTTCACACATTGCATTTGACAAGTGACCTATGCACTCTTTCTCTTTTTATAATATTTTATTAATTTTCAAAACAACAGCAACAACAGCAGCAGCAGCAACAACAGTACAAAATCAAATCAAAACAAAACAAATGGACTTTCTCCTAGTCCCTTCCTTGGTTCCATTCTTTATTAACATACCACATGTCCATTGTTAAATTTGAACATCATTCAAATTACCTATTATCCTGCACACTCATAAATATTCACATACAGTGGTACCCCGCAAGATGAATGCCTCGGAAGACGAAAAACTCGCTAGACGAAAGGGTTTTTCGTTTTCTGAGGTGCTTCGCAAGACGGATTTTCCTAAGGGCTTGCTTCGCTAGACGAAACGGCCCTGCCTCTAGTGTCATGGTGATGGTCACTGCACGCACGCTCGCTTCCCCGCTCCTCCGGCTCCCTCCCACCTTCCGGCTGACGGCTCCTCCGGCTCCCTCCGACCTTCCGGCTGATGGCCAACCTTCTGGCTGCCTCACGCTGCTGCCCACCCCCCTCGCGCGCTCCCCTCAGCCAGCGTTGCAGCCAGAGTCGCGCTCCTGACCCCCGCCTCCCTCCAGCAGCCGCATCGCGCGGTGGCCACAAGGCGTGGGTGAGTCTGAGGTACCGGCTGCGGCAGCTGTCCTGCTTCTCCCCGCCCCTCCCTGCTGTTGTTAGTGTTTAAATGCAGTGGTGCTTCGCAAGACGAAAAAACTCGCGGAACGAATTAATTTCGTCTTGCGAGGCACCACTGTATAAAGTTCAGTTGGTGTGCAGAGGGAAGAATTCAACATTGCACTATTATGATCATTCAGTGCTTGCCAGACAGAAAAACCTCCCCTTTCCTTTCCTTGTGTGCTGTTTCGGGAAACTTTCACACCTCCCCTGAGCTGATTTTGGGGAGAAGACAGCAAAGGAAAGCCCTGTTGCACTAGTGGGACGCGGTGTGCTGACTCCCACTAGCACAACTGTTTAGTTGAATCTGGCCCATTCTGTGGGTGGTACTCAACTAAGTCTTACTCAGGATAGACCAACTTCACTGAAGGAACATGACTAAGTTTGATCCATTCATTTCTGTGGGTGTGCTTGGTTGAATATCACCTTCTATACACAGCAGATGAACTGTACAAATTACTAAGTGTATGCTCTTTCAGACAAACACTTATACATGCGTAGAGATGGGTCATGCCAGTGTAATGTGTGAACAAGCCTAGTGTCATTAACTTGAGCATTAACTTTGGGATATTATTTGCTTTCTGTTCACATACATTTTTTAAAATATATGCATGTATTATTATTTTTTTAAATAATTTTTATTAAAGCTTTTCATGAATTACAAAAGAATGTGCAATCTCTCTCTCTTTTTTCGTTGTTCAGATTATAAAGTATTTTGGGTACATTCAATTTAAGACAATATGGTATCCAGAGGAGGGGAGGGAGTAGAGGAGAGACGGTGAGCGATAAACTATTTTTTTTCATTTTTCCAACTTCGTATATGTGTGAGGTTTTTATGTCAGTGCCATTGGGGTAGGTTCTCTTTCTTCTTCTTCTTCTTTGGCGATCACTCGTAGCTGAGCAAGATTGTCTTCCATAAACACGGTCTTAACAGTGAGTCCGTAAGTGAATATGGAGGCCAATTCTGGATCTACACGTCCTTCCACAGTGGGGACATTGGTTTCTGGACAGAAGTTGCTCACGGTGTGGATTTGCCTTCCTCTTAGCACGTTTCTCCCTTGTGTCCTGAGTTTGAGTGTTTTCAAAGCCCATGACACCTTTGGTAAAGGTTGTTCTCCAACTGGAGCGCTCGCAGGCTAGTGTTTCCCAATTGTTGGTGTTATACTACATTTTTAAAGATTTGCCTCGAGAGAGTCTATAAACCTCTTTTGTTGACCACCAGCATTACGCTTTCCATTTTTAACTTCGGAGTAGAGTAGTTGCTTTGGAAGACGATAATCAGGCATCCGTACAACATGACCAGTCCAACAAAGTTGATGTTGAAGAATCATTGCTTCAACACTGGTGATCTTTGCTTCTTCCAGTACACTGGTATTAGTTCGCCTGTCTTCTCAAGTGATGTGTAAAAATTTTCGGAGACACCGTTGATGGAATCTTTCAAGGAGCTGGTTTACATTGGAGGCGGGAGAAGGTTGAGGGGGTCGTTACTTGCTCAAGTGATATAATTTCAACCACAGATTATACAGTGGTGCCCCGCAAGACGAATGCCTCGCAAGACGGAAAACCCGCTAGATGAAAGGGTTTTCCGTTTTTCAATGAGCTTCGCAGGACGAATTTCTCTATGGGCTTGCTTCGCAAGACGAAAATGTCTTGCGATTCTTGCGATTTTTTTCCGCTCCCCACCCCCTTTTTCTAAGGCACTAAGCTGCTAATAGGGACGTGGGTGGCGCTGTGGGTAAAAGCCTCAGTGCCTAGGGCTTGCCGATCGAAAGGTCGGCAGTTCGAATCCCCGCGGCGGGGTGCACTCCCATTGTTCGGTCCCAGCGCCTGCCAACCTAGCAGTTCGAAAGCACTCCCGGGTGCAAGTAGATAAATAGGGACCGCTTACTAGCGGGAAGGTAAACAGCATTTCCGTGTGCAGCTCTGGCTCACCAGAGCAGCAATGTGACGCTGGCCACGTGACCCGGAAGTGTCTCCGGACAGCGCTGGCCCCCTGCCTCTTGAGTGAGATGGGCGCACAACCCTAGAGTCTGTCAAGACTGGCCCATACGGGCAGGGGTACCTTTACCTTTACCTTTTAAGCTGCTAATAGCCTTTTAGCAGCTAATCCACTAATCCCTTAAGCCTTTAATAGCCGCTAATAGCCGCTAAACCGCTAATAGCGCTAATCTGCTAATAGGGTTGCTTCGCAAGACGAAAAAACCGCTAGACGAAGAGACTCGCGGAACGGATTATTTTCGTCTTGCGAGGCACCACTGTAATGATCATGTTATTGTATTTAGACTGAAATTTGTTTGTTTTCTGAGGGTGTTTTTTCATAAACCTTTCTGAGTGCAAATCTACAGAAAGTGTGGCATAGAAATAAAATGTCTATGACTGTGCTTTTTCTCCTTCAAGAAACCCTCTGCCTTCTCGCCATCCCCATTATAAAACATTACACAGTACATTTTAAAAAGCAGCTCTGCAACTACGGTTCTGAAGGTTTGTGTATATCGTGCCTAAATATTGCATGATCTCATTTACCTTTCTTAGGAGGGCCTCGACATACCCATTCATCTCCGAATATTTTGGCAACTATACTGCCTGCGTACAACAAAGTGAGTAAATAAAAGTGAATTCACTCTGGGTTTTAAAGCCACTGCTTTAATGATTTTCAATGGGCTTTGTTGTGCTCGAGGAGTCTGCAAACTATATCATCTTTTCTGCTCAGGTATCTATTTATGTTACCTTCCAAAGTCACCGCTGAATCAAAAGGATTAATGTTTTCGGGTTTTAATGGTCTCCGGTTTAGCTGAAGTCAATAAATCTGTCTCTAGGGCTAACAAAGTGCTTCTATGCAAACTATTTCAGGATGAACAATGGCTATAGCTAGTGTATGCTTCTCCGAAATGTAAGGTTCATGTGGGGATTAGGAAACGCAATGAGTTTCTGGGGATTTAAAATAGTTGGGTTTGGATGAGAGGAGGCGAAGCCTTGTTCCCGGAAGGAAGAGTTCTGAAGGGAGCCATGTTCTGAAGGGGGAGCAACACAAATGACGACCAAGTATTTGAAATGCCAAACCCTGCAAAAACATGACAAAACACACTCATAACAGAGAGTAGTCTGACTGGTACATATGCATTTTGTATACTTGCAATTCTTTGTAAAATGATAGGGTTAATAATAATAATAATAATAATAATAATAATAATAATAAATATTTATACCCCGCCCTTCCCAGTTCAGAAAACCGGGCTCAGGGCGGCTAACAACAAATTTAAAACACTTAATTGATGCAATGAAAAACAGCAAAAAATACCATATAAAATATGAATAACAATAATTTCAGAATTCAAAAATCAATTTAGGGGGGAAATCCATCCGATAAACATTAGGTGATCACCAGTGCTAGCTGGCTAAATTAGTCCTATTTGGACCAGTGAGGAGACCAGGGGAGAATTAGCTGTGGGATCCCAGAGTGAGTAATCTTCATAAAAAGGGGAGGGGGAGGGAAGGAAAGAGAATAAAAGATCAGGCTAAGTTCAGATTGAAAGCCAGGCAGAATAGCTCTGTCTTACAGGCCCTGCGGAAGGAAGTTAAAACCTGCAGGGCCCTGGTCTCATGGGACAGAGCATTCCACCAGGTCGGAGCCATCACTGAGAAGGCCCTGGCCCTTCTGGAGGATAATCTGACTTCCTTCCAAAGCCAAATGACTTCAAGGCATAGCTGTCAACTTTTCCCTTTTCTTGCGAGGAATCCTATTCGGAATAAGGGAATTTCCCTTAAAAAAAGGAAAACTTTGACAGCTATGCTGCAAGGTGGGGGAAGGTTTGAAGTATTCTAGTACACACACACACACACAGAGAGAGAGAGGGGGAGGGAGAGGGAGAGAGGGAGAGAGAGAATATATAATAGAGATAAGAACATAAGAATAGCCTGCAGGATCAGGCCAAAGACATATCTAGTCCAGTATCCTGTTCTTACAGTGGCCAACCAGGTGTTTGAGAAAAACCAGCAAGCAATATAGGAGCCCCAGAGCACTCTTCTCTTCTGTGGTTTCCACAAACTGGTATTTGGAAGATAAGGGAGGCGGCCTAAGTTAGTTTTGCACTTCCTGAACCCCATTCTCATATGTTGGTTCTCCTCCCCAACCAAGATCAAAGCACGACAGGACCTACAATCGTTCATGGGACCACGTTGATCTGTTGCCAGGGCAAGGCCTGCTTACCTGGTCTTGCCAACCTGCAAGAGCTGGAACTAAATCTCCCAGCCAACACGTGCAAGCTGAGGCAACCAAGGAGCTGGATGTGCAGAAACAGGTTGATCCATACTTATCATTTAAAAGCTCAGGCACGCATATAAAAATGGATAGCAGTGTGCAGATACTGGCAAGCTTCCGTTGCTTTCAATGGAATGGGTACCAAGGATGGTCTTCCCCAATTTTTAATCCATATGTGCATTTCACAGTGTGAGTAGATGGCATCAACACAATACAGTGGGAATAGATAGCATCAACACCTGCAAAAACAGTTTTTTATACCATGGTTCCTTCTTATCCATTAAGTAGCTAGAGTGATGAAGTCTTCTTCTCCTTAGTTTGGGGATACCTTTCTTCCTGCTTTGCGAGAATGGTTCATTTGAATAACATGTTTGGAATCTAAAACCTCATTTTTCATGTGTGAAATATCTGTTCTCCAAAATTCAATAGAGCTCTAGTTTTAGG
Organism: Podarcis tiliguerta; assembly: GCF_965153285.1. Classification (NCBI taxonomy): domain Eukaryota; kingdom Metazoa; phylum Chordata; class Lepidosauria; order Squamata; family Lacertidae; genus Podarcis; species Podarcis tiliguerta. The sequence continues at coordinate 15,941,252 of NC_139534.1, read as the reverse complement.
CTGCAATCTTAACCTACTTGTCTAGGAGTAAGCCCCGATGAGAAAGGCGATGGCAAACCTAGACAGCATCTTAAAAAGCAGAGACATCAACTTGCCAACAAAGGTCCATATAGTTAAAGCCATGGTTTTCCCAGTAGTGATGTATGGAAGTGAGAGCTGGACCATAAAGAAGGCTGATCGCTGAAGAATTGATGCTTTTGAATTATGGTGCTGGAGGAGACTCTTCAGAGTCCCATGGACTGCAAGAAGATCAAACCTCTCCATTCTGAAGGAAATCAGCCCTGAGTGCTCACTGGAAGGACAGATCCTGAAGCTGAGGCTCCATTATTTGGCCACCTCATGAGAAGAGAAGACTCCCTGGAAAAGACCCTGATGTTGGGAAAGATGGAGGGCACAAGGAGAAGGGAACGACAGAGGGCGAGATGGTTGGGCAGTGTTCTCGAAGCTACCAGCATGAGTCTGGCCAAACTGCGGGAGGCAGTGGAAGACAGGAGTGCCTGGCGTGCTCTGGTCCATGGGTCACGAAGAGTAGGTCACGACTAAACGGCTAAACAACAACAACAAAGCCCCAATGAACACTGGGATTTACTTCCAGGTAAACACATATAGGAGTTTACCATAGATGCTTCGGATTTAATAGCCCTGCACAACGATTGTATTTATTACTAGTGTGAAAGAAAGGAGAAAGCAAAAACTAAATGAATAAAGTAAAGTTTGAAGTTTTTCATAGTGGAAAGTGTCAATATATAAGCAGATCTGGTAATATTTTCCCCCACTCAAGGGGCTCTTTTCCTCTTTGGATTTAAACCAACTGTGTGAGGGTTTTTTTTCTAAGGGATACACAAAGAAATAAACCCTAACAACAACAACAACAACAACAACAACAACAATCTACACTTTACCCAGGAGTTCAGGTACAAAATTGCACAGAGCAGGTTTATTAAAAGTCACAAAGTATGCTGCGACTTTTAATAAACCTGTTCTGTGCAATTTTGTTCTTTATAAGGAACACAATATGGATTTCATTTCAGCGAGTTGATGCATGTTATATACTAACCAAATCCAGAGGAAATGATGAAAGGATTATTTACTCATTATATCAAAAAATGTAATAGGAAGATAATGTAACTGCAGAGACATATATAATTTTTTCTAATATCTAAAAAGGATTATTTAAGGTGGAAGGTTATTATTGGGTATCTTTGATCCTGTGCTTATTTTATTAGGAATCTGATTATATTAGGAGAGCACAGAGATTTCGACAAATATTTGGGTAGGTCGGTGCTATTCCCTCCTCCCTTTGATTGGAAGCAAAAATGACAAGGACAAATCGAAGGAACAGTCTACAATGGAGTGACTCAAACGATGGGCTGCCAATGTCATAACCACTCTGGAGACATTTCCATCTTGACTCCTCTTGCATCCTGGAGGCAAAGCTTGTTTACATGATCATGTTAACTGAGATGGTAATCTCAGAGCACCTTTCTGAGTTATTTGAACAAATTCCGGGAACCAAGAGATGTGCTGTAGATTACTAAGCATATTTACATAGAAATTAGTCCCACTGAGCTCAATTGGATGCGACCTCTCCTCAGTGTGCCTAGGAATGGAGACCATAAAGTCTCCTAAAACCCAATAGTTGGGAGCCAAAGAGATGGTTAGATATAGGGATGGGTAATCAATTCAATTTGCATTTAAATGCCAACCTACCTCATTTGCTCTTTCCAAAACAACACGAGACTGAAGCACAGCTATCTCTTGAAATTTGCACTGCTCTGAATTTTGCAGTGCCATTCCCCACCCAAGTACTGTGTACAAAAATGCATATACTGAGGCAAAGTATGCGTGGAACGTATATACTGTTGCAAATATACAAAACACATCACCTGGCCAATGAGGAATTTGTCAGCAAGTGGCAGAAAACCATGGCTAGAAAAGCCACCTCTATTGGTCTGGCACCCCCCCCCCAACTGTATTACCTGGGTTATGAAGGAGCCCTAAAGATGTTAAAGCAAAGATTATGGGATAATGCTCACAGTGACTTGCGATCTCAATCACACGCAGTCTGTAGTCCACTGGCAGTAGGAGTACAATATGGGCATGTCTTTAAGTTAACATGTTACATTAAAAACCTGACAGTACCAAACTATCGAAGGCTTTTCACCAAAGCCAGACTAAACGTCTTTCCTTCTACAGTGTTGGATGGCAGGTTGAGAAGAGTTCCCTACCAGGACAGACTTTGCTCATGTGCTCAAGACATCAATTCCATAAAACATATGAGCAAGCCAGGGCTGAACTGATATTACCCTTGCTGGTACCTTTCCCGGGAAAATCAGAGGCTCACTATGTCAGGTTCCTATTGGAAGACCAGACAAATGCTAGAACATTAGCAGTGGCCAAGTTTTTATCTGTGGTTGTAAGAACCAATGATCCCGATATTCTGAACGAAATGCTTGTTTAACCTGGAGGTAGGCTGTATGAATTGTGTATTGCTTTGTAACGATTTGTTGGGTCTCTGGACCGTAATAAAGGTTGATGATGAAAACATATCATATTAGGCAAAATTGCATGCTAACTTCTGCATATTGGGATAAATTTAGTGTAAAATGTGGATGAATCTTCATAAAAACTTTTTAAAAAACAACAAGAACCCCAAGCTGATGTGAAAATGTGGAGAAGTATACTTAAGATTGGAAAAATGTGAAACTGAGAGGAACCAAAACTGACAGATTTGCTCATTCTTTCTTTGGCTCGCGCTGTGGGTTAAAGCCTCAGCGCCTAGGGCTTGCCGATCGAAAGGTCGGCGGTTCGAATCCCCGCGGCGGGGTGCGCTCCCGCTGTTCGGTCCCAGCGCCTGCCAACCTAGCAGTTCGAAAGCACCCCTGGGTGCAAGTAGATAAATAGGGACCGCTTACTAGCGGGAAGGTAAACGGTGTTTCCGTGTGCAGCTCTGGCTCGCCAGAGCAGCGATGTCACGCTGGCCACGTGACCGGGAAGTGTCTCCGGACAGCGCTGGCCCCCGGCCTCTTTGAGTGAGATGGGCGCACAACCCTAGAGTCTGTCAAGACTGGCCCGTACGGGCAGGGGTACCTTTACCTTTACCTTATCCTAGTAGAATTGTTGACCTTTCCGCCCTTGAACAGTTGGACCCTCATCAGTTTGACATGTGGCATTGCGGATGGGAGGGTTGCTGTTAAAATTACAAAACCTCTTGTGCTTTGGATCCTGGCCACAAGATCTAAGTGTGAGAGTTCTCTCTTATGCCTGTGATCCAAAAGCCTGCAATCCAAAACCATTGCTTTGATCCAGTAACTCTTAAATTTTCTGCTACAGGAGAATGGAAAGTGCTGATTGTGACGAAGACAGGTTTGAATAGAAATTGCTGTCTCTGTGCATTCATAGTTCCATGTGTCATATTGGGGCAACTGATCAAGCTCAGAGCTTCAGAACAGCTGCGAGGCTCCTCCCAGTTGAAACACCCTGAAAGTGTGCAGAGGGGTCTCAGAGCAACTAATGTTATCTCCAGCTAGCTCTGAGCTGGGGAAAAAAAACTGGCTTCAAAAGGAGACACTGTCCCCCTGATGGGAAGTTTTGCTTCTGCCTAAAATGTTCAGTTAGGAAGTTTTGTTTTGCCTAGAATGTTCAGTTCATATTAAGTTCATGAAACATCGTACCGTGACTTGTTTCTGTTCTGTTCCTGTTCTTAATGTGCGGCTGACCACATCTATGGAATGCGATGGTTATGCCCTTTTAAGTTTTGCTATATCAATCAGTAGTTTAATAAAGGAGTATATCAATCATTAGTGATAGTTTAGTAATGGAGGTTTTCATACCTGTCTAACTCTGTGTTCCTTTCCCAACCCTTTAATCTATTGATGATTAATGCCTATATGCAGCCTATATGCAACCCTTGCTTTGTCTGTGTTAACCAATCAGCAACAAGCACATACGTTGCAATGCTGTAATATTCAATAAAAGGGACTCCCCAAGACATGCTCGAGAGATGCCTCCCGTATGACACTTGTCACTCGTCTGTCATTTATTTCAACCCAACATCCCCCAAGCTGGCAAATTCTCAGGGACTGTACTGAGGAAGCCACCTAGCTTGCTCACTCATTTAGCACCTTGAACAATTCCACCTGTTCCTGGGTGCAACAAAACGTGGCAATCCTTTCTAATTTAATTGACAGCCGAATGTCTCGTCTCGACTTCAGGCCAGCTGACCAAGTGACTGCCGGACAAGTCGCCTTTTCTGGAGAAAGTCAAACCTCCTTTCTACCAATTTCTTTCTTAAAGAGAAGGCATATGATTCTGAGATGTTTGAATTCCTGCATTAAAGATCTTATAACTGTTTAAAGAAGCACTTCCACTGTCACTTTCTTTTCAAAGAGCTCTATAAGGTCACTGAAATGTGGGTATATATACCATCTTTAAAAGTTTAATTAAAAGGCCCTGGCATGGGAGGAACCTTTAATTCATTTGATCTTTATCTGTCAGGATTAAAGATAGTAATTTAATGAAATTGTACCAATAGAACCAGTCTAGCTACATATGCCAACAGAGGAATCATGGTCAGATATTTTAGAGCAGTTAATTGCTCTCCCCCTCCCCCTTGTTTTCAAAGCTGGTGGTAACCATTTATTTGAGATACAAGACAATAGCTATTGGTGACTTAAAGAGGCTTCTTATTATTTCCCAGAAATGCAGGAAGGAGTGATATAAGTACTACTGATTGATTCTGGAAAAGATGGTTACCCCCCCCCCCTTCTTGTGAATAAAGGAATTTTAGAGCCTAAATATCTCAGAGGCTTTGTGGGGACTGATAAAATGCTTTTGAAAAGGCCAACAACTCTCTTAGGGCCATACTCCATGATATGCTTACCATCTTGGGTTTGCCATTGAATGATCTAGTAATCTAGATCAAAAACTTGGTGGAAGAAAGGGGGCTTTAGCTCTGTAATGCTCTCCAGCTTTCAGCCCATTCTGCATCAGGGTGCCCACACCTCAGTTTTGCATGGGGAGAAAGGTCCCATTGGAGTAACGAAGAGAGGGGAAAGATGCCTTAACCAGGAAAGAAAATGCCAGCAAAAGCTTTCTGTACCTAAGAGAACTGAGAAAAAGATGACTATTTCTGCACTAAACATTTTGTCAGAGGCCGTGCTGAGGAGGGCTGCACTGAGGGAGGAAGAATGGTGGGAGCCACCCCCTCCTCCTGATTTGGATCCTGAATCTTCCCAGGAGCAGGATAAGAGTATAGATTTGGAACAGTGGTTTGCAGAGGGGCATAGTTCAGAAGGCAGAAGCTGGGGAATACTGGATGGGGAACAGCTAGGAGAACACTGGGAGAGAGAGGGTTAACAGATTCACAGTCTCTGGATAGTATCCGCCTCCCTTCCCCAAAATCACGGAGAGTTCAGAAAGTGTCAGAACAGAAAGCTCAGATGTTACAAGCTGAGATTACAAGACATAGACGTGACATAAAGTAATAGGGATGGAGCGGGTGGTGAACTTAATTGGGAGCACCGCCATTTCTAAGCAATTTGTTATTTGTTCTCTTGCTGCGATCATTAAAGTTTCTAACTGGTAAGAAGACTCATTTTCCTTTGTTCTGTTTATCTACTGCCACGGGGGGAGGAAGCCAATTCCCTGAAGCCTGACACATTATTTAAGAAACATAGCCTTCCTCAGATATTTCATGTATGTTCAAAAATTTAAATGGAAGCCTATTTGGCAGAGACCAATATAACACGACTAGGAATCAGTCTACACAAGCAACCCATGTTTAGACTCACCTTCATGAGATCCAAAAATAGGGTAATATCCCTGTATCCAAACCACATGTATCCATACAAATATAATCCTGAAAAAGCGGACTTCCTTCTTGTTCTTTTATTTCAAGACTCGACTTATCAATAAACAAATACAGCTAATGCTTCTTATTGGAGAGTTATTTCTGGTATTTTAACTTTCCTGGAATACGGATGAATTAAAATACTAGGATACACGTCAGATATTTTCCAAAGGCGATGCTGGGTGGGTACAAATGCAAAGCATTACAGCAACATTGGAGTCACAACCTGTTGACAAATCCCATTTAGCAATGTAAATTCAAATAAATAAAAAAAGATAAGCATTTAGAAATTAGTGGGTATCACTGCAGAAGATAGGTGAGTTTATTAAAGCTTGATCACTGAACCAATTAATTAAGAATAAGTTGCCTGGGTTTCTTTATGACAGTTTGTTCATCCTAAGGCATGATCTCTTATTGAAGTTTTTTCCACCTAATCTGACCCTTCAGTATTCCCAAATATGTATAGCAAAAGTCTGTTCTGAATTAGTGTGCGCTAATCTTCAGCTCCTCCAATATTGAATGCAAGGGTGCATGATGATAAACACCTTTTCAAAAATAAATCTAGGTGCAGCACGGGAGAGCAGCTTGGCACCATTGCTATGTATTTACCTCAGGATAATCATTGTTTTAGGGACGTGGGTGGCCCTGTGGGTTAAACCATAGAGCCTAGGACTTGTCGATCAGAAGGTCAGCGGTTCAAATCCCCACGACAGGGTGAGCTCCCGTTGCTCGGTCCCTGCTCCTGCCCACCTAGCAGTTCGAAAGCACATCAAAGTGCAAGTGGATAAATAGGTACCGCTCCAGCGGGAAGGTAAACGGTGTTTCCGTGCGCTGCTCTGGTTCGCCAGAAGTGGCTTAGTCATGCTGGCCACATGACCTGGAAGCTGTACGCCGGCTCCCTTGGCCAATAAAGCGAGATGAGCGCCGCAACCCCAGAATCGGTCATGACTGGACCTAAAGGTCAGGGGTCCCTTTACCTTTACCTAATCATTGTTTTATATTTCTTGTGACATTTATTAATGGTATACTCATGGCATCAGATAACAGAATGGGCTAAATCCCTGACTACTGAAACTAAGGAGAAGCATGTTTTCTGCACCCTACCAAAGCTAAAATGCTGGACTTTGTTAGAATCTAGAATCTAGAACAGTGTTTCCCAAGCTCCAGCTGTTTTTGGACTACAATTCCCATCATCCCTGACCTCTGATCCTGTTAACTAGGGATGATGGGAGTTGCAGTCCAAAAACAGCTGGAGACCCATGTTTTGGAGACAATTCTATGAAAAGAAAGATGGCAGCTTCTTTTAATTGCTGTTTGGCATTCATAGAATTACAGAATTGTGGAGCTGAAAGGACCCCAAGGATCATCTAGTCTAACTGCCGACATAAGAAGTTGCTCCTGGTAAAATATATTGAGCTTTGTTATATTAGTTCTACATTTTTTAAAAATGTCGGTTAACAGATCTATTACACGCAATTGTTTTTGACAAGTGAAATTAATTATGTTGGCTCCGTTTTCATTGACACAGAAGCCATGAGTACAATGAATAATTCAGATTTGCACTTAATCTATTTTTGTCATGTTCTCAACTCTTTTGTCAGAGTTTCTGAAGTATCCATTCTGAATTGCAGTGAAAAACAAAGGCAAGTGTATGGATAAAACAATCTGATCAGCAGGAGACAGAAGTCAGCTAATTTAACAGGTGCCATTCTGGCTTATGGGATCAGAGACTAATATGCAAATAGGTACAACATAATCAAAAGCAGTGAGTCTGAGAAATTATGTTAATTATAATGTGTATTTTTAGTACTGGATGCCAAGAAACTTGCAAATAAATGGAAACAGAATTTCTTCAAGAACAAGCTATGGCGTTACCCACAATTCTCTGGATCCACAGACTTGACAGCATTCAACTGCCATCCTTAGCAGTAGACTCTGAAAATATTATCGGTTTTCTGATAAAAGCACCAAAAACATAATTATGCCTTGCACAAATTATATGGTAGAGACAGCAGAAAATGTCAAATCGAGACTGTAGCCCTTGTTCTGATTAAGACACATTTATTGCTTATTACTATTATGCATCTTCAATCTCTGAGAAACTAGAAGTTTCAGACATTTAAATCATATGATTTAAATAATTTAGTTAGGTTTCTAATTTCTGTACCTATTCAACAGAGAATCACCCAGACTTCAGTCAGGGTGCCTATGAACAGTGGGGAAATGAAATAACAGTCTTTGGGTAATAGGATATTATATCCCGCTTTCTAAGCAGAACAGCTAGAGGCAGCTGGCAGGAGTTTTCTTCAAAAAAGAAAAAAATCTTCATGTGTGATTCTTTACGTTTTTTTTAATATTGCAAAAATAAAAAGCCCAGCAGCCATCGGCCTTAATACTACAACATGTTTATGGTTACATGGCGGCTAGTGGAAGATGTAGCTCACTAGTTTTTGGTTATGGCTTTTACATACAGCTATTGTCTTTTTATTCCATGGCTGGATTTTTTACTGTGCAATAATAAAAAGTAAACAAATCCTTTTTATCCAACCCAGGTTATGAGATCTACGGTACCAGTCCTAAAAGCTGCCACGCTCAGAGCTAAACTAGTAAGAACCAATTTACAGTGGTACCTTGGTTCTCAAACGCCTTGGTACTCAAACAACTTGAAACCCAAAACTGCAAACCCGGAAGTAAGTGTTCCGGTTTGCGAACCTTTTTCGGAAGCCGAACGTGCTCCATTTTGAGTGATATGCTTCTGATTTGAGTGCCACACTTCCGTTTTGAGTGTCACACATTTGAGTATTTTGAGTATTCCGCTGTGGTTTGTCCGTTTTTGCTATTTATTTTGCGTTTTTGTTTTTGCAGCTCTTTTTTTGTGGCTGTGGGGAACCCAGTTCAGCTACCGATTGATTGATTGATGATTGATTGATTGATTGTGTGACTGCAGTACATTGTTTATTGCTTTCATTTTACGGATCAACGGTCTCGTTAGATAGTAAAATTCATGTTAAATTGCTGTTTTAGGGTTGTTTTTAAATGTCTGGAACGGATTAATCCATTTTGTATTACTTTCCATGGGAAAGCGTGCCTTGGTTTTGGAATGCTTTGGTTTTGGAAAGGACTTCCGGAACGGATTAAGTTTGTGAACCAACGTACCACTATACTAGATTGGCATATGGGTAGGTTAAAGCAAGGGCCAAACTACACATTCAGAAAAACCTGAACTACACATTCAGAACTTACAGGGTTAAACAGTTCTGTGTAACTTCTCACATTCTGAGGCGTGGTTTTGTTCACATATGGGAATCTTTCAGACAGCGCCATGCCTCTGTTCATGACTGAGTCTCTCAGATGGTAGCACAACACTTTATAACTACTACACCACACTAGTTGTCTACATATTGTATACAATGAGATTTACTTCCAAGCAAAAACACAGAAGGCACTGCTGCATCTTTTCTAAAGAGATCTGTAACCACGCATAAGAATGTATTTCTGAAAGGCAGTAAAAAAAATTGCATGAAGAAGTTTATAGATTAGCATAGCACAATAATAAGAGAAAAAGTAATATTTTCATAAGCATTTAATTAAAGACCCCCTTGAGGGAGTGGAGGAGTGTAATTATAATGCAGATACAAAGCTTAATTGCCAGGTTCAACTTAAACAGGGAAAAAACATTCCCTTAGGATGTGAGTCTCTCTTTGTTGTGCTTTTTCAATTGGTTAAAATTCTAGCTACGTCCTGGGCCGTTTCAGACTCCATCCTAGGTCAAATTGACATTGGGCCTTCCAGCTCTAATCTGTTTGCGTAACACAGGGGTGAGTCTGAGGTTGAAGCAAGAGGAAAGAGACAGAACAAACCCTTACGGAATCTTTTTGACTCACCTTCCGTTCTGCGATAGTGATAGTGTAAACAACTGCAGGACTCTTCTGTCTGGCGCCTGGACTTCAGAGTTCCATGAAGAACCAGGATGAGGAAAGGTAGGACATAAAATAACAGAAAAAGTCGTAGAGCAGGAGGCTATTAATCTCAGGGTGGGGGGTTTGAGCCCCACCTTGGGGAAAAAAGATGCCTGCATTCCCCATTACCTGAAAGTGCTTCCTATAACCAGTGGGTTTTTTTTTCTTTAAAAATGTTTAAAGGTATTCTCATTTTATGGGACGCGGGTGGTGCTGTGGGTTAAACCACAGAGCCTAGGACTTGCCGATCAGAAGGTCGGCAATTCAGATTCCCACGATGGGGTGAGCTCCCGTTGCTCGGTCCCTGCTCCTGCCAACCTAGCAGTTCGAAAGCACATCAAAGTGCAAGTAGATAAATAGGTACCACTCCAGCAGGAAGGTAAACGGCATTTCCGTGCGCTGCTCGGGTTCGCCAGAAGCAGCTTAGTCATGCTGGCCACATGACCCGGAAGCTGTACGCCGGCTTCCTCGGCCAATAAAGCAAGATGAGTGCCGCAACCCGAGAGTCGACCACGACTGGACCTAATAGTCAGGGGTCCCTTTACCTTTTACTCTCATTTTGGCTGCTCCCCCTCCTCCTCCCAACCCTTGGACTTGAGGCAGAGGCACTGAGAGGATGGGAAGGCCCCCCAGCAACGGCTGCGATGGAGTAGGCTTGAGCAAGGAGCAGCAAGCACTCGCCAGATGGCTCTAGCCTCAGACTCCCCTCCCTGGGCGCCGGTGGAGAGAATAACAGAGCTCCAGTCCGCGCTGCTACTGCAGAGACAGCTGGCATGTCAGTCCGTTCGTCTGTCAGTTGTGGGGGGCAACACAATATGTTTAGGGGTACGCGTCCCCCTGTGTCCCTCCAGAAAAAAGCACTGCCCAGAACACACCATCAACACTGGTGTTGGGTATGCCTCTTCCTATATGAAAGAAGAAATTGATACTGTGGTACCTCGGGTTAAGTACAGTGGTGCCCCGCAAGACGAATGCCTCGCAAGACGGAAAACCTGCTAGACGAAAGGGTTTTCCGTTTTGGAGGTGCTTCGCAAAACGAATTTGCTATGGGCTTGCTTCGCAAGACGAAAATGTCTTGCGAGTTCCTGCGGGGTCCCCCCCCCTTTTCCCCAAGCCGCTAAGCCGCTTAACAGCTGATCCGCTAAGCCGCTTATCAGCTGATCCGCTAAGCCCGCTAAGCCGCTAATAGCGCTAAGCCGCTAAGCCGCTAATGGGCTTGCTTCGCAAGATGAAAAAAACCTCAAGACGAAGAGACTCGCGGACGGATTCTTTTCGTCTTGCGAGGCACCACTGTATTTAATTCGTTCTGGAGGTCTGTTCTTAACCTGAAACTGTTCTTAACCTGAAGCACCATCGGGGCATAATGGGGCCTCCCACTGCCTCTGCGCCCCCGGAGCACGATTTCTGTTCTCATCCTGCAGCAAAGTTCTTAACCCGAGGTACTATTTCTGGGTTAGCGGAGTCTGTAACCTGAAGCATCTGTAACCTGAAGCGTATGTAACCCGAGGTACATGTCTCCTTGACATTAAAAGGAGAAGTTTTCCTGAGCTGCCATTCTGAACACCTCTGCTGAACAATTGGTTCAACCTTGGGAACCTTGTGAGTGTATCTAAGGGGAAGTCTGATCTGGAGACTACAATGTTTTCCAGATCTCTCAACAAGATTATAGATGGTCAGAGAGGTCCAGAACACAGCTCCAGAAAAGTTACATGAATATCTATTCCTTGCACAGCGTCTCCCTTTGGATATGCTCACATCATTATGTTATTGCCCAGTGATCTTTGCGAAGAGCACTCCAGCTCTGACTGCTTCACATTCCTCCCTCCCTCCTCTTGCCATGATGAAGTAGCAGTGTTCAAACATGCTGGCACACCCTCATTTTGCTTGCATTCTGAACAGAGCATAATATTATTTGCCTTTCCCTATTCATTATTGATACGATCGGCTTTACGAGAGTTAATTAAAATGTGCTGTATTGCGCCAAAAAGAAAAAAAGAAAAACCCAATGTGTTGAATTAGCAAATAACAGAGAATTAGTGATAGTTTTGTGATTTAATTAACACAGCTTTATTCCAGTACTGGGCCATCTGGTACCATTTCAAAAAAGGCAGGAACCAACTTGCCTCACTTTCTTTACATCCCTCTTATATGTCATTTGCATTTTGATGAGTCCATTTCTTCTCCCCTTTCAGACAAATGCTCGCTTCACCTGGGAAAGTCTATAAAGAACTAAAGGATGTTTGAGGATGAAAATAGCGATATAAATGGCAGCGATTATTATTATTCCCTGCTCTGCTTCCTGCAGCTATTACATTTTTAAAAAAGGCTGTATGCAAAAGCACAGAGCCAAACCAAATAATGGCTTCTTCTGTTCACAAACAATAACTCCCTTTATAAACTCTTTTGTAGGGAAAGCTGGAATTTCACATCTCCTTCTGTGAATTGCTCTTGCTTTTGATCCCACCACTATCGTTCCCAAATTGTGATATACACATAAGACTGGTTCACCTATGTATGGACATCAGTTGGTTATACAGTGGTGCCCCACAAGATGAATGCCTCGCAAGACGGAAAACCTGCTAGACGAAAGGGTTTTCCGTTTTGGAGGTGCTTCGCAAAACGAATTTGCTATGGTCTTGCTTCGCAAGACGAAAATGTCTTGCGATTCCTGGGTCCCCCCCCCCTTTTTTCCCCAAGCCCCTAAGCTGCTTAACAGCTGTTCGCTAAGCTGCTTAACAGCTGATCTAAGCTGCTTATCAGCTGATCTAAGCCGCTAATAGCCTTTTAGCAGCTAATCCGCTAATCCCTTAAACCTTTAATAGCCGCTAATAGCCGCTAAACCGCTAATAGCGCTAATAGCACTAATCTGCTAATGGGCTTGCTTCGCAAGACGAAAAAAACCGCAAGACGAAGAGACTCGCGGAACGGATTCTTTTCGTCTTGCGAGGCACCACTGTATTCAGTACTTGATTAATCAACATTTGGCAGCTGGCAGATGGACATGTGAATAGCACTGTTTTTGACGTGAAACTGGGTAATACAAAAGTCCCATCTTCTTAACAAGAAGCCTCCCAGTGGCTGCAGTGGCCACTGATTTCTAGCAGTCCCTGTCCCATTTTCAGCCATGTGAAAAATTGTTGAATGGTGACAATTCGTCTTGGCAAGTTTAGGCCCATTCTTAGGAAGTACGTCCCACTGAATTGAATGAGGATCTCAATAATGAACCTGATCCAAAACTATGGGAATGTCCCAGCCAGGTTTTCCCTCTTTATTACAATTTTATTTATTTGTGTGTTAAGATCCCAAGACCTCCCTCAATAAATAAAGACACAATTCACACGAATTTAGTTTAAGGTTATTGGCATAATTTTGGCCACAACTTTATTGATTACAAATCGTGAGTGGTTTGCTTAGGTATTGGTTCCCAACTAGCTGCACCTGACCTCAGCAGTGTAGAGTATTGTATTCCTTGAGATGCTGCGTAGGCTGTATTTCTGTACATTCCCTTCTAAGCTACCCTGGCACCGCTAGCCCGGAATGTTAAGTGATGTCACGACCTTCCTATCTAACTGTATACATCCTCTCCTTATCACCGTAGCCTGGAAGAATGTTAAGTGACCTCTGTACAATCTCTGAGTACCACCCTATCAATCATAGATTACTGTGTTCCTGTGTTCCCTCTATCTAATGATGCTTAATGTCTTACACGCAACCCCTTGTATGTATATGCAACACTATAACTTGTAACGCACACCACGTGTAACCAATCAGCACCAAGCACATATGAGGCAATACAATAAAAGGGACTCTCCGACACTTGGTCGGGGAGATGCCTCCCAGATGACACCCACTACTCGTCTGTCATTTATTCAACCCAACACAGCAGGGCAGCACTGATGCCTGGACTCCAGCAGACGTCAGTAAGGGAGAACATCCTGGGGGAGCATTGGACCAGGTTCAGACTCAAACTCACCCCAAATGCTCCTAGGGGCTCTGGCATGGCCCTAACAACTGGAAGGGAATCAGACAAAAGCAAGGCGAGCCCCTGGATTCCTTTAATGGAATACTCTCGTATTGGAGGGGCAGGCACAGCCTATCCACATCCCCTCCACAACCATTGAACCAATGCCTAACCACCAAACCTTACAAAGTTGTGACAATTTGCTAATGGCAGGCGAAACCCAAGTGGCACCAGCCAATCAGCCAAATGGGAAAATTCCTACCGGGCCCCTGCAGACGTCCCACGACGGCATAGCAAGGTCATGATGAACCCTAAATATATGGAGGGTGGGCGGGTGATCCGGTGCACAGAGCGAAAAGAGGAAGCTCTATGCAACATGCAGCGATATATATGGGTCCCTTGGTTAATGCATGAAATTGCCCATTGGCCAGATTTATCCCAGCAATCGCTCCCACCCACAACACCAGTGAGGTCAGTCTTGATGATCTCACCGCAACACGTGCTCTCTGGAAGGAGGACATGATTTAACAAAAGGTATGTGCCACTTAAGTGTTAAAAACAACCCAACCTCTGAGACGTTTGCAAAATATAATGCATTGTTGCATGCAGACACGGGTGTTCTCTTCTGATCTACTGAAAGAGCCCTCAGAGCAGATGCAACACCACAGGAAACTCCACATGTACAACTTGCTTTAGCAAAGGTGAGAGATGGGCTAAAGCCACTTGATTCTCGTCATCCAGTCTCCCTCTCCTAAGCTCCACCCCTTTTGCGAGACCCTCAAGGGCCATCTCTCCGGCCTGCAGATGGATACTCCTGTGTGCTCCTTGGCCTCTGCCTGTCAGGAGTCCAGGTTCCCAGCTTGATAACACAGTAAGCGTAGATAATTAAAAAGGAGGATTTATTGCAAAAACAAACAGATAGCTCTGGACGACTCTAACAAAGCCTCCAGCATCATCACTCAAGATGACCCTTCTGAAAATTCCTTCTGGTGTCTACTGAATAAATTGAACCATCACCCTTTGCATCTGTTGTTTTGCTTCCTGTCTAGAAGCCTTCCCATTCATCTACTCTTTGGACTTGGTGGGTCAGCTCCAACCTCTTCCTGTTCTGAGAGGCTGAGTCTACTTGTGCCTATTTTTGCTTCCTGCGAGCTTTTACTGTGTTCTAGCCTTCTCTCAGCTACTGCCTTATCAGCCTGCCCTTCAATGTCAAGAAGAGCCAGAGTCTGCAGCTGCTGGCTCTCCCCTGCCTAAACATCTAAGCCTCTCTGTTCCTGGCTGCTTTCTGCAGTTGGCTGCAAACTTTTGCTAGGAGCTGGTTCATTCCTGACATTGCATGATGTGTTTTCATGCTGGTGGGCTAGCAAGGAAAGTTCGGAGGCAGGCACTCACTGCCTCAGGCCAAGGGAAAGATGCCTGTGAGGATCACAGCTGTGGCTCTATGGATCCTGTTGCTGTGGAGATCTGGACCAGGGTGCTCTGCCCACCAGCCTTGGGCTTAGTTGCTTGCTGGTCAACAACATCAGGCCCAGAGTCAGATAACCCTTTCTAGCTTCTTGGTAACTGGTAACTCTGTGGTCTCTGGCTCTGTATTTTGATTGCTGCTTGGTTTTGGTGCCACAACGGCAGAGGATACATGCATAGAGCTGCCCCTGACTATCACAATGAACAGAGAAGCTCTTGTGCATTGAAATTCTGTGTGCATATCAGAACATCTCCAGCATTCAAGGAGTCAGTGGATAGGAAGTGTGTTTAGTACGGGGTTGTTAAATTTAGAGATTACAGCTGTTCTAAGTGATGATACCATTGTGCTTGACAGATGGGGCTTCTTGAGCTGTATCAATCTTTCCTCTTCAAACTATTTCTCTATGTGATTCCCATTTCCCCTGCCCCTGGAGAAACAACCCATATTTGACCCACAAAAAAAGTAATCAGAATAATATGCTGCAATTAAGCAAATGTGTGCAGGCTTCATTTTTTTTCTGATGCAAATTTTCTGGTAATAGAAATGGCAGTTCTTTAGCACAGAGTACTAAACTCTGTGTGATAATAGTATATTGTGTCTGATTAAAAACAAGATGGGTAACTCTAAAAAGCCGAATCTGCTATTCAGCTCCTCGGGGGGACTGTTAAAATGGATGGCTGCTCAGCTGGTCCAGCTTAGAGGTCGAAAGGAGGTACCATTTGTGGTTACCATTTCAGTTCTGAGTTACTCATTTAACAGCTCCAGCACATTTTTTTTTCCTTTTGTACAGCTAAGTGATATTGATCCCTCTCTTTCTTTTTCTTTCGATGATTCCTATTGGCAATCAAACTCTTCACCTATCGCGAGGATCAATAAGCTTTTAGTATATCTGCACAGCAATTCCAGGGACGTACCAGACACTGAGAGAGCACCCTTAGAAACCAAGACCAAGCAAGCAGGACCTGATTAATTAAAAGCCTGGTGAAAAGCAGAGATAGATCCTTCATTTATTTGTGAGTTCTGGACATATATTCCATTTGGGTTTGGGGTGGTTTGTTTATTTTATACTCCACTTTTAAGCCAAGAAAGTGATGTAACAATGGAAACCATCATGAAGATCCATTCTAAAAATGGGCAGGTGACTAGAAATCACAGATCCATTTTCATGGCTGCTGTAGATTTCTCCTTTGCAGTTTTTATTGCTCCTGCTGCAGCCGGCTTGGCTAATTTATTCTATGTATTTTTAATTGAAGCCAATTTCAGAACCTTCATGAAATATACAGTTAGTATTTTGATGACTGCAGAGGCCCGTTCCTGTACCTTCTACCCAATAAAAGGAAGTTTCTCCAAGTTTCCGGCAGGCCTCTGTTGGGACTTAGTTGTGTGGAGAACTTGGTGTGATCAATACCTGGAAATGAAGAGGTGAGAGGGTCTTAGATGTTAGGCCACAGCTCTCATCTCCCCATCTGCCTGCTAACAGCTGGTGGTTTCTATGGCATACATTCCTGATAATAAGAACTTTCCTCCAAAAAGCACGTCCACACAAAAATGAACCCGATAACACAGATTAACAAAATACTCACCTCTGTTCACAATGGCTGTGTCAGACATTTGTTGGATATCTTCCAACTGATTATCTGGTCAGGAGGCCATGTTCGACCCTCAGAATCAGGGAGCCTGAATCATTTCCTGGTGGGAGATGTGGGGAGGAGAGGAACATTTTCAGCTAAAGACTCCGTAGGTGGTGAGTACCAGCTCTGAACATGAAGACATTGCTTCTTTCTGCCTCCTTTGAAGTTATTTGCTCAAGTTACCTTTGGAGAAATTGAGGGAAAGGTCGTTTCATCTTCTTCTCAGCCTCTGTGTCATGGACATCATATTTTTTGCTATGCTGTTTGTAACAGTCAAGGTAAGGAACCAAAATACTGTGCATATCTGTGTGCATACTTAGTCTCAGGGGAATATAGAACAGGTATCCATTATTGTGGAAATCTGCTGATGACAAATCAATACTTTCCACTGGTTTCTAACATGGAGTTCACTTTTCCCCCACAGTTGCTGCACACTGATGTTTTCATCAAGCTACCTACCAAAATCCCTTTTTCTAGTCAACCACTGCTCCTCAGAAGCCATCAGTGTATCTGCAAAGGGAGGTTATTTTGCTCCAAGGCTTCTTGAGAAAAGCAGCCTTGCAGGTCAAAGGAAGACCACTGCAGGGCCTACTTTTGACCCAAATGCTGAATGTTCCCCACCATTGGGTAAATGGAACAAGTTTTATTGTGGATCAGTAACTGGATAACAAATAGGGAGTGAAGAGAAGGAATCAATGAGCTTTTCTCACAATCGAGAGATGTAAAGAGTGGAATGTTCTCAAGAGCTTTGTTGGACAGCATGCTTTTTGCCTTGTTAATAAAGTACCTGGGGTTCAGAATGAGCAGTGAGGGGACTAGGTTTGCTGATGCTGTCAAATTTATTCAGAGTGATAAAAACCAAAAAGGGATTGTGAGGCCTTCCAGAAGAATCTCTCCAGTTTGGGTGAAAGTGCAGAAAAAATGCGGAAGAGTCAGCGGAAGAAGATTGGAAAAAGTTTAAAGATTATTTACAGAAATACTGTAAAATTAATGAATGTTAGAATAATGTTGGAATGAAGTTATATGGCTTTAGTAGAAATGTTATAAGGAACTAAGTATAAATAGGTTATTAGAGCATTAAAGGGAAAAATAAGGTTAGAAAGTGTTAAGATAATTACAGGATAGAAAACAGAGGAAGATGGAAAGGAATTGCTGAAACAATTAATAGAAGTGGAATACAAAAAGGGAGGTGTGAGGAGGTCGTGGAAATTAGTGAAAGAAAGATAAGATATTGAAATTGGATTGTGTTTTAAATGGGTTTTGTTTTGTTCTGTTAGTTGTATGCTAGTGTATTGTAGTGGGGGGGGTTTTGTATTGTATTGTATTTTTGTATGTTTTTTCTTTTTTGGTTTTTTTGTAGTTTGTGTTCAATTTGTTGGAAAACTAATAAATATTATTATAGAGCAAAATTAAAAAAAGAAAAGAAAGAAAGTGCAGTAAAAATGGCATTTACGGTTCAAAAGAGCCTTTGCATGTACACTGATGGCTTCTATTATTTATTTATTCATTCATTCATTCACATTTACACATCAAACAAAAAAAGAAAACAAATATCCACACTGATGGCTTCTGAGGAGCAGTGGCTGACTAGAAAAAGAGATCGTAGTTGACAGCTTGATGAAAACTTCAACTGAGTGTGCAGCAACTATGACAGCCTTTGGTGAGGGGCTTCCTCAAAAGCTTTTGAAAGTATAACCACACAATGTCTTATTGGATCACACATACCAACATGTTTGTTGATACTTTCAAGGAACTCTAAAAAGTTAGTGAGACAGGATTTACCTTTCTGGAAGTCATTTTGATAATTCTTCAGGAAGGTCAGTTATTCCATATACACAATGACTTTATCTTCAGTAGTGCTTTAAACCAATCTACCTGAAAGTAACTTTAAGATAACTAGTCTGTAATTTCTTTCTTTCTTTTTTAAATGGCATTCCATTGACTCGTTTCCTGCCCTCTGGTATTAAGGGTGATTTTAGGGACAAAGTTACATATTTTTGTTAGACTATCAGCAATTAAACATCGTGGTTCTGTAAGAACTCTCAGGTAGATACAATCTGGACCCAATGATTTTGTTAAGCTTCTGGCTGTTATGTGCAAATTAAAAATTACCTCTTATCACTATTTGCCTCAATTTTTCAGACTCCCCTCCTGTAAAGTCTGTTCAGGCATTGTTATCTGTCCTAGATCTTCTGCAGTGAAGACAGATGCAAATAATTCATTCACCTTTTCTGCAATCTCCTTATCCTCCCTTAGTACAGCTTTAGTTTCCTCATCTTCTTATAGTCTAACTGCTTCCCTAACCATTTTTCTGATCCTGATGCATTTCTATATTTCTTTTTAGTTTGTCTTAACTTTTTTTAGTGATATGTCCCTCATATTATTTGCCTTCTCTCTTTTATCCCTTCTTGTTTGTTTGCATTAAAGGGACCCCTGACCATTAGACAGGGGTTGCGGCACTCATCTTGCTTTATTGGCCGAGGGAGCCGGCGTACAGCTTCTGGGTCATGTGGCAAGCATGACTAAGCCGCTTCTGGCGAACCAGAGCAGCGCACGGAAACGCCGTTTACCTTCCCGCCAGAGCAGTACCTATTTATCTACTTGCACCTTGATGTGCTTTCGAACTGCTAGGAGGGCAGGAGCAGGGACCGAGCAATGGGAGCTCACCCCATCGCAGGGATTCAAACCACTGACCTTCTGATAGGCGAGTCTTAGGCTCTGTGGTTTAACCCACAACGTCACCCGCGTCCCATTTGTTTGCATTACTCCCCCCCCCAAAAAAAGTTTATGTGCATCTTTCCATTGATATATAATTTTATGGTATTACTTCCCAAAAAGTGGTGTCATGAGCCATCAAACCTCAGAAATACACTTTTCCCAAAAGGTTTCCACAATTTTGGCCATTTATTTCTCTCTCTCTCTCTCTCTCTGTGTGTGTGTGTGTGTGTGTGTGTGTGTGTGCATTCTAGCTCAGCTTCTGTTTTTGCAGTTTTGACTACTACCTCCCTCACCCAAGCATTCTGGAGAGATTTCACCATTGTAATGTTCTCTTTCAATTTCCTTTTTACTAGTCCCTTCCTTTTTTTGAGATTAAGCAGACCATATTTAAAAATGCTCACTTGCAATTGTTGGCTGCATGCATACTGCTCTCTACATACCTGGGAATACCTGCCGAACTGATGGTAAGTGAAGTCAGTTTTGACATCAGAGCACCTCTTTGGGTGAAGGAGAAATCTGTATTCAGTCTCTCTAACACTTCTGGAAAAAAATGATTGGCATCATGAAAGCTAAATGGACCTAATATCTGCTATGATGTGGATAACTTGATCAAATCCAGCAAGGTTTATCACATGCACCTCTGCATGTGGTTTGTATGAATCATCAAGCAAGAGACATTTTCTTCATTTTTCTTCTACTGCACATACAGAAGGAGAACAATATCCATATTTCTATACTTTACAATTTTCTCTCTCCCCTCAAATCAGTGGGAATTACAGTTATTACTTGTTTTTTTTTTTTTTTTTACATATATACCGGTATGTATATATTGGCCCTAGCCTATAGTATATACATATACTATAGATTTTTCAGTAAGCACAACTGGATCCTACAGTATGAGTTGGGTTCAGCACAGGTGGTTATTTTTGTTTCCTTCTCAGGTTCTTATTGCTTGTCATATTGGAGGAGGAGGTAATGTTTTATAGGAGTATAAAAATGAAGCATTTTAGCCATAGGTGGTAAGTATCTGAGAGCAATATCTTCCCTGCAGCCTAGAAGCACTACATTAAGTTAGGCTTTATAAGTGGGAATGGTTTAACAGCTGTAGTTCTCAATACATACTTGGTTTGTGCTCTATAAAAGCTCAGATCTTTCTTTCACGTTTGATTCTTGTTGATCCTAGTGGTGCGTAAAACAAGGAAAAACAAAGGCAGACAATCTTAATTTTGATCCCCAGGCTCTCATCTGAAGATAACCAGGAAAAAAAATGAACCTCAGCAATGCCTCTATTAAGATATGGAAGTCATGATGAGAAAAACATTTACTGCAAAGTCATAAATGTGGAGAAAAAAAGTTCCTGTTCTTTTTTTATATAATGAAAATGTGTTGTGTATGTTTATTATCGTTCTTGTTCATTAAATCTCTATACTACCCTTCATCTGAGAATCACAGAGTGGTTTACAATGGAAAAATAGAAAAATACATGACATAGTAACAAACTAAAACAATACTTTCCCCCAGTGTAAATGGCCATAAAAGTAAAGGTAAGGGGACCCCTGACCATTAGGTCCAGTCGTGACCAACTCTGGGGTTGCGGCGCTCATCTCGCATTATTGGCTGAGGGAGCCGGTGTACAGCTTCCGGGTCATGTGGCCAGCATGACTAAGCCACTTCTGGTGAACCAGAGCAGCACATGGAAATGCCAGAGCGGTACCTATTTATCTACTTGCACTTTGATGTGCTTTCGAACTGCTAGGTTGGCAGGAGGAAGGACCGAGCAACGGGAGCTCACCCCGTCACGGGGATTCGAATTGCCAACCTTCTGATAGGCAAGTCCTAGGCTCTGTGGTTTAACCCACAGCGCCACCTGTGTCCCTGTAAATGGCCATAGATTGTCTAATTAGCCAAAGGCCTGGGAGAAGTTAAATGCTTTTTCCTGGCCCCTAATGATATGTAATGAAGCTGCCAGATGAGCTACCACAGAAAAAATCCACTCTTGTGTTGCCACCCTCCAGACACCTCATGGGAGAGGCACATGAAGAAGGGCCTCAGATGATGGTTGCAGGGTTTGCATTGGTTCATATGGGGAGAGGCAGTCTTTGAGGTACAGTCATACCTTGGAAGCCGAACAGAATCCGTTCCACAAGTCTGTTCCACTTTGGAAAACATTCAAAAACCAAATCACGGCTTCTGATTGGCTGCAGGATTGGCTTCCAGTTCACAAACTGGAACAATCACTTCTGGGTTTTGGTGTCTGGGAGCCAAAGCGTCCAAGTTCCAGGGCATTCAGGATCCAAGGTACGACTGTATTGTGGTGCAGAGCCAGCTTTATGCACCAGAATGAGCACTTTGTATTGGACCCAGAAACTAATTGGCAGCCAGCGTAGTTGGGCAAGGATTGGTGTTATATGCTCAAACCATCTTGCCCCAGTGAACAACCTGGCTGCTGAATTTTGCACCAGCTGATGTTTCCAAACCATCTTCAGAGGCAGCTACACATATAACACACTGCAATCATCCAACCTACGGGTTGGGTATTGGACCCAAATGACGATGAAACCTCAAAAGTTTTTCAAGGCCCTGATGGCTGTTTTCACAACTGAGAGGCCTTCAGGAAAGTCTATCTCTTTCAGGTAGAGGACCTTCAAAGTAGTTGTGTTTGCCCTGTGGAACGCTCTCACAGCAAAAGTTAAGCAGATAAACAACTCTATGACCTTTAGAAGACAACTGAAGGCAGCTCTGTACAGTCATCCCTTGGTTCTCAAACAGAATGCATTCAGGGAGTCCGTTTGACTCCTGGAACTGTTTGAAAACCAAGGCGCAGCTTCCAATTGCATCCTGCAGCCAATCAGAAGCCGTGCCATACGTTTGGCTTCTGAAAATCGTTTGAATACCGAAACACTCACTTCCAATTTTCGATCGTCCGGGAGCCAAAACATACCAGTTCCAAGGCGTTCAGCAACCAAGGTACGATTGTACAGGGAAGTTTTTAATGTTTGAGGTTTTATTGTGTTTTTAATATTTTGTTGGACAATCCAGTCAGATGGGCAGCATATAACTATAATAATAATAATAATAATAATAATAATAATAATAATAATATTGATTTACTCAGTTCCAAGGTGACAGTGTCACTGCAAGGACCCTAAACAACAGAGAGGTGACCAGCATTCTTCCATACAATAGTAATAATTTTTGTGCTACATGGTGTTTTGTAAGCCTTGCTGAAATGTACTATTTGTGAGTGTAATGATATTTGTCAGCTGTTCAGAGCATTTTGTAAGCCTCACAATTCTAATAATATTTTGTGGATTCTGTTGTAACTTCTTCTTACCAATATATTGTCCTTACAGTTATGTGCCCTTCAGAATTTCTTGTGGTTGTTTCCTAGGTGTAACATAATCCCACCAAGCTTTGTGGTGTTACCTACGTTTCATTTCACCACCATATTGTGTTTGATGCTTCTACCTTTGCCCAGTTTCCCCCATTGTCACATATTTGTGATAGTTGCGTGTCAAGGTCCCCAGGACCACCCCAATAACTCACACATCACACAGAATTATTATTTTTTGTTTAAGGTTTCTGGCATAATTTTGGCCACAACTTTATTAAAATACAAAAATGTGAGTGGTTGCTTAGGCATTGGTTGCGACTATCTGCCCCCACCGTGGGGGACAGACTGACATTCCGCACGATGCAAAAGTCAGAAAAGGGGAATACACTTGGGGGTAGCGACGGAGCAGGGAACCTGCCCTCAGCCCTCCCCAAATGCAACCAGGAGCTCATTGCTATGGCCCAAGCCCCCTTGACAGGGTGGACAAGCAATAGTTAGCCCCTGATTCCTTTAACGGAATCCCTTGCAGCAGCAGCAGCATTAGAGGGGCAGGCACAGCCAATCCATGCCCCTCAACCAACCAAACCATAAACCAATGCCTAATCGCAACCTTACAAGTTGTGATGATTTGCTATGCAGTAGGCAATAGCAAGCAGGCATAGCAAGGTCAAAGCAAACAACCCTAATTCTAGGGAGGGGGGGATGGGCAATCCGATGCACGGGCGAAAGAGGAAGCCCTAGCCTCGTGCAAGGAGTTTTAGCATTTCTGGCTGTCAATCAACAAATGGCAACATTAACTTCTTCCCAACAACAAGGGAAGCCCAATCACAACTGTGGCCAATGATCAATTAGCCCACCCCACAACTTTGGAGTGTCCTGGCGGCCCCCACCACAACACGTGCTCTCCATGAAGGAGAACACGCTATTCCATGATCTCACTTCAGATTATCACACATAAACAGAAATGAATAGGTGTCTTTGTATGTGGGAAGAGGGGCGTTTGTTTAAGAATTTAGAATTGTCTAAGAATTGAGAGAATGCCTTGAGAATAGTGATGCATCCGTGGCCATTCACTAAAGTCAGCAGATACTGTGTTGTCCAGGGTAACAAGTTTTAAATAAATTATTTGTGGATTATATGAATAAAACAAGTATAGTAGGCACAGTGGGAAATGTTTTTTCTCTCTGTGTTTAATCAGCTGGGAGAGATTCTTTTTTTAAAAAAGAAAAAAATGTAATCAAAAAGGAAATTCATGTTAAATGGGTTCAACTGTTTCTCCTTTAAGAAATGCTTCATATCCTATTTCCATCTGTCCTTTTAAGAAGTTATTTTGATCCTCCACATTTGATGAGTGCTGCCAAAGAGCTGGCAGAATGGCACAGGAAGTGTCAAAATAAATATTTGCGTGTCGAGGTCCCCAAGCCACCCCCCAAATAACTCACAATGCACACTTAATTTTTGTTTAAGGTTTTTGGCATAATTTTGGCATAATTTAAATACAAAACCGTGAGTGGTTGTTTAGGCATTGGTTAAGACTATCTGTCTCCCCGCCTGGGGACAGAACTGACTTCCGGGCACCACTGAAAGACAGTGCGGGGGAAAGCAAGTCTGGGAGAAATGGAGCTGAGTCACAGACCCTCAATTCTCATCCGCATGCTCCCCGAAGGCTTGCTGGCCCTAGTCCCATTCCAGGGATTGGACGAAAAGATGGCAAGCCCCATGATTCCTTTAACGGAATTCCCTTTCCGCAGCAACCATGGAGGGGCAGGCCCAGCCTATCCTAACCCCTCCTCCACCAATTTATAACCAATGCCTAACCGCAACCTTACAAGTTGTGACGATTTGCTACGCAGTAGGCAAAAACCAAATGGCCCAGCCAATCAGCCAGATGGACAAAATTCTTACCAGTCCCCTGCCCCAACGGCAGATGACCCCATGACAGGCATAGCAAGGTCAATGCAACAACCCCTTACTCAAGGGCGGGTGGGCGGGTGATCCGTTGCACGCAGCAAAGAGAAAGCTCCAGGCTGTGTGCAGAGTATTTAAACATTTTACCCCTCCCACCAAAATTGCAACATAACTTTTACCCCAGCAACCCAGTGAACCAATCACTGCCCCAGGCCATCTTTAGAGACCCTGCCTGGTAACAGAGGGGTGGCTCAGCAGACCCCACCGCAACACGTGCTCTCCATGAAGGAGAACACGCTATACAGAAAAAAAATTCGCACCGCTTTTTCCCAGTTTCTCATTTGCAAAGAAAATTCATTATTTTGTATCTGGGTCAGGCTAGTGCAATCCCAGAAACCCAGTTTCTCCCCTCTCTAACCATTTTAACACTTGCATAACAAGTAAAAGCCTGAGATGCGCATGGATGGACCCAACGTCTCGCTAGAGTTGTGATCTCGTTTGGGGCATTATCTAGAGAAAGAAGAAAGTAGTCTGAACACTGAAGGGAAGAAAAACTCAGTGATGACTTAGACATATCGGGGTGAGCTGCAGGGGAAGAAAGAGGAGGCTATAGGAGGAATTCAATGCCAGAATAAGGTGCTTGTTCCATCAGTGGAATTTGGGGTGACAACATGTGTGGAAAGGACTATTCTGTGGTAGGACCAGGGCTCACCAGAACTAAAAAATAGCACTGGGTAGAACCCAACTCCAAAATAATATCCCTTTAGAGGTGTGCCTGTCTTCCACATTATCAAGTTTCACATGCCAAGTGAAAACATTTTTATTTGTCCATGTTTGATAAATAAGTGATAAATTCCTCATCAGTAATGCATTATTATTATTATTATTATTATTATTATTATTATTATTACTACTACTACTACTACTACTACTGCTACTACTACTTCATATTCATATTGCCCAGGACAACCCAAAACAACTTATAACCAAAGAAACAAAGATCCTCACAAAGATGCATTAAAACCAAAAGGGCAGAGAAATACATTAAAAACAACCTACACACTTCTAAAAGGCCAGAGATAGTTGAAGACCTAAGGCCTGGTTAGTTTGGGGGTCACATGACACAAACATTGCAAGCATTTGCTTTAATTAAATGGCTACATTTTGTTTGTGTATAGCTCGTTGTTTTGTTGTTTTGTTGTTGCTATTTTGGTTACATAGCACCGCTTTTTTCGTCACTGAGGAAGGGGGAGTTGCAAACAAACATAATTAAATAAAGTAATAGAGTGGTACCTTGGTTTGAGAACAGCTTAGTTTATCAACAACTTGGATTAAGAACGCTGCAAACCCAGAGGTAGGTGTTTTGGTTTGTGAACTTTGCCTTGGAAGCAGAACATGTTCCGCTTCCGGTTGAGTAATAATAATAATAATAATAAAATTTATTATTTATACCCCGCCCATCTGGCTGGGTTTCCCCATCCACTCTGGGCAGCTTCCAACAGAATATTAAAATACAATAGTCTATTAAATATTAAAAGCTTCCCTAAACAGGTCTGCCTTCAGATGTCTTCTAAAAGTCTGGTACTTGTTTTTTCTCTTTGACATGTGTAAATTGAGTCCCACGCTGCTATGGGGAAGCATGCCTTGGTTTAAGAACGCTTTGGTTTAAGAATGGACTTCGGAACGGATTAAGTTCGTAAACCAAGGCACCACTGTACATGCATTTTTTGTACATTATTTTTGGTTGCAAAAATTCAAATTCAAAGGATAGTGGTGTTTTGGTTTGTGTAGTGTTTCAGAAAGTGCAGTTTGGGAAGACTTGTGAATGAGACTAGATTTCTTGCCCATCCCTCATCGCAGAGTCTCTGTTGATGAATTTCTGCAACTTCTAAATGGGTGTTTCATCCATTCAGAATTCAAGCTCTGCTTCCCACGGTTGCTATCGTGAATCATCCAGGTCTTTTTCTTTAAATTACCTTTGAACACAGATAACAACAGCTGTAAGATACCCAACCATTTCTGAATAGCTGGGTTGATATGCATCTACAAATATAATGCACCATCCCTTCCATATAGTGTGCAGTTGCTGGTGCTTGCTAACTTGCTGTGTGGAGGATCCATTTATTTATTTCTTTTTAGGGATGCTCTTTCAGTATCATTAAGGTCAGATGATCACATAGGTAGCAGTTGATACCAGGATGGATGTCCTATTTAAAAGTCTATCTCGCTTTCTCATTACCTGTGACACAGCAAACAAAAATATATTGCTATTTGGTCCTCACAGATAGCAGCAGTCATCCGGGGAAGAAAATCCTATCCACTAAGGAATACGCCAGGAACAAATTATAATGTGAATGCTGTGTGTTGACAGAACCTTTATTAGGTTTTGTTGAAGCAAGATTTTTCATTCATGGCCCTTTTCAGAATGCCCATTGACCTTTTGTAATATAAGAACCATCATACAGTATGTGGTTAGACCAGAAGGCTATCCAGTCCGGTATTGTGTCTCCGAAAACCAATAAATGAAAAGATGTCAGCAGTATATGTATATACTGTGTATACAGTAACAAGTGTAAAAAGGTAAAGGTAAAGGTACCCCTGCCCGTACGGGCCAGTCTTGCCAGACTCTAGGGTTGTGCGCTCATCTCACTCTAAAGGCCGGGAGCCAGCGCTGTCCGAAGACACTTCCGGGTCACGTGGCCAGCGTGACAAGCTGCATCTGGCGAGCCAGCGCAGCACACGGAACGTCGTTTACCTTCCCGCTGGTAAGCAGTCCCTATTTATCTACTTGCACCCGGGGGTGCTTTCGAACTGCTAGGTTGGCAGGTGCTGGGCCCGAACGACGGGAGCGCACCCCGCCGCGGGGATCCGAACCGCCGACCATGCGATCGGCAAGTCCTAGGCACTGAGGTTTTACCCACAGCGCCACCTGCGTCCCCACAGTAACAAGTGTATATGGTAACAAATTGTGACCTCCATCATAACCTTTTTTATGTGGGGCGTTTGAAGAGGTTCTCGGGAATCAGATGCACCACCCAATTTTATGCATGTTTACTTGGAGATATATCTCCAATGGGAATTACTTCCAAACAAATAGGAATAGGCATCTGCTGCACAACTGCAATCCAATTCATACTAATTTGAGTGTAAGCCTGATTCATAGGTGATATATTCTTACGTTACCTGTATTTTTAAATAATGCACAGATTGATTGGTATAATTTGTTAGACATTGGAAAGTTCAATAGGAGTCATTCAAGTAACCCCTTCTGACTAAAGCTGTTCAGACAGTACAATTGTTTCAATTTTCTGCTTTTTTGGTTGTCGAACTTAATCCGTTCTGGAAGTCCGTTCGACTCTCGGAACCATTTGAAAACCAAGGTGCGGCTTCCGATTGGCTGCAGGAGCTTCCCACACTCAATCGAAAGCCATGGTAGTTAGATGTTCAGCTTCCAAAAAACATTTGCAAGCTTACTTCTGGATTTGCAGCGTTTGGGAGCCGATTTTGTTTGGGAGCCAAGCCGTTTGACAACCAAGGTACTACTGTGCTATGGATTATGTTCTGCTTTTACACTGTGTTTGCAATGCTCATTTTATATTTATTTATTTTAGCTCAGAGAATGCTTTCATATCGTAATGTGGTTCAGATATGGTAGTGTTGCCTCGTTTTTTAAAGGAGTATGCTTTTATAGTGAACAGGCAAAAAATAAATGGAAAGAAAAGATAACCTTTGAATGTTCCAAGTGAAAGTGTGTGAAACCCTCCTAGCACTTTCACCAAGTTAGGTAGGCCCCCATGTCCCTGTTTGCTGGTTTAATTCCTTGCAGATCTTTGACATTACAGTGGTACCTCGGGTTGCAAACACTTCGGGATACAGACTCCACTAACCCGGAAGTAGTACCTTGGTTTGAGAACTTTGCCCCAGGATGAGAACAGAAATCGTGCGCCGGTGACACGGCGTTAAGAACTGTTTCAGGTTAAGAATGGACCCCTGGAACGAATTAAGTTCGTAACCAGAGGTACCACTGTAATAAAATTTTGGCCCTAAGTTCCCTTCCTGTCTTGCATTTTTATTCTGAGATGTGAGGGGGAAAGCCAGGGATGTCCATTTACGTATGTTTCTATGTATGAAGAAATAGATTCACAATGTGACTACCTATAATCACGAGAAAAGCCAAAATAAAAAAATATTTCAGATATTGAATAATTTTCCATTGCCCAAGGTGATTTTGGGTGATTTGCATGCCTTCTATATTGGCATTGATTTTCCATTCCTTCATGTTGTAAACATATTTCAGTACAAATTTCAGGCAATATGTTCTGTAATTAATTAAATTTGCCTCAGACCTTACTGTCTTCTCACTGAGGCTTCTACAGATTAAGTAATACATTTGTTAAGCAACTGTAAACAGTTAAGAGTCTGACTATATGTTTTTAGGAAAACACAGGATTCCAAACCCCATGTTCCCATAAGAGCACTACCAAGGGAGTGGGTGAATTTGCAGTGTTGAATCTCCAAGACAAAGTAGGGCTTAACTCAGGCTTCCTCAACCTCGGC
The DNA here is from genome assembly GCF_965153285.1 of Podarcis tiliguerta. Classification (NCBI taxonomy): domain Eukaryota; kingdom Metazoa; phylum Chordata; class Lepidosauria; order Squamata; family Lacertidae; genus Podarcis; species Podarcis tiliguerta. The sequence continues at coordinate 15,911,868 of NC_139534.1, read as the reverse complement.
CCTCCAGATGTTTTGAGACTACAATTCCCATCATCCCTGACCACTGGTCCTGCTAGCTAGGGATCATGGGAGTTGTAGGCCAAAAACATCTGGAGGGGCGAGGTTGAGGAAGCCTGGCTTAACTCTTCCCCTCCTGTCCCTGAAAATGCTCCTTTGTATTTTTCTTCCATCTCCCCTCTTGTTTTTAATGCAGCCAGTCTCCAGCTGGGAAATCCATTTCTGTGGATGTGAGGTGGGCACCTTCAGGGAAACTCAGTAGCACCGGAAAAGTTAACATTCTCTGCTGGCTATCCCCTGCAAATGCACCCTGTCCGTGTGTTTCCATTAACTGCAAGCATGCGGTTTATTTGTATATTATAAAATTGTTGGCTGACTTTTACATTGCTAGCATCGGTTAGAAAATATATGCATCATAATAAGCAGTGGAACAATTACAGCAAGGGCAACACAATGGCATTCAATAATACACAATGAAGAGCATTAAAGAAAATCAAAGTGTGGATGCAGATATAGCACATAATTTACCCCTTTGTGAGATCTTTTAAAATAAGAAATCTTTTAAAACAAGGCAGATTTGCTGCAATCCCATACACTCTTACCTGCATGCTCCTCATTCCCCCATATCCTCCAGAAGATTGGGGAACTCCCAGGACAGAATTGGGAGCATTTGGTGAGAGGAAAGGAAGTCCCTTTGGGAAATAATTTTGGGAAATGATATACAATGAACAGAAATGTTTAAAATAACATTTGTTAAAAGACCAGAAGCTTTTTCGTTAGGTATTTTAGGACAAGAGTTGCCGAAAGAAAAACAGACATTATTTATGTATGCCACAAAAGTGGCAAGAATTTTAATAGCACAAAACTGGAAGACTGGAGAAGTACCACCAAAAGAATTATGGCAAAGAAAGCTGATGAACTATGCAGAGTTAGCAAAGTTAACGAACAAACCGCGTGAAAAGGACAATAGTGATTTTGAAGAAGAATGGGAACTCTTTACAATATATTTGCAGAAACAAACAAAAAATGGACTCGTTGGCAGGATTTAAATAAACATTTACAATTTAATTTATAAAGAACAAGAAGTATAACAATATGATAACATAGCATTATATACAAACAGCAGAATGTATCATCTGATGTAATAAACCAGAAATGGAAGCTGAGGGAAGTCAACAGGGAGGGGGGAAATTGGAAAATGAATGTTTTGTAATGATTTTGGATATTTGTTATGAGAAAAGAAAATCAATAGAAACTTTTTTTTAAAACGGAAGTCCCTTTGTGCAAGTACAGGTCTTGAATGCATCTAATGTGGAAGAATTAAATGTAGTATTTAAAACATGAAGATGCAAAGGGAAGCATCCCCAAAACTGACGTCTAGAAGTCCAGTTTTTGTGGGAAAGAAAAGTAATCTCAAATGGGAAGAAGACGGTTAAATTCCACCTCTCTTTCTTCATATGTATGCACATTGTTGCTTATAAGATCAGCATTTGAAATACGTTGTTCCAAATCTTTCAAGATCAATATAATAAACCTCTACACAGCGCACTAAATGTAATAGTTTTCTCTTGCCATTGTTTCCTATTATTGCACATCTCTGATAAATTGTTTGTAGTATGCTTGTGAATTCTTCCATTTGCAAAGGTAGGCCTGGAAACTTTAATACCGTTCCATTTTTCTTTGGAATTGAGTTATCTGGCTTTTTTAAAAAAAACAAAAACCTGATAACAAATGCACTCCTATTTATCATCCATTATCCTGCCCTTTATATATGTTAGGCCTGATATTAAAACAGTTGCTATGTGAACTGCACAACAATAATAAATACCCTATTATTCATTTCCAAACTTTAAATAGCTCCCATTAAAGAAAACCCTTTAAATGGAGACAAAACATCAAACTGTTGAACAGTGCATTGTGATCCTTTGTAAAAACAAAGCCAGCTGCATCATTGTTCAGCTAGAAGGGCAATCGGATGACAGTGAGAACGGGTTCGCGCTTGGTCTTCTTAATGAGGGATCATAGAGACAGAAGCCTCTCTGTGTACCTGTAGTGGTCACTGCTTCTGACAACACCACTGCTCATACCTTGAAAATCCTCATTCCACCCCTGACTTTGGCGGGATCTACAATGACCTGTTTAATGTTATTTCCTCTATTGGAACGATATTAGATAAGTTGTTCCAGAATGTCACAGGGCATACTTGTTAACGAAAATGTTTTTTACCTTGGTTTCCCCCGCCAAATGTAAGTAATACCTGGCCACACCAGGGGGGTGGGGTGGAGTTTGAATGCAGTAAAAAAAAGGTAAAATGCTACATAGGGACATATGAGCAATGTTTCAATACTATAGGAGCATCAAATGATTAAAAAATAAGTGATAATGAGCCCTCACACTTTACCGAGATATTCCCAGGGGAATTGAAGGAGGCAGTGGTGCGCCCACTCTTAAAGAAAACATCATTAGATCCCTTAGATCTATCCAATTACCGCCCGGTTTCGAATCTTCCATTCCTGGGCAAGGCGATTGAGAGAGCGGTTGCTGAACAGCTTGGTAGGTTTCTGGATGAAACATTGGCTCTGGATCCATTCCAGTCTGGCTTCCACGCTGGTCATGGGACCAAAACAGCTCTGGTCACCTTAACAGATGATCTCCGCAGGCAGCTGGATCGAGGCGGGTCGGGGCTGCTGATTCTTCTAGACCTGTCAGCAGCCTTCGACATGGTCGATCACGAACTCCTGGACCACTGCCTTGCCGACATGGGGATCCAGGGCACAGTCCTTCAATGGCTGCACTCGTTTCTCTCTGGTCGGGGACAGAGGGTGGCGCTTGGTGGGGAATTGTCATCGCACCACTCCTTGGTGTGTGGAGTGCCTCAGGGTACGATACTCTCCCCGATGCTTTTTAACATCTTTATGTGCCCCCTCGCCCAGCTTGTCCAGAGTTTTGGGCTGGGTTGCCATCAGTATGCCGATGACACCCAACTCTATCTGTTGATGGATGGCCATCCTGACTCGGCCCCAGGCACACTGACCAGATGTTTGGAAGCTGTGGCTGGATGGTTACGTGGAAGCCGGTTGAAGTTAAATCCTTCGAAGACAGAGGTCCTGTGGTTGGGACGGGACGATATGGGATTGGGGGGGCAACTCCCATCTCTTGCGGGGGTGCAATTAGTGCCAGCACCATCCATTAAGAGTTTGGGTGTAATCTTCAATACCTCCCTCTCTATGGAGGCGCAGATTACAGCTATAACAAAGGCAGCATTTTTTCATCTCTGCCAGGCTAAGCAGTTGGCCCCTTATCTCTCTCACCCTGACCTAGCCACTGTGATCCACGTGACGATCACCTCCAGACTGGATTATTGTAACTCGTTCTACGTGGGGTTGCCCTTGAGACTGACCCAGAAACTCCAGCGGGTGCAGAATGCCGCGGTGAGACTCCTTATGGGGTCTTCGCTGTGAGATCACATTCATCCGGTACTATACCAGCTGCACTGACTCCCGGTGGAGTACAGGATCAGATTTAAGGTGCTGGTTTTAACCTTTAAAGCCCTATACGGCCTAGGACCCTCCTACCTACGGGACCGCCTCTCCTGGTATGCCCCACAGAGGAACCTACGGTCTGCAAATAAAAACATCCTGAAGGTCTCAGGCCTCAGAGAGGTTAGGCTGGCCTCAACTAGAGCCAGGGCTTTCTCGGCTGCGGCCCCAATCTGGTGGAACGCTCTGTCACAAGAGACTAGGGCCCTGCGGGACCTGACATCTTTCCGCAGGGCCTGCAAGACAGAGTTGTTCCACCAGGCCTTTGGTCAGGGCGCAGCCTGACTCCCTCCTCTGGCAACCTGCACAGAATTTTGCTTAACTATTGCCATTAATTTGATTTTAATTAATTTTTATAATGAAATGTTTTTAGAATGTTGGATTATTTGATTGTTTGATTATTTGATTGTTGTTAGCCGCCCTGAGCCTGGCTTCGCCTGGGGAGGGCGGGATATAAATAATTTATTATTATTATTATTATTATTATTATTATTATTATTATTACATTGTGGGTGCCTTTTGAGGGATCGTGCGTGGTGCTACAGTTCCCAGGGAGCTTATTGGCACCAGCGTCACAGGCCGAATGAACTAATATTGTTTATTGTTTATTGAAGATATATTTTGTACATTAAGGGAATTCTGATATTTACTTTGTGGATTTACATATTCTTGATGACAGTTTCTACGTTTTAGGGCCTCAAGAGTCATTGCTGTTGACACCAATCTCTAAGAGGCTCAGTTTTTAGTGTATTTTTTGTCTCTGTGGAAGCCGCCCAGAGTGGCTGGGGAAACCAAGCCAGATGGGTGAGGTACAAATAATAAATTATTATTATTATTTCACCCCAACTGATTTTACTCATAACATAGTCCTGCTACTGGATATAATCTTCTTCTTGAATTTAGGAGTTGTCCACACCTCCTTTTCTCAAATACTAAATGAATTCAATAATAGAGACACAAAAGGGGGAAATTAGTAGGAGACCCTCTCAGCTCTCTGTCACTTATATTTGAATAGAGTTCTACTGTAGACTATAAAATAAGCTTTGGAAAATATAACTTGCCATCTGAAATACTGGGCACTTTGAATATGTATCAGGAGGTACCTTGCTTATGAAGGCCTGATTCATCCATCTCTACATACCCTAGCATTTTTCAAAACATTCAACTTAATTGCATGGCTCAGGTTCGAGTATTAAGAAAGAGAGACAGAAACACTCTCTCTCTTCATGCTATGCATGTGGTCTAAACCACTGAGACTAGGGCTTGCCGATCAGAAGGTTGGCGGTTCGAATCCCTGTGACGGGGTGATCTCCCATTGCTCGGTCCCAGCTCCTGCCAACCTAGCAGCTCGAAGTACATCAACGTGCAAGTAGATAAATAGGTACCGCTCCAGCAGGAAGGTAAACGGCGTTTCCGTGCGCTGCTCTGGTTTCACCAGAAGTGGCTTAGTCATGCTGGCCACATGACCCAGAAGCTGTCTGCGGACAAACGCTGGCTCCCACGGCCTACAGAGCGAAATGAGCACCACAACCCGAGTCGTTCGTGACTGGACTTAACTATCAGGGGTTCTTTACCTTTTTATCACACACCCCTGGCTCACTTTAAAAAAAAATGTCCTAAATGATGTACCGTTTCATCACAGTTGAGATACTCCAGACCCTTGATCCTTTTCACTGCCTTTTGCTGAACTTTTTTCCAGCTCTGCAATATCCTTTTAGAAGTGCAGCAACCATAACTGTACACAAGGCTAGCTGCACCACAGATTTGTATAGCAGCATTACGATAGTGGCAGTTTTATTTTCAACCCTTTTTCTAATAATCCCTAGCATGGAATCCACCTTTCTCACAGCTGCTGTGGCCCATTAGATTATATTTCTAAGCCAACAATCCTTTATGAACCAAAGTTTCATTTCCTGGTCGGTCACAAAAGGTCCAAACCTTGCGTGCTGAGATCCCCCAAACACCCCAAGCCCAATAACTCACACATCACACGTTAATTTTTGTTTAAGGTTTTTGGCATAATTTTGGCCACAACTTTATTTAATATACAAATTGTGAGTGGTTGCTTAGGCATTGGTTAAGACTAGCTGTCCCCCCCGCCTTGGGGGACAGCACTGAATTCCGGATTCCAGCGGAAGACAGTGTGGAGGAACAAGATCAGGGATGACTGGAGCTGCGCCGTTCAGACCCTCAGCTTCTCCCCGCATGCTCCTAGGGGCAATACGCGGCCCAAACCCGATTCCAGGGGTTTGGACGAAAGGATGGTAAGCCCCTGAATTCCTTTACCGGAATTCCCATGCAGCAGCAGCATTGGAGGGGCAGGCACAGCCAATCCATACCCCTCCACCAACCAATTTAAACCAATGCCTAACCGCCATTCGAGCCCATATGCTCGCCGCCAGCCACTCACAAACCCAAGCACTCTCTCAACTCAGCCACCACCGACTGCAGCCAGACATCATTTCCAACCAAGGAAAGATGGACTCCATCCCCCCGATAGAGTTCAGCGGCTTTTGCAGTAATATCTGGGTGGGGAATCACCAGCCCACCCAGATCCACCACCAGCTTGCTCACTGCCGAATTAATGCGCTTCCTGACACGCTCCGTGGCAGTTGGGCATGAGCTACCCCGCCAAATGCGGCGTTGCAGCAGCTGTGACCAAAGCAGCTTAGTATTGGGCACCATTGCCGCCAATTCCTTCAGGTCCTGCAAAATAACAGCACGTAAAACATAACATGCAGAGGAAACCATATCTTTTTCCCCAAGCTGCACCACCATCACCGTAGGGGGGCCCTCCAGGAGAACACGCCTCTGCATAAGCGGTAGGAGTTCCTTCCACCGCATCCCCCTTCTGGCGAACCAGGACACTTGTACGTGCTGCGGAAGGCCAAGACCAGCTCCCAGTCCGGATTGCCGTGCTCTGCAAGCAGCCCAATGCACAATACTGTGCCCCACTATCCAGACACGAATAGTGGCCAGACCTAGGGTAAAACAGAGGTGTAAGTACACGAAAAGCACATCACTTTCGCACGTAACCTCTATATGCATCCGACTTCCAACGTCCCAGGTCTTTGATCCTCCTTACCGACAATCCCCAATGTGCAGCTGTTGTTGCAGCCCCAATCCTGAAGGAATGTGGAGCAAACTCAGAGGCCACAAGGCCGCATGCAGCAATAGCTTTGCGCAACACCCCCGTAAACTGGTGGCGCCCTAAAGGAAGCCCATCCTCGTGCACAAACAAGGGGCCCTCTCCTGGAGGCCGCAAGGCCAAATATCTCCTGAGATCCTTAACTGGGCAAAGGCCACCTTCCCCGGTCGCCGATAGGCGAATGACCGCTCCCCTTCCCAGTTGATCAGTTTTGGAGCTCCGGACCAAGACCTGGAGTTCGGACTGAGACAAACTCACGTCCTGCAATAACAATCCCTTAGAACCTCCATCAGGTTTGGGCTCCAGCACAACCTCCCCGACTCTCAGGGCCCCGAAGAATGCCAGTGAAAACGCTGCGGAAAATAACCGCGCCTCGAACCCAGACCAGCAGATGCCCCTCAGCTTACATCGCATCTTGGTCAGCAATTCAAACGTGATGGGCTTCCTGGCAGCAGGCCTGGATGGACGAAGCCGCCCCCATCCCTCAAGTGCCTTTCGCACCACAAACCTCCCACATGGGTCCTTGTTAAAGTACGCCTTGCTAAAGAAGGAAATCGCTGCTGAATGCAATCTCAGGGTCCTGGCCGCCCTCCGCATCTGAAACAGATGGGCCAAGTAGCGGAGCACTTGTGCAGTAGTATGAGGTGCTCGGACTTCCCCCGCCAGTGACTGCCCACTGAAATGCAAAAAATCAGCCCAGGCCTTCTTATAAGACCGCAATGTGGAGGGGGCGATAGATGCAGCTACTCCCTGTAAAACTAAATGCTGCCAAGGTTCCAGAGATGATCCGGGAAAAATTCCGGACGGTCTCGAGCCACTGGCGCCAGGGACCTGAATCGCTGCATCTGAAAACGGGACAGAGCATCAGCAATCTCGTTAGACACTCCAGGCACAAAACGAGCAGAAAATACAATGTTAAAACGCAAGCAATGCAAAACAAATACCCTCAACAGGGCAGATACCCTTGGTGAACGTGAAGACTGTTTGGCTAACACGTTTACCACCGCCTGGTTATCGGACCAGAAACATACTCGCCGGTCCTTGAAATGCTCGACCCACAAATGGACGGCCACTACGATGGGAAAAAACTCAAGAAAGGTTAAGTCCCTAGTGATCGCCATCCCACGCCAAGCTAAAGGCCAACGTTCTGCGCACCATCTACCATCCCAGAACAGGCCAAACCCCAAGGATCCCGCAGCATCCGAGTGCACCTGGAAATCATTGTGGAGGTTCAAAGTGTCCTGCCACAGAGACACCCCGTTGTAACCTTCCAGGAATTCCAACCAAATGCGCAGATCAGCCTTAACCTGGCAGGACAAGCGCACCCTATGCCGTGGGGCTCTCAAGCCTGACATAAGCCTGGCTAATCGGGAGCAGAATGGCCGCCCTGGGGCGATCACTCTGCAAGCAAAGTTCAGGTGACCCAGCAGCGACTGCAGCTGTCGTAAAGTAACCTTCTTTAAAGGAAGGAGCTCCGCGATAACTCCCCTTAGGGTAATTATCTTATCCGCCGGCAAACTGGAAGTTTGCGCCACCGTATCCAGCAAAATCCCCAGGTAAGTCAGCTGCGTAGAAGGACCCTCGGTTTTCTCTGCAGCCAACGGCACCCCCAATTCCTCAGTCAAAGCGGCGAAGGCCTGCAATAGCACCACGCAGTGCCCTGTATCCCCAGCGGAGGCCAATAAAAGTCATCCAAATAATGTGTGACTCCGCCCAAGCCAGTTCTTTTTCGCAAGGCCCAGTCCAGGAATGAGCTAAAGCACTCAAAGGCCGCACAGGCCACCGAACAGCCCATGGGCATAGCCTTATCAAAGTAAAATCCTCCGTCAAACTGAAAACCCAGCAACCAGAAGTCATCAGGATGAATTGGAAGCAGCCGAAATGCGGACTCAATGTCGCATTTTGCCAACAGGGCACCCAGCCCAAATTTCCTTATCATCTTGATTGCCTGATCAAGCGAGGCATATTTCACCGAACAAAGCTCCGGGGGAATAACATCATTTACTGATGTGCCCTTAGGATGAGAAAGGTTATGAATCAGGCGAAATTCACCCGGTGCTTTTTTAGGAACAATACCTAAGGGTGAAATATGCAAATTGGGAAAGGGGGGAATAACAAAGGGGCCAGCCATACGACGCAGGGCCAGTTCCTTCCCAATTTTCCTGCGTGCCACCTCTGGCATCTCTTTCACAGACTTCTGGTTTGAAGGATTCCTGGCCACAGGGGATGCCACCACCGGGATCCGGAAGCCAAATGAAAACCCATTGCGCAAGTAAGACGCTGCCTCCTGGAGTGGGTACAACTGCAACAACGCAAGCAACGGCTGTAGCCGCACCGGGGTATGGGCTAGGGAAGAAAGTACACTACTTTCCCGCTCCAGCAGCTGGAGCCTGGGGAGCGGCTTTTGAGGGCTGCTGAGCGCCCCCCCCCTTTCCGAAAGGGCCGTCAGACCCCCTGGCAAGTAGATGCTGGATGACTCCCTGAGCACTTCTCACACACATGTGAGTATCTGCAAAATTGACGTTGGTAGGTGCCCTTGTTAAAAACCCAGCAGACTAGCTTGCGACCCACCTTCACTGGCACAGCCTTAGGCCTCAGTGGATCCGCGGCTTTTTTGTCAATACGCAGAGCCACATAGGTGGTCCACACATCCAAGTCTTTCCGGTCCCAGCGGGCCGTGGGGATCTTGGCCGCCCTGCGTCTAAAGTGCTCACCATAGGAAGTCGCAGCAAATTCTCCACCCATCGTAAAAGCTGAACGTACTATAGACAGGTACACCCATAAATGCATTGGCCTTCTAGGATAAACCGCTGCCACGACTCCAGCAAAAACCTGGAAGCCATCCAGCCAGCGATCAAAAGTCCTGTCTGTTTTTGCCACGACCGTCCGCTTCCTAGCGGAGGTCGAAACCCTGTCCTGCGAATCCAGCCCATCCAACTGGGGAGCCAGGCTGAAAATATCAACGTAACGGCCGTCCAAAATCCTGGACCGCAATTTCGTGGGCAAGTGGGCACCGGGAATCAGGTCCCTAGCCGAATTGGTGGAAACTTTGACATCAGGCACCAACACCCCGTCCTGACATTCCTGCACCGCCCCATACTTCGCCCTGTGGGAGTTTGCTCTCCTCTCCCAAGCCCACCTTGGGAGCCCCGAAGCCTCTGCAAAACCCCAGTAAAGCTTAAGCGATGACTCCTCATTGCTACTGGAAGTTTGGGAGGAAGTACCTGCGGAAGAGGATGATGTGTCCCTCCGTCTCCTCTTGGCACGCCTCTTAGAACTCTTTTTACGGTGACGGCGCCCGCCAGATGAGGGCTTTGGAGGTGGGGGAAGACTATCCTCCACCGAAGACTCCGAGACATCATCCTGTTGAACAGTACCTGAAACTGACTGAAGAGAAACAGCTTGTGAGGGACCAGGAACTGACCTCACCCCTGCTGAGGGCTGCACCGCTGACCCCCTCACCGCCCGGATGCGGGCGGATGCCCTTCGCCTGGTTACGCCCTTGGGGTTACCCCGCACCCGTGGGGTGGCAGTCTGGGAAGCAGGTGAGACTGCGGGCTGGGGCAATTGAACATTGAGGGGGGTACCCCCCGCCAACAAGTTCTCCCCCTCCTCATCACTAGATGAAGACACCGAGGGGGATGCACCAACATGGGTGGCTAGGCCCGCAGAAGACGTCGTCAGGGTAGAGCAATGTTGGAGCAACCCGTCCATCCCGGCTTCCACACGTGCCAACGCCACCGGGTCACCAGCCAAACCCGTAACCATAGACTGGAGGCGTTTCAACGATTGGCTTGGCTCAGGAGAACGCAGCGCCTGCGACGGGCCTTTTATGGGCCGCTTCGCTGAGGGAGTGGGTCCAGACCTCTTCGCCGCGTTCTTCTTTGGAGCCATACCTACTACTAGCAAAAACAATGAATAATTAGCAGAGGCACCAATATTGGAGTTCACTTATCCAGGCAATAAGCAATTAGTCAGCAAAGAGATCCACACAATTCCAGGCAGGTGCAATTATACCGCTCACCAGCAGGTGGCGCAATCGGTATTCAACCAATTAAGAAGGCCGCACCTACAGCAAATGGCCACTAGAGGCCAATGCACCCAGGGAGGTAAAACAAAATGGCGCTCCCGCCAAAACTCACAAAATGGTGGCTCCCTCACAAAATGGCGGCTCCCCCAGCCCCACCTGGTTAAGGCCTCACAGGCCCCAAATTAGGCCGGGTAGGCCCAGGCCGCACCTACAGCAACTGGCCACCAGAGGCCAATACTCTCAGGGAGGCAAAACAAAATGGCGCTCCCACCAAAACTCACAAAATGGTGGCTCCCTCACAAAATGGCTGCTCCCCCAGCCCCACCTGGTTAAGGCCTCACAGGCCCCAAATTAGGCCGGGTAGGCCCAGGCCGCACCTACAGCAACTGGCCACCAGAGGCCAATACTCTCAGGGAGGCAAAACAAAATGGCGCTCCCGCCCAAACTGACAAAATGGTGGCTCCCTCACAAAATGGCTGCTCCCCCAGCCCCACCTGGTTAAGGCCTCACAGGCCCCAAATTAGGCCGGGTAGGCCCAGGCCGCACCTACAGCAACTGGCCACCAGAGGCCAATACTCTCAGGGAGGCAAAACAAAATGGCGCTCCCGCCCAAACTGACAAAATGGCGGCTCCCCCCGGTCAAGGCCTCACAGGTTTCAAATTAGGCCGGGGTAGGCCTCGGGCAGGCCTCCCCCAAAAATCAAGCCCAGAGGGCCCGGTAAAGGCGCCTGCTCGGCGCCACGCCCTGCGCGGCCTGACTCAGCCGCCCGATAAGGCCGCGACGCGAGAAAATCAACCCCCCACCGGCAAAGGTAAGGTAAAGAAATAGAGGGGAGAAAATATTGGGAAATAACGAAAACCGAATGAAATTAAAATAAACGGTCCCCGGGCTCTACCAGATCACCCCCCCAAGGCCTGCTAGGGCCAGAAATGGGCCGTGCGCCGGCCGGCTATGGCCCGGGGGCCCACAGGGCCCGAAGCCCCGGGAAGGCGTGGGAGGCCTAGGTGACCAGGGACAAACAAAACAGTAAAATAACAGGTAGAGGGATTAAGACAAAGAATTCAAGAGACAAAAGGGAAGGAAAATAAAGGAGAAAGGGGAGAGAAAGTTTCTATACAACCAGTCCTTAGCTGTGTTCGATCCGATGCCCACAGCGAAAGAGAAAGCAGCTAGCTGTGGGCCAGACTTAAATAAGCTCTGACCCCACCCCCAAATTGGCAACATGCTATTTGCCCCAGCAACAACACCACCAATCCATGCCAGGCTCCCTCCTTCAATTCTGCCTGGCAATTAAAGGGTGCTTGTCAGGTCCCAGCCGCAACACGTGCTCTCCCTTAGTGAGAACACGCTTTATCAGTATATATGTTTCAGGATTGAGGGAGAGGGGTATTTTACACTGACTTACCTTGAAATGCATTTGTCAGTTTAATGCCCATTCACCGAATTTGGATAGGTTTTTCTTTTAATACCTCAGTTCCTTTTTAATTTAACTACTGTGAATAATACGGTGTCATTAGTAAACTTGGTCACAGCCCAACCCCTGATTATTTAGTGACGATACATACATATCAATACATATCTTTTGGATACACAACTTCTTATAGCTCCCCTTTGGGGAACTGTCTATTTATTTGTACTCTGCTTTTCTTTCTTTAAGGGACACGGGTGGCACTGTGGGTTAAACCACAGAGCCTAGGACTTGCTGATCAGAAGGTCGGCGGTTCAAATCCGCACGACAGGGTGAGCTCCCGTTGCTCAGCCTCTGCTCCTGCCAACCTAGCAGTTTGAAAACATGTCAAAGTGCAAGTAGATAAATAGGTACCGCTCTGGCGGGAAGGTAAATGGCGTTTCTGTGCGCTGCTCTGGTTCGCCAGAAGTGGCTTAGTCATGCTGGCCACATGACCCGGAAGCTGTACACCGGCTCCCTCGGCCAATAAAGCGAGATGAGCGCCACAACCCCAGAGTCGGTCACGACTGGACCTAATGGTCCCTTTACCTTTCTTTCTTTAACCAGTTGCAGATCTGCTGGCAGACCGCTCCCCTTATCCAACAACTGCTAAGTTTACTCATGAGTCTTTAGTAAGTAACTGAATCAAAAACTTTTTGAAAGTCCAAGTCCCCCCTCATCAGAAAAGGTAAGATGTTGATGAGGTCAGGGCTGGTGGTCTTGTCCCCATGCCAGGAGGCCACTGCTGTGGCTTTGCCCCAATTAGAGAGTCACTTCTCTCCAACATTACGAAGCAGGTTGGAGCAAAAGTTGGTTGTGAACACGTCACTGGAAAAGTTTTTAAATACAGTGGTACCTCGGGTTACATACGCTTCAGGTTACATATGCTACAGGTTACAGACTCCGCTAACCCAGAAATAGTACCTTGGCTTAAGAACTTTGCTTCAGGATGAGAATAGAAATCGCGCAGTGGCAGCGGGAGGCCCCATTAGCTAAAGTGGTGCTTCAGGTTAAGAACAGTTTCAGGTTAAGAACGGACCTCCGGAATGAATTAAGTACTTAACCCGAGGTACTACTGTACAGCAAAATCCTTTCGGGGCACGCTGGAAAAATCTCTTTTTTATAAACCTGGTCCAAATAAAGCAACAGGTTTCTAGACGTTTTCATGTATGCAAAATGGTGGAGCAACTGCTTTACTCAACGTTGCACAATTAAGCTAATTACAAGGAGCACAGAAGAGTATGAAACTGTCTGGTCAGCAAAGGGGTGGGGATCAATGATAAGCTGCAGTCCAACCATAGCTGTTAACTTTCAGATTTGAAAATCAGGGATCAGTAGCCTCGAAAATCAGGGATCGGCAGCCTCACCTGTCCCGGGGACAGTCTACGGGATGTCTAACAATCCAGGATAGCAGCGGGAAATGGCGCTGGAATAAGGGAATTTCCCACAAAAAAAGGGAAGGTTGACAGCTATGAGTCCAACACTGTGTGGAACAGCAAGTCAGTCAGCACTTCAAACATTTATGCTAGGATGTGATCCAGTCATTAGGAAAACTATATCTTTGAAAAGTGGCATATTCATTTGCGCAGATAAATGGTACACAGAGAATTAGCGTTGTTTAAGGAATTCAGTCTTTGTGAACTCTAACTGAACTAATCCTCATAGCCCAGAATAACGTGAAGGTCAGAACTGACAGCACAATCCTAACCATGTCTGCTCAGAAGTAAGTCCTATTTAATTCGCTGGTGCCTTTCGACTTCTGAAATGTTCTGATAGAGTTCTTGGAAATAATAATAATAGCCTCTGCTCAGAACTTAATCATCCCAAAGAAAGTATGTGCTCCTTGACAAGAGCCTGTTCAGTAGTTTTCACTAAAAGTTGGAAATAAGTCTACAATATGCCTGGAGAAAAACTTGAGAAAACGGGGTCAGTTTTCAGTATATTTTATACTTGATGTACCTGTGGTAATTCGTATCAGGTCTGTTCGGAATTTGGCACATTTGTAGACCTTGTTAAGCTATTAGCGAAACAGGTGCAATTTTTATGAATTATGGTATGTTGAGAGTTATAATGGTGGGACTTTGTATTTGGTACTCACCTTAACCGTATGGGAATGATGCACTATAGTTTCACAAAAAAGTGCAAGACAAAAACGTATTTTTAAGTAAGAAGCAAAATTAATGCTGACACCTTAACATTAGCAGCATAGTATGTGCTAACAGTGTGCATTCATTTGTATGTATGGACTATTAAATCTTCTTAATGCTTTGAGATGATAAAGTAAGCATAAAATGAGATTCATTGCCAAGGTGTAAGTGCATGATGAACTCACTGGCTGTGAAAATGTTGGGTGGCTACTGCAAGGTAAAATATATAACATTGGATGCAGTTACGAATTTATGACATGTGAAGGAAAGGAATCGGGTTCTTCTATCCAAAGGGCTAGTAGATTAAGTAAATAATTGGGAATATTCAGTCAGCAAATGTATCACACAATAGGAAGGAATGGGAAGAGACTCCCTCCATCTTGCTTGGGCAACAGGAACATTTCATTGCCTGCTTACCATAAAGGTGAGCAGAGGGGGCATGGGGTTCTCAGCACCATCCATGCTAGTCAGCATCCAGTGGCCAAAAAAAATCTTCACCTCTCAAGGGCTGCACCCTTCCCACAGCTCCTTGAGCCAGCAACGAGAAGTAACTTGTAACTTCAAGCCATTGCTTCAGGCCCTACACTCCGGAGCAGAAGAAAACAAGCCTGCTCCATCTCCCATGTGACAGCCCTTGAGATACTTGAAGTTGGCTATCATATCTCCTCTTTAGCAGGCCAAGCATATCCAACTCCCTCAACTGTTCTTCATAAGGTTTGGTTTCCACACCCTTGGTTCACCTTCCACTGCATGCATTGCAACTTGTCGATATCCTCCTTAAATTGCAGTATCCAGAACTGGACACAGTACTCCAAGCCAGAAGAAAGTGGTACTATTGCCTTGCTAGATCTGGACTCTGTACTTCTGTTGATGCAGCCAAGGATACCATTAGTAAATGCTTACCCAGTGGAGGCCAGTACCTGTTGGGACTAGTAGAGTAGAAGGCAGGGAGACAAAAGAGTAAGCAGAGCAATACCCCATGACAGGCAAACCCAAGTAGTTTTGTCCTCCTCCTCCTCCTCCCTGTTGAATTCTTCAAGGGCAACATTGAGGTTTAAGGAGGAGGAGGTTGACAGTCAAGGCAACCCTAGGACTGGGTGTAAGTAAGAAAGCAAGTAGGCTGAAGGCAGATGGAGGTTGATGGGGCAGATAAAAGGTAAAGGTAAGGTAAAGGACCCCTGGACAGTTAAGTCCAGTCAAAAGCGACTATGGGGTGCAGTGCTCATCTTGCTTCAGGCTGAGAAAGCTGATGTTTGTCCACAGACAGCTTTCCAGGTCATGTGGCCAGCATGACTAAACCGCTTCTGGTGCAATGAAACACTAGGATGGAAACCAGAACACACAGAAACACCATTTACCTTCCTGCCACAGTGGTACCTATTTATCTACTTGCACTGGTGTGCTTTCGAACTGCTAGGTTGGCAGGAGCTGGGACAGAGCAAAGGAAGCTCACCCCATTGTGCAGATTTGAACTGCTGACCTTCCGATCAGCAAGCCCAAGAGGCTCAGAGGTTTAGACCATAATGCCCTATTTGCCCCAATGGACCAGCCTGATCACATCTTGAGATGACTGCATGGAGATCAAGGTCAAGGCTAGTGGGCATGATCCTGCCCTCCAACCAAACATTCTTTTGTAAATAGATGGATGGATGGGCAATCCTCCAGAGGAGGCATGTTCTTCTAGTGATAAATTAGGTTTCAAGGCTGTGGCTTTTCCCCTCTCAAGTAGTAAAACAAGGTTGATGATTGTTTTGGTTTGGTTGTTTCTATCATCGTTAGTAGTCTCCCACCAGTACGCCTTCAAAGGTGATATCTTGATTTATTTTGCTGTCACTTTTGCTTTCTTTCTGGAACTAAAACCGCTAATGTTTACAATGAGCTTGACTGAACTCGGAACCTCTACTCTCAATTGGCTACGTATCAAAAGTGAATCTTTGTAAAAGGGTTTGGCTGGATGCTAGCATTGAAGATTTGCCCTGGAGAAAAGCTGACCTGTGTTTTTGAGGGAGCCTAGTGGAATTGACAGCCTTTCCTGTTAGATTGCTGTCTGAAAGCACCAGGGACTCCTGCAGTTGCCTAGCTGGTAATGCGGCTGCCACATATTTTAAAGCAGCAAATCTTCAAAAGTTTAAATGTTTGGCCCCAGGAGATCCCAGGAGAAGCCCACTACTTGTACAATGGAGAAATGATTAAAGTACCACAAGGAAAAGAGCAGGAAAGAAAATGCTATGTCAGGCTCAGCTGAAAGCAAACACACAATTTATCATTGGTTGCACTGGAGCTTCAAAGCAGAATGCAGAATGGCGGCAGAACTCCTTGATTGCCATGTGTACTGATAATCTGCTGGTGTGTGTCTGTTTGTGCATTTTCAGCCCTCTATTAAAACCAGAAGGTGGTTTGTGTGTGAGTGTTTTTTAAAAAATCACTACCACTAAATCCTTCTCACTTTGACTTGAAATACAATAAGGCAGGAAATTAGGGGATGGTACAGTATGCCAGGGGACGTGGGTGGTGCTGTGGGTTAAACCACAGAGCCTAGGACTTGCCAATCAGAAGGTTGGTGGTTCGAATCCCCGTGACGGGGTGAGCTCCCATTGCTCGGTTCCTGCTCCTGCCAACCTAGCAGTTTGAAAGCACATCAAAGTGCAAGTAGATAAATAGGTACCATTCCGGCGGGAAGGTAAACGGCTTTTCCATGCGCTGCTCTGGTTTGCAAGAAGCGGCTTAGTCATGCTGGCCACATGACCCGGAAGCTGTACGCCGGCTCCCTCGGCCAATAAAGCGAGATGAGTGCCGCAACCACAGAATCAGTCATGACTGGACCTAATGGTCAGGTGTCCCTTTACCTTTACACTACGCCAACCTAGCAGTTTGAAAGCACGTCCAAGTGCAAGTAGATAAATAGGTACCGCTCCAGCGGGAAGGTAAACGGCGTTTCCGTGCGCTGCTTTGGTTTGCCAAAAGCAGCTTAGTCATGCTAGCCACATGACCCGGAAGCTGTATGCCGGCTCCCTTGGCCAGTAAAGCTAGATGAGCGCCGCAACCCCAGAGTCATCTGCGACTGGACCTAATGGTCAGGTGTCCCTTTACCTTTTACAGTATGGATAAATATATTGGGTTGGATTCAGACTAAGTTAGTTGAACCCCTGTTCACACTAAACCAGTACAGTAGGTTAAAGCCATGACCAACTTCTATTGAATTCAATGGGATCCAAGTTTGTTTGGATCTATCTCTTAGCTCAGCTTGGATTGGGGGGGGGGGGATAATAGGGGATGAATTAGAAAAGGAAGATTACAAACTATTCATGTACGCAACAACTGCCAGTAGAATCTTAGTGGCTTAGAAATGGAAATCCCAAGAAATCCCAACTTTAATGGAGTGGCAGAACAAAAATGTTTGAATATATAGAATTGGCGAAATTTACTTATAAGATTCAGAACCAAAAAGAAGCAAAGTTCGAAAGGGATTGGAGTAGGTTTGTTGAATATATACGGAGTAATTGTAAGAATTTAAAAACTGTAGCAGGATTAATGTAAATCTTGTGATGTGGATGGAGTGTAAGTAAGAAACTGTAAGAAAAGATTTGAGTCATGAAAACCGTTGAAGGGATGGAAGGAAGTCCGGGTGCAATAAGGCGCAGGGTAAATAAGAAGACATACACATTTTTGAGTGTAAGAATATTTGTTTTATTTGTTGTTGTTACAAAAAAGCAATAAAAAGTATTTTTTTTAAAAAAAGAATTCAATACATGTTGTTGTTCAGGGAAGTTCTGCATAGTGATTCTACTTGAAAGCTTCATGTGATTGGAGACCCTTCTTTATCAATGTCCACAACTGCACAAGAGTTATACTCATGTTCAAATAGAATTCCCATGTACAGGTTCATCAAACAGCATAGGACTGGTTGCAGAGTGAGTAGAGAGTTTGCACACACAGTGATACTGGGAGCAGGATTTGTGTATGTTCCCATGTTTGGCACTTGCACGCTCAGTTGAATTCCTGAACAGGACTTGATTATGAAACAACAGAGAACCCAACAATTATATGCCTTGTTACGCCTTATGAACAGAACATATGCTTTGAATATGTGCAATGCATTGTGGCTGTAATGTTTGATGCTTTATTGTGTTTTATATATTATGTAAGCCGCCCAGAATGACTAGGGAAACCCAGCCAGATGAGTGGGGTAGTAATAATAATAATGATGATGATGATGATGATGATGATAATCAACTTCTTTTTCCTGTTGGTTTGACAAAAAAAAATGTGGGTCTCATGTTTATCTCAGACTCTAAACTAAATGGCAATGCATTTTGACAGGACACATGGAAGGTGCAGAAAAGACTTCACCATCAGAAGTTCAAATTATTGTTAAATTATGAACAATTAAATGACAGTTAAAGCCCCTTCTTTGCCATTCATTTTACAACAAATGAAAATATGCCATGAAAAGAGCAAGGAAGAACAGGAAAGGAGTTTATGTTTCTACAAGGTGGCTGAAAGTTAAAAGGTACTTTCTCTTATACAAGGATTCTAAAATCTACCCATCTCCTCCAAATTACTGGCTTTCTATAGTTCATTTTCTCCATTAAGTGAATGAATGTGGCATATTTAATTCAGCACTAATGATCCAAGGTAGGTTCACAGATATATCCTTTATACTTAAAAAGACCAGAGCCATCTTTAAACCCAATCTGAATATCATTTTATCTTTCTTTATACAAGTGTGTTGGTTAAAATGTGTAGCATATGCACTGCTATGGGAATGTGTGGCCCTCCAGATGTTACTGAACTACAATGCCCATCAGCCCCCGCCAGCCTAACTACTCATTATGGTGACTGGGGTTGTTGGGAGTTGTAATTTAATAACATCTGGCAGGTCTCAGGGTCCCCAACCCTGAAGTTTGGGTAAGAGACACAAAACAGTGAATTCCTCCAGGCGTTTGGTGTTTTATTACAAAAGTTTGTGATATGTTTCAGGCATAGGCTCTTCTTCAAGGAAAAGTGACCACAGTAGAATAAACACACACACCCCAGTCTTCAACTCTGAACAAACTTTAGGTCGACTTCAACAGAACTGTAATTTTAGAGTAATAAAACAATGGACTCCCATAGGAATTTATTTGGCCTGCATTCTTCAGTGGTATACTCCGTTGTACAGTATAAGAGAGCATCTTCTTCTATTGTACAGTCATAATATATGAGCTGCGGGGTACCTACCAATTTTCTTTCTGTGGACTCAAATTTGACGGTAGATGTTCCACAGTGTTTGACATTTTTTTAGCAGCAGAAGGCAATTCCATAATGTCTTGCTGAACCCTATATTGTTTGCCAAGGGGGAAAATGCATTATGTTTCCCTCCATTATTTGATTTCCTATCTTGTGAGCCAGAAAGCAGAACATAACTTCCTAGCCAACTATGGAAGTTCGTGTGCCTACTGGCCTCTTGGGTAAGAGCCAGTATGGTGTAGTGGTTAAGAGCGGTAGTCTCGTAATCTGGGGAACCGGGTTCGCGTCTCCGCTCCTCCACATGCAGCTCCTGGGTGACCTTAGGCTAGTCACACTTCTTTGAAGTCTCTCAGCCCCACTCACCTCACAGAGCGTTTGTTGTGGGGGAGGAAGGGAAAGGAGAATGTTAGCTGCTCAGAGACTCCTTAGGGTAGTGATAAAGCAGGATATCAAATCCAAACTCCTCCTCCTCTTCTTCTTCTTCTTCTTCTTCTTCTTCTTCTTCTTCTTCTTGTGTGAATAGGTTCTAGATATCTTAGCTGGTCATCAGCTGGACATGAGCCAGCAGTGATATGAATGCTTGAAAGGAGAATTCAAACTTAGGCTGCATTAGTCAGACCACATCTGGAGTGCTTGGTCTTATGTTCAGCACCACATATTCAGCAAGGCATCAACAAATTTGAGTGACTAGGATGGTGAGGTGTTTTTTTTTAAAAAAAAACAAAACAAAAAACCAAGACTAATGAAGACCAGTTGAAAGAGTTGAATATCTTTAACCTGGAGAAGATTGAGAGCATGCATGATAATGGTATTGAAATATCTTAGTCATGTAACAGATGGATCAGACTTGTCCTCTGTTATTCTAGAGGACAGGGCATACCCTCCAACATTTCTCTGATGCAAATAAGGATATCCTATTCCATACTCTCCAACATGTTTTGCTCTTCTTGGCATTTCAATGCTCATTTTTAGTTTTATGTGGCCCTCCGGATCTTGTGGCCCTCCAGCTCCCACCTGCCCCAGACAGCATAGACATTGACCAGGGATGATGGGAGTTGTCACCCAACAACGTCTGGGAGGCTTGTAGGTTCTCAAGCCCTACTTACAATAAATAAATAAAGTAAACTTTTCGTAAGAATATTATTTTCAGCATCTTTCCTCTGTTGTTCATAAATGAAAGTTCTGCACACAGAGTCCCTGTTAATTCAGTGGGGCTTGCTTCGGTTTAAAAATTCAAAGAATCAGGCTGGGAAAAGTGCTATAAAATTATTTTAATTAGCAGGCTACTAAGAAACAAATAGCTACATCCAGGGCATAATTTGAACATAATGTAAGGCAAGCCGCAAGTAAGGGAATATACACTCTTGTTTAGCTCCTTTAAAATCAATAGGACTTGTCTCAGCCAACTGATTATTGAGTTTCTATTGAATTTCATGTCTGAATGTTGATCTAGGCTGCTGTCCAGTAAACAAAGGAATAGTTGGTTTTACTTCAGTAAATGGCACGCTAAAGCCATCAGCTCATGCCTATTGGTCCAGCTGATTCTGCGGGAGAGGAGAGGAGATGGATAGATATATCTACCTATCTGTCATCTACGTATCTGTGGGGAAAAGATAAGGCACAAAACCTCATGCATTAGGAAATAACAGGAAGATGCAGTAGTGGTTTGCCTCATGAGAAGAGGGTGATGTAATGAAAAGTGAGGATGTGTATTGTCAATCTATCACTTATGCATCAGACACGACATGCAGTACTACATCATCTGTCAAGTAAGTGGAAGCACACTGCGAGATGTGTTTATGATATTAAAGACGTGCAGAAGTCTTTAATGCTGTGACATGAGGTAATTCCAAACCATTTCTCCCCAATTTCAAGATTAGTGTCTGCCTTAAAGTTCTTATTTCACAGCCTCTGTATGGGAATGGATGAGCAGGCAGTTCTTTTTCTACCACATGCTGACTAGTGGGTACCAATGGCTACGCAGAGAATAGCAATCCTGCCCATGTACCATCCTAGTACAATGAAAAATGAGGTGCTCAAGACAGAGTGATGGGTCACAGCTTATTGCCCACACAATATATTCCATAGCACAGGAATCCCCAAACTCAGCCCTCCAGCTGTTTTGGGACTACAACTCCCATCATCCCTAGCTAACAGGACCTGTTGTCAGGCTTGGTGGGAGTTGTAGTCCCCAAACAGCTGGAGGGCCGAGTTTGGCTATGCCTGCCATAGCACATGAAGATGTGTGAGAGACTCCTGAGGATCTTCATGAATTCTCTTGATGCTTTCAGAACTTTATTTGAATTGGGGAATCTTCTGGTTAATATGACTGGTGCTCCTGTTGAAGCCCTGGATGATTTGTGAAGTAGACGAGAGGCTTGGGCCACTGAGTGCCCTCTCCTGCTTTGTAGAGCCCGTGATATGCATCAGAGCAGAGGACAATGAAAAAAATATATGGGAGAGAGCTGGAATGCAAGGGCAGGAAAACTCCTGATGCATACAATCAAATACAGTGGTACCTCGGGTTAAGAACTTAATTTGTTCTGGAGGTCCGTTCTTAACCTGAAACTGTTCTTAACCTGAGGTACCACTTTAGCTAATGGGGCCTCCCGCTGCTGTCATGCCGCGGCGGCACAATTTCTGTTCTCATCCTGAAGCAAAGTTCTTAACCCGAGGTAATATTTCTGGGATAGCGGAGTCTGTAACCTGAAGCGTCTGTAACCTGAAGTGTCTGTAACCCGAGGTACCACTGTACTAGCTCATGATTAAGCCTATTCAGTTGCAACTAAGGCAGAAAAGAAATCTAAATAAGTAATGACTGGTCCCTAAACTCCCCTTCCTGGGACAAGTTCTTGAGTGGGTGGCTGTGAGCCAGATCCAGGTACTTTGGGACAGAACAGGGTTCTCAGATCTTTGCGCGGTGCAGCAATAAAACTGTTTGCACATTTGCAAAAGCTAAGCAGGGTCTGGTGTGGTTTCAAATTGGGTGGGAGACTATGTGTCGAGATTCTTGCATTGCAGGGGTTTGAACTAGATGACCCTTGGGATCCCTCCCAACTCTATGATTCTGATTTCAACTGGGATCTAGGGCCAGTTTTGGTATGGAAAATGCCTTTGTCTGATCCCATATTTATCCACCTTTAGGCAGCATGCAGAGACTCCCCGCCCCCTTTCCCCAGGCGTTCATCTACTGAATTCAATGGGATCCAAGCTGAGCTAAGAGATAGATCCAAACAAACTTGGATCCCATTGAAATCAATAGAAGTTGGTCATGGCTTTAAGCTACTGTACTGATTTAATGTGAACAAGGGTTCAACTAACTTAGTCCGAATCCTAGACCCCTGACTGTTAGGTTCAGTCGCAGACCACTCTGGGGTTGCGGCACTCTTCTCACTTTATTGGCTGAGGGAGCTGGCGTACAGCTTCTGGGTCATGTGGCCAGCATGACTAAGCTGCTTCTGATGAACCAGAGCAGTGCATGGAAATGCCGTTTACCTTCCCGCTGGAGTGGTACCTATTTATCTACTTGCACTTTGACGTGATTTCGAACTGCTAGGTTGGCAGGAGCAGGGACCGAGCAACGGGAGCTCACCCCGTCGCAGGGATTCAAACTGCCGACCTTCTGATCAGCAAGTCCTAGGCTCTGTGGTTTAACCCACAGCTCCACCATTTTAGTAGGGCATGAGATGTGGTGCTGCCTTTTTCCTTTAGCTTTGTTTTTTAAATAAAAAAAGCATTTTATTTGTATAACTGTGCTTTTGGATTTTTATGATTGTTTTTAGTTTGATTTAATTTAAGTTGCTTTGAGTTACTTTGTAAAAAAGTGGCATAATAAAATAAACAAATTACTAGATTCTGCCCACCACAGACTACAAACCCACACAACCAGCCATATTGCACAGAGCAGGGGGATCATAAAAAATGCCTGTGGAACAACTCATTCCAGGTAACACAAAAATATATATTGTAACGGGCAGCAATTGCACACAATAGATATTCACTGGAACTGTGTTGCCTAGACATTGAAACAGAAGATAGTGGAGCTGAAACCTTGACCACATTCATTACTCCATCAAGTTCACAACATCAATTTTAGGTGGAAACAATTTCTTTTTATGGCTAGAATGTGGCTCACTTATACACTCCTCTTGCTTTTGTTTCAAAATATGTTTTTCGTAATGAAACATAAGGACATAAAACTGAACCCTATTGTATCTGGCCATAGGCCATTCTATTTCCCACAATATCATACTGGAAGCCCCCCGGGAAGTCCAAAAGCAGAACATGAATCCAGTAGCACTCTCCCCTCTCACCTATTCAGAAGAATATCTCTCTGATACTGGAGGTAGCAGACAGCCATCATAGCTAACAGCCATTTACAGTCTTATCCTATATTAATTTGTTGTCACCACGTCTTGTGGTAGTAAGTTTCATAGATCAACTAGGCATTGTTAAAATAAATTTTAAAAATTAAAAAATTGTCCAATAGCACCTTAGAGACCAACTAAGTTTGGTGTTACTAAGGTGCTACTCGAGAATTATTTATTTATTTATTTATTTATTTATTTCAACGCTTAAGCTTGGAGGGGCAGGTAATGGCCACACTTCCCCTCCCCCATCATAAGATCAACTGATGGGAAGTTTTGCTTCTGCCTAGAACATTGAGTTCATGAAACATCGTATCCTGACCTGTTCTTAATGCATGGTTGACCACATCTATGAATGTGATGGTTATGCCCCTTTAAGTTTTGCTATATCAATCACTAGTTTAATAAGGAGGTTTTCATACCTGTCCAACTCTGTGTTCCTTTCCCAACCTTTAATCTATTGATGATTAATGCTTATATGCAACCCTTGCATTGTCTTTGTGTTAACCAATCAGCAACAAGCACATACGTGGCAATGCTATAATATTCAATAAAAGGGACTCCCCGAGACATGCTCGAGAGATGCCTCCCGTATGACACTTGTCACTCGTCTGTCGTTTATTTCAACCCAACAATCAACCAATGCCTAACCTCCAAACCTTACAAAGTTGTGACGATTGTTACAAGGTAGGCGGAAACCAAAAGGCTGGTGCCAATCTGCCAAGTGGAAAAATTCCTACCAGGCCCCTCAATGGTGACCAAACGAGGTCCATAGCAAGGCCATCATCGAAACCTGCAAATTAGGGAGGGCGGGGAGGAAATTGAGGAAGCGAGCCAAGAGGAAGCTCTCCAGCTCAGAACTCTGTTTAAATGGGGTCCAGCCAAGCCTCCCCAGCCAGCGGAATGGCTGGGTGGCTGATGGTGTGGCCGGGAGCCTCCGGGTGATGCAGGCCATGTGGTCCACCGCAACTCCTCCCCACTGTTAAGTGGAGTAAATTTGTTTGGTTGGAGGGGAGGTTGTTGCTTTGCCTGCCCCCTCCTCAGTAAGGGCATCCTGTTAAAGGGATCTGAGGTGTGAATACTGTCCGAAGCCTGGGCGTGGGCTAGGGCCATGTCACAGCCCCTACAGGGACCCCATGGGGTGCCACTATCTGACGTAAGTTATAGGGCACCCCCTATTGGTGGTTTACCCTTCCATGGACTCCCTGCAGACAGGCAAGAGTCAAGATATAGCCTGGCTTCATCCCAATGACCTAAGCCAAACCGCTCGCATCTGTAACCAAGAAAGTTGTGGCCTATTTGAACCCATAAACCAAATATTCTGTGTCAGTGTGATTTATCGTTCTCCTGGGAACTTTGGGGCTCGGGTGCCTTGGCATGCAATAGAGAAGCCTGTTCTTGATTGATCTTATTGATCAGATAAGTTCATCTACATAATATACATACAAGCCAAGGGAAGCAAACATGAACCTTTATTCTAAAGGGAGTTTTAGTCACTTTGATGGGACAACTCACAGAGAAATGACGACAGGCTTAAATTTCAAGTTGAAGTGAAATTTCAAATTGAAAAAAATGTGTATGTGAAATAATACCTTGAATACATTCCACTCCTTAATTTTGTCTAATGGTTATTAAGCACAATTATTCTGAATAGTTGCATATATATATATATATATATATATTCATTGTGACTCTATTTAACATAGCTGTTCTCAACAAAGAAAGAAAGATGAGCTTTACATCATATATGAGCAGTGAACCTCTAATTGCAAATGCATTTATTATACAAATCCCGCGGGTATGGAGCAATATTACACTGGCTGTTGTATTACCAACACACTATTATAATCAGCTTCCATTTATCGGCTGCATATGCCACAATCTAATAGCTACTATTAACTAAAATGAAGCTCAAATTCCCATCCCAGTTTTCTGAGAATATTCACCCCCTGTGAAAGTGGGGACCAATTTCCTGCTGTTTTTCTTGCAGGAGTGGAGCATAGAAACTACTTCAAAATTATTGGGAGATGGTTGCAGACGTGGGGAAGCCTTTTCAGCCTGAGAAATGCATTCTCTTTAGCACAACCTTCTATGGACCACATGCCATTGGTTGGTGGGGCCAGAGGGTGCAATGGGGAGGGCAAAGAATTTAAATTTTGACTTGGTACAATAGGCTAGCTTGCATGCAAACCCTTCTCTATTGTCCATAGAAACTGTTTTCTTCCTACTCTCTCTACTGGTCATTGACTGAAATAAATATACAGTGGTACCTTGTGTTAAGAACTTAATTCGTTCCGGAGATCCGTTCTTAACCTGAAACTGTTCTTAACCTGAGGCACCACTTTAGCTAATGGGGCCTCCCACTGCCTCCGCCGCATGATTTCTGTTCTCATCCTGAGGTAAAGTTCTTAACCCGAGGTACTATTTTGGGTTAGCGGAGTCTGTAACCTGAAGCATCTGTAACCTGAAGCGCCTGTAACCCGAGGTACCACGGTACCGTATTTTCCGCTCCATAAGACACACTTTTTTCCTCCTAAAAAGTAAGGGGAAATGTCTAGGCATCTTATGGAGCGAATGTGTTTTCGACCACTGGTTCCCTTTCCGGCTCTGGCCCCTTGCCCCGGCCTCCATTTTTGAATGTTCTGCAGACGGAAGCTGTTTGTTTCCCCAGCGACGTGTGACTGGCTGATTAGATTATCTGTCTGGAAACTGTAGAAATGGCTCCCTTTCCTTTCCTAAAGAAACTGCAGAACTGTGAGTTGAACCCCATAAAACCAGGGATTTTTTCCCTTTGCAAAGTAAGCTCAACAACTTTGAGCTGATCCTCAAAAAACCAGGGCTTTCTCCCTTTCCTCCTCTAAAAACTAGGTGTGCCTTATGGTCAGGTGTGTCTTATGGAGCAAAAAATATGGTACTGGCTGAAAAGTGTGATATTAACACACAAGATAAATAAATAAAACCCATGAGTTTTGGCCATGACTAGAGGAGGAAAGGGGCTCAGGTTGCAAGGGGTAGGAGGAGAAGGGTGACTCACCCCTTTCCCTGCCCAGCACTTCTGCCTTATATATCTGAGATGAGAAACCTGTGGTCCTCCAACTGTTGCTAGACTCAAGCATCCATCATCTCTCACCATGGGCCATGGCAGCTGGGGCTGATGGGAGGTGGAGTCCAACAGCACTTGGAGTGTTCTCTACCCCTGTTCTAGATCATAGACTGCTGCCACTTTTCAGCTGCTCCGTGGTGGCCAAGGTCTGCTGCCTTATGTCTCATTCAGCACATAGGGAACCTGACCTCTAGTGAACGGTTGTAGTATTCAATATGTTAATGTGATTGCCACAATAAACTTCCACTTTTAAATGGAATTTGATCGCTTGCGGCTCTATCACTGAAGATCTCAGCCGACTGCTCTTTTTTGTTGTTGTTGTTGCCTGGAGTGCAGATGGTAAATATGAAATGCACAGTCTGGACATAGATTGTAGGTTTTTTTAAAATCTGCTACCATAAAATAAGTCTGTTGAGAGACAATGTGCCCAGTCTCAGTCCTGGCTCAATCCCCATCAGCAAACTGCTGAAGGAGTATTGAGACAGGATTGCATCTTTATCGCTTAGGATATGTTGTTTTCTTTTACCTTCTGTTGGAAGCCACCTAGAGTGGCTAGAGAAACTCAGTCAGATCGGCAGGGTACAATTATTATTATTATTATTATTATTATTATTATTATTATTGATTCACATTTTAAAACCGTGAACCCATTTGTTTGATATTGTATTTACTACCAACTATCTAGTCATATCTTTACTGATAATAGGCATGTACTTTAGTTATATTATGGTACTTTAATCCAATAGAAGTAGTCTGGGACTTTTGGGGGGGGGGTGCATGAGCTGATATTTAATAGCAATGTTACCAGTATCAATGTACTGTGACTGTTACTATTTTAGAGCTAAAATACCTTTGTGTCTCTCTTGCAGTGTTAAGCATTAATGGACTCTTTGTGTTAGTATTTCAGAGCTAAAATACCTTGTGTTTATCACTGTCACACTTAACACGGAAAGTCAATAGAAATTGTTTTAACACAGCCGTTTCTCTTTGAGGAAGACACATAGTGCCGTTGCTCCGCATTTCTCAGTTTCTGGTGACGCAAAGTGAGCAGAACCTTTATTTATTTATTTGGAGACAGTCGCTGGACAGAAACACTCGAAAGCCCACATTTCTGAAACACTAAGCAGGCGTAATGCAATCAGCTCCATAGAAAAAGCACATCAGTGTTTCTTGGTAAAGAAACTTGTGTGGAGGTAGATATTGGTTGTGAACTTCCTTCCTTAGACAGCCATAAAATGGGAAGGAGCATTGCTGGCTGAAAGGACTGCCTCTGCAATATTAGGGAACTTTATGCATTTTCAGGTCACGGTATATCATGGCTCTCCACTTTAGATGCCCCAACAACCTAAATGTAGTGCATTATTATTATTATTATTATTATTATTATTATTATATCATTTATATGCTGCCCATTTGACTGGGTTGCCCCAGCCACTCTTGGTGGCTCCCAACAAAATATTAAACTTCCCTGAACAGGGCCACCTTCAGATGTCTTCTAAAAGTATGTCTGACATGTTGGATCCTCCTAACAGAGGGTCCATGTTGTGCACCACTGGCTTGCCTCGCTCCAGCCGGTGGTGCCACAGTTATGCCACTGGCCTTTAGCCAATCGGCAGCGTGGCAAGGTTGGGGGTACTTATTCGGCAGTGTGACATGGGGACCCTGTCTTGCTTTGCACTGCCAAACACCTGCCCACCCACCCATTAGTTAGGTCGTGTCTGGCCTTGCTTTGGACTTTGGTTGGTCGCCTGTTTTGGAACGGGGGCTGGGTAGGAATTTCTTCCAGTGTGGCAGATTGGATGTGACCACTTGGTTTTTGCCTACCTCTTAGCAATCATCACAACTTTGTAAGGTTTGGCGATTAGGTATTGGTTTAGGGGAATGTGGGGTGGGGTGGGGAGGTGCGGCCATCACCTGCCCCTCCAATGAATAGGGTATTCCGTTAAAGGAATCTGGGGGTCTGGATCTTGTCCAAAGACCAGGGAGGGGCTAGGGCCATGCCAGGACTCCCTGGAACCCCAGGGGTGAACACCAGTCAATATACTGGTTGGTGGAACTCCCCCTGCTGGTTGTTTACCCTTCCAGGCATCCGGCAGGATGGGCAAGAGCCAGTTATAGTTTTGATACCAATGCCTAAGCCAATACCAGTCACAGTTGTGTATGTAATGTAGTTGTGTCCAAAATTTGCCCATTAACCTTTAAACTAAATTCTGTCTCCACTGTGTCTTTATTTCCATGGGGGATGGGTTTTAGGGCTCGGAGCACAACTGAGGGGAGGGCGTTCCACAGGGCGAGTGCCACTACCAAGAAGGCTCTGTGCCTGGTTCCCTGTAACTTCACTTCTCACCATGAGAGAACCACCAGAAGACCCTCAGAGGCTGGATGATGGAGGTGGAGATACCAGGCCCTCCAAGTGTCCCTATTTTCCAAGGGCAGTCCCAGATTTACAGAATCAGTCCTGGTTTCTGATTTAATCCCAGAATGTACCACTTTCCCCTATTTTCATCTGAGAAATGTTGGAGTCTATGGAGTTATGTGACCCCCACACCAAGGAGATGAGTAACTATGCAACCTTTAGAATACATCTAAAGGCAGCCCTGTATAGGGATTTTTAAATAATAAAGTTTCATGTTTCATTCTGTTTTTATATATGTTGGAAGCCACCCAGAGTGGCTGGGGCAACCCATGAGTGGAGTATAAGTGATGAAATTATTATTTTTAATATTATGGAATAGGACGTCCCTATTTTCATCAGAGAAAGGTGGGGGGCATGAGATACTCCTTCAGGTATATAGGGCCGAGGCTGTTTATTACTTATTACTGCTTGGTGAGATTTTGGGGGGTGTCCTCCTATGATTCTATGAAACTGTTGCTAGTGTCTGCCAATGTATGCTACAGTAGCCATTTCTGGGGTTTTTATGTCCTCCTCCCAAAATCTCTATAAGATAAATGAGCATCTCTGCTTCACTGAGTTCTGAATGTAAAAGGGAGCCCTGCCTTGTGTCTTCAAGGCAGCATAGATAGAAGAAAGCAAATGGCCTTCAGTGACCTTTGCCTAAGGCTGACTGGGATTCTGGCTACAGTAGTTTTTGAGTGATTGGGTTTATTTCTGTAACAGTTGACTGCAACAGGCCTTGACTTATTTTGTGCCCAGCCATGGAAATCATTTTCAAAGACACAAGCAAGAGAAGCTTAGATTGGATTGTACAGAAAGAAAATAAATAACATTATGGGGGATATTACTACAGCAATGGCTGCTGTTGTTATATAGCACCAGTATTGCACCAAGCACAGAAACACGAATTGGTCACGGAGCAAGAGAATTTAGACTCTATGTCAGAAGCAAAACAGATGACCACCAGATTCATATATCCATTGTTGGTCTTTACTGCTTCACACTGCAGGTGAGGAGATAAATGATGAGTTCAAGATAATGGATTGGATCCAAAGGGGTTGTTGTGCAAGCTAAACACATCTACACTCTCACAAGGACAGGGTTTCCTCAGTTTTTAGGAATTCATTTTGCTCTTCCTTCTACAACCTTGACACACCACATGCCATCTTGTTCCAGAAGATCCCCTAACCCCAGTGGTGTAGCGTGGGGGGTGCAGGGGGGGCCGGCTGCACCGGGCGCAACATCTGGGGGTTAGGGTTAGGGTGCGCAAATCCACAGGTTAGGGGGCGCAAATCCACGGGTTAGGGGGCGCAAATTACTTGCCTTGCCCCGGGTGCTGACAACCCACGCTACGCCACTGCCTAACCCTCAGGGATGACTTTTGCAAAAGGAAAATATTGATATTTCTCATCAATAAGAAACATAGCAGAAAAAAATAACAAGGGTAATACTCACTGTATTATGGGTGGGTTGGTTTTTTTGTCCTTTTAGAAAAATATGTCCTGGACCAAGTAAGGGACTCTATATCATATAGGGCTATACCAAAGATATCGTGCCATGCAAAATATTAGGGAAAGTATTTTGAATAGTAGTAAAAAATGCTCCGTGATGGTATAAGAATCAAAAAATGTATTAAAATGCAATAATATTAAATTTATAAGTTACCCTACTTTTTGCTCTATAAGACTCACTTTTTCCCTCCTAAAAAGTAAGGGGAAATATGTATGCGTCTTATGGAGCAAATGCAGGCTGCGCAGCTATCCCAGAAGCCAGAACAGCAAGAGGGATTGCTGCTTTCACTGCGCACGGATCCCTCTTGCTGTTCTGGCTTCTGAGATTCAGAATATTTTTGTTTGTTTGTTTTCCTTGTTTTCCTCCTCCAAAAACTAGGTGCGTCTTGTGGTCTGGTGTGTCTTATAGAGCGAAAAAGACGGTATATAAGGGCAAAATAATTATTAACAGATTTGTGCAGAAATGGAACGTGTTTGTTGAATTGTGATACAATTTAATTACTCTCACACTTCAGAAATGGGAAGGTTCTTATTTTATATACTGCAGAAGGAAATACAAATCACGCAGAAATATTTATTTGTTAAGTATGAATTTATTGTAGTGTGAGAGTGCTGAACAGTACTGTTGCATTTTATTAGCACTGAATTTTATATAGTGGTACCTCTAGTTAAGTACTTAATTCATTCCGGAGGTCCGTTCTTAACCTGAAACTGTTCTTAACCTGAAGCACCACTTTAGCTAATGGGGCCTCCTGCTGCTGCCGCGCCGCTGGAGCACAATTTCTGTTCTTATCCTGAAGCACTATTTCTGGGTTAGCGGAGTCTGTAACCTGAAGCGTATGTAACCTGAAGAGTATGTAACCTGAGGTACCACTGTATAACGCGCGCAGAGACACACAACAACAAGAAGGGGCTGCAGTGGTCAGTGGAAGGTGAGGAGGCCCCACTCCATGACCAGAGCTGTATTCCAAGACAAAGTGACAAGGCAGACTTTTGACCGACAGAGCCCTATTGCATATCTGCTGATGATGCACCATCTGCCATGAAAGCCTTAGGCCAGAGGTCGGCAATCTTATCCGAGGATGGTCCGGTCGATGCTCCGTCTGAGCGTGTGCACACGTGCGCTCTTCCAGGTTGGAGGAGCACCCATGCTTGTGCGCACACGCTATTTCCTTGGAGGAAAGAGGGGAAATGAATGTAATATAAAAAATAAATATCAAATGTATTGCTATGTATGCAGCCCAACTTTGCAGATCAGAACACCTTTTTTCAATGCAATTTTAGTGTGCACAAAAATATATTCCACATTTTTTTAAAAAAATAGTAGGTTTTACGGAGTTAAAAGCATTGCCAAATGGGTTTTCTAATGTTAAAAGTATGTACAAAATATGTACTATTGAAAATGGACTTTTGTGCACTCTTTCAAAAAGTCAGGATGGAACAGAGCTATGACTATACAGCGTTGAAACTGATTTAAGACAGAATTCGGTTGCATAGTTCATCCCTATATTGATCATCCCACTGAGGAACCACTGAGCAGCCCCCAAGGAGCTTGAGGCTTTTATAGAGCACAGTTTGAAAGCCACTGTGATAGACAATAAGTGCTTTGTAGACAATGGGAGGGAAAAAAGCTATTGGGAACATTTGCAAAGCATTTTTGTATCTGGGCAGAATATATTCAGATATGACCATATTGTATGACTTGCTCAGAAACAGTACTGGGGGCGAGGGAATCTGATATCTGAATTTCTGGTGTAAAAGCTTGAAAAACTCCAGGCACCTTAGAATTAAACTAAATGGAAGGCATTATATTTTGTTCAGCAGGATTCAGAGAATGGAGAAGTGATTGGAACTGAGCATTCAAAATTACCATTCTGCAGTTCATGTAAAACTTAGGGAGAGCTGTTCAAGAGGTATCAAAATGACCTGGATCTAAGTAAAAGTTCAGCCTTAGTTGAGACATTCTGTAAGAAAAGTAAATTCATAGTATATATCACTTAGACCAAAATGAAACTTTGCTTCTACTGTCTGAAAGCGGAATGAATGAGGATAGGAGACGAAGAACGTGTAATTTATTGACTCTTGCTGAGCTTTAATATCATTTTGTGATTGGCTAGACCCAGGAACACAATGTGTATAATTTCATGACGTCTGTCCTCTGAATTCTCATTGCTGTGTTTTACAGGAGCTATGCAAGATGTTGGAGTCTGCCTGAATTGACAGCAATGATATAACTCCCTAAATGTAATCACAATGGTTGACTCTCAGGGAGAAAGGTTCTGCTTCATTTAGGACATGTCTCTACATTTCACTTTCCAATGATGATGTAGCTGGACATATTGGATGAAAAGCAGTTAGGATATCGCTGCAACTTAACATCAGTTTGAAGACATAGCGCAACTCAAAGCCAACGAGTCTTGTGTCTCCAAAAGGCTAAGATTCTGGTGGCACCTCTGCAGCATATAACTGCAGCCTTTGCTTAGAAAGAAAAAAATCACACAGATATAAGGTAAAGGCTAAACTCACAATAATTTTAGAGGAATGACTGGAAAATATCCAACTGTAGAAATAAGATACGCTGGAAGCCTTTCAGTATTGGGAGCATATACAAACCTTTGAGCATGTGAAATAAAAGATGAAGGAATTGCCATCTATGGATTTCTGAATTAAACGAGAATAAATCAGGGGATACAGAAAGGAAAGAAAGAGAGTTTGGATTTTGAGTTTGGATTTGATATCCTGCCTTTCACTCCCTTTAAGGAGTCTCAAAGCGGCTAACATTCTCCTTTCCCTTCCTCCCCCACAACAAACACACTGTGAGGTGAGTGGGGCTGAGAGACTTCAAGGAAGTGTGACTAGCCCAAGGTCACCCAGGAGCTGCATGTGGAGGAGCGGAGATGCGAACCCGGTTCCCCAGATTAGGAGTCTACCGCTCTTAACCACTACACCACACTGGCTCTAAGAGTCTGAGTTACTGTAAAAAAACCAAAAACAGACCAGGAAGGTTTTTTTAATATATAAAAAACCAGTATATAACAATATGATAAAATGGAAAACTATATGCAAAATGAGATAATTATGACTTCTTATTCAAGAAAGGTTTAGATTTTTCAATAGCAAGAAATTATATGGAGAACCGCATAAAAATGGGCAGTGCAATGGCATTAGACCCCATGGAAGAATAAAGTAATAAAATGGGATAGTAAATGTTAGATATGCCATGAGGTCAAAGGGGATTTTTTCCCCTGCATGGGGTGGAGGCGTAGAAAGCTAAATTGTACTTGCAAATGATAATAACAGTTATTAAGGAAACGTTACAGGTTCAGATAAGCCCTGAGCCACTATTATGTCTTCTAAACTGTACACAAGACAATGTGAATATCACAAGTTACCAATCACAGATTCTGTATATGTTAACTATAGCAAGAATAATATTTGATAAATGATGGGAGTGGAGTCTTGTCCTGTGAAAGCACGAATTAATTAGTAAGATATGGGAACAGCTGGAAATTATAAAGTTAACTGGGATGATAAAGGTAAAGGTAAAGGTACCCCTGCCCGTACGGGCCAGTCTTGACAGACTCTAGGGTTGTGCGCCCATCTCACTTAAGAGGCTGGGGGCCAGCGCTGTCCGGAGACACTTCCGGGTCACGTGGCCAGCGTGACAAAGCTGCATCTGGCGAGCCAGCGCAGCACACGGAAACACCGTTTACCTTCCTGCCAGTAAGCGGTCCCTATTTATCTACTTGCACCCGGGGGTGCTTTTGAACTGCTAGGTTGGCAGGCGCTAACCCTAACCCCCACCGCGGGATGATACAGACATATAAAATGAAGGGAGGAAATGAAAAATGAGCATTTTTGCTCTGATCTCCCCTCTCCTGCCCCTGTGTACTGTTTTAGGGGTTTTCCCACCCCTCGAGAATCAAAGTGTGGGAGGCAAGGGGGAATGGAAGGAAGTGGGAGGAGCCCCATTGAGCTTCTGGAAGTACCTACCCTAGCTTCCATTGGTGCACCAGGTTAGTTGAATCTGATCCCAAGTTTGTCAGCAGTTGGAGATTCCCAGATTTGTTCTATTAGGCAAATCCCGGGTGGACACAAATGCTCCATTTTTGCAAAACTAACACATTTTAATCCACAAATTGAAAGGCGGGAATGAAGACAAAGCGTGTTCTCACTAAAGGAGAGCACGTGTTGCGGATGGGGCCAGGCAAAGCACCCCGTAGTTGCCAGGCAGGATAGATTGAAGGGGCCTGGCCTGGATTGGTGGTTTGTGTTGCTGGGGTAAATTTGATGTTGCCAATTTGGGGGTGGGAACAGAGGTTATTTAAACAGGGTCCACAGCAAGCTGCTTTCTCTTTCGCTGTGGGCACCGGATCACCCGCCTGCCCTCCCTTGTTTGGGCTTGTGCTTTGACCTTGCTATGCCTGTCATGGGATCGTCCGCCTTGGTGCGGGGGCCTGGTAGGAATTTTTCCATTTGGCTGATTAGTGTGTGCCATTTGGTTTTTGCCTACTGCGTAGCAAATAGTCACAACATGTAAGGTTGGTGGTTAGGCATTGGTTAAAATTGGTTGGTGGAGGGGTATGGATTGGCTGTGCCTGCCCCTCCAATGCTGCTGCTGCACGGGAATTACGTTAAAGGAATTCAGGGGCTTACCATCCTTTCGTCCAAACCCCTGGAATCGGGTTTGGGCTGCGTAAGCCCCTGGGAGCATGCGGGGAGAAGCTGAGGGTCTGTGTCGCAGCTCCAGTTATCCCTGATCTTGTTCCTCCACACTGGCTCTCGCTGGAATCCAGGAGTCAGTGCTGTCCCCCAAGGCGGGGGGGGGGGGGACGGGGACAGATAGTCATAACCAATGCCTAAGCAGCCACTCACAATTTGTATGTTTAATAAAGTTGTGGCCAAAATTATGCCAAAAACCTTAAACAAAAAATTATGAGTGATGTGTGAGTTATTGGGGTAGGGGTGTTTTGGGGGACCTCAGCATGCAAATGTATATGGATGGAAACATGCACATTTGATGTTCAAATGTGTGTGTGTGGACTAATGAGGTCAGCTTCAGATGGAGAAAACACAAGATCCTATGCAAATATGGGCAAGCCCTGGGTATGCATTTTCAGCCCATTGCAATTAGGTGAGTTATTATGTGGGACTAAAATCCTAGACACCAGCCATTTAATAATATTGTGAACATTGCACAGCCTAGGTAAAGTTCCTTCGTTGCAGACACTCCAGTGTGCTGCTCACATCTATTATAAAGTTTCCACGAGCAAATACTATGCTAGCCTTTAGCTATCTTTAATTGGTCTTTCTGCTGTTTGCTTGGGAATCATTCTGTCCCAGAATATCACCCCTGAATTTCTTTGAATCTTCTCAGTATCCTTTGGCATTCTGCACTATGCGGGTGTCACAGTAATAGTGTGATTATAGCTTCCTAGCTTTATTGATTCCTTTGTTCCTTGAAATGTAGCTTGCTATCTCCTAGAGAGAGAAAAGATATTCTGGCAAAACATACAGAGCTATTTCATTACCTCTGTTCCTTGACTTGTATGAACTTATCTGGAACCTTGAGCAAATCACTCATTCCCAGAGACGCCAACTTGCACCCAAGATTGAGGGGGCCCGGCGTGTTGTGCAAGTGTGACATCACATATACGTCATGTGTCACCCAGGTGGAGCATTATGCACCTGGCACGCATGTGTGACATCATGTACATGTTCCATGCACAACTTTGCGTTGTTGGGAGGAGGCCGAGCATAGAGCAGAGTGTGGCATGCCTTCAATGGTCCTTGAAGCCACACCACACTTGTCAACATTGAGAACACCTTGGCCCCATTAGAGTCGAAACCCCTGCTCATTGCAAATAATGCAGACAATTCCAGCAAAGACAGATCAGTAAACAGTGTGTTGACAGTAGGCCAAATTTCGCTCCAGTGGAACAGCTCATGGAGGATCCTGAATATCCACTTCATTTATTTTCAAGGCTTACTTGTGCTTTCGGACTTGCTTCGGCCGCCATGATGCTGCTCATGATCATTTGGCTGACTCCGGTATTAGACTAGATGGGCCTTCTGCCTATCCCAGCAAGAGTCTTATTAGTTCTTATGTCCTTCAGATGCTTTGTTTGTGCCAATAAAAACTGGAGATCCATGACGGCCAAACCCCGCTTGAGTTCATTGCCTCTTCTGATTCTACCTAGCACCTCAGATAGTTGCTTTAGCCGACATCTGTGTCTGTTGGTGACATCTGCGTCTGGTGGCACTGCTTCCTCACCACCGCATCTTGGACATGGGCATGGGACACAGCTGAGCTGAGACCTCTTTGTTATGAGTCTGGCGTGCATTCACGGTGTTCTCTTTTGACACATTTGGAACGGGAAGCAAATGCCTTTCAAGAATTAGAGCTGTTGCAAGGGTAAATTGGGAGAGTTTAAAACCGCAACACAAACTGAGAAGACCAGCCTCAGACCACCTGTGACATGGGAGAGAAAGATGTGAATCCACCCAGAAGAAGGGGGCAAAGGGAGGGAAGTTGGTGAGTGTTTGATATCTGTTTGCCTTTTCTGTGGCCTTCTGTAGAATCTCTGCTACCAGGGAGTTCATGCCTCCTAGAAGGGCCCACATGACTCAGGCTGATTCGACAGTTTTCCTGAACTTACTTTAGGCAGGGGCATAAAAGGATGACATAGGACAGAATGCATTGCAAGTGGCAGGTGATTCCCTCTGTTCCATCAGGCATACAAATTTGGCAAAGCTATGGGTGTCCTTCAGTTAACTATGCTCATCTTGTGTGGTAAGGCAGATTCCCCCTGCCAATGCCCCATTGAAAGAGAGCTCTGGAGTTTTGTTTCCTCTGGGTTTCATTTTCCTGGAAGGAAGGGGGGAAAGGAAATCTGTGTGGTGGGCTAAGAGCCAGTAGGGAAGGCAGGGCAGGGGGAGCCAGGCAATTTAAGCCTGCTGTTTTCTTAACTTCTTTCCCCTTGTTCACTGGCAGTTAAAAATAACTATGGGTTGTATCTAACTAAGCTGTTCTTGTGGGGATGTTTAGGGAGGCAGGAAAGGATACATTATTTTATTATATCCTTCCTAACTTGAGTCAGCAAGTTCTATACCCTAGCAGAGTTGTTAAACAATCCCCCTTTTAAATTGCACAGTGGTTAGCTGGCTCGTCTGAGCCTCACTATTTAGGATTCCTGGTTTCCCTTTTTATATCCCTCCTAAAAGAATAGACACGACCATCTGATTAAAGTTAACATAAAACTAGTTTACTGACAATCATCCAGTTCAGAATAAGATCCCTGAAGGCAGACTTAATTGGCAGAACAACATATAACTATGTGAACTATCCAGTGGTGTAGCGTGGGGGGTGCAGGGGGGCCCGGCCGCACTGGGCGCAACATCTGGGGGTTAGGGTTAGGGGGCACAAATCCACGTGTTAGGGGGCGCAAATTACTTGCCTTGCCCCGGGTGCTGACAACCCACGCTACGCCACTGGAACTATCCCATAAGGCAAATGGTCTCAAGTGACTGCGACTCAGCAGTCACTTTTCCTAACTCTTAGGAGCACAAAAAGGAGACCAAGAAGAGCAGAACATGGAGGCCGTGTGCTCCTCTGTCCAAGAACAGGCCACACCCACATTAAGTCACATGCAAAGGAAGTCTGTCCCAGCTCAGGAGGAACTAGCAAGTTTTCTCCTGAGTGATTCAAAGCATTCCCCAGCATGTGCATTGTAGGAATGTTGTATTTGACCGCAATATGTTTTTACATCCCACACAGAGCCAGGCAGTTTAAGCCTGCTCTTTTCTTAACTTCTTTCTCCTTGTTCACTGGCAGTTAAAAATAACTATGGGTTGTATCTAACTAAGCTGTTATATTCACAGAAGGATGTCCATCTGTACAGCAGAGCTGTTCCTGCCCCTCCAAATCTGCTCTGGAGGGCTGGGGGACAACTCAGGACAAATTTGAGAGTGGCATCAGGGAGAAGAGGGAAGGAAATTTTGGTTGCACAAGCAACCAAAACACATAACCCTTTGTATCACTTGATAAGAGTACAGGTGCAGTGGAAATTAGGTGGAATGACATTGCCAAATCAAGACATTGACATTAAAGTCACTTGGACATGATAATGAAATTGGGGGAGGAGATGGTGGTAGTTTTCATGGTTAAATGTATAATGGTGACTCCCATCACAAAGCCATAATAACATCAACATGTTGAGGAGATTTTGTCCCCATCCTACAGTGTGTTTGTTCAAAAAACTGTGTGCATGTTTGTTTTCCCCAGCAACCAAATCTCTTTTAGTCTTGAAAGGTGTATGATTTGTCTTCCCCCCTCCCATTTCGTAATCAGGGGAGGGAAAAAAAGTTCTCTCTTCTGTCTTCTTAATAATTTACAAACCCTACTTCCAATAGTGCACATGTCATACATAGTTAAAAAAGAGTAATGCGTTCTTCAGAATATATTTAGCTAAAAATTGTAGTCATGAATATTTGAAAGTATTACAGAGAAACAAGGGCAGTAGAAATTAGCATGAATGTTCAAGTGGTCACCTTAGAAGGCAGTGGGTCTGAGGTTATTAGTGAGTAGAAAACATGGTTGGAAACTGTTCATCTCTCTTTTGAAGCAACAAAAGCCAGACAAAATGAACCTCGTTGTTCTGCATAGCAGGCCCATTTTGTTACCAAGAATCTCAGTTCAACTGGCATAATAATAATAATAATAATGCCCCACCCATCTGGCTGGGTTGTCCCAGACATTCTGGGTGGCTTCCAAGTCATATAAAAACATAATAGAATGTCAAACATTAAAAACTTCCCTAAACAGGGCTGCCTTCAGATGTGTTCTAGATGTTGTATAGTCTAAGGTTACCAGATTTTTTTCAATGAATCTGGGGACACTTTTCAACTTCAATTGATTATGTATGTGAACTTATTTGTAAATCCGGGGACTGTCCCCGGAAAACGGTGATGTCTGGTAACCTTAGTATAGTCTCCTTGACATCAGAAGGGAGGGTGTTCCACAGGGAGGGCGCCACTACCAAGAAGGCCCTCTGCCTGGTTCCCTGTAACTTCGCTTCTCACAATGACGGAAGCGCCAGAAGGCTCTCAGAGCTGGACCTCTGGAACCCTGTGCATACTCTGGGGTTGTGTGCACACTTTAGGATTGCTGTCAGCAATGAGTGCCATCATTTTAAGGAATCTCTCTTGAGGCGTTCGCCTCCCTGCATCCTCAGAATGCTTGGAAGGAAGGGTGAGGCCACACCAGCTATCCCCACCCCCAGCACCCTTATTCCCATTGGCTCTACCCATGACCTTTTCTGAATGGGTAAACTGTGTGATTGGTTGACTGTGCTCCTATGCAGTTGGAGGATTCTTAATTAGGGACACTGGGGATGGACCCCCTCCTCCCTCCATTCAATCATGGATTAGCCTCTTTTTGTTTCATTTTCACTTTTGCATTTATTATGCAAATAACTGGCAATGCCCCTGTTTTCTCTGGCTGCTTTCAAATCACAGAGAATGTTTTCTTTCTGCATTTATTTTATCTGATAGTAGGATGCTAATTAATAGCCACAGCCAATTTGTCACGATGGAATTGGCTGATTCAATGATTTTTATTTTTTTAATCCCACTTAATCCTAGGGGCTCTGAGCAAGTTACGATAAATGTAAACATATACAACCGTGACCAAAATAAAATCTGACATGTTTGATTTATCATTTCCCCCATTTAGGGTTGCCATGCGTCCAGAATTTCCCTGCCATATCTGGAATACTGTAATCAGCAGCAGCGTCTGGATGGAAATTGGGGAAACGTCTGGGAGAATCTGGATTTATGGCAGCCCATGTCAACAGTGCCGTCTTTGCATAAAAATAGCCCCCAAATGGCATTTTTAAACTGATTTTGCCCAGAAAGCTCAACAACTTTTCTATCCGGATTTTACTGTTTGAAATACGGCAACCCTACACGAGCCCCTCCATTAGCTCTATTTTCTCTCTTCCTTTCCCCCTATCTACTCCCCCCTCCAGAAACAAATAACACTTTCCTGTTCCTTTGTATTCCCCAGTTGTAGTCTAGATACAATATAGCAAACCCAAATCATGAGCTTCCCAACCGCATACCTCCTCCCATGGTTTTGACTCTCAGGTCACATTTGTACCATACATTTAAACAGGCATAGATTCCCCCCAAAATACAGTATTTTTTTAAGGGTGCCGAAGTTGTTAGGAGACCCCTCACAGAGCTGCAATTCTTGCAGATGAAAAGGAGAAACAGAGCTGTGTTCCATCAGCGTATTGCAAACCACACACTCCAATATACAATCGTCATTTTATCTGTATGCCACCTTTTCATATTCAAAACCATGCTCAAGGTGGCTTGCAACATGCGAAAAATAAATAAATGCAAATATAACAAAAGATAGTCATAAACAATGAGGCACATCATGCATAGCTCAGTTGATAGAGCATTAGACTCTTAGTCTTGGAGTTGTGAGTTCAAGCCCCAGGTTGGGCAAAGGATTCCTGCATTGCAGAGGATTGGATAAGATGAAACTCATCTGTGTGATGTAGTGGTTAAGAGCGGTAGTCTCGTAATCTGGGGAACCGGGTTCGCGTCTCCGCTCCTCCACATGCAGCTGCTGGGTGACCTTGGGCCAGTCACACTTCTTTGAAGTCTCTCAGCCTCACTCACCTCACAGAGTGTTTGTTGTGGGGGAGGAATGGAAAGGAGAATGTTAGCCGCTTTGAGACTCCTGAAGGGGAGTGAAAGGCGGGATATCAAATCCAAACTCTTCTTCTTCTTCTTCATGGTCCCTTCCAACACTACAATTCTATGATTCTAAGAATATCAAAAAGTACACACCCAAATGGAATAATTTCCACATTAAATAATACAGTCATACCTCAGGTTACAGACGCTTCAGGTTGCGCGTTTTTGGGTTGTGCACCTCACCGAACCCAGAAGTACTGGAATGGGTTATTTCTGGGTTTCGGCGCTCGCGCATGCGCAGAAACACTAAATCTGTGCATGCGCAGAAGCGCCAAATCGCAACCCGCGCATGTACAAACACGGCGCCGCGAGTTGCGAGCGTGCCTGCCGCACGGATCATGTTCACAACCTGAGCGTCCACTGTACTAAGATCTAAAAATACAGATGAAAAAAAATACTATCAATAACAGCAACGAACACCCCCAACAACAACCCCTCCCCCCCAAAAAAAATTCACAACACCCTCAGCTTTTGTAGCTGGATTCAGTCAGGGCCTCACCTACCCAAGCGAGGTGGGAAAAGCCTGCAAGGCAGGGAGAACATATTCCAGGAGGACTCACAGCCAATATACCCTATTTTTCGCTCTATAAGACGCACCAGACCATAAGACGCACCTAGTTTTTGGAGGAGGAAAACAAGAAGAAGAAAATACTGAAGGCAGAACAACAGGAGGGATCACTGCGCAGCGAAAGCAGCAATCCCTCTTGCTGTTCTGGCTTCTGGGATAGCTGCACAGCCTGCATTCGCTCCATAAGACGCACACACATTTCCCCTTACTTTTTAGGAGGGGAAAAGTGAGTCTTACAGAGCAAAAAATACGGTAATAGCTATTGAGCTGGATGGCCCAGTGCTATGACCAGAGGCAGTTTAGGGTAGAACGACTGGTGCAGCCACACTGGGAGGTGCCCTGCAGGGGGCGCCACAACAATGCTGAAGAATGGAGCATGAGAGGTGGGGGGGGGGCATGAAATTTTAACATTGCACAGGGTGCTGCTGAAATTTGGGAGCCCAAAATCTGCCACTGAACTGACTCAGTATAAAGCAGCTTCTGAAAAGTCTTTGAGGCAGACACCTCATCCTTTCCCTGGACCCATTATTATAAATTATGCTGGAGCTTCATTTAATGAATCATATGTCTTATGGTAATGATTCTGAGATGTGATTCATTTTTTAACAGAATCATTCTCATGATGTGCCTATACTGAGCCTCTTCTCTTTGAGTTTTATTTAAGAGGCTATTGTCAGTTCAGAGAAAAGCTGCCAATCACTTTTCCTGAATAAGATGTAAAGTGAAATATGCATACGACCAATAATTGAAACCAAATATACATACAAACTCTCCATATTTCTAATATTCCCTTTTATCCCTCTGCTAATTCTCAAATCAACGAACTAAGCTACACCCTAATTATTCTCTTATCTCTTCTATCATGTTCCCATCTTCTTGTGGCTATAAAATCTCCATTGCAGCTGAAAGATGATATAAAACTTTCCATTATCCGTCAGAAGTTTTACCAACTTTTCACGGCTCCAATTAGCCGAATTGAGAATTTCTGAACTCCAGCGTGACATTTAACTCCACTTAAAATATGTGTGATTGTTGGGCTATAAAATAGTGCAAATTGATCTAGCAAGTACAACAGGCGGACCGTTGCTTTGCAGATGGCAAAAAGGTTATACACAGAGGAGGAAGAATAGAAAAAGGTCATGAATCAGTTTAATTCATATATATACACACACACACACACACATAATCTGGATCCTGGCTGTGGTGCTCCAGTCCTCCAGATGTAGGAAAGCTTAGAAGAGTGCTAGTAGGCATCTGCACAAACTCACGGTCTACAAAAAGCATACCTGGCACACCAAAAAGAAACCATCTCACACACAAAAATTTAACAGAGGACTGGACCCTTGGTACTGCTTATGATGGGGATCCTCTGACAGCAATGGAGGAAGCCATTCGGGCGCCTGGGCCACCCCATGGGGCGTCTGGAGTCTGCCTGCCTCCTCACACTCAGCAAACCCTACAGCTAGGGGGAGGCAGCGGGCGAACCGTTAGGGCAGTGCAGGCGTCTGTGCCCCCAAGCCACTGCAGGTCTCCCAGGAGAGATGTGTGGCTTGGGTGCACTGCAGGCTTCACATTGAGTGCCGCCCGACATTTTGTCACCCCCTCAGTGGTGACACCCCACTGGGGCAGCCCACACCCACCGCATCCCCCTTCCTCCGCCTGTGTCCTCTGGTCCTCCACATGTTGATGAGGAGATTTCACCCCTCCCATACCCAAGAATCTCCTGAGCAGTCTGCTGATTCTGCAGAGAGGAGGAGGCGTGTTCTGCTCTCTACTTATTCTGCTCCAGCACCACAGTCAGTGAGTGAGTCGGCCACTGAAAGAGAGAGTCGGTCAGTGAGAGAGTCAGGGAGTGAGTCAGTCAGTGTGTCGAAAAGACTGAGTGTTATCTCTGTGTAGATAAGGTCGCTGCAGAAAGCAGCTGAAACACTCAGTGCACTCCAGCATCTCCATTTGTATATAGTTTGTATAGTACAGTAGCTGTTAGTGAATAAAAGAAGATATTCTTCAGCGCTGTCGTCCGAGTGATTTATGCTCTGCTGTACTCTGCTGTACAACGACTGTCTTCTTGTTGGAGAGATTTGCGGTGCTCACAGCTCTGAGTTGTGAGTCCACAGCACTTAGACCTGTTCCTGTGAGAAAGGTGGTCTTCTGGAAGTGCTACCCAGCTCGCCTAGCCCAGTCGGGGCTGAGTGGATGAGTCCAGTTGGCGACACTGGCTCTAGGGCGATGCTGACAGATGGGCTACAGCTCCTTTCATCTCTGAGCATTGGCTACGCTGATGAGAGCTGGAACCTCACAACATCTGGAGAACCACAAGTTCTCCATCTCTTTCATGTACAAGGTTCAGACCAGGATCTCCGAACAATGTGACTACTGCTCACCTAACTGGAGGCTGCGGGGTGATGAAGTAGTTAAGGATTCCAGGCCATTTGTGATCACGGCAACTAGAATAGCCATAAATTATTGGCTAACAGGATCACAGTGGCCTCCGCATCGCTTCTTTGATAGAAACTTGCCAGGGTCCACATCAGTCACTTCGCAGCCAGCCCCATGACTTCCTTCCACACATCCATCCAGAACAATTGGGTGGGTCCAGAAACATCCTAAGACATGTTTATGGCTTGATGTAGAAAAACTAAATGGTGCTTCCTGCTTCTCTTAACAATATGTAATGTATAATTAACAATTAACAATGTGTAATGTATAATTTGCTGCTCTTTTATATT
Organism: Podarcis tiliguerta; assembly: GCF_965153285.1. NCBI lineage: Eukaryota > Metazoa > Chordata > Lepidosauria > Squamata > Lacertidae > Podarcis > Podarcis tiliguerta. Next base: position 15,866,887 of record NC_139534.1, on the reverse strand, counting down.
ACCCCTAACTCTGCCCTGTAAATCAGCTTACTTCACATGCATAACTGGTCCAGGCTAGACCGTAACAACACTAATTTTCCCTTTCAATTGCATCTACTGGTGCCCTCCCATTTCTGGAAGGGCTTTTAATCCAGTAAACACCTCTGCTAACAGAAGGGGATGGAGTATAATTTTCACTGATTCCTCCTTCCACTTGCAGCACAGCCCTTCCCAAGCTTCTTTGGAGAATTGTCAAACCCTCAACAGTGGATTTTCAGGGGAGCCCTGGATCACAGGGGGCAGGAGGAATGAGTGAAAACCTGCCTCCCTCCTTTAGTTAGCACCAGGCCCGTCTTGCCCATAGTGGCTAGTGGTGCAGGGCGCCAGGGCGCCAAGTTCTGGAGGGCGCCAGGCAAGAGTCTGGGGAACCCCGAATGAGCGCGCTGAGTGAGTGAGGGTCCGTACACCGCTCCCGCTGTGCATTGGCTCGGTTTTTTCCCTTTTAGTCTGCAGAAGCCGAATTCTGCGGGGCGCCCGAAGGCTAAAAGGGGAAAAACCGAGCTGACGCTTGGCAGGAGCAGGCCATGCACCCTCGCTTGCTCGCTTGGTGCAGGCCCACTCGCTCGGTGTGCTGCCTGCCGTGGCCACTGTGGCACGAAGCGGCCAGCTGAGCTCGAAGGCTCCACGTCCAGCCTCCGCCTCTTCCCTGCCTCCTCCAGCCTTAAAAAAAGGTCAACAACTCCGGAGAAGGGGAGTCGCTGGGGGTCTTTGCACCATGGCACCGGATATTCTTAAGACTGTCCTGGTTGGCACAGGAGAAGGGGAGTCGCTGGGGGTCTTTGCACCACGGCACCGGATATTCTTAAGACTGTCCTGGTTGGCACAGAACTTTGCTGTACCCAAAGCCTTTCAGTGAACAGAAGGGCCATCTAGATGCAACCCACAATCTTTATAGTAGCAGTAAACATATGGAACTGATTGCTGCTGGTGGTGTATTAATGTGTATTAATTTTTCACTGTAAGCTTCTCTTCAGAACTTAAATATAGTCCTGCCGGAACCAGCCAAGGGCCTATCTAGTCTGGAATCCTGTTTCCCACAGTAGCCAATCAGATGCCAATGAGAAGCCCTTCAATTGTCCCTATTTTCCAGGGACAGCCCTGGATTTACAAAAGCCATACCTGGAATGGGCCGCTTTCCCTTAGGACGTCCCTATTTTAATCAGAGAAATGTTGGAGGCTATGGATTAAAATGCCCCTCTTTTCATTGGAGAAATGTCGAAGGGGACATCTCTGTTTTATTTGGAGAAATGTTGGGAGGGTATGGAATAGGATGTCCCTATCTTCAATGGATAAATGTTAGAGGGTATGCTATGTCTGGCTCCTGTGCCATTTTGAAAGCAGCATTCCTCTGCCAGTCAGTTCTCCATTTATGGTTACAGAGCATGGGTCGGATTCAGACTTAGTCATACAACAGATCTATTTAAATCAATGGGGATTAAGCGTGACAAAGTCTGAATCCACCTCAGCATGGTGAATAGCTTGCCCCTTTTGCTGCTTGAGCAAATACTGTCTCCTCATCATTTTCACTTCTTTAAAAAGCAATCATTCTCAATACAGCAATCATAATAAGGCCTACACAGTAGCTCCCAACCTTTCATTAGAACATTTAATTTTTTCCCCCACAAGGAGAAATAAAATTAAAATTCATTAGAAATCAGTCAGCCATGATTCAAGGTTGGATTTGTCTTTATCATTCGCCGACAGAAATAACATAATTAAACTATTTCAGCTGCTTTCTGTAGATGCTGCCAGCTCCCTTTTGCACCAAAGGAGTCTTAGAGGGAGAGAAGACAAGAGCCACTCCAAATATTCTGGAAGAAGCGGGTTTCCAGAGATTAGGATTACAGTCTTTGGTGGCACACAAAGGTCTCTGCCCTTGGGAAACTCATTCATTTTTAGAATGAAGAAAAGGAATATTGTGGTAATTGCATTGTGCCATAGAGGAAAAGAAGCCTAGTATGTCCCAGTTAGAGTGGACACCTCAATTTTTGCCCAAAATAAAACCAAAGCAAATTTGGGGGGAATTTTTTTTTTTTGGGGGGGGGGATGAATGAATTCCTGTGCCCCGCAAATAACCCAGAAATGCATTTTAAATAAAAGCACACATTCTGCTCATGTAAAAACACCACACAGGCCCAACAAATAACCCAGAGATGAATTTTAAATAAAAGGACACATTCTACTCATGTAAAAACATGCTGATTCCTGGACCGTCCACAGGCTGGATTTAGAAGGCAATTGGGCTGGATCTGCCCCCGGGCCTTAGTTTGCCTACCCGTGGACTAGGCAGACTGACCCAGGCACTGAGCAGAAGCAAAGTGCCTTCAGACCATACACTGATCTACCCAATAAACATTGCTGTGATGCAGACCACAACTGCATACCTTCCATGCTTTCCTTGAAGGTGCCCCGGGATCTTCCCAGTTTCATACCTGCTGTGGATGGGGCTCGGGGAAGCAGATCCTGCAGTGCAGCAGCTTTGAGAAGCAGTGCTTCTTGACCTTTGGGAAGGAGGCATGAGGCTCTGACTGGCTCCTGGAGCCCTCCTGCCTCCTTTCCTAAGCCAGCAAGCACTTACGGGGCTTTGGGAAGGAAGCGGGAGGGTTCTCACACTCTTTCAGAGCATCACGCCTTCTTCCCTAAGCTAGGCAGAAGCTTAAAGGACTTTGGCGCAAGGCCATTGCCCCAATGTGTAGTGGCAGAATGGTGTAGCATATACACATGTGTGTATGGTCCCCCCCCCCCTGTTATGAAGAGTAAAGTTGTTATGAAGACCTGTAAGCATGTACCATGTTTCTTTGACATATATAGGTTTAAGATAGGTATAATTGGGGGGGGGGGGGTGGCGGCGGAAATAAGTCTCTGAAAGGGATAATGTCAGGCTTCAGGGGCTCATCTTCCTCCTCCCTTGGCCATAGATAAGCAGTACAAAGAGAAAGCAGTCGCTTACCAGTAAAAGAAATGTTTAATGAATGCAGCAAAACAACAAGCGGCCATTTTCAGAGTGCAGGTGCTCCCAGTTAAGGTTCCTTCCACTTCCCTCTAGTCATTTCCATCCTCTTGCCTCCTAGCAACCTGATTTCTCAACCATTGAGCCTTTTGCACAGCCACCTTATCTAATCTCCTAGCCTTGAGACTAAGGCATAGCTGTCAACTTTTCCCTTTTCTTGTGAGGAATCCTATTCGGAATAAGGGAATTTCCCTTAAAAAGGGGAAAACGTTGACAGCTATGGACTGAGGGGCTGCATATCTTCCAGTGAGAGAAAGTCGGCTAGCTCACTCTCTTCCCGTTCTTCTTGCTGTTCCCCTCCCAGTTCTGCCCAACTATTGTCTTCCAAACTGTGGCCCTCAGCAAACCATTGTTTCAAATCAACACTACTCCATTGCTGCTGTGGAGTTTCAAGATGCTGGCCATGAGCTAGGGAAGTGGTAGGCTTCCACCATTCCCCATCAGAGTTGTACTACTCAGCCTGGTCTCTGACAGATAACTGGAAATGTGGTAGAAAGGACTGCCCCTTGCTCTATAGTTATATAGGAAAGGAAATAGAATAACCCCCAATCCCACTGAGCAGGAGATGGTATGACAGCAAGATCTCAGGATGGACTTTTGGTATCAGCCATGGAACCAAAACAGCTGATTTATCACAATAAAAGAATAAAAGCTCACAGATGGCTTTGGCAAGCCAAGCACCTCACATGGCCTCTCTGAAGGCTTCATCTGGGAGCAAGTAAGCATAGACAAGTGTTATAGATGAAGCAGACAGCATAATCACATCATGAAGACTGTAATCGAGTCATGCAACCTCTTGCAGTCCTCCTAGGGCAAAGTAAAAATGGAAGAAAGATGTGTTGCAATATGGAGCCATGCTGCTCTCCTGTGCTCTCCTGACTCATGCATCCCTTAAAGGTCTACAGCCAAGCAGCTGTGACTCTGGTGTTGATTCATGCACAGTGGATAATATCCCAGAATTGGTAGTAAAACATTAAGGCCAGCTGCCATATGCCCTTGGTCCATCAGCAAATGGAGCATTGACTCTGGTAATAATAATACCCTGGGTAGGGTGTGTGCTATAAATGTTTGGAGAAGTTTAAAATGAAAGTGCAAAATGACTTGGGGAAACAAAGATGGCTGTCTCAGGTGATTACGAAACTCTGTTGTTTAAACACATATTGGAAAAAGATTTTGGAACTTCATTACTCATGAGTTAAAATGAGTTTTCAAGTCAAGTGAAATCCACTTTTTAGTCATTTGAAGATGGATGGTCCTGTGCTTATTGAGAACACCCATTATCTTTCAGAACCTGAGATGATGACAAGACAAAAAAAGCAATCTTTATTAAGCGTGGAGTCAGCCACTTTTTCTTTTCTAATTAAAAGTCATAATTACATTTTTGATTAACTCAGAATTAACAATAATATAGATTCGTTATCAGTTTGTTGCATTCCCTGGTATAAAATCGGAGCATGACAAATTTAACTTTCACTAATACAGATATTTTTAGTCATTAAGATAAGAGCAGAAGGTACTAAAAACCAATTTATGCTTAACAATCTACACAGATTTACATATATTTGACAGCTTCTTCGGAGAAAGCACAAACATGCCATAAACAGTTCCCATAAAGTCTGCAGCAAATGAGGGTTGTGCTTTTTAAAGAATCCAGCTCATTAAAAAGGGAAATGAACTCACAACATAATCAGGAACTTTATGTCAAGATTGTCATGAGTGATGAAACTTTCTCTCCCCACACTCCCCAATTTTTGGGTGTCCTCCTATTTTGAATAAATCTGACCTTTCAATCAAGCACAATTAAGCATCCACAAACACACACAAACAATATATAGCACTTTTCTGAACGATAACACTCCTTACTATATGCATTGCATATTCTGCAATTGAAATTGTTCTGTCTCTGCTCTTTGCCAAGTCTGCTGAGTAAGGCTACAATCCTAACCACGTCTCCTCGGAAGTAAGTCTTATTGTATTCCATGGGGCTTAGTCTTAGGTAAGTGGGGTTAGGATTGCACCCTAAAAGTACCTACAATTGCCCCAGGGTTTTCTTCCTTTTATAGACATCTCCAAATGATTGGTGGGACCCTGCCAGTGGAGAACAGGATGCTAGTAGGCTAGCTGCCGCAGTATTTGTTTGTCAACCTTCCTTGCAAGGACCATCCAACATGCTGGTCAATATTTATAATCAGAGGCCACTGAGGTGCTGCTACGTAGGGCGCATGTGCTGCATCGCTACGTACGATGCATGCACCGTACGTAGTGGTGCCACACATGCGCTGTACATAGTGGTCTGCTGGTGGCGGCGCTCCAGTACCGTACTGGGATCCCTCTGTCACCGCTACAGCTGTGAACAGAGGACCCTCTACATGCAGCTGTAGTGGTGACAGAGGGATCCCACCGCCGTCCTTACGGCACTCGAGCGGCACTGGCGGCACATGCGCTGTGCATAGTGGTTTGCTGCTGGCGCTAGAATCCTCTGCTCGTGGCTGCAGCCGTGAACGGAGGATCCTTCACATACGGCTGCGGTGGCGTGATGGCTGCTCACAGCGCTGCAAACCCCTGCAGGGTGCCTTCTTGTCACCCCCCCAGACATGGCACCCGGTGTGCACCTCTCCTCCACCCCCTGTTGCGACACCACTGCATGCATCGAGTGTATTCACACTGAATGTCTGAAAGGGGCTACAACCATCTTGTACTTCCCTGTATGAAATTAATGCAGTTGTCCTGCTTAGAGTAGGGGGAGGGAATGGCCAACTTTAGCTGTGTCAACGGACTTTAACTAGTTGAGGGTTATCAGAAAGACACCATGAAATTGAAGACTGCCTCTTAAATTTAAATGTAAAGGCTCTGTGTGGCATTTGTCCTCAGCGATGTTTATCGGAATAATTTTTGAGCTGTTTGTACTGCATGGATGCAGCGGTATAATATACTCTGACGTTTGACCTCCCCTGACGACAGCTTTGTGCCTCGCCGTCTACTTCCTTCAGTTTTCTCGTAAGATGCTTAATTTGGTGTGTGATTTTCAGATTTGTTTCACATTCGCATTATTTAAGGACCGTGCACCCACTTTATCCTTCTTTTATTACTTTTCCCTCCCTCCCTTTTTCTCTGAAAGCTCATGTTTGATACTTGACACATGAGTAATGAAATGTGTTATAATTCATAAGCAGGTTCATACATATAGAGTGAACAGCTTCTGTGGCATTAAATGACAACCCAGGGAAGAGAGAACATTCCTCCCCCTTTCCGTTCCACTCCCCAAACCAAAGAATAGACTGAACTGTCATCGTCAGCATGGGAAGCTCAGTCATTTCTATTACTTCCAGTCTGCCAAATCTGACAGGATCTCTTGTCCTCTCCCTTCATCTCCACTAGTGCCACTTTATGTAAAAAAAAAAAAAAAGTGAGGCATTTCTTATTTCCCTCATGGATACTATAGTTGGATATAAGGTGGTTTGGGGGAACTGTACATGTCTCAAGGTGATTGTCCAATGAGGGTTTTTTCTCCCTCTCTCATCATACTAGAACTCAGTGTTTTTTTTCCTGGGGGACGCAGGGGGACGCATACCCCTAAACCAGGCTTCCTTAAACTCGGCCCTCCAGATGTTTTGAGACTATAATTCCCATCATCCCTGACCACTGGTCCTGCTAGCTAGGGATCATGGGAGTTGTAGGCCAAAAACATCTGAAGGGCCGAGTTTGAGGAAGCCTGCCCTGAACAATTTGTGAATCTCTGTGCTTTTGTCCATTTATTGTATTTATTTTTCCCAATTTGAACTATGAAATGGTGGCTTTCTTGACTTAAAATGAGAGTACCCCTAGAATTCAGGGATCTCTGGTGAAGACAGACGACAAAAGAAAGTACTTCTTTACGGAGTGCTGTGGATGTCTGAGAATTTTTACAGAAACGGGAGCGGAAGTTGCTGGCACTCCCTTATTTGCCCCATGTCCAGAATGGAAATCGTTCTGACAAATACAGTTGGCATTCCCTGTGGTGGTAGCTTTCCGTCTGCAAGGAATACATAATTTATTTTGCAGGGTGCTGCCTTCAAATCAAAATGAATGAGGTGAGACAATTTCTAGGGCACAGGAAGAACATGGGGAGGGGAGGAAATGTAAAGAAACTGAAGGCACATTCTTCCACCTTTGGTGGACGTGCCCAAGTATTAAGACCTTCTGGGAAATGATCTATAATGAAATGAAAAAGGTGTTTAAATACACCTTCCTGAAGAAACCAGAGGCCTTTCTCCTGGGCATGGTCGGCCAACAGGTGAAAAAGAAGGATAGAACCTTTTTTATGTATGCCACAACAGCAGCAAGAGTACTCATCGCACAGCATTGGAAGACACAAGAGCTACCCACTCTGGAAGAATGGCAGATGAAAGTGATGGACTATATGGAATTGGCTGAAATGACCGGCAGAATCAGAGACCAGGGAGAAGAGACGGTGGAAGAAGATTGGAAGCAATTTAAAGATTATCTACAGAAATATTATAAGATCAATGAATGTTAGAATGACATCAGATTGAATGTAAAGGGTATTAGTAAAAAGTTGTAAAATCAAAAGATTTAATATTTTAAGATACTAAGGAGATTAAGTTATATTAAGATACCAAAATTAAGACAAAGATCAATTAAGACAGAGGGAAGGGATTTGCTGATTAAATATGTGATTTGGAATACAGTGAAGGGAGGTGTGGGGAAGTCGGAGAAATAAGTAAATGCAAGAAATATTATGAAGATGGAATTGTTTTTATTATTGCTTTTTCTTTTTGATGTTTTTTGTTGTTCTGTGTTTTTGTAATTTTGTATTTTTCTACTTTTTCTGTTGCTTTTTTGTCTTATTTTTTTGTGTAAAAAACTTAATAAAACATTTAAGAAAAAAAAAGAACATGGGGAGGGGAGAGCGAGGAACCCTATTTCACAAGCAGAAGTCCCCTCGTAGGGCTTCTGCTGATGGAACGCTTTAGTTGAATCCTGCCCCCATTAAGTTGTAATCATTCAACTTGTTTTTATTATTGCTTGTAAGCAGCTCTGAGCCCGGCCTTGGCTGGGGAGGGGAGGGTATAAATAAAAATTATTATTATTATTATTATTATTATTATTATTATTATTATGTAGCAGTTGTAGTTTTTATCTGAATCCACCCTCCATTCCATCCATGATTGTTGAGTCCCTATGCAGAGATGGATATCACACTGGATGCAGAGCCTTGGGGGGCACTGCAGGGGATGCAAGTGCGGAGTTCAAGATGCAGGGGTGCTGAGTTTTGGCATCACACAGGGTGCCACTGAGGTTGGAGACCCCCCAAGGCCTGCCACTGCCCTGTGGCTGGACTCTGTTACATTGTCAGCTCTGCAGTTTGAACAAAATCATGGCTATCGCACTGTGTCCTGACTCATGGGTCTGAGATGAGAAAAGGGCTCTGTTTAAAATTTTATATGAACTCTTATATTAACATGTGAAGCAGTAAAAGTGTAACCCAAAACCGAAAACACAGACCTAATAACATCTATTATTATTATTAACCAACTAAGTTTGTTCTTGGTATAAGCTTTCGTGTGCATGCACACTTCTTATACCAAAGAACAAACTCAGTGGTCTCTAAGGTGCTACTGGACATTTTTTTGATTTTTTTATGTATTTCAACAGTGTCAGACCAACACGGCTACCTACCTGAATTGTTGTTGTTGTTGTTGTTGTTGTTGTTGTTGTTGTTTTTCAGGAGACTGCTTAATATAAACCATTTCCAGCTTGCCTTGATCTTTCATAAGTCTCAACTGATGTGTATAATTTTTTTTGCCTATTCTGATGGTAAAGCCTTCCTGGTGTTCAGCATTCTCTTTTCTACACTGAAAATCTGACTGCATGGAAATTCATATTACAGACACACACACACACTTCTTTATTTCTTTATTTCTCTCTCTCTCTCTCTCTTTCTCTCTCTCTCTCTCTTATTCATCATGACCTGCTTCCTTCTAATATTCATGTGCCATTATCAAAATCTCAATCTCCCACCACAAGCACATATCAAATATCCATTATCAAGTCTGAAAGAAACTGAGGATGGAAATGTTCATTGTGTTCTTCCCTATTTGTCTAAACACAACTTGCACTGTAATTAGTTGACTCTCACTATTACCAGGCACCGCTATCAAAATACATTTTATAGGAGGCAATAAAATATTCTTTCTTCTAGATATAGATGTGAACTATGGTGGGGAGAACTCTTTGGTGGTTGCAATAAATTATAATTAGCATAATTATGATCAGAGGTGAGGGTTATCACAGCAAAACGAGTTCTGATGTTAAAAGACAACAGTATATAATGAAGAAACGGTGTTTATGTATGCAAGGGGGGGAGGGGAATACTGATATCAGTATTTTGTTGCCTCCAAGCTTAGGTTCAAATAGCAAAACAATAAAAGTTATTTATATATACTCCTGAGGTCTAATTAGGCTTTGAATTTCAAATGTGCGTGTATAATATTGAGCCAGATATTGTAATGCTTATGGAAATTGACACTTAACTTCAAATTGTTTGCCATTTACATATGCAGATTAGCTAAACATTTTACTGACAGCAGATTTTAGAGACCCTGCAAATATTCTTCAATGGCAGCACGTAAGCAGATCTGGGAACAACTCTTGGGAAAACTCCACTGGGCAATATTTCAAAGCTAGCAGTCAATTTGGAAAGACTCTGGCTTGCTGTGGCATCTTCTTTGGCCATAAACCAACCCATTTGATGCAATGCCAATGTTTCAGTCATTCTGTTGATCGTTCTGGAATGGCCATCCCATGCTCAGCATCACAGGCTGGGTAACACATCACCTCTCTTCAAGAAGAATGAAGGGCTCTTCAGAACTCTGGATTACTGTGTCCTGGTTCATGGTGTGAAGCTGCGTCCTAGAAAGGTCCTCAGATATCATCAGCAAAGCAGGAGGAAAGAATGGACCATCTCTTAGTGGCAAGACACACTGCTTGGATGAAAAGGTCCCAGGTTCAGCTTTTTAAAATGATCAGGTAAGTGGGTTAAACCACAGGGCCTAGGGCTTGCTGATCAGAAGTTTGGCGGTTCGAACCCCCATAACGGGGTGAGCTCCTGTTGCTCGGTCCCTGCTCCTGCCAATCTAGCAGTTTGAAAGCACATCAAAGCGCAAGTAGATAAATAGATACTGCTCCGGCAGGAAGGTAAACAGCATTTCCGTGCACTGCTCTGGTTCACCAGAAGCGGCTTGGTTATGTTGGCCACATGACCCGGAAGCTGTAAGTAGGTAGAGATGAGCAAATCTGCCATTTTCGCTTTCTCTCCAATCTCACCCCCCCCCCATCTTAAATTCAGTTCTCCACATTTCCACATTAGTGTCGGGTTACTTTTTTATTTAATTTTTAAGTCCTCATGACAATTCATAAGCATTTTTGTGCAAATTTCTCCCAGTGGACGTGTTTGTATGCAATTTTGCCCAATATAAACCTTTTTCTTTGCAAAGCAATTCTCCTAATATAACGCATTTTGTAGTTATTTTTACAAATATGTGCATTTTTGCAGTTATTTACACAAATAAATGCATTTTAATGCATCTTTTACTCTAGTGTAGGCATTTCTGTGCACATTTCTTTGCAGGAGAACTGCGTTGCAAAATTTGGAGAGTTGCGAATTAAAAAGACGGCAGTGTTTTGGTTCACGTATTATTTCAGAAAATGCAGATCAGGTAAGTTAGATAGGTTTGCCTTTAAATGCAAATTTCTCCCCCATCCTTAGCAGAAAGTGATGGGAAGTCTCACTGCCCCAAAGCTGGGAGAGCCACAGATGCTGGGTTAGATGAATACCCTGACCCAATCAAGGAGAACTTCCAATGTTCCTTGGCATTTATTTGGGTTGCATTCAAACCCCACTGCCTTCTGGTTTATAATTCTTTATTGCATGTCATGAAGCATACAGTGGTGCCCCACAAGACGAATGCCTCGCAAGACGGAAAACCCGCTAGACGAAAGGGTTTTCCGTTTTGGAGGTGCTTCGCAGGACGAATTTGCTATGGGCTTGCTTCGCAAGACGAAAATGCCTTGCAATTCCTGGGTTTTTTCCCCCCTCCCCCCCCTTTTTCCCAAGCCCCTAAGCCGCTTAACAGCTGTTCGCTAAGCCGCTTAACAGCTGATCTAAGCCGCTTATCAGCTGATCTAAGCCGCTAATAGCCTTTTAGCAGCTAATCCGCTAACCCCTTAAGGCTTTAATAGCCGCTAATAGCCTTTTAGCAGCTAATCCGCTAATCCCTTAAGCCTTTAATAGCCGCTAATAGCCGCTAAACCGCTAATAGCGAAAAAAAACGCAAGACGAAGAGACTCGCAGAACGGATTCTTTTCGTCTTGCGAGGCACCACTGTACCAGGAAACCAGTGGATTGATGGTGTGTGAGCAGACACTACCTCCATTACTGGGAAAGGTGACAGTTCCCAGTACATCTGGCTACCTTGAACAGTCATGACAATAGCCAGGATGGCTGGGCCCATAGAACAAGAGACGGTCAGCATTGTTGCTTTCTGTGCAAACCTTCACAGTCTTATAGAATCATAGAATTGTGGAACCGGAAGGGACCCACAGGGTCATTTAGTCTAAGCCCCTGCTCTGCAGGAATCTCAGCTAAAGCATCCATGACAGATGACCATCCAACCTCTGCTTCGAAACCTCCAAGGAGGGAGAGCCCACAATCTCCCGAGGGAGACTGTTTACATACAGATATACGTACATATAGAATATGCACGCTTTATTTGGCTACACAATTCGGAATGCTTAGTTCAAATTGCACTCATAAAAATGTCATTGTGATCACACACACTCACATGAAATGTGGCCTTATTAGCACCTATTACATCAGGCACCCTCAAACTTGGCCCTCCAGCTGTTTTGGGACTACAGTTCCCATCATCCCTGACCACTGGTCCTGTTAGCTAGGGATGATGGGAGTTGTAGTCCCAAAACTGCTGGAAGGCCGAGTTTGGGGATGCCTGTATTAGATTCTTAAACAATGATTAAAAGAATCCAGAGAATGCCACACGTATCCAGACAGGTAAACAGAACATATCCCCATATGCTAATTTGTGTGTAGGGAGAACCCACTGGTTTTGAATGGACCTTATTTTCTAGTACGTTGCCTTTTTGTTTTTGTTTTTTGACTAGGCCACCATTACATTGATTTCAGCAGGCCTGCTGTGCAAATGACTTTCTCTCGAAGGCACCCCATATTTTATTGTAAATCACCATATAATCTGAGGAGCATCCGTTTATTGAGCATGTGGTGCGCTTATTGCCATAGGAGAAAGATTACACCCTGCAGGTAAAAACTGATATATAGAAATTATACTATGATGATATCTTTGGCATTTTGGTACCAAACTGCAACTGAATTAGATGTGATGAAACTGATTTGCCGCATGCTTTTGGGGGACTGCCTGCAACAAGTACTCTCAAGTTCACATTTCCATAAGTTACCATCCTGCAGCATAAATCACCATTTGACAAATCTGTAGTGAGTAGTGCTCATTTTTCCCCTAGTCTCCTTTGTGAGATCAGTTAATGAGAATAAATGGCTCTAATTTGTGCCTGCACATTCCGTCGCCATTGTTCTCTTTATAACAAAGGAAGAACAAAAGAAATGAAAGAAGCAGAAATGGCAATGCATAAATTTGGACGTGCTTCAGAGGGAGATTATTTCACCGACGAAGCAGTAAAATGTTCAAATAGAGATTGGGATAATTATACAGGAGTCAGGAAATGAAGACAAAAGCAACGTATTCTCTTTTTGGCAACATGAGTAAATTCAAGCGATGCAACCTCAATGCAAAACATACAAATACTCAATTAAACATAGGTGTGTTTGTGCCTGAGTCCTGCTTCAAAGGTGCAGAATTCAACCCTAAATCCTATATGGAATTTTGGGAGTTACTTGAAGTGTTGTGGTCCTCAAGTCCGAGGGCTGATTCACTCACACAGTGGGGACATCACTCCACATTCAGCAGTGACTGCTAGGTTGGCAGGAGCTGGGACAGAGCAACGGGAGCTCACTCCATCACACAGATTCGAACCGCTGACCTTCCAATCAGCAAGCCCAAGAGGCTCAGTGGTTCAGATCACAGCACATACATACATACATACATACATACATATTCCCCCCTCCCCCCCCCCCAAAAAAAGAGAAGGGTCTGCCCGGAAATCTCACTGCCCAAGCAGGTTTGTTTGAGAACCTGCTAAAGCACAGTAGTCATTAACGTTCACCAATTCCACTCTGAACCTGCACTCCCTTGCACAATATCACAAGTCCTTCCAAATGTGCTGTGCGGCGTTTTGGGTTCAAGCTAATATTTCCAGTGTCTTACCTTTTTCAAACAGAGGAGAGGCGAGCAGGGCAACCATTCCTCACAGAAGCCCTCCATTATTTCTCCCCCCCCCCATCACATTGACAATTTGCCAGCTCCGCCCTTCAAAGTATGCTCACAGTCAGGAGCATAGACTAAGATTCCCGCGTCTCCAAGCACACATTGAATGAGTGAACCAGAGCTTTGCCCTTTAATTGTGCCTGTTGTGAGAATCTCAGTGTGACTAAGGTTGGTGGTTGTGGTAATTTCTTTCCTCCCTTAAAACAATCTTCCATGTCTGCCCCTTTCATGGAGGACCACAATCTTGGTTGCCCTGTGCTTGCTAGATCTGCAAGAACGACAAAAGGAATATGCATATTAGTTATTCATCAGACTACTGATTTCATCCAGCAATTAAAAATGAATCACCTAATTAAAGTACAGGGGAAATTATTTTAGCAGGGAGTTAAACAAGTGCATGGAATGAATCTAGATGTCTTCTCCCTTTAAGCAAAGACTTTGTCACTGGTGATATTTGCATGGGGAGAAGCAGGTGGAATTAGGGATGGAGGAAGAGATTGGATTCAACTGGCATTTACAGGCAAACCTAACTGAACCAAAACATGGCCATCCTTTGAGATTCACATTTCTTTGAATGTTTATTTATTTATTTTTATTTATTCATTAGATGTACATACCACCCTTCATCATAAGATCTCAGGGTGCATCACAGAATAAAAGACAGGATAAAAACAAGTAAATAAGTACACCCTTGTGCAAATTAATTGAAACAAACAATGAATTTAGCCGTTTATAGTACAAAACTCACATATACATGTACAAAACTCGCATATAGGTACATTAGTAATGGATATGACCTCCATTGTTTTTAAGCAGCATTTGAACACAGTTTGGCATCGAGTCTACTCATTTTGAACAATCACTGTTGATTTTCGGATCCTTGTACCACACTTGAATCAGCGCCTGAATGAGCTTCTCCATAGTTGTACAGTCTACACCACGGAGGCGAATTTTGCATATAGCCCACAAATTCTCAATGGGATTTACTTCTGGGGAATTCCCTGGACAATCAAGTACCTGTATTTCCTGCTCTGTCATGAATTTCTTCACCACTTTCGATGTGCGACAGGGGGCTAGGTCCTGCTGCAATATCCCAGTACCATGAGGATACCTCTTTTCCAGCTCTGGAATAACTCTCTTTCATAGAACCTCAATATATTGTGGTGAGTGCATCATTCCTTCTATTGGCTGCAGGCTTCCGAAACCATAATAACTGAAGTATCCCCAAAACATCTTTTGTGGGTGCTTGATAGACAGATTGATGTGGCATAGAAAACATGCTTTGTTTCAATTAATTTGCAGAAGGATGTAAAACAAAACAGCAAAACAACAACCCCCCCTTCCGACAGACACATTTAATAATAATAATAATAATAATAATAATAATAATAATAATAATAATTGATTTGTACCCCACCTATCTAACTGGGTTGCCTCAGCCACTCTGGGCTGCTTCCAACATATATAAAAACATAATTATTATTTAAAAGGCTGTAGAATATTAGTCAGCCAACGGCCTGGTTGAAGAGGAACGCTTTTGCCTGGTGCCAAAAAATATCTCATGAAAGTGCCAGGTAAACCTCCCTGCAATGGATTTGCCCATCCCTAAGTTATGTGAGGTTATGTGACCATGAAGTGGAAACCCAAAGTATGTCCAATCCAGCTACCAGCAGGCATTCATTCTAGCTCTTGGTTTGCTAGCCAACAATGCTGCAAAGGTGTGTGCAGTGTCTGCTGTGTGTTGACTTGACGAACCAAGAAGTGCCTGGGTTCAGTTCTCAAGTGCAGTGCTTTCGATTTCAAATTCAAGTGTGGCAGACAGTCTGTTGACAGCAAGGGTCTTCTCAGAAAGCCTAACCTGCTGTTTGAGAGTGTTGCCCATTTCTGCATATGTGTTATTTAGAATTACAACATTCCACTTCGTAGCCCCAGGAGGCTCACCAAGTGACCTGCAAAAGGTGCAGTTAAAGTTGCATTCAAGTGTAATATTGAGACAAAATCAGTTTAGTTCCCATATGATTCCAGTATCATTCAGGCAGCATTTCCTGTCTTCTTGCCTGGTTTTTTTTTGATGTCACTCTTTGCTGTTATAGTGGTACCTTGGTTGTCGAACAGCTTGGCCCCTGAACAAATTGGCTTCCGAACGCTGTAAACCCAGAAGTGAGTGTTCCAATTTGCAAACGTTTTTCGGAAGCTGAGCGTCCGACAAGGCTTCCGCGGCTTCCGATTGAGTGCAGGAAACTCCTGCAGCCAATTGGAAGCCATGCCTTGGTTTTTGAATGCTTCCAGGAGTCAAATGAACTTCTGGAATGCATTAAGTTTGACAACCAAGGCACTACTGTACTATCATCATCATCATCTTCATCATCACCACAGCTGCAAAATGCCTGAAGAGAAACAGATTTAACACCAACAAAATGAGAAACAGAGAAATTATAGATTTCAAATAATTTGCTATCTGTTTCTGTCTGTTTCTCAACTGTAAAATGAAAAGAAATATATATATATATATTGGTACTTCTGCCATGATCCCTATTTAGCATTAAATGTTTGTATCCCCTGAGTTATTCTCTCTCATTTTTTCACACTGTATGTGATTCTCTTTTGGGATTATTTCATTTTGTACTGAATGCTATACTCCAGCTTGCAATTTTATTATTTTGTTTGCTTCTTTTTGTTTTTTTCAAGACGCACAAACACACACTTCTTAGGATGCTGTTTGTCTTTGGACAAAACATTGTTAGAAGTACTATAACATCATGCATAAAACATTGTATACCAGGATTGTATATACACACCAACCTAATCTTCTATCTAAATAGAAAGTTATTATGAATCTGAAAGAAGAAAGGGTATGGAAGTATGAAAGGAAACCTATTCACATAATTTATACAATTGAATATCTCTCTCCACTTGTTTATTTTTTATTTAAATCATTTATTGTTATTATTTCATCTGCTGAGCTCCAAACTGGATATATGGAGCTCCAGGATGGTTTCCTACTGATGCACTAATCTATTTATTTTCAGCAACATTGTACTATCAGATATTTTCTGACTTTCCCCTAGGTTTCCAATAATTCATGTGGGTTCACATGGAGGGGGGAAAGCACATTCAACCTGTATTGCTGGGATAAGGAACCTGTGACTTGGGGTGAGGCAGAAATATGACTTTGTATTTTAATGAGAAACTACCTAATTCTCACTTCTCAAACCAATACACTAACGGAAAAAAGCTATCCTTTGAAATTCACACTTCTCTGAATTTTGCAATGTAGTTTTCCAACAGATGTGTGCAGAATTGCATATAGTAACGGAAAGTGTGAATAGAAATGCATGTGTTAGTGAAAATAATATAAAAACACATGATATTATCGGAGGTTGTGTGTATGTTTGTCACAACCCCATAACAAATGTGTTTCTAGAGGAGAAATTCGTGGTAAAAAAAATTCACGAGGCTGTTTAAAGAACAAGGAAATGCAAATTGCAGCAGAAATGTGGAGAACTGAATTTAAGGCTGGAAGCATGAGAAACCAAAAATGACAAATTTGTCCACCCCTACTTGTGGCCCAAGGGACGTGGGTGGCGCTGTGGGTTAGACCACTGAGCCTAGGACTTGCCCATCAGAAGGTCGGCGGTCCAATCCCCGCGACGAGGTGAGCTCCCGTTGCTCGGTCCCTGTTCCTGCCAACCTAGCAGTTCGACAGCACATCAAAGTGCAAGTAGATAAATAGGTACCTCTCTGGCGGGAAGGTAAATGGAGTTTCCGCGTGCTGCTCTGGTTCGACAGAAGTGGCTTAGTCATGTTGGCCACATGACCTGGAAGCTGTACGCAGGCTCCCTTGGCCAATAAAGCGAGATGAGCGCCGCAACTCCAGAGTCGGTCACGACTGGACCTAATGTCAGGGGTCCCTTTACCTTTTACTTGTGGCCCACCCAATGTTGTCATAATCCAGATTTCATGGCTCATGGGACTGGTACTTCAGAAATCACCACTTTGGTTATCCCTGTACTTGCCTTTCTCAGAACAGTCATATGTGGTTGGACCTGCTATGTTATCTACATTACATTCATCATTTGGAGAGTTTATAGCATGACCTGGCTAGAGATGTGAAGGCCGGCAGTGGGGAAACATTTTTTCCCATTTTCTTTCCCATTTGTTTTCATAAAATGTGGGGTGGGACGTAGAAAAATGGGGGGGGGGAGCATTTCCCCTCCATCCC
Organism: Podarcis tiliguerta; assembly: GCF_965153285.1. Classification (NCBI taxonomy): domain Eukaryota; kingdom Metazoa; phylum Chordata; class Lepidosauria; order Squamata; family Lacertidae; genus Podarcis; species Podarcis tiliguerta. The sequence goes on along the minus strand of NC_139534.1, from coordinate 15,849,180 downwards.
AGGCCTTCACTTTTGTAGACCTGGTCCTATAGCAGTTAATCATTTCTCTTGCTATTCCACCCACAGAAACTGATGAGTGCAACCGACGGCATAAAGCATAGTTTCCTATCTATGTTTGCACATCCGGAGAATGATTTCACTATATTCAATGGTAATTGGACAGCTGCTGACATGGAAGATGCTACTCTTGTTTCAGCTGCCATAACCAGAGAGGCTAGCAAGTCCAATTACTTGCTACTATGGGAACTATTCATAGGATATAAATAACAAATATACTACATTTGATTGCAATTCTGAACTCAAATTCTTGGGAGTGAACCCCACTGAACGAATGAGGACTTAGCAAACATGTAGAGGATCGTACTGTTAAATTGATTAAGGCCTCAGGGGAAATGAAAACCAAACCAGACATGATGAGGGGATTCATGTTTCCCTATAAAACTGGGAAAGGGTCTATTTTTCATATACAGTGGTACCTCGGATTCGAGTTCCGAAATCTTTGAAAACTGGAAACTCAAAACGGAAGACTCAAAACGAAAATTTCAATAAGGAAAACTCAATACGGAAGCCTTCTGAGGCAAGTTCAAAAACTGAAGCATTTACTTTCGGCTTTACGGTGCTTGAGTTCCGAAACGTTTGCCAATGGAGACGTTCAAAAATCGAGGTGCCACTGTATATCAAAAATAGCTTGTGGGTGAAATAAATTAAACCTTCCTCACCCAATACCTTACCTTCAAGTGCTCTGCAATCTCGTGTACTTTTCTCCTTGACTTAAGTGGAAGTGCCCAGATGACAGGAAAGAGTTCATACCCTCCCACCAATGGGCTCCTTTTAATATTAAAATTGCACACACTTTGTACATGAAACAAGTCAGGCATGAGAATGACAGGAAAGGACCACCACCACCATCATCATATCTGGTCCACAGATATTTTTAAACGTGATGTGGTCTTGCCGCTAAATTAAGGATGATGCTCCATCTGCGACCTTTCTTTTCAACACTCCCACAACAATGCGTTTCACATGTGTCAACAATAATCACCATCTTTTGCTAGCTAAGGGCAGAGAGACGGTAATCTCAGTTGTACTAGGCAGGTGTTTCCTTCACAAAAGACCTTCAAATTAGCATTGACAGGGCACTTTCATTAGAAAGCCAATTAGTCCTGTAAAAACAGGGAAAGGAAACTATCCATCTGGAACTTCAAAGCTTCTCTCTAGATGATTGGGACTGGAATGGTCTCATTGCAGCAAGGTTCTACTGACTCCACAAATAAATAAATAAGGCCAAAAGAATTAGCATCAGATTTAGACATGGGAAAAGTCCATTCAAATCATCAAACGCCTGCCATGTAGAGCTTCAAACTATTTACTGGCCACGGAGCCTGGACCTTTAACAGTTTCATAGCAGCTTCCTATGCAAACCCGAGCAGGTGAGAGCGCTTATCTATACGCTGTGAAAAGCTTCAACTTCTGCTTTCTGCAGCTCAAGCAACTATTAAAAGCACAGATGTTGGCCAGACCATTTGACTGATCAGTTGGCAACATTGTCGCTGTTGGTTTTGGCAGATGAACTTGGAATAATTTTCAGCCCCTAACTGGGAGAAAAAAAACGGGAATCCTGACAAATTGTTCCATAGTTATATATAATCTAAAGCACCAAAGTCACATTGATAACATGAGGGGAGTTACAAGTTTTTCAAACAGTCAGTGCTGAAACTCACCTCTGTGCAGATATGGAACTTCAGATAATCTTGTGTAGGGTTTGCCAGGCCCACCCCCAGCAGGACCATGAGCATTTAGTACCTACAAATACAGTAAGAAGTTAAATGGGAAATGCTAACAATGAGCAACATACGGCAGGCAAACAATATGCACTGCTTTGCATTGCTAGCACTTTTCACATGATCATCACACATGCAGCAAATGTATCTGTATGTGTGTGGGAGAAAAACTTGGCCATGCGCACATATCTTATGCACATAAATTAGGCGTACTTGTAAGAACCATATAGACTGTGAATGAATGTAGACCAGGCTGCATGTACATACAGGTGAACATGCAACCAGTACCCTGGATTTATTTGAGTTCAGCATATGCTATGCGCACAAATGCACATGCATGCATTCTTCCCACTAATTGTCGATTTGCATTCTTCTTGCCATTTGTGTGTATAACATCTGCACAGAGCAATGTCACTGGGAGGCTTCACAGTCTGCCCTATGAAAGAGTTCGGAATCTTTTCCACTCATTTTATGAATCAACTGGCCATGATTTCATGAGTTAAATTTTCAAAATACAGTTCTTGTAAAATTAATTTCCCTCTCCGGCATGCCATAGTGATGGGAGTGTTGTTAGCATACAACCAAGCCTTTAGTCTCAATTATCCTTAAGCTGGCTGTGAAATTGCTTCATTTTTAAAAAAAAAAAATGAGAATTTTCCCACTCTGCAGCAAAAGTATGCTATTTCAGATGTGGTTCTCCTTTAAAGCAGCTTATATTATGGGAATCTAGCACAGACCAGACTTGTCACCAGTGAACTATATATATCCACCTCGCCACCCCAGTTAACTTATTACATTATGTTGCCTTTTGGATCTGCATGAGAAAAATCAGAAATGGGTTTTTCTCCCCTTTTTTGCTTGAATTCACAGTGTTTTCCCAGTGCCGGAATGCTCAAGAAGTATGCTCTGAAGTTGGCTTGATGGAAAACAGATTCAAATGCTAATTTTATTGTAATCCCCAGGAATCGTGCAGACCTAATTAATTAATTAGCAAACTTCAGGGCTTAATGAACTCTGTGTGGGAAGTATTTAATTCTGCACTGCATACCATACAGCACTTTAATGTTGTGATTGCATAATCCCCAATTAGAGCAACAGTAACAGAAGACTTGGGGGGCACACAAAGAACCACCTCGGCAAACACGAGAATTTGATTGCGGGGGATAAAAACCACAGGAGGCTGTTGATTTCGGCAGAAAGTGTTGCACTTTCTAGCACCTCCTTATTCATACCGCCTCCAACCACGTTGCCTAGAGAACAGTCGCTGGCCACCCACTTTGATATCTGGAATAGATTGCTTCTCATAGGCATAATAAAAAAGGGAAAGCATGTAAATAGAATTCATAATTCATCTTCCTTTTTTGCATTGACATAAGGCTAGGATCAGGGACACGGGTGGCGCTGTGGGTTAAACCATAGAGCCTAGGACTTGCCAATCAGAAGGTCGGCGGTTCGAATCCCCGTGACGGGGTGAGCTCCCATTGCTTTGTCCCAGCTCCTGCCAACCTAGCAGTTCTAAAGCACGTCAAAAATGCAAATAGATAAATAGGTACCGCTCCGACGGGAAGGTAAACAGCATTTCCGTGTGCTGCTCTGGTTTGCCAGAAGCGGCTTAGTCATGCTGGCCACATGACTCAGAAGCTGTACGCTGGCTCCCTCAGCCAGTAAAGCAAGATAAGCACTGCAACCCCAGAGTCAGCCATGACTGGACCTAATGGTCAGGGTTCCCTTTACCTTTAAGGCTAGGATCTGGATATATCCGCACAGAGGTCTCAAAAATGTTTGGTAACGTCTTGGATGCAGTGTTACCAAATCCTTGCAAGCAGTGGTATGTGGTCAGTGGACCAGGGGGCAGGGGCGAACCAAAGCATCGTGACACTCAGGGTGTGGCGTCACTATGTAGGGTGCATGTGCGGCGTCACTACATAAGACGCATGCACTGTACGTAATGACATCGCACATGCGCGCTACATAGCTGTTTGCCAGCACCGCCGCTCCAGATGGTTCCGGGATCCCTCCATCACTGCTGAAGCTGTGAAAGTAGGATCCTCTACATGTGGTTGTAGAGTTGATGGAGGGATCCCACCGCTGTCCATACGGTGCTTGAGCGGCGGCAGCAGCAAACCACTACGTACAGTGCATGTGCGGTGTTGCTATGTACAGCGCATGCGTGTGACGCCGTACATGCGCTGTACATAGCGGTTTGCTGCCGGCACAGGGATCCTCTGCTTGTGGCTTCAGCTGCGAACAGAGGATCCTCCACATGCGGCTGCGGCGGCGCGATGGCTGGATTCAGGCCTAGGGTATATTATGTCAGTTCCCCTGGTTTTCTAGTGTTCCTTTCATGCTGCCGTACCTGTTGTGTCACAGAATGGTGGCTTTTTGAACAACATAGTTGTCATTTGAGATTCTACTCAATATTGATGCAGAGTAGATTCCAATGTATAGTGAGCAGAGTAACAACTTAAACACATTGCCGGATGCTCAAAAAAATAGACCAGAGGCAATTAATATTTCACCCAGCAGAGTTTTACTGCTACTGAAGGCAAATGAGCATAATGGTCACAGATCCAATACATTTCAGGATTGGCATTGTCCATAAGAAATCCAGTCGCAGCAGACTTAACATAAACCTACAATAACTTATTATAACAAGTCCAAACCTCAACTCTAAGGATACTATGTACAGAACACCAAACCAGAAGGAAAAGGGATAGAAAGAGAAAAGTGAAACCCAGGCTCCTTATGGTCTTACTATTATAGTCAGCATGACCTTGACAGAAGAGATAAGAGAACCAGTTTAAGCCAGCTGTACTCAGTTACTCTGAAGGAATAACCCAAACATAGTGAATCTTCTGTTTGTTTGTTTCACACAGAGAAGCTTCCAGAACCCTCTTGGATGAATTAGAACAGGAAAGACATCAGATCAATACTTTCTGTACTAAGAAATGCAAACTGACAGTAGTGGCACACTCTGCTGAATTCCATTCATATCAGTGGGTGTGGTGTGACACAACAACCAGGGCCAGCCTGAGAAATTTTGCCACTGTAGGCGAAAAAAGCAAGTGTCTCCTGTCCAGATGATGATGCCCTTCCCAGGTCACAAATCTGCATCCCTGTCCCTGCTGTCATGCCAGAGTTGCCACCAGCCCCATCATCACAACTGTACCTGTGGCTGCACCCATGATACGGTGATGATAACGTGAGTGCATTTTTCTCCCTCTATACAAAACACAACAAAAACCCCAAACACAACATATCCTAGCATTTCTGAAGCATCTTGGCATTTCTGTTTCGACCAGTCTCCTCAGTTTTTCCACGGTGTCAAAATTTCAAATTGTTGCATTTTAGCAAGGTTCTCATTCTTTAGAAAAATGCTATTTCGTTCCTCACTCCCCCATCTACCTTCACCCATTCCCCAATGAGAGATTGTGGCATTACAACACATAACCTAGCTGCATGCTCCCTGCACCAACAAACTCACAAGCTGTAAATGTCTTTCCACCTTCTTGTTAGAATGATGGAATTCTCCCGTCATTTTGCACAATTCACTCAATCATTTTGTTTAATCTATCCTCATGACTGCACTTGCTTTAGGTTTACTCGGAAAACTAAAGAAAACCTCCACATTTTTCAATGAATCTTTTTGCCAGACTTACTACCCATGTCGTATGACTCTGGCAACATTATTTTATGTAACAAAGGAAGTTTGTCGCTTCATTTTCTATGCTGCTAAGACTTTGCCCTCAGAGATGAAGAATTCAGCTCTATCCAAATATTACAAAATGTGCCAAAGAACATTGTCTGGGGGTCCTGAAATTATTTTACCTCATAAAAGTTCTCCATGCCTCATTTTATAAAATCACCAGCAAAACACAAATGCGCTCTTTCAAATCCCTACACAAGAGCCAGTTATCTCCCCAAACAGATGCTCTATTTATGGTCCCCAAAGTGAATTGCCTCCTTAATATTAAAACCAAAAGACCTATTACACACCCCTTTAATTTCAGTGCAACTGGCCTAGAAATTTACTGGGATCTCAGTCTGCTTTTGGAGTCCCCAGCTAATACGGAAGAGCAGAAGGCCAATTCACTGAACTAAGTGCTGCCAGGCTATTTAGTCACCAAGCCACAGTAGCTCTTGTGGTTCTTTCTTAATGAGAAAGAAACAGCTGACCTTGCTGGCCCAGACAACAATAACCCACCTCAAACAAATGTCTTAAGATCAGGGCTGAGGAACCCAACTCTTCAAATTCTCTCATTGCCTCACAGCCATCAGTATAAAGAGTTTCATAATAACACAACAATACTTCTAACATTTGCTGAAATGGTCCCTCTTGAGCATTTGGTTGTTGAAGTTCTGCAGACACAAAAAGCATCCGTAATTCATAAGCTGTGGCTCATGATGTGGCCGTTGGTAGACATCCTGATACTTTTGGAAGAGGAGGTGGCATTCCTGGTGTCTACGGATGGGAAATTGCTGTGTGATGTGTACAACATCCCAATGGCAGACCTGTTTGAGGGATTTCTTACATTCTCCACCTAGAAGCGTTTCTGCAATCTCATTGTAGGATTGTGTTCTGGCAGGAAGTGTGCCTAATTTATGTATTTTCCAAAGCTAACACGTGACCCTCTAGATGTTCTTGAGATGATTCCAACTTCCATCCAGCTCCATCCAGCATAGCTAATGTTCAGGGATGATGGGAGCTGTAGCCCAACAATATCTATTATTGTCAAAAATGTATAACTTATTATTAGAATGGGAAATCAAATATGAAGTCAAAGCTTCAGTGACACACTGGGCAATGGATATAGGACATAATATAGACCTAAACCTCTGGGAGAAACTCTGGAAGAATCATTTGAAATTTACTTTGAAAGATAATTATATGAAAATGATGCAATCACAGCGGCTCAAATTTTGCTAGCCCAAAGATGGAAAGTGAGCGAGATCTCTAGTAAGGAAGATTGGCAGCTTAAGATGATAGAATTTGTGGAAGCGGCAGGTTTAAATTATAGAGTAAGAGAGCAAGAAGAATCTTTAGTCAAAGAGGAGTGGAATTTTTTTGCTGGATATTTAGAAAATAATTGTGTACAATTGAAGACGCTGGTACCATTTAGATAAATTCAACAGTATGGTAAATATCTGAAGGATGTAAAATGGAGAAACAATTAGATTGGCTACAGTAGAATATGCAGGAATGATAGATAAGTAAAATGAAAAATGAAAGGGCAAGGAGGGAAGTCAACTGTTACATGGTATTATGTAAAATGTTTATTTTGAGTTTATTTTGAGATGTAAACTGAAAAATTAATAAAAATTGCTATAAAAAAGACTCTTCCACATGTAGAAAAACTAATTCCAATTGGATAAAACCCTTTATATCTAGAATCCATAAAACAACCCTTTTAGTTCATCTAAAGTTTTTAGATACGTTGACTGATTTAAACTGAGCTCTGTCTTGTGTTGTTTCATTGTAAATTGTAGCAGATGCTGTTTTATTTGTATTGCTTTTACATATTGGAAACCCTACTGAAATCAACTGATATATATGTACCATACGTATACAGTATATTGTAAGGTAAGTCAGTATTATTATCCCCATACTGCAGGTGGAAAGTTGAGGGCAAGAGATAGCACTCAAGGCCACCTAGTGAATTCATGGAAGGGAAAACATTCAAATCCTAGCTACGAAATACTTGTTTGTGCTACACTTGTTAAGGATAATTTTATCAATATAAGGTTGTTATTTTCAAAATCGTGAGTATAAACCAGATTAACATCACTGCCACGCTTACGAATAAATCTCTTCCCAAAAATATTTCTCTTGTCTGGGATAAATTGATTTCTCTTCTGTGGGCTGATTGAGCTACGAGACACAATCCATTTTTGAAAACTGAACAGAACAACTTCCAGTATCTTTAATGCCTTTCTTCCATGCAAAATGTGGGAGGGAAGGAGTAGGAGAATATATTGACAGGTATTTATTTGAACTGCATACGCCCCCCTCCCCCAACATGTGCCATATGGAAGTCTACCCACAGTTCTGCCAATCAAGTTGACACAATGCAGTCAGAAAAATTGAATTGTTTCAAAAGTGTGTGAGAGAGAAAATCCACACCTTAAAGTGAATTGGAAGCAAGAAAATGGTCTCTCTCTCTCTCTCTCCCCGCTCCCCACCACTTCCCTACGTTATTATTTCAGAATCAATTTACAGCACAAGGATTAAGCAACACTGTACTGAGGCCAGCATGAGTTATGAGAGATATTGATTAATTCATATCCCAGCTCATTTATTCTGGAGCTGTGACATTATTGGGCAGCCAAAGGGTTGAAAACCAGCTCTATGTATTTCGGGTGACATATATATGACAGGAACTCTGGGAAATGCATGGGCTTAAAATCCGGTACCTCTGTCATCGTCAGGGGTGTTTACATCTGTACAGAGAAGGTCAAGATTTCAAGCATGTTCACATGCAGAGTTGTTTTCTGCTTTAAGGCTCCTACTGCCAACTCCCAAAAGAGTGCCTCTCTAGGGTTACTATTTACAGAAGGCCTTTGCCCCATAAATTTATGTCTTTCCCTGGTGCGTTTTCCTGAATGATACTGGAATGATGTGGACTGGATATTTTTATTAAGTTTTCCATATTTATCATTATCACATTCTATTACATAACTCTGTAACCTAAAACCTTGCTCAAACTGAGCATCGACCTCCTTCCCTCCCTCTTTCTGACTTCCAAATATCTTTACTGGATTCTTAGAGAAGAAGAAGAAGAGTTTGGATTTGATACCTTTTACTCCCTTTAAGGAGTCTCAAAGCGGCTAACATTCTCCTTTCCCTTCCTCCCCCACAACAAACACTCTGTGAGGTGAGTTGGGCTGAGAGACTTCAGAGAAGTGTGACTAGCCCAAGGTCACCCAGCAGCTGCATGTGAAGGAGCGGAGAGGCGAACCCGGTTCACCAGATTACGAGACTACCGCTCTTAACCACTACACCACACTGGCTCTCTTAGCCTTTCTATAACTACTTTTTTAGAAGAAGAAGAGTTTGGATTTGATATCCCGCCTTTCACTCCCCTTCAGGAGTCTCAAAGCGGCTAACATTCTCCTTTCGCTTCCTCCCCCACAACAAACACTCTGTGAGGTGAGTGGGGCTGAGAGACTTCAAAGAAGTGTGACTGGCCCAAGGTCACCCAGCAGCTGCATGTGGAGGAGCGGGGAATCGAACCCGGTTCCCCAGATTACGAGACTACCGCTCTTAACCACTACACCACACTGGCTCCCTAACCTTCTATCTACACTAACCTTCTAACTACACTCCACTGGCTCACTTACCTTCTATCTTCTTTTTGTACTTCACCTCATTATATGTAAATCACTTTCTTATATTCACATTGCAAAACATTTCAACTTAAACCTACAAACATTTTCAGATGTTTACAATGCTCTTTCATATATGATATAAATTTGCACCAGTCGTCGCGCTGATTCCGGATCTTTCCCATCAGCTTTGCCAGTTCTACGTATTCCACCATCTTAATCTGCCATTCTTACAATGTTGGAATTTCCTGCTGATTCCATTTCTGAGCCAGAAGAATCCTTGCAGCTGTTTACATCTTTTTTTGGAATATCCTCTCCAACTAAACCTAACAGAAATGCCTCTTGTATTTTGTTAAAATTATATTTAAAAACCTTTTTTAATTCATGTGGACTGGATTTTGTTTTGCCTGTTGCTTTTAAAATGTAGAGCCATTTAAAGGAAAGGAACAACCAGTCATACACAGTGCACTTGCAAATAAAGCAGTTTTGAGACATTGTTCATGCAACCTCTGCAAGAAACCTGTAAGATAGGACAGCTAATATGTGGCTTGCTTGGGACTATCTAGTGACCTCTTGGCCAGGCCACCCATGGCAGGCATGGAAGAAAGTAAGGGGGCAGGCAGACAGTGGCACCAGCCTGGAACTGGTGCATCAATTGGGCCCAGATAAGGTCCAATGCTGGGACGCAGGTGGCGCTGTGGGTAAAAGCCTCAGCACCTAGGGCTTGCCGATCGAAAGGTCAGCGGTTCGAATCCCCACGGTGGGGTGCGCTCCCGTTGCTCGGTCCCAGTGCCTGCCAACCTAGCAGTTCGAAAGCACCCCCGGGTGCAAGTAGATAAATAGAGACCGCTTACCGGCGGGAAGGTAAACGGCATTTCCATGTGCTGCGCTGACTCGCCAGATGCAGCTTTGTCACGCTGGCCACGTGACCCGGAAGTGTCTCCGGACAGCGCTGGCCCTCGGCCTCTTGAGTGAGATGGGCGCACAACCCTAGAGTCTGTCAAGACTGGCCCGTACGGGCAGGGGTACCTTTACCTTAAGGTCCAATGCTATCACATGAAGGCAATGGGGCAGCCATGCTCTGCCCCAAACCCAGAAACTCCCATTTCAGGGTTTTCTACTGGTTGCTACAAGCAAAAATCTCACAGGCAGCACTTCCACCCAGCAACACATTTGGTAAGCGTAATGGGGAACTCTTCACCAGATGAGCAATGCTGTCAGTTCAACATCAGGATGTGCCACATGTTCTCTCATTTTAATTTTCCGGTTGGAAACAGTGTATTCTGAGAGTATTCCTGCCTTGCTACTACTTTCCATCCATAACACGAGGTCCCACTGTATAGTGAATGGACTGATGTCACCACCCTATATAGCCAATTAGATTTGGCTATGTGGGGGGGGGGGAGCAATGACAAACCTAGACAGCATCTTAAAAAGTAGAGACATCACTTTGCCAACAAAGGTCCGTATAGTAAAAGCTATGGTTTTCCCAGTAGTGATGTATGGAAGTGAAAGCTGGACCATAAAGAAGGCTGATCTCCGAAGAATTGATGCTTTTGAATTATGGTGCTGGAGGAGACTCTTGAGAGTCCCATGGACTGCAAGAAGATCAAACCTCTCCATTCTGAAGGAAATCAGCCCTGAGTGCTCACTGGAAGGACTGATCCTGAAGCTGAGGCTCCAATACTTTGGCCACCTCATGAGAAGAGAAGACTCCCTGGAAAAGTCCCTGATGTTGGGAAAGATGGAGGGCACAAGGAGAAGGGAACGAGATGGTTGGACAGTGTTCTCGAAGCTACCAGCATGAGTTTGACCAAACTGCGGGAGGCAGTGGAAGACAGGAGTGCCTGGCGTGCTCTGGTCCATGGGGTCACAAAGAGTCGGACACGACTAAACGATTAAACAACAACATGGGGGGGCAGTAATCAATGATGGTAAAGAAAGCCAGTTGAGGGCGAGGGAAATGCTTCCTGGGTCAGTCTTATCTTGGCAAGGAAAGGACACATGACTTGATGTCATAATGCCATGTGACTATAAGTAAGTTTTGACTATATGCTGACATCCATGAATGCCAGAAGAGCCAATTCAATGAGTACTGTCCTCACTCTGCATAGGTAAACACTTCCAATCTCTTTTGATGGAATTCCAAGAGACAATCCAGAGGGAAGCAGTTTTGAGAAGAAAATGATCGTGACAGAATGCCTCATTCTCGGCTCTGTCTTGCTTACTGCACCTGCACCGGCCTGAATGTTGGACTGCAACCCAAACATCAACACGATTATCTATTTTTATCGTTCCAGTTCACTGCTGATGACGGAGAGTTTCATGCAATTAATTGCACTCAGTGATTTAATTGGATGTTTTGATTGTGTTGATTTCTTTGATTAGGATGGCAAAAGTAGAGTGCACCTTAGTGACAAACTGAAATCTTTTACGGTGGAACCGTGGTACTCGAACGGCTTGGCTCCCAAACAAATCGGCTCCCAAATGCCGCAAACCCGGAAGTAGGTGTTCCATTTTGCGAACATTTCTCAGAAGCCGAACATCCGACATAGCTTCTGCTTGAGTGCAGGAAGCTCCTGCAGCCAATTAGAAGCTGCACCTTGGTTTCCAAACAATTTCAAGAGTCGAACAGACTCCCAGAATGAATTACATTCAGCAACCAAGGTACTACTGTACTTTCTTTAGCTGCATTTGATTCCCAAAGGGATGCAAGGTGGGGCGACATTTTGTAGGAAACCTCTTAAATGCCACACAAAAAGGCAGCTTCCCTGCATTTCCTTCTCCTTTGTCCTCTGGTAAAGGTAAAGGGACCCCTGACCATTAGGTCCAGTCGCAGACGACTCTGGGATTGCGGCGCTCATCTTGCTTTACTGGCCGAGGGAGCCAGCGTACAGCTTCCGGGTCATGTGGCCAGCATGACTAAGCTGCTTCTGGAGAACCAGAGCAGCGCACGGAAACGCTGTTTACCTTCCTGCTGGAGTGGTACCTATTTATCTACTTGCACTTTGACGTGTTTTCGAACTGCTAGGTTGGCAGGAACTGGGACTGAGCAACGGGAGCTCACCCAGTCACGGGGATTCGAACCGCCGACTTTCCGATCAGCAAACCCTAGGCTCAGTGGTTTAGACCACAGTGCCACCCACGTCCCTTGTCCTCTGGTAGTGGGTATTAAAAGAAAAGGCATGACATGACAGTGTCACCCTTTCCTTGAGCGGGAGTGAGGACTCAGTAGTGACTGATGCCGTATAGTACGGTCTCGTTTATGGCGTGGCACAGCATGCACACCAACCCATCTGTTTGTTTTCTAAATCAGGAATTCTTTATGTTCATCCTCAACATGCTGCCCTCAATCAAGATTGATTCTAGATCCTGAGATCCCCAGTGGTAAGCCTCCCATTGATTAGGCTAACCATGTTTCCCTCTCCTTGCACCTGCGCCAAGTGAATGAAGAAGGGAGTGGTGATTGCGATAATTGGCATGCCCCCATCTTAAGCATCATTGGGCCACCGTGGAGATGCAGAGACACCCCCAATTGCCAGGACCACCTACATCTGTTTTCAAATGGGCACACCATGGCGTGAAGCAGAATTAATCTGCGATGAGCTTTTATTTTTGTAACAAACCGGGCCCTCCCTTAAAGAGGGCACGTATTGCGGTGAGACCTGGAAACCGACACCCTGTGTTGTGGGTGGGTACGATTGGTCAGCCACAGCACCCGATTGGTAGGTCCCTTGAAGCTGGGTGCAATCTGACCAATGGGATGCAGGCCAAATGGTTCGAGGGACCTATTTAGGCCCATGCACGTGACCCAGAGCTTCCTCTTTCGGCACGTGTATTCGGAACACCTGCCCACCTCTCCTCTACTTTTGGGGCTTGTTGTGCTTGACCTTGCTATGTCGTCGTGTGTCGTCTGTCATTGGGACAGGGGCACGGCAGGAATTTTCCCCACTTGGCTGATTGGCTGTTGCCATTTGGGTTTCACCTGCCGCGTAGCAAATCATCACAACTTGTAAGGTTGCGGATAGCCTCTGGTTCAGCTGATAGGGATGGGAGAACGCTCTCGCCATCCATATGTGAAGGGTATTCTGTTAAAGTAATCCAGGGACTCGATGGTTTGGTCAACCTGTGAGAGGGGGTTGTGCCCGTGCCTGACTCCAGGGGGACATTTGGGTGGTGGAGATAGCCTGTTCCTGGCTTTCCGCTTATCCAGGTGTTCACCCTTGGCTGACCTATGCTGGAACCCTGGGTCAGTGCTACCTGCATGGCAGGGAGCTAGTCAAACCAGAGCCTATGCAGCCAGTCACTTCAGTGGCGTAGCGTGGGGGGTGCAGGGGGGGCCGGCCTCACCGGGTGCAACATCTGGGGGGTAGGGTTAGGAGGCGCAAATCCACGGGTTAGGGGGCGCAAATTACTTGCCTTGCCCCGGGTGCTGACAACCCACGCTACGCCACTGAGTCACTTTCTGTAATCAATAAAGTTGTGGCCTAAATTCTGCCAAAAACCAAACCAAAAATTTGAGTCAAGTGTGAATTTATTTAGGGGGGAGGTTTCTGGGTCTGAACACGCAAAAACAGTTTCTCAAGAAGTACCTGTGCGTGTGTGTGTGTGTATACACACGTATATGCAGTACATCTATAGTAGTGGTTCCCAACCTTTTCTTAGCCACGCCCCACCTAAGCATCTCTAAAATCCTGATGCCATGTGACATATAATTCTTATCATTCTTACCATTCAATTCCTATCATTCAAAAAGGGAAGTCTTATTCACGTGGAGGAAGCTTAAAAAGCCATTAACTGTTAATAACTCTTGAATTGCCCCACCGAAAAAGTCAAATTGCCCCCTGTGGGGGGGGGATGCCCCACGTTGGGATCCATGGATCTAGTGTGTGTGTGAACTACACAGAAAAAAACCAAGAACCCAGTCTCCATTTATTCTAGAATAAAATGTGTTTACGCAGTCAATGAAGAAGAGAAGAAACATGCATCTCCTATCCCCAGGACCCAAGGAGACAAGAAAGTAGTGCAACCTATAATCAGTTAAGTTATCTTTCATCGTCAGTAAACAATAAATGTTTCCATTCACAAATTAATCATCTCCATCTTAATAGCACAGGTGACTGTAAACACCTTTACTCTAATTGCTCCTGCAACTACTAACCTTTTCCCCCCCCCACTCTGCCAATACTCTGTAAATTCTTCTTACCCCATTCTTCTGTAAATTCTTCTTACCTCATTCTCAACCCCCCCAAAAAAAAATTTCAATTTTAGATGCAACATTCAAGTACAGTGTGTCTTGAACTATTTATAAGTGCATGCAGCCTGACTTATTTCCAAATTGATGCACTTATAACAAAAATATTAAAGCACTTCAAACATTTTTTAAATTGCTCTCTACTGTGCAAAATGATTTGAAATTATTGGAGTGCTTTAAACCTTTTATGAGTGCTTTACTCTGAACCCTCTTACAGAGGTTTAGAAACTGTAAACTACAAATCATCATAAAACTACTTCAGCATCTCAGTCTCCTTAGGTAGTTTCGGTTTTCCCAACAGAGTAAGAGGCCCATATAAAAAGTTAAGATTTGCTCAACAGTTCAGGTCAAGCAAAGGGATAGGTTTTATCCAAAGATCTATGAGGCAATAACATGAAGAGATGTAATATGCCCTTGGTCCTTCCACACAAATTGTCTAAAGCTTGATCTTCCAGCCATTAATCATAGAAGTGAAACCTTCTGACCGAAGCCAACAGCTTGTTGTGTTCCGAAGGAATGGCCTGTAACAAGAGGCCTAAACAAAAGGAGACCTAAATGCAAAAAACCCCTCTAACTTACTTCTCCAGTGTCAGATAAATGTCAAATCTCGGTTGTTGAACATAATCCATTCTGGAAGACCGTTTGACTTCCGAAACGTTTGACAACCGAAAACTGAAAGTGGAAGCCTCAACACAATGGGGAAAGTCAAAATAGAAGCCGCATAGCATATTCGGCTTCTGGAAAGAGTTCAAAAACCAGAGCAGTTACTTCCGGTAACAAAAACCAGACACATTCCAGCAAGGTGAGATCACAGGGATAGTTTCCAGGACCATATAGAGGCAGGCACCCTCAAACTCGGCCCTCCAAATGTTATGGGACTACAATTCCCATCAACCCTGACCACTGGTCCTGTTAGCTAGGAATGATGTAGTCCCAAAAATCTGGAGGGCCAAGTTTGGGGGTGCCTGATACAGAGAGTCCTGGAGGGCTTCATCCTGCACACAAACCTGAGGTTCCCTACTCTGGATGCAGATCAACACACCTTTGGGACTATCCACAGGGCCATAGGTATGGAGGCTGTCATGATGCCATCCTTCCCTTCAAACTGTACCACTTTACAACTGGAATAGCGTTTCCACTTTGCATCCCAGATATGTACAGTGGTGCCTCGCGAGACGAAATTCATTCGTTCCGCGAGTTTTTTCGTTGTACGAGTTTTTTCGTCTTGCGAAGCACCACTGCATTTAAACACTGACAACGGCGGGGAGGGGCGGGGAGAAGCAGGGCAGCTGCCGCAGCCGGTACCTCAGACTCACCCGCGCGTTGTGGCCACCGTGCAACGTGGCTGCTGGAGGGCGGCGGGGCTCAAGAGCGTGACTCCAGGGAGAGAGAGGCGCTGGCAGCAACGGCTCTCTGAGGGGAGCGCGCGAGGGGGGTGGGCAGCGGCGCGAGGCACTAACCGTCAGCCGGAAGGTGGGAGGGAGCCGGAGGAGCCGTCAGCAGGAAGGTGGGAAGGAGCCGGAGGAGCGGGGAAGCGAGTGTGCGTGCGTGCAGTGCGCGTCGCCATGACACGAGAGGCAGGGCCATTTCGTCTAGTGAAGCAAGCCCTTAGGGAAATCCGTCTTGCGAAACACCTCAGAAAACGAAAAACCCTTTCGTCTTGCGAGTTTTTCGTCTTCCGAGGCATTCGTCTTGCGGGGTACCACTGTATCTTTAAACCCTGTGATGGAGCGGAAGGCAAGGCTGCTGTATCACCTCTACACCAATCTGTTCTCTACTCGTGTTGGCTGTTCAGGTTCCCTATCCTGTCAAAGGTTGTTTCTTTTTTTTCATTTAGACGCTTTCTGAGTTTGAATGGAGCTGTATGCTTTCTCTCTGAAGACCAATAAACCATATAAAGTGAAAAGTGAGACCTGCCTCAACCAATTTTTTGTTATCTTCTCCCCACCCCCCTTCTTCAAAGGACATCTTCTGGAATTCTATATACAATACTGCAGCTACATTACTGAAAGCATCCTACACAGTCCCACGAAATAAGATTTAGTATCATAAACCATCCTGGGGCAGCTCAAGGATAAAGAAGAGAAGAGCAACGGGAACCAATCTCGCACTAATCAGCTTGGAAGGCCAATGAGGCCCCATAGGTTTCTGCAATAAACTTCCCAAAGGATTTTCATACAATGGAAATCAAAAGGGCACATTAGTCACGCAGCTGGAGAGAGTCACAACCGAGGGAAAACGTCGTGCTCTTAGCATTTCAGCTGCTTTCTTCTTCAGATAAAATAGCCATCAGTGCGAGCCTAACAAAGACTAGAGCTCGCTGACACTCTGGAGGAAACTCATCCTTTATTCAAAAGCATGTGATCCTTAAGGTTTGTTTCACCTCCCGCATCTTGTTGTAATCAGGACATAAATGGTACACACAGACCCCTCCAGATATTCTCTCAGAAGTGTGAAAGACAATGTGGTAGTTGCCTCCTCTGTGTTGCTCTCCGAATGTCATACGCAGAAGAACACACAACCTGGAAACTGCAACTAATCTAGAATGTGGGAGCTAGACTGGTGACTGGGAGTGGCCACCGAGACCACATAACACCGGTCTTGAAAGACCTACACTGGCTCTCTGTACATTTCCGAGCACAATTCAAAGTGTTGGTGCTGACCTTTAAAGCCCTAAATGGCCTCAGCCCAGTATACCTGAAGGAGCATCTCCACCCCCTTCATTCTGCCTGGACATTGGGGTCCAGTGCCGAGGGCCTTCTGGAGGTTCCCTCACTGCGAGAAGCCAAGTTACAGGGAACCAGGCAGAGGGCCTTCTTGGTAGTGGTGCCCGCCTTGTGGAATGCCCCCCCCCCCACCAGATGTCAAGGAAGTAAACAACTACCAGACTTTTAAAAGACATCTGAAGGCAGCCCTGTTTAGGGAAGCTTTTAATGTTTAATAGATAATTGTATTTTAATATTCTGTTGTAAGCCGCCCAGAGTGCCTGGGGAAACCCAGCCAGATGGGCAGGGTATAAATAAATGATGATGATGATGATGATGATGATGATGATGATGATGATGATGCTAGTCTGGCCCCTTCTACAAAGTGAGCCAACTAGTTACTATTTCTGTCTCCTCCAAGGAAGCCGCAGGGGGTGGGAACATGAGAACGGCCATTTTCAGTGGTAGCTCCCTGTTTGTGGAATGCTCTCCTCAGGGCCGGCACCAACATTGCCTGCATTTTAGGTGCCAGGCAATAATGCTTCCATCCACCAAAGCTTTGGGCCCTCAAGGACTGCCTCTTTCCATATGAACCTACCTGGACCCTGAGATCATCTTCTGAGGCCCTCATTCGTGTGCCTCCTCCACGAGAGGTCCAGAGGGTGGCAACATAAGAACGGGCCTTCTCTGCAGTGGCTCACCATCTGTGGAATGCTCTCCCCAGGGAAGTTCACCTCATGCCTTCATTATACACTTTTAGTCACCAGGCAAAAGGGTTCCTTTTTAGCCAGGTCTTTGGTTGATCTTATTCACATCCAACACCTTTTTAGAATGTGGCTTTTTTGGGGGGGTGGGGGGGTTATTGGGTTATTGAACATGACATGTATAGCATTGAAAATGACATGTATATCTATGTACAGTTGGAGGTATGCAGAAAAAATGTATTCCCTTGGGATACACAGTATACTGGGGAGATTTTTTTTTTCATTTTCTTTTGCATGAGATTTTTCAGCTGTTCTTATATGACGATTTCAAATCTGAAATTGATTTTTGTGTACATGCTACAGTTATCTTCCATTTCTGACTTTTGCCGATATGTCATATTTACACTGGAGATAAGTGGACACTGACAGGTTGAGCTACCCTAACCACATGGTAATTATTGTTTTGCAAACTTAATTTTTCTTTATTTTTACAGTTTTGTAAGCTAAATATTTGTATTTTTCCGATCAGACAATGGCTTCTTCAAGTAGACAAAAATGTGTAAACAAGCCTGATGCCTTTTGTTATGCTATTTTCATCTGGTCAATACGAAGGGTATTGGCAAGAAAAAATGATATGCTGTTGCCTATCCCAGTATTCCTTCAGCAATCAGACCTATCCCACACTCTGAGGAACTCCCAATTCCAATTTTTAAGGGGTTTGTCTCTTCCGAAGATGAAGGAAATGAACATGATGAGGAGCATAACTGGATCATCTGTGTGGATCTCAAAAAGGTCAACGTCTTGCTTGGATGACAGAAAGGCTTTACCAAGTACCTGAATAACAATTGTAGATACCACTGGGAAACAAAAATAGCAGTCACTTGTGTGATCCTTGGGTTTTTGCCAAACCATGGGAACCCCAAAAGGCATACTCTCCCATTTTCCTTTTGTCCAGTCTCTAAGCATTTCCTCACAATTGTGAAAAACATTATGTGGAGCCCATTTCTAGTCTTGGCCACCCAGGGGAATTTCAAAATACCGTATTTTTTGCTCTATAAGACTCACTTTTCCCCTCCTAAAAAGTAAGGGGAAGTGTGTGTGCGTCTTATGGAGCGAATGCAGGCTGCGCAACTATCCCAGAAGCCAGAACAGCAAGAGGGATTGCTGCTTTCACTGCGCAGTAATCCCTCTTGTTGTTCTGGCTTCTGGGATTCAGAATATTTTTTTTCTTGTTTTCCTCCTCCAAAAACTAGGTGTGTCTTGTGGTCTGGTGCGTCTTATAGAGCGAAAAATACGGTAGCTTTTATAGGCACGCCTCACGAACACAGTTATATTGTGTCTTTGACGAGGAAGTGCATAGCAGCCACCTACATAACAAAATATTTAGGTTACAAAACTATAAAGAAAAATTAAGTTTGCAAAACTTATAACTATAGCATGTACACAAAAATCAATTTCAGATTTGAAATCAGCATTGAAAGAACATATAAGAACAGTTGAAAAATCTCATGCAACAGAAAATGAAAAAAAAAATGTTCCCTGGTGTTGTCTATTCATCTTTACACAATTGCTCTGATCCTCATCAACTCACATTCCACCAATGCAAAATGACCTTATTTAATTCCAAGTGAGTATGCCTAGATTTGTCCTTCCTCTTTCCTATCTAATTTTCTGATTCATAAAAATGTCCCCAAATTTTTGTGTGAAACATCATCCTATTTTAATCTTTCCATCTGTGACAGTTGCGTGTTTTTACAACTCGCTCAAGATGGCACAATGAGTAAGCACCTTTTGATGTCGTGTTTATCTTTGCTGAGCTTGCACTCGGAATACATTGACATTTCATTGAAGATATTCTCCCACTTGAAAAACATCATTGTTTGACTGTGATCAGACTCGATCTTTTGTTCACTCAACCTGACCTTAATAAAACTCAAAAATCAATGACATGCATGAGTTTGACTTGGTGTGATTTCATAATTATTTAGCTTTTATGCCAATAAAGGAGATGGATTGATTGATAATTATTTAGTTATGTATTTATTTGCAAAGCACCTCAGATTCTCACCCTACTAACCTGAAAAAACAACCACAGCTAAGAAAGAGCCACTTCCTTATGAACAATTCATTCCTTTCAGTATTGAACCTGCAGTTGTTAGTTGTTATGGATTACTTAAGAACACGTGATTTTTTATAATTCAAAAGTATAATCAATCAATCCAATTAATATACCTGGTTTAGTACATGCATGTTTTACCACACAGGTAGAGAGATTGACTTTAACAGGAGAATGCCTGCCTAAAATGTTTCATTCAGCCTGGAGTGCTTTTGCAACTAAGGCTGGATCTACACTGACCTGTTTAACGTTATTGGAGTGATATTAGATATATCGTTCAAAATCATCACAGGACATACTTGTTCACTAAAGCTGGGTTTTTTAAGCTTCTCCCACCATCAAAATGCTGTCTCCCTACTGATGGTTGCCTGTTGCTCTGCTGTCTCTCTGGTGTCACATTTTAATGACACATTATGAACGTTAAACGTAGGACGTCATATGTCCCTATACATTATCAAAACCATTCCTTAACCCTTCCTTAACGTTAAAAATCATGAGTGTAGATCAGGTATGTTCAACAGGTAGATCTTGACTTACTGGTAGATCATTGAACGTCTGCTGTAGATCACTAGTAGCTCTTTCCTCCTCCCCCTGCAAAAAAAGCTCAACAACTTTGCTCCAAATGGCTCCAAAACATGGTTTTCCTCCTCCCTAAAACTAGCTCAACACCTTTGACCTGAACCCCCTCTCCCCACCGGCAGTTTTTAATTCTGTGAGTAGATTGCAGTCTCTTGGGAGTTGGCCACCCCTGGTGTAGATCATCCCTAAGTTGGGGGTACATATTCCAGTGTGTTTTTCCCTCCTGAGTGGTTTATACCTTCCCATGTTCATTTATGTATATGTAGGGCTGCCATATGTCAGGATTTTTCCAGACATAGTCGGAATACGGCAGTTGGAAGCAGTGTCAGGGCAGAAATCGCTGGAATGTCCAGGGAAATCTGGATATGGCAGCAACAACTTTTGTGTCCAGATCATAGCTGTCAACTTTTCCCTTTTCTAAAGGGAAATCCTATTCAGAATTAAGGGAATTTCCCTCTTAAAAAAAGAGAAACGTTGACAGCTATGGTCCAGATTTTAACTTTTTGTAATATGGCAACCCTATGTGTATGGTTGGGGAACAATGAGGTTGCTTGTTGGTCTGAGATTTGTTTGCTTGCCATTGGTTTTTTTTTGGGGGGGGGAGGTATGGGGTGTATTTTTATTTTATCCTTTTAAAAATTTTCTTGAACATTTCTCAAGAGGTATTCCACAAGTCGGAGCATAATTGTTTCCATCCCAATGTTAACGCTCAGCTTTACAAAACAGAATCCCTAAGTGGAAAATAGCTTCAAGTAATTGCTTGTCTGCTCATTTCCTTGAGGAGAATGTTATGATGGCTTAATAGAGTTCCAATTGAGAGCCTGCCTTTATGGAATCCATAAGGTGAAGAGCAGTTTTTTCCCCCCAGAATGAGTCACAGTGCTCTGCCTTTGTGTAAAACTAGCAAATGAGGGTAAATGATTGTCTGCAAATTTGTGTCTTGTAAGATGCATATCGCAGTGACAGCATTCTCAGAATTAACCAAAGGTAAAAGACCACAGGGGCACAATAAACTCTCTCTCTCTCCCTCCTCTTTGTAGCTCATTTTTATTTTCTTTTATTTTTAAACCAGACTGTGTGGACTGTCTGCATTTATACACAACATGAGTCAACAGTGTGATGCAGAAGCAAAAAAAAACCCCTAACTCTATTCTAGGTTGCATCAACAGATATCTACTGTCCAGATCAAGGGAAGTAATCGTACCACTCTATTCTGCCTTGCTCAGACCACACTGGGCCCAATTCTGGGCATCACGATTTAAGAAGGATGTTGACAAGCTGGAATGTATGCAGAGGAGGGCAACCAAGATGATCAAGGGTATGCAAACTAAGCCTTACAGGGAACTTTTGAAGGAGCTGGGTATGTTTAGCCTGAAGCAGAGGAGACTGAGAGGAGAGATGATTGTTGTTGTTTAGTCGTATCCCACTCTTCGTGACCCCATGGACCAGAGCACGCCAGGCACTCCTGTCTTCCATTGCCTCCCGCAGTTTAGTCAAACTCATGCTGGTAGCTTTGAGAACACTGTCCAACCATCTCGTCCTCTGTCGTCCCCTTCTTCTTATGCCCTCCATCTTTCCCAACATCAGGGTCTTTTCCAGGGAGTCTTCTCTTCTCATGAGGTGGCCAAAGTCTTGGAGCCTCAGCTTCAGGATCTGTCCTTCCAGTGAGCACTCAGGGCTGATTTCCTTCAGAATGGATAGGTTTGATTTTCTTGCAGTCCATGGGACTCTCAAGAGTCTCCTCCAGCACCATAATTCAAAAGTATCCATTCTTCGGCGATCAGCCTTCTTCATGGTCCAGCTCTCACTTCCATACATCACTACTGGGAAAACCATAGCTTTAACTATACGGATCTTTGTTGGCAAGGTGATGTCTCTGCTTTTTAAGATGCTGTCCAGGTTTGTCATTGCTTTTCTCCCAAGAAGCAGGCGTCTTTTAATTTCGTGGCTGTTGTCACCATCTGCGGTGATCATGGAGCCCAAGAAAGTAAAATCTCTCACTGCCTCCATTTCTTCCCGTTCTATTTGTCAGGAGGTGATGGGACCAGTGGCCATGATCTTCGTTTTTTTTATGTTGAGCTTCATCTTCAAATATCTTAAGGGCTGTCACATGGAAGAGGGAGCATGTTTGTTTTCTCCTGCTCTTGAAGGTAGGACTCGAGGCAATGGCTTCAAGTTACAAGAAAAGAGATTCTGACTAAATATTCAGAAAAGCTTTCTCACAGTAAGAGCTGTTTGGCAGGGGAACAGATTCCCACAAGACTTTCTCCTTCCTTGGAGGTTTTTAAGCAGAGGTGGGATGGCCATCTGTCATGGATGCAGTAGCTAAGATTCCTAAATTACAAGGGTTGGACTAGATGCCCCTTGGGTCCCTTCCAACTCCAAGATTTTATGATTCTATAACAGATATTCACATGCAATGTTCAATGAGTGCACAGTCTGTGTAGTCTGTGTATGCAACAGTTTAGCTGTACATGTTGAATTCAATGAGTGTAGAGTCATGTACACATTTGCTACCCTTGAAAGAAAATGGCTTCATTGAAGCAATTCCCTTTTACTGGCAACAAGGTATGGGATGCTGAGTGTGTTATACGTCTTGAAACTGTTTCCTAAAAAGGTTTACGTTTGACAAAAATAATTGTGGCAGAAAGTGGAAGGTAGCTTTTCTCATTCAATTTTTCTTGCTCGGTGTCTTAATTTTTTCAAAACTAAAGCACCAGCATTTTAAACCAAAACCCTGGCTTAGGTAACTATAAGAATCACAGCTATTAAAATATTGCAAATAAATCATTCTCACTGTTATTCTTAGAGAAAGCGTGTCTTTCTGTGCTGTAAGCATAATCACAGCATAATCGCATACATATATACCGTAAGAAGTAAGTCCTATTGTGCGCTGTGAGACTTTCTCTAGCCCTAGGTAAGTCTATATAATTGCAACCCTAAATTTATTGAACGTTTATATGTTAAATAAATGTTTTGACAGGAGGGTTGGAAAATGCTTAGCTAATGCCATTCTAAAAAAGAAGAAGTCAGCAATCTATAAATAAAAGAAATTGGATATTAATTGTCTTTCCAAACAAAAGGGAAGTTGTGGAGTACAATCCTATGTGTATTTACTCAGCTGCAAGTCTCAATGTGTTCAGTGGAATCTCCTGTCAAGTGTGTGGAGGCTGCAGTCCCAGGGGATAGGCTCCACTGAATTGAATGAGACCTACTTCTGTGTAGACCTACAAAGGCTTGGTCTGCATGTAACTGGAATATAATTATCACCCAAGCCTGTTCTTAGGGGGATGCGGGTGGTGCTGTGGGTTAAACCACAGAACCTAGGACTTGCCAATAAGAAGGTCGGCGGTTCGAATCCTGGGACGGGGTGAGCTCCCGTTGCTCGGTCCCAGCTCCTGCCAACCTAGCAGTTCGAAAGCACGTCAAAGTGCAAGTAGATAAATAGGTACCTCTCCGGCAGGAAGGTAAGCACCATTTCTGTGTGCTGCTCTGGTTCACCAGAAGCGGCTTAGTCATGCTGGCCACATGACCCGGAAGCTGTACGCTGGCTCCCTCGGCCAATAAAGCGAGATGAGCTCCGCAACCCCAGAGTCGTCCACGACTGGACCTAATGATCAGGGGTCCCTTTACCTTTACCTTTACCGTTCTTAGGTAAAGAACTTTAATAATAATACAGTGGTACCTCCGGTTGCGAATGGGATCAGTTCCGGAGCTCCTGCCGCATCCCAAGGAATTCACAACCAGAGCTGTTGCTTCTGTGCATGCGTGTGGCGCAGTTTAGTGACTTGGCGCATGTGCGCACAGCAAAACCAAAGCCACTCTGGGCAGCTTACAGCACATAAATAAGTAAAACATTAGACATTAAAAATTCTCCAATACAGGGTTGCCTTCAGGTGTCTTCTAAAAGTCTGATAGTCGTTTATTTCCCTGACATCTGATGGGAGGGTGTTCCACAGGGTGGTCTATCTCAAGTGGATTTCCTTCCCCTTAGGTGTATCGTTTGGTCAGGCCCTGGGTCAACATTTGGCATTTTCATGCAAATTGCAGGGCCCAGTGTCCTGCCAGGGCCCATCAGTACTGATACCTACCTTAGAGTCCACTGTGGGGAAGCTAATTCTTTTGTTTCCCCCTTTGTCACTTTGCGACAGTCCTCTTCCAACATGGTACCCGCCCCCTGATGTTGCCGCTCTATGATTCACATCAGAACCAGTCAGCATTGTCAATGGTCAGGGATTTTGGGAGTTGTAATCTATTGCACCTGAAGGGCACCAGCTTCAGGAAGACTGCTCTGGGGCATTGTGGGAGAATTTAAATGGTGGCTCAAAGCCAACCACTGCTGCCACCATATTAGCCCAGGACCAGCGTATAACTGCAGTAGGAGGGGGCTTTGCTGAGTTCTCCTTTAAAGTGGAGCTGACACTAGCAATACTCACCCATGATCTACCAGTCAAGGCAGGAATAATAATAATAATAATAATAATAATAATAATAATAATAATAATTTATTATTTATACCCCACCCATCTGGCTGCGTTTCCCCAGCCACTTTGGGCGGCTTCCAACAAAATATTAAAATACATTGGTCCGTTAAACATTAAAAGCTTTCCTAAACAGGCCTGCCTTCAGATGTCTTCTAAAAGTAGGATAGTTGTTTATTTCCTTGACAGCTGATGGGAGGGCATTCCACAGGGCAGGCGCCACTACCAAGAAGGCCCTTTGCCTGGTTCCCTGCAACCTCACTTCTCGCAGTGAGGGAACCGCCAGAAGGCCTTTGGAGCTGGACTTCAGTGTGCAGGTTGAACGATGGGGGTGGAGAGGCTCCTTCAGGAACCACATGTCACAATGCAGAGTTGTGCTAAATGAAGGTTCGGCTTGCAACTAAATGAGTGATCGGAGCCTCTGACTCTCCAGATATCGCCGGACTACAATTCCCATCACTGACCATACCAACTGGAGCCAGTGGAAGCTGGAGTGCAACAACATCTAGAGGGACATAGCTTTCCAGTTCCTGAAAAAAATGGTGGGAAATGATGATAGTGCTGTAGCTTGCTGCATTTGCAGAGTGCACCATGTGGCTCCAATTGCATCAACAGACACATCCACTCAGTTGAGTGGTGCCCAGATGATCATTGCAGGGGAGACATGCATGGATGTTTGTATCACACACAGATCCTCATTGCTTGAAACTGGTCACATTTGTGTGTAATAAAGCTTTGGTGAGACAACACAGGGCTCTTCCTTACGCCCTGAAAGTACAGCAGCTATTTTGCCTCTTCTCTACTACGAACAATATTCTTGTGACAGGCTGAAATATACCTTGCAATGAACCCTGTGCAGAATACTTGATTTTCTTTAGCCTCACTCTGGGAGTCTTTCCAGATTTTCAATTATTCTATCTTGGACCTTGGAGGATTACAGTGAATAGAGAAGAACACATAAGAATAGTGGACTTCTGTGAGAGAGCAACATTCGTACGAGCACACACTGCTGGCTGGTTACCAGCAAATATATAATTAATAATACACCTGCGTTTGGATATAAATAGCTACAAGGGCACTGATTTGTATGCAGTCCAATTCGCATGCCAGTTGGCTTAGTTGCAGATGAACGTGATGGATATCCATTAGATGGGGGGGGGGGATCTATCAAAGCTGCTGGTTTTTTGTTTTAATCCTTTATGTTTACTTAGCAGTAAATGACACCGTCTAAAGAAAATGGTGACTCCCATCACAAAGCCATAATAAAATCAACATGTTGAAGAGATTTTGTCCCCATCCTACAGTCTATTTGTTCCAAAAAGTGTGTGCAAGTTTCTTTTCCCCAGCAACCAAATCCATTTTAGGCTTCGAAGGTGTATGATTTAAATCCCTAGGGAGCAGAAAAACTATTTATGCATGCGACCACGGCTGTGCAGATGTTATTGGCCCAGTGATGGAAAGAAGATAAAGCCCCTACCAGAGAAGAAGGGCAGATCAAGTTGATGGATTATGCCGAAATGGCTAAAATGACCGGAAGAGTCAGAAATCAGGAAGATCAAAATTTTAATAATATAATAATCAAAATTTATCATTTATACCCTGCCCACCTGGCTGGGTTTCCCCAGCCACTCTGGGTGGCTCCCAACCAAATATTAAAAACACAATACAGCATTAAACATTAAAAACGTCCCTAAACAGGGCTGCCTTCAGATGTCTTTTAAAAGTAAGATAGTTGCTTATTGCCTTGCCATCTGATGGGAGGGCATTCCACAGGGCGGGTGCCACTACCAAGAAGGCCCTCTGCCTGGTTCCCTGTAACCTCACTTCTCGCAGTGAGGGAGCCTCCAGAAGGCCCTCAGCGCTGGACCACAGTGTTCAGGCTAAACAATGGGGATGGAGATGCTCCTTCAGGTATACAGGACCAGGGGGATGTGGAAAATTTATAACCTATCTTCAAAACCATTATAAGCAGTTAAAATCATTAGTAGGACTGGAATATCACTTGTAGCTTAATGTTGAATTTTGGATACAATGGAGATGCAAAAGATTTGGATTATCATAAAAAATGCAGGAGGAAATGATTAAAAATAGGAGTCCAAGGGATTCCTTGGAATCTTGTTTTTATGTTGTATGTTCGATATGTGACCTTAAAATTTTAATCTGAAAAACCAAATAAATAAATTTATATTAAAAAAGAGGAATCCCCAACCCCATTTTCCTGAGAGTATGCCCAATTGAGATCAATGGGGCTTACTTCTCAATAGCCATAGTTAGTCTCAAATCTGTAAGAAAGCCCAGCTACTTATGTGAGCTCATGTTTGTAAGGAAAATCTCTGAAGCTCATAGAAATGGAGGGATACCAAGATCAAGACAAATGATGGGGGAGAAATTCTATTCAGCTCCAGTGTAAAGCTTAATTTATCTGCACATTCTGTAACAATAAATGAACTGGTACACAGCCTTCTTTCAAAATTCGCACTTACCCGAATTTTGTGATTCCATTCTCCAACAATGTGTACCAAAATTCGTATGTTGGTGAGGGGGCGGAACGGGGATAAAAATAAATAAATTAGTGGAAATGACATACTGAAATGTATTACATTAAGGAAAGTTGCTTGCAAGAATGGTCAAGACTGCATACAGAATTGCAGATGAAATTTGCATCAAAATGCTGGAGAATTTTCACGGTGATTTATTATAAATTGCTGCAGAAATGTGAACCTTCCATCCCATCGTAAATTGATAATAATGCTACCTCCGGACTTTAGGTCAGCTTTAACCCAGTGATTTCTGTTATCTCCTTAAACACTCTTTGCCAGAAAAAAAATGTACGTATTTGCATCCCCATCACATGTGAACATAATTCCCTGTTTCCTGGCATCCCCTCCAACATAACACTGAATAGTCTTTGTTTATTATTACCCTAGTGGTCCCGGGCCCTAAGGAAGTTAGATTGGCTTCAACCAGAGCCAGGGCCTTTTCAACACTGGCTCCGGCCTGGTGGAATGCTCTGCCTCATGAGACCAGGGCCCTGCAGGATCTGATTTCTTTCCGCAGGGCCTGTAAGACAGAGTTGTTCCACCTGGCCTTTGGCTTGGAGCCAATTTGATTCCCTCCCCATCTTTCTTTTTTCTTTTTCCTTTCTCCTCCTGTGATGAGGCTGCATTTCAATATTTTAATGTTTCAGTATTTTAATTGTTGTATTTTAATCTTGTTGTTAAGTTGTATTCATTCAACTTGTTTTTATTATTGCTTGTTAGCCGCCCTGAGCCCGGCCTTGGCTGGGGAGGGCGGGGTATAAATAAAAATTATTATTATTATTATTATTATTATTATTATTGATTGGAGGGATTTTTTCTTTTCTTTTGAAGGAAGGAAGGAAGGAAGGAAAATCAGAACAGTGAGAGAGATTCAGGGGCTAAAGACAGATGCATCAATCATGTGACTAGACAGAGTAACAGGTGAGGTCACCAAGGGAAGGTGTATTAAAAATAAACAAAGGTGTCTCAAAATAGGCCTTTAGAGAAGTGCCAGCTTCAGAGACAATGATTCACGATATCTGCTAGAGAAAGAAGTGCTCAGCATGAAGAAGAGCTATCTTGGGCTTAGCTCGGAGATAAAACCAAGATTTGAGGGCATGTATCTGCACAAAGTTTAAAAGGGAAGCAGGAAAAGAGATAAGATGGTATGAGGGAATAATTGAGTAAAAGGTTTTGCTTTAGCACTAGTTTCTTCTTTTTTTAGGGGGGAAATGGATAAAAGTTAGAAAGAAGGAAAGAGGAATGCACTTGCAGAAGAAGGAGAAGGAAGAGTTTATAGCTCTGAGTGAATAGGGTCATGAAGATAAATTAAGTGGAAGGAGGCAGTACTGGAGACATAGGAGTGAGTGACTGGTTTGGTGGAAGGACAAATAGAAGAGAAACCAAGAAGTGTGTGTGTGTGACTTCCCCATCTCTGACAGCAACATTATTGCTTCAGGTATCATGTATGACTGTGGCATAGGAGCTTAGACTGCTGAAATGCAGAAAACATGGACTGATTTAAATCCATCTGCAAGCCACAGGTACTGCACAATAGCTAACCTGTTCAGAAAGTCGAAGTATTGTCCATTTAGACAATGTAGTCAGTGGCTTGCACATTGTTATGTGAATTCATCCATGAGTTTGTTTTGTCAGGCGGAGGTCAATAAGCCAGATGAGAATTGGCAAAAAAAGCAGTTTTATTCTTAATTAAGAATAGTGTGCCCTGACCTATCTGACATGATGGCAGACCCCAAATGCACAAATTCATAGCCTTAGTATACACAATGGTAAACAAATCGTGTGATGTCATTTCGGCTACACATTAGTTTATGGATTAATTTTAAAGCATTTCCTTATTTGGTAGGCCTGTTAGTTTGTTAGCCGTTTCTGAAGTCATTATCTCATAATCACATTTCCTCATTTCGCAAGGCCTTCCTGCTTCCTTGACAGTTTCCCTGCCAAATTTCTCATTCTCTCAGTATTCTTTAATGCCCTTTTGCCCCAATTTTTGGCCAGTCCTGCTGAAGACAAATGCAGTAACGAGACGTCTGCTGGAACATCCTCTGCAGTCCACTAGATTTCCAGAAGTGACATTTGTGCCATGTGAATGATCGCATAGAAGACACAAATTATCCACCAAGGAAAGCCAGAGAGAAAGAAGGAGAATAAGGAGAATAAGGGGTTATATGGTTATGCACAATGTTGCTTCACAATTTCTACAGACCTTCCTAAATAGCTTCCTAAATGGCATATCCTTCCCAGCTTTCCCAAAATGAAATTGACTTACATTTCCCATTACAATGGCACCCCGCAAGACGAATGCCTTGGAAGACGAAAAACTCGCTAGACGTTATACAGAAAAAAAAAATAATGAAAAAGATAAGAATAAAAAAAATTAAAAACAAATATTGTTTTGTTTTGTTTTTGCTATTTTCTTTTTGATGTGTTTGTCGATTTGTTTTCTGTTTGTTTATTGAATGTGGAAAATAAAATATTATTTTTTTAAAAAAAAAAAACTCGCTAGACGGAAGGGTTTTTCGTTTTCTGAGGTGCTTCGCAAGATGGATTTTCCTAAGGGCTTGCTTCGCTAGACGAAACGGCCCTGCCTCTCCTGTCATGGCGACAGTCACTGCACGCATGCACGCTCGCTTCCTCGCTCCTCCGGCTCCCTCCCACCTTCCGGCTGACGGTTACGCCGCTGCCCACCCCCCTCGCGCGCTCCCCTCAGAGAGCCGTTGCCGCCAGTGCCTCTCTCTCCCTGGAGTCGCGCTCCTGAGCCCCGCCTCCCTCCAGCAGCCACGTCGCACGGTGGCCACAACGCGCGGGTGAGTCTGAGGTACCGGCTGTGGCAGCTGTCCTACTTCTCCCCTCCCCTCCCCTCCCCGCCGTTGTTAGTGTTTAAATGCAGTGGTGTTTCGCAAGACAAAAAAACTCGCACAACGAAAAAACTCGTGGAACGAATTAATTTCGTCTTGCGAGGCACCACTGTATTTATGTGCCCACTGCATGCAAAGGTTGCTGCTACATGGACAAAATATTGTAATGAATGAATAAGCACTTGTTTCATGCTTTGTGGTTTCCGTTTTTTTTAAAAAAAGTTAGTTTCAAACTTCTAAGTGGCTCTAATAAAATGGTGCCCTCAGCGATGTGCTATGAAATCTAATTGGTTTCAGTGGGGTTGCACCGAGTGCAAGGTTGATCCAAAAATTGCTCCTTTACACCTGGCAGGGCATTATTAGTTGTTACCTTTCTCAGGTAACTTGGCCACGTAGTCAATCAATTACATTTGGGTCAGTGTTGGAGGAGAAACCTGCTATGTTCAAAGGAGGTGATTCAGGAAATCTGGAGAGACAGGCCTTCGTCTTGCTGTGAACTGAATTTGCTAGTATGCAGTTATAACACACGTAAGCACAGTAATCAACCCTGTGCAGTTGGGAGAAATAAGGAAAAGGGGATACAGTATATGCTTTCCTTTGCCGCCAAAGTGTTGGGTGATTTCCCAGCAATGTAGAAAGCATATTATATAGCCGATGTTGACATTATTTCTTTATTAAACCTTCTCTGGTATTAATCTATCACTGCTGTCAAAAAAGTGGTGATTCAATCTTTGCTGAGCAATGCTTGGATTCTGGTTCGGAGCAGATTTGTTTGTTTGTGTGTTTGTTTGGCTGGCAGGGCGTCTCACAGCCACACTGATAAATCTAAGCCTCATTTTGCACACGTGAATTAGACCCCGTGCTGGAAAAATCCCAGGGAATTCTGCATTTGCAACAAATGCTATCCAGTGCATGCCAAACAGCTGAGAGAAAAAGCAACAACTAGGCTTCAGTAACTTGACAAGTCAGTGGAAGGGATAGTAAATTGATTTCCTGAATTGTGACATTTTTCAGTCCCACTGATTTCAGTCTCACGGCTTAAGACTATCTCCCAATGAGTCAAGGAAACTTAACAGCAGTTTATTCTCTGTTGGCTCACACTTCCAGTTTATCATTCAAGCATCTGTGTCTGGGACAGGTCTATAATTTCTGAGACCCTTAGATAAGAATTTCTAGGGGGTTCCCTTAATCAGTGAAAAGAGGAAGAAACAGACCTCATGGCTCTATGAGGTGTACTTCCAACCCAACATTCACTTAGAACATGGTGTCTTCCAGATGTTTTTGGACTGTTACTCACATCAGTTCCAGCCAGCATGGCCAGTGGTCAGAGATGATGGGGGCGACTCTCCAGCAATATCTAAAGGGCACCATGCCACCCTTACACTATTCCCTGCAAATGTATTCCATCTGATAAATTATCACCATTAAGTGGTGATAATTGGGAGACACATATGTCTCGGCGATATGATGCTCCTTTTAGTAATTATAGTACATTTCTGAGCACAATTCAAAATATTGGTGCTGAGCTTTAAAGCCCTAAATGGCCTCAGCCCTGTTTACCTGAAAGAGCATCTCCACCCCCATCATTCAAACTAGATACTGAGGTCCAGCTCCGAGGGCCTTCTGACGGTTCCTTCACTGTGAGAACTGAAACCACAGGGAACCAGGCAAAGGGCCTTCTCGGTAGTGGCACCCATCCTGTGGAATGCCCTCCCATCAGATGTCAAGGAGATGAGTAGCTATATAACCTTTAGAAGACATCTGAAGGCAGCCTTGTATAGGGAAGCTTTTTAATGCTTAATGTTTTATTATGTTTTTATATATGTTGGAAACTTCCCAGAGTAGTGGTGGGCTACAAATTATTATTATTATTATTATTATTATTATTATTATTATTATTATTATTATCATCATCATCATCATCATCATCATTATTTACAGTTTGGGAGAGCCATTTTAGAAGTCAACTTCCCCACTGGCTGGTCCTAAATCTGCAAGTGACACTAAGCCAGGAATAGGCAAACTCGGCCCTCCAGTTTACCAGACTACCCTTTGTTTTGGGGGAAGGTGATGGCGCTTCCTTCTCCCCCATCATCTGCATAACAGTAGAACAATACCCCTACCAATGCCTAACTGCCAATACCGCAGAGTTGTGATGGATTGCTACGAGGTAGGCGAAAACCAAGTGGCTGGTGCCAATCTGCCAAATGGAAAAATTCCTACCAGGCCCCTTGACAGCGACCGACCGGAGTCCATAGCAACGTCTGAGAGCCTAGCCTAACGGGTGGGTTGGGGGGGGAAACCTGGCTAGAAGCTGCGGGACAAAGAGGAAGACCCTCGGCCGCGCCAGACCTAAATGCGGCTAGGCCACGCCCCCGGCCCAGTCGATTGGCTGGGTGGGGGATGACGCGTCCGGTGATTCCCTGGGTTATCACGGGCTGAAGGCAGCCCCGCGAGGGTGGTGGGGTGGGCGTGAAGCCCGCAACCCCACCTCCTCCCTAGCTCGGAAGTGGCTTTGTTAGCTGGCGCTGATGGGAGCTGGAGTCCAGCGACATCTGCGGGCCACCATGTTGCCTATCCCTGAGTTGCTATTTTTAACACATCAGACATGGCACAAGATTTGGAGCATAACAACGGATTTGAGCATCTGTAGGAGACATGTGTTTGCTTTCGTACGTCCCCATGCTTTTGCAACTCAGGATGTCAGAACATTTTCCCCCCAGCTCTAAAGCCCTTGCCGTTGGACTAGCAAGGTGCTGCTATATTAATAGAAGACGGGAAGCAATAAGTTTTATCAAAATGGAAGCAATCAAATCTCTGCCCTTCTCTGCAGTTTGCTTATCTGCCTTTACCCTGGAGAGTGCTGCAGGGTTATTTTTCTGCTCCAGTTATTTAGGGAGAGTTATGTGGAAGCAGAGAGCCTGGCAGCTGGGCCTGGAAATGGTGATGGTTTGTTTTTTGCTATTCTTGAATTCTATAGGGAAGGACTCCCTGATCCTGATTTGTTAATGGAATCACCAGGGTTTTCCTTATAAGGAAGATAACCTTAAATAGCTTATGGAGAAAAAGGTGTATAAGAAAATTTGTGTGACTCCTCCATAGTTGGATGTCCTCCCCACACTGCACTGCAGATACAAATGAGGATGTGGAATGAAGGAATGAATCTTTATTTGCGTCAGCCATCGGCCATAGCAACAAAACAACAATAGGATAGACAAAGAATAGAAATAAAAAGTCAATTGTATAAAACACATTATAGGGTTTTGGATCAATAGTCAAATAGTGGAATATTATTCTGATTTCCCGAGCTAAAAACCTTGCAACCTTTGCTGTCTCCTGCGCCTCTTGATCTGCCAAGAGAAAGGACACTGTGGCAGTGGTTGAGTGACCTGGAATAGACAATAAAAGAGGGATGATAACCTCATTCCTGAAGTCTTTATAAAGTGTGCAAGCCAGAAGGGCATGTGCCACCAATTCGGTACTGTCATCTCCACAGGGACATAAGCATTTTTTGTGTGGAATCTGTTGGAATCATCCCTCAAGTAAAACTGAGGGCAATACATTCAATCTCGCGAGAGTAAAAGCGCGTCTATATTTTAGAATTGCTAGGTTATGCAGGTAGGGTTCCAGAGAGTCAAAATGGGTAGGTGGAAAATAGTCATACCATGGGCAAATTTCCTTCTTGTGGCCAAGTTGTTCTGACGCTTGATATCATTTAGGCACTGACAAATTAGACTGTTTGCTTGACTAGAGCCCAAAGTGAGTAGCTGTTGTGGTGATAAAGCACAAGAGTGAAGTTTCTGATAGACAATTTTAGTCCAGGCGCTCATGTGACAATCTTGCAAATGAGGCTGTGGATATGATTGTTCCCTGGGTAGTAGAAACATGGGGCAACCCTTACTAGTCAGTTTCTTTTGGAAGAGAAAATACACTGCAGATTTGTTATCCTAACTCTGGCAGGGCTGAATAGAGTTGGGGGGGGTACCACCATGTCCACATCCCTGCTGCAGGTGGAAGATAGAGGGGACTGGCAGATTATTCTGTCATTCTGGAGCCGGTGCAGTGATCCAGCCTACAACCAGCCCAATGCTGTCATCTCACAACATCAGGGCCCAGTGGCGTAGCGTGGGGGATGCAGGGGGGCCCGGCCGCACCGGGCGCAACATCTGGGGGTTAGGGTTGGGGGTGCAAATCCACGGGTTAGGTGGCGCAAATTACTTGCCTTGCCCCGGGTGCTGACAACCCACGCTACGCCACTGTCAGGGCCACCTCACAATCTGTTGGGATTCCAACCCACCTCAGTCCTTCTCATAGACACCGGAAGGGAGCCCTGTTTCGGCAAGATTTTAATGTTCAATGTTTTGTTGTGAAGCCATAGGATGGAGTACAAAATATTGTTGTTGTTGTTGTTGTTGTTGTTCCCTTTTCTTTTTTTGCATTTTTATTAGTATACATTTTTATTAGTTTTTTTAACATATCATTTCCAACAATCATATAACACAACTTCTTATCTTATACAATATTTTAGACTTCCATCAACACCTCTGATGATTTTCCGTTCTTTATCACTTATTCTGTATTTCTTAATTTCTCTTACTTATTATTAACTAATAATTCTCCTCATAGTATTTCTTGCAATATTCCAAATAATCATCCTTACAAAACTTCTTGCAATCTTACTAGTGTAATCTGTTCATTACAATTACTTTTGAAATAGTTCATATATTTACTCCAGTCTTCTAAGAATCTCTGGTTCCACAGATTTTGAACCCTTCCTGTTAATTTATCCAATTCTGCATAGTCCATCAATTTCATCCGCCATTTTTCTTTTGTTGGTAATTCTTCTTGCTTCCATTTTTGTGCCAATTATTATTCCCTTTTCAGAACACCCTGTTCCAATACCTTCTGCTGGTTTCTCACAATGAGCATACCACTGTTGGCACTTCCACCCATCCACACATCTGGCAGCTGGAAAGGACAGGTGTCATTGCTATCTCTCCACAGGTGGGAGCTGGCAGGAGACCATCAGCAGCCATCAGGGTGATTGGATGGATATATCTCTGCTCCATTCACCCCCACACCACCCTGGACAAAGGAGGATTGCTCTGAAAAATCCCACTCTTATTTATTTGCATATATACAGATATTGCAGAGAATCCAAGAGCAGTCACACAAACACTGTTAAGGTCCCAGCCAGCAATAAAATTTCAGTTCCTTTAGAGAACTCTGTTTTTCAAAAAGTTGTTATATTTTCAAGAGTTATCTGAGACAGCTCATAGTGTGGTTGTTCCTGGGAGGTGGTCCTTGCCCACCTGGCCTAGAGACCTCCCTTTCCCCAAGCAGACATTTTCTTGTGAAGGAGGAAACTAGCAGCAGAGAGATCAGACTCCTGATTTCCGATGCCTTTGTGGCCTTGTTCTAAGGCATGGACAATTGTATGTACTGTCTGGAGCATCCATTGCTCCTGAGATATGTGGGAATTGTAGTTTCCAGTGTCTCCTGGGCCATGGGACCGTGTGTGTGTGTGTGTGTGTGTGTGTGTGTGTGTGTGTGTTAGAAGCTATAATTTCTATCCATCCCTGAGCAAGGATGGGGCATTTTAGGCTCTCAACATTACCAGATACAGTAGCCAGTTCCACCAACTCCTGCCCTCTTCATAAGGATGAGAGTGGTTGAGAAAGATTAGCCTGCCAATTACCAGTTGAACCCAAAACTCAGAGAAGCTTGAGCCCAGCTAAAAATGGGCTGGGGAGGAAGTGGAATCCTTAAATACTACAAGACCCTGAATTCTGAACTATTCATAATATAAAGCAATAAGGTTTTCTGATCATTACAAGATGAGTGGCAATCTGTGTATTTTCTCTGGAATCCTACACATGCCTGTATTGTGTCTTCTTCTTTTTAAGCTGATGTCCTTACAAGAAGATATGAATCATCTGTGACCAAAAATAATGAAACGTGGGGCTGGCAGTGCCAGAGCTCAGCCTTTGATGTGTTCATCTCTTCTGAATCTCTCCTGTAAAACTGACAAGCTGAAGCGGCGGCCTCACAGATCACTGGCAAGCCTCCAGTGAGAAGAGTGTCAGCATGCAAATGCCAAATAAATTTCAACAGTTCCTAAAGAGGAAAAAGAGTCAGATGATAGCTGCCCTGGCTCCTACCCCAAAACATGCAAGCAGAGGCTCTTACTTGTAAGTAAGAAAGAGATCTTTATTCAGGCAAGTCGTGGTCCAGGCTCAGCAGCCAACACAGGGCTCAGGAGTCACAGTTAAGGAGCAGGGCAAGAACTTCAGAACTGGATGGAAGCAACCAAGGTGCTCCAACAAGTTTTCACGCCCTACCTGCCAAGCTTTTAAAGACAAGACCCGGCATACTCACTCACAAGACTTGATCGCCTTGTGAGAATATTAAGATTGTGCGTTCCATTCAGAGAGGGTAGGTTGCTCCCATCTGCAAAGGCGACATCTGGTTCTAGGCTCTGCCCTCTTTTTCAGACTCCTGTTCTATCACTGCTATCTCTGGTTCTGCCACCACCACCACTGAGCTGCTCCAAGCCCTTTTTAGACCCCACTAAGACTCCATGATCTAAAGGAAAGTTGTGCTGGGGGAAATGGCATCTCTGCTCTCCCTTCTGAAGCAGTCCAAGTTGGGGTGGAAATGGGAGATTCCTCACTCCAACCCAGGTTCAGCCCCTTTCCCTTTTCTTCCTCCTCCTGCATAAGAGCCTGCCAATCTAAACCAGATCCTGACAGTGGCGTGAGGCTCATAACTATAGCCCTGTGGAGTGTCAGGATCGAGGAAGAAAGTCTTATGAAGCAAGGCTTAGGTTGAGTACAGAGGTTCATAATTGTGGATCCGCTTAGTTGAATCATTTTGAATTCCAAACTTATTTGAGGACCACATTTGAAGGCTATGTTCCTTTTACCTCACTCCTACATTTGAAAACCATTCATAGTACAAAGCGTGTTCTCAATAAAGGAGAGCACGTGTTGCGGATGGGGCCAGACAAAGCACCCCAGGGTTAACAGGCAGGCTAGTTTCAAAGGGATGGAACTGGATTGGTGGTTGGTGTTACTGGGGTAAATTTGATGTTGCCAATTTAGGGGTGGGATCAGAGCTTATTTAAACAAGGTGCACAGCATTTTCCTTTCTCTTTCGCTGTGGGCACCGGATCACCCGCCCGCCCTCCCTTGATTGGGCTTGCGCTTTGACCTTGCTATTGCCTGTCTAGGGGTCGCCTGCATTGGTGCGGGGGCCTGGTAGGAATTTACCTTTTGGCTGATTAGTGCGTGCCAATTGGGTTTTGCCTACTGCGTAGCAAATCGTCACAACTTGTAAGGTTGGCGGTTAGGCATTGGTTAAAATTGGTTGGTGGAGGGGTGTGGATTGGCTGTGCCTACCCCTCCAATGCTGCTGCTGCACGGGAATTCCGTTAAAGGAATTCAGGGGCTTACCATCCCCCTCGTCCAAACCCTTGGTGCA
Source organism: Podarcis tiliguerta (assembly GCF_965153285.1). NCBI lineage: Eukaryota > Metazoa > Chordata > Lepidosauria > Squamata > Lacertidae > Podarcis > Podarcis tiliguerta. Next base: position 15,811,357 of record NC_139534.1, on the reverse strand, counting down.
GGGTGCAGGCCGCGTAAGCTCCTGGGAGCAGGCAGGGATGGTACTGAGGGTCTGAACGGCGCAGCTCCAGTAATCCCTGGGTCCTGTTCCTCCACACTGGCTCCCGCCGGAGTCCGGGAGTCAGTGCTGTCCCCCAAGGCGGGGGGGACAGCTAGTCATAACCAATGCCTAAGCAACCACTCACAGTTTGTATGATAATAAAGTTGTGGCCAAAATTATGCCAAAAACCTTAAACAAAAATGATGTGTGAAGTGTGAGTTATTGGGTTAGGGTGTTTTGGGGGACCTCAGCACGCAATCCTGTATCTGTCTACTTAGAAGTCCCATTGAGGTGAACAGGATTGTAGCCTCAAGATATCTTACTCTGAATTTCTGTTTAAAAGATCTAACTTTAGACATAATAATATGTCTTTATATTTATCCATGGGTAAGTATAATTTTCAGTTATTATGGGTTCATTTACTGTTTGTTGATGGTCAGAACAAAGGCTAGTTGTGTGGGAAATTGCCTTAATTGCAACTGAAAGGAAAAGAAAACTCTGAAGAGGATTCTGTTTTGGCAAGTCCTACAAGATTTCCAGTTGCTTCTCCTGCAATAACCTTGAGATCCAGGCTGTTCTTGAATGTGTTCAAAACTTATAATCAAGCTCCATTTGGGGGGGTGAATATTCCTTAATGCTATCACCACTCACAATTGCTCTTTTGATGTGATTTTATGCAGAGGTAACTCACTATCTCCTAAAGTACTGGCAAATTCTGTTGGGTTTTTCATGTGGTCCCCACCCACCGGCACCTGTCATTATCTGGCCTACACTGTAATTGGTTTCACATGGCCCTTTCATTTGTGAAATGATATTGCTATTAACTTTGCCACTGAGCTCATTCCGAGGAGCAGGAATAGAAGACGTGGAACGTGTGATGTTGGATTCTTCTGAGAATTCCATTTGGTACCCTGTAGTTGTTACATCAGATGTTAAACCACATCTCTGGAACTCTCATTCCACTGCTTGATATCGATCTGTTTATAGCCACAATTCCATTTCTTACTGTAAAGACATATTTTGCAAATCTTCTCTCTGAATCTACTCTCCTATTTTCTGTCATTTTACATCCTTTGAACATGGGCCAAACTGAAGTGTTTTTCAAACAATTGTTGATTAGACTCTGTCTTACGGAACTGAATACAACTGGTCATATATATTTTTCAGAAATCTCCATCGTGTAAGAGAACACCCCTACCCCCACTGCCACCAAAAAAGGGAAATATATTGTATTCCTGAAACTATCAGTTGCCGTGCGATCAGTGGAAGCATTGATGGTGAGCACTGCATTTTGCATATGGTTCGGTGCAATATTGTCTGAAGATTGTGTCATTTGTTGTTGTTGTTTAGTCGTTTAGTCGTGTCCAACTCTTCATGACCCCAGGGACCAGACCATGCCAGGCACTCCTGTCTTCCACTGCCTCCCACAGTTTGGTCAAATTCATGTTGGTAGCTTCGAGAACACTATCCAACTATCTCGTCCTCTGTCGTCCCCTTCTTCTTGTGCCCTCCATCTTTCCCAACATCAGGGTCTTTTCCAGGGAGTCTTCTCTTCTCATGAGGTGGCCAAAGTATTGGAGCCTCAGCTTCCGGATCTGTCCTTCCAGTGAGCACTCAGGGCTGATTTCCTTCAGAATGGATAGGTCTGATCTTCTTGCAGTCCATGGGACTCTCAAGAGTCTCCTCCAGCACCATAATTCAAAAGCATCAATTTTTCGGCGATCAGCCTTCTTCATGGTCCAGCTCTCACTTCCATACATCACTACTGGGAAAACCATAGCTTTAACTATGCGGACTTTTGTTGGCATGGTGATGTCTCAGCTTTTTAAGATGCTGTCTAGGTTTGTCATTGCTTTTCTCCCAAGAAGCAGGCATCTTTTAATTTCGTGACTGCTGTCACCATCTGCAGTGATCATGGAGCCCAAGAAAGTAAAGTCTCCCACTGCCTCCATTTCTTCCCATTCTATTTGCCCGGAGGTGATGGGCCCAGTGGCCATGATCTTCGTTTTTTTGATGTTGAACTTCAGACCATATTTTGCGCTCTCCTCTTTCACCCTCATTAAAAATTTTCTGTTAAAACAAGAAATGATTTAAATTCAGTTATACAGCTCTTCCTAACAGTCCTGCTCTCGTAGTATAAGCTACAGCCTTGCCTTGTATTCCTTAGCTAGGCAATATAGGTAAGGAAAATGACCCCTGGACGGTTAAGTCCAGTTGAAGGTGACTATGGAGTGTGGAGCTCATCTCGCTTCAGGCCGTGGCAGCCGGCATTTGTCCACAAACAGCTTTCCGGGTCATGTGGCCAGCATGACTAAACCACTACTGGTGCACAGAGGACCATGACGGAATCCAGAGCACACGGAAACACCGTTTACCTTCCCCCTGCTGCGGTACCTATTTATCTACTTGCACTGGTGTGCTTTCAAACTACTAGGCTGGCAGGAGCTGGCACAGAGCAATGGGAGCTCACCCGGTCACGGGGATTGGAACTGCCAAGAGAGAGAGAAAGAGAAAGAGAAAGAGAAAGAGAAAGAGAAAGAGAAAGAGAAAGAGAAAGAGAAAGAGAGAGAGCATTAGCAAAGTTTCATCCACAGAAGCCCCCAGGAGCAGCCAAAAATATGTTTTTGTTCTAATGTCACAGCAATCAATTGCATGAAGTATTTCTGCCCCGGTTATTTCCTATTATTCTGGACTCTCCTATTCAGTCCAACATATAGGTCAGCCTTTGACTCAATTTTCTTCTTTATTCGCTAGATCAAATTTTATGTGCTGGGCAGCCCCATAGAACCATTTGTTAAACTATGTGCTTCCAAGATTTGCTTTGTGTGAGCTCAAAGTCGTAACTGCCTTCTTGAGCTTTTGGCTTGATTTTAATGGTGATTTCTACTCATGGTCATATTTGAAAACAATAGGATCAACCACTGATTGGAAATCAATGGGATGTGGCTTATTCACTCCCCACCCCACAATTTTGATTTGGTTTTAATAATATAATGTTACTGATTATATTTTATTTGATTGCATTACTTTTAAAAAAAGTATTTTATGCACTATGTTTTATTTGTAAGCCGCTTTCATAATTCATCACAGAAATGAAAGGCAGCATATACCTCTTCTAAATAAATTAATAAAGTTAATCATGAGCAACTTGAATCACATTTATTTTAATGGGTCTGTTCTAAGAATGATTATGTCTGCAACCTTAAACCGACTTACCTGCGAGTGACCTTCATTGAATTCAATAGGACTAACTTCTGAGTGGTCATAGTTAGGACAGGTGTTTTTTTTTTCTGGGGGGATGCAAGAAGTATGCATACCCCTAAACATTTTGTGAATGTTTGTACTTTTGCCCATTTACTGTATTTATTTTCCCTGATTTGAACTACAGTGGTACCTCAGGTTAAGTACTTAATTCCTTCCGGAGGTCCGTTCTTAACCTGAAACTGTTCTTAACCTGAAGCACCACTTTAGCTAATGGGGCCTCCTGCTGCTGCCGTGCCGCCAGAGCATGATTTCTGTTCTCATCCTGAAGCAAAGTGCTTAACCTGAAGCACTATTTCTGGGTTAACAGTCTGTAACCCGAAGCGTATGTAACCTGAAGCATATGTAACCCGAGGTACTACTGTATAAAATGGCGGTTTTCTTGAGTCAAAATGAGAGTACCCCTAAACATGATTTTTTTTAGGGGAAAAAGCCACTGGCTTGGACTGCACTGTAAGTCTGGATCCAACCCAATATGCTCCATACCTTGGTGGAGGTTTTTAAATTGTCTCCCAAATATACGAAAGAAAAGTGCACCATTGTGCTGCTGAAGATTGTCTAAGAACTGCTGTGAAAGAGGATGCTCGCCAGTTTAAAAATCCCGTGAAAATCCTGGGCGCTGTACTAAAGGGAAAGTGACCTTTTCCTTATGACAGCATGTTATGTAATGAATGCCACTTTTCTCACACCTTAATGTTTGCCTGATCAGTGTTGACACATACATATTAAATTGCCTATACCAAAAATGTATGACGTGTTTGACACTCTAAAATGCTCTGGGCCTTTTAGCACATAAATGCATATTACATGCTTCAGCTACACTCTCGATAAATTGACAGAAGGCTGTTTTCTCTCCCTTTCTCTCTCTCTTTCTCCCCTTTAGATGAACACACGGCTGTTCATGTGTCTCTTTGTTCTGCTCCCAATGAAGATGATGATGATAAGTAAGCATTTATATTGCATTTTCAAATACAGTGGTGCCTCGCAAGACGAAAAGAATCCATTCCGTGAGTCTCTTCGTCTAGCGGTTTTTTCGTCTTGCGAAGCAAGCCCATTAGCGGATTAGCGCTATTAGCGGTTTAGCGGCTATTAGCGGCTATTAGCGGCTATTAAAGGCTTAAGGGATTAGCGGATTAGCTGCTAAAAGGCTATTAGCAGCTTAGTGCCTTAGAAAAAGGGGGTAGGGAGCGGGGGAAAAAACCCAGGAATCGCAAGACATTTTCGTCTTGTGAAGCAAGCCCATAGCAAATTCGTCCTGCGAAGCACCTCCAAAACGGAAAACCCTTTCGTCTAGGGGGTTTTCCGTCTTGCGAGGCATTCGTCTTGTGGGGCACCACTGTAGTCAAAGCTCTTTGTATAGTTCATCTTCTTGAGACCCTCTTAAGTCAAGTCATTCTCCCCATACTACAAATGGGGAGCTGGGTGGATTGCCCCAAATCATCTAGTGAGTATTGAGCAAAGGTGAGATTAAATCGCAACCATGATTTCCTGATTCAGGGCCAACATACACATCAAGGGGAGATCAAGGTGAGTTTTCAACTTCAGGGGAGAGGTTTTCCTGTCCTCTGGAAATTCCTGTGGAATTTGCATTAGTGTGAAAATACTGGATTCTGCTTACAGTAAACTAGTGAAGCACCCATGTCCCTGTGGAGAAAACAGCTATGATAAGCACAGACGTGCAATAAAATCATATATTATAATAGTATTGAATGCATTGGCGATGAGAATATTGGATTTTATTGTAATAACTGGCTGGTATCTTAATTTCGATCTCAACCATTCTTAGATGTTTAATTCAAATGAACAATTTTTAAATGATTTTATATGCCAAGACTATATCCCTTTTTCATTTTCCCCAAAAAGAAACAGACAGATACTTCTCTTTTCTTTCTTTGCAACTAAGCATGTGGGGGAAATGCTGCTATGAATCAGGAGTAATATTAGGTAAAAAAATATTATAGACCTTAGAAGGATATTGAGGGGAAGAGGTTAGAAAACAAGAAAACCAGACTTTCTAAGTCTAAGCTATGGAAAACCTTTACCAGACCTTTAAAAAAGTTATTGCTTTGTTGTATATTTGTGAACTTTTAACAAAATTGGATTTATTGTTGTATACTACCTTGAAACTCATGTGAAAGGCAGTATATGTAAACAGAGGTTTTTATGATTAAGTGGTGCACAGATCCAAAAGAATAATAGAAATATATAAACTTGAGCAGCTCATTCATTGTCATATGGAGCTCATATACAAAATGCATATGATATTTTGACCATTGACAGAAGTTTGAAATATGGTAGATATATTCTCAGGTATAGCAATCCTATCCATGTTTGCTTTGAAATAAGCATCTTAAAAAGCAGAGACCTCACCTTGCTGACAAAGGTCTGTACAGTGGTACCTCAGGTTACATATGCTTCAGGTTACATACGCTTCAGGTTACACACTCCACTAAGCCAGAAATAGTGCTTCAGGTTAAGAACTTTGCTTCAGGATGAGAACAGAAATTGGGCTACGGCGGCGAGGCAGCAGCAGGAGGCCCTATTAGCTAAAGTGGCGCTTCAGGTTAAGAACAGTTTCAGATTAAGAACGGACCTCCGGAATGAATTAAGTACTTAACCTGAGGTACCGCTGTATAGTTAAAGCTATGGTTTTCCTAGTGGTGATGTATGAAGTGGTGATGTATAAAGAAGGCTGATTGCTGAATAATTGATGCTTTTGAATTATGGTGTTGGAGGAGACTCTTGAGAGTCCCATGGACTGCAAGAAGATCAGACCTATCCATTCTGAAGGAAATCAGCCCTGAGTGCTCACTGGAAGGACAGGTCCTGAAGCTGAGGCTCCAATACTTTGGCCACCTCATGAGAAGACTCCCTGGAAAAGACCCTGATGTTGGAAAAGATGGAGGGCACAAGGAGAAGAGGATGACAGAGGACAAGATGGTTGGACAGTGTTCTCAGAGCTACCAACATGAGTTTGACCAAACTGTAGGAGGCAGTGGAAGACAGGAGTGCCTGGAATGCTGTGGTCCATAGGGTCACAAAGAGTTGGACACAACTGAACGACTAAACAACAACATGCTTACTTGTGGAAAATGTTTTTAGGAATGCAACACAGAAAATGCTGGTTAGTCCCCCCCCCCTCCTTTTCATTTAAAGAGACCCTCTTACCCAATGTAAAGCTTGTCAGAATAGCAATCAGCACTTGAGAGGAAGCCAAGATGTATCTCTGATAGGAGGCAGGAGTATGAGATTTCCCTGTTCACACACTGCAGCCAATCAGAAGCCACGCCTTGGTTTCAGAACGTTTTGGAAGTCGAACGGACTTCCGGAATGGATTCCGTTTGGCTTCCAAGGTACAGCTGCATATGTAAGGGGTTAAAGAACATGACTTGAGCTGCAGGAGAATTCCAACGGACTGATGAGGTAAGCAGTCTAAAGGGACAGATTAATCTAAGTGAACCGAGCAGCTTAGCTGAAACTGCAGTTCAGTATTCTAAACTCCAGCTTCATCCTTTTCAGAGCAAAATATACTTCCCCTCTCAACGGTAATGAACCTTGTGCCTTGCAATGTCCCTGGGGTGTGATTATTTCTGAAAACTGCTTCCCTAGTTACATCTTGTTGCATAAATAATCATCTCTTTCATGCGAATGATAACAGTGGGAATGATGCTACATTAAATATAGTCTCGAGCAGCCTGGCTTGCAAGGGATAAACAATTTGTTGGTACTTAAACTGTGCTAAAAATCACTTCCTTTGGGTTACAAGTGGGCTCCTATTTGATCACTCGAAGCAGGATACCAAGGCTCAAAATAAGGGGGGGGGGGAGAGAAGAAGAAGTATGAAACAAATTGGCAATTTAACAATTTTATGAAGAGAATAGGCTCTCTTTCTCATCTTGTTTCCCTCAGTCTCTGGCAGCAATAAACACCACTTTGTGATTTAAATGCCGCAAATGCAGCTCTGTGGAAAAGAAGAGCAATGAGCTGCCTTGGCCAGAGATGGTGTTCATATTGGCGGCTTTCATGCCTCCGATATCTCTCCAAGGGAATCTTCAAACTGACTATAACAATGATCTGTGCGTTCATGACGTTGCCAGGTTCTGTCTCTTGCGCCACATAACTATTGCGTATTCTGGAGAGACAGAGAAATGCAGAGGGCTGCTCTAAAAAAGCCTTTGTGTTCATGACCGCAGTTCAGTGGTACCTGATGACCATTGGGAGAGGCAGGGAAGAAGGCTGAGAGGCTAACTGTAGGTGGAGTCAGAGCTAATGGCAGGTGTAGGTTGAAACAATGATAGGCTCCATCTTCCTATGTTTAAAATAACATTTGTCAAACGAGCAGAAGCCTTTTCATTAGGAATTTTAGGTGCAGACATACTGAAGGATTTGAGAAGACTATTCATGTACGCGACTACAGCTGCAAGGATGCTGCTTGCCCAGTGATGGAAATAGGAGACTACGCCGACAAAAGCGGACTGGCAGATGAAACTACATGATTATGCAGAGATGGTGAGACTGACAGGGAAGATCAGAAACCAGGAGGATCAAAACCTCAGCAGGGAATGGGACAAATGCAGATTGTATTTAAAAGAACACTGCAATCACTCGAGCTGTTTGGGAGGCTTTCAATAACTCCTGCAATGTTACAAAGACTTTGGGTATTTCGGAGGACTATAATGCAGATGAATTATAATCTGCAGTTGATTTAGATATATAAAGGACCCACGGAGGGAAGGAGGGAAGTCCAAAAATTCGGAAGAATCTTGTTTGAATTTAAAATCTAAATGTGAGGTTTATCTTGTAAAACCAATAAAAATCATTTCAAAGAAGAAAGAAAGGTGGCAGGCAGGTGGGGGCTAGTTAAAGGCAGACCAAGGTTGGTGTGGCAGTGCCTGATTTCCTCTAATGGAGCAGACTCCACAGCTATTGTTATATAGACATGGGGAGGTTTCCACCAAATGCTGGCCTCTTTCCCCTGAATTTCCTAGGTTTGCATTTTAAGCTGAGCGAGCCACTAAGGAGAGAAAAAGCCTGTACCTGCAGTTTCAAATGTGATGCTACATGCAGCAATATTGGGTCTGATTTTCAAGTACTTTGAACATTGAAAAATTCAACACGCCCTGTTCACTCATGATCTTTTGCAGAGATCTTCGCCAGTATTTGGCACCCCAATGGACTTTGCTTTTGGCTCTTGGTTTGTTCTGCCCAGCTAAGGGAGCAGCGGTTTCTCATTCAGTCCTCCAGGCCAATCAAACAGCAAGTGGCTGGTGTTGATGTCCACTGTGTCAGGAGAGGCCATCATCTCCTTCCTCTGGCAAGGATGATGCTTCGTGCTTTGGTATTTTCTGAGGCCACACAAATGTTTTCTCTTTTGTTGAAGAATCCCTTGGAGAGAAACGCCTGTAAGTGAATTTTTTGAAGAGTGGGACTATAAAGGCTTTAGCTTAGGTTTTTGATCATTAGGCATAAATCATCTAAATATTATAACCAAAAGTAATAAGCTTTTATCAAAATGTTTTGGATATTGTACAAAGTCCATCGCTGCAGGTTCAGCCATATGCCTTTTTCTGTTCATGGTAATGATTCATAGATGCTACTATAACTTTCAAATACAGATGATCAAAACTGTGAGTGGGACAATATTCTATCTTCCATAAATACTTAAACATTTAAGAATGTAACTGTTCTGCAGTTTGTTTTACGAAACATTGCAACTTATTTTTCAACTTTCAAAAATGATATGTCACAAGGTTATTGATTTAATATACTGTTTGTGCTCTGGATTTTCTTCAGGTTATACAAAATGTTGTTAGAATTAGGACCAACCTTCCTGAAGTGTTGTGAAAGTGATGTGCTGAACTGACATGCACCCAATATTTTAATTTTGTACCACCCAAGGTCTGTAACGGAACAAGATGTCTACGTGTTGGCGATGGTTAGAATTTTCTAATCAATAGTTTTTTAGGGCCTGTGCATGATTATTGCATTTTGTGTTTGAGATTAACAAGGTGGCTGGGCTAAGATGGAAGAAGGTCATCTTTTGCCCCAAAGCATTTAGGGTAAACTCTACACTGACTTGTAGCAGCATGAGGTTCTTTGTGGCCAGCTTCTGGCCAGGCAGCTCTTACAGGAATGGAAACGCAACATTGCACTGTCATTCTTGGAGGAGCTTCCCAGCTGGAAATCAGCTGCAAAAAGCCTCACACGTTCAGAGAGAAAGCAGAACTTTCCTAGAGGTTTATGAGCATCCTGGCAGCTACTGTTGTAAGCAATAAACAGGCCTGGGTAATCTCTCCGGAGGATTCCTCTAGCAACACAATAAATCTCAGTTGCTTCCTAAGGCAATACAGGACAAAGACAACACAGGGAATATTTGGGGCCCCAGCTAGTCCATATGAATTTAGGACTGAAACATTAAAGAAAGTGTACAAGGTAGTTTCAGGCAAGAGTAATTGGTGACATTGTTCATCATAATTGCTGATTGCAGGTCACATGCATTAAGATACCAGCCAGCTATCAATTCCCCAACTTTATGGAGCTTGATCCAATATGGAATAGCTTTAAATCTGTCCTTAAACCAGCAGGTTGTTTGGTCATGGAATGACTTTTTCCATCTGCGTCGCCCCACCCTCCATCTCTAGGAACCTTTCCTAGACCATGATTTTGAAAACAGCAGGAGCAGCTGGGAAGTGAGAAGTTCAGAAATATTTTTTTTTAAAAAAGTTGTGTCTCCTTGTTTCTCAATTTGATCCTTTCACATGATTTTGTGGTATTTTATGCATTGAGAGTGGCTGTTATATAGTTTACTCATTCTTGATTGTAATTGCTAAGTGTAAACTTTAATTATTATTTGCTGGTATTTAATTTTACTATTTACTGTTATATTCTAATGGATTATTGAATATCACTTTATTTGATAGAAGTCATTTATTTTAATGCTGTGTTTCTATTTAATGTTTCTATTCTATATAAAGGTCCATATAGTTAAAGCTATGGTTTTCCCAGTAGTGATGTATGGAAGTGAGAGCTGGACCATAAAGAAGGCTGATCGCCGAAGAATTGATGCTTTTGAATTACGGTGCAGGAGGAGACTCTTGAGAGTCCCATGGACTGCAAGAAGATCAAACCCATCCATTCTTAAGGAAATCAGCCCTGAGTGCTCACTGGAAGGACAGATCCTGAAGCTGAGGCTCCAATACTTTGGCCACCTCATGAGAAGAGAAGACTCCCTGGAAAAGATCCCGATGTTGGGAAAGTTGGAGGGCACAAGGAGAAGGGGACGACAGAGGACAAGATGGTTGGACAGTGTTCTCGAAGCTACCAGCATGAGTTTGACCAAACTGTGGGAGGCAGTGGAAGACAGGAGTGCCTGGCGTGCTCTGGTCCATGGAGTCACGAAGAGTTGGACACGACTAAACGACTAAACAACAACATTTTTCTATTATGACTTTTTCTGTATTGGGTCAGATTGTTATTAGGTGTGTGATCTTGGCTATTTTGTTGTTTCTTCCTCTTGTGAACAGCCATGTGTATAGTAATATAGAAAGGCGGTATACAAATTAAAAGTGAAATGAAATAGAATGGAATACGATTCATTTGGGCTGCTTCAAATTCTGTCCATTTTATTTGCTGGCAGAGAGAGTCTCACTTTGCTTGCGATGCCTTCCTTGCTTCTTGGTCCAGCACAGTTTTCCGATTTCATGCATAACACTGAAGGCCTTACATTAATGAAATCAGAAAGAGAACACACACACACAGAATAGCTTGCCAGCGCAAACACTTTCAGCCTTCATCCCCGAATCCCATCATATTTATGTACCTTTAGCAGCCGGTGGCACTTTATGCTTACTTAGATCTCTTAAGTGGCTCCTAATTGCCAAATGGTTTGATATCGCTGCTGTAAAGTGAGAAGAGAAGCAAGTGTTTTTAATGAATTTGTGCTGGCGAATGGCACTCCGCAAGGAAATGTTATAAGCCTATTGTTATTCAATAGCATGATTGATGATCCTGTAAATAGATGTTGGGAATCATTCCGAAATAATGAAGAAATTATTTATGCATATTGTAGGCATCAGAATAAGGCCAAAAAAAAAAGGGGGGGGGGGAACAGAGCCAAGGAGAATAAGAAAAAAGCTTTATTGGCTGTCAACCAAATTGAGAATAGACTTTGCCCACGGTAGCTGGGGATGTGCTATATTATAGATTCCTAATCTTAACCCAATCTTTCAGCACAATCAGAATGACAAATAAAATGAATCTTTGCCTATAGGATGGATGAAATCAAGACTGAAATTTCTCTGGACCACTCCCATGACACTTGAGAATATGTACATCAAATTGCATTGTGTATAGCAAACAAGGTTACAGATGCTGAGCTCTGAAGGTATCATATTCCAATTTGCATGCATGATTATTTTGTATGATTTATTCAATTTGAACTATTTTATGTTATGAACATATCTGCAACTTTTAAAACTATTTTCAAAATGGGACACCATGGGAGATTGAGGCCTAGTTCAAACATGAAAATGTCTAGTTCCAGGGTCTCTTATAACCTAACATTTGTTGAAACTGTTTTCTTAAGAGTCAGTGTGGTGTAGTGGTTAAGAGCGGTATTCTCGTAATCTGGGGAACTGGGTTCACGTCTCCGCTCCTCCACATGCAGCTGCTGGGTGACCTTGGGCCAGTCACACTTCTCTGAAGTCTCTCAGCCCCACTCACCTCACAGAGTGTTTGTTGTGGGGGAGGAAGGGAAAGGAGATTGTTAGCCGCTTTGAGACTCCTGAAGGGGAGTGAAAGGCGGGATATCAAATCCAAACACCTCCTCCTCCTCCTCTTCTTCTTCTTCTTCTTCTTCTTCTTCTTCTTCTTCTTCTTCTTCACAGGATCGCTGAGATGTGTATATATTTTCTCCCTCTTTGTTTGATCCATGACTGCCAGGTTTTAAAAGAAATAATTAAACCTCTTCTCTTGAAGTTTTCAAAACTGTTCCTTGGCCTTTCTTTGCCAGAGGAAAGGAATGAGAAGAGCACTCAATGGATGGAGAATCTCCTTGTTTTTCTTGCTGGTGTACATCTCTCCCTGTTCATCTGCATGATGGCATTCAGAGGATTTTGCATAGGGTGTATTGAGGTGGTCTTGCACCTTCAAGAGTCCTGTAGAAGAGGAAATTTCAGTGAGCAGAAAGTAGTGGAAGAAGAAATGGGTTGGGCTGAGGAAGGGTGGGTTCCAGCAAGTAGCTATTTACTCCTGCCTGTTTTAGAAGGGAAAGAGGACTCCACACTAGACTGGTGCACTAGGCTTTGTGTTTTTTCCTCATACCATGGTCAGGTAAGGGTAAGGTAGGGTAAGGAGACCCTGTCTTGCCAAATGCAAGGTGGTTCTTTTAAATGAAATTCAGAGGCAATACAAACACAAGTGAGTGAGAAGATTAAAGATTTTATTCCAAACAGCAAGCAATATATACTGTATTTTTTGCTCTATAAGACTCACTTTTTCCCTCCTAAAAAGTAAGGGGAAATGTGTGTGCGTCTTATGGAGTGAATGCAGGCTGCGCAGCTATCCCAGAAGCCAGAACAGCAAGAGGGATTGCTGCTTTCACTGTGCAGCGATCCCTCTTACTGTTCTGGCTTCTGAGATTCAGAACATTTTTTTTTCTTGTTTTCCTGTGTCTTGTAGTCTGGTGCGTCTTATAGACCGAAAAATACGGTACATACATACCAAGCAAGCACCTCAGTCTGCCACTTGGAAGCCCTCAAGAAGTGGCAAAGTGACTGTCCCAGGTAGCCTCAGGTTTGCATGGCCCTGCGATCGATCAGTCCGTGCACGAGCTTCTAAGAAAACTATGCCCAACACCATCTGATTTATAGATAACTAGCCTGTTAGCCTGTGTGGCTTGCCGGACTAACTACATGCAGATCATCCATTAGCCACCTCTCCCAGTGCCTTACATTCTCCAAACAATATCTAACTTCAAAGAAGGTGATGATACCCAGCACTATCACTTCCTTCCATAGATTAGGGCAGGGACGTCCAACTCCCAAGAGACTGCGATCTACTCCCAGGAAAAAACAAAAGGCAGTGGTCTACCCATAGTATTATTATTTTTTTGGGGGGGGGGGTTGTTGAGCTGAGCTTGGGAGCCAAGTCAAGGTTTAGGGGCTTGGGGGGCAGGTCAAAGTTGTTGAGCTCTTTTTAGCTGGGGACAGCAGAGTTTAGGTAATTTGCCGGGCAGCGCTAACTCCATCTTACGTTTTAGTGATCCTGCGCAAATGAAGGAAACAGCGAGGAGCCGGGGCCGGATACATTCATTCTACAGCTCTTCTTCCCCAGCGAATGGAAATGAACAAGCGATCGACTGCGATCGACCGCAATCTGCCGGGGATCGACCTGTCAATCGTGGTCGATAGGGAAAAGGAAGAAACAGGGGGCAGGAAGAGGGCTGAGTTAGATCAGTAACTGCTCAAAATACAAATATCTTCCAGATAGATTGCCTACACAGACCCAATCATTTGAGGGGCATCATTAACAGTTAGTGAATGGTTATTAATTAATTTGCTATTAGATTTCCAGTAGGAACACCATCTGGGTTTTCTGCCTTAGGAACAATCTCTGTTTTGGGGAGGTGATGAATGGGTGAATTCAAGGAAGTGAGCCTTGAAGCATGATGCAGAAGGTGGGCTCATTAACCTCAATGGAGAGATACAACCCCATTTCACTTTTCAGTGAAGTGATCTCATTTGGAATCTTGGTGTCAGGACCTAGCATCTTGCCTTAGGAGAGAGTCTCCTTAAGACCTCAAGTCCTTCACCTCTCTCTTTCTTTGTAGTATACCTGCTGTGGCGATGTAGCAGATGTAGCCAACATATTTCCTGGCAACTAGCAAATCATCCACATGCAATTAGTCCTTTTTTAAAAAAAAAGTTGGCAAAGCTACCTGCTCCTTGAGCTAAATATAGAAGCATTCTTGGAGATCTGAGAACAGGCTTCTCAGGCCACTTGTTATTTTTTCTGCTTATAGCTCACCTGCTCAACAAATTACAACATAATGATAGCTAGCGCAGCTCTGCTTTATCAACCAAGGTACTGAAGCAGTAGTCTAAAGGGGTCAGAGCAGGAAGGAGAATAGTTGTTTTTGGTTTATTAAAATTCCAAGATCCACCAACCATACGTATTAACAACAAACTCCAGTTCCCATTTGAAAGTGAATCTACCTAATTCACACTTCTGAAAACATTAGATGACCCTATCATTCAAAATTCACACTTTTCCAAAGTTTGTGGTGTTGTTCTCCAACCCAAAAGAACGTGTGGAAAAAATAGAGGAAAATGTAGTACAAATGCATATGAATTGGTAACAATGAACAAAAAATGCATTACACTGGGGGAAATTGCTTCTAAAAATGTGCAGTTTGGCCAAATATAGTGTGTACTATATTTATAAAAATATGCATGAAAATGCTGAACAATTCTCATAGGGATTTATTGTTTTTTAATACATGCAAACTGGAAAGTATCTGTAAAAATGAGAAACAAAGGAACCAAAATTGAGAGATTCACCCTCACCTACCCAGGAATTTGTTTTCAGTACTGAAGCTGAGCTAGCAGACCTGTAACACAAAAGCATTTCCATTCGCTCTGGTTTCCGTCACGGTGTTCCATTGCTCCAAAAGCGTTTTAGTCATGCTGCCCACATGACCCGGAAAGTTGTCTGTGGACAAACGCCAGCTCCCTTGGCCTTAAAGTGAGATGAGTGCCGCAACCCCATAGTCACCTTTGACGGGACTGAACAGTCCTTTACCTTTTTACCTTTAACACAAAAGCATAGGATCTGGTGTAATGGTGATCTGGTGTAGGGTTGCCAGCTAGTGGCCCCAGCAGAGCTTCTGTGTCTTGAGCAATGGCTTGAGTGACAGCAGAATAAAGAATTTGGGGCTCTTATCCTGTGTCAGTTCAATATTTCTTTCTGCCTGAAGCAGAGCCCATATGTATCTCCGCACCCATACTGGGGCCAACACGTTACAGAAAGCATTGGTGTGCTGTTCAGACATCAATTCCTGCCTTCACGTGTCCCATTCTGACAGTGCTGCCTGTTCCATGGCCTTCCTGATGCCTGCTATCCACCAGCCATACAGGATCAGGCCCAGAATCAGCTTCTCTCTCCCTCTGGAGCTATTACATAGATGCCGATGCGTCCCTTAGCACAGAGCTGGAAAACAATCTGATTAAATAAAAAGACAAATCTTTAAAATAAACTTTATCTCCATCTGCTTTGGTTTTATGTCGTAATTGGAAAATATGTACACAAAGCACACTAATAATTACAGATGCACTGTACCACCGGCACAAAATGTGATCGTTCAAATGCGTTTTCATTGCAAATTCATCTGTTTTTATTTATAGGCCTTCCCCCCCCTCTCCGCTCCCAAGTCAGCGTGTTAGTTTCTCTAATCTTTTTTTATATTCTTCATCGTCTTCCCTGTAACACTACAAGGGAATGTGAATATGCTCATATGAGTCAAAAAGGCAGCTTTTTTTATGCAGCAAAAACAAGTAAGTAAGAAAATTCACCCAAGACTTTGGCGTATGGCTAAATGGATTTATGGCGTATTATCTTTTATCAATGGTCGTGCCTAATTCTCTTTTTTCCTTCTTTTACAAACTGCAAAAATAAATTTAGCAATACATTTGCTACTGGAAGCAAAAATGTGATTGGTACCAAGGCAAAAATATTTACTCTTATAGCCCTGCTTTCCAAAGAGCAAGGACCAAACGAAGGGGGCAAAGAGACCATGTTTTCATTTCATCGTGTAAGTTGATGTTGCATTTTTTTAACTAACAGCAGGACCTGCTGAGTTGGTACGGAGATCAGAAGTAGGTGGTTTTAAGCCTTTAATTGGTCCTGATCCAGATCAGCCCCCTGCACTTACTATTTACGACACCGGAAGGAACTCCCATTTGGTCTCTCTGATGTGAGCGGGAAAGTCTTGATTTACATGGAAACTTTGTTTGCACCTAAGTGGAGCAGTAGAGTTGAACATGTGTAACAAGCACTCTGGGGTTGAGACACAAGTAGAGATCAGCTTCCAGGGCAGAGAAATGACCATATCACACATTAAGAAACTTGAGGGAAATGACAGGTCAATTCTTCCCAGGACTGGAGGGTGTGCGCAAGCAGTGCTGGATTTACGTACAGTGGTACCTCTAGTTACAAACTTAATTCATTCCGGAGGTCCGTTCTTAACCTGAATCTGTTCTTAACTGGAGATGTGCTTTCACTAATGGGGCCTCTTGCTGCCGCTGCGCCGCCAGCACACGATTTCCGTTCTCATCCTGGGACAAAGTTCTCAACTTGAGGTAACTCTTCCAGGTTAGCAGAGTTTGTAACCTGAGGCGTTTGTAACCTGAGGCGTTTGTAACTTGAAGTACGACTGTATAAGCTAAACAAGCTATAGCTTAGGGCCCCACTCTCGTGCCCCCCAAATTTAAAAGTATTTCACTATTAATATACTCCTTCTTAATTGTATTTCAATTCAACAATTACTTTGATAAAATACATATTTTGTTATGTGCAAGTGGCTTTAGATACCTATTAGGTCCATAAATTACCATATAGCATATATTCAACACAAAAACAATGACATTTTGTTGTTGGCAAAGGACAGCTGGACATATAAAGGGCCCCATTACCTTCAGTAGATTAAAGGTAAAGGTACCCCTGCCTGTATGGGCCAGTCTTGACAGACTCTAGGGTTGTGCGCCCATCTCACTTAAGAGGCCGGGGGCCAGTGCTGTCCGGAGACACTTCTGGGTCACGTGGCCAGCGTGACAAAGCCGCATCTGGCGAGCCAGCACAGCACATGGAAACGCCGTTTACCTTCCCGCCAGTAAGCGGTCCCTATTTATCTACTTGCACCTGGGGGTGCTTTTGAACTGCTAGGTTGGCAGGCGCTGGGACCGAGCAACGGGAGCGCACCCCCGCTGCGGGGATTCGAACCGCCGACCTTTCGATCGGCAAGCCCTAGGCGCTGAGGCTTTTACCCACAGCGCCACCCGCGTCCCTCCCAGTAGATTAGGGCCTCATAAAACCTAAATCTGGCCCTGTGCGCAAGGAAGCATTGAATGCCAAGGCAGTGATGGCTCCTTGGGAAACTAGGGTTGCAACCCAATAACTCCTAACTGAGAATAAGTCAACTTAACTCAATGTTCTTTACTCAGGTAAACATGTGTGGGATTGCGCAACAAGGCTTCAGTCCTATGCATACTTACAAGTTGAGTGTTAGCTCCGCTGAAGATAATGCATAAGACTGCACTGATGTCAGTACTTACCTAAGCTGCCATATTTATGTTGGCAAAACACAAGCACAACAACAGAAATCACTCTCGTGGGGTAACCACATAACAGCATCCTGCAATGTGATGGCCTCATGATGTTTTGAACCACAATTCCTATCAGCCCCCCTAACATAGCTAATGGTCAGGAGTGATGGGAATCAAAAGGATATGGATGACACTGTGTTGTGGAAGGCTAGCACATAGGATTCTTCAAAATGTAGGATTTGGGGCAACTGAGGAAAATCTAGACCTCTTCTCCCCTATCTAAATATTATGAGAAGGAGAAAAGAGATGTGAAATAAACGGGAGTTTCACACATCGCTACAAAACAGCTGAGCCATTCTGGACAGGATACCCTACAGATAAGCCGAGAAACTTGAGAACCAAAATGGACATTTAAGAGAAAAATGATTTACAACAAAAAGCAGCACTTTAATGGCAGGCTGGCGTGCTTATGTTTCTGTTTTATAGACCTTTGCCCTCGGTTAGGTTTCATGTCGACCCAGATCGCTCAGCTCTCTTTCGATTCATAAACAATATATTCACATTCTCAAACCATTTGATGCATCCGTGTCTTTGTACTTAGACCCTAGTGAGACTTTCAGAGGGGTTGAAAGAACTGACTAGAACGGGAGCAAATAAGGGAAAGGGAGTATATCGATCATTTTCTAAATATTTAATAGGGATATTAGAAGAGCATAGGAAAATAAGCGAAGGTTTTGGATGGTGGGGCGCAGAAGCCACATGTCTTTGAGAATCTCAGGGAGGTGTAAAAATAAGTGTTTATTGAGCCCTAGTTGTACAGATCTGGCCTGTACAGCAAGTGATTGCAATCTCCTTTCTTGTGAAGAGAGTTGAAAATGTCATGCTAAATTATGCCCAATTCCCTTTGGAGTTCATACCTGGCTTGAGGAGAAGAAGAAGAAGAAGAAGAAGAAGAAGAAGAAGAAGAAGAAGAAGAAGAAGAAGAGTAGTTTGGATTTGGTATCCCGCTTTATCACTACCCTAAGGAGTCTCAAAGCGGCTAACATTCTCCTTTCCCTTTCCCCACAACAAACACTGTGAGGTGAGTGGGGCTGAGAGACTTCAGAGAAGTGTGACTAGCCCAAGGTCACCCAGCAGCTGCACGTGGAGGAGCGGGGACGCGAACCCGGTTCACCAGATTATGAGTCTACCACTCTTAACCACTACACCACACTGGCTCTCACACCACACTGGCTCTCATGAGATGGACTGGTTTTGGCTCACCACCTTGTCAGGGACTGGCTGGATGAGGAAGAGTGGTGGGAGTCACCTGCCCAAGATCCCCGCAGGGAGGACACAGAAGATGATGATGTAGACTCCAGATGGTGGTGGTTGGACACTGAAGAGAAGTCTGGGGAAGGAACGAGCTGGGAGATGCTAGAAGCAGGGGGATTGAGCGATCAAGGAGAAGGAGGCCCTTCCAGGACAGGGTTAGAGGATGAGAGTTGAAGTGTGAGTGCAGTCTCAGACAGAGAGGAGGTTGCCCTTGTCACCCAGAAGCAGGACAGTTCCAGGCCTTCTGTCTCCCATCCTCCTCTGACACCCTGCTCACAGAGAGTCCTGCACGTTGCTGAGCAAGACAATGAGAGGCTAGAGGGGGTAAGGGTTGGGTCAGTTTCAGCAGTGTCTCAAGCTGAATGAGTCGAGCCTGAGTAACACTGCTGTGTTGTTATTTTGGGTTCATAAAAAGCATTTGGTGCCTCCTGTGCTTTCCTGCCCTGTGGGTGACCTAGGCTTGCTCGACAGCCCCTTGACACACCTTGAGGCCTTCACTGTGATAAACTGTCCTTTCTCTGCAAAGCTATCCAGTGGCTTGGTGAGCTTGTGGTGAGGTCTCCACTACGGTCCACAGGCTGCTGAGATATGTTGCCAGACACTATGGAAACATCGTTCTTGCAGTTTCTGACATCCTTAGCAGCATCCGATCCTACAGTAGTGGGATCCTACAGTAAGAGGCTGCTTGGCCCTGGCATGCTCCCAGTGACATTAAAATGATGCTTTAGGACCATGCTAGAATGATTTTTAAATGATTGTTTTTATTTGGCGCTATTTCATTTGGGACTGCAGGGGGTGCTTGTCCATTCTTGAATCCCTCTTGATAACTATTGATCTGAATCCAGCCAAAGTCAAACTACTTAATTCTATTATTTGAGCAATAAGAATTTGTTCTGCATGATATCGTTGATGGCGTTGTGCATTTCGAGTTCCATCACACCAGCACAAGTCCCTCATGCAGACAATGACCTGGCAAGCTGGCAGGGTGAGCATTGCCTTTCCCAAGTCACACAAAGTACAAGAAAATGTTTGAGGCATTCTTTCCCCCTTGGAGTCAGGCTCAAAATATGACTCAAAACTACTGCCATAGCCTTGAGCAGAAACGCAGCCACAGTCAATCA
The DNA here is from genome assembly GCF_965153285.1 of Podarcis tiliguerta. Classification (NCBI taxonomy): domain Eukaryota; kingdom Metazoa; phylum Chordata; class Lepidosauria; order Squamata; family Lacertidae; genus Podarcis; species Podarcis tiliguerta. The sequence continues at coordinate 15,791,304 of NC_139534.1, read as the reverse complement.
GCAGGGTGGGGTGGGGTGGCCAGTTTCTAGGAAGATTTGTGTATCTTAAAACTTTGGTACTCCCTCTGTTGTCCAGAGACTCTGGAGCTTGGAAGACCAAGATTGTTGAGGTGTGCATTCCATATCTCCATGCGAGACTGCACAAGGTCTTGATGGCAATGGACTCAAGGCCACTTAACTCTTTGCTCAACTGTTGGCAACAGAGCCAAAACATGTCCTTCGGCAAGTTTCCTTCACCTCCAAGAGACACTTTTTCTGCCTCGTTTGCAAGTCTTTTCAAAATTTCTTTAGACTTCCATTGGGTGTGAGGTTGAACTTACTTTAAGGTTTCAAGATGGCCAAAGATGGCATCCCACTTTGCTTTCATTCTTCCTGTTAAACATTTCTCCAGCACTCTTCAGTCATACAGACTTCCCCTGTTTCCTGATTTTTTTAAAGAACGCCCCCATGGCATCTTCTCCTGGATGTTAACTGAAGCATGGGAGGCCAGGGAGGCTGACAACAGAGCACACACTGATTTTTTTTTTTTAAGAGAAATGCTTCATTTTACACACGCATGCACACACACACACACACACACACACACCTACTCTGATTTCTTTAACACATACTACAGTATTTACTTTTTTTAATGGGGCCATTAATGTGATTTCTAATTGTGTGAATGGTGATTCATTCAGTTTGGCCCTCAAAAATCACACTAAAAACAGGATGATATCATGAAGCTAGATAGCCAATCAGATGTGGTTTTGTGATTACATCACTGAGGTCAGTAAAGCTGAAAAATTTTGCAGGCTGAAAATGTTCTTGAAGTATAGTGAGCAATTTGGACTTGACCATGCAAGTGGATGAACTTTCTAAAGCTATGGTGGTCTTACAGTACATGTTGCCAAACATCATCCAGGTTCATTTCAAATTACATTTTATTTTATTTTTTAATTGCATTTATATCCCACCTTTTTCTTCAAGGGACTCAAGATGATATACATGATCTTCCCCTCCTCATTTCATTTCCACAGCAACCCGGTGAGGTAGGTACAGTGGTGCCTCGCAAGACGAAATTAATTCGTTCCGCGAGTCTCTTCGTCTAGCGGTTTTTTCGTCTTGCGAAGCAACCCTATTAGCAGCTTAGCGGATTAGCGCTATTAGCAGTTTAGCGGCTATTAGCGGCTATTAAAGGCTTAAGGGATTAGCAGTTTAGCTGCTAAAAGGCTATTAGCGGTTTAGCAGCTTAGAAAAAGGGGGTGGGGAGCGAAAAAAAATCTCAAGACTCGCAAGACATTTTCGTCTTGCGAAGCAAGCCCATAGGGAAATTCGTCCTGCGAAGCGCATCGAAAAACGGAAAACCCTTTCGTCTAGTGGGTTTTCCGTCTTGCGAGGCATTCGTCTTGCGGGGCACCACTGTAATACTGAGAGTCAGAGTCTGGTCCAAGGTCACCCAGTGAGCTTCATGCCCGAGTGTGGATTTCAACCCTTGTCTCCCATGTCCTAGTCTGACACTCTAACCACTACACTGTGCTGCTTCTCCAGTGTGCTTTAGCAGCTGATGACAAGTTTGATTCCTTCCCACTCCTGCCCCTTGATTCCCCCCCCCCCCCATAAATTCATTTTTTTGTTTGGAATGTTGGTTTGCAAACCAGAATTCTCTTAAGAAATCTTACCAGCAGGAGGACGTTTGCCCAAAATACAGTCCTGCCAGACACTGGGGGAAAATGGTCAATTGAAACTTTGCATTGTGTGTCACACGAAATAAAGGCAGAAGTGTGTACACCTTTTCCAGATCCACCTCCCTCCTTCTATTTACACAGAAAGACAAGCATATTAGCTTCAAGTCCTGCTGATATCTTGTTACATAAAGTTATGGTAAGGACTAGAAAGGTTCTCGCTCTCTAATATTGTAATGGTTCTAGGGGTTGCTCGTGCGTAAGTTGCCGCCACTCCTGGCTAGGTTACCTGGTTGAACCCTTTCTGTCTGGACAGCCTCAAGTTTCGTGGCTGCCTCACTCACTGGCAGAATCCGTCAGTGGGCGTTTCTTGAACCTCTTCCAGCATAAAAGCTGTTTGACGCCCAGTCTTCTCCTACTCTCCCTGCGCGGAAGTCTTCTGAGCAGGGTGGGTGTGGGCAGCGGAGTACCCATACTCTCTCCGCTGGTCTCCGGTGAGGAGTCCTGGAGCCACCTCTCCGATTCCCCCATCTGCCCCCCTTCTCCACTGGTGTTACGCTGATTTCCTTCCCCAGAGGATGGGCTGCCTCTCTCCCTGCTGGGACCCTCTCCGGCATCCCTCAGGAGCCTTCTCTCCACCTACCGCTCCGATGGCAGTTCCCTGACAAATATGTATTCTGTCTTAAGCCTCTCTTGTTCAGAGCCCTTCTGACTTCCTTGCTTCATTTCCTTCTTGATGCCCCAAACTCTGCATGCTTCTACGACTGTTATTATGAATTGCCTTTTCCCATGCAACAAGGTACTAAATCATTTTAATACAGATATAATTGCAAAGTGCAAAATGTAAATCCCCATAACGCTTTCAAAACGGGGAATGTGTCAAAGTTCCTTTGTGAGGCTGGCAGGTTATGAAGCCAGAGTGCTTCAATTTAAAACAGGTTTACAATTTTAATAATGAAATAAAAAGAAGTCCAAAGAAAGCCTCCGCAGTTCCATTGTTGTGTTCTTGAGGACTCTTCTGAAAGCAGAATGTGATGGGGTGGGGGTGGGGGGTGAGGTGGGGAGAAACCTTCCATTGTTTATCTGTTGATTGTCTCATATTGAGACAGTGAGATTAGTTCTGGAGGAAAATGAACTGCTTTTCATTTGGGGGTTTTCATTTTTTAACGCAACACCGATTCCTTGAAATGCCATTCCTTCCTCCTGTAATATTTTTCAATTTAGTTTAAAAAGAAGGTTCTGAATTGACCAATACGTTTGACTCTGTCATTAACCAGAATATATACTCACTACTGGCTGGACTAAAGCATGATTCTACAGAGGTCTGAATTGGAAGACATACCCTTGAAAGTGGTAAACAATATGCTGCAAAACACATCTCTCAGGCAGCTGGTTCATAAAGACATGCCTATAACTTAACTTTCAATGATATTTCAGATTAACCAGCTACTAGATGGTTAGCTTAGTCCTTTGCCATATACCAGTGATGGCCAAACTCAGCCCTCCAGCTGTTTTGGGACTAAAATTCCCATCATCCTTGACCACTGGTCCTGTTAGCTAGGGATGATGGGAGTTGTAGTCCAAAAACAGATGGAGGGCCCAGTTTGACCATCACTGGCATATACCCAGGTCTGACAACTGGTTGGCACATCAGGACCACTATGGACCTCCACCAGAGCCTTCTGGCTTCACCATACCCAGGAACAATTGCTCATATAGGTCAGCATCCAAGAGCCAGTGTTGCTTAGAGGTTATAATTCTGAGTTAGGGCCTTGGGGAACCGAGTTCAAATCCCCACTCACTGGGTGGGAAGAGGTCTCTGGGCCAGAGAAGAGTTATAAAAATAAAAAAAATAAAAAATAAAATCATTTATTGGAATGTGGAGGGAGGAAAATTCAAGAGTTTTTCTTCAAGAATGCGTCCTTAAAAAAACTTGGCACACGGCCAAAATGCAACATGGTCATTCAAGGAAGGTATGTTGCCAGGGACAACCATTAAAGAAGCAGGGGGAGGGGGGATGTGTATTCCGTAGCGAGCAAAGAATTTGGCTTAAACAGTAGATCACATTCAACTCAGCAAAAAACCACAATGTTCCAAGCATCCTCATCCTCATTATTTTTATTATTTATACCCTGCCCATCTGTCTGGGTTTCCCCACCAACTCTGGCCGGCTCCTAACAGAGGACTAAAAACAGAATAAAACTTCGAACATTAAAAACTTCCTTAAACAGGGCTGCCTTCCGATGTCTTCTAAAAGTCAGATAGTTGTTTATTTCCTTGACATCTGATGGGAGGGCGTTCCACAGGGCAGGTGCCATTACTGAGAAGCCCCTCTGCCTGATTCCCTGTAACCTCACTTCTCTCAGTGAGGGAACTGCCAGAAGGCCCCCGGGACCGCACCTCAGCTGAATGATGGGGGTGGAGATGCTCCCTCAGGTATACTGGGCTAATCTCAATAGCCATTTTATGTTACCAATAAGGATGCAATGATTCTCTTTTTGTCTCAGCTGTTGATGCTTCGCTATATAAGGGACATCTTGTAAATGTTTCCCTCCCACCCTAGTTTGGAGCATGCACAAAACACACTGCTGCAATTATGGCTCCTATTTAGAAATTACAAATACCCTCCTGGGTGACATTCCGTTGCCAGAGATACAGGTATGCTCTCAGGGGTAGTATTCAAATTCGTCTAGAACACCAAGAAATGTTCATTGGTGTATGAAGCCAATTCCAAGAATGAATAAAGGAGCACTGCATGCTCAGTCTACCATACCGTGTAATTTTTTTTCACCAGTTCTGTTTGAATTCACTTTGCCCAACCTTTCGCTCTCAAAAGTTTGCTTCCCGGCACAGGGGAGACTTTAAAATTTAAAAGATGGTTCTATCAACTGCTCAAAAAGAAAAAGAAGAAGAAGAAAGTCTTGTTTCTGTGCAGTCCTGCATTTTGTAAGGAGTTGGCTCCCGATCAATATGCAGACAGGTTTTCATTTCCTGAACTTGTTCATCTATTTTGATGCCTCCCTGCAATGTGTGGCATGTTCATGACATGTACCTAGCAAAAAGCAGAATGTTCTACTTCGATGGATTTTGATGATTTTTCTTTTTGGTTGTATGCTTTTTTTTGGGGGGGGGGAATTGCAATTGTCGCTGTGTAATGTTATATTTGTAAATTATACTGTAGATTGCCCTGGGGTAAGATTTAATGAAGGATGGACTACCAATACTCACTTATTAGGTGAGTGAAGTTTACTTACACTGAGATGTGTATTATTAGAACAAGAACCTGGTTTTCCAATTACCATTAAAAGTACCTTCTTTTTAAGTTGTTTTTTTCAGGTGGAAGGAGGAATATATATTTATTTATTTATCGGTGAATTTTTTTATTAGATTTTACAAAACAAAAGATTATAACAATACCGCAAGTACATAACCCTATATTGAGATTTCTCTGAATTCCCCAACTTCCAACCATCTCCTCCCGTGGGTCCAATTGTCAACATAGCCACTTCCAAGTTGGAGAGGAGCTGGGGTTGCAGGCCCACGCCCTCCCCACATACGCGGGGGCTGATTTTAGGTGCACATTTGAGGTGTTTGTAGCCCATGATGTATCAGGCAAAGAATACTGAAATAATACGAGCAAAAATAGGGTTTTTTTTTTCCTACTTCACTATCACAAAGCAATGTTGCTATAGCAATGTTCGGAAAATAAATTGATTTTAGTTTTCAATCCTGCACAAGTGAAATCAGTCCTTTTTTAAAACTGATCTGAACAACAGGATCAAGTTATTTTTGAATTATTGACTTGCAAAGTGCTTAGCCTGATGTCATAAGAAAGGGATAGTGAAGAGGAGCAGGTCAGGTGGGATTTCAGGTATCAGCCAGCATTGTGATGCTGTGTGTTGGCAAAGGTTGATGGGGAAGAGGAGAGGGAAGAGAAGCTAGTGGTTTATTGAACCTTGGGTATATCCCCTCCCTTACATGCAACTGCACACAAATGAGGGGATGGCGCTGTCATGAATTCTCCATGGCGCTTTAGCAGAAATGCTCAGAGTTCCAGGTTCTTCAGTGCAGTATATTTAGTGTGAGCTATATATACACACATCTACAGGCTATAATGTAAGGGACACGGGTGGCACTGTGGGTTAAGCCACAGAGCCTAGGACTTGCCAATCAGAAGGTTGCGGTTTGAATATCTCGGAAGACTTTGCTGGGGGTCAGATAATTGTACGTGTGAATACACACACACATTCATGTAGACGGACAGGCAGGCAGACACTGCTTTTAGCCATGGGTGAATGACATCAGACTCAGCTGGCAATTAACTGTTTCCTGAGGCCAGACAATATTCAGGATCCATGTTTAAGAATTCTTTATGGTAACAAGCATGTTACATTTCCTAGAGGATGTGATCGGTCAGCATTTGTCTGTGCAAAGTAGGGTAATATAATCATTTCTTCCCTTCTTTGTGGTTTGGCCAAATCACTGCTTCTTTCCTTTCCAGAGAACCTGGTTTGTAACTCTTCCACCCAGACTTCATTAGCATAATAAAACTTAAGCAGACTTACGGAGGTGAAGTGATTATATAAACTAATTACAATTTGCATGTTCTTCTGGCACTCGGAGGGTTTGCAGGGTTCTTTTTTTAAGGCAAGAGAAATGAATTCCAGTAGATTAATGTTTTCTTATATATCACAAAGGATTTGGAAATGAATTGCGAAGAAAAGGAGCAAGCATTGCTTTGTTCTTTTCCCAACGAAGAATGGGCTGCCATCAGAAAGAATAGCTTCTTCGAAGCCTTCTCAATACTTTTTTATGGAGCCTGTGTGAGGAAAAGGGGTGTAATGGACTAATGGATTGGAGAAAATCTTGATTATAGGAAGACCAGTAGGTTCACACTACACAGCTATTTTCATTTGAAGCCTATATTTCATTTTTTTCCACCATTTACGGCACTAGAGGGGTGTAGGGGTTAAGAGTGTTGTAGTTCAACTCAGAAGACCTCGGTTAAGATCCTCACCAAGCCATCAAGCATACTGGGTGCACCTTGCAACAGTTGGCTTCTCTCTGCCCCACCTACCTCACAGGTTTGTTTTGAAAATAAAATGAGAACGTCCATGTTTACTACCCTGAGGTCTTTGCGGATTGATGGGACACAAGCAGAATCAGGAAAAAAATACAGGAATAGGATGGTATCAAATCCTGGTCCATTAAAGTTAATAGACATGGCTAACTTAGGTTCCAGAGATAATGCTAACTACATTACTTCTGGTCAATGAGCCACCATAGTTGAAAGATGGCCGTGGGAATTTCTGTCCCAAGCTTTTTAGACTTGTCTTCCCACGTACTATCTGAAATGAAAGAGGCACATTGGTTGGCAGATGTGAATTTCCCCCCCAGTGATCCTACCCAACTAAAGATTTAAAAACACCAATAAAATCACAAAATGATAATATCAAAACTTGTCAAGGCAGCTGGTAAACCTAGAAGTCCCAGCAAAGGAAGAATGGATACAAAAACTTATGGAATATGCAGAAATGGTGAAACTTCCTGGAAGAATAAGAAAACAAGATAACAAACTTTTTAAAATAAAAGAATGGAAACAGTTTATTGAACATTTACAGATAAATTGCAAGCAGATAAAAACATTGGCAGGATCATTGTAATAACCTGCAGTTTCAGAAGAGTATATCTTTAAATAAATTTAAGGAACTGCAGAAAGAGGGGAGAGGAAGTCAAATTCTGAAATGTTAAAATGATTGTAAAATTAATGAAATGTATAAATTTGAAAATTAGAAATATTAACTTTTTTTTAAAGGCAGTTGGTACACCTTGGGTCATGGAGAGAATAGTGGCCCAGAAGCTGGACAGGAGGGGCAGTTAGCTCAGGAACAAATGTCTTGTGTTCTCTTTGCCTGCCCTTCTTATTCTCCTGTTTCTTTCCATGGTACAATTGGTGGGAGATGGCCTTGTGTGGGGAGGAGGAGACATCTCAGCTGGAGCAAGAACATGAATCTGAAGCTATTTTGCCATCTCTGATATCTCCTCTTTGATCACGTGGATTGGCACTCTTGATTGGTTCTCCTGGAACTGTCTTCAAGCATCCACCCACAGTTCTTCATAGAATCAAAGTACTTCTCTGCCCATCAGCAAAATATTCCATGTCCATCTTCATTAGTTATCTAAAACCAGCCTGTGATGGTTACTCTTTGGAAAAGAAAAAAATGTTACCATCTGATTGCTCATACGAGGCATATCCTCCAATTGCAGCTGAATGCCAGATGGTGGCTGGTCACCATCTGGTCTGTACTGACTTTTCCATTATCCCTAGTTTGGAGATTCTTCCTGGAGATCTGCCAGTCTAATCTGAAGCTACATCTCCCACTCAGATTCAGTCGGTTCCATCTACATCCTATTGAAATACATGGCAGCGCTCCCATGGATCTGAATGGCAATGGATTGTGCCCAATGTCCTCTAGTGTAATTAATTCTGAAAAACACACACACACAAGGCATCATCTCAGAAACGACTACAAAACTGTCCCAATAATGCGTGTTGGGAGATGCATCAGAAGCGAGGTTCCCATAACATATATTGGGAGGTCATGCGGAGACCTACATTATGTTTTGCACAGCTTTTCTGGGATTTTGCTTGTGAAAACAAAAACTCCTCCCTAAATTATTCTGGCAATCTTTGAACCAGCTTGGAAAGAAAACCAGGATCTTTTGGAAAAAGAACAGCCTTGCTCTAGCCCTCTGCAGGAGTTTGCCTGAACATGTGAGGGTTAACGGAGTGGAGAGGGGTGGACTGGTGAGCACACAAGACCTGCCTCCAATGCCACCCCCACAACTCACACATTGACGAAGAAGGTCTCAAAAGTGGCTTCTATGCATGTTCTACTAAAGGCACTTAGAAGCTTTATTCTGCCTTACGCTGATTCCTAGTGAATAGAAGCTTCTAAGTGCATTCAGGGGGAACGTGCACAGAAACATCCTTAGACATCATGCTCAATATGCAAAAGACAGAGAGATGTTGGCATGCTGGGGGGCATTGCGGACAGGGCTTACATGCTTAACCCGTGCATTCAGATGAACACCTGAAGAAGGCTTTCAGTTCTCTGCAATGGTAACAGTTGTTGTTTTTTTACTGAGGCCATTCAAATGCTATAAAAATTATGGTTATTTGCAAGTCATTAGCCACAATGGATGGTGACTATCGAAGCCGTACACAGAATAGACCCCCTGAAATCAATGGACTCAAGTTAGTCATGACTTATTTCAGTGTGTTTACTCTGAGTGTGACTTGGTCAAAAGCCACTCAAAGGTTTTAATCACTGGCCATTGCAAAAATAAAATATCCATACGCATTCGCATTCCCATTTTACAGTGTTGGTTTGTGGTCTTATCCTAATAATGCTTTTTCAGTTTAAATCCACCAGGTTTCCATAGGAACCATGGACACTTTGGGGACTAAGCGGACATCAGTTGTCTCTGCTTTTGTTGTTGTTGTTGTTTTAAAAAAGAAGAACACAAAAGGAGCATGCAATTTAAGGAGGAGCTCTTTTAGAACAGGCGTTATTCAAGTTCTAAATGAAACCCCAGCCAGTTATCTGGGCACTGCATTCTGGACCAATTGAAGTTTCCCATTCATTAGTCCTGGGCCCTAAAAAAGCCATACTATCCTCCACCAGGGCCAGGGCTTTTACAATGATGACTCCGACCTGCTGGAATGCTCTGTCCCACAAGACTAGGGCCCTGCAAGACTTGATCTCCTTCCTTCCACAGGGCCTGTAAGACAGAGCATTCCACCTAGCCTTCAATTTGAATTAGCCAGATTCTATGTTCCCTTTTCCCTTTCCTTTTCTATGAAGAAACCTTTCTGGGACCCCACATTTAAACTCTTCCCTGGTCTCCTTACTGGCCCTAGTAGGACCAACTTGACCAGTTAGCCCTGGTGATCATTTGATGTTTACTGATTGGGGTTCCCCTCCAAATGACCCCTGAATTTTTGAATTTTATTGACATTGATGCTTAATTTATGTTGTATTTTATGCTGTTTTTATGTTGCTTGTAAGTCGCATTTTAATCATTGTTTAATATTTGCTGTTAGCCGCCCTGAGTCTGGTTCTTAAACCAGGAAGGGCAGGGTATAAATAAAATTTTGATGATGATGATGATGATGATTTTCAAAGACATCCCAATGTAGAGTGCAATGCAATAATGCAATATGGAAGTTCCCCACAGCTCATCTCTGTCCAAAAGGACCCATAACTGGTGAGCCAACTGTAAATAGGCAATCCTGACCACCCAGTCACCTCAAGGAACAATGCTGGGTCCAGAATTGTCTTATCACCCATATATACCACCTGAATAGTGACCAAGGTCCAAATTATATGTGATAGTAAGCGCATGGCTGCCTCCAAAAACTGCAGCCAATAATCTGGCTTTCCTTTCACCCTTCATAACAGTCTTGCATCACCTTGCATGTTACACACTTTTGCATCATTAGCCAATGTTGAACATAGAAAGCTGCCTGATGTTCAGTAGCGGCTGGTGCCCATTGGGACTGGGGTGGGTGGCTAGAAGGCAGGTATTCCAAGCAGTACGTAAAACCAGAGTCAATGACAGGGGGAGCCAACTATTTCCCCACCCTCCCCTCTGTTGAGTTCTACAAATTGTTGTTGTTGTTGTTTAGTCGTTTAGTCGTGTCTGACTCTTCGTGACCCCATGGATGAATAATTAATGACCCGAGCCTTTGATAAGGCCTCAGGCACGTTTTTCCATTCAACAGAGTTTCCAAAGCAGCAGAAGTGATGAGATTTATGGCTACATTGCTATGCTTTATTTCTTACTACGCAGACAGCAAAGAAATATACATCCTCTCTCTATGAAAGACAGAGAGCAACTGAACAACCACAAAGGAAACAGAGAAACCAGTACGTCACATCCGTCTCCCTTCTCCCTTGAGACTTCCAATAGCCTGGGCTGTCTCTGGAATGTAAACAGAGCCTTGTGACTCTAAGCAGCTGCTCAGTGGCAAACAGAAACTAACAGCGTCTGGGTGCCTGCAGGCTCCGTGCTGTCCACCCGCTGCCTTCCCCCAGCTGTAGGGTAGCTGAGGCCCCGCTGCGCACCCCGTCCCTATGTGTGCCGCATGCCCTGTCTTGTCCCGTATGGGCACTGTGCGCCCTGTCTCATCCCTATGGGCACTCTGTGGTGTGCAGCACCCAAAGGGATGGCATGGGGTGCCCATAGAGACAGCACGGGATAGCATGGGGCACGTGGCGTCCATAGTGATGGGGTGCGCTGCGGTGCCCATAGGAATGGCACAGGACGCCACACACCCCATTCCATCTCTATGGGCACCGTGCCCCGCCCCTATGGGCGGTTCGTCCCACCCCTGGGCACACCGCCCCAGGTGCCTGAGAGCCTTCCTCTGCTGCTGGGCTAAGGGAACACTCCACAAGGAAGGGTGTTTGAAAATGGGTGAGGGGCTGCTGGCTCTGCAGGTAAGGGGCGACACAACTGGGCTTCTGAGGCTAGGAACATGCTTCCCTACAGGGGAGCCACAGAAAGAATATAATTGGCCAAGGGAGCTGTGGTTTCCAAAAGGTTGAAAACCTCTGCCTTTAGCTCATGCCTGCAATTCGAAAATATGGGGGGTTTGCCACTAATAGTGAGTGCCTGGCATTTTACAATCACTTATGAAAGCCAGTACAATAACACACACGGCAGATTTGCACAACCGGTCACCCATCAAGAAAAATCCAGCCACCAGCCTGTTATGTGTGGCAACCCACCAAGGACTTGATGAATCTCTGTTTTCACGGCCTGTCCGGCACTTCAAAGCCACATGCATTGGCAATCAGTTTGCAGGCCATGATATATGGGTAGCAGACTGCCCTGTGCTTCTTGGGTAATTGAGCAATGACGGCTTGATCTGTTTGGGGGGGGGGGGAGTGGGAGAGAGGAAATAGAAGCGTTGTGGTTTTTTTTCCCTAACTGCAGTTACTTCCCCAATTCATGGAATTTAATTCCCCTTTCATGGAATTTAATGCAGCAATGAAATTGACTAGCCCGAATTGTTAGTGGCTTATAATCCAGTCAATCGCATTCCTAAAGGAAAGGGGGGGGGAGTTAAGTATGCTGTAGAGATGGATTCTTTACCCTCTGAAGAAAACAAAAAAATAAGAACATGCTGTTTAAAAGATCTGACATGGCCCTGAGGAGTGTGTTCAGTCTTGTAGCTTGAAACTTTTCTTTCTTTCTTTTAAAAAACAGTAAAAAACAAATAGTGGATATGCACATCATAAAATGAAAGCAGGGGATCTATATTCTGTCCCCAGTGCTGTTTAACGGGCACATGAAGGCATTGGGTATAGTCATTAGAAGACTGGGGGTGAGATGCTATCAAGTAGACAGTTTCCAGGTCTGGGAATTGGGAAAGTTAACTGTCCTGTACAGCTTTGCACTGCATCTGAAGGAATGCAGCTCCTAGAATCATCCTTGTAGTAGGAGGCTCAAGGGGCCTCTGTTGCAACTTGTGCTTTAAAAAAAGAAAGAAAACAATTCCAGCAGGGTTCACCAGCAAGATCACAGTGATCCACACACTGGTGCAAAGAAGAACCCACATCTGTAGGTCGGAGACATGGAGTCTCTGCTTTTAGCAATCTTCTGACAGCCACTCTAAGCATTCTGCTGTGTGTGTTTGGAAGGGTTTCCACTGAAAGTAGGTATGCTTAGAAGTTTGAATTGTATGCCTTTTTTAAAAAAAAGTATAATTTCCATTTTTGTTGTTGTTTAGTCGTGTCCGACTCTTCGTGACCCCATGGACCAGAGCATGCCAGGCACTCCTGTCCTCCACTGCCTCCCGCAGTTTAGTCAAACTCATGCTGGTAGCTTTGAGAACACTCTCCAACCATCTCGTCCTCTGTCATCCCCTTCTCCTTGTGCCCTCCATCTTTCCCAACATCAGGGTCTTTTCCAGGGAGTCTTCTTTTCTCATGAGGTGGCCAAAATGTTGGAGCCTCAGCTTCAGGATCTGTCCTTCTGCTTTGCCTGAATAAAAGAGATTGTTATATAAAAAGGAACCTACCCCTGACTGCCAATGAGGTTTGCTCTAGTCCTTGTCCATTCCTTCCAGATAACAGCTTCCTAAATACTTGCGGCTGCCCAGAACAATCACAGTAGAGAATGGTGAGAAGAAGAAGAAAGGGAGAGGAGGGAAAGAGAGAGATTAGGACAGAGGAGCCGGACAGAAAGCTCCAGTAAATGGAAACATAAGGAAAAAGAAGGCACTTTTTATCATATGTGGTGGAAATATAAGGTAATAAAAGAATTTTGGGAAATGATATATAATGAGTTGGGGAAAATGATTAAAATAAGCTTTTCTTTAAAAAAACAACCCAGAGGCCTTCCTTTTAGGAATTCCAGGTGCTGAAATCCCAAGGGAGCAGAAAAGATTATTTATGTATGTGACCACGGCTGCACGGATGTTATTGGTCCAGAAATGGAAAGAAGATAAAGTCCCTATCAGAGAAGAATGGCAAATCAAGATGATGGATTATGCCGAAATGGCTAAAATGACCAGAAGAATCAGAAATCAGGAAGACAGAAATATTAATAAGGAATGGGGAAATTTTATAATTTATCTTAAAAACCATTGTAAACAGTTAAAAATCGTTAGTAGGATTAGAATAACACTTGCAGTTTAATGGTGAATTTTGGACACAATGGAGAGGGAAAAGATTTGGACTATTATAAAAGATGCAGGAGGATATGATTAACAATAGGAGCCACAAAGGGGAGGAAGGAATCTTGTTTCTATGTTGTATGTTGTATATGTGACTGTAAAAATTTTATATGAAAAACCAAATAAATAAATTTATATGTAAATAAGAAAGCTCCAGTAAATGGAAAGTATGTTAGGTCAGTCAGTGGAGCACGAGACTATTAATCTCAGGGTCATGGATTAAAGTCCCGCGTTGGGCAAAATATTCCAGCATTGCAGACGGGTTGCACTAGATGACCCTCATAGTCTCTTCCAACTCTACAGTTCAATGATTTTCTGAATACCTGCTCATTCAGTCACTGCTTTTGTTGCTTCATCTTTAAAGTGAAGAATCCTGCATTGTAGGGGGTTGGACTAGATTACCCTTGGGATCCCTTCCAGCTCTCGAACTCTGTGATTCCATGGTTCTATGAATCCTTAAAAGTAGAGACATCACCTTGCCAACAAAGGTCCGTATAGTAAAAGCTATGGTTTTCCCAGTAGTGATGTATGGAAGTGATAGCTGGACCATGAAGAAGGCTGATTGCCAAAGAATTGATGCTTTTGAATTATGGTGCTGGAGGAGACTCTTGAGAGTCCCATGGACTGCAAGAAGATCAGACCTATCCATTCTGAAGGAAATCAGCCCTGAGTGCTTACTGGAAGGGCAGATCCTGAAGCTGAGACTCCAATACTTTGGCCACCTCATGAGAAGAGAAGACTCCCTGGAAAAGACCCTGATGTTGGGAAAGATGGAGGGCACAAGAAGAAGGGGACAACAGAGGACGAGATGGTTGGACAGTGTTCTCAAAGCTACCAGCATGAGTTTGACTAAACTGCGGGAGGCAGTGGAAGACAGGAGTGCCTGGCATGCTCTGGTCCATGGGGTCACGAAGAGTGGGATACAACTAAACAACAACAATCATCTCTCCTCTCAGTCTCCTCTACTTCAGGCTAAACATACCCAGCTCCTTCAAGAGTTCCCTGTAAGGCTTAGTTTCCAGACCCTTGATCATCTTGGTTGCCCTCTTCTGCATACATTGCAGCTTGTCAACATCCTTCTTAAATTGTGATGCCCAGAATTGGGCCCAGTGTGGTCTGAGCAAGGCAGAATAGAGTGGTACGATTACTTCCCTTGATCTGGACAGTAGATATCTGTTGATGCAACCTAGAATAGAGTTAGGGGTTGTTTTCCCAGTAGTGATGTATGGAAGTGAGAGCTGGACCATAAAGAAGGCTGATCGCCAAAGAATTGATGCTTTTGAATTATGGTGCTGGAGGAGACTCTTGAGAGTCCCATGGACTGCAAGAAGAACAAACCTATCCATTCTGAAGGAAATCAGCCCTGAGTGCTCACTGGAAGGACAGATTGTGAAGCTGAGGCTCCAAGACTTTGGCCACCTCATGAGAAGAGAAGACTCCCTGGAAAAGACCCTGATGTTGGGAAAGATGGGGGGCTCAAGGAGAAGGGGACGACAGAGGACGAGATGGTTGGATAGTGTCTTCGAAGCTACAAACATGAGTCTGACCAAACTGTGGGAGGCAGTGGAAGATAGAAGTGCCTGGCGTGCTCTGGTCCATGGGGTCACGAAGAGTCGGACACAACTAAACGACTAAACAACAAATGAATCCTTAACACACATATACCCCCCACCTTTCTGTACTTTCATTGGCTGCGTTCTCCTGCACACCTCTAAAAAGAGCAGCCTCATGTTTATTTGCTAGGTTCTTTTAACGACGATGACCCAAAATGATGAAAATGTGGAGCGAATGCATCATGGCCGTGCATCATTCCTAATCTTTTGTTGATCAACTCACCTGACTCATGTGATGCAGGCAAGGGAAAGATTATGGCAGGTGGGTTAAGACAGGCAGAAAATCTCTTGGCTGGACTTAATTAACACCATGCTGACTCCAGTGGCTCTTTCCATTTCAGATTTCTGCTATGGTGCCGGAGGATAAGGATATCTGCTTGCCTGCATTGTGAGACATATTCTTATCTGTTGGAAATACATAGCAGGGCAGAAATAGCTCCAGTGAAGTCAAGCCAATTTCAGTTGCACTGAAGCATGAGAAGTATGATTAAGTCCAATCAGGTCCTTCCTTTTCCTCCAAGTTTGACAATGGAAGGCATTGTGAAAGTGCTAATTACTACTGATTTATGCATCCCCCCTGATTAAAAAAAATCAGTGTAATCTCGGGGTAATGTCTCACAAGGTTGACAATTACATAAAGGTCAACGTACAAGAAGCGGCTGGTCGATGTACAATAAATGGCTTGCTGCAAATGTATCCGTGGAACACTTGATTTGGAAATGCAGGTATTTGGACCACTCTTCTTACAGAGGCTGCATTTGTTGTTGTTTGTTGTTGTTTAGTCGTGTCCGACTTCATGACTCCATGGACCAGAGCATGCCAGGCACTCCTGTCTTCCACTGCCTCCTGCTGTTTGGTCAAACTCATGCTGGTAGCTTCGAGAACACTGTCCCACCATCTCGTCCTCTGTCGTCCCCTTCTCCTTTTGCCCTCAATCTTTTCCAACATCAGGGACTTTTCCAGGGAGTCTTCTCTTCTCATGAGGTGGCCAAAGTATTGGAGCCTCAGCTTTAGGATCTGTCCTTCCAGTGAGCACTCAGGGCTGATTTCCTTCAGAATGGCGAGGTTTGATCTTCTTGCAGTCCATGGGACTCTCAAGAGTCTCCTCCAGCACCATAATTCAAAAGCATCAATTCTTGGGCAATCAGCCTTCTTTATGGTCCAGCTCTCACTTCCATAAATCACTACTGGGAAAACCATAGCTTTTACTATACGGACCTTTGTTGGCAAGGTGATACCTCTGCTTTTTAAGATGCTGTCTAGGTTTGTCATTGCTTTTCTCCCAAGAAGCTGGCGTCTTTTAATTTCGTGACTGCTGCCACCATCTGCAGTGATCATGGAGCCCAAGAAAGAGGCTGCACACACACCTTTATTAATTGCACAACATTAATATTCCTAATATTAATAGAGCATTAAACCTTGAAGCAGTTTACAAAAGAAAGTACTTTCATAAATAGAATAATAAAATAAATATCTGGATGGGCACTTGAAAACAAGATGCTGGAATATATGGGCCACTGGTCTGATCAAGCAGTCTCTGCTTAAACTCTTATACTGCATTTTATCAAGGCTATGTCCTGGAACATGCGAAGAAATACCTACCAAAGAGAATTTCCTGCACAAAACATCTTCCTTGCACAAAACTACACAATCTGTCTCAGTGCTTCCAGAGAGAGCATAGCCCCAGGCCTCATTTTTGGGAAATTAAGGATAGTCTGTGGCTATTTTTGGAAGGAAGGAAGGAAGGAAGGAAGGAAGGAAGGAAGGAAGGAAGGAAGAAAGAAAGAAAGAAAGAAAGAAAGAAAGAAAGAAAGAAAGAAAGAAAGAGAAGTCACAGTAAAATCTGATTAGCTTGATTACATAGGACCATTACAATGTCATTTCAGTTAGCATAATGCAGTTTAATGTGTCTTTTGGGCCAAAAATAGTCTACCTTTTTAGCCCCAGTGGGGGAAAATATAGCTTTTGTGTAATAAACAACAGGAAGCCTTTAAGATTTCAAGTTAACTTTTGCTATTTTAGTTATGGTTCCAGCTCACAATTACCTGGCTGAATTTATGACAAACCAACTGATCCATTCAACATGCTGTGATTAGGCATTCTTAGTTCACCAAAGTCACAGAATTTCATCTTCAAACACGAAGAACCGAGGGTCATGGAAAAAAGGCATGCCAATTCAGTGTTTGCTGTGCAGCATGCCAAAAGACAAAAATCCTGTAGTCATGGTGAGCACTGATTTCAATATAAATGATTTAAACGTGTACTTAATTGGCCCTGAGAAAGCAGTGGTGCATAATTCTGGTTTGATTGTGTCCATTGTTTCTCTGCATATTTTCGAAGATGTATCACACTTGCTTGTTGCCTTTCATGCAAAGCCTTCACCTACAATGCCTGAATAACATTTTCCAAGCTACAACATGTCTTTAATGACGGTACAAAAACAGTGATAATTCAGCTGTGCCTTAAATATACCACGATCAGTTTTCATCTATTTTTGAAGGACAACCATACAGATAAAAAACAATAAGGCATGTCAGGAGAAGGTCCATAGATGGATGACGTTAAGTTATTGGAATGTTACACTTCAAAGCCTTTGTGTAACAGAACTGTTTAAAGTATAGGAACACTGAAACTTCATTTAAAACTAGGGCAATTGCATCATGTTCATGCAAGTCACTATTTTAAGGCTTACAGTTATCCTTCATGAAAAACAAGGCTACAATGTAGAATTGATGCATGTGAAGTCAGTAGGGAAAGTCCACAAGAGACTCAAGTGCATATCCAAATGCTCTGGGCTGATATTATTATGGGCACCCCAATATCCAAGCAGAGAGAGTTTTCAGGGATGCCAGCATATAGCTCAGATTTGTTTGCATAGAATGAAGTCAATGGAGACTGTGATGTCTTTGTGACATTCTTGCTTTATTTGCACACTGTCAGGGACCATGCTGAAGAGGGCTGCACCGAGGAAGACTGGTGGGAGTCTTACCAGGAGCAGGAGGACAGTATAGATTTAGAACAGTGGTTTGCAGAAGGGCATACCATATTTTTCTGTCTATAACATGCCCCATGTATAAAACGAGCCCTACTTTTTGGAACCACAACAAAAATTTATTGGGGGGGGGGTGCCCAAAGTTGTGGAGCTTTTTTGGGGGGGGGGGAGATTGCCCACAGTTGTTGACCTTTTTTTGGGGGGGGGTCACCGTCACCAATCGCTCTACAGCCTGCCCGCCACTGCAAATTGCACGCATCGTCACAGCCACCAATCGTCTGCACCGTCGCCGCCAACAGCCCACCTGCCCACTCGACGCAACCACAGTCAATTGCACGCACGCCCTCGCCGTTGCACTAAAGCAACATCCAATTGCCTCAGCCACAGCCAATCGTCAGCAGGCCTTGCTGCAGCAACCAATAACACGCCCAAATGTCACTGCCAATCTCATGCTGGCTGCTGCCACCAATCGCCCGTCTCCCCTCTGCTATCAGTGTATAAGACAACCCACAATTTTTGCCTATTATTTTTAAGAAAAAACCTATCGTCTTATACACAGAAATATACAGTAGTTCAGAAGGCTGGGAAATACTGGAAGGGGAACAGCTAGCAGAAGAAACACGAGAAGAGAGTTAACAGATTCACAGTCTCTGGATAGTATTCACCCCCCGTCTCCAAAGTCACAGACAACTCAGAAAGCGTCAGAACAGAAAGTGCAGAGGTTACAAACTCATAGGAGTGGCGTAGATTCATAGGGATGGAGGGAGTAGTGATCCTTAATTGGGAGCACCGCCATTCTAGGAGACGTGTTCTTTGTTCTCTGTGATTATTAAAAGTTCTAACTGGTAAGACGTTCCTTTCGTTTGATCCTTGTTTATGGCCACTGGGGAGGAAGCCGATTCCCCGAAGCCTGACACACATTTATACTGGCTGATCCTAAAGGTTCACAGCATCAACACTTCCAACAGATCTTCTCCATTAGGTTTCTATGGAGGGTCTCAAAGCCAGAGATGTAGATTCAGCACAGATAGCAAGTCAAACTCACAGGCTCCTCGTCTTTGCCATCACAAGTGCATGAAGGTCACAGCTGGAGCAGGGAGGGCCTAAAGAATGGACACTGGGTTGAATTAGGCCACAATTTTATTGATTCCAGGAAAGAAATGTTTGGCTAAAGCACTGGGCATGTCTCCATCATCAGGCAGCCCGCTTGCTACATGATAGAAACCTGATGGGGTCCAGCTTGTGCTGGGTAGTCACTCTGACATGGATTGGGTGCCACGACCCCACACAGACCGCCATTGGGGGAGGTGTATTGGCCCTGTGGACTCCCAGACAGAGTCACGCAGTATTTCAACATTTGACGTTGACAGCATATGTAGAACCAAGAGTGTGTTTCTTAACAATGAGAGCATAAATCACTTAAATTGCTGCATTTGCCACAGTTCCCTTCCTAAATCTAGTACAGTGGTACCTCGGGTTAAGAACTTAATACGTTCCGGAGGTCCGTTCTTAACCTGAAACTGTTCTTAACCTGAGGTACCACTTTAGCTAATGGGGCCTCCTGCTGCTGCTGCACGATTTCTGTTCTCATCCTGAAGCAAAGTTCTTAACCCGAGGTACTGTTTCTGGGTTAGCGGCGTCTGTAACCTGAAGCATCTGTAACCCGAGGTACCACTGTACAGGGTTAGGAAATCTTAGTGAACTAGCTAAATTAGGTGGCTGGAAAGCATTTGACATATCAGCTGAGCTCACTCCTAATGCACAGCCCAAGCCTTTCCCCTGTCATCATGTATACTCTGCCCCATAGGGCAGAAGCAAAGGAAATGCTTTATAGAGGAGACGTCTGCCCATTCCAACCTTGCAAATCTCCATTTGGGGCACTTAAGTTTGACTCCCCATTCATCTCTCCTTGACTGC
The DNA here is from genome assembly GCF_965153285.1 of Podarcis tiliguerta. Taxonomy (NCBI): domain Eukaryota; kingdom Metazoa; phylum Chordata; class Lepidosauria; order Squamata; family Lacertidae; genus Podarcis; species Podarcis tiliguerta. The sequence goes on along the minus strand of NC_139534.1, from coordinate 15,771,369 downwards.
AGAATGTGTGCTACAGATTTAATCAAATTTGGCTTTCGCTGTACAAATGGATACAATGGTTTTACCTGGGCTATCCATCTTTCAGGGAATCCGAGGGCCAGTTCAGATCATACCTTTGTCTCCTCGCAAGGTCCATCTACAAATTGTCAGCATTGTGACATGAGAACCAGATGCTCAACTGTAGCCACCTCCAGTTCGGGTCATGGGAAATGGCCTGCTTGAGATCTGTGTGACCTTGAGGCTGTCGTGTTACATTTCTCGTTTCCATGAGTACAGAAAGCAGCCAAAACAATATCTGAACCAGACCCACCCTGCTCTCCTCTTAATAAAATGTCAGTCTTGGGAAATGGAATTGCCAGTTTTATTTAATACGGATTCTTTTCTTAGCTCTCAGTCAACGGTGGGGGGGGGGGAGTCTTTCCCTTTGTCTTTCTGCTCATTATTCCTTCTGCTAGCATTTCCATGCTTCTATTTTCTGTTCTTTTAATTAACAGGCTTATAAAAATAACTAATCCAAGGAACCCAAAGAGTACATTCTATGGCAACAGCAGTTATCTGAAGCTTCTGTGTGAATGGGGCTGGCAGTCATTTATTTGCCTGATAACAGTGTTGATAAAGTGTCGGCATATTCGCCCAAATTGTTTCTGGTGAACAATTACACAGAGAAGAGGTTGATTACTTGGTGTTTGCTCCAGGTGCCCACAAGCATCATCACTATTATTTGCTAAGATACCAGAAAGACAGGCGATCGTTCCATTTGGCAGACTTTCCTCTCTGATTAGTTGATAATGGACATTCTGGGCAACTCTTGCTTTTTACAGGCAAGAGTAGACAAACACTTTCATTATGCTCAGGCAGATTTTAAGTCCTAGATGTTCAGATTGTGGGGTTTTCGAGCAGCTCATGTTGCTGAAAAGAAACACCCTTCTGTCTTGATTATAGCCTTAAATGGCCTTGGCCCCGTATACCTGAAGGAGCATCTCCACCCCCATCGTTCTGCCCCGGACACTGAGGTCGAACTCCAAGAGCCTTCTGACGGTTCCCTCACTGGTTCCACTACAAGGAATCAGGTAGAGGGCCTTCTTGGTAGTGGCACCCGCCCTGTGGAACACCCTTCCGTCAGATGTCAAAGAAATAAACAACTATCTGACTTTTAGAAGACATCTGAAGGCAGCCCTGTTACAGTTACCTAAGACATGATAGAACACATTCACACAATACATTTAAAGCACTATGATGCCACTTTAAACAGTCATAGCTTCCCCCAAAGAATTTTGGGAACTGTAGTTTGTTAAGGGTACTGATAGTTGTTAGGAGGATCCTATTCCCCTCACAAAGCTACAGTCTCCAGAGTGGTTTAACAATCAATCCCTCTTCTCAGGGAACTCTGGGAATTGGAGCTCTGGAAAATTGAGTTTGATATTGGTATATGAGATGCATAGAAGTGAAAAAAAGCACGCTGTATATGTTAGGATTGTCCTACTCGCGTGTAGGACCATGGTAGAGGCACATGCCCAACTGGCATGTTCTCTCCCTCCTTGTCGGTTATTCGGGAGCTTCAAAAGCTTTCTCCAGCCCAAACATCACAGCGACTGATACAAAAAGGCATTAGCATGCTTAAGGATCCTGCAGAGTATTGGCGGTTCTTGAAACAGACTCAGTAGCTCAGCATTTTGGCTAATACATGTTTATTTACATATAATACACTGGGAACATTCTGACTTAGCTCCTTCCTCTTTCTCATCAGACAGCAAAGAGAAAGAAACAAAGGACAATAGTCCTACATTCTGGAACACAGAAGTACAAAACATCCTGTCTCCGTCACTTCCCACACTGTGGAATGAAAACGTACACCGTCATGTGATAGACAACAATCCCATGACTGCAAACACGGAGCAAGAATCCTAACAGTATATCCCCACAGTTACCACACAGGCAGTAGCCAATATGCCCATGGCATCAGTTGAGATGGCATGCACTTGCTGGGGAAGAATCACATTTCCCTAGCACTGAACTATTGCCCTCGGAGCTCTGAGATAATGCTTCCTTTCCAGTGGAAGTGATTCCTCTGGATGTGCTACTTTGCAGTTTGAGACTGTCATCCTGTACCCACTTACCTGACAGTAAGCCTCACTGAAATCAGAGGGACTTACTTTTGTGCAGGACAGCGTTGTCAAACACTCCTCCTATAATCCAAGGTGACTAGGAATCGGATCACAAACCCCCTCGTCTCGGCAGAATTTGGCAAGGCAAGTGAAGAAGTGATCATTTCCACCTCAGTAATGATGCACAAATTGCTAGAGTCAATTTCAGTCTCAAATTGCCCCTGGGCAGTTGTGTTCACACTTCTTCTATGGCCAGGACCTCTTTGTTCTGGGAGAAAACACAGGTCTGATCCTAATACAATTCTGTTCATAGCGAGCTCTTCCCCTGCCTCCCTCCTTGCCCATTTCATTTCCCCGGTATCTGTTTTAAGACATCAGGACATCATGTTCCCCATATTCTGTATATTGCACCTCATTATTAGATTCTTGTTTTCAGGAAGACACTTATTCAACAGAGAATAAAATGGGCAAAGTAATGACTGAATGGTGCGAAGGCAGAGAAGCAGAATAGGGAAGCAAGCATGTGATCTCAACGGGACTTTGGCTAGATCATGTCAAACATGATTAAATACGATATAAGTTCTCCCTAAATTGGGGGTGGCGTTGTTAAAGAGGCAGAGGGAATCCGAGACAGGGGTGCAAAATTTCACAGCGAGTCGCTGTAAAACATTACATTTGGTCTTGGTTGGATCACACCTTGCAGCAATGCATTATATCATCAGATTTATTGAAACTGAATGGTAACATTTGTAACGCCTCGAACCAAATCCATCCCATCTTCAGTTCTAAATTACAGGTGATTGAATTGGTTTTTAATCTCAGCAAAGAGCACGGTTCTGCAAATGTGAGCCACGCCGATGTGTTTACATCAAAGGCTGTCTTTTCTCTGCAGTTTCTTCACAAACACACTATTTGTAATGGGCAGCTCAACACAATGTTATTTGTGTACTTAATATTTGATCAGTGAATCGTGCAGAGCCTAGAAGGGAATTGCTCTAACTTCGATGATGATCCAATGCTTATAAAACACCCAATAGCTAATGTTAAAATGTGTTATTTAAACATGTATTTAAAAAGACTTTATTTTTTATTGCCCCTTTTTATTGCACTGCGGGGTCGCATCTAAGGATGTGAAATTACTTTCTCAAGCTCTGGCAAGTACAACAGCTAAAAGGCTTAGCATGTATGGCCCCTGCAAGGATAGAAGAGGTTCTCATTTGCTGAATGGGGACCCATCACTGACAGTAATCTTTCACTAGCATCCTAGTGAGTTAGTGTAATGGATTGACAAAAACTTTAGGATGTGAGCTGAGAAGACCCTGGTTTAAATCTCACCACAGCTGTGATCTCAATAGGAGCTTCTAGGATGATGTTGATGCTGAGTTTCTACTACACCAGGGGTCAGCAACCTTTTTCAGCCATGGGCCGGTCCACCGTCCCTCAGACCAAGTGGTGATCCGGACTGTATTTTGAAAAATAAAAATGAACGAATTCCTATGCCCCACAAATAACCCAGAGATGCATTTTAAATAAAAGCACACATTCTACTCATGTAAAAACACCATGCAGGACCCACAAATAACCTAGAGATGCATTTTAAATAAAAGGACACATTCTACTCATGTAAAAACATGCTGATTCCCAGACCGTCCGCAGGCCGAATTGAGAAGGCGATTGGGTCGTATCCAGCCCCTGGGCCTTAGGTTCCCAACCCCTGTATTACACCCTTCCTCCAAGAATTGTGGCATACAAATTCTCCTCCTTCACGTTTTCTCATGACAACAACCCTGTGAGGTAGGTTAGGCTGAGATATAGTGATGAACCCAGGTCACCCAGTGAGCTTCAGGGCTCATTGGGGATTTCAGCTCAGACCTCCCTGGTCTTGGTTTGATATTCTGGTGTTATAAGAAAAAAAAAACTTCTTTTTTATCCCTTATGGGTATCCAAGAGCCCGTATAGAGTCCTTATGTAGGTTTTCTATCGGTAGAAGAAAATAACAGAGGCCAACCAGAGAATGTTGAGAAGCAAAGCAGCTAGTAAGCATGATCTTTATTAAACTGTTGCAACAGGGTCCCCCACTCTCCCCATGCAGGGAGAGGAACCCAGAACATTGGTGTGCAAGCTCTTATATAGACTTTTGAAATTGCCTACCCTGTAGCTCAAGACCATCCCCGAAAACATCATACATACATCACAGAAAGAGGTGGTCCCCAGCAGAAATTTGAGTGTGTTGCTTCTCTTCTGCCTGCCAGGATACCTGATAATGCCTTATCTGATTGCCTTTTCTGGGTAGCCTGGCCATTCCTTTGAGGTGGTAAATACTTCCTGTATCTCTTACTCATATTGATAGTGTGCTCAGCTAAACAGATACTTGCCAGACTGTATTTACAGGGAGGTGTAAGCCCCTACAGTCCAAAGACAATTGGAAAGCTTTTCACATTTCCTTCCTCCTTGCATAGAAATATCTGAGGTCAATTTGGGAGAGTCAAAATGGCTTCAGGATTGTTCTCCTGTACCATTTCATACATGTGGTTTACATGCTTATGTATGTGTTTGTCTTGTACATTTATGAACATTTATTTTTTTTATATATATATATATATGACCTTAGAATTCCTATAACACTGACCACATCCATCAATTTCAGTTGTCTTCATGGGGGGCGGGGGGCAACAATACCGATGTTCTTACAGGGCTGCTGTAAGGCTCACTGAGATAATTATGTGAAGTGCTTCAAATTCCACATGTTATCATCATCCTGTGGCCCTCCACCAGATACATCAGTGAGGAAGCCTGTTGGTTTGCTCTGGGGTGGAAGATTTGCATATGGAGGCCTCCTCGCCCAAGTGAGACTGAAGGAACCCTTATTCATACATGTTTGCAAGCTGCATCTGGGATATATATTGGTTTAAAAAGAAATGCTTGCATGGCGAGTTCCCACCCCCACCCCCCAGTGGAAATAATGACACATGACACAATTGTTAAGGTTAATTGGCTAAATAAGGCCACAACTTTTATTGGTTACAGGTGATGAGCGGTATTGGCTTAGGCATTGGTCCTAACCGACTATATCCGACTTCAGCCCGTCCACTAGAAGTCCGGGAAGGGTTAACCATCAGTAGGGGTAGTCCTGCTGATGCAAATCAACTAGGAACTCCCCCAGGGTCACCGCTAGGGGGTGTGCCTTAGACCCTCACCTCCTTAGGCTTCGGACAGGGCCACACCCCCAGAATCCTTTAACGGACTACCCTTCAATATGGCATAACCTCCCCTCTTCAATCTACAGAACTATACCAATGCCTAACTGCCAGTACCAAGAAAGTTGTGACGATTTGCTACGAGGTAGGCGAAAACCAAGTGGCTGGTGCCAATTTACCAAGTGGAAAAATTCCTACCAGGCCCCTCAACGTGACCAACCAAAGTCCATAGCAAGGTCAAAGAATAATCATCATCATCATCATCATCATCATCATATAATTTTTTATACCCCAACCATCTGGCTGAGTTTCCCCAGCCACTCTGGGCAGCTCCCAATCAAGTTTTAAAAACAATACAACATTAAATATTAAAAACTTTCCTAAACAGGGCTGCCTTCAGATGTCTTTAAAGATAGGATAGCTGCTTATTTCCTTGGCATCTGAAGGGAGGGCGTTCCACAGGGCGGGCACCACTACCGAGAAGGCCCTCTGTCTGGTTCCCTGTAACCTCACTTCTCGCAATGAGGGAACCGCCAGAAGGCCCTCAGCACTGGATCTCAGTGTTTGGGCTGAACGATGGGGATGGAGACCCTCCTTCAGGTATATAGGACCAAGGCCATTTAGGACTTTAAAGGTCAGCACCATCACTTTGAATTGTGCTCGGAAACATACTGGGAGCCAATGCAGATCTCTCAGAACCGATGTTATGTGGTCCCAGCGGCCACTCCCAGCCACCAGTCTAGATGCCGCATTCTGGATTAATTGCAGATTCTGGGTCACCTTCAAAGGTAGCCCCACGTAGAGTGCATTGCTGTAGTCCAAGCGGGAGATAACTAGAGCATGAAAACCTTATAGGGAGGGAAAAGCAGGAACATCTGGTAAGCGGCAAAGAGGGAGAGCCCTGGCTGCGTCCTGCTTTAAATAAGGCAGGCTGCACCCCCAGAGCCAGCCGATTGGCTTGCGAGGAGGTTGACACAGCCAGGAATCCCTCCAATCATGCGGGGGGCCCATGAAGCCCGCAACTTCACCTCCTCCAAAGGGCGGAAGTGGCTTTGCATGCATGGCATGAGATGTTTGGTCTCAGACACAAAGGCAGTGGACTGCAGGGCATGGCAGATATGCTGTGTTCCTGGATGTGAGATCCCACATTCTGAGGAACTAGGTGCTCGAATAGAATGGTGGGTTCACGTTTTTACAACGTGTGCTCAGTAAGCCTGCACATGGAACACTTACGAGTGGGGGAAGGAGGAGGCATCTGTCTTCTCCTCACACTGTCTCTCCTGGGACAGATGAATCAGCCACTTGGAGCCGAGCGATTCCTTTCATCAGGCTTCTAAGCACATGCTGAGCCTGCGGAAGGATAATTATTGATGTGTGTGAGGGGAGGGGAGTCAGAAATATTATGCACTTTTCCCTTGTGGGTGAAAAAAACACACACCTCTTTGTTCTTCCTCAGAAACCAAATATAGCTCATACCAGTGAATCATATTTGTGAGCATGGTGATGCTGAACTGTAGGGGAACGGTCTTCCGTGTTCTTATCTCCGCTGCAAGGAAATTTGCAAGAAAAGGACAGAAAAGAAAATTCATTAATGGGTTTGAAAAGGAATGGGAATCCGGAGCATCGAATATTCACTTTTAAAGAATTTTATAATGTGTGAGAAAGATCATTGAAACTTCATTTGGACTTTAAAATGATGGTGTTTCTGCCTTTTAACTGTATTTGCTTTTCTCATGTTGTATGTAAATGTCATCAGGACTGGAGGATTTTCGCTAAATGTTTTACAAACCTGTCGGCCAGTAAAGCGAGATGAGCGCTGCAACCCCAGAGTCGTCCGTGACTGGACCTAATGGTCAGGGGTCCCTTTACCCTTTACCTTTTATGTAGAGCTGAATCAGGTTGTTGCAAGTGAATTTGTCTCTCCCACTATCCAGGTTTTTCATCTTTTATGCTCAAGCAAATTGGTTTGTTGAGCATTTCTAACTTTGGATTGGCTCATACTTTCTTCTGCACAGCTGGATGGTTTTACACTTAACTGTCAATTGGTGATGCCTAATGTGAACCACAGGGACACAGGTGGCGCTGTGGGTTAAACCACAGAACCTAGGACTTGCCGATCAGAAGGTTGACAGTTCGAATCCCTGTGATGGAGTGAGCTCCCGTTGCTCAGTCTCAGCTCCTGCCAACCTAGCAGTTCGAAAGCATGTCAAAATGCAAGTATATAAATAGGAACCGCTCCAGTGGGAAGGTAAACGGTGTTTCCGTGCGCTGCTCTGGTTCGCCAGAAGCAGCTTAGTCATGCTGGCCACATGACCCGGAAGCTGTCTGCGGACAAACGCCGGCTCCCTTGGCCCATAGAGCGAGATGAGCACTGCAACCCCAGAGTTGGTCACGACTGGACCTAATGGTCAGGGGTCCCTTTACCTTTAATGTGAACCACGGGATCAAATATGGAAAGTCTTAAGCAATGCTTTTTGTGATGGTACTCACTGGTATGGAGTGCTATCACCTCCCTCCCCCCCCCTTACTGCTGCTGTCACCCATTTTGTGTTGGCACCCACATCAACTGTTACCAAGAACCTGGAAGGAAATTCTTGACCAAAAGAAACAACAACTGACTGTTACTGATATTAACTAATATTATTGATGAATAGCAAACAAAAACCCCTCCATTATAAGCCTCACAATTCTATAGGTTATAGCAGTGGCACGTACTGAGCTAACAACTTGCAATTTGATACACAGCACCTATCTGAGTTCTAGGAGTATAGCGAATTTCAAACTGATATAATAACAATATCCACAACTACAGCAAATTTAAAAGGTTTGGGTTTTTTCCCCCTATGATTTTTAAACAAGCATATCATCTATTTCCAATTTTGATGGAGACTACAGATATATATTATGCAGGTATGTCAAGGAAGGCAGCCTTTCATTGTCTTGATTGTTCAAATGTTATTCAAAAGTTATCAGGGTTCCCCCCCCCCCCCCCGTAAAATCTACGGCAGCAACTACTCACATAATATGGTGGTGCTATAGTTCTTAGCTGTAATATTGTATAGCATTTCTAATAGTGGTTCTGTTGCTTTGTTTTGTATGCCCAGACTGAGCTTCACAAAGTATCTTTGCTGATCTCTTGTCATCTCTCAGATTGCATTGTAGGGAAAGGCAATTATGTATAGAGTGTGGGGGGGGGATCTGAAAGCTTCTGCAGCAGGCAAGACAAAACAATGCTAAGAACCTGTAGCTGAATTCTGATTCTCTCCCCTCTCTGCTCCTCAGCTTGAAAATTCCATATTCTTAAGCTCAAGCAAATAAACAAGTTCACTAAATTATAAATGCAGTTTTACTACTTCGATTCCGTTTTCTCATTATTTCAAGCAGGAATCCTGCACACCATTCCTGAATCACCCACATAACACACCCAGGAAAACAAGACCAGTGATTTAGCCTGGCCCATAAGACATAACTAGGCCACAGCTGTCTGTGAAACCGGAAGAAAGTAAGTTCAGGGGGGATGCCTGTTTCAACTTCAAGTCAAGAAGAAGAAGAAGAAGGAAAAGGAAGAACCTAATTAGATTTCCCCCTTATGCATCTCTTAAAGAAAAGGGTATAAACATTGCCGGGACCATCTGTGTACACACTGAAAGATGGAAAGGGGTAGCCAACATAATGAGTCCTCATAAAGGTTGAATGATATGCCAGTAAGTAATTCATGCCATCTAAATAGAGCGAAGGCCATTCATTGGAATGCATTTTAGTCCCCCTTTCTCGTCTATTTGCAGATGGTATTATTATTAGCTGGAAATTTCCATCTAACTCAATCATTCACATCAACTAGAACCTTAGAAAATGTGGAACGGTTTAAAACACCTTCCCACCGGAGGGAATGCGAATGATTGAGAGTGCCATTAAAAAGCAAAAAAGGGAACCCAATTTAGAATTCATTTAAAGGCTATTTTTGAGGACGTTAAACATCATGTCAAAGTGCAGTCCATGCACAACACTGCACAATCGTTGTTGGTTTCTCGGTGATGTTTTAGCATTGCTGATAAATGTAAAACAGAAAACCCCACATAACCAAATGACTAACAGAAGGAAGCCAATACCTACGTTTCCGAGCACAATTCAAAGTGTTGGTGTTGACCTTTAAAGCCCTAAGCAGCCTCGGCCCAGTATACCTGAAGGAGCATCTCCTCCCCCATCATTCTGCCCAGACACCGAGGTCCAACGCCGAGGGCCTTCTGGAAGTTCCCTCACTGCGAGAAGCAAAGCTACAGGGAACCAGGCAGAGGGCCTTTTCGGTAGTGGCACCTGCCCTGTGGAACGCCCTCTCATCAGATGTTAAAGAGATAAACAACTACCTGGCATTTAGAAGACATCTGAAGGCAGCCCTGTTCAGGGAAGTTTTTAATGTGTGACATTTTAATGTATTTTTAATCTTTGTTGGAAGCTGCCCAGAGTGGCTGGGGAAGCCCAGCCAGATGGGAGGGGTAGAAATAATAATTTATTATTAGATATTATTATATAATTTATAATGGCTGCTATAGGTCCAGCAATCCTGAGACCTGGCAGGACTAGACAGTGCAGGGATTTTGCACGACACTACACCTTTGTGCAAATTTATTGAAACAAAGCATGTTTTCTATGCCACATCGATCAGTCTGTCAAGCACCCACAAAAGAAGATGTTTTGGGGATACTTATTATGGTTTCGGAAGCCTGCAGCCAATAGAAGGAATGATGCACTCGCCACAATATATTGAGGTTCTACAAAGGAGAGTTATTCCAGAGCTGGAAAAGAGGTATCCTGACGGTACTGGGATATTGCAACAGGAACTAGCCCCCTGTTGCACATCGAAAGTGGCGAAGAAATTCATGACAGAACAGCAAATACAGATACTTGATTGGCCAGGGAATTCCCCGGATGTAAATCCCACTGAGAATTCGTGGGCTATATGCAAAAGTCGTCTCTGTGTTGTAGACTGTAAGGCTATGGAGAAGCTCATTCAGGCGCTGATTCAAGTGTGGTACAGGGATCTGAAAATCAACAGTGACTGTTCAAAACTAGTAGACTCCATGTCAAACTGTGTTCAAATGCTGCTTAAAAATAGCGGCGGTCATATCCTTTACTAATGTACGTATATGTGAATTTTGTACATCTATATGTGAGTTTTGTACAATAAACTACTGTACTCAATTAATTGTTTGTTTCAATTAATTTACACAAGGGTGTATTCTCTCAGTTCACCCAGTACCGGAGATTGTGTTCCAGAGAAATTAACTTGCTGTGTTCTGGAATGGTGTGTGTGTGTGTCACCTTTGCACAATCCCAAACCAAAGTGGGATGTATGCTATTTTCATACAAATTGCCCCAAAACAATATGAAAGATTCAATGGATTCTTTTTTTAATGACATAACTATGGAAAAAGCACGTTTATGGGACATTTCAGGTCTACTTCTGAAATTTGGCAAGTTTCGTCCCCACAGAAATGACTGCAAATTTCATTCACTTCTGCTGAAAATTGTTAAATTATAGCTAGATCCTTTAAAAATAATAATCAATATGTAAAGGTGCCCATCCTAGAAACCTTTGGGCCTCTTTGTAATTTGGCAGCTTCTCCTTCTCCTTCTCCATGTGTGTGTGTGTGTGTGTGTGTGTGTGTTTGTATGTGTATGTGTATATAGTCCACAACAGAATAGAAGAGGTTAATCGAGTCATCTTTAAGCACACCCAACCACTCCATCTATGAAAGCTGCCCTTTCAGGAAAACTACTGCTGCTATTCTTCTGAAATTTAAATAGTGCCCAGCACAAAAACACCTGGATTTATCTGTATGTAATTTGACATGCTTTATCCATTGAGCAGGAGCTACTGTGCCTGAAAGCTATCTAATTATGCCACAAGGGGGAAAGTTATAGCTGATTAAAAAAATTCCCCATCATAGTGAATGGAGAAGGTATGGACTTTCATTTTTCTGAATTGGGATTTAGACACGAACTGAATCACAGACCCTCCTGAAGTGGTTCGGACTGAAACTTGCTGTTTTAAGAAATTCAAAGTTTGGTACTGAACTCAGTCTTGCACTTGGTGCAGACATTTAATCTGTTCTCGAGATGTCCATTTGGTTTATCTGAAAAGCATATGAAAAATGAAAGATCCTTGTTTGTACAGTGGTGCCTCGCAAGACGAAATTAATTCATTCTGCGAGTTTTTTCGTCTTGTGAATTTTTTCGTCTTGCGAAGCACCATTGTGTATTGATGGTTTCCCATAGGAATGCATTGGCAGTTTAAAAAAAAAGGCGCAAGACATTTTCGTCTTGCGAAGCAAGCCCATATGGAAATCCGTCTTGCGAAGCAACTCAGAAAACGAAAAACTCTTTCGTCTTGCGAGTTTTTCGTCTTGAGAGGCATTCGTCTTGCGAGGTACCACTGTATTTGTATTTAATAAACAAGAATTAAATGGTTCTTAAATTAACTAATTCTGAATTAAAACATTACGTTTTTTGGATTTCTCATTCATATTTTGTTTTCATTTTGAATCTAAGAATCTCAACTTGCACAAGTGGAAAAGGAAGATTATGAATTGGTTTGGGGGCACTTTACCCCCCCCCAATACATACACAAAGGACCATTGGGGCAGTATAGCCCCAGCTTTTCCTCAAGAGCAGCCAAATTTAAAAAACGAAATGCAAAAACGGAATGAACTACATAGAAATTAACCAAAAAAAGAGGAGAAAACATTGTACAAATAAAATTCCAAGAATAATTTCAATCCCCAAAATGAAATTTTAAATTAACTGCTCTCCCAAGTGCACATCCCTTGTCCATTCTGGGTGTCTGTAATCCTAACTGGGTGGAGAATTCAGCCATCAGGTGGTGAGAAACAAAGTGCCTGGATCCAGCCTTCCTCATACCCCATTTCTCACCCAAAATCTGATGTGCAGGATTTCATTTTTTGTTTTGTTTTTTAAAGGGCTGCACATGTACAACTCCAGCTGTTCTGCACACGCTCTGTTGGATGAGAGTCATTTCTGTCTTGCTCTTAACACGGAAAACGTTTCCCTGTCAACCCACTTTTGCTATTCTGGAAGTGGATGGATGAGCTACTAGCTCAGTTTCTAGAACCGGTTTGTGTCGTGCTTTGCTGTTGGCTTGTGTTGAAATTTGGGTTGTTGTTTTTTTGTGGTGGTGGGTGAACTCGCGTAAATCTGCTTTATGAAGCTTTGTTTTACTACATTGCTGTGGACTCATTATACTCGTAAGCTGTTATCTGTGATGCTGAGCCTCGGGATATAAATCCCAGAAATAAATGATCATAAATAAACCTGGGTTTAGGCTGGACCCATGACCTATCTTCCCTTGCAACATGGAGGGGACGAAGTGGAGGGGCAGCAGCTATGAATTAACAAGAGTTTCAAAATGCCTAGGTCGAGTAGAAACCCTTACACAACAAAGCCCCATCCACATTTCCCCATGTGTATTCAGTTGTATATAATGAATCTGGAAATTGTGGTGTATAGATTGGGTTGTCTTGAGCTAGTAAGTTTGCCAGTATTAACAGCAGTGTAATAAATAAGATTTCTATCATATCTCCCATGTGTAGATATAAAATAATTGCATTCCTGCACCAGTGAGTATTTTTATACAGGACCAGCCCAGGATTATTATTGTTGATCTCGGAGGTGCGGGGGCTCCATTGGGAGTGAAAGGAATGCACCCAGTTAAGATCTGATTCTGGGATATGTACAAATATAAACAATAAAGCATTGGGGGAAACAAAAGATCTGATTCTGTGATATGCTGCTTCATCGCTAGGTGGGGCATCAAACAAATAAGCAGAAGATCAGTGGTTTCTCAGAGCCCATAAAAACATGGTCCTCTTGTCCAAGTGTCTAAGGCAGGTTCCCTCTAGATGACTCCAACTCCCATCAGCCCCTGGCATCATGGACAATGGTCAAAGGATCACGGGTACTGTAGTCAAACTACATCTGGAATGGAAGATAATGTTTGTTTATAGGGTGTTACACTGGAGCGGTTGAAGTGAATATTGCTTATAGACAGTGGTCAGAAGAAAATTCAAAAGTTCTTTAATTTCTGAACATTATTTTTACTTTCTTAATCTCTTGTCTATTTCATCTTTCTTATTCCCCCCTTCTTTCCTGCTTTTCTTTCTCTCTCTTTTCATATATATATAGAGAGAAAGAAAAGCAGGAAAGAAGGGAGGAATAAGAAAGATGAAATAGACAAGAGATTAAGAAAGTAAAAAATTATTTAGATCAATGTTTTAGTTTTGGACAAAAAATATATACCGCATTTTTCCGTATATAACATACCCCCATAAGACAACCCCCAATTTTTAACATAGCTTTTAAAGAAAAAAAATCCTAGTCTTATACAATGAAAAGTATGGTTTATTTGTTATTAAGCTCTGTATTTCTCTTTATAAATGCTAATAAAATTAATTCAACAACCCAAAAATGGAAGTGTAGTCAAACTACACCTGGAAGATACCACATTGGCTATCCCGGTCTACGGTTATTTTAGATTCCAGCATCAAAACTATACACAGTGGATAACATTTGGGCTTCTTTTTTTCCTTTTTTTTTAAAAGGAAGATCATGCACACAACCCCTTTGAAGGGATATCAGCAGCCACTACAGCATAACAACATCCCAGTGGGATTAAGCGATAAAAAGGGCAAAGTAATAACGCATTATGAATGTAAAAAGTAGGCTGTCATATGTTCATCTACATTATCAAAACCATTCCTTAACCCTTCCTTAGCGTTAAAGACATTGAGTGCAGATCCACCCCAGCTCTACGATGAGGCATCAGTGTGACTTCCTTTATCATCGTTACTCCACTTCTGCACCTGTAGCAGCACTTTGTATTCTACAATTCCTTTTTTTATTTCTACTCTCCACCTAAAAAAGTAGGGAAGGAAATCCCCAGCTGTATATGCGTTGGCCCAAATTCAGATGCTCCACTTTCCCTTTCAGATCTCCAGGTTGTATTTTCGCATTTCCTTTAATTTAAGCCCTAGGCATTTGCATTTATATTTCACAAGCCGACTCCTCTGTTCAAAGCCCCTTTTCCTCCCCCAGGCAACCTAATTTTCATTCATTCTTGCTTGCTGCTACATCCAAGCTCCTCCTCATTATCACCATTCGCTCTGGCGTTTCTGAGTTTCCCCCTAATCTCTGCAGATTTGCTTGTGTGATGGCACCTCTCTGCCCTTCTCTCGCTTCCTAATTCTCCCTTTGGTGTGGTTTATTACATCTGCTTGTCTGAACTGGGTTTCTGGCAATCACTTAAACCTCCTTCTCTCTATCTCCCAGATGGACTTGCTAGCCTTTAAGGCATGAAGGGAGATGCCTCATGTCATCTTACACTCTTCTATGAATAAAACAAACAGGGCCATCCTAGAAAAATATAATATTTGTCATGAACAAACGATTATCCCCCCCAAAGATTTGTACAACATGGATCTATTATACTGCTTGCATCTTATCGCTTATCATTTTTTGTGCCTCCTCCCCTGGAATGTTTCCATCCCATCTAAACATTAGAATAACTTGTAACTAGTTATTCCAGTTGCTTATTTCCTCTCCCACCTAATGCAATTTTGGGGCATTTGGGGAGGGGGGTTGTGGTGGGAGAAATGGCATATGCCACCAAAATGCTGCAGAATATTCAGATAAGATTCTGCACCTTTTTTCTAGAGAGGGTGTGCCAGGGGGGAATGTCTTCTGAGAGAATTCTGGCTCTTTGGTTTGAGTTTCTCGCTAATTTAGGAGTCAGAATTGCTCCAGAGGACCAGCTGCCCCCTGGAAACAGAGGGCTTTGCTGTACTGCGGCACACACTAAAAAACTTGTGTGTTTTTATTAACAGATTTAGGCATGGGGATGCCGTGATTTTAGCTGTTTTTGGCCTTCGGCAAAATGTCTGGCTTTTAGCAAATGCTGCCTTTAGCTGGTGACATGCATTTTCTATTTCTGATTCCAGCTTGGGGTTCACTTGTGTGGGGATATGGGTACAACTTCCTTCTTGAAATATTACTTTATTTCCAGGAATACAAGGTACACGCAAGTCCTGCTACCTGCCCACTCGCTATACCAAAATTCACTTTAATTGCCACAGATTCAGATATCCAAACACCAGGAGTTTGCTTACTTCCTTATTTTCTTGGTTGTTTCTACTTTGCTGGTTAGCAGCAGCAATTTTGGGGCAGAAAGCATTCAGGGCAGTGGCGTAGCGTGGGGGGTGCAGGGGGGGGGGCCGGCCGCACCGGGCGCAACATCTGAGGGTTAGGGTTAGGGGGCGCAAATCCACAGGTTAGGGGGCGCAAATTACTTGCCTTGCCCCGGGTGCTGACAACCCACGCTACGCCACTGATTCAGGGAGAGAGGGAAGCAGATCAGGCTAACCTTAGAGCAGGAGAGAGTGGACAATTCAGCCCCCCCCCCTTTAGCTCTCTTTTGCTGGGTTGGCTGCAGCCATTTCAGTCAGAAACCACTGAAAAAGTCAGAGGAGAGATCTGAACAACTCTGGATTATAAATCATTCCATAGGAAATAATGGAAATTGTGGACTCATTATGCGAACGCTCAGCTTAAGAACTATTTCCAGGAAACGGTGCAATGTTATTCAGCAGTGCCCTTCCCTGTTCCCAAGATCTTCCTATTCTGTTTACTGGAAGGTAAGTTTTGTTCAGCAGAGGTTCGCCACAGTATGAATTACGTTTCTTTCCTTGTGGGTTCAGCCTCTTCCATAGATACCTGAGGTAAAAGGTAAAGGTAAAGGACCCCTGACAGTTAAGTCCAGTCGCAGACAACTCTGGGGTTGCAGCGCTCATCTCGCTTTACAGGCCGAGGGAGCCAGTGTTTGTCCGCATTTTTTCCGGGTCATGTGGCCAGCACGACTAAGGCGCTTCTAGTGCAACGGAACACCAAAACCAGAGCAGCGCACAGAAACACCGTCTACCTTCCCGCCAGAGAGGTACCTATTTATCTACTTGCACTGAAGGAGTGTCTCCACCCCCATTGTTCAACCCAGACACTGAGGTCCAGCTTCGTGAGAAGCAAAGTTACAGGGAACCAGGCAGAGGGCCTTCTTAGTAGTGGCGCCCTCCCTGTGGAACGCCCTCCCATCAGCTGTCAAGGAAATAAACAACTATGTGACTTTTAGAAGACATCTGAAGGCAGCCCTGTTTAGGGAAGTTTATAATGTTTGATATTTTATCGCTTTTTATTTTTATTATTTATATTCTGTTTGGAGCCACCCAAAGTGATGGGCAGGGTATAAATTTATTATTATTGTCTACCATTGAGCCACAGCCCTCCTCCTATTATCAGCTTTCAGATTCTACCACCTTTTGTTCTATTTCTACCCAGAGCATTTTCAAGGAAGGAAAGGTAAAGGTACCCCTGCCCATACGGGACAGTCTTGCCAGACTCTAGGGTTCTGCGCTCATCTCACTCTAGAGGCCGGGAGCCAGCGCTGTCCGCAGACACTTCTGGGTTACGTGGCCAGCATGACAAGCTGCATCTGGCGAGCCAGCGCAGCACACGGAACGCCGTTTACCTTCCCACTGGTAAGCGGTCCCTATTTATCTACTTGCACCCGGGGTGCTTTCGAACTGCTAGGTTGGCAGACGCTGGGACCGAACGACGGGAGCGCACCCCGCCGTGGGGATTTGAACCGCCAACCATGTGATCGGCAAGTCCTAGGTGCTGAGGTTTTACTCACAGCGCCACCCGCGTCCCTTCAAGGAAGGAACAGAATAGCTAACATGGGGTCCCCAGTGGTTTCCTCTGCAGAGAATGATCAGGTACAGACACACTTCTAAATGATGCTACAATGATAGTGCTCCAAGACCATTTGCCACAATTTGAGAAAAAATGTAGTTTTGAGAAGTTTAGATTTAGGTGGGCCAGAGGCTGACTTTCCTCCACCTCTATTCATTTTAACAGAAACTGAGAAAACTTAGCACGTGACCAAATTGTGCCATCGTACAGGAAATTACTCAGCTGTTCAGTATTAAATTCTTTCTGTAGCATATAAATTTGCACAGCATCCTGCTTGTAGTCTCTTAAGATTAGCAAAGCCTGCTTTATATTAGTTAGCATATTAAATTTTTCAGTTCGACTGTATTAAATAAAATATATTGATGACTGACAGGAGGGGAATGAGGATTATATACCAAACATATGTCTGACGTACTAGGGAAAAAGTAAATTATTAGAACAGGTCACCAAAGTGCGGAGAAACACCAGACGTGGAGTTTATGCCTAACAGTGTATCATACAGGTTGTTGATGGACTCTCCCCTGAAGACATCTGGAGCCTCAGGAGTTTTGTCCATAGAATTCTCTTGACATGTTAGAGGTCACCATCTGAAGACTTTATGGACTGGGAGGGAAGGATGTTTCCTTCATCATTTTTTACATATCAGTCCTGCTCTCCTGAGAATCTATGCACCATTTCCACCCCCATCGTTCTGCCCTGACACTGAGGTCCAGCTCCGAGGACCTTCTGGTGGTTCCCCCACTGCGAGAAGTGAGGTTACAGGGAACCAGGTAGAGGGGCTTCTCGGTGGTGGCACCTGCCCTGTGGAATGCCCTCCCATCAGATGTCAAGGAAATAAACAACTATCTGCCTTTTAGAAGACATCTCAAGGCAGCCCTGTTTAGGGAAGCTTTTAATGTTTAACGGACCATTGCATTTTAATATTTTGTTGGAAGCCTCCCAGAGTGGGTGGGGAAACCCAGCCAGATGGGCAGGACATGAATAATAAAATTTATGATGATGATGATGATGATGATGATGATGCTTGGAACACTATGGTTTTTGCTGGGTTGAATGTGATCTACTATTTAAGCCAAATTCTTTCCTCCCTACAAAATATACATCCCCCTTCCCTCTGATTCTTTAACAGTTCTCCCTGGCAACAGACCTTCCTTGAATGACCCAGCCAGATGGGCGGGTTATTAATAATAAAGTGATTATCATTATTATTATTAATCAAGTGACAAATAGTTTGACCCATTAGAATACAGCATCCTATGCAACTGTAAGGGACGCGGGTGGCGCTGTGGGTAAAAGCCTCAGCGCCTAGGGCTTGCCGATCGAAAGGTTGGCAGTTCGAATCCCCGCAGCGGGGTGCGCTCCCATCGTTCGGTCCCAGCGCCTGCCAACCTAGCAGTTCGAAAGCACTCCTGGGTGCAAGTAGATAAATAGGGACCGCTTACTAGCGGGAAGGTAAACGGCGTTTCCATGTGCGGCTCTGGCTCGCCAGAGCTGCGATGTCATACTGGCCACGTGACCCGGAAGTGTCTCCGGACAGCGCTGGCCCCCGGCCTCTTGAGTGAGATGGGCCCACAACCCTAGAGTCTGTCAAGACTGGCCCGTACGGGCAGGGGTACCTTTACCTTTTATGCAACTGTAGCAATAGTCACTCATTGTACAATATCAGTGAGAGCTGGCTAGCAATATAGATACACCTGAGGAATTATCAATAGTTTCAAAGAAGGTGCAGCCAAAGAACAATGAACAGGAACCATGAAGTGGTTTCTTCCCTCTTGCTCTTGCTCAGTGGCCAGGCTGAACAATGGGGATGGAGATGTTCCTTCAGGTATACAGGGCTGAGAACTCAAAGATTCTCAGGCTGTATGCACACCATCCATTTAGAACACATGACTTCCCCCAAAGGATTCTGGGAACTGCAGTTACCCAACAACAAACTACAATTCTCATTATTCTTGGGGGGTAAGTCATGTGCTTTGAATATGTTTTTAAAGCATGTTGTGTATGTGGCTTCATTGTTTTAAAGCGTACCATGGCAGACAGAAGCTAATAGTTTTATTAGTTTCCTAGCGGAGTTCCACTATTCCAGCTCTTTCATTTTCCTTTTTTGTTATTAGATTGAAATGAATTTGCTCTCAACTTATGAGTCCATATATTTCCTGCGGTAAAAATTAAAATATGTTTCAAGCTTTTCAGAAAGAGCCATTTCTGCTGACAGATCGACAGAGACAACTATTTAAATCAAGGAGAGTTTTATCTACATAGCTCAGGGAAATATTGAATCCAATGGAATGTTTGCAGAACCCAGATATTTAAGTCAGTAATAAGACAAATGTATAATTAATACACATAGAGGTGCATAATTCAAGGGTGTACAACTCACTTTCATGGGCTAACGACAAGTGTAGTCATTCAGATTTCAATAAAAATATATTTATTATCTGTAATTAGTTCATTTATTCATTATTAGATATATTAAAAGGTCCTTAATTTTAAAGGTAAAATCTTAGTCATTGAAATTCAAGGAAACAGAGCAGGAAACACTATCTGGCTTGATTTGTCTCATAATTAATACACTTACTCATTGTGAAGTACAGTTATAACTCTCATTATTAAAAAATAAAATGTAATACATTGGCTGTTAAAGACATGAGCCTATTACCGGGATAAAATATTATATTATACAGACATTACTTTGCTTATAAAGGATGGTGCATGCCTACATTTTTAACAAAAAATATATTCCCCTATTACGTTCAGAGCTAGAAATGTATAACTGTTACTTTGAATTCCTTAAGTCTGAACTTCCCTTAATTTTCATTACACCCTGTCCAGAAGTTAGTCATCTGATCAGAGGTCTAATTTGTTTCACTTGTGATGGCAAAGGTCCTAGTCTCGCTTCCAGTGCCACATGCCCTCCTCCCTTGCCCCCCAAATCCCTGCTCTTATCTGACTCCATCCCTTTGACTGCTCTATGTTTGGCAAAAGTCTGCAATAGGAGCCAGGTCTCCTTAGGTTGGTTCCTCCAGATGGAGCCTTCTCCAATCATTGCTGCTAAAGGGATGCGGGTGGCGCTGGGGTCTAAACCCCTGAGCCTCTTGGGCTTGCCGATCAGAAAGTTGGCAGTTCAAATCTGCACAACGGGGTGAGCTCCCATTGCTCTGTCCCAGCTCCTAACTACCTAGCAGTTCCAAAGCACACCAGTGCAAGTAAATAAATAGGTACCACTGTGGTGGGAAGGTAAACTTGACATCTTTCCGCAGGGCCTGTAAGACAGAGCTGTTCCACCAGGCCTTTGGTCAGGGCGCAGCCTGACCCCCTCCTCTGGCAATCTGCACAGGGTCCTGCTTGCTGGTTGCCATCAATTTGTTTCTGATTGATTTTATGGTGAAAAGTTTTTAGAATGTTGGATTGTTTTTATTGTTGTTAGCCGCCCTGAGCCCGGCTTTGGCTGGGGAGGGCGGGGTATAAATAATTTTTATTATTATTATTATTATTATTAAACGCTCTGGTTTCCATACGCTCTGGTTTCCATACGCTCTGGTTTCCGTCATGGTGTCCCATTGCACCAGAAGCGGTTTAGTCATGCTGGCCACATGACCCGGAAAGCTGTCTGTGGACAAATGCCGGCTCCCTCGGCCTGCATGTGAGATGAGCGCCTCAACCCCATAGTCGCCTTTGATTGGACTTCACCGTCCAGGGGTCCTTTACCTTTTTACCAAATCATGGCTCCTGGTTGTACAGAGGAGCCTATGTAAGTACGATTGGCTCCCTGTTCAGGCCTTCACTTAGCACTTGCAGGCCCCACAAAGGTCCCTATTTTCCAGGGACAGTCCCAGATTTACAGAAGCCGACTCGGTTTTGGATTTGATCCCAGAATATCCCACTCCTTTTCCTTAGGAGTCCCGATTTTCATCGGAGAGATGTTGTGTTATGTGACCTCCAAGCCAAGGAGATAAGTAACTAAACTTCTGAAGGCAGCCCTGTATAGGGAAGTTGTCTAATGTTTAATGTTTTATTATGCTTTTATATATGTTGGAAGACACCTAGAGTGGCTGGAGCAACCCAGTTAGATGGGTAAGGTAATAATAATAATAATAATAATAATAATAATAATAGACTAGGATGTTCCTATTTTCATAGGAGAAATGATGGAGGATAAGCACTTGGAGATTGGAGAGAAAGAGCCAGTCTTTGTACTGTATGTAACAGAGGCTGTTTGCATACAGATTTCTCTGCTAACGTGATTCCTACTTGTAGGGCATTGAGATAAGTTCAAAAGAATTACATTAAGATGTGTGATGTTTCTCCAAAGGGCAGCGTTATTACTTTCTTGCCACTTACTTTGTCTAATGGAAGCTTCCTAGCTCAGTTGTACAACAGGCTTTGGCAGAAGGAGGTCACAGTTTTCAGTCTCTGGCTTCCCTCGTTAAAAATGGATCTCAGAAGGATCGGGAAAGGCCTGTTGCAGAACTCTTGAACAACTGCTGCCATTCAGAATGGACAATGCAGGGCCAGATGGAGCAATGGTCTGGGTGGGCCTTCTCAGGCAAAGCACACAACATTTTGATGGATATTTAAAGTGTTTCACTAAGATTTTTCAAGTGGCTATCCTTTTTTGAAGAAATAAGTATGAATCCAGTGAAATATTGAAGTTCTCCAAGTCATCAAGTTAAATGGAGTCCAGATCCACGCATGGAGAGAAATGAGGAAATTTCATTTTGCTTGCGTTTTAATGAGGGTCTACCTGTTTCAAATATTTTGAACCAATACATGAAGCAGAACACAATTATCCTTTGAGTGTTGCATTTCTGCGAATTTTGCAATGCAGTTCCCCAACCAAAACCATGTGTGGGAAAATGCATGTACAATAGGCATATAAATTCATGCATTTGTGAAATAGGCATACAAAAATGCCTCTGTCACTGAGACTTGGTCCTTTTCCACCAATTCATCCATTCCATCTTAATCCTCTCTGGTCTGCAGGTTTGGATGATAAGACTCCTCTGCACAAATGAAAATGGAAAGAAACAAATTTCCTCACGATTTCTCTCTCTCTCTCTCTCTCTCTCTCTCTCTTTGGATGGCAGATAAAACTACTACTCTCCTATATGTGAATATCTTCTATATGTCTAGCTTGCTGACACTTTGATCTGAAGGGGGAATGAACACACTCTAATTTTATTTCCTCCTACTATTCCACCACAGAACATCACAATAAAATGTTAACTTATGACACATTTATGAAGTATTTGAGAATTTCACTGTGAGTGATTAAAAAAACTTGTCAAGCCTTCATATTCATTTGATTGTGTTGTTCTCAGAGGCTGCCTATATATATATATTATTTTCTTCAAGTTCAATTAATTTGCTGAATAAGCAGTTTTAATATGTGATCTTTCAGGCAAAAAGTATTGTCTTCAAAAGAAATGGAAAAGGAGCAGAGGACTGTTGCTTAATTGGGGTTGTGATACAGTGGTACCTCAGTTTATGAACTTAATCCGTTCCGGAAGTCTGTTCTTAAACCAAATCTGTTCTTAAACTGAGGCGTGCTTTCCCTAATGAGGCCTCCCACCGCCAGTGCCCTTCCACCATTCGGATTCCATTCTTAGACCGAGGTAAAGTTTGCTAACTGGAACACTACTTCTGGTTTTGCAGAGTTTGTATACTGAATAGTTCGTAAACAGGGCTGTTCTTAAACCGAGGTAAAGGTAAAGATAAAGGGACCCCTGACCATTAGGTCCGGTCGTGGCCGACTCTGGGGTTGTGGTGCTCATCTCATATTTTTGGCCGAGGGAGCCGGCGTACAGCTTCCGGGTCATGTGGGCAACATAACTAAGCTGCTTCTGGCGAACCAGAGCAGCGCACAGAAACGCCGTTTACCTTCCCACCAGAGCGGTACCTATTTATCCACTTGCACTTTGATGTACTTTTGAACTGCTAGTTTAGCAGGAGCAGGAACCGAGCAACAGGAGCTCACCCCGTCGCGGGGATTTGAACTGCCAACCTTCTGATCGGCAAGTCCTAGGCTCTGTGGTTTAACCCACAGC
Organism: Podarcis tiliguerta; assembly: GCF_965153285.1. Lineage (NCBI taxonomy): Eukaryota > Metazoa > Chordata > Lepidosauria > Squamata > Lacertidae > Podarcis > Podarcis tiliguerta. Next base: position 15,748,209 of record NC_139534.1, on the reverse strand, counting down.
GCCACCCGCGTCCCATAAACCAAAGTACCACTGTACTTATATATTGCAGAAGAACTATATGTTCAAAACAGAAATTCTTTGGATCAAAAACATCCAAGTACAGTAGGACCTTGGGTTACAGACACCTCAGGTTATAGATGCTTCAGGTTACACTAACCCAGAAATAGTACCCTGGGTTAAGAACTTTGTTTCAGGTTGAGAACAGAAATCGTGTGGTTGCAGCGGGAGGCCCCATTAGCTAAAGTGGTACCTCAGGTTAGGAACAGTTTCAGGTTAAGAACGGACCTCCAGAATAAATTAAGTTCTTAACCCAAAGTACCACTGTAAGAAGCAAAAGGTGACATAATAATAATAATAATAATAATAATAATAATAATAATAATAAACTTTTATTTATATCCTGCCCTCCCCAGCCAAAGCTGGGCTCAGAGCGGCTAACAACAGTAAAAATAGCACAGTTTACATAAAATCACAGTCAATTAATTGAAATACATTCTAAAATCAATTCATTCTAAAATCAATTCAGAATCAAATGAATGGCAACCATTGGGCTAGAGTTCTATGAGGATTACAGGAGAGAGGGGGTCAGTCTGTGCCTTGGCCAAAGGCCTGGTGGAACAGCTCTGCCTTGAGGGCCTGCGGAAAGATGTCAAGTCCCGCAGGGCCCTAGTCTCTTGTGATAGAAGTTTATAACATTTTGCCAGCAATGAAACTGATGATTCACCATGCTAGAGAATAAACTAAAAAATTATTTTTTAAAAATTTCTTCTCCCGTTAAATTCACAAAATGTTCAGAGGTATGCGTACCCCTGTGTCCCCCCCCCCCAAAAAAAGCACTGCATATATTAATCTCTTAATTTTAACACAAAACGTTGTCGTTACTGTTGGAGGCCCAACAGGTCTTTCCTATTCTGATTTGGAGATATTGGAGATCAAAACTTTGACCTTCTGCATGCAAAGCAGTTTCTCTGCCACTAAGCCCTCCACACAAAAAAGTAAGAAAGCAACATGAACATGTCTAAAAGTGATGGAGGGTGGAAGAACGAAGTGCACCAGAGGTCTAAGTGACCTCCAAAAAGGCAATACTTTAAAAGGCAAAGTCACACTACATAGCAATATAGGTAATGGAAGCAAAAGCTTCCCTTTTTTCAGGCAATTCCATTAAATGCTCCTGAAACACCTGCCTCTACCATTGATCTGCCAAGACTGCAAGAATAACCACAGTTATGTATTTTTCCCATCTTCCTGTTTATCACTCAGAAGCATCTGTTATCAAAGCCACAGAGACTCTGAGACTCTTGTGGGGAGAAAAAAAAGAGAGAACAAAGAAAGGAAAGGTGGTTTGTGTGGTTACGGATATAGGCCGCCAAGAGTCCGACTTTTGAAATTCAAAGGAAGGACAACTAAGGATACGTTATTATGATTTTGTTTTAATCACCATATATATTGGCTAGACTAATAGATGATACAGAAGAGGCTATATTCCTAACTTACAAGGATGACTTTTTAAAATGGAATTTAACTTAACGATATCATAACAGTGATACTGCAGTGTTGATAAGAAGCAGGTGCGGATGTGAGTCAGCCAACGGCCAGTTCAACTCAATAACTGCAGCAGTGAGAGACAGGGGCTTCCCCCTCTTCTCTATATATTATATGGCTTTGCCTGCTTTAAGATGAAAGCACTACTTCATTTTATTTTATTTTATTCGCAGCAAAGGGCATCTGTCACCACTGTGACCATCAGCTAGATTTTGAGTAAATAGAAGGGGACAGATGGGCTGGGGGTGGGGTCATGATTTGTGGGTTTATTTCTGACCTGCCTGTGTCATTGGGAGAAAACATGATCTCTACATTTAGAATGAGTTCAGGAAAACAAAACAAAACTTGGGGGGGGGGGGGCAAATATTAGCCAAATCAGTCTGAGGGCAGCTTGCCCTTCACTAGACTAGATGATGAGAAAAGTCCCTCTTGAGGTGAAGCCAGTGTGGTGTAGTGGTTAAGAGCGGTGGACTCGTAATCTGGTGAACCGGGTTCGCTTCCCTGCTCCTCCACATGCAGCTGCTGGGTGACCTTGGGCTAGTCACACTAGTGACTAGTGTCTTCGGACAGCGCTGGCTCCCAGCCTTTAGAGTGAAATGAGCGCACAACCCTAGAGTCTGGCAAGACTGGCCCGTATGGGCAGGGGTACCTTTACCTTTACCTTTAGACTAGATGATGAGAAAAGTCCCTCTTGAGGTGAAGTCTGTGGGGTCAGATCTTCATATCCACCATCCTATGTTGAATTTAGTACAGTTGCTTTAAAATAGGGAGCATAGGATGACATCTTCATCATCCCCCAAAATTACAAAGGCATGAATGATGCTTGAGATATCTCTGTTCCCCAGAAGATCCTTTAACTCAAATATAAGTTGTAAAACTTCTATAGGAATTGAATCAATCACTGATTCAACAACACAGCTACATTACATGCCCTGATCCGTTAGTGCTGTAGAGACCCACATAAGGTAGGCATGTTGTCTCCCAGCAAGAAGTAAGATGATGGGAACAGAGTAATAATAATAATAATAATATACATACAGTAGGATAGATTTTTTGAAAGCCAACAATAAACAAGAGCAGATGAGAACCTTGTGTTGATACAATTGAATGAGGAAGTTAGATTTGTATATCTTAGCTCTGACATCCAACAATACTTCAGTACCCAAAGGATATAATTTTTATTTTTTTAATCAGTGGGTCAGAAATGCAAATGAAGTAAAGCTCTGACAGCTTTAGATCAAAGGCGGAGGAAAAGATGGGAAATTTCTCAACAGAGTCTCTAAGGGAACAGCCAGTGTTAAGTCAGATAAACAGAATAAAAGTTAAACAAATTCACATCTTAATTTTGGACTGAATTTTGTTCTAACCGAAGAATCTGGCACGAGTGGTAAGTAAGCCACTGTAATTAACAGGTTAAGATGGCAGCAGGCAGAGGGCTAATGTGTTTGACATTGTGGTGTCAGGTCTTGTGCCTAGTGAAAATTTTCTAGATAAGTCATGAGCTAAAGAGGAAATGCCATCAAAGGGACTTTGAACACTTTGATGGGCCCGAGAGACACAGTCCTTAAATAGTTATTCAGTTACTTACTGATTGGTAATTCAGAAGAAGCAGGTTAATACGTTCTCTGAAAGAAGAATGAATTAGAGTTGGGTGACTTAAGATTAATTTCAAAACCAATCAGCTGGGAATTGGACTTCAGAGCAGTCTGGTTATTGCAGAGAGGAAGAAAGAGAGGATGCAGAGAGGATGCAAACTCTCATTGTGTCCAAGAATGGATAGCAAGTCATTCCTATCATTTAAAAGCAAGGTTAAGAATTGTGTTCGGAGTTAACAAAGTGGACTTTCTCCTGGGAGCAAAGGAGCAAAATCAAATAAGCACAGATTTCTTCAACCACTCTTTTGGGGTGATTGTAAATGTGGGGCAGGAGGAACAGACCCCAAAGTCATTTGAAATGGATGGTTAAGAAAAATGTTACATTATCCATATGTATAAGAAATGCAATGCAATACTAAGCTGAACAAGGGAGCAAACACAGTGGAATGTAGATTAATATATTTATAAAAAAGTAGACATTTGTAATATGTTGGAATACAAATGCTAAGATGATGTCCCTTCTCCCTTTTCTTTCTTGAGTTATCAGTTAACATTAAAAAAGCTTTTTTTCTTTAATAAAAATTAATAAGAATAGCAGAACAAATGTATGATTCACAAGTCCCTGTTTTCCAACTTTGATGATGATGATGATGATGATGATGATATCCAGAGCACTGACCTTTCTCAACCAGCAACGAGCTCTGTGTAACCATCGTTATCTTCTTCAATGGGGTTGTCCCATTACAGATCATCTTTTTTTATAAAAAAAATGTAACCAATACATCTCAGATTTTGAATAAAATTGCTGTACTAGATTATCTCCCATGTCAAAGTCACTGGTGTGAATAAACATCTCCTATGCCTTATAATTTTCAAGTTATAAGGAGGATTAAAATATATATGCATGATGCAACATAGAATGATTTGAGTTGGGCGACTGGGTGTATTAGACACCCCAAAAATAAGCAATGTGGACTAAAGTCTCTTTGCTCTGCTCTCTTTATTTCTCTGCATGTTCTAGGAGACCAGGGAGGAGGGGAGCAGATTGCAGCAGATTCTTCATTGGCAGATGAGCCAACAGTGTGATGCGGCAGCTAAAAAAGCCAATGCAATTCTGGGCTGCATCAATAGGAGTATAGCATCTAGATCAAGGGAAGTAATAGTGCCACTGTATTCTGCTCTGGTCAGACCTCACCTGGAGTACTGTGTCCAGTTCTGGGCACCACAGTTCAAGAAGGACACTGACAAACTGGAACGTGTCCAGAGGAGGGCAACCAAAATGGTCAAAGGCCTGGAAATGATGCCTTATGAGGAACGGCTAAGGGAGCTGGGCATGTTTAGCCTGGAGAAGAGGAGGTTAAGAGGTGATATGATAGCCATGTTCAAATATATAAAAGGATGTCACATGGAGGAGGGAGAAAGGTTGTTTTCTGCTGCTCCAGAGAAGCGGACACGGAGCAATGGATCCAAACTACAAGAAAGAAGATTCCACCTAAACATTAGGAAGAACTTCCTGACAGTAAGAGCTGTTCGACAGTGGAATTTGCTGCCAAGGAGTGTGGTGGAGTCTCCTTCTTTGGAGGTCTTTAAGCAGAGGCTTGACAACCATATGTCAGGAGTGCTCTGATGGTGTTTCCTGCTTGGCAGGGGGTTGGACTCGATGGCCCTTGTGGTCTCTTCCAACTCTATGATTCTATGATTCTATGATTCTATTCTATGATTCAGCAGCCTGCCTTATCTCTGTCTCCTCCTCTCCCACCTCTGAGTCTACACTGCTCTCTGCCACAGCCTCTTCCTGCTCCCTAAACCCCGTTGCCTCTTCAGCTTCCAACACATTCTCCTCCCAGTCTGCTGCTCCCTGTTAGGCTTCAGGGGATTGACTTTCTCCCCCCTTTGTCAGTAGATAAACAGAACAAAGGGAAAGGAGTCTTCTTACTAGTTAGAACTTTAATGATCACAGCGAGGGAACAAAGACTCCATTTCCCAGGAATGAAGGTGCTCCCAATTAAGGGTTCCACCCACTTCCTCCCTAGTCACCCACGTCACTCTCACGTCTTGTAACCTGATCTCGCAACCACTGTGCTTTCTGTGCTGCTCTTCTTGACCTTGGGCTGAGCAGATGAACACTTTCCAGAGACAGTGAGCCTGTTAACTCTCTCTCTCTCAGTTCTCCTCCTCTTAGCTGTTCCCCATCCAGTACTTCCCAGCTTCTGCCTTCTGAACTATGTCCCTCTGCAAACCACTGTTCCAAATCTATACTGTCCTCTTGCTCCTGGGAAGATTCAGGATCCTGATCAGGAGGAAGTGGAGGGGGAGGCTCCCACCATTTCTCCTCAGTGCAGCCCTCCTCAGCAAGATCCCTGACACTCCCTTGTTCTCCCTCTGACCACTCATCATCGTTCCACCACCAGTCCCCTGGCTCTGAGCCTGCTTCCCTTGGGGGTTCCCCAGTTGGGGCCTTCCACCTCTGCCATTCCATTGAGGCAAGGAAGAAGGGCTACCCCTATGCTATCCATATAATCAGTTATCAGTAATCAATATATTCATATATGCTCACACATAATCAGGGCTTACAGTATTTTATAATCCATTTTGAATCAAAGGGAAGCTGTGCCTTAGCTAACTGCATACTGCTTGAAACAGCAAAATTAGGAGCCGACCTTTTCCCTACAAACATCCGTGTACCCTGGACAAGGGGGAGGCGTGAATCAGAGATTCTGGTACAAAATCCCCTCAGATACAGGCTAAATTAATCCACAGAACAGGAAGAGCAAAACCACAAAATCTCCAAACTCCCTGTCCTGTCATAACTAGGGGAAAGGTTAGACAGAGCGTCACTGCAAGCAACGGAAAGCAGAACTAGAACTCTGTGCTTGACCAGGAGCTGGAAGCATGGCAAGGAGCTTGCTAATTGGCTAATTTCGCTGGCGATATTGTGACTGCCTCATGGTTGTCTCATGATCTATGATTTGCTGTGATCTGTTCAGGTATAAAGACCTCTGGATTTCTGTCATCAGGGTCCCAGTTCCTTTTGGAAGAGATTCCAAACTGGGTCCTTATTGCCTGGCAATAAACTTCACCTTCTAATTCTCCATTTGCTGAGTCTGCCTGGTCCTTATTTACTCCAAGAGGGTACCAGCTTACGTTTGTTGCTTCACCATGATACTACAACTGCCATCATCTTGGACACTGGTCCTGCAGGCTGGGTCTGATGGGAATTGGAGTCCAAAAGCTTCTAAATGTCATTGTGTTGGCTACCCCTGCTGCACAGCAACAGAAGGTTGATATGGAAGGAGATGGCCTTGCTTTTTGAGTTAATAGTCCCAGCATTCAAGGGCAATAGGATGAAGTGAGTTGTTAGCTTGGCAGGAATAGCGTCTGCTTATAATTTTCTGTAGCTCTTCTCCTCCAAGAGTTCTACATGCAATTTTTAAACAAACATTATCAACATCTATCACTGTTTCTCCCCATTTCCAGCCTGTCATCTTTGGACAACAATTTTATCCCAATTTACAATATGTTGAACTTTCATTCCCTAGGTACTAAAACTGCAGAGGATAGAAGACATTTTTTAAAAAATAAAAATAAAAATAAAAATCCAAAGCCAAGATTAAGCCAAAGGATTTATCCTGTGGTTTTTATACTGGGAAGGTTAAGAATAGTAAACAGAAATGTGGAGGGGGGAAATACCTGTAAAATATGTCGGCTTCCTTTTTATGGCTACCTCATATATGCTTCTTTCAGCATGTTAATAAACATAAACTGTCTTCCATTGTATATTAGAGCCACAATCTAGTGTATGGTCTCTGTGAGGTTGTAGCCTAAGGGTACAAAATCCTAAAGGATCCTCAATAAGCAGAAATAATCGCCTAATTAGGTAAGATTTTCCATTGAGGAAGAAAGGCTGCCAAATGTTAATCAATTCCAAGTTAGGATGGATGGATCAGTCTATTTCTGGTTTGTGTCCATTTCAAATGAGTTCATTCATAAATCTGTTCCATCCCACTCCCGTATCTATGTGTGTGTACTCTCTGTGTGTGCATTATTTTAAATGTATCCCCCCACCATAAAATAGGTATATAAATAGGATATAGGACAGCTCAGTTGGTAGAGCACAAGAATCTTAATGTCAGGGCTGTGGGTTTGAACCCGACAAGATTGCATTGCAGGGGGTGGATTAGTCCCTTCCAACTAAAAAATCCATGAACCTATATTTTCTCGGTGAATTTCCTTCTAAAATATGCATTTTGGTACTTTTTTGGGGGTACATTTGGTACTTCTTCCCCAGTACTCCTTTTTTTAGCTGAGACTTGGGGGTGGGGAAGAGGCTTGAAGGCAAACCAAATCACTGCATTCCAGTCTACAGGAAGTGCAAATTTGGTCAGTTTCCTTTAAAATGTAAAATCCAGCACCCCCGATAGCCATCAGGGTTAGTTACCATAGTTAGTATAACATCAGAAGAGGCAGGCTCAATCGATGATGCCCAGACCAAAATCATACTGCTCTAGGTTTTGGTTAAATTCATTGGAAATGTTTGGACTCTAGCAAGTAAGCCAGCTTTTTCAGAATACTATTACACTTTACCAGAATCACACATTTCTCACCAGATTCCTCTTGCAAATGAAACCAAGAGATTCTGCTCTGGGATTTTGGCATGATTTCAATGGAAGCAAAACTTAAAGCACATTCATAGAACATTTTTCCACCAAAGAATAATAGGAACCGTAGTTTGATAAGGAATTACAGTTCTGTGATGGGTAAATTACAGTTCCCTTGTGGGTTTGGTTTTTGTGTGGGTGCTTTAAATTTATAGTGTACTCTGTATAGAGCCTGGGGAAGGGTGATTACAGCCCTGGTATGGTTTCCAATTTGTCTGTGAACTCAATTTGAGGTGCTTAGGATCTGGTTATTTTAAATACTACTTTCACCTTCCTGAACCTGCCCATCATTTTGGGACATCTTCAGAGACCCTGCTCTGCATTCTATCCTTGAAATTAGGTGCATCTGACAGGGACATAAGACAGGGCCTTTTTTGGTGTTGGCACCAAACTTATTTCCAAGGCAAGTTAGATTGGTCTCTTCTGCAATGTCTTTGAGGTGGACAGCTAAGCTGTTTTTGTTCCATCAAGTTTTTAAATATTGCACCCATTTTGTGCTGGTTTTTTAACCATAACATTTTAAATTGTTGTAAAGCATTTGGTGCTCCTTACAGGGTGAAAGATAGTCTATACATGTTCCCATAAATAAATAGTATGTGGTCATCCATAGTCAAGTAAGAAAATGGAAAGTAAGAATAAATCATCCCTTTGTGGCAGCCCAAAAAGCTCAGGAAATGAGAGCAAAAATGAGCACAAATGGGATGCCATAATGAGGCATATTCAAGCCAAAAATAAACTAAAATAATCAAGAGCATGCTGGAAAATCCTGAGACTGAGAAAGGAAGCAGGAATATATTATATAGCCAATGAATATGATTTAAGATGGATTTCTTCTTGGGATGTAAATGCATTTAACATGAACCACACACACTGAGCACACACGCCTTGTGACCTCTTGAATGGTAGATCTGCCTTACGAGTCAAAAAAACAGCAACAAAAAAAGGTTTAATACCAAAAGGAAACTTCTGGGGACCTTTCTTTTAAAATAGAGAACAGCAGGAGGGAACCTTTCTAAGAGGTGTTGCAAATGTTAAAAGGCTTATACCAGCAAAGGGTTCTTGGCTGTAAGTCAGGGCATATAAGAATTCTGAAGAGCAACGAAGAGCTTGCAAAGTTAGAGGAATATTACATGAGAGATATGCTGGATATGATTTTTTTTGGGGGGGGTTGTGTTTTGCTCTTGATTTTTTTTTGTTTTCATTTTTAATGGGTGCATCATCATTGCTTCTGTGTTTGCTTTTTATTTCCAAGCTACTTTAAGTATTTGTGGTGGGGGGAAGCAGGGTATATATTTTAAATATAATAAGGCTCTTAAACATCTTGGGAATACAGAGCCCATCATGTAAGGGCCCAGAGGTAGCTGTGAGGGAATTTGCAGGGAAACCAAGATGCTTGTTTCCAAAGCTATTGCACTACCAACCTTAATGCACGCTTGTGAAACATAGACCACTTAAAAACGCCATCTCCAACTCCTCAAAAGATTCCATCAATGGTGTCTCTGAAAAAATTTACACATCACTTGGGAAGACAGGCAAACTAATGGCAATGTACTGGAAGAAGCAAAGCTCATCGGTGTCAAAGTGATGATTCTTCAACATCAATTTTGTTGGACTGGTCATGTTGATTGTCTTCCAAAGCAACTACTTTATTCCAAACTTAAAAATGGAAAGCATAATGCTGGTGGTCAACAAAAGACGTTTCAAGACTCTCTCAAGGCAATTTTTAAAAAATGTAGTATAAACACCAGCAATTGGGAAACAGTTGCCTGGGAGCGCTCCAATTGGAGAATAGCCTTTACCAAAGGTGTCATAGGCTTTGAAGATGCTTGAACTCAGGATGAAAGGGAGAAACTTGCTAAGAGGAAGGCACGCTTGGCAAACCCTCTCCATGATGGAACGTGTCCTCTGGAACGTGTCCAGAGGAGGGCAACCAAAATGGTCAAAGGCCTGGAAACGATGCCTTATGAGGAACGGCTAAGGGAGCTGGGCATCTTTAGCCTGGAGAAGAGGAGGTTAAGGGGTGATATGATAGCCATGTTCAAATATATAAAAGGATGTCACATAGAGGAGGGAGAAAGGTTGTTTTCTGCTGCTCCAGAGAAGCGGACACGGAGCAATGGATCCAAACTACAAGAAAGAAGATTCCACCTAAACATTAGGAAGAACTTCCTGACAGTAAGAGCTGTTCGACAGTGGAATTTGCTGCCAAGGAGTGTGGTGGAGTCTCCTTCTTTGGAGGTCTTTAAGCAGAGGCTTGACAACCATATGTCAGGAGTGCTCTGATGGTGTTTCCTGCTTGGCAGGGGGTTGGACTCAATGGCCCTTGTGGTCTCTTCCAACTCTATGATTCTATGATTCTATGATTCTATGATCAACTCCCACCCAGTAATGAAGGTCCCCACTGTGGAAGGATATGTGGATACAGATTTGACCTCCACAGTCACTTACGGACTCACTGTTAAAATTGTGTTTATGGAAGACAATCGTACTTGGCTATGAGGGATCACCAAAGAACAAGTTGCTGAACCACAGCTGCGGCTGTTCCTGGCCATTGGCCATGCTAGCTGTCCAAAAACATTCAAAAAGTGACCTGTTTCCCATATCTGGAACCTTGTCTCCCTACCCAGGAAAAAAGCCATTTGGGTGAGGATAATTTGTAAAAGCATTTGGGAAAAGACTGAGGCAGTTCCTCTCTCTCCACTGAATTACTACTGCTACAGCAGCTATAAAAAAAGTGGGGAAATCCCTTTGCCAACACAGTGTTTTTACTGTGTGTGTAGGTGTTTTTAAGGTCTTCAGGATTTAATGCTACCCACATTTTCATGCAATATGTAGTTAGGCCCTTAACTGCAAAATCTGCCATTTAACCAGCGCTGAAAATGAACGAGAATCCAAAACAGTCCAGGCATTAATTTCTCAAGATGAGTTATAGCTTTCCCTAATACTGCTGAATATGATTAATGCAACATCAAATGAAGATTGTTGCTACTTGCCACGGTTATTTCCTGTCCTGAGTCCAGTTAGGTAAGATTACAGTCAGTTAATCCTAGTGTAAATATATATATTCGGTCAGTTTTTCACCCACTGCTCGGTCCCAGCACCTGCCAACCTAGCAGTTCGAAAGCACCCCCGGGTGCAAGTAGATAAATAGGTACCGCTTACTAGCGGGAAGGTAAACGGCATTTCCGTGTGCTGTGCTGGCTCGCCAGAGCAGCTTTGTCACGCTGGCCACGTGACCCGGAAGTGTCTGCGGACAGCGCTGGCTCCCGGCCTCTAGAGTGAGATGAGCGCACAACCCTAGAGTCTGTCAAGACTGGCCCGTATGGGCAGGGGTACCTTTACCTTTACCTTTTTAGGAAGACAAGTAAATATCTGAGAGGTGGTTTAGTGAGTGAGAGCAGGTAGCAGAAGTTAAAGGTCTGGATAGGCAGCCCATGATTGTAATTGACCGATACCGTTTATGAAACCACACGCTTGTTAAACTGCAATAAATAAACAAAAGTTTATTTTCCAATTTAACCCTGACTGGACTCAGTATTGTACCAGGTAGGGCCTGGGTGGTGGCAGCGAGAAATAAAGTGGTGGCACAGGGATCAATAGACGGTGAAACGTCCGGGGACCTTGTGTGATCGCCACACACGGTTCCCAGGATTCTTTAGGAGGAAGCTATGATGGTTATGGTGGTATCTGAGTGAGTGCTTTAAATGCATGCTGTGGAAGTGGTTTCAAACAGAGGACTGGAAAATAAGGACATACGGCCACCCTAATGGGACAGATAAATATATATTTTTTTAAGTATGAAGTGAATATTGCAAAAGCGCAGTTGCACAAAAAGCATCTCCCTCCAGGAAGGAACTGTGCCCAGGCACTTTACGGAGCCCTTTCTGGTACTTGTGTGAAGTCTGGCCTGTAACCAGACTTCGTTTCTGCGGGAGAAAGCGCTTAGGTATTGAACTATATCTAAGTGGAAAGCATTGCCTGCAGGCTCTCTGTGTGAAAGCAATTCCACTGAACACAGTTGTAAGGCGTACATTTGCCCCGAGTCAAGTAGCAATGCAGCACTGGGGCACAACCCCACCTAGTCGAATGCAGGGAGCCCATGGAGCGAAGTCAATAGAATCTGTCTGCCTGCATTACACCCCTGATTGCACATGGCATTGGCAGAATACAGAAGAATGTTCAATTTCACATTTCAGGGCCAGAGACGTCAGCCAAGTGCATTGGACACAGAGAGTTACATAACTGTCTGGAGCCGGAGTCTGCAGGTAGCTTGTTAGGCAGAAGCAGCCCACCATGAGAATTCTTGAGTGTTTCCGTTTAACATTACAGTTGCAAGGGCTGTTGTCAGTCTTGTTTCCAAAGACACTTCTCCCCATATGTCAACATCAGTGATCTTTCTAAATTTGTTCAGTTGGATCAATATTATATCAAGGGCTGTTCTGTTTCCCTATATAAATTCGGAAGAAAGGGGGGGGGGGGAGAGACGGAGGAAGCGCCCCACGGCATCCTTCCTTTGTGTTGGACTGTTGCCAATGCCCAGTCTCTGGGTTCTTGGGGGGAAATTTCTGAATATTGTTTTGCTGAGAAGTAAAACCTTGACATTTGGTTTATATGCACCGCTCTGATGCCTTGGAAAATTCTTCAGTTCTATCCCTAAAGAGAAGCGAGATAGATAGAAACATGTTCTATGAGTCTAAAATGGATCTCTAGAGCCTCACTGGAGACCTCTTGGAATCCTGAAACCCACCTATTTCATTGAAAGAAAAATAAACTAGCCTCAATGAGCACTGGTGACTTTGTTCCTCTGGAGAGGTTCTAGAGGGGACTTGTTTGAAAAGGGGGGGGGGAGAGAAGGTCTGCCCTCTCTTCTTCCTTTTCAGTCTCCTAGTATCACTAGATGAGGGATGTTGGAGAATTCTAACAAAAACAGAAACAGGATAAGGATTTGCCTATCTTAGCTTATTCATTCCATGTACAGATTAGAAGTCTATCTAGATTTTTTTTTATCAATGTTCTCTGAAGCTGTTTCTGCTATCAGTCCACAAATGATGCATAACTCCCTATGCCCACCCCAATTTGCGCACCCCCCATTTTGCACTGAAATGAACAGGGTGGAATGACATAGTGACAATGCAGTTTATGTAACTGCTTAGGTAAATTATGTAATTTTGCCACAGAGAACAATGAGATGTATAGCATAGTTTCTTGGGCAGGAGGTGAACTGCGGTGGAGTGGAAACAGCCTCTCATGGTATATTATTCCAATTCTAATTATTATTATTTAAATTTCTATACCGCCCTATACCCATAGGTCTCAGTGTGGTTCACAAGATAAAAACACAATAAAAAACATAAAATGCATAAGAAGGTGAAGAAGAGTTTGGATTTGATATCCCGCTTTATCACTACCCGAAGGAGTCTCAAAGCGGCTAACATTCTCCTTTCCCTTCCTCCCCCACAACAAACACTCTGTGAGGTGAGTGGGGCTGAGAGACTTCAGAGAAGTGTGACTGGCCCAAGGTCACCCAGCAGCTGCATGTGGAGGAGCGGAGACGCGAACCCGGTTCCCCAGATTACGAGTCTACCACTCTTAACCACTACACCACCCTGGCTCCCGATAATAAAAACAACAACAACCCAATAACACCCCCCTCCCTGCCCCCTAAAAACACATTTTGAAAACATAACAGAATGGGAAACTATGCTTTCTTGCATCAGAATGGTGGCAAAGCTGGGCTAGTTTGTGTAAACTTCCACTAGTCCCACTGCCCCATCCCACTGTGTGGCAGTAATGCCAATGCTTGGACGTCAGGTGTGCAGCGATGTCCCTTCCTGCCAGCTACTCCTGCTACATATGTCACTGCAGAGGCTGGATTCAGGCATAAGAGTGCTGGATAAGTTTGATTATCGATCCTAACCTATGGTTGCCAGATGTCCCCGTTTCCTGGGGACAGTCCCCAGATCTATAAATCTGTCCCTGGAGAAAATCCGTCCCCGGAATGTCCCTGGATTTCATTTAATGTCCCCGGATTTGTATTTCAAGTGTTGTAGCTTTATTAGTAGGGAATGAATGTAAGAGCTGTTCGACAGTGGAATTTGCTGCCAAGGAGTGTGGTGGAGTCTCCTTCTTTGGAGGTCTTTAAGCAGAGGCTTGACAACCATATGTCAGGAGTGCTCTGATGGTGTTTCCTGCTTGGCAGGGGGTTGGACTTGATGGCCCTTGTGGTCTCTTCCAACTCTATGATTCTATGATTCTATGAATGTTTTGTGGTTGGTTCAACGGCAGAAGACATGTCATATGGGGACTTCCAGCAAGGCGAAATGGCGGACACCATGGCAACGAGCAGCTCGTGTAGCAAGCCAGAGCCAACAGCGCTACCAGGCTGGCTCTGGGCTGCTGAGATTGCCGCTGCCACTGCTGAGGGAGAACCAGGGACGCCTGGCATGACAAATGGGGGAACCACTGACTCACTCCCGTGACCCAAATTGAGCCAGGAGTGAGAGTGCCTGGCTACCCGGCTGACTGCCCAGCAGTGCTCTGGGGCCAGGAAAGTCCTGGAGCGGGCATAGGGAGAAGGAAGAGAGGAGAAGGAGAAGGAATAGAGAGAAAGAGGAAGGAGAAAAAAGAGGGGAGCCCCGACCTTGCCGCGCCACTACCGGCACTACCACTGAGGAGGAAAGGTAGGAGAGCACCGGGAGGGAAAGAACATGTGGCTGAGCCCAGGCGTGACCCAAGCCTACTCCACGGTGGCTAGCGCTCCAAGAGAGCAGGCCAAGGCCCAGAGGAAGGCCGCACAACTACAGAAGGAGACTACAGAAGAGATGATATTACTTGTGTATATATATATATATATATATATATATATATATATATATATATATATAAAATAACTTTTTTTCTCTTATCAAAAAAACAAGTGTCCCCGGGTTTTTTGGAAAAAAAATGGTAACCTTATCCTAACCTGATCTGTGGCTTTACTGACACAACAACCAATATGTTCAGGCCACGTAAGGATATTATATGAGTACAGTGGTACCTCGGGTTAAGTACTTAATTCATTCCGGAGGTCCATTCTTAACCTGAAACTATTCTTAACCTGAAGCACCACTTTAGCTAATGGGGCCTCCCGCTGCTGCCGCACCACCACTGCACGATTTCTGTTCTCGTCCTGAAGCAAAGTTCTTAACCTGAAGCACTATTTCTGGGTTAGCGGAGTCTGTAACCTGAAGTGTATGTAACCTAAAGCGCATGTAACCTGAGGTACCACTGTACCATGGCACAGACACAGACGTTGGCTGTGAGCTGGCCTCTATACCAGCAAGTGAAATGTAAAGAGCAGTATACAGTTGCAGCTGTGCAAATTTGCTTCTGCTCCCCCCCCCCCGACCTCCTAAACCGCACCACCTATCCCTGGCTGAATATATGCAAGTCATCCAGAAAGTTAGCAATCTCAGTAACTATCCTTCAGCAACTGTAAATTTGTATATAAAAGAGCAGCACCTTGTAAATTAGTTTTAAGCACTTTTTAATGTAATTCATTGGCCGGAGGTGAATTCTGTAGCCCCTCCTACCCATCTGTTTCTTTCGTTTAATAAATCTGCCCAGTTACATAACAGCAAAACAAAGATAGGAATAGAAAGGGGGAGGGGGAATCTAATGATGTGTGCAATCTGGAAGTGTTTAATTATCTGAACCCAAGATTTCAGACAAAGCTCCGTTTACAGTTTATTGCCGCATAAACAAAAGAAACAGTTTGATAGTGCAAAATATAAACCGGATGATCTGCTCATTCATGTACAGTATTTCATGCTGTGC
Source organism: Podarcis tiliguerta (assembly GCF_965153285.1). Classification (NCBI taxonomy): domain Eukaryota; kingdom Metazoa; phylum Chordata; class Lepidosauria; order Squamata; family Lacertidae; genus Podarcis; species Podarcis tiliguerta. The sequence continues at coordinate 15,732,599 of NC_139534.1, read as the reverse complement.
AAAAAGAGGGTAGGCATAGTCAGTGGGCATGACCAACTTAAGTCTATCAATTTCATTACATCTGCTCTGACTAGGATCCAACCCTCTGCCTTTGTCAATCAGCTCCGCTTTAGAATGTGGGATACAAGTTTGTTTCATACTGTCAAAGTCAAGGGCTATCATCTAGCAAATAGTTAGCTGCACTTCAGTCCGTTGAAATCATTTGGCTTAAATGTGCCTAATCCTCTCTTGGAATGTAGCCATTGTTTTTCATTCATTTCCCTATTCCTTCCTTTTCTGGGGATTTATGTTATGACAAGCTCCTGGCAAAACAGACCTTTGAACCACGAATCTCCCGGCACACGCATAACAGCACAAAGAAGCAAAAACCCATTTAATTCAGTGGAGCTTTCTGCCAAGTAAGTATGCATAAGATTACAGCTTTAACTGCTATGCTATACAAGCTTTTAATTTCTATCTTTTGGGGGCGGGCAATTCCACTTTAATTGGGATGTGCTGATCGCCAGAGAATTGATGCTTTTGAATTATAGGTTGAGGGCACAAGGAGAAGGGGATGACAGAGGACGAGATGGTAGGACAGTCTTCTTGAAGCTACTAACATGAGTTTGACCAAGCTGCAGGAGGCAGTGGAAGACAGGAGTGCCTGGCGTGCTCTGGTCCATGGGGTCACGAAGGGCACACATTGAGGACCTGAAGCCCCACTCATATATACTGTACATGAAATGTTTGAAGTAGAGTTAGGTTAGATACACACACACACACACACACACACACACACACACGTTTTCCCCAACACCCATCCCCAATAGAACCAGCCAGGGTGAGATCTCCCATCACTGACAAAAGATTGTCAAGTTGATTGGCTAATGGCCCCATCATGTCACACACAGAGAATAAACAGCATTGGGAGAAGAAAACAAACAATAGAACTCAAAAGAAAAATTAATAAATCATTGTAGTTAATTGCTCTTTCCTAATACTTGCTCACATGAAAGATGGCACCCTCTCTGTTTTCTCTCAGCATGATCACTCCAAAGCAGATGTCCACTGCCCAAAATGAACCTACACAAACCATGCTGTGTCTGCTGATTGCACCATCAGTCTTCTTCTGTTTTTAGACCAACGATGCCAAATAACAAATTTATCATCTGATCTCACACTCATCTTGGCTATCAAATGGAGATACCAGAGTGGGGTTTAAGTTCATTTTCTGAAAGAAGTATACCATTTCCAGATCAAAGGACACAGCTGCAGCTTTGAACTCTTTCTCCTTCTCTTCCTCTGCTCAGTCACATCTGCTCATAGATAAAAGGTATCGATTCATTTATATTTGACTGGTGAAACTGAGGGTGCATTTTTACACTGGGGGGTTGAGGAGGAAGCAACCCAAACTCCTGAAAATGATAGGGCTAGAATTTTAACAAGTGGACACTAATCTGAAAAAACTAGATGCTCTGTACATCTCTGGAATCCAGTAACCAATTCTAGCCAGACCCAATTCAAAGTGCAGGATTAACCTTTAAAGCCCTAAAAGGGCCCAGGGACTTGAAGGAACATCTCTGCCCATGCAGAAGTACTTGAATCCTAATTTGTCTTCCATGATTCTTCTCCGGGTGTCTCTGCCAAATGTGGTAGTGTAGTCGACTACTAAGAAGAGACTCTTTTCTGAATGTGTTGGTACATGAGTTGTGGCTTTTGGGATGCCAAATGACAACCGTTTCAATCTTCCAGGCATTCTAAGAATGTGATCTTGCTGCTTTTTATATCTTTTGCACTGCTGTTCCTCTAGCATTGTTTTTTTCTGGTTTGAGACTGTGTTTGGGCTGCCATGTGTATGCATTTTACATCATACGGTTTTTATGGAGATAGGCAGCACAAAAAATAAGCAGTGACTATGGGGAGGAACATGCTCCATTCGCAATCATGCTCATGCCTTGATTTTTGAAATGTTTCCTGTCTCAGAATGAGCCAGGATATTGGCTTCACTGGGACAGGTGACCAAGGGGTGAAGATAAGATGGAACCCGGAAGACTTTACCAAAGCTGTTTTCTTGGCAACGCCACTCTCATGGTCAAACAATGAAAATAGAGGCTGTTATATGAAGGTCATGGAAGAGTGGTGAATCTGTCTAGCATTTCTCCTTGCTTAATGTACAGAGTAGGACACTAGTTCAGTATTCCCCATTTTGGTGCTCTCTAGCTGTTGTTGGATTCCAAATCCCATCATGTCCCACTCAGCATGGTCTCCGATGATGAGGAGAACTGTAGTCCAGAAACATCTAGAGGGCACAAGTTTGGAGGAGGCTGGCCTAGATTAGATTCTCCATGATTTGTTGGACCAGATAAATACATCCTGTAGCTTCCCATGCAATGTGCTTCTCTCCTAATGATCTACAATACATGCCATTTTAAATGTCACCTCAGACTACAGAGTCCTTTATTCTTTATGTCAAGGTTGCACACTGTAGCTAGGCCTACTTCCACAGACAATATTTGCTTTCCAGACTCCCAGCCATTATAAATATTAATGAAGCGTGTTTAGAAACCATTTTGATTAGCAATTTCATTAGCTTTGAATAGACACACACAAAAAAAAAACCCCCTTAGTGTCAACATTAAATTTAAGTTTATCTTGCAAGCTATCATAGTTACAAAATAACATGAAGTCTTTAATTTAAAAAAGGCAACACGTTAAATGAAAATGAAAATATTGGTTATTTCTAACTCTTTGACCTATTTGTTTCACTGCAACAAAACACAGCTAATTGGGTTACATGATATTGTGTTTGCTTCCAAAGCACACTAAATTCACCAGATTTAATACTAATAAGAAGAGTGTAGAGTGTAAATAATCAATGTGGAGAGACTAAAATGGCTGCTTACTTGAGGGCTCAAAGAATGGAGCACCTCTGTATTTATTTGTGCAGTCAAAGCCAGATTTGGAGAATTTATTAAGGTCATCTGGAATTGACTAAGGCAGGCTTCCTCAACCTCGGCCCTCCAGATGTTTTGAGACTACAGTTCCCATCATCCCTGACCAGTGGTCCTGCTAGCTAGGGATCATGGGAGTTGTAGGCCAAAAACATTTGGTGGGCCGAGGTTGAGGAAGCCTGGACTAAAGCGTCAAATTAAGGCTTTTAAAACAAAAAATTGATTTGATTTCTTTTAAAGTAAAAAGACATGCACTCACGAACACACACACACACACACAACCAGTTGACTGATACCTGTTAAGCAGTCTTTCCAGCTTCCTGCTTTTACAGGACAGCCAATCCAAAGATGCCCTGGAGCTTTCAGAAACCTCAGACACCCAGGAAGGCTGAAGAATGCAGGTAATTTGTAGAAGATGATTTGCAGAATGGAAGAAAGGACACTCACCTTCACTTTCAAAGTAGTCAAGAGTCTTTGTAAGTGCAACATAAACCTTGCAGTCTACCCATTAGATTTTCATTGAAATGTCCTCTCCCTCTTCATCATTTCCAAATGTTCTTTGTTTTCTCAGTACCTGTTGGAGAAGGGGAGAACAAACACAGAAAGGATTTATTTATTTTTTTACAAAGGACTGCTGGAGATAGATACAGGGAAATGAGGTACATCACTGTGATTCCTACTGAATCCACTTCTAAATAATGTTGGACACTAGTTGTGGGGAAAGTGGGGTGTTTGTGGAATCTCATGGAGGACCACCCAGACCATTGAGTTGGAAATGGCTGTTGATTCACATAGAGGAGGGAGAAAGGTTGTTTTCTGCTGCTCCAGAGAAGCGGACACGGAGCAATGGATACAAACTACAAGAAAGAAGATTCCACCTAAACATTAGGAAGAACTTCCTAACAGTAAGAGCTGTTCGACAGTGGAATTTGCTGCCAAGGAGTGTGGTGGAGTCTCCTTCTTTGGAGGTCTTTAAGCAGAGGCTTGACAACCATATGTCAGGAGTGCTCTGATGGTGTTTCCTGCTTGGCAGGGGGTTGGACTCGATGACCCTTGTGGTCTCTTCCAACTCTATGATTCTATGATTCTATGATTCTATGATTCAAACCAGTTTGAGCAATTCAACCCACACTGTTCTCAGTGCATCCTGAAACTCACTATGGTGTGGGCAGGGTTTTCCAAACTTGGATCGCCAGCTGTTTTGGGACTACGATTCCCATCATCCCTGACCACTGGTCCTGCTAGCTAGGGATGATGGGAGTTGTAGGCCAAAAACTGTTGGATACCCGACTTTGGGAAACCCTGGTGTAGAGGATGGAGTCATAAGGTGGACTGGGAACACCTTCGTTTCTCTGTGATGGACTTTGGGGCCAGTTACTATCTCTTAGTCTAACCATCCCCATTTCTTGTCGTGAGCGTAAAGTGAGAAGCCTTCATGCCAACTACTGTTAGGATTATTGGGGTTTTCTTTTTAAGGAAAATGTCAGTGCAATAGATGCATAATAACGTACAGAGTTTCATTTTGGGATCCAAAAAGTGGACAAGAGTAGAGATGGTGCACATACCTACAGGCACAAAAAAAACCTGTTCCAGTATGGTCAATTTAACACACTCTTTTGTATTTCCCTCTGCTTCTGTGCTTAACCCAGCATGTTGACATCTCTTTAAAACCTGTGATTTTCTGAATATTTAAAACAAAGCCATGCATACTTTCCCATCAGTTTAAAAACACTGCACTATGCCAAATACACATTGTATTTCAATTAAAACAGCATGTGCTTTCCAATAGCTGCCTTTGATTTCATGCTTTTGTGGGTCTAATGCCTTTGCCTGCTGCAGCTTAATTAGAGAGTGCACAATGTTCTAACAATGAAAGACAAAAAGAGGTTGACATTAGCTAGCTTTTTATCACATTTGTTCCTTTCCCCCCTCCCCACAACATGCCACACTGTTAACTGAAAATAAATGATTGAAATACATTTGGCCAGTTGCTGAAAAGGTGAACTAAGAATCTGTATTTGGCCTAGGAATGCAAGGGCAGGTTAAACCATGGCTACTTCTTATGAAAATAAGAGTTGCCAACTTTGCAAAGCTAAAGATAGAGGAAATAGGGAAGGGATAACCATGGCTCAGAGATAAAGTGGATGCCTCGTGCGCATAAGGTCACAGGTTCAAGTCCCTCAGTGGATTTTTAAAATTAAAGGTTTCCAGTTAGTAGAACCAGTAATGGACTCAACCTGAGGATTTGAAAAGACTGATGTCAGCTGGAGTAGAAATACCTAGCCTCAAAACTATAACTAGCACTGACTTAATATCATTTCTCCAAGCCACTGTTAATAAGATCAAGCTCTGAAGCTACAAATGTTATCATCACTCAGTGCAAGTTCAAAATATTAAAACAGGTTTGACTCATTTGAATTCAAATCTTCCTCAGCAGCCATAATTACTAGTGACAATTCAATGTGGATGCTTCTGGATGAAGAAGAAGAAGAAGAAGAAGAAGAAGAAGAAGAAGAAGAAGAAGAAATCTAGTTCAGTAAATAAACTCTGGAAATACATAACTGCTTACCTTCAATATGACAGTGAGCATCGCAGTTGTTTTCTGGAGGAACAAGATCTTCTCTCTCTCTCTCTCTCTCTCTCTCTCTAACTCTCTCCAGTGTGGTGTAGTAGTTAAGAGCGGTAGACTCGTAATCCGGGTCAACCGTGTTCGCATCTCCGCTCTTCCACATGCAGCTGCTTGGTGACCTTGGGCCAGTCACACTTCTTTGAAGTCTCTCAGCCCCACTCACCTCACAGAGTGTTTGTTGTGGGGGAGGAAGGGAAAGGAGAATGTTAGCCGCTTTGAGACTCCCAAGGGTAGTGATAAAGTGGGATATCAAATCCAAACTACTCTTCTTCTTCTCTCACTCTCATCAAGTGATGAGAAGAGTCCTGACCAAAGGCCCATCTAGTCAGCATTCTTCCCCAGAAGCTATGAGAACAAACGACTGTGGAAAACTCACAAGCAGGGCATCAGGGCAACCACACCTGGAGTCCAACCACATACAGAGTGCAGCTGGCTGGGGCATATAAGGCAGGGGGAAATAATCAGCTACAGAGCAGTGTGTTTAAGGAGTTTCCATTGTAATGGGAATGCCAGCTCTTCCTTGGTTCTCAAGGAGAAGCCGAGGCTTTCTGAAAGTTGCTTGGGAAAAGTGGGGAATCCACTGAGAAATGCTAGATTTCATCTCTCTCATCATGTTGCTGTAATCCCAAAATCTATTTTCCAAGAAGCAATAAGTTTCTCAGCATAGCACAAAAATGGTATTTCAGTGTTGGCCACACCACACCAGGGAGAAGCCAGTATATTACAGAAGAGCAGCAAGGCATAAACAAGTTGAATGTGAATCTAATGAATGCATGGAGGATAAATTACCGATTTTCATGAAGTCTTATGGGGGCCTGTTTGCTGCAGCCTGAAACTCTGATAAACAACTTACGGCAAATACAGTTATGGTTAGAGCACAAGACTCTGAAACAAATGTGGAGGGAGAAATCAAATGTCGTTGTTTGTAAAATGCGGACGTTGAAGCCAGTTGCTTGGAGCTGAGAATTGTACAATTAAATTTCGAATGAAATAATATATCTATTTTCATTATTATTTACAGTACTATTTATGTCAATACACTGATGTTTATAGTCTCCTCTTTTATTCCTCATAAGCAAAAGCGCTGCCTCTCTCCCTCTTGTTTTTCCTGAAATATTATCCTTTAAATAGTTTTCTCTATGTAAACTGTATCAAATCTCTTCCTTTATCCATTGCCATTTGTACATCATAAGAATCCTGCTGGATCAAGAGAAAAGTCATTTTCATCTGGCAGCCTGTTCTCACAGTGGGAACCCCCCAGCAGAACTTGAGCGCATTTTCAATCCGCTCCCTTGTGATTCCCAGAAACTGGTATTCAGAGGCATAATGCCTCTGACAGAGGAGGTAGAATACTGCCGTTGTGGCTAGTCATGGTTGATAGACTTAACGTCACTGGATTTGTCTCACCCTCTTTTAAAGCCATCCAGGTTGGTGGACTGTTATGTATTCAGTGGTCTGTGTTTGCCTGAGCTTAAGTCTGGACTAAGAATTCTGAGCCCTTGCGTTCTGATTTGATACATGATATCCAATCACAGAACAATTCAGGATTTGGGCTTCTGCCACTGGCCCTTAAATTCTGAGTTATGATTCGCAGCTTGGAAGTTTAGATAGCCAATCACATTGGGAGTGGGAGTGGCCCGGGCCTTCTGAAAGGTATATAAGCAGTTGCTTTGCCCCTGTTGTCCAGTTCTGTTAGTTCAATAAAGGTTAATGTTGTTATCACTATGTCTTGCCTTGTGGGAACCCACCTACACTTCAGACATCACTACATCCAGTGCTTTTTTTTCCTCCTGGGAGTTCTTTTCTCTCTCCTTCTCTCTCTCTTTAGAACATTTTCACATTCATTTCTCTTTATAGGAGGACTTAGTGGGACTTAGTATTAAGTCAGCATGCATGAGGTAACTGACTACATCTAGCATTTAATTTTCATAGTCTTCAAATAGTTTAAGATAGTTTAGCAGATTCTATTGTTTAAGATGTACATACTTTCTTGACTTTTAAGGCCTTCTGCATTCTCATGACAGTTCTTTTTTAATCACATTTTAGTCTTTGAGGTAACTTGTTGGGAGACTGGCAATGTTGAGGAGCCAGAATTTAAGGGTTGCAGAGGGATGAGAAGAAAGCCAAAAGAGGCACAAATTTATCAGGAGAAATGCAACATGTGTATGTATAAAAATAGCTGTGAAAACTTCCCCTTGTTGTTGGAATGGCAAAAATAATCTTCGCCTGTTTTCAGGTGGGATCTCTGCAGTGAAGATGATGATAGCTGCAAGCATCATCTTTTCTTCAAAATGTGTCTATTATAATACTAAACTCTGTAGTAAATAAATGACAACAAATGATTTCTAACTCTATTTGGAATAATAAAAAGCCAAGGCTGAGGGCAAAAAAAAAAAAAAGTCAGTTGATGAAAGGAAAAGAGGAGGCCTTCAGTTCCAAATTTAAATGTAAAATATGTTGCCAAAGTGACTAATCAGCTTAAAGCTCGGATAGTGAAGCAATGTGATGGGATATCATTATTTTAGCAAAATTTGATGGATGACACTTTGCATAAATGATTATGAGGGAAATTATAAGAGCACGGGGAGTTAAAGAAAACCTGGGGCTATTATAAAATTAATAGAATCATAGAATTATTGAGCTGGAAGGAATATCGAGGTTCATCTAGCCGAAACCTCTGAATTTGTCAGGAATCAGACTGAAGGAGCCCCCCCTCCCTCTGCACAAGGGCCTGATCCTGAAGCTCCTCTGGATCGACCTAGAGCAAGAAGGACACAGTTCGGGAACTGACAGTTGGGCTGAGCTGGAAAAGAGTGACCAAGGGGAGAGGAACAGGAAGAGAGAGAGCTGGCTGAATCTCCCTCGCTAGAAATGCATCCCATGAGCCTGAGGGCCAGGCATCTGGATAGGGTAGCCTCTCAGAAGGCCCAGTGGTGGAGGGCTCACTTGGTGAGGAGATGGGAAGACGGAGTTAACTAGAGGGAAGTGGGAGAAACTCAATTGGGAGTACCTGCACAGTGAGAATCGACACTGAGTATTTGTGTTGTGTTCAATAAACCTCTCTGTTGCTGCAAAAGACTGCTTTCGCTTTGTGCTGTTATCTACAGAGAGCAGCAAGTTAAGCCTTGTCTGGCAGCCTGACAGAATTTCAGGAATCTCAACTAAAGTATCCATGACAGATTACCATCCAACCTCTGCTTAAAAACCTCCAATAGTCCACAACCTCCTGAGAAGTCGTGGACTATCCCAAGTTTAGGACATACTATGGGCAATCTTTTCCCCAAGGTGTCTTGTAAGATTTTCTCTTGATATGTTATTCCTGCTTAGTGCCATTTCCAACAGACCAACATACACAACTCCAACCATCAACTAACAAAATGTAAGCTTTCACAAGATCTACCCACCCTGGAAGAATGGCAGATGAAGGTGACGGACTACATGGAATTGGCGGAAATGACCGGCAGAATCCGAGACCAGGGAGAAGAGCTGGTGGAGGAAGATTGGAAGAAATTTAAAGACTATTTACAAAAACACTATAAAATTAATGAATGTTAGAATGATGTTGGATTGAGGTTAAAGGGTTATTAGTAATAAAGTGGTGAAGAAATATGGAAAGATGGATGGTTAAAAGATGAAAAACTAAAGGTATATCATACTAAGATAAAGATAAGGACAAGGTAGAGGGAAGGGATTTGCTGACTAAAATAATTGAAATTGGAATACAGAGAGGGAGGTGTGGGGAAGTCCGGGAAACAAGCAAATGTAAGAAATATCATGGAAATTGAATTGTTTTTACATGTTTTTATTTTTGTATTTCGTATCTTTGTATTTTGTACTTTTTTCTTTTCTCTTTTTTCTATCTGAAAACCTTAATAAAATATTTTTAAAAAAACAAAAGGTAAGCTTTAAGTCACTGAGAGAAATGCAAAACAAACAAACAAACAAAAACTCTTCAGCCAGGGTGGGCAATTAAGGTTGGGAGAAAAATAATAATCATTTCTGGCCCTGTCAGCTGGTGACCCAAATAGCCTGGTGAGATTCTAACACCAAGAGTGGGGTGGGGGTGGGGTGTTTGGTAGGGACAAAATGGCCCCAAGCACACATGAGTGTGCCCCCCCCCCACATCCCCATCACAAGATTCTGTGGGGTGCTACCACCCAACTAGATCCTGTGAGAGGTAATGGGGGTGTAAAAAGACTTTGAAGCTGGATTTGAAATTGTTGGTTCCATAATATTAAGAGCTGTGCTCAAGATTTTATCGATTTTGCTGAAATACTGTTTGTTTGTTTGAGAGAAACTGTTACACTGTGTTGTGACTAAAGAAGAGCAGAAGCAACGCTGAGATGTAACCCCCTAAATCAAGGTCCAATGTTGAATTTTGCACATCCGTATTCTTAGTGGGGCACCAGTATGAGTTTTGATATAAAAAGTCAAGGCTGCTGCCGTCCTCTCCCGTCTCTCTCAGTTGGCCTAGATGAATCATGTTCTTTGCTTATATCCAAAGGAAGCAACTGAACTGGGCATTTGTTACTGAGCTGTCTTTATTTTCTGCTCAGATCTGTCAAATCAATGCGCTTCTTTTCTCTGAGATTCGCTGTGTCTTAAAATCAATATAGCCAGGTAAAGTGGTGAGACGCTATTTTCACAGCTGCCATGAGACACTAAACTCAATTAATAAACCCCTTTTGCCACTTCTAATCCCGACAGTAAAAGTGGCAGTCATGATTATGCAAATGTGCTCTCTCTTTTTACTGAAGTGTTTGTATACCTACTACAGCAATAAGAACCCAGTTTTAAGCATAAACTCTGGAGAGGAACAAGAGAAGAACAATGGGGGAATTAAGAATTAAGGAGGAATACTTTCTGGTCCTATCCTAACCAACAGGAATCCAGAGTGGATGTGGGGCTTCAGCTAGAAAGAATAATTTATGGACAAAACCAAGGCCACCTTGAAGCAATGCCAGTGCTGAGACGCCTCTGCCATACCCCCAGATGGGGACTATTGACGTGACAAAGGACTGAAGGTTACAAAGAGGCTTGGACCCAGCCTTCCCCAACCTGATGTCTTCCAGATGTTTTATTTTTAGCTATTTTATTTACCAATAATTATATACTCCTCAACTGGAAAAAAAAACCTCCAACAACATTTAAAAGCTTCACAAAAATGCAAAATGAAACATTAATATTATCAATAAAATACGTTAAAAACAAGTATTCTAAAACATATAATATGGTTAAAATCAACAGTAGTTGTAAAGAAATAATAATAAAAATATGCAACCACTACATTCCCCAACAAGTGTTATTAGGAAATATAGGGGCCCTGAGCCCATGTATATTTTTACCCTTCATGAATTTGTTTAACCCCCTTTTACGGCTGTTAAAATTTATGTCTTGAGGTAGCAAATGCCATAGTTTAACTATGCGAATTATACAAAATGAATATCCCACTAGTTTTAAAAGCAGGATATAGAAAAATGCTTTTCGTTTCCTGCAGGAAAGGATTATCTGTACCCTTAACTATAAAGCACAGGAACCAGAAATCTATTCATTAGGGGCAAGCTGGAAACATAAAGGCATTCCTTCTATCACAATTGTTAACATAATGATGCTGTTGCACATTGCCTCCAGCCAGACCAGAACCATCAAAATTTTGACTAAAGCAAAATTTGAAACACAATTGGGTGTTTTCTTTGCACATGCACAAACAAACACACACAACCACGTAGTTATTTCTTCATGTTACCTTAGTAACATGACGTTATTAACTGATTGAATGAATACTATTTATTTGCAAAGCTGAAACCATTACAAAGTTAGTAACCATCATTTAAGTGTGTTGGGAATTGGTAAGGTAAAGGTAAAGGTACCCCTGCCTGTATGGGCCAGTTGTGTCCGACTCTAGGGTTGTGCACCCATCTCACTTAAGAGGCCGGGGGCCAGCGCTGTCCGCAGACACTTCCGGGTCACGTGGCCAGCGTGACAAGCTGCATCTGGCGAGCCAGCGCAGCACACGGAAACGCCGTTTACCTTCCTGCTAGTAAGCAGTCCCTATTTATCTACTTGCACCCGGGGGTGCTTTCGAACTGCTAGGTTGGCAGGCTTCGAACCGCCGACCTGATGATCAGCAAGTCCTAGGTGCTGAGGTTTTACCCACAGCGCCACCCGCGTCCCGTGGGAATTGGTAGAAGACCCCTATATCCCTCACAGATTTACAATTTTCAGAACTCCCCAGGAAGAGAGATTGACTGTCAAACAACTCTAGAAACTAAAACTCCCAGGATTCCTTGGGGTGAACCCATGACTGCTTAAAGTGGTATACTAATGCTTTAAATGTACAGTGGATATGGGGCCTTCTTATTATTATTTATCTTAAAAGAAAAGCATTAGTAAGGCTATAGTCTAAAGGGGAAATAATCTGCATAAGTTGTTTCAGGTACTACATAAAATATATGGCTGGAAGAGATATTGCATATATATCTTTGTTTGGGAATACCAGTTATATCAGCATCATCTGATACATCATGACTCCAGCTTCTCCTCAGGGAGACAAAAACCGAGGAGCTAATGAGAAAGAACAAAAACATGCCCAGGTGCCACAGGAAGCTGTCAGAACAATGAAGATCCTATATCATTATAATTGGGCTTGTGAAGTTTGTGTGTTGTGTGAGGGAATACATAGCCCTAGTCAGTTTATTTATATACTGCATTTCCCACAAATATGTGGTGCTCAAAGCACGTCACAGAAAGCTGGAAATTTAAATGCCACCTAGAGCCTTGGGCATGAGGCAACTAAAAAGATAATAAAGGAAGAAGAACTAATAGCGCAATAGTCATATTGCAAAGCAGAAAGGCACCGTATCGCCGCAACATAACATCGTAGCACAACAGTAAACCAGTTCATTTAAAGACCTCATTTAGCTCATGAGAATGCAAGCCACCCCCACCTGCCCTATGCACAGTAATATATATTTTTCCATTGTGTGTATACCCACTTCTGCACACATCATCTCATACTTGATTGAACTTGAGAGCCCCAAGGTGCATCTCAAGAAACGAGGTATACACATGATGGAATGGGGGCTAGCACTATAAAATACTGGTTGCATTGCCATTTTCATTGCCAGCCTTCAAGTCTGCTCTCTGACTTACATAAGGACTCTTATAAATCCACTCTTACATAGCAAAAACAGATCTATTGGTATTGACTTGGAACTCTTGCAGAATTCAACTGAGAGATATATTTATCGCAATATTCAAATCAGATTAAGGGACATGGAAAAACAAAACGTTGAGTCAGCTGTAAATAAAATGTGCACCCCCCAAGTTCTATGGTTTAAATACAACAGATAACAGGGTCACTTATATCTCAAAATTAACAATTCCAGTTCAGCGCAGGGCCTTTATGTTAGCCTGACTGAACGTTTTCCCCTCAGCTTTTGTCAAGGGCAGATATTCAAACACCCCCAGAAAAGATAGACATTGCAGATGTTCTTTGAATGTGCCGGACAATGTAGAACATATTCTTTTCTACAATCAATTGTACAACCAGCTACACAAACACATGCTATCCACTTTTTGGGGTAGTCTAATATCACGGCACAATGAAAATATCAGATTCTAGCTGTCTGACAATAACCCGGAAGTGATTGCAAGAGTGACTGAGTTTTTATCAATAGTATCTCCCGGTGTGGTGAATGGCACTATTTAGCAGGAAGAAACTCCAATAAAAATCCTTGTTATTACATATTTTTTACATGGATGTTTATTTGTATATATTTTAATTTTTTATATACAGGTGTTTTATGATGGCCTATTGTTGTATTGCCTAATAAAGCTTTGGTGAAGTAGGGGATAGTAATATTTAACATAAGGCCTGGAGAGATAAAGACGCAGCAAAGCTGGGTTTGCAGGCATGAGTGATCAGCTGATTGGCAGTACCTGTAAAGCTCTGTGCCTTTGCAAGCACTGATAATCAGCTGGTTGTTCATGCCTAAAAGCGCACCTTCAAAGGAGCCTCCTGCTATAAACATTTCTTAAAATATAAACTCTGAAACAGAAAAGGTGAAACATGAGTTCTCCTTAAATGCCTGGCCAAATAGGTTAAGTTTTAATTAACATTCCAAAGGTTAGCAAAGGGAACACATGGCAGGAATCTTTAGGGAGAGTGTTCCATAATTATGTCTTCACCACAGAAAAGACCCTACCCTCTAAATGCCTCACTCACAGATGAGACTTGGGGTACAGTGACTTGGGGTATAGGTTCTCTGCTATTCACTTGTGTTCCTTTGGTGGTGAAAGAGGTTGGGGTGGGCCAAGGGTGTGGTTGGTTGGTTGTGATTGACTGTGGTGAACTTTGTTTTCATGTGTGAGTGGGGTGGGTGGGTGTTTTTGCATCAGGTTAGCCAGATTGATTTGTATGCTGTTGGTGGATTCTTGTCGTCGGGCTGTGTATGTGATAAAAGGGAGTCATACCTGGGTGAAGGCATCTTCTTCCATTTGCCCCCATGTCAGTTTCAGTTTATTGGTTAATTTTTCTAGTAAGGCTGTTTCCCATACTATGGTACCATTGGACCATGCTTACTCCTGACAGGTCTCTCCAGTGTCTGGCTATGATGTTTCTGGCTGCTGAAAGTAGGTGGGTTATGAGTTCTTCGTGGTGTAAATGGGCATTATTTTCTTGGAAGATCTTTAGTAGGGCCAGTTCTGGGGTAATTTCTAATACTTGCTTAGTTATTTTACATATTTCTCATATGGCTGTTGTCCACCACATGTGGAGGTATGTGCCTGTGGAGGTGCACCCTCTCCAGCATTTTGGTGAGGTTCCTGGGCATATTAGCACTACTTTTCTTAGTGTTAGGTGGCACCTGTAGGTGAGTTTCAGAGTGAGTTCTTTTCTTTTTGTTGATCTGACACAAAACCCCATATATATTAAGTAACATAGAAACATTGCCACCCCACCCCACCCCCACTCACCTTTCCCCCCTCCACCTTTTACCCCTTTTCTTCCTAATATCTCAACAAATGAAACTGATCTGTAAAAAATGTTAATTGAAAAAAAGAGAGAGAGACATTGCACATACTTTTGCAAACCAATAAAATCTTTAATAAAAATACATTAAAAAAAGACTTGGGGTACTGTGCCATCAGTGGGTAGAGGGGTTGCACATGTATTGGTTCCTTTTAAAAAGGAAGTTGAGGAGACATTGAGGAGACATTTCTGAAGAAAGTTAGAACACAAACTGTGGAGGCAGCGCTAATGCTCTGGCACTTGGCGGGCAGCACAATTGCAAGGGATGCTTAAACACTCAGTCGCTGTTGCTAAGCAATCAGAAGAAGGAAGGTTGATCGCCCTCTCTGAGACTCAGGAAGGGCCCCTCTCAGAGGAGCATAGAAAGCAGGAGAAGCTGAATGGAGGGTACCGCATCATGTTTTCTCATGTCCACATGAGCCAGCTTATAAAGCCTGGCTTCCTTCCCTCTCCGATTGGCCAGCCGGCCTGCACATCTTCCTGGGTATGGTCCAGCTTGAATGTGAGAGAGGCATTGTGCTGAATTGTGAATAATTTTTAGAACTGTGGAGAAAGTGATGCAAATTATTACCTCAAGTGGCTAAGCATGCTTAACTCTGTGTTGCACTGTTCATCCTGGTGGTAGCAATCTGATATGGGCATAATCATGCCTTACTTCTGTGTTGTTGTCTAGT
Organism: Podarcis tiliguerta; assembly: GCF_965153285.1. NCBI lineage: Eukaryota > Metazoa > Chordata > Lepidosauria > Squamata > Lacertidae > Podarcis > Podarcis tiliguerta. The sequence goes on along the minus strand of NC_139534.1, from coordinate 15,717,335 downwards.
GGTCATTCCAAACCAGATTATACTATTTGTAACAACAGTGAATGTTCAAAACATGCTGAGTTATAGTCAGGTGACTCCCATCCTGTTACAGGGATCAATCTCCCTGCCCTGATAAAATTGCATAGACTAGGACCCCATGCAAGGGTTGTGTGTTGGTTGTAAAGGATTTGTTGCCGTGTGATCGACTCCACACCCAGCAAAACAAAAACAGTGATGTGCTGAATAGGAAGGACTAAAAAAGTTATCGGTTGAAGCCTAATGAAAGCTGACAGTAATCAAGTTCCTCTTAAATGTTTGTTTATTGCTAGGGACAACTCTAGCTGTTCTTAATCAAACAGAAGTAACATCCATCATTGACAGGCTGGAGCTTTGTGAATATCACAGATCAGCTATGGGTTTTAAGGACTCTCAAGTGTAAATGTCATCTAGTGGAATATTTAGAAGGAAAGTTGCAGCAGTAACAGCTAAAAGAGAATACTGGAGAAATCTTCCTTGAAAGGTGGAGGACATAGTTCTGTCCTTTTTTTTACAGCAAATGGCACAGGAAGCAAGAGATTTGCCAAAAATAACAGACAGCTCCCGATTATTACATAATGGACAGCATGTGGCTTATGTAGATCTGGATAGAGTTCCTCTGAGGAGAGCCACTGTGCTGTAGCAGTTATGGTGTACATAGCCAGGGCTCCCCCCCTCCCCCAAGTTGGAACTTACCAGAACTCAATTCCAGCACCTCTCAGGTGGGCGTCATTGCCATTATAAGAGAATTATATGGGACCGCCTCTCCTGGTATGCCCCACAGAGAACCTTACGGTCTGCAAATAAAAACATCCTGAAGGTCCCAGGCCTCAGAGAGGTTAGGCTGGCCTCAACTAGAGCCAGGGCTTTCTCGGCTGCGGCTCCAATTTGGTGGAACGCTCTGTCACAAGAGACTAGGGCCCTGCGGGACCTGACATCTTTCTGCAGGGCCTGCAAGACAGAATTGTTCCACCAGGCCTTTGGTCAGGGCGCAGCCTGACCCCCTCCTCTGGCAACCTGCACAGAATTTTGCTTAACGGTTGCCATTAATTTGATTTTAATTAATTTTTATAATGGAATGTTTTTAGAATGTTGGATTATTTGATTGTTTGATTATTTAATTGTTGTTAGCCGCCCTGAGCCCGGCTTCGGCTGGGGAGGGCGGGATATAAATAAAATTTATTATTATTATTATTATTATTATTATTATTATTATTATTATTATTAACAAGGGAGACATTCATGGTGGGTTCTGGCACCTCTTTTTCTGGAAAAATAGCCCTGTACATAGCCATGAGGTGGACTAAGACAGTTGCCTCAGATGACGAAATGCTGTGGGGCAGTGTCCCCATGGACAGCCACCCCACCACCACTGGAGAGGTGAGGAGAAGCAGTGGCTTCTACCTAGATTTCACCGGAAGCCATCACCAGTTGATCCTGGTGAGCAAGGCTTTGGAGGGGCAGCAGAGGGGCCATTTTCATTTCTCATCACGTGGAGAAATGGGATGAACTACCTCAGCACAAATATCTTTTCTGTGTGAGGAAAGGGTCTGGGCCAATCAGTGCGACTAGAGATTTCTGTGAATGCTTTTGCAAAGTTCTACAACGCCTACAATTGTTAGCACCTACAATGCCCGGGTGGCGCTGTGGGTAAAAGCCTCAACGCCTAGGACTTGCCGATCGAAAGGTCGGCAGTTCGAATCTCCGCGGCGGGGTGCGCTCCCGTCGTTCGGTCCCAGCGCCTGCCAACCTAGCAGTTCAAAAGCACCCCCGGGGGCAAGTAGATAAATAGGGACCGCTTACTAGCGGGAAGGTAAACGGTGTTCCGTGTGCTGCGCTGGCTCGCCAGATGCAGCTTGTCACTCTGGCCACGTGACCCAGAAGTGTCTGCGGACAACGCTGGTGCCCGGCCTCTAGAGTGAGATGAGCGCACAACCCTAGAGTCTGTCAAGACTGGCCCGTACGGGCAGGGGTACCTTTACCTTTTTACAATGCCTTTTATCCCTGCATTGGAAAGAGATGTTTTCCTATGCTTCAACTTAAGAAATAAATATGCAGATAACTCTGGAGTAGAATGCTACCATCATCTGATAACAAGAAGGAAGTTCGATATAAAATAACAGGAAGTGAGGTTCAAAATCCTTGATAGTATGTAATAAAGTTCCATCAAATATATTCCAAACTACAGTCAGGCTGCTGTTTCTTTCCGACAAGGTTGTCACCAGAGTCCTGCACCTTTGATTGGAACCCTTGACTAACAGCTAAAATTACATCTCATTTTCCCAATTTGTCAAGCAGCTCAAAACACTTGAAGGCCCCCCAAAATATGACCTTTTCCCATTTATAGTATAGAGTTAAAACCCATTAAAGTTTCTTTAGCAACCCATTAACTCAACAGTTCTCCAGGGTCATGGCTTCAGTCAGTTGCAGGGATGGAGCTATCATTGGGCCTCCAAACGCCATTGGACTCCAGCTCCCAGTTAGCGTAGAATGGGTTGCTGGTGCCCAGGGCTGCACAGGGGGTCAATGGGAAGGAGGGAAACAGACGGAGTAGGCAGGCACATTCAACTGCCTAATGGCATATGTGTCACCCAGGGGACACAGATAAGAGGAGTTGTTCCATTCTCTGGAGAGGTCACTTCCTGGTTCACATGGAGAAGACATTTTCAACAGAGCCCAGTGACAGAAGCACACAGCTGTATTAAGGCAGCACCGGGTGTCAAAATTTTGTGCCCTTAACAATTTTGCATCTGGGGCAACCGCCCCTGTGCCCCTCATGCTACGCCACTGCCAGCTCCCATCAGCCTCAGCCAGCATGGCCAATGTTCATGAATGAGAGAAGCTGTAGTCCCATCCTTACATTATCCTCCACCAGGGCCTGGGCCTTCTCAGTGATGGCTCTGACCTGGTAGAATGCTCTGTCCCATGAGACCAAGGCCCTGCAGGATTTAACTTCCTTCCACAGGGCCTGTAAGACAGAGCTATTCCACCTGGCTTTCAATTTGAACCTGGTCTGATCTTTTGTTCCCCTTCCTTCCTCCCCCCTCCCCTTTTTGTGAAGAGTATCCATTCTGGGATCCCACAGCTGGTTCTCCCCTGGTTTCCTCGCTGGCCCAAGTGGGACTAATTTAGCCAGCTAGCCCTGGTGATCATCTAATCTTTATTGGATGGATTTCCCCCCAAATAGGATGCGGGTGGCGCTGTGGGCTAAAGCCTCAGTGCCTAGGGCTTGCCGATCGAAAGGTCGGCGGTTCGAATCCCCGCGGCGGGGTGCGCTCCCGCTGTTTGGTCCCAGCGCCTGCCAACCTAGCAGTTCGAAAGCACCCCTGGGGGCAAGTAGATAAATAGGGACCGCTTACTAGCGGGAAGGTAAACAGTGTTTCCGTGTGCGGCTCTGGCTCGCCAGAGCAGCGATGTCACGCTGGCCACGTGACCCAGAAGTGTCTTCGGACAGCGCTGGCCCTTGGCCTCTTTGAGTGAGATGGGCGCACAACCCTAGAGTCTGTCAAGACTGGCCCGTACGGGCAGGGGTACCTTTACCTTTACTTCCCCCCAAATAGATTTTTGATTTTATTGTTATTTACACTTTATACCATATTTTATGTTGTTTTTGTAGCATCAATTGTTTTAAATTTGTTGTTAGCTGCCCTGAGCTCGGTTTTCTGAACCAGGAAGGGTGGGGTATAAATTTTTAAAAAAATATTATTATTTATTATTAGAATGTGTTGAACTTCAGAGAAGTACACTGAAGTTAATTGTCTATATATTTTCTTTGGCTACTAGTAAGTGATGTTGTTCCCGTTTCACTTTGCTGTACAGAGGACTTCTTGCATTTCTTATGCATACCCTCCAACATTTCTCTGATGAAATAGGGACGCCCTACCAACATTTCTCCCATGAAAATAAGGACATCCTCAGGAAAAGCAGGACATTCTGGAATCAAACCAGAAACCAGGACGGCTTCTGTAAATCCAGGACTGTCATTGGAAAATGGGAACACTTGAGGCTCTGCTTGTGACCTACCAGTCTGAGTGCAGTCAAACACCTATGTCCTGTGGCCTTCCAGGGGCTTGCCAAATTTCCTGTTTTTGCCGTTCTGGGTAGGCATGAGAACCAGGAAGTTTACTGAATTGCTCACTGTGTTATCTAAGCTGTCTGCCACATGGTTGATGGACTGCATTTGGCTTCGAAGAAAAATGCGCAGGCTTGGTTTACAGGAAGAGCAAGTCAGATCTGGAGAGAGGGAAGGGAAATGGTGAACAAAAGCCAGCTGGCAAGTCCTGCTCTCTGGTTTAGTTGCCCATGCTTTGTCAGAAGTACAGAAAGGAGAGGGGGGGGGTTGTTTTTTCTCTCCTCTCTGCTTCCCCACTCTGCCATTGCAGAAGCGATAGAAGTGGCAGGCACATTCTCTGTCCTCTGCTGAATTAAACAGACTGCTGGTTTGGGAGCCATATCAAGCCCAGCCACTACTCTGAGCATTTTGTAAATAAACAGAGGCATTTAGGATAATTAGATGCTGTCTAAGGAAATTGGGGGGGAAAGGAAACTCATTTAGAAAACCATTTGCTATGGCACATAAAACATGCTACACAAGTGTGGTTCGGAGCAATTTTGCCGCAGAAGAGCACATGCCCCAGTGTTCCTGAACAATAACAATTATTCAACAGCAGCTTTGTTTGTTCCTTCCGAAGTTCTGCTCCAATGGCATTCCTGTTGTTCACATTGCAGTTTTACCACATCATAAAAAACGATTACCTACTTAACAAGAAATCTTTCATTATGAATCTCAGCGCATAAGTATGTATTGTTTTGTTTGCCCCTACTGACCTACCATTTCTGCCTTTTTTATTTTTTATTTTTAAAAGAAAGAAACCCCAATCTTCAGAGCAACGAAGAGAAAGCATGTGCTGAGCCAATGCATATTCTGTGAGAGGAATGAGGATTATGGCATTTCAAATGCAAGAGGGAAGTTTTAGGCAGCATGAGGTATGCTTGGAAAATATAGCAAATAAAACAGAGGTGGTTGAGGCAGGCCTTGGTCTGCTGCTGTGAAGTTTTTTATTTCTCTTTATGGGTGGGGTATAAATATTATTATTATTATTATTATTATTATTATTATTATTATTATTCCTTCTAAAAACCCTAACCCACTTGTCTCTCCAGAAGGTGAGTGAAGTTGCAGTTCTGTATGCACAACTGACCTGAGTTTAGGGATTTCAGGGAATTTTAAAAAATTGTAAAATGAGCAGAAATTTCTGGTATTCCTTTAGTCATCCCATTATGTGGAACAAAAGTCAACCCAGTGAATACCACTCAGTCTGTGAAAAATACATCATCTCTCTCCCACCCATTTAAATTGAATTGAAATGAAATGGTCTCTGAAAGTGGTGGAAATAATGACATCATTAATTTAATTCGCCACTTATGTAAATTATGCAAATAATTACATATATTGCATTAGGTAGAATACAGTGAGATGGATAACACAGTATTTGGTGGAAATGGAACTGCAGTAGAACGGAAACAGCACTGCTTGTGATGAAGACGGGTCAGAAAAGTTAAAAGCAGTACACATTTTAATAAGCTCATAAAATAAAGCCACACAACTAACCAAGATCAAGTTTAGCAAGTCAGCAGCAGCTAAACACAATGCAACGGGAGGGATTTTTAAATAATAATTTTCAATATGATTATGATTATTAATTTTTATTCATATCCCACACTTCATCCCAAATGCTTACGTATTATCTTCCTATGCAGCAAATATAGGTTCCAAGTATATTTTCTAGTTTAATTACTTATAAAATCTAATTTGTCTCCTTATTGGATGACATCCAATGTTAGTCATGCTCAAGGAAGACCCATTGAAATAAGTGGAATTGTGTAATTTAAGTCAATTGATTTCAATGGGTCTACTCGAAGCATGACTTTCTGGAATAGCACCCAATGGGTTGTATTCCACAAACCTTTACTCTGAGTAGACCCATTGAAATTAATGGATCTAAGTTATGGTCTTTGATGACAGTGGGTCTACTTTGAATAAAAATCAGCTGCATACAGCAAATGTCACAACTTTTTTTACCAGATCTGGATATAGAAACGTAAGACAGATAAGTTCACAAAAACATCCTCAAGTATAATCCATAATTTAGTCTAAGTTTTGCATCTTAGGCTGGGAACCCGTAGACTGCCACAGAACCTTGGTAAACCCTTTTCTTAGGTTGTGTTTGGCTCAAATATCAGCTTCATAGCACCCACAGAGGACCAGGTGTGTTTGAGAACAAGACAGGAAAACTAAAAACACTGCCATCTCCATTTTAGTGTATGACTAGAAGAAAAGGAAGAACTGTGTGTTTTAAAAAAGAGGGGTTCTTTGAAATTGGTGGTTTATTTGAATTTTAACACACCCACACCCACAAAAAGCAGCTGCTTGTCATGAGGAAGAGGGATTCTCAGAAATATTATCTGGGTAGTAAACAAATGGGCATGTCCAAAAGTTGAAATGTGACTTGCAAGTTTAATTTGGCCCTCCGACTAAGCTTAGGCAAACATGAGCTCACCTTTGAGGCTTCAAAATCACCACAGCTTGCAAAGTCTGTTGTTATTTTTCAACTTCTAACTGCAATTTGATCCTCTGTATAAAGCTCTAACAATAGGACCCTCCCTTCGCTTTCTTGATGCGCTGACAGCAATCGCAGAAAATAACAACTTGGCACAAGGGAATACAGTATGGCGGATAATTTGGCAGGAAAAGAATTACAAACTTGACTTCTGACGCTCAGGGGCAGCAAGTGCCCTTGCCTACAGCATATAAGCAAAGGAGAGACTCTTGAAAAGCACTTGATTTTCTTTTGGCTTGCAGACCGAGTTTTGTTTTCCTGTGCTGTTGTTCATCCTCTAATTCTCACGAGGGTTCAATGTAGCAGTTCTTCTACAATCTCCAAGGCAGGAAAGTCAAACTCTAACCAAATATTTTGCTGCACTTGGAGTTTTAAAAGCACTTCTATTTACACTCGCCCTAATTTTCCTACAGGGGAATAATAGACTGTCTTACCAGTGACAGAAACCTCTAGAGGAGAATGTCTGCTCGTTTACATAGCGCAAGGATCAAGTCACCGCAGCCACGTGAGCCTGGTAGAAGAATGCTGTTGCCTGTGCATTGAGAAGCATGAGTTGGGGAGAATGAAACTGGTGTGCTCTGAAACACTTGCATGGTTTAGGTGGCCAGTGATATCCTGTATGCTATAGGACTTTCAATAAGACACATCGGAGACCAGATCTGGGTTTACACACATTTCATGTAACATTTATGTAACATTTATTTCATATAGGCAAGTATACATTAATACATTGGTACCAAGAGGTTAGGGACATGTGTGGCACTGTGGTCTGAACCACAGAGCCTAGGGCTTGCTGATCAGAAGGTCGGTGGTTCAAATCCCCATGACGGGGTGAGCTCCCATTGTTCGATCCCAGCTCCTGCCAATCTAGCAGTTCGAAAGCACACTAGTGCAAGTAGATAAATAGGTACCACTCCGGCAGGAAGGTAACCAGGGTTTCCGTGTGCTGCTCTGGTTCGCCAGAAGCGGCTTAGTCATGCTTGCCATATGACCCAGAATCTGTCTGCGGACAAACGCCAGCTCCCTCAGCCAGTAAAGCGAGATGAGCGCCGCAACCCCAGAAACGTCCGCGACTGGACCTATCGGTCAGGGGTACCTTTACCATTACCTTTTTCCAAGAGGTGCAAACACTCACACATTCACACAAATACTCACACAAGGCCCTTCACGTGGGTTGATCAAGCCTCACGTAAGAGCTGTGGGTGTTGGGTTGTAGCGCTGGTCCCGGCGACACTGAGGGTAAGCAGAGTGCCCTTTGTATAGTCTTCTTCCCCCTTGACATCTATGGGCTGGCTTTTAGAACGGCTGAGCTTCCACCACTCTCCTCCTGTTCTCCTTCTGGACCACCATGTCACCTGTGCTGTTGTACCTCAGAAATACGTACCTCAGAAATACGTTTATCATCCATCCGTGGCCCACCACCAGTTCCTCCTTGTCTTTGTTCTTTTCAGAGGATATTTATTACTGTTGTTCATCGCCAGTTCCATCCTGTTTTTATCCGGGGATTTTTGCATCAGGGTTTTTTTTTGCTTTCATTAAGCAAAACCAATGTTCTTTGGGACACAGTTATACGTTTTCCCTTGATAAAACCAGTTTCTCGCTTCGCCTGCCAGCATATCATGCTTTGCGAATTCGCCATCTTCTTGACATACATGACATTTGCTCCTAGGCTCAAGCCAAGGTGTTGGTTTGGACTTTGTTTTTTTGTTTTTTTGTTTGAAAGATATTTATTAAAATTTCAACATATTACAAAAATAAGAAAAAGAATAAAAAGAAAAAGAAAATACAAAGTAAAAACAGTTAAAAACAGATCAGTCTTTCCATATCTTATCTTTCATTTGCTTGTTTCCCTGACCTCCTCACACCTCCCTTTCTTGTATTCCAGTTCAATTAGTTAATTCAGCAAATCCTTTCCCTCTTTGATTTTATCTTAATCTTTTATCTTAATATATTATAGCTTTAGATTATCACCTGTTAACAATCCATTTTTACATATTCCTTTATAACATTGCTGCTAAAAACCACTTAACCTCAATCCAACATCATTCTAACATTCATTAGGTGTTGGTTTGGACGTTGAATGCCTAGCCAGAAGGTGCTCCCTGCGTGGGATGGAGGTAGGATGCTAAATTCTCAGCAAGTACATCGCTGCTGCTTACTTGAAGGAAGAGGAGGAAGGGGAGAGGTGGAGAAGTACCAGTAATTACAGTGATTCATCCTTTGCATGATGCATCCAGAGCCCCAGGTAACCAGACTCTCCCAAACCTGCACTTCTTTGCATGTCATATGTGAACCTTCATGCTTCAACTAGCTAATCCTGAAGTTCTCCAGTCTGAACTACATGGCATCCTTAAATTTGGTCTCTCTACAGTTTCAAGTGATCAGTTTTAAAATGATTAGGTGCCAACAGCAAAATCAGAGTTCCATTACCATCGTCATCATTCTTCATTGATAAAACGTAGCATAGCCATATATTGATATCTTAATTTTAACATAAAATGTTGTTGTTATCTTAATTTTAACATGAAATGTTGTTGCTATAGGAGACCCAACAGGTTTCCTCCTCCTTCCTGTCTCCACCCCCTGTATCTGCCTCCCCGAATCTGCTCCAGAGCACTTTGGGACCCTCCAGAACAGATTTTGTTGTCTAGAGGGGAGATACAGTAGGAGCAGTGCTGGATTTATGTGTAAGCTAAACAAGCTATAGCTTAGGGCCCCACTCTCTTGGGGGCCCCAAAAAAATTTAGAGGGGGAAAAACACTGGATGTACACTGCCAATATATAAGATAAAAAACAAATAAAATAAAACCTACATACAGCAACAGTGATTTGTGGTTTTAGATACCGTATTTTTCGCCCCATAGGACGCACCGGCCCACAGGACGCACCATGCTTTTTGGGGGGGAAATAAAGGGGAAAAAAATATTTTTCCCCCCCCAGGCGCTTGTGGGGCCGGCAGCGGGGAGAAGTGCTCTTCTCCCCGCCGCCCGCCTTCAGACCAGGTCCGGGGACAGCAGGAGGACGTGCTGCGCCTTCCAGCTGTCCCCAGAGCTTGTGGGGCAGGCAGCAGGTAGAAGCGCTCTTCTCCCATCGGCCACCTTCAGATCAGGTCCGGGGACAGCGGGAAGATGTGCTGCGCCTCCCCACTGTCCCTGGAGCTTGCGGGGCTGGCGGCGGGGTCTCCCCGCTGTCAGCCTCCAAACCACTTCGGGAGACAGCGGGATGACGGCGTTCCGCCTCCCTCTCTCCCCCGACCTTGTGGGGCTGGTGCTGGGGCTCTCCTGAAGCCTGGAGAGTGAGAGGGGTCGGTGCGCACCGACCCCTCTCGCTCTCCAGGCTTCAGTGAAAGCCTGCATTCGCCCCATAGGACGCACACACATTTCCCCTTCATTTTTGGAGGGGAAAAAGTGCGTCCTATAGGGCGAAAAATACGGTACCTATTAAGTCCATAAATTACCATGCAGCATATATTCAACACCAAAAAAACAGCGACAATTTGTTGTTGACAAAGGACAGCTGGACATATAAAGGGCCCCATTGCCTTCAGTAGCTTAGGGCCTCATCAAACCTAAATCCGGCTCTGGCGTAGGAAGAGGAAGCAAGAAACCTGAAGTCCTGTTACGGAAGTGGATTTCCGTTACACAAATAGGCAGACATCATTGAATATCAACCGATATTATTGTTGTTCTTAGCAAAACTCCTGACTGCATAAGAGAATGGTGACTATTTATGCCCATGTGCAAGGGCCTCTAAGAACCCTGTTAGCCTGCAACAAAAATCTAGAGAACGAATGAACAGCACTTTCCATAGTTTTCCTAATACATGCTGTGCGAGGTCTGTTACTGCCTCTTTCAAGAGGATCTTGTGGACTGGTAAAAAAAGAAAAAAGTGCAGAGACATTTCTCACACTTTGGTTTATTAACACATATTGTTGATCAAATCTGTTACCCCTCGCATCAAGATAATCCCAAGTGGAATCTCTCTCTTTCTTATATAGTATGTGTTGTTCTGTGCTGTTACTTTATATAGTAAGTTCCATTCTGCTGTTACCATGGTCGTCCTTCCCTTCGATGAGCATTTTGCTTTTCTTTGCTGTCTTCAAACTCCCCGTGCTTAACTTTTACAGCTCTACGCCTTCTGTTCCTAACTGTTTCTTCTTCTTTGAGACCCCTACCTTCTATGTCTCTCACATTCATACATGCTCATCTGCCGGTGGTAGCCTTGCCCTACCCATCTAGGCTTATTTGGTATTCATAAATATCAAACATGTGAACATCCAGGCTAGCCCCACCCCACAGATGCTGATGCAGATACAGTGATATCTTTGGTTACGATTGCCTCGGGTTACGTTTTTTCGGGTTATGAATGGTTTTAACCCGGAAGTGAGTGTTCTGAGCTCTTGGAGGCCTCACCGCTGGCCGGAGCCAAGCCTGGACATCTGAGGGGCCTACGGAGGCTCCGCAATCAGCCTCCAGCCACGAGAGCTCTCTGAGGCCTTCACAAGCCTGGAGCCAGGCCCCAACATCTGCATGATGCCCAGCAGGTTGAATTCCAGCCCCAAAGTTGGGTAAGGAACACTTCTAATGAAGACCAAGAACAGGGAAGCTGTTAAGAAAACAAAGGTGAGCCTGGGCTGAAAAGCCTTTTACCAACCCTTGTTGTTGAGCTTCTGTAGCCTCAGCCTTATACCGATAGACCCTCTTTTACCCTTCCCCACCTCTGCCACATCCATCTAACATAAATTAAGTCTTAATATTAATCAGATTTTAAATGCAGATATCTGCAAATGGATATATATATATTTAAAAGACATGAAAACAAACAAACAGTTAATCTGTAAATGGCAGTTCCCTTCTCTACTTAGGGATTTATTGTGACGCTTAATGCAGAGAACAAAAGAGATAATGGGAGATCAATTTGCAAGGCAAAGAGCATCTCCTGGGAGACAAGAGTTGGGCTCAAGTTATCTGAGCCTAGGCTAGGAAATGAACAGCAGGGGGCTTGGAACTGCAGGATGAGAAAATCCCTCTTAATAGGGAACAGTGGGAATGTTAGCTCTGTGAGGGAATAGGGGTCTTCTAACAATGCTCAGGCCCCTCAACAAACTATGGAGTTTCCCAAATGCTTTGGGGTGAAGCCATGACAATTTAAAAATGCCATGGTCCTGCTTTTAATGTGTAGTGCAGATGTGGCCTTTGGGGCACTTGTTAATGCTGCTAGCTTTCAAAAATAAATGACCACCCTTGTTCTTCTTAGAAATTAATACACTGCCATCTTATTATGCCTGTTGTCTTTGTCCATGGAGTTTTCTTGGCAGGGATACTGGAGTGGCTTGTCGGTTCCTCCTCCAGGTGGATCACGTTTGGTCAAAACTCTCCACTATGACCTGTCCATCTTGGGTGCCCTGCTCAGCATAGTTCATAGCTTCTCTGAGTTATTATTTTCCCAGTAGTGATGTATGGAAGTGAGAGCTAGACCATAAAGAAGGCTGATCACCGAAGAATTGATGCTTTTGAATTATGGTGCTGGAGGAGACTCTTGAGAGTCCCATGGACTGCAAGATGATCAAACCTATCCATTCTTAAGGAAATCAGCCCTGAGTGCTCACTGGAAGGACAGATCCTGAAGCTGAGGCTCCAATACTTTGGCCACCTCATGAGAAGAGAAGACTCCCTGGAAAAGACCCTGATGTTGGGAAAGATGGAGAGCACAAGGAGAAGGGGACGATAGAGGACGAGATGGTTGGATAGTGTTCTCGAAGCTACCAGCATGAGTTTGACTAAACTGCGGGAAGCAGTGGAAGACAGAAGTGCCTGGCCTGCTCTGGTCTATGGGGTCACGAAGAGTCGGACATGACTAAACGACTAAACAACAACAACAACATATTATTATTATGCCAAATACTTATATCCCTGACTCATGAAGAATGGGTCTCTCGGGCAACAATAGCTTTTTCTGAGCAGAATGTTCTACTCTCCATGCCAAGAGACCCAAATCCTAAGGGAGAGAGAAGTCATTTGTGCTCCTTTGTGCAAAGCTATACGTGAGCTCTCACTGTAGTCATGTACGCAGGAGGGAAACAAAACCCTTGAAAATGCAACAGCCAAAATAACATATCCAGGAGTTTTATCTAGTTCATGCACAAGGTTAGCTCTGAAGACATGTTCTTAAGTGCTGAACTCCCAAGGAAGCCAGGAGCTTCTGTTCTTTGCCATCTTCATAACATTTCTTTGCAATGCCTCTTGCCTTCTTTCCTCAGGGGAATTTCAGATCTCCTGAGCAGCAGAATGGGCAAGAGTGATCCAAATTCCGTATCACATAACATTTCAATGGGCTTCAAAGAGATTGCACACTTCAGCCTTTTTCTGCTGTATGTACCACATTCCCAAAACTTTGAGGGGATGGGGAGTATCCACTTTTTTAAGTTCCTTAAGCAAAGGCAGAAGACATCTCCTTTAAAAAAAAAATTGGCTGTATTTTTAAGCAACAGTTTCTTACACAAATGCTCTTACATCTGCATGGAGCCCTCTGTTTCCTGAGGTAAGTTCAGGAGGGGGAATTGTTTCGGGAGCAAAATGGGCTTACTGAAAAATAAAGCAGTGGTTTTGAACAAAAGGGGTGGACAGATATATTCAATTTTGGCTTGTCTCATGCGTGCTTTTAAAAAGTGTTTTCATCACTACCACTTTATGCTCTCGATGTTACGTTCTCAGTCTGGATCATAGCCCCACACTGGTTTCCTGCTGAAAATCACTTCCATTCATAAATTTCCACAAAAAGCAGCATCATGCTCAAAGCGGCTTACAAAGAGAGCTGGAAAACATCTATAAAATTAAAGCATTAAAAGAAGATAGTTAGTTTATTACGGCCATAGGCCCATATTCAATACATTAAAAGAACAATTTCACAAGTACATAATAAAACAGCAACATAATGGCGAATATAACAACATGCAACGAACAAGAAGATTTCAGTGATATACTGTAACTATAGCAAGATTTCATTTACAACTTTGCACCTCCTGGCAGCAGCAAAGATGATAAGGGAGCTTCACAGTTTTACCTTGGTCCTAGAAGCACCTCTCCCATGTTACTCACTTTCTCGCCAGCTGCTGTTTGCCAGAAAAGTTACAGCTTTACTGGAATTGAAACACTGGAGACAAATAGCAGCTGCTGGTGGTGCTTTCAAAATTTACCCTCCCTTTCCAAGGAACATCTGGAAGTTCACTTTAATGATCCCAGCTGTTCACTAACAGCTGTGATGTCAGGCTGGGGAAGGTGGGTCCGGTTTTAGGCAAAGAGCCTTGTGTGCTAAATTAAGCCCTGTGTTGGACCTAAATAAACTCTGGTCCTGAGGTTCCCTAAGCTATGGGAGACACTAGAAGCCACTTTCTTCAGGGGTGTTAAAACCTGGTGCTAGTCCTGGTAGAGATGGATTGTGGATTAAATATGTAAGCTAAAATTTAAGCCTCCTGTCCCATGTGTGTGGGAGAGAAATGTGACTCTAAACTGTGAAGCTATTTAGCAGAGTAAAAACACTTATGTGCTTTTGCAGCTTGCAAGAAGCTAGGAATTAGGCAATTACATCCTTATTCCTATTTATTTATGGTCTGCTGACCTTCCCCCTCTCTATCCCTGTTGCTAACAATGAATCACACGTTTTAGTAGGGCGGGAGGATGTTTCCTTACATTTCAATGCAGGCAGCAAATATATCAAAGGAGTATGTAGATAAAAATACATCTTATTTACAAAATAGGTTTCCAAAATAAGCAGATCCCAGACATGCGTATCTGCTCACATCACTGGCTTGAAAGGGAGAGAGAGAGAGACTGAGGCAAGGAGGAAGGAGAAAAAGATTGAGATCCCTTGTCCTATTTCCCATGATAGGAAGTAGGGGATAGGATATCACACAGACCTATTTTCTCATATGGTTATTTAGCAAACATAATTGTCATTTTGACTGCAGGTTTTCCCACATGCCCTGCCTGTAGGACTCTTTTGCTCTGATCCAGTGGGGAGGGTAGACATGCACAGAGGCACTTAAGGAGCATGCATGCTCCTTTGGTACTGCTTGAACACAGTCAACGATGTGCATATGTCTGCATATCTGTGAGTAACCAACAATCATCTGTACTTCCATTCTGCAGAAATTATCAAGGCAGTTTGTCATAATGCTGATGGTGGCGATAGTGTTTTCAGCTCCAGCAATGCCTTCTCTGTCCCCATTTGCAGGCCCTGAGTGAAAATATCCCATCCCACGTCTCCCCAATATTTTTTTTTTGGGGGGGGATGACGACTCAGTGCTGCCAAAGTGGGCAATGTGCAAAACACCTAATTAAGAAAAAGGGACAGAGGGGAAACCCTGCTATGCCACAAAGAAGAAACAGCCCACTGTTGCCTGCAAACTTCTTTAGATGGGGTCTCTTGTCTTTGTAAAGTATTTTATGGTTGCCCGTAACAACCCCTTTGCTCCAGCAATTAATTTTCTTAATTGCAGTCACTGCTGTTCATCAGCATTATTTATAACAGTCGAAAGGTGGCTAAGCTGCCTCCAAATACAGGATGTCAGCGTGTTCTCTGCCCTCTCCAGTCTCTGAATCCACCTTCTTGTGTTTGTCTGATTTTCACCCATATATATATATATATATATATATTTGCTTTCGTAGATTTTCACGGGTACAGGAATGCAGGTTTTGGTGTCCTCGGGTGTCTTCCCGTGTAAAAGTTGGGGTGTCTAGGCGACGTTTCGACGAGGTCTCACTCGTCATCTTCAGGCTGGTGCTTTCGGCTTCTTGTTACTGGAACAGAGCAGGATCTCAGTGTTTGAGTTCCTATAAATACTGTTGAGGAGGTGTGGTGTATAGCCTCCAAAGTTCTGGGCAGAGAGGAGGTTCCCAGGCTAGTGTGCCTTTTCTTCTTTTGTTCCTTAATTACTTGAGGGATATCTTGAGTGATTTCTTGAGTGATTTCCTGAATCCCACTTAGGTGGGTCATTAGGTGTGGATTAGTTGCTAAAGCAATAATCATGGAAGCCATCGAGATAGAGAAACACCCTCACAACATGAACAAGCGTGACGACACATCCCGCTTGCCAGACATCTGGAAATTAGCCCTCCCCACAAAATCCGACACCAGATCCAGAGGCACACAGAACGCCATCACCAATCAACCACACCAGACCCAAACCCAGACCCTCTCCACAGATAAATTACAGACACCATCCAGTAGCCAAACCAGGGTGGCACCTCCGGATGCTGCACCCCCCTGCAATCCCTACACAGATCTGGCTGGCACAAGCCACAAAACCACAGCTCGCCCCTATACACGAAGCCAAGCCAGAGCACAACCAAGTGCAGTACAGCCATCTTCTCAGAAAAACTCTTCACAAAGTTCAAGAGTTCAAGACACGAAGGCTTTAGCAACTAATCCACACCTAATGACCCACCTAAGTGGGATTCAGGAAATCACTCAAGAAATCACTCAAGATATCCCTCAAGTAATTAAGGAACAAAAGAAGAAAAGGCACACTAGCCTGGGAACCTCCTCTCTGCCCAGAACTTTGGAGGCTATACACCACACCTCCTCAACAGTATTTATAGGAACTCAAACACTGAGATCCTGCTCTGTTCCAGTAACAAGAAGCCGAAAGCACCAGCCTGAAGATGACGAGTGAGACCTCGTCGAAACGTCGCCTAGACACCCCAACTTTTACACGGGAAGACACCCGAGGACACCAAAACCTGCATATATATATATATATATATCCAGAAGCAATTTAAGCCTGGTGGGTTCTCCCCACCCCACCCAACCCCAAAAAAGCTACATGTGCTTGAATTTTATTTAAGTTCTGAGTCACTGCTTCTTTAACAGAAAATGTTAGTGACAAGTACACCTGTACACAATTTTAGGTAATGCCATTAGCTAGAGCTGTGACAATGGCAAGCATGTAATATCCTAAGGCAAATAGCTTTGTATGTTCTTTTTCTATGTCACACTGGGTAATGACATTTTAGATCAGTGTGAAGGTCTCCACGGGGGATCCCACTGATAACTACTTTTGACAAGTAGTAATAACAGAAGTTTAGTCCAAGCATGAAATGAATGACTCATGCTGCCGCTGCCAGGATTACTAGTAGTGGACTGCAGGGACACTGCTGCTGCTACACCATCCTTCCTTTCAGAGGTAGTGAGTTTTCCTTCAATCATCTTCCTGTGTGGGCGAACCCAATAGGCACTCTTTGAATAGTGTCATCAGAGCACACAATGGCAATTCAAGGAAGGCATTCAGGAAGGAGGGCAATTTCTTGTAAGATAGCAAGAGAGATCGCTGAATCTGGAAGTCCACCACGTCACCCTGGTGGGCCACACAATTCTGCCAGGTGGTAAAGTATGAAATGGTAATATCAGCCATCTGTTATGTGGGTTGACTTGGGGATAGCTCACTTTTACATTGGATTAGCTCATATATGGTCATCAACCAAAACAAGCAAGGCAAACATGTTTGAAACTAGGGGTGGGAACTTCAGGCTTGGAGACCAAATGGGGCCTTCAGGGACTGGAGGGATGATGGGGAGTGGTGGATGGCACCAGGTGGGGAACCCACTAGGGAAGCCTCAGAAGAGGAAAGCTCAGAGCCCGGGGAGTGGTGACGGAACACTAAGGACAAGTCGGAGGGTGAAGGGGGGAGGAAGGGTTAGAGGCTGAAGAAGCAACAGGCTTTAGTGAGCAAGAAGAGTCAGGTGCAGAAAGCAGTGCAGACTCTGCAGATGAAACAGAGGAGGAGCGGACAGAGTCTGGAGAAGCAGCCAGCTGGGGAGGAGGAGGAGACAACAACAACAACAATTTATTTATTACGGCCATAGGCCCATACAAGAAAAAACATAAATAACAACTTGTGCACGTGGGGAAAAAAGAAAGAAAAAAAAAAAATAGGGAAGGGAACAAAAAAAGAAAAAAACAGCCGCTAAAACACCGCTATAACAATAAAATACTATAAGATAAAATGGCATCCTACGCCTTAATTAGCTTGTAGTGCTCCTTGGCGTCGCTTTTGGGTAAGGACCGCGACCAGGAACCTAGCCACTTTCAGGGTCGTATGGGTATCCTTATCCTGCAGGATTTGGGCAAGGTGGAATGTTGGAGGGGTACCCGCTAGTTTCTGTATGATTGATCCCAGCAGATTTGCTCGTAACACATTGAACAAGGGGCAAGAAAACATAATGTGCTGGAGCGACTCCGGCGTCACCTTATCACATTCGCACATGGCGGGGACTTGGCCCTTTGAGAATCTATGTCTCAGGACATTGGAGGGAAAAACGTTAAACCTCGCTTTGGTGAAGGCCAGTCTATGGGCAACAGTCGAAAGGGAGGAGAGGTATGATGGGACGCAGTAAGTTAAAGTGATACCAATGCTCTGGGGCGAACAAACACCTCCCCCCAGCATATAATTTCGCTGTAAGTCGATGTCATCCAGTCTTTGGCGGATCAGTCTTTGAGCTGTGATTTGATCTAATTTTAGGGAATCTGCAGGAGAGATTCCATAGCTCAAGAGTTTGGCATGAATTCTACTAGACCAAAGGCTAGAGAATTCATCTCGCCATAGGCATTGGATAAGGTAATGGTTTGGTAATCTATGCCACAGTGATAACCAGTAATTGAAGACTTGCTTCCACAAACAAGTTTCTAAGGATGCGATCTTCAATTCTAGTCGCATGGCTGCGTTGCTTACGCACAGAGGAAGCATTAGGAGCCGGCGTAGGAATTGGTTTTGCAGAGTCTCAAGGGGAGCAAGATCAGTCAACACGGCCCAGAGCGGGGCAGCATAAGCGAGCACAGCCACCACTTTTGCCTTGAACACCTTTAGGGCCGAGGGAACATGCAAAGCACCATCCGAAAAGAAAAATCGGAGGAGCGCATATGACAGAGTTTTGGCCTTATTAAGTAGGTGTTGTATATGAGCTTTCCACCCCAGATTGTATTGAAAAATAACTCCTAGGTATTGGAATTTTAGGACTTGCTCTATTTTTGCTCCACCAAGCTTCCATTTATATAATCTCCGGCTTCTGGAGAAAATCAGAATCTTGGATTTGGCATAGTTGATGGTTAATTGGTTGAGTTGACAATACGTGGCAAAGATCTTCAGAGCTCTGGTTAGTCCAACACGTGTAAAAGATAGGAGTACTGCGTCGTCCGCATATAAAAGGAGTGGGCAACGATAGTCCGCTAGTCTAGGCGCGTGTGTACTTGGAGATGAATTAACTAGGGGTGCTCGCATGTCGCTGATGAATAGGTTGAATAGGCAGGGAGCCAATATACAACCTTGGCGCACTCCCTTGTTTATTGGTATCGGGTTTGTGAGGTCGCCCGCAGGAGTGAGTCTCACTCTGGCAAGGGTACCTTCGTGGAGTTGACTTATAAGCCATAAGAGTCTTCTATCAATGCCCTGTTTCGCAAGTTTCTCCCAAAGAATATTTCTGGGCACGCTGTCGAAGGCTGCCTTTAGATCTAAAAAGGCCGCACAGAGGTAGCCCCGCGGAGGGGAGGAGTACTTCCGTGCCAGGTGATAGAGCACTATCGCATGATCGGTTGTAGAGCGTTTAATTCTGAACCCTGCTTGTTCATGGCCAATCTGATTAGTCTCATCTACCCAACGCAATAGTTTAGTCAGCAAGAAGCTGGCATAAATTTTCCCTATAATCGAAGGGAGGCTGATGTTACGGTAATTTTCCGGCTCCGTTGGAGAACCTTTTTTATGGATTGGTACTATAATGGCCTCCTTCCATATTTTGGGGATGTGACCAGAGGCGTTGATTGCGTTGAAGGTTTTGGCCAAGATGCCAGCCCACCATTTTGGGTGTAGTTTGATGGCTTCGGCAGGGATCAGATCGGGCCCTGGGGCTTTGCCCGGTTTAAGCTGGGCTATTAGCTTGACTATTTCGTCAGGATCGGTGGGAGGCCAAATGGGTAGATGGGTAAACAGGTGCGTCAGATGGTCGGAGGGAGCATCTGCTTGTGAGAAACATTTCTTCAGGAACAATTCCCATGTCGGTGCAGGGATGACTGCCCTTGGGTATATCCTCACCCTTCTATTAATCAAGGACCAGAATTCCCTGGATCTGTGTGGTTTTGAAGCAGCAATCAGGGCCTGCCAACGATTATGTTGCCACTCGCGTTTGGCAATTTTTTGCGTGCGTTTATAAACTTGCTTGGCTTGTGCGTAGCTAGCTGGCAGAGTAGATGCATCAGAGGTCTTATATACATTATATATAGCACGAAGGCGCTGTCTTGCTTGTTTACACTGAGAATTATACCAGGGGGCACCGTGAGTATACTCGTTACGATTTAAATTTTTGGGTGGTAGCCTGAAGAAGGACGTAAGAACAGTGGTATGATGGTGGAAGCGATTCAACACTATGCTATGCTCGTCTGGGGCAGAGCCTATGTTGGGATGAGGCCCAAGGATTTCTTTTTGAAAGAATTCCTGATACCTTTGAGCCTGGGTCTCCGACCATTTGATTCCTCTTATTTGGAAGGATTCGTTGGTTACCATCTGGGTCGTGTGTCTATCAGCCTCTGGCTGCCAGTTCAGGGAAAACTTGGCTACCAGGGGGAGATGATCACTAGATTGTACATTCTCAATCTTAAAGGTGGAAATACACTTAAGTAAATCCCTGGAGACCAACAGGTAATCGAGGACGCTGTTTGACTTAACGCTCAGGTGAGTGAAATCCCCTGGGATATCAGGGAGACAAGCGCCATTTAAGGGGGCCAGATTTAAACGGATGGCCATTTGATATAGGAGCACTCCAGCCTCATTTACTCTGTGGTCTTTAGAGGTTCTCCTCATGATGTGTTCCAGATCATAATTATCAAGATTTGGGGTAACCCACCATTTGGCTTTGGTCAGCGAATCCCAGTTTGCTGCTGTGCGGGCATTAAAATCGCCACCTATTATGGCCGGGGTGTTGGGAAACTTAACATAACATGAGAGCAAATGATCTTCCAGCGAGGCCCATTTAGAGCCCAGTTCAAGAGAGGAACCCCCAGGAGGCAAATAAACATTTGTAACTAGGAGTGAGATCTTTTCCCCCGCTATCAGCCCGGTAAGGGCGTAAGGGGGTAAGGCCTGTACTAGAGAAAATTTAGAATGAAGGTTGAGAGAAATGCCTATTATTAGGCCCCCTTTAGGGCGGCCTCCTTTCAGGGAGGGACAGGCTGGGAGTTCTAGAAGCTCAAAACCATTTAGGACAATTTTCTCTACTTCCCACGATTCTTGGAACAGGATGATATGAAATGGGTTAATAAATTCCAGGAATTCTGGATCAAGTTTTTTTCCCCTCCAGCCCGCAATGTTCCAGCTCAGGACTGATAGGGGGGAGTTCCTGTTGAGTCCAATTCGCTGTCCATTCTGCAGAAATTATCAAGGCAGTTTGTCATAATGCTGATGGTGGCGATAGTGTTTTCAGCTCCAGCAATGCCTTCTCTGTCCCCATTTGCAGGCCCTGAGTGAAAATATCCCATCCCACGTCTCCCCAATATTTTTTTTTTTGGGGGGGATGACGACTCAGTGCTGCCAAAGTGGGCAATGTGCAAAACACCTAATTAAGAAAAAGGGACAGAGGGGAAACCCTGCTATGCCACAAAGAAGAAACAGCCCACTGTTGCCTGCAAACTTCTTTAGATGGGGTCTCTTGTCTTTGTAAAGTATTTTATGGTTGCCCGTAACAACCCCTTTGCTCCAGCAATTAATTTTCTTAATTGCAGTCACTGCTGTTCATCAGCATTATTTATAACAGTCGAAAGGTGGCTAAGCTGCCTCCAAATACAGGATGTCAGCGTGTTCTCTGCCCTCTCCAGTCTCTGAATCCACCTTCTTGTGTTTGTCTGATTTTCACCCATATATATATATATATATATATATATATCCAGAAGCAATTTAAGCCTGGTGGGTTCTCCCCACCCCACCCAACCCCAAAAAAGCTACATGTGCTTGAATTTTATTTAAGTTCTGAGTCACTGCTTCTTTAACAGAAAATGTTAGTGACAAGTACACCTGTACACAATTTTAGGTAATGCCATTAGCTAGAGCTGTGACAATGGCAAGCATGTAATATCCTAAGGCAAATAGCTTTGTATGTTCTTTTTCTATGTCACACTGGGTAATGACATTTTAGATCAGTGTGAAGGTCTCCACGGGGGATCCCACTGATAACTACTTTTGACAAGTAGTAATAACAGAAGTTTAGTCCAAGCATGAAATGAATGACTCATGCTGCCGCTGCCAGGATTACTAGTAGTGGACTGCAGGGACACTGCTGCTGCTACACCATCCTTCCTTTCAGAGGTAGTGAGTTTTCCTTCAATCATCTTCCTGTGTGGGCGAACCCAATAGGCACTCTTTGAATAGTGTCATCAGAGCACACAATGGCAATTCAAGGAAGGCATTCAGGAAGGAGGGCAATTTCTTGTAAGATAGCAAGAGAGATCGCTGAATCTGGAAGTCCACCACGTCACCCTGGTGGGCCACACAATTCTGCCAGGTGGTAAAGTATGAAATGGTAATATCAGCCATCTGTTATGTGGGTTGACTTGGGGATAGCTCACTTTTACATTGGATTAGCTCATATATGGTCATCAACCAAAACAAGCAAGGCAAACATGTTTGAAACTAGGGGTGGGAACTTCAGGCTTGGAGACCAAATGGGGCCTTCAGGGACTGGAGGGATGATGGGGAGTGGTGGATGGCACCAGGTGGGGAACCCACTAGGGAAGCCTCAGAAGAGGAAAGCTCAGAGCCCGGGGAGTGGTGACGGAACACTAAGGACAAGTCGGAGGGTGAAGGGGGGAGGAAGGGTTAGAGGCTGAAGAAGCAACAGGCTTTAGTGAGCAAGAAGAGTCAGGTGCAGAAAGCAGTGCAGACTCTGCAGATGAAACAGAGGAGGAGCGGACAGAGTCTGGAGAAGCAGCCAGCTGGGGAGGAGGAGGAGATTTAGTGGGAAGTAGAGGGTGGAGACCTTCAGTCCTAGCAACTGCTCATTGGGAGCAAGTTCAGCTGGGCAGTATTGCCAAGCTATAAGCTGTTTCACTGAATAAAGAATTAAAATACACTGCTGAACACCTTGTGTGCTGAGCTACATCAGAGCCAGCCCTGACTCCCAAGCTCTTGGTAAGCAAAGATTTGATTGTCATGTTGGTCAAAAAGCGTTTGGGTTGGCGCAATGCTCAAATGACCAGTCAAATAATTGCAATTGGTTGGTTAATATTTGCTAAATATTGTATGAGAACAAGAATGCCTCTGTGTAGGTGGCAGTATATGTACACATATACACACACACAAAAAAACACAAGCACACAATCTCATGAAGGTGTCCTTTGTTAGCAAGGTCAGGAATGTGAGCTGCTTGTTCCCCAGGCCTGTAGCAGCCAGGGGCAACCTTAAAAAGGTAAAGGTACCCCTGACCATTAGGTACAGTTGCGGACAACTCTGGGGTTGCACACTCATCTCACTCTATAGGCCAAGGGAGCCAGCATTTATCCACAGGCAGCTTCCAGGTCATGTGGCCAGCATGACTGGTGAACCAGAGCAGTGCACAGAAACACCTATATATCTACTTGCACTGGCATGCTTTCGAACTGCTAGAAGGGCAGGAGCTGGGACTGAACAATGGCAGCTCACCCCGTCGTGGGGATTCGAACCGCCAACCTTCTAATCAGCAATCCCTAGGCTCTGTGGTTTAGACCACAGCGCCACCCGTGTCCCTGGGGCAACCTTAGCAGTTTTAATTTTAGCAAATCACCTCCAGATATCTAGAACAGAGATCTGAATCACCATCTCAGGAGGCTGTTGATGGACCATTATGACTTCAGTTCCTATACACTTAATCTACAATCATTACGAAACAAAAACAAAAAACAAAAAAGGGAACCGCTCCAAAGAAATTGAGTTGTGGATCAAAAGGTTAGCAGCAACTATATATGGGGGAAAACACAATTTGGTAAGGGAAATAATCAAAGCAATCCAGCAGCTTAGAGTAACAGGAAGTTGATTATCAAAAACATCATTAGCTGTAACTTACTGCTATAACTGAATAGTGAAATATACCTTTAAGGGAAAGTGTATGTTAATTGGGGGCTGCTCAGGAAAGTGAGTGCCTAATTGAACTGGCAGGAGCAAACTATAAAATATATCACAAGTCCCCCCCCCTTTTTTTTCCTTTTTTTTTTAAAAGCTGACATTTTAAATTAGTGTTACATTGTAAATGTTGTCTTTTTAGTGGTGAAACTTGCATATCAGGCTCCTGCCAACTCAATTAGTCACTCGCTTTCATGAGCTGCTCCCAATTAACACTCTGGTTTTTAAAAGAAATATCCCACCAACCAATTAACAAAGTGTAATATGGGTAATTATTGCTGGGATTGCTAGCGACTTATACCTAATTTTTTTGGGAGGAGTGTAAAAAGTAGGATGGAGGGAGAAGTTATTTAGTCCTGTTCCCGCTGAAGGATGTTATGTATTTTCCAACCGTGCACATTTTTCTAAGCTATAGGCAATATTTGTTGAAAAGACAACAAAGGCAACAACTTTTTTATGATTCTGCTGGAAAATGTTATGGCTGCAGCCCCTACTTTTGTCCTAAGAAAATTCCCATATGCAATAGTTTTCCTTAGCACCAGCCTACCCTGTCAAAAACTGCTCTTCAGTTAGTTCACGTTTGCCAGTCTCCTGGTTTTCTTTGAAAAGAGGCCCAGCTGGCAAGTGAGGTATAAGAGCCCACCTGGAACCCTGGTTAGCTGCTCCTAGTCAGATCAGGTAAAGGAGGGACCATTGCTCTGATTTTGTATCAGGCAACTTCTTTTAGTTTTAGGAGAGGAACCATAGCTCATGAGTAGAATCATAGAATTGTAGAGTTGGAAGGGACACCCAAGGGTCTAACCCCCTGCAGTGCAGGAAACTCAGCTAAAACATCCATAGAGTAGAGTATGTGATCAACATTATATACCGTACTTTTCCATGTATAAGACGAAGTTGTTGTTTTTTTTACTGTAAGGGGAAGAAATGGAGGCAGTGAGAGATTTTACTTTCTTGGGTTCCATGATCACTGCAGATGGTGAGAGCTGTCATGAAATTAAAAGATGCCTGCTTCTTGGGAGAAGAGCAATGACAAACCTAGACAGCATCTTAAAAAGCAGAGACATCACCTTGCCAAACAAAGGTCCGTATTGTTAAAGCTATGGTTTTCCCAATAGTGATGTATGGAAGTGAGAGCTGGACCATAAAGAAGGCTGAAGAAGTGACGCTTTTGAATTATGGTGCTGGAGGAGACTCTTGAGAGTCCCATGGACTGCAAGAAGATCAAACCTCTCCATTCTGAAGGAAATCAGCCCTGAGTGCTCACTGGAAGGACAGATCCTGAAGCTGAGGCTCCAATATTTTGGCTACCTCATGAGAAGACTCCCTGGAAAAGACCCTGATGTTGGGAAAGATGGAGGGCACAAGGAGAAGGGGACGGCAGAGGATGAGATGGTTGGACAGTGTTCTCATAGCTACCAGCATGAGTTTGACCAAACTGCGGGAGGCAGTGGAAGACAGGAGTGCCTGGCATGCTCTGGTGCATGGGGTTACGAAGAGTCGGACACGACTAAACGACTAAACAACAACAGTGTTTAAAAACTGGGGGTGTCTTATACTCAGATAGTGGGTGGGGCGATGGGTGATTGGTTGCAGCCATGAACTGCAGATTGTCATTGGTGATTTGGTGTGTGATTGGCGGCTCTGGGAAGGGCTGCTTTGTATTGTCTGATGCTGGGGTAAACGGGTGTGTGATTGGTTGCTGTGTCAAGGGCTGCTGTTGATTGGCTGCCACTGCAGGAATTGAGCTTACGGTTTCCTGCTGCTATTGGGCAGATGTTTGTTGCTGACATGAGCATTTTTCAGTGAGTGGCGCTAGCAATTGCAACCCTTGGGTTAGTGATTTACTGCATTCCACGGAGCCTAGGGCTTGCTGATCAGAAGGCTGGCGGTTTGAATCCCCGCGATGGGGTGAGCTCCCATTGCTCCATCCCAGCTCCTTCCAACCTAGCAGTTCAAAAGCACATCAAAGTCAAGGAGAGAAAAAGCTACCGCTCCGGCGGGAAAGTAAATGGCATTTCCGTGTGCTGCTCTGGTTTGCCAGAGTGTGCTGGCCATGTCTGCTGGCCACATGACCCGGAAGCTGTAAGCCGGCTCCCTCGGCCAGTAAAGCGAGATGAGCATCACAACCCCAGAGTCGTCTGCGACTGGACCTAACACTCAGTGGTACCTTTACCACCCCCCAACCCCCCCCCCAACTCAGGGCAATCCTCCCCCCAAAAGCTCCACAACTCTGGGCCATTTTCTTAAATTTGTTGTTTAGTCGTTTAGTCATGTCCGACTCTTTGTGACCCCATGGACCAGAGCACGCCAGGCACTCCTGTCTTCCATTGCCTCCCGCAGTTTGGTTAGACTCATGTTTGTAGCTTGGAGTCCCCCAAATAGGGGACGTCTTATACATGGGGGCATGTTATACATGGAAAAGTGGGCATGTGAGGGAACGACATGGTTGGTTTCCTTAGTTGACTGCAGAGAGAGTCGTCTGCTTGTGTGTGTGGGAGGCGAGAGATTATTGGGTCAGGTTAGCCATATTGATTTGTATGCTGTCAATGGGTTCTTGTTGTTGTCTTGTTGGGAGCCGTACCGTCCTCTGCAGGCGTCCTGTTTTATTTGTCCCAGTGAAATATACTCAGAATCCTGTAGTGATTTCATGCTCTTTATTGCAGCTTGTAAAACAGTGATTGATTTGCCCCCCAAACCTCAGGCTTTTATATACATTATTTATACAATGATTCCCGTCTGATTGGCTGATTCTGCTTCCCTCCTGGAGCCTGATTGGTCTTTTCCTGCAGTTGTTGCATTCTATGATCCTACCAGCCTAATAGGCTGATTAACTTCCTCCTGGAGCCTGATTGGTCTTTTCCTACAAACCAATCAGTTGTTGCATTCTGGAATCCTACTTGCCTATTGTTCTAGAATCTAAGCTTAGTACATAACACCCAGTGTCCATTTCAGTCTGTTGCTTAGCTTCTCTAGTAGAGCTGTTTCCCATACCCATGTTTGCTCCTGAGAATAATGCCGACTCACACTATAAATAGCTTATAAACCCGCCTACTCTCAGCAGCCAGAAGAGTCATAGCTAGACACTGGAAAGACGAGATCACCATGTTTGATCCCTGGCTTCTCTAAATAGGGCTGGGAATGTCCCTGCATCTGAAACCCTGAAGAGCCACAGCCACTTAGTGGAGACAGTAAGGTAAAAAAAAGGTAAAGGCCCCCTACAGTTAAGTCCATTCAAAGCCTGTTATGGGGTTGCAGTGCTCATCTCGCTTTCAGGCT
This sequence comes from Podarcis tiliguerta, assembly GCF_965153285.1. NCBI lineage: Eukaryota > Metazoa > Chordata > Lepidosauria > Squamata > Lacertidae > Podarcis > Podarcis tiliguerta. The sequence continues at coordinate 15,690,293 of NC_139534.1, read as the reverse complement.
GAAGGAGACAGCGTTTGTACACAGACAGCTTTCCGGGTCATGTGGCCAGCATGACTAAAGTGCTTCTGACACAACGGGACACTGTGACAGAAACCAGAGTGCATGGAAACACTGTTCCTGCTGCACCTATTTATCTACTTGCACTGGCATGCTTTCAGACTGCTAGGTTGGCAGGAGCTGGGACAGAGTAATAGGAGCTCATCCCGTCACATGGATTAGAACCGCCAACCTTCCAATTGGCAAACCCAAGAGGCCCAGTGGTTTAGACCACTTAGTGGAGACAGTTCTGAATTAGATGGACCAATGGCCTGGCACAAGAAGGGTTCCTGTGTTACAGCCCATAGATGTTGGAAAAGGTGGTTTGTGAGTCATTGGGATGAGAAAGATTTAAAGAAAATTTATATTGATGTACAGTGGTACCTTGGGTTAAGTACTTAATTCGTTCCGGAGGTCCGTACTTAACCTGAAACTGTTCTTAACCTGAAGCACCACTTTAGCTAATGGGGACTCCTGCTGCTGCCGCGCTGCCGGACTACGATTTCTGTTCTCATCCTGAAGCAAAGTTCTTAACCTGAAGCACTATTTCTGGGTTAGCGGAGTCTGTAACCTGAAGCGTATGTAACCTGAAGCGTATGTAAACCGAGGTACCACTGTACAGTAGATATGCTTTCTCTTGCCCACTTGTGTGTCCTTTAATTATTTATTATTAAATTTGTATACCCACAGGCCTCAGGCTGGTTACAACATAAAATCACAATAGAAGAACACAAAATACGTTATAAAAACAAAAACAAAAACAACCCAATAACTCATTACTTTTCTTCTTAAAACAGCGCTCAATTTTTCTACACTTCGTGTACTTACAGACCTAATAAATATTTAATCGTATCATTGACTCACATAACTTTATGAAAGTATGCATAAGCCTTTGATCTTGAAGGATGATATTCAGAGTAGCTCATTCCTTCTATTGTTATGTGATGTCTTTATATATCTTTAATTCCTAAGTAATATTCTACATCACACCCCTTTGAGCCTTCTTAGACATTTTACCATCATGCAAACTCCTTGTGGTATGTGCTATTTCATATATTGGATTTTTTTCTCTCTCTCCTTTTTCTTGTATAAAAACAGCAGCGAAAAGAAAGCCAATCTTCTTAATGGACTGTTTACAATGTGTCCTAATTAAGATTGATTATTTCTTGAAAAAGCGAGGGTTAATTTTGCTCAAGACACAACTAAAGCTAAACATGTTTATTTTAAATTAACTTTCCCCGCCAGATCATTAAATAGCAAATAATAGTGAAGTGTGGATTTCCATGTACAGTAGAAAAAACAGATTAAACAGCCAGCAAGAGCACCCATTATTTCAACATGTTAAATGAAATCAAGGTGTGGTCCTATTTGCTTTGCCAGTGAAAGGCATGTGAGAGGATGTTGCTTTTCCCTAGGTAAGAAATCCAAACAGGTTTGTGCACCATGTCAAATATCATCATGCTGGAAGTTCTGCAAAAAAAGAATGCAAACCCCCAGAGGCTCAACCAGCTACGACCTCCTTTGAGGTCAGCACTGTTCCATTTACCTAGCAAGATGTACAGGCATTGTCACTTAAAGACAAACCTTATTTAAAAGCCATGCATTTGTACTGGGGCTAGAGAGCTTGAGGGGATATCTGCTGGAAGCAACATAACTTCATACTTAAGAATCATAGAATCATAGAATCATAGAGTTGGAAGAGACCACAAGGGCCATCGAGTCCAACCCCCTGCCAAGCAGGAAACACTATCAGAGCACTCCTGACATATGGTTGTCAAGCCTCTGCTTAAAGACCTCCAAAGAAGGAGACTCCACCACACTCCTTGGCAGCAAATTCCACTGTCGAACAGATCTTATTGTCAGGAAGTTCTTCCTAATGTTTAGGTGGAATCTTCTTTCTTGTAGAAAGAAGAAATATCCTATGGGTGTAGAACATGGGAATAATAATAATAATAATAATAATAATAATAATAATAATAATTCATTATTTATACCCCGCCCATCTGGCTGGGTTTCCCCAGCCACTCTGGGCGGCTTCCAACAAAACACTAAAATACAATAACCTATTAAACATTAAAAGCTTCCCTAAACAGGGCTGCCTTCAGGTGTCTTCTAAAAGTTTGGTACTTATTTTTCTCTTTGACACCTGGTGGGAGGGCGTTCTACAGGGCGGTGCCACTACCGAGAAGGCCCTCTGCCTGGTTCCCTGTAACTTGGCTTCTCACAGCGAGGGAACCGCCAGAAGGCCCTCGGTGCTGGACCTCAGTGTCCGGGCTGAACGATGGGGGTGGAGACGCTCCTTCAGGTATACTGGACCGAGGCCATTTAGGGTAGGCAAACTAAGGTCTGAGGGCTGGATAAGGCCCAATTGCCTTCTGGATCCGGCCCATGGAAGGTCCGGGAATCACGGCGTGGATCGCCAGCGCACAAGTTCTTTCCCTCTCCCTCCCTCCCCCCTCCCCCTGGCTTCTCCCTGCCCTGCCTAGAGAAGAAAGGGGGCTGGGCTTTGATGATGCCAGCAGCAGCAGCGCTTGAGCGGCTGCCATTTTAAGCAGCCCCCCTCCGGAGCCCTTTCGCACGCCACTCATCATCCCTTCGCCGCCACCAGCCCCTGCCCCTCCCAAGACACAGGTAAGCAGCCACAGGGGCTCATGGTGCTCTTGCTGTGGTGTTTGCCCACTCATTATGGAGATGTCATACTGGGGGAGAGAGAGAAATAGGCTGGCCAATAAGAAAGCCCATGAGTTAATAGGCTGATCAATAAGAAAGCCCAGGGGCGGAGCCTAACTGTGTTTAAGGCTCAACACAGGGGTTTTGGCAGTTAGTTTGGTTGGTTTCTTGTGGGTGGGAGTCAGAGGAATCAGAGTGAATTGGAGACAAAGGGGAGACAGAGAGAGTGAATCGGATTACAGTGTTTCAAAGTATTTAAAACTTGTTTGCCTTCACAATAAACTGGAATCTTTGTTAATATGTTACAACCTGACTGAGTCTGAATATATTACCGGGGAAACCTGGTTGGTGGCAGTGGAAGAGATAAGCCGTGGTGGTGCAGGGTCAGTAGTCTGTGGAACGACAGGGGGCCCTGTGCAAACGCCACACTTAAATCAATTTCCTCCCCAAAATATAGTCCAGCCCCCCACAAGGTCTAAGGGACAGTGGACCGGCTCCCTGCTGAAAACGTTTGCTGACCCCTGGTGTGGAATGTGCCCACCCTTCAAATAATTAGGAATGATACTAAGGGAAGTTGGCTAACATTAGAAACATCTGTTACTCATCTAACTTCATGTTGCTAATCTGCACATTACGGTGATGGGTGTGTCAAGTCCTACAACTGCTCTTTGGTTGCTACATCTAACAATTGGCTGCTCCAAACTAGTTTTCTGTGCTTGAAAAGCGAGGGCAGAGCTCTTTGGTTCTAGGAAAATCACAGCAACAAACCATTGATAACTGTGAGCAGGAAATGCACTCTGATGCTTTGCTTGCATACTAGACCGGTCTAGAGTGAGGTAGAGTAATAGAATCATAGAATTGTAGAGTTGGAAGGGACCCCAAGAGTCATCTAATCCAACCCCCTGTAATGCCGGAATCTCAGCTAAAGCATCCATGACAGATGACCATCCAATCTCTGCATGAAAACCTCCAATAGTCCACAAACATTGGAGGAAGTCTGTTCTACTGTTGAACAGCTCTTACTGTCAGAAAATCCTTCCTGATGTTTAGTTGGAACCACATTTCTCGTAACTTGAAAGCCATTGGTTCAAGTCCTATCCTCCAGAGCAGGAGGTTGTGGATCTCAGGGTTGTGGGTTCAAGCCCCACATTGGGCAAAAAGTTTCCTGCATTGCAGGGGGTTGGACTAGAATTCAGGGGTCAGGAAACTTTTTCAGCAGGGGGCTGGTCCACTGTCCCTCAGACTATATTTTGAAAAGAAAGAAAGAAGATGAATGAATTCCTATGCCCCACAATAAAAGCACACATTCTACTCATGTCAAAACACCAGGCAGGCCCCACAAATAACCCAGAGATGCATTTTAAATAAAAGCACACATTCTACTCATGTCAAAACACACTGAATCCCAGACAGTACATGGGCCGGATTTAGAAGGTGATTGGGCCAGATCCAGCCCTTGGGCCTTGGTTTGCCTACCCATGGACTCGATAACCTTTGTGGTCCCTTCTACCACTGCAGTTCTATGATTCTATGAGGCTGCTAATCATTGGCACCTGGTACGCAATTAATAGAGGGGATGATGCAAAGTAGAGTCAAGGAAATCCCTTCTTCCGACATTACTCTAATACGTAGATTCAATTCTGCTCCCATTTGCTCCACTGAAACGAGCTCAAATGCCACAGAGGGACCTGAAATTTGCCCAGATACGGAGAGCGACACTTTTGCCTAATCGTATCAACAGCTGTCTTCTAACATTTCACCATGGGATGATGAATCCATTTAGACGAGGCGGGAGGGAGAGTTACACATTTTACAAATGGCAAATTCAATGTGACCATCGGGCAATCCATTAGATAGCCATAATGCTCACAGCTGGATACTTGCTGAGAAATGGCATTTGATAGCATCATTGTTAGCCTTCATATAATGCAATATTTATCATGGTAAGAGAGGAGGGGAATATTTTTAGCTGCATCTTGAGTAACGTATCTCCATGGTAACCACTCACTTGTCTTCGCTGTAGCCGTTGCATGGAATGTTGTCACATTAATAATAAATGGGATGCATCTTGCACATCGGGCTGCCGATTGGCTCCTAGCCATAGATTTCTTCTGTTCATAGTCGGAGAGTTTGCAACACTTAGGACACAGAAGCAAACTTCTTTAATACTGTTTCGGAAAGAAAGTTGCCTTGAAATTCACATATTGTCCATGGAAATCGTATGCTTGCGGGTGGCGTCATTTGGGTTGGTTGAACTATTGTTTTCGGCTACCATGGAAGTCAGTTAACAAATAGAATCCAGCAGGCATGGAATAATATTTTCCAGCCTCCATCCATATTGAGAATAAGGAAATGACATGCATTTGAAATGTCTTTTAAAGAACTTCCTTAGCAAAATTTGCAGGGCTGAATTCGAGGGGGCTAGAAACTAGAAGACTCAAAGAGCCTAGCTGGTCATTACAAGAACTCAGTAACTGAGAAATGGTATCGGAGTTTGATTTCTTCCCTCACACCCCATACTTCCCAATCCTCTTTCATTCTGTGCCATGTCTTTTAGATTGCAAGCCAGAGGGTAGAGATTGTCTCACTGGTATTTGCCAGCTGTTCTGGAAGCCTTGGGGGCGGAGGGTAAGAGTGGGAAGGAAATGCTTTAAGTAATACAAAATAAATCAATGGTATTGGATCACTTATCAAAAAACTAAAGATCCAAACTAGCACAGTTCTTGATTGCAATGTTTATAATTAAAGGTTATGGGGGGAAGTCTACAGAGAAATGGAGGTTTTGAGCCAGAATTGAAATAGATTCACAAAATTCAAACCGGAGGCCTCCAATTCCACAATTGAATAATACATAAAAATGTAAAAATTGTTCAAAATTTGTCTTTAAAAAAGTGACTGTCAGTTGTAGGCACACAACTCACAATCAAACGTGCATTCTGCTCATTGAAATGTCCATTCAATTTACACGTGCAGTTCCTGATATAACAGGTGACACACACACACAAGCCTGCTTATGTATGCAGATCCCTTTATCTGGATTGAGCTCAAATACCACTATGCTTCAAATCAAGGCTTGCTTGACTTCATCTCAAGCATCACTCTCAAAATCCCCAAATAAAAGATTCCAGAAGTGGAGACTTCCCAGCTTTGGGAAGCCTCTATTCATCTGAATGACATTAAAAAATGCTTTCAGAATCTCATTTTAAGCTGGTGAGCAACACATTGTGGCAAGTGCATGGAAAAGTGTAGAAGACGATCGCTGAACGGTGAATTGATTGCATATGTTAAACTGCTGACTCACTTAACTTTTTGCATACTGTGGCAAATTGACCTTGCTAGGAAAGCAGCTGGTGAATGAAAACAATCTTGGCAAGACCAGGTTTCACCAGGCCCCTTTGGTCACCGATTTCATTCCTTTTTCTCTATGTCCTCATGGCTATGTTGTTTCCATGACCTGCTGCCTGCCTGGTGCTGCTAGGTTAATTTTCTTCTTCTTCCTCCAGTGCTGATTGGTTCCTGGACATGTTGAAGAAAATATTGCCCTCACTCTGAATTGGTTTCATGACATTGTTGAGCAGCCAAATCTGATTAGTGATGCTTCATGCTGTTGCTCTGGCATGGGTGAACATATCAGATGACACAGCGATTCTTCAAACAACTCTTGTTTATTCACAGGACAGGACAGAACTGAACTGAAGGGTTCAGTCAGCCTGATTATATAGAGCTCCACTAGAACGCAACAGTAACCACTTTCTGTAACTATCCAATCACTGAACGTCACTTTCGATCCCTTATTTGCATAACTATCTACAGTATCCCCCTGCTGGCCCAGGGTGAGAACTTCAGTACATAACAGGCATCATGCAGTGGGCAAAGAAGTAAGAACAGTGCCAGACAGTGGCAGGGAACACAGATGCCGCAATTTAGGCAGTACTACTATCACCAGTAAGATGCGTATACGATATATATACACGATATACAATATCTTTATTGTCATAGTCCCATACAGAACAATGAAATTGAAAATCTACATAAAACATTCAAAAACCCCTAAAAACTCTGAAACCCCATTTTAAAATACAATATACTATAGAAACTCCTTATGCTGTGCTCCTTATGCTGGGACGCGGGTGACACTGTGGGTTAAACCACAGAGCATAGGGCTTGCCGATCAGAAGGTCGGCAGTTCGAATTCCCGCAACGGAGTGAGCTCCCATTGCTCGGTCCAACCTAGCAGTTCAAAAGCACATCAAAGTGCAAGTAGATAAATAGGTACCACTCCAGTGGGAAGGTAAACGGTGTTTCTGTGCGCTGCTCTGGTTCACCAGAAGCGGCTTAGTCATGCTGGCCACATGACCTGGAACCTGTACGCCGGCTCCCTCGGCCAATATAGCAAGATGAGCGCCGCAACCCCAGAGTCGGTCACGACTGGACCTAATGGTCAGGGGTCCCTTTACCTTTACCTTTATGCTGTGTTTAGAACCAGAATTGCATTTGCGTAGAAAATGTTTCTCAGGTGGCTAGTCCTGGTCTTTATAACCCTATACGTTCTTCCAGAAGGCAGAAGCTAAAAGAGATCATTTCCGGGATGCGTCCTATCCTGCGCTATCTCTCAGCTTTCTTATGGCACCTGGCAGCGTAGATTTGATCTAAGGTGGGAAGAGTGCACCCAATTATTCTCTCTGCAGTCTTTACAACCCTGGACAGCATTGTTTTTTCCCTGGCCGTGCAGCTCCCAAACCACACACACAGACCGTAAGTTAATACACTCTCCACAGTACAATGGTAAGATGCCATCAACAGGTCCTTTGAGAGATTGTTTTTCCGGAGGATTCTCAGAAAATATAACCTCTGCTGTGCTCTCTTCATCAGGTCTTTGCTATTTTCTCCCCAGGTTAGGTCAACGCTTCCCTCCTATTCCCAGGGCCCTCCCAAATAATCACTGAAAAGGCATACCCTCCGACATTTCTCTCTTGAAAATAGGGATGTCCCATATAATAATAATAATAATAATAATAATAATAATAATAATAATAATACTGTGTCCATCTGACTCGGTTGCCCCAGCCACTCTGGCTGGCTCCCAACATGCAGTGGAACCTCCGCTCCCGAACGCCTTGGGAGCCGAACGTTCCAGCTCCCGAACAAACAAAAACCGGACGTAATTGTTCCGGTTTTCGATTGTTCTTTGGAAGACAAACACCCGGCACGGCTTCTGCGGCTTCTGATTGGCTGCAGGAAGCTCCTGCAGCCAATCAGAAGCTGTGCCTTGGTTCCCGAACTGTTTCAGGGATTGAACAGACTCCCGGAACGGATTAAGTTCGGGAACCAAAGTTCCACTGTATATAAAGACATAACGAAACATTAAACATTAAAAAAATCCCTTCCCTATACAGGGCTGCCATCAGATGGCTTCTGAAGACTGTATAGTTACTTATTTCCTTGATTTAGGGAATCACAAAACTCCATACCCTCCAACATTTCTCTGATGAAAATAGGAATGTCCTAAGGAAAAGCAGGACATTCTGGGATCAAATCTTCTGTAAATTTGGAACTGTCCCTAGAAAATAGGGACACTTGGAGGGTCTGAAAACGCTTGTGGAAATAGGAGGTGTCTTTCGCAACCCACAAACAGAGATATGACATGTAAAGGAAGTTGTTTCAGCTCAGTTTTAACTTCAACACAAATTCAGATGCTACAAAGACAATCCTTTCCACTGCTTGTGGCCCTGGGTGATACACCACTCCTATAGAGTCAAAAGCAGTGAATATCTCAAACATCTTCCTTAAACCAAAGTGTTTGTTTTATCTTTTCTCCTCAGATGTGATAAGAGAGCAGATCCCAGGTTTTTTTCCTGCTCCTTTGACGTATGACATAGGCTTCCTGTCTATGCCCATGACAGCTTGAAGGCAGATACACTCTTAGGCTTTGCAGAAAAACGATCAACAGACAAGTTGAGCTTTCAGAGATGGCATTGCCATAGTATTCAATGTAGATCTTTTAAGATTACAACTATATTAGAAGAGAGAAAAATAAATTCCTGAGGCAGACCCAGGCACAATCTCTGCTCTTTGTGAGTTTGCCTTGTATCATCTTAGGGCTACACTAGCCATTGCACAATTAGCAGGTCTGCCTTGTGTACCTGTGTGGCACACCATGTAGCACATGGATTTGCCGTTTTTAACTGCATATTCACTTGTCAGACACAGACCCTCCAAGTGTCCCTATTTTCCAGGGACAGTCCTGAACGTACAGAAGACCTCCTGGTTTCTGATTTGATTGTGGAATGTCCCGCTTTAGAATGTTCTTATTTCCATCGGAGGAATGTTGGAGGGTATGGAGTTATCCAACCCCCAAGCCCTGTATAGGGAAGTTGTTTTTTTAAAAAATGTTTATTGTTTTGTTAGGTTTTTATATATATTGGAAGCTGCCTGAAGTGGCTGGGGCAAACCAGTCAGATAGACAGAGTGTAAATAGTAAAAATGTTGTTGTTGTTGTTGTTGTTGTTGTTGTTATCCTAGTTAGCAGAACTAGGAATCTTTCATTTCAGTGTATTTCCTGCAATAAACATAGCTCTCTTGTTCTCTTCAAGCCAGAGTCTTGGCATGTTTATATCCAGGGTAAAGTGTGCTCCTCCAACGGGGATTCAGAATAAACTCAGCTTTTGCTGAGCATTTCCAGAGGGTGGCTCTAGCTGTCTGCTTCCTCCTCCTCAGTTTCTGGGTTGTCCTTGTACAACTCAACAGGGAACAGGGCCGGTTAAAACCAGAAGTGACTCTGCCTGTCATTGGCTCTGGTGCCACCTATTGTTGGCCTTGCTTTTTGTCCAATGGGCATCAGCCAATACCTGAAGAGTACTGAATGATTGGCCACTTCCACCCCTCATTTCAGATGTATCAGAAGTGTGGAAACAGGAAGTGCTAGCAGCCCCCTCCTCTTCCTTTCCCCATACCCTCCAACATTTCTCCGATGAAAATAGGTATGCCCTAAATCAGGCATCCCCAACCTTTGGCCCTCCAGATGTTTTGGACTACAATTCCCACCATCCCTGACCACTGGTCCTGTTAGCTAGGGATTATGGGAGTTGTAGGCCAAAACATCTGGAGGGCTGAAGGTTGTGGATGCCTAATAATAATAATAATAATAATAATAATAATACCCCATCCATCTGAGTGGGTTGTCCCAGCTACTCTGGGTAGCTTCCAACATATATAAAAACATGATAAAACATTAAACATTAGACAACTTCCCTATACAGGACTACCTTCACATGCCTTCTAAAGATTGCATAGTTACTCAGTGCTTTTTTCTGGGGGGACGCAGGGGTACGCATACCCCTAAACATTTTGTGAATCTAAGTTTGACCTCATTGAGGGACAGTATTTCAATATGGGTAGGAAAATGAGAGTACCCCTAAGCATTTTTTTTTAGAAACAAGCACTGCAGTTACATATATCGTTGGCTCAAGGGTCTCATTACTCCATGTCCTCCAACTTATCTCTGATGAAAACAGGGACAACCTATCATACCCTCCAACATTTTTCCAATGTCTTGAGATCGATTATGCAGCTCAGGGCTTACCCCCCTCCCCCTCATTTTTTAATTTAAGTTGGCACTCCTGATCCAATGGAAATAGGGACATCCTAAGGAAAAGCAGGACATTCCGGGATCAAGTCAGAAACCGCCACATGAGAAATATGTAAAATAACTAAGCAAGTATTAGACATCACTCCAGAATTGGCCCTAATAAACATACAACAATGCCCATTTACACCACAACGAACTTATAACCCACCTACTTTCAGCAGCCAGAAACATCATAGCCAGACACTGGAGAGACCTGTAAGGAGTAAGCATGGACCAATGGTACCAAATAGTATGGGAAACAGCCCTACTAGAAAAATTAACTAATAAACTGAAACTTACACGGGGACAAACAGAAGAAGACGCCTTTACCCCGGTATGGCTCCCCTTTATCACATACACAGCCCAACAAGACAATGACAATAATCCACCAACAGCATACAAATCAATATGGCTAACCTGATCCAAAACACCCACCCACCCCACTCACACGCGAAAACAAAGATCACCACAGCCAATCACAAACAAACAACCACACCCTAGGCCAACCCCAACCTCTCTCACCACCAAAGGAACACAAGTGAACAGCACAAGCAACGCTGACACCAAACCCTACATACATTAAGCATAATAGAAACATCGCCACCCGACCCCACCCCCACCCATCTTCCCTCCCTCCACCCCCTTTTTTTTTCTCCCCCTAATGTCTCAACAAATGAAACAGATTTGTAAAAATGTTACATGGAAAAAATATGAGAGACATTACACTTACTTCTGTAAAACAAGAAAATCTTTAATAATAAGGAAAGGAAGTGGGGGGGGGGGGAGAAACCGAGATGGCTTCTGTAAATCTGGGACTGTCCCTGGAAAATAGGGGCTCTCTGTTAGGTCCTTAACTTCTCTCAGGATTGGGCAGGAGGAGTAATTCCTGGCAATAAACTGTTCAAATTTGGATTATGTTTCATACTAGAGAGAGAGAGAGAGAGAGAGAAATGCTTTATCCATGAATTACCCAGAGAATAAATACATTTTTCAGCTCCCCATAATCACATTTGATTTCATCTGTTCATGTAGCACACACCTGCCTTGCTCTGCCATTACTCCTGGGTGCAGGAAGAATGATGCTTGGATTTTCAACCTAATTTGTTCTCATAGTTAGTTCCTAGCCACGCACAATAAAAAACGATCTTTTCCATGTTTGATGAAACACAGCAAAATGATGAGGCCAGGTGCACTCTGCACCGGCTGCCTCTTGTGTATCAGCAGATGACACAGAAGATCGAAGGAATGCCTTTCGAAAATCGTACGTGAAATCTGAACAACACCTTTGACCAGTTCTGGGTTAAGTAATGAAGCAGAGAAATGTATACAGCAGGAAGTGGATAGCGTATGATCTGCCATGGTTTATTCATAGATAAAAGTCAACAGCATGTACATGTATGGAACAGACGTTTGTGCTTCTATAGTTGCCTATCTGTAATAGATGTGTCATATATAAAGTGGATATTTTATAAACTCCAACTAGGACTCTTGGATAATTTCTGGTGTTAAAAACTAGAGAGATTATTGACCTTGTAGAGCCCCTAGCTCCTGACATAGACACAAACACACACAGTCTTTCACATCTGCCGTCTCATATTAAGTGCAGGATAATATGACTCCTCAAATATTTGCCTATCTTCTAAGAACCGAAATACCTATAGCCTTTTTGCATGTTCCCTGTTTGTAGAAGAGGCCATGTATTCTCTCCAGGTGGTTGTGGGGGGATCTCACAAAGCTGTTGTGCCTGATAACTTCCATCCATCCCTTTTGTACTGTGCAGTGAGAGTGAGTATTTTGTCATTCAAAAGCTTGCCAACTTCAGATTGAGTACACAGTAAGTTCCCATAGAAATCATGGTGGCTATCTCATAAGAACCACAGCCATCATCCCTGGCAACAGCACATCCATCTGCACTGTTGGCTACATACCATGTTTTTGACAGTCTCTAGTGCCGTTCTCCCTGTTTTATTTCCTGACTTTACAAGTTTTACAATCAGGCAATTCAGACCTTACCTTTTCATCATCCTCTCAAGCCCACTTTCTCATCTTTAGCTCTTTCCAGTGAAAGCCTCTTCTTCAACCATCCTTCCATATGACAATTAGGAAAGTCCTTTAGTACCACTAGGAAAAAGGTAAAGGACCCCTGGACAGTTATGTCCAGTCAAAAGTGACTATGGGGCTGTGGCGCTCATCTCGCTTTTCATGCCGAGGGAGCCGGCGTTTGCCCACAAGCTTTCCGGGTCATGTGGTCAGCATGACTGAATTGCTTGTGGCTGAATGGAACACTGTGACAACTGCCGCAGTGCACGGAAACACCATTTATCTTCCCGCTGCAGCGGTACCTATTTATCTACTTGCACTGGCATGCTTTCAAACTGCTAGGTTGGCAGGTGCTGGGACAGAGCAATGGGAACTCACTCTGTAACAGGGATTTGAACCACCGGCCTTTTGATGGGCAAGCCCAAGAGGCTCAGTGGTTTAGACCACAGCGCCACCCACATCCCTTTTACTACCACTATAGCTGTTGGTTCACACAGCTGCTTTTATACCAGGAGGTGACTTTTTGGCATTCATCCTGTGTGATTTAAACTAATTACCAGAAATGAGTTCAATGCAGCCTACAAATAGATACCAACTCGGGTATTTCTGAGGTAAGATGGCACTATGTTGCATCCCGGACGATCACGATAGTATGTAGTTAATTAATCCTATAACCAGGGCTGAATTTGAGCCAAAACTGAACTCTGGTCACAGTGCCAAAGCTGCACAGCACTCATTCCTGGGAATAACAAACAAAGAGTCTTCACTTATATACAACAACAGTGGTGTGTGGAATGGGGGAAAGGTAGTCTGTGGGATGGTGATGGTGATGATGATGATGATTTTGCAATGATGTGATGTTTGGAAATAGAACCCCCAAAATTATGCAGATTATAATTCATGAAAATATAGTTACTGAACTGCAAGTTTTATAAAGAAGAAGAGAAAGAAGAGCTGGACGGCAAGTATTCTCCAGGTGTTTTATTTTACAAAAAATAAAAGTCATATCTTAGTAAAAAACAAACAAACCAAACATATATTTTTTTAAAAAAAAATTGGGAGCAGAAGTACTACATTTTGAGCAGAAATACATTTTTAAGTTGATTTAATGTTGCTGCACTGAAAAAGGAATTTTTTTCTGAAAAAAACCCTCATTGCCTAAAAACAAAGTATATTCAGTTATTTCCCCTATTTTCTGCTTTTGCCTGTGCATATCACAGTGTAGAGAAGCTGCATTAAATCTGCATTTTAAAACAAAGTAGACAGAGAAGACAGAGTGCACAGACAGTTTCCAATACACATTGTGGTCACGGTCAGATGTGGTGTGAAGTGCCTTCACCAACCGCAGTGAGTTGAGCAGAACTGCAAGCTGAATCTTGGAGACCAAGAACAATGATGGAAATTCCAAGGTGTAAACTAAATCTGAAGACTGGTGTTGAAGTCTGCTTGAGAGATCTTGCCTCCAAATAAATATGGTTATGTAATAATAATAATAATAATAATAATAATAATAATAATAATAATAATAATATATTATTTGTACCCCACCCATCTGGCTGGGTTTCCCCAGCCACTCTGGGCAGCTTCCACAGAGACCAAAAATACACAAAAATGTCACACATTACAAACTTCCCTAAACAGGGCTGCCTTAAGATGTCTTCTGAATGTCAGGTAGTTGTTTATCGCTTTGACATCTGATGGGAGGGCATTCCACAGGGCGGGTGCCACTACCAAGAAGGCCCTCTGCCTGGTTCCCTGTAGCTTTGCTTCTCGCAATGAGGGAACCATCAGAAGGCCCTCGGCACTGGACCTCAGCGTCCGGGCAGAACGATGGGGGTGGAGACGCTCCTTCAGGTATACTGGGCCTGATGTTGGGTCTGTCAGATGACAATTCTTCTCCCAGTGTGAACACAATGAAGACTACTTCAGAGTAAACATGTATAGGATTGGACTGCAATTCAGCTTTATCAAAATCAATGGCAGATTTGCCATTGTTCCCTTAAACGACGAAAACCAACCTCAAACCCTGCAGAGGACAAGCCTTAATAGCTTATTTCTATAGTGCTATGTCTGCTTCGAAAGCGAGGGCATCACACTGTCTTCCTCAAGGCAATTTCCAGTCGATAGCAAAAGGAACATCCTCCATTGCTTGGACTCAAGCCCTTAGCTTGTGGCCTCTGGCACTTCTGGCTTGGTGGAGCTGCTTCTGCTCCTTGCTCTCTCTTTTAACAAACAGTGAGTCCCCCCTGCTGATTAGAATCTGCTGGCTTTCCACCCCGAGCCATCTCATGTCTGATGTGCTCGGCAGTGCACAGACCTTATCAACACCATCTCTGTTCCTTGTGTCACATTCCATTTTCCCAGTGCAACCTCCTAGATGCTATGGGTGCTCACAGATGTCTCCTCTATGCATTCAGCTGCCCGTCAAAGGGAAACACAGCTGTGGCTTGCTCTCTAAGCATGCCAACGATAAGCTTCTAAGCTGGCTAAGTTTCAGATGGCGCAACACGACCATGCATGATTCAGATCAGCAAATCAAGGGTCTTTCATTTAACCAGAATTTATTATGCTGGAATGACATTAGGGCATTTTGACACCAAGTCTAGCCACTGGCTATTGATCTGGCTCTGTTGCTTTCATGACATCATGATCTCAATTAACACCGACAGATGGTACCTTCATTTCACCACTTCTGCAGCTTAGAATCCTAGGATTGCTTTTCTGACATTACCGGGGGGGGGGGGGGAGAGAGAGAGGTGGAGGTGAGGTTATCTTATATTTTGGAAATGTACATCCAGTGAATTAATTTTATTATTTCGGTCACAGACCAGTTCCAGCCCACATACAATATCAAGGAAGTCATAAAACACGGCAGGGATACATTTGAATTTACAATTAGGTATAACAGCGACAGGGACGCGGGTGGCGCTGTGGTTAAAAGCCTCAGCGCCTAGGGCTTGCCGATCAAAAGGTCGGCGGTTTGAATCCCCGTGGCGGGGTGCGCTCCCGTTGCTCGGTCCCAGCGCCTGCCAACCTAGCAGTTCAAAAGCACCTCCGGGTGCAAGTAGATAAATGGGGACCGCTTACTGGCGGGAAGGTAAACGGTGTTTCCGTTTGCTGCGCTGGCTCGCCAGATGCAGCTTTGTCACGCTGGCCACGTGACCCGGAAGTGTCTCCGGACAGCGCTGGCCCCCGGCCTCTTAAGTGAGATGGGCGCACAACCCTAGAGTCTGTCAAGACTGGCCCGTACGGGCAGGGGTACCTTTACCTTTTTATAACAGGGACAATACAGATATAGCAACAGTTGAAAAATATATAAATAAAAACTTAGTCACTAACATATAACCTTAAATTATCATTTAAGGCCTTAATCATTATGATAACACACCTTGTTCCCTAAGTTTTATGGCAATCGCACAGAATTTGGCTACCCTTAACATGATCTCAGGATCCTTGTCCTCTACCAGGGATTTTAGACATTGAAGTTCAGATTCATTTGGAGACTGGGTGAGGTTATAGTTTGTGCATCCTATAGGGTGTATAGGATGTTAAGAGTGGGAGGTACCTGGTGGGGGACACATCATGCTCCCTCTAGGGGAGTTTGTCCACCTTTGATCCCCACCTGTACTCATCTCTCACTTGTGGCTTCTAGACCTTGTCAGCATGCAACGGCAGCCACACCCCAGGTACGGCTTTGACTGGCTGGCTAAACCAGGTGGGGGTGTCAAGTCCTCAGTGAGCTAAGGACTTTCTCTGCATGCAAAGACAGGCTCTGGCAGATTGAGCAGACAAGACCAGTAGAAGGTGTTTTCTGCACGTGCTGTAGTGAGAAGCGGGGGGCAGATGGGGCTCATCATCCTGGGAAGGTGGCCCATCTAGGAGAAGGAAAACTCTGGTCCTAAACTTCTGCTGCCTTGTGGGATATCTTCGGGAGAAGAAAAGACTAAAGAGCAAACCCAACACAAATCCAGAGTGGGATCTTTAAGACAGTTGGATGGCATCCTGTACACCTCCTTCAGCAACTCCTGCAGCTGTTGTTGTTGTTTAGTCGTTTAGTTGTGTCCGACTCTTTGTGACCCCATGGACCAGAGCTCGCCAGGCACTCCTGTCTTCCACTGCCACCCGCAGTTTGGTCAGATTCATGTTTGTAGCTTCGAGAACACTGTCTAACCATCTTGTCCTCTGTCGTCCCCTTCTCCTTGTGCCCTCCATCTTTCCCAACATCAGGGTCTTTTCCAGGGAGTCTTCTCTTCTCATGAGGTGGCCAAAGTATTGGAGCCTCAGCTTCAGGATCTGTCCTTCCAGTGAGCACTCAGGGCTGATTTCCTTCAGAATGGATAGGTTTGATCTCCTTGCAGTCCATGGGACTCTCAAGAGTCTCCTCCAGCACCATAATTCAAAAGCATCAATTCTTCGGCGATCAGCCTTCTTTATGGTCCAGCTCTCACTTCAATACATCACTTCTGGGAAAACCATGGCTTTAACTATACGGACCTTTGTTGGCAAGGTGATGTCTCTGAGCTGGTGCCAAAGAATTACTCTGAATTCTTTTGAACCACATCAGCAAGGCTGAGAGTGGGGGCAGGGGAGGTTTTGTCATTTTGGCTGCAAAGGACCTCCATACACACTGCCCAGGCTTGCACCCCTGGGAAGGTCACTTTCGTGCTGCCATCACAGTGGTTTGGCTTTGCCCCCTGTGGCACACTTCAATGTCTCTCGAGACAGACGGATGTCAACAACAACAGCAAATGTTTGTGCGTTATAAAATTATGCATAAATTTTACATATATGTAAAACTTTGACTTCTTTGTCCATTAAAAATGGAGAGCTGACAGTGTGGTGAACTTTTCTGGGTAAATTATAAAAAATTGTGTACTTGTGAATGACAATTCAGCTAGTGACTAGGTAAAGACTGCTCCACTCAGAGAACTAGTCCCGAGCAGAATCTTTCTCTCCGCATCGTTGGAGAAGCTGGCAGATACAGAACTAGGCGATGGCTCTTTGAAGAACATAGCCAGCTTCCCCAGAGAGGTGAAACTTAATACAGAACAGGCCTTGCCATGTCTCACAAGTCTTCAAGTGCTTTCAGTTCTCTGCTGAGGCAAAACTCCTACAATAGCGGAAGTGTGTCAGTCAGTACAAGTTCACTGGGAGCTCTCCAGGGTCCTGAAATGATTTCCCTGACAATGAATGCACCCTACCAGTTTCCTGAAACTGACCTTGCTTCGAATGACTCTGCTTGTAGTTGCCTTATGTGATGTGTCCTTGCTCATTGTGCTTTGCTAATGTGTCCTTGATAACGGAGTCTCTACCTAGTGAACTTTTTACTAAAAGATTAGGAGAGGTCTTAAGTATAATTGCTCAGAAGTAAGTCTCGAGGTGGGGGGCTCAGGAGGCGCTGTGGTCTAAACCACTGAGCCTCTTGGGCTTGCTGATCGGAAGGTTGGTGGTTCAAATCCCCGCAACGGGGTGAGCTCCCATTGCTCCGTCCCAGCTCCTAGCCAACCTAGCCATTTGAAAGCATGCCAGTGCAAGTGGATAAATAGGTACCACTGCGGCAGGAAGACAAATGGCATTTCCGTGTACTCTGGTTTCAGTCACGGTATTTTGTTGCACCAGAAGCGGTTTGGTCGTGCTGGCCATATGACCCAGAAAGCTGTCTGTGAACAGTGCCGGCTCCCTTGGCCAGTAAAGCGAGATGAGCTCCGCAACCCCAGAGTCATCTGCGACTGGACTTAACTGTCAGGTGTTTCTTTACCTTTACCTTTAAGATTCGTCGGGGCTTAGCATGAATACTTTTGCACTCTAAATATAGGTGCTATCTTCCCTTTATGTTTATTCAATTACAACTTAACACTGTAACCAAAGTTTATTTGAACAATTTTCAGGTAGTATCACCGTTATCAAACTGAAAGTTGTAACATATCCATACGTCATAAACAACATGTTAACGTTCAATGTATTTAGCAAGCTAAGTAGGTACAGGAGCTAAACTGAGACCGGGCTGCACTTCTGGTTATCAATATATTCTTCCTTACTAGGAAAGGTGCATGATAAAATATTATATGCAAAATGGTTTATTATTATTATTATTTTATCATTTATCGTTGTTTATTATTATTATTATTATTATTATTATTATTATTATTATTATTATTTTATCATTTATACCCCGCCCATCTGGCATTTCCCTAAAGCCATCTGTGATTTAGGCAGGTCTGTGCTTGCATGTGTGTTATGGTCCATAAATATAAACCATAAAGCAAGAGCTGGAATAAAGCACAACTTAATTCTGTAGAGTGACTTAGTACTCTGTACAGAAGTCTCAAGTCTTCCTCTGCAATACACATGAGATCTTAGGGCATGTCCACAAATTGCCATTTTCTATGAAAGAATTGAACAGTGCCCCATTCAAGGGAATGTGTCTAACGGTGATTCTCAAAAGTGTGCCACACTGGTATGGCAGGAGAGGACGGCAAGTGTTGCAGAAAGATTCAAGGACAATCAAAGAAACATTTATACATTTCACTGTAGTGTAGTGTAGTATCAAAATAATCTTTTTAATTTGCAGAATAGGAATAGATATCTTTTCAAAATGAAAGCAAGAGCACTGGCTATTTTTCTTTGGTCTCTGGGACATATTGTTGTGAACAGGGATTTTCAACTCTGACAAATATGAAGAATAAGAGTAAGAATTTCCCCAGCCACTCTGGGCAGCTTACAACATATATAAAAAAACAACAAAACATCAAACATGAAAAAACAAAATATCCTATACGAGCAACAAACGAACCAAGAAACCAATAGAAACCAATAACAACAACAACAATCATAACAATAAAAATAATAAAGAGTTTATGGCTCTACCAAAATTAAAATAACTGCCAACCCCAACTAAACATTTAACCAACATCAACCCAACAAAAACAAAACAGAGGAATCAAAATTAGAACCGTTTAAAACATTTAAAAACATGAGATGTTCCAGCAATTTCCCTCCACCTCCTAGGAGCCTCTTTTAGGAAGGACACAAAGTGATTTCAAATCAGTGTGAAAGTAAGTACAAATATGCACCCATGAATACAAGGGAATAATTCAAAAATGAAATTAAAGTAGCAGCAACAATGTAAATTAAAAAAAAATAATGCATTGTGTATTTCGGGTCTATAGACCGCAATAAAGTTTGTGTGTGTAAATAAAAAAACAATACAGTACCATGCATTCCAAATTCTAGCATAATAGAATGGTGGTGGAATTTTGTTTCCAAACCTTTTTATATGATTTTGAAAACCTTATGGCAATGCTCTTATTTTATGAATTAACTAATACCAAGTCTTCAATTATTTGTTCATCATATAGTCCTGCATGATAAACCTGCAGGAAGCCCTTTTGCTTTTCTACTTGCAATTAATTACATCTCACGTGATGAAATGAATGCTCTGTTTATCCAAACAATTACATTACAGCTCAAAGGGAACCCTCCCCAAATTGCTTTGCACTATTTCATATCTGTTTCTCCTCCACCGTACATGAGTAACACTTTTACATGTCTTCCTTTATTGAATTTCATCATATTGATTCTAGCCTAGAACTCGAAAGTAATTTTAAATTTTAAATTTATCATTTGGGGGGAAATCTATATTTGTTCACCTCTGCAGTCATCATATTGTAATATATCTATTCCTTTACATGCACACTTTAACTTCTAGACTTTTTTTATCAGCTGGAGAAACACCAAATCATAGTGCAATAGTAATTGTATATTTCAATATTTTAGTAATTTGAGGAGGAAAAGGTTTTAGATAGGAAAAAAGATCTGGAGTTTTTCTGCTTATCTATAGTGCTCATTAATTGATTTTTAAGCTTGTGGTTAGCCTCCCATTAAAATGGATTTGAAACTAAGTGCTTTTCTGTATTGAGCCACTTAATATGGGTGTTAAATTACTTTTTCAGGGGGAAATTGTCACCTTTTAAAGCCCAAGCTGCATGCTAGATAGCTAGATAGATAGTGATTCTGTGACATGCATGTATGTACATTTTAAGAATAATATAAATTCCTTCAATGAAAAGGAATAAATTTTGTTTTCAAGGGAAATATTTAGGGGGGGAATCAGTGTTTTCTATGTGTGTACAAGCTCTTAGGAATTCATGAACCTTCCTTAAATTGAGTCAGATGATTGGCCTGTCTAACCCTATAATCTCTATTTTTAATTCATTATTACTTCTAGCAGAAGTACTGCTACTACTAATAGTAGCTTTCAAGGTACTCAAGCAGGGATCATTCCTTGCCCTGATAATTCAAGACCCATTTTACTGGAGATGACAAGGACTAAACTCATGATGCATGTGCTGTATCACTGAGCATTAAAGGGAATAGAAGTCTTTTTTTCCCCACTCATGGAAATTGCAGGTTTGAGGGGGCAATCTAGATCAAGGCCACAGCAGGAGGCAAAGGGCTAAAAGCCTCTCTAGTCCCAACTCAGGGGTGCTGGTGTGCATTGAACCCCTAATGTTGGCTATTTTTGCAAGAAAACTCCTGTACTCTGGGGATGCACAGATGATTCACATCCCGGGGTGCAGGGGTGCCAATTCATGGGGGGCTAAGATGTTTTGTGGAACCCAATATCTTTTGTGGGAGTGACCATCCCAATGTTGAGAGGGCAGAGGAGGCCAAGAGCAGAGCTGACTGTGGTACGGTTTCAGTGGCCAGCTCATCCTCCTCCTCCTTTGATGGAAGGAGGCTGAGCATTCGAGAGGAGGAGCTGCCAGCCATTGATGCTACTCCACGCCACAATGTGACACCCCACACATGACATCACACACGAAGAAGAGGAAGACGAAGAAGAGTTTGGATTTGATATCCCACTACCCAAAGGAGTCTCAAAGCGGCTAACATTCTCCTTTCCCTTCCTCCCCCACAACAAACACTCTGTGAGGTGAGTGGGGCTGAGAGACTTCAGAGAAGTGTGACTAGCCCAAGGTCACCCAGCAGCTGCAAGTGGAGGAGCGGGGAAGCGAACCCAGTTCACCAGATTACAAGTCCACTGCTCTTAACCACCACACCACTAATAAAATTTGGCACAAGTTGGCAGCTCTGTCAGGGTGCTATGGGTTCACTGTAATGTTTACAGACACCGCTAACCCAGAAATAGTACCTCGGGTTAAGAACTTTGCTTCAGGATGAGAACAGAAATCGTGTGGTGGCGGCGCGGCAGCAGTGGGAGGCCCCATTAGCTAAAGTGGTGCTTTAGGTGAAGAACAGTTTCAGGTTAAGAATGGACCTCCGGAATGAATTAAGTACTTAACCCGAGGTACCACTGTACTAAGTTACAGTCCCATCAGGGCAGGGATTTATATTAGCATAATGGGATTTTTCCCCTCCCCCTATGCACCCCCTAAATCAGCTCTGGGCTTTGCCTCAAACCTCCAGTGGGGGGTCATAGAGCCAATAACAAAAACTGAAACCAAATATCCCCCAAATTGGAGCCAGAAAAGGAGGTCCACTCCTCTTATTTTAATTCAGCTGTAGGACGTCCATTCAGGCTTCTTTAAAAACATTGACATCATTAAAATCACGTTCAGAGCTGAGTTAAGCTTCCTCTATTTACAGAGAACAAACTTTGGTAATGCTGAAATAATGTAATCTCATTTCCTAAAGTGATTCATGACAACTATTGTTGGAGATGTGACCTTCAGGATATACACATCTCTCTCTCTTTTTTTACAGAACAGAATATTCTCATTCCCTTGCTTCCGCAACGTGTTGTAATGCAAAATTATGACTGTATTTACAGACTTGAATTTAATTAACACATGCTAATACGGGAGCTATAAATAAGAGATACAGCGACATAAATTAATAGTTGCTTAATAAAATTCTGCGTTTTGAATTGGAAAGTAAGGAGCCATGAGCAAGCCAATTAGGAATAAATCTAGGGTCCATTTCCAGCAGAGTGTTGGAATTGCTCCTCTACAAGATGAGAAGTAATTCCGACCTCTGCCTCTCCATTTCAGGTAACTTTGGATCTGTTCTTTTGATTTTTGTACTGTTTTGTGCAATGACCTAGGGAGAAAAAGCTGACTTTAGTAGACCAGGGAAAAAGTAGCACTTGCTGCTACTGAATGTGGCTGACTCATTCACAAGGTACTTCTCTGTGTGCTCCCCCCTACCTGAAGCTTAGAGGGCAGCCATGAGAAGGAAGGTCTTTTCAGTGATTCCCCCCACCCCTGGCTATGGGATGCTCCCCCTATGGAAGTTCACCTGGTACTCACACTGCTGTCCTTTTGACAGCAAATTAATATATTTCTTTTCTCTCAGGCCTTTGAATATGTGCTTTTAATACATGTATTCAATGAGTTTTTAATAATTCTTTGTGTGTGTAATATTTCACAATGCTGGTTTTGTATTTGTGGTTATATGTGCGCTGCTTTTAAATTTATTGTGGTTTTATTGCTGCATGGCCTTATCGTTACATTTTTATCCATTTTTTTATTTGTATGATGCCTAAACTCTGGCTCCGGCCTGGTGGAACGCTCTGCCTCATGAGACCAGGGCCCTGCAGGATCTGATTTCTTTCCGCAGGGCCTGTAAGACAGAGTTGTTCCGCCTGGCCTTTGGCTTGGAGCCAATTTGATTCCCTCTTTCTCTTTCTTTTTTCTTTTCCTTCCCCTCCTCCAATGAGGCTACATTTTAATATTTTAATGTTCCATTATTTTAATGCTGTACTTTACTTTTGTTTTAAGTTGTAATCATTCATCTTGTTTTTATTATTGCTTGTAAGCCGCTCTGAGCCCGGCCTTGGCTGGGGAGGGCGGGGTATAAATAAAAAAATATTATTATTATTATTATTATTATTATTATTATTATTAAAGATTTTTTTTTTTAATGATGCCTCAAATAAGAAAGAAAGAAAGAAAGAAAGAAAGAAAGAAAGAAAGAAAGAAAGCTTGGAAAACGAGCGAGGTCCCAACCAAAGAAGAATGGCAACTTAAACTGACGGAATACTGAATGGTCTAGTTTATGTAAAATATGCAGGGATTTCTGTTATGCAGAATGAACCATGGAAAGAGAAGAAGGGAAGTCATCGGTATTTTAAGGTTGTTTAAATGAATATTCTAAATTGTAAAAGAGAAAATTTAATTTAAGAAAATATGTAAAAGAAAGAAAGAAAGAAAGAAAGAAAGAAAGAAAGAAAGAAAGAAAGAAAGAAATTGAGCACCTTGGATAGCTCAATTGGTAGACCATGAGACTCTTAATCTCAGGTTCTTGGGTTTGAGTCCCACACTGGGCAAAGAGATCCCTGCATTGGCTTGGACTTTTAGACCTTCCTCTTGGTCCCTTCCAACTCTACAGTTCTGTGATCATTTATTTTATCTCACAGAATTTATGCACAGCTTGATGATTAAATCTTAACATGCAAAATATACTTCAGAAGACTAAGAAAACTTCCACACATGCACAAAGTGTCATGCCCACAGTTGTTTATTTTTCTCCCAGTCCTTCCTGGAGATACTGGCAGCTGAACCAAGGTACCTTCTTCATGGAAAGCAAATGCTCCATCATTCCAGTACAGTCATACCTCGGAAGTTGAACGGAATCCGTTCTGGAAGTCCATTCGACTTCCAAAACGTTCGGAAACCAAAGTGCGGCTGCCGATTGGCTGCAGGAAGCCCCTGCAGCCAATCGGAAGCCACTGCAGCCCCATTGGACGTTCGGCTTCCAAAAATAGTTTGCAAACCGGAACAGTCACTTCCGGGTTTGCGGCGTTTGGGAGTCAAAACGTTTGAGAACTAGGCTGTTCGAAAACCAAGGTACGACTGTATAGACAAAATTCATGCACAGTCCAGAAAAGGCCTCCCAGAAGTCACTGGTAATGTTCTGCTGCTCATGTTCAAATTGCAATTCTGATGTTTTCATTCTGCTATTAATGACACAGTTACAAAAAAACCAAAAAAAACCCTTATAAAATATAGGGAATTTATATCTCCTTTTGAAGCTGGAAGACAGGCTAATACATATTTTATACATCCTCTCTCTGTGTGTATGTACTGACATTCCTTAGAAATGAGGAGGGAAATCCATTTGAACCAAAAAGAAGTTTGCAAAAAGTATATATTTGTAGTTCACAATATTTGATCATTTGTCACTGTAATATTAAACACTTTACATCTTTCTAAATCACATTTGAAAGCGGTAACCTCCGATGTAAAGAGCCCAAGCCTGAAGAATCTGAAATACAGTATAGATTTCTTATTATCTCTAAACCCAACACTTTTCAAAGCTTGGTGAATAATAGAGCTGTTGTTCAGAGAAATAACTAAAGTTGGCAGCAACCTTTTCCTTTAAGGCTCCTTAAAAAAATAAAAATCTCAGCAGCCTAAAGTGTCAATAAGTGATTAATGCAGTCCCTAAACTACTGTAATCAGTGCATCTCATAGCTGTAATTATAATTATTCATTTATCTGACATACTCCAGCGAGCATGTCGTGTGACAGTGTGAGCCACAGCACAGCAGAGCATTGCAGAAAAAGCGAAGTAGAAGTCCGCACACGAATTAGCCAACTGAGTCAGCTGCCAACCCCGCTATAACTATTATTTAGTACTGAAATGCTTGCCATTGTGACAAGAACAGGGCATGTAGGAAAACAAAGGTTCTTCTGAATCAAGATCAGGAGAAAGGCTATAGCTCAATGGATGCAGAAGATCCTGGGTTCTGTTCCCAGAATCTCCAAGTACAACTGGTAATGCCACATGTCTGAAATTCTGGAGAAATAATAATAAGAATAAGAATAAGAAGAAGAAGAAGAAGAAGAAGAAGAAGAAGAAGAAGTCATCTATCTGACTGGGTTGCCCCAGCCACTCTGGTCGGCTCCCAACAAAATATTAAAAACACAACAAAACATCAACCATTAAAAACTTCCCTGAATAGGGCTATGTTTTAAAAGTCAAATAGTTGATTATCTGGGAGAGCATCCTACAGGGCAGGTGCCACTACTGAGAAGGCCCTGCACCTTCATTCCTTGCAGTGCGAACCACCAGAAGGCCCTTGAAGCTGGATCTCAGTGTCCAGGCTGAACGAAAGCGGTGGACCCACTCCTTCAGCGTAGACAATTTTAAGTTAGAAGGATCAGTGGTGTTACTGCATAAAGCTCTGCCACTGTGCTTTTGAACTGCTAGGTTGGTAGCAGCTGGGACAGAGCAACGAGAGCTCACCCTATTGCATGAATTCAAACCACTAACTTTCCAATCAGCAAGCCCAAGGGGCTCAGTGGTTTAGACCACTGCGCCACATATACTAAGGCCAAGATATTGGTCACCCCAGAATGTGATGAAATATTGCACAGGTAGATACATAACTCTACACAGAACACAGAAACAACAAAGTATGCACTGAAAGGGCTTGTGGTCTGTGTTATGGGAGAAAAAGATGGGATGAGCTTGATTTCAGAGACCATGACAATGAATGCGTTGAAGAGATGGAGTGGGAAAGATTCTGGTCACAGAAGTAGGAGGGGGTAAGGCAGGGCTAGACTGGATCAACGGAGATTTATTAAATAAGAAAGGATCTGAGGAAAGAAGAGGAAGCAGTGTGACAGACAAATAGATGAAGCCATCCAGTTCTCCTGTTGCATCATGTAGCAGTTATACACAGAAAGCAAATGCTCACATCAAAAAAGTGAATATTTCCCATGTGAGATAAGCAAAGCTGGGGAGCTTTGTCACACACAGAGAGAGGACATTCCATAGATGCTGTTAACCACATGGAGTTCCCCACATTCTCCATTTAGGTACCAGTGCCAGATTAAACCCCATGGAGCCCCCTAGGCAGTCGAAAACTGGGGTGGGGGGGGGGCCTCACACATGTGCTCAAGTGGGATAACATTGAATTATGAAAGGTTGATGGTAATTTCTTTTTAAGATCAAATCATTATTATTTTGATCAATAGCCATGGGGACCCCTAAAAGGCATGAGGGCCATAGACACTGATAGTTGCTCCCCTCATCTTCTCCACCTTGCTAGACCTCACTGAACCTTTCAGCATACTGAAACTATGAGTAATATTGTCCTTCCTCGCAAAACTGTTGGTTGAATAAACAGGTTAAGGAAATGTTACTTGACCTCACCCTTAGGGGTAAAGTAAGCTATAAATATTTACTGAATTGAGGTGCCTTAAACTATGTGATGTGAAATGTGTTCATCTGTACATGCAGCAAGTACTGCCCTTTTAGGAACATGTATGCTGTCTAATCAATGTTTTTTTCTGGGTGTCGGGTACTCTTATTAACAGTGATGTGGTTGCCAGAACAAAATGGCTGCCATGGGATGCCAAAAAAAAAAAAAAGAAAAGAAGAAGGTCCTGGCAATCTATACCAATGAGTACTGTCACCCCAAAACCACAGGGTCTACTGAATCAGAGGCAGATAGACCTCCATTGCATTTACATAATAGCTAGTTGTACATCCTGAGAATAAGGGTGTGTGTGTGTGTGTTACTACCATCCACCATAACATGTCTTTATAGTGTTACCTCGGGTTACAAACAACTCGGGTTACAAACACTTCAGGTTACAGACTCCACTAACCCGGAAGTAGTACCTCAAGTTAAGAACTTTACCTCAGGATGAGAACAGAAATTGTGCGCCGGCAGCAGCGGGAGGCCCCATTAGCTAAAGTGGTACCTCAGGTTAAGAACGATTTCAGCTTAAAAATGGACCTCCAGAATGAATTAAGTTCTTAACCAGAGGCACCACTGTACTTTCACATTTCTGGATTCCTCTGCAGTAGTAAGCTTTGGTCTTTTTTTACTTCTCTCCTGGCAGTTCTAACTCCTTAGGAAATAAACAACCTTTTCATTTCATGGGCACCATCCTCTGAAGGCACTTGCCTCTTCAGACAACAAAAGCAGAGATTCTGCTGATCCACTCCAAGGATTAGTTCAAAATCATGAGATCTGGCCTCCTGGATGGGGTAAGGTGAGCCCAGCTTTACCTGTAACGCTAGCCATTCAGCAGGAAATAGTGCAACTGCCTTGCAGAAATCCCTCTAATTATTTCCCCAGTGTGGGTGTAGTGGTTAAGAGTGGTGGACTCGTAATCTGGGGAACCGGGTTCGCGTCTCCACTCCTCCACATCCAGCTGCTGGGTGACCTTGGGCCAGTCACACTTCTCTGAAGTCTCTCAGCCCCACTCACCTCACAGAGTGTTTGTTGTGGGGGAGGAAGGGAAAGGAGAATGTTAGCCGCTTTGAGACTCCTGAAGGGGAGTGAAAGGCGGGATATCAAATCCAAACTCTTCTTCTTCTTCTTCTTCCCCAGAACTTCTGCTCACTCTCATCCCCTCATCTACTCCAGGGTGATTTATTTATTTTTAAGAAAGAAATACGTGCAAATTGAAAATATATTTATATTAATCACAACATAGTTTGCTTTCTAGATAGGATATTGAAAGAATCCATCATTTTTCCAACTGTGGCAGCCACCATCATTTTTAACCTATAGGGTTTGTCCATCTTCAATGTCCATCATCTCAATAAAAAGGAAGGGGGCAATAAAGTACTGTTTACTATAGCACATGAGGAAGAACAGCATGTAGTGGAATGACTTACAATTTCCCTTTTTTCTCCACCTGAACTTACTCAACCCCCAGTGTCAGCTCTGGGTTTGGAGGGGGTGAGCTTCCACCCAGCAGTCCTTTCCGTCATTGCTCACCTTCCCTCATACTTTCACCTTCATGATAAGAAAAGCTGGACTTGTTGAATTTCTCACAAGTATGGGGCTGTAAAAGGCAGAGGAGCATCTGCCAGGGAAGGAGGTGGCTGCTAACACACTTCACAAGAGTCAGAGATGAATCACAGTTGTGTAATAAAGGAGAAATGAAGATACAGTGACTGTTATTGATCCCAAACTTAAACTGGCTTCAATTCTGGAACAAGAAGAAAGAGGCAGAGACAGAAGGAAGGAAGGAAGGAAGGAAGGAAGGAAGGAAGGAAGGAAGGAATAACTCTGTAGTTAAATTGCCACATGATGTGTAATACACCTGTCTGTTTATTCAGAAATAAGCCCTACTGAGTTCAATGGGACTTCTCCTTAGTAAGTGTGCTTGGGTAGATAGCTGTTAGGAGTTTTTAAGACCAATGATTTACAGCTTCACTTTGCTTTCCTATCAAGGTGGAGAGAGCAGTCAGCGGTCATTCCGCACTTCTGAAACCTTGGCATGTTATCATCAGAGTTTCCAGAGAGCGATTTCAATTCCAGGGAAATGCAGGCCTGAAGCAGAACTTGTTTCAGCAAAGCAAGCTGAGTCATCCAAACACAACACTTCTGAAGGAACTGAGGGGAGGAGAGATATTTTAAGTGCAGGTGATATATTTCACAATGACCACCTACGAGTGTGCAACTGGCTCAAATGATTTAAAAACAGCAACATATTCCCTCAAGAACTAGGAGATCTGGGGCTTCTGAAAAATTCTGTGTAGTCTTTAAAAAAGAGAAAGAAACTTGGTGTGTGTGTTTTTTAGATTTCAGAAGTTTATGCAGTAACACTTTCTTTCTGCCCTTTCTCCTATTCTTTATTTGTGTTATTCTTTATTCCTCAGAGAAAGAGCCTTCTGTGGCCATCGACAAACAGACCATTCTCCTATTTACTTAGAAGTGAGACCCATTGGAATCAATATTTTTGTCATCTCTGAGTAAACACCAGATCAGGCTGTGCATTTCTTAAGACTATAGTGAGGCACAGAAACTTTTTCTCTATGGAAGTGAAGGGTGGCTGTGATGAGGGCACTTCCATACAGAAAAAGTTTCTCAGGTGACACAGGGACAAAGTCTGACCCCCACCCCACCCTTGAGAATAGGATGGGAAAGAATGCTGGTGTGGTCTGTAAAAAGGTAAAGGGACTCCTGACCATTAGGTCCAGTCATGACCAACCCTGGGGTTGCGGCGCTCATCTCGCTTTATTGGCCGAGAGAGCCGGCATACAGCTTCTGGGTCATGTGGCCAGCATGACGAAGCTGCTTCTGGCGAACCAGAGCAGCGCAC
Organism: Podarcis tiliguerta; assembly: GCF_965153285.1. Lineage (NCBI taxonomy): Eukaryota > Metazoa > Chordata > Lepidosauria > Squamata > Lacertidae > Podarcis > Podarcis tiliguerta. Next base: position 15,660,884 of record NC_139534.1, on the reverse strand, counting down.
GGAAATGCTGTTTACCTTCCCGCCGGAGTGGTACCTATTTATCTACTTGCACTTTGACGTGCTTTCGAACTGCTAGGTTGGCAGGAGCAGGGACAAAGTAACGGGAGTTCACCCCGTCACGGGGATTCGAACTGCCAACCTTCTGATCGGCAAGTCCTAGGCTCTGAGTTTTAACCCACAGCGCCACCCACGTGTGGTCTGTATGTTAAAGCAAATTAAGCAAATTCACAGTTCCTGGATTTTTATGCAGATTGGAAAGTATCGACTGGATCCTGCACTTTTATGAATCTCGTGATGTGATTTTGGTTCAAAAGTACATACGAAACTGCATTTTTGTAAGAAAATGCTTTTTTTAGGGGGGGACAGTATGCGAAAAGTGTTTTTCATAGGAAGGGAACCCAAAGATGTATTTCAGAGTGGACCTTGGGGTCTCAAATATCAGGAACACTAAAATTCATTGCCCTGGCCTCTCACCTTCACTTCTGCATCATAGTTGTGGTGCCCCCTATGGTGCCCCTGAGGTTTTGCACCCAGTGCTACCAAAGTGGGCGTAAAGCCTATAGCCTCGAAATGCCATTCCCAGGTTATGTAAAATACATTTTCCTTTTCCGTTCCTTGATTGTTTCTCTAGTTTCACTCTGCCCTGCACCTCACTCTTACTCAGTTCCAATTTAACAAGGACAATTTCCCCCCAAAAAATTCAGAATTGGCACAGGCGTAATTAACTGCAGCTTCTGATTCTTCAGTTCATTTGTGTCTCCACCAGCCCCCTACATGGTGGGTATAAACATGCATTGATAAACACAGTAAACAAAGTACAGTGGTACCTCGGTACTCAAACGGCTTGGTTTCTGAACAAATCGACTCCCAAATGCCGCAAACGCAGAAGTAAGTGTTCCAGTTTGTGAATGTTTTCCGGAAGCTGAATGTCTGACGCGTCTTCCGACTGAGTGCTGGAAGCTCCAGCAGCCAATCAGAAGCCGCACCTTGGTTTTCGAATGGTTTCGGGATTCAAGCAGACTTCCGGATTAAGTTTGAGAACCAAGGCAGCACTGTAAACGCAGGGTTTTTTTTTGTTTTTTAAATGCTTTGGAGGATATTATGTATATCTATACTGTGGTACCTCGGGTTACATACGCTTCAGGTTACATATGCTTCAGGTTACAGACTCTGCTAACCCAGAAATATTACCTCAGGTTAAGAACTTTGCTTCAGGATGAGAACAGAAATTGCGCGGTGGCGGTGCAGCAGCCACAGGAGGCCCCATTAGCTAAAGTGGTACCTCAGGTTAGAACAGTTTCAGGTTAAGAACGGACCTCCGGAACGAGTTAAGTATGTAACCAGAGGTACCACTGTATAATATTTTGAAAAGATAGAAAGTCAAACGTCTGCATTGCCATACCTGCTTCCTGTCTGCCTGTCATACTGTCATCCCCACTAACAGCAAACTCAGGGTGGTTGAGTGCCAACAGAAGCCAAAATGAGATCACTGAGAATCAAAAGGGAGGGAGAAGGTTGCTTGAGTGAATTCCAAGGTATGCAGAAGTACAAAACATTTTTTTAAAAAAACCCAGAGGCCACTCACACCCAAATAAGGAGCCCAATGAGTCCTGACCAAGTTCAGTGGCTTCCTGAAGCTCCAGTTAGCAGACCCTCCATTTACAGAAGCCATACTGGTTTCTGATTTGATCCCAGTTTTCCTGAGGGTCTCTCTATTTTCATCAAATAAATGTTGGAGGTTATAGGATAGGACATCCCTATTTTCATTGGGGAAATGTTGGAGGAGACAGCTCTGTTTTCATTGGAGAAATGTTGGAGGGTGTGGAATAGGATGCCCCTATTTCCATCAGAGAAATGTTGGAGGGTATGAGGTAGCTGAGCATCAATTGTAAAAAATGGAAATGGGAAAAATTAACCAAGGGTGTAGAAAGTGAGTTGACTTGCTTGTGTTCCTTATAAGTTGTAGCATGCTGCAAGGGACCGTGGCTGGCTGGCTGTTAGAAAGTGAGAATGCAGTGCAACATTTTGTTACAGCTCCCCATTTCTCATTTATCTATTGACAGCGAAGTCAGTTCTCTGAGTGGCAGACCTTGTGTAGCCAAACTGAGACCATCTGCACTCAAGAGGAAGAAATGAGGACTGCACATGCTGCATGGGCACAGTCGATGACAGGGAAAGTGGAATTAAATATCCTGGGAAAAGGCACTGTAACATTTTGTTGCAGAGCCTACTTGTCTATATGTAATCACTTGCATTTCACTGTAGGGTCTTCAAGTCCACCCCCCCCCCCCATATTGAATAAGAGTATACAGTGGTACCTCGGGTTAAGTACTTAATTTGTTCCGGAGGTCCGTTCTTAACCTGAAACTGTTCTGAACCTGAAGCACCACTTTAGCTAATGGGGCCTCCTGCTGCTGCTGCGCCGCCAGAGCAAGATTTCTGTTCTCATCCTGAAGCAAAGTTCTTAACCTGAAGCACTATTTCTGGGTTAGCGGAGTCTATAACCTGAAGCGTATGTAACCCGAGGTACCACTGTAATCTCAAGTAGAAGAATTTAAATGGATTCTTTAGGAGGGGTGGGGCACAGAGTCAAGTTTGGATTTGGGCCAATTGACAATGAAATTTGAAAACTTATTGGTGATTCCCTTTCCTCATTCAAGGAGAGATTTCCAGATTAGTTAAATGAACTAATGAAGTTACTACAAAATGAACTAATCCTACTGCTTATCAGCTGTCAGCTGCTGTTAAAAGGCTGGCTTCTATTGTATATTAGCTGTCAAAAGCTCTTTCAAATGTTGAATGCTAGTGAAAAATAATTGGATGCCAAACACTAATGCTGAACATCAAATATTCATTGTTCACACATTGCAAGATATTTGGAGGATATTTGCTTGAAAAAAATTTGCGGAGGAAAATTGGAGGGGGGCATATTTGTTTGAGTTATGAGCTTTAATATTAAAGAATAGCACCTTTCAAGTAAATTTTATCCAGCTCGCTTCATAGGAGGAATGCCACAGTCTGTCTAAAAATGTGTGAAAATATGAATTATGGATGAATGTGTGCCTCATTTATATCTGTCACATTCAAATGAATAATTTCTATTCATCATAATTCATCCTTTCTAATATTAGGCTAACACACTAATGGGTAGTTAACAAACATATGTTGTCAATACCTTTTAAGGAAACGTGTTAATCTCATTTGGATTAAAGTGCAGCATTAAAATTAATGAAATAATGGCGTCTCGTTTTGCATATGCAAATAAGGCTAAATGTATGCCTCACAATATATGTGCAAAAGATTATGATAATAAGTTGCGTTCTGAATTAATGACTGGCTAACCCCACTTGAAAAGGCCATCATATGTCCCAACACACTTATTATTCAAATTTATCATTTAAGAAGAGGAACATGCTCAATGGATTGTCTGCTTTAATGAGTGGACAAAAATATAAACCTCGTTAAAAGTTTTTCTTTTAGACTTGACATCAGCCAAGCAAAACCAATATTTTACTTCGCTCAGGAAGTATGGAAGGTTGGCAATGAATTCCAAAATCAAGACAAGTAAAATAAGGAAGGGCTGTAGCTCAGTAGAAGAAATATCTGCTTTTGATTGCAGAGCATCCCTGCTTCTAACCCAGGCATGTCCAAGGGGGAAAGAGAGAGATTCTTCTCTGAAATTCTGGAGAACAGTTGCCAGCCCATGTAGACTTTCCGTCTTCTTTGGCGACCACTCATAGCCGAGTAAGATTGTCTTCCATGAACACAGTTTTAACAGTGAGTCTATAAGTGACTGTGGAGGCCAATTCTGGATCCACACATCCTTCCACAGTGGGGACATAGGTTTCTGGGAGGGAGCTGATCATGGTGAGGGTTTGCCAAGCGTGCCTTCCTCTTAGTACGTTCCCAGCTTGATAACACAGATGTAGGTAATTAAAAAGGAGTCTTTATTGCAAAAGCAAACAGATAGCTCCGGACGGCTCTGACAAAGCCTCCAGAATCATTACTCAAGATGACCCTTCTGAAGACTCCTTCCTATATCGACAGAAGATATTGAACTTCCACCTGGCAAACTAACCCCAGTGTACTGGAAGAAGCAAAGATCACCAGTGTTAAAGCAATGATTCTTCAACATCAACTTCATTGGACTGGTCATGTTGTGGGGATGCCTGATGATCGTCTTCCAAAGCAACTACTCTATTCTGAACTTAAAAATGGAAAATGTAATGCTGGAGGTCAACAAAAGAGGTTTAAAGACTCTCTCAAGGCAAATCTTTAAAAATGTAGCATAAACACCAGCAGTTGGGAAACAGAGGCCTGGGAGCACTCCAATTTGAGAACAGCCTTTACCAAAGGTGTCATGGGATTTGAAGACACTCGAACTCAGGACGCAAGGGAGAAACGTGCTAAGAGGAAGGCACACTTGGCAAATCCACACCGTGATCAACTCCTGCCCAGAAACTTATGTCCCCACTGTGGAAGGACGTGTGGATCCAGAATTGGCCTCCACAGTCACTTACGGACTCACTGTTAAAATTGTGTTTATGGAAGACAATCTTACTCGGCTACGACTGATCGCCAAAGAAGAAGACTGCTTGGACAAGTGCTCCCAGAATGGGGGGGGGGGCATGCCAGAAAAGCCACTGGGAAGAAAAGAAATGGGCTTAAAAAGTAGACTACCCCCTAGCTCCCATAGGAGTGCTCTGCCAAATATCAAGATATAAGTGGCTCTGAAAAACAAACTGTGCAGGGGATCTGGAGCTAAATCCACATTGCTAAAATCCCAATCAGCTGTTTTATTGAGAAGAGAAAGGAGAGGACATAACACAGCTTCCTTGCTCCTGTTCCTGAATGGGTGATTGGCAGAATTTGGGCATTTTTTTTTAAAAAAAAAGCACTATGAAGTCTGCAGCCCTGGCTTTTGGATCAGGATATGGAATTGCATATGTAGCACCAATTTTGTGAATGCAGTTACCCATCCAGCTATTATTTTGTTTCCGTGAGCATCTGGACCCTAGTTGGATCAGGGTGAATATTTGTATTTCACTATCTCATTCGGTTTATCCTGCTTTTTGACCAATGGTCCCCCAAAGCGTGTTCTCCCTAACAGAGAGCACGTGTTGCGGTTGGGGGAACAAGCCACCCTGCAATGACTTGGCAGTTTTGGAGAGGAGCCAAGCAGTTGAAGGGTTAAAATTGGGTTGCTGGGGAATTTTGATTGTTGCCAATTTGGAGGAGGGGTTAGAGTCTATATATACAGGGGCCAGACGTAGTTACGTCCTCTTGGCCGTTTTGCATCGGATCACCCGCCCTCCCGCCCTTTAATAGGGTGGTTTTTTCTGTTCGCTTGACCTTGCTATGCCTGTCTAGGTGTCGCCCGCCTTGGTGCGGGGGCATGGTAGGAATTTTGCCATCTGGCTTATTGGCTGGTGCCATTTGGTTTTTGCCTACCGCGTAGCAAATCGTCACAACTTGTAAGGTTGGCGGTTAGGCATTGGTTAAATTGGTGCTTGGAGGGGTAAGTGCCTACCCCTCCAAATGATGCGGAAAGGGAATTCCGTTAAAGGAATCCAGGGGCTTGCCATTCTTTTCGTCCTTGTCCCTGGCATCGGACTTGGGCCGTGCAAGCCCCAAAGGAACATGAGGGTGAGAAATGAGGGACTGATGCCCAGCTTCATTTTCTCACCCAATATTTGTTTCCCACGCTGGCTTCCGTTGGTGTCCGGAAGGCCAGCTCTGTCCCTGAGGGCAAGGACAGATAGTCATAACCAATGCCTAAGCAACCACTCACATTTTTGTATTTAAATAAAGTTGTGGCCAAAATTATGCCAAAAACCTAAACAAAAATTGATGTGTGAAGTGTGAATTTTTTAGGGGGGTGGCATTGTGGGACTCAACACGCAACGATATAAACGTTAGTTACAACAGCAAAACTACAGTATGGTTGAAACGATGACGCAATGCGACTGCAATACCATCAGCCAATGTAAAATTGGAAGAATTAATTCCAAACCCAGCATGATTTAACGTGGGTGCGTGTTTATTTTTATTTTGGCTCAGCACAATGTCTCTCCAGACATCTCAAAATGTTAAATGTAAGTCAGTGCTCATTCCCAGGCTGCTCTGGTTATCTAGTTATTTGCTGTGCTGTTGGAGCCCTACTGCCGAGGCCTCTGCTGTCCCTTATCTTATTAAGCGTGACATAAACACCTTTGATGAAATGAAACTGAGAGGTGCTGCAAAACAGAGGAAGCTCCCCTCTTCCTCACCCCTCCCCACAGTACCTTGCTACATACTGGTGATCCCGTTTTCTGGTCTTCGCTGACCGGTAGTGACACATTCTGTACAACTCCTCGCAGAAGAGAGCCATTTAGAGCTGCAAAACAATTAGGTATTCCTGTATTAAGCCAGTAATGCAGAATTCTGAAGCCGTTGCCCATTCTTTACAGCCTTGTTATTTCTGTTGCAGCAATATGGAAGAACAGAAGACCTTCTGTTACCAGCTTGGGGGTAAAAAAACCAAATCAAGCAAGCTTTGATGCACAGGGAGTAGCATATATGACACATTCCCGGCTACCCTGTATGGCAATTGTGCTTTTAATACATCGAGGCGGGAATTGAACTCTGGTAGATTACTTTCATCAAGAAACAAGAAGCTGTTGAGCTTGCCCAGATTTCAAAATATGCTATAACGTGCACAATTCCAAGAGTTTAGACTCCTGCCATACCCTCCAACATTTCTCAGGTGAAAATAGGGATGTCCTATTCAAGAAGAAGAAAGAAGAAGAAGAAGAAGAAGAAGAAGAAGAAGAAGAAGAAGAAGAAGAAGAAGAAGAAGAAGAAGAAGAAGAACAACAACAACAACAACAACAACAACAACTCATCCATCTGTCTCAGTTGCCTCAGTCACTCTGCTTCTATCCCATTTTCTGGCCCTGATAGGCTTTTTAAAAAGCTTGCAAAAAGATTCTCACAATAAAAATGTGCAGCCTCTAAATCACAGAATTCCTTTCCTACAGAGGTGTACCTGATACCGTCGTTATACAGCTGATACCTTCTCTACATAGCTTTCATCATACACACCCTACAATATTTCTCTGCTGAAAATAGGGATGTCCTGTTCCATAATAGCAATAACTGTTATCATTTATACCCCACCCATTTGACTGGGTTGCCCTAGCCACTCTGGATGGCTTCCAGCATATATAAAAACATAATACAACATTAAACATTTTTAAAAACCTTCCCTACACAGGATTGCCTTCCTATCTTCCAAAGATGTCTTCCAAAGACAGATTGTTATGTACTGAAGTTCTCACCCTGGGCCAGCAGGGGGATACTGTACATAGTTTTCACTCAGGTCCACGTCAGTTATTTTAGGCGGGAAACCCTGGGTTGTTGTTGCTACAATGTTGACAGCCGGCTGCCTATAAAAGCAGGCCGGCTGAGCTGTTTGCTGTTCAGTTCTGTTCCAGCTTACAAAATAAAGAGCTGCTTTGGAGAAATCGCTGTGTCGTCTGCCATGTCTACCCACTATACAACATGTATAGTTACTTATCTCCTTGGTTTGTGGTGGTGAGGTCACAAGACTCCATACTCTCCAACATATCTCTGATGAAAATAGGGACAGCCCAAGGAAAAGCAGGACATTCCAGGATCAAATGAGAAAGCAGGGTGGCTTCTGTAAATCCGGGACTGTCCCTGCAAAATAAGAACACTTGGGGGGTCTGCGGTGTATGCACCGAAGACACACCTCTAACTCCTGACCTTTGACACTTGAGATTACATACAAACACACACACATGAATGGGCCCATCCCAGTTGTGATAGGAATGTCTTTCAAAATATTTTTAATGTTGCATTTTACATTGTTGTGACCTGCTCAGGGACCTTATGGTGAAAGGTGGGTAACAATTTCCAGCCCTGAGGCCCTAGCGGAGGAAGAGGAGTGCGGGGGGAGCACACACCCCCTGGCCGCATGATCCCAATGGGGTGCCATTGCGGCTGTTCCCCCGCCCGCGTAGGCCACGCACACCGGACACCCACAGATGGTGTGCCACGCCCCCAGGACGCGCACCAGCCCCGCTCCCACCTGCTCTCCACCCCCTGGTGCTGGAGCATGAAGCTCCGCCACTGCCCTGAGGTCTCCATTCATCTATCTATCTATCTATCTATCTATGGGCAGTTTCTCTCTCAGTCCCATCCTTTCCCCCTCTTTCTTTTTAAAAACTAAAATGTCACGAAGTAATCGTTTAAAACATTTTACATGGTGCCTCTATTGAGAACCTGAGAATAAACAATTAATGGAGACTACAGGGGAAATGGGGGATGAAGTCGATACAAACTAATGAAAACTTGTAAGTGAACCAGTAACAGACAAAGGAGAACAAAGAGCACCACGAGTGACAAATGCAAGGAAGTTCTGTTCACAGAGAACAAATGAACAGCTTCTTAGTAATCAATAGCATCTACTGTACAGAAAGCAACAAAGGGAGGATGAGAACTTTTGTTATATTCCAAGAGGAATAATAATAATAATAATAATAATAATACCAATTGAAAAGTTTTTTGAATGGGAAAAATATAAAACTTGCTTAAAGAAAACATTTCCCTTGTTGCTTGGTGGGCACTATCCAGTCACAGTTAAGTACATTTCAGGATCCTGTTCTATGTGTTAGAGTTGCTGCAAATGGAATCCCTGCTCTGGCCCTTCTGCAGAGTAGAAATGAATTTGCTCTCCAGCACAAGAATGAGTTACTGCAGAACAGTCTTAAAATAAATTACAAATAAATGTTGCAAAATACAAAATAGTGCAGTGCTCTTAAACAGCAAGCAGTGTCGTCCCAGCTTCTTTTTGGTCCTTAATACAGTTCAATAAACCTCCCTTTATTTGGTCTCAGAGAGAGATCCTATGCAACCATTTCACTTGTTCATCATCACTGATGAACTGCTACTGCTGTTGGCTCCAACGATCGACTAAAATGCTGAATTCTCGGATTTCATCTCATGCTGACAGAGATCTCTGCTAGGGTGTCTGGGATGAGTCATCAGTTAGCCTAAACCCTCAAATGGAAACATCTTAAAAGAACAAGGATCTTTTGTTCAAGGATCTGAACAAAAATGGTGGAATTGAAACACTTCCCTTGATCGTCTGATATCTATTAAAATGGCCGCCTCGTCATTCCTACCTCCCCAAGTTTCCCATCACTGTTGCAACTAATCTCATTCAAACTGAAAAAGAGCTGTTCTATGGAAGTGGAAGGAAGAGCTGTTGCCGTTCCAAACTAGGAAGCCAGCTGTCACTTCCACTCAAGAATTGTGCTCAGAATTATTTGGGAGTACCTGAGATCAGAGCACCAAAATGCTGTCAGCAACGCAGTCATCTGGTGATTGTTAGCAACATAGATATGGCTGGTCCTTTCACTTCCCTTAGAGGTGCCAGGAAATGCTATAATTTTGGGCTGAATTTGCTTTAAGTAGTTAAAGAGAACAGGGGTGGGTGGGTGTCCCCAAACCTGCCATGTCATACCGCATGGTGTTCTGAATCTGCAAAATAACAATAACAAATCAAAATCATATTAGTCACTGCTAGTGAAAGTTGGCCTTCCTGCACTGAGTAATTTGATCCTCCACCTGGCTGTTGAAAGGTGGTGGTGGAAGAAAGGATGTACTGCTTGCCCAACACTTATTTATGGATCTCGTTGCCCCAGTGTGCATCAGCGGTAGCCATTTACCAAGCTTCAACAGAGCTCCGAACCACATGTTCAAAAACAGGCTCTAGAACGGCTGATTCAGCCAAACTTATTCTTGACGTCCTGCTTTTTGGAAGGAATAGACAGATAGATATCCTAACACCATTTTCCAAGTTTGTTAAAAACTGAATGATCCCACAAGGCAGTGTAGTACAGAAATCATGATTACTGGTTTTATTTATTTTTAGATTTTATTTACAGGATTTCTTCCCCATAAGGACTCAGGGCGGGTTATAACCAGGGCTTTCTTCAGCCGGAGCTCACCAGAGCTCAGCTCCCACACTTCTCAGGTGAGCACCACTTCCAGTCTAAGAGAACAAGTGAGAAGTTCATGGTGAGCACCTTTTTCTAGGAAAATAGCACTGGTTATATCCATATAATAATCCAGTATTAAAACCAGATATGGCAAATTATTTGTGTTCTGCCCATCGAGTTTCTTCCATTGTGATAGTGAGCAATAGCAGTGCCATAGTTTAGAGACATTTTTATCCCATTTGAAGTTGGGTGTGTGTGTGTGCCAGGAACTGATTTATGTGGCTTCCACTTCAGTGTTAACAGTGTAATCTTCAAAATGGATCATTAATCTTGCTATCCAGGAGGTGGTCTCCTTTGAAAGAACCACATGCTTTCCATTTCCTGTGAAGAAGCTCAACAGGGTGAAATGATATTGAAGTCCAGATGACTGAGACTAAAATGTTGGAGAATATGAAGCTATGAGACACACACACACCCCAAGCCAAGGAGATAAGTAACTATACAACCTTTGGAAGACATCCGAAGGCAGCCCTGCACAGTGTAATAAAAATTTTAAGGTCTTATATATATAATGGATGTTCATAAATGTACCAAGCAAACACGTACAGTCATACCTTAGGTTACAGACACTTCAGGTTGCGTTTTTTGGAGGGTTACAGACGGCCGAAACCCGGAAGTACCAGAAGGGGGTACTTCTGGGTTTCGACAGTCACACATGTGCAGAAGCACTAAATCACACTTTGCGCATGCGCAGAAGTACCGAATCGCAACCTGCACGTGTGTAGACGCGCCACTGCAGGTTGTGAATGCTGCAGGTTGCGAACATGCATCCCACACGGATCATGTTTGCAACCCATCCACTGTACATAAATATATAAACCACATGTCTGAAGCAGCACAGGAAGACAGTCCTGAAACCAGTTTGACTCCCAAACTGACCAAATGTTTCTCTGCAAGAAGGGAGAGGGTGAGGGAACCTTCCCCTTGTCTCAGAAATTGGGTAATTACCATCTCAAAGGAATGGCCAGACTACCAGGAAAGGCAATCAGATAAGGCATTATCCGATAACCTGGCAGACAGGAAAAACAACAACATTCAAATTTCTGTTGTAGACCGCCTTTTCTGTGAAGTAGGTATGATGTTTGTGGCGGGTGGTCTTGGGTTACACCCCTTCTGTGATGTATGTATGATGTATGGAGGGGTGGTCTTGAGCTCTAGGGCAGGGAATTTCAAAATGGCTATATAAGGGCAAGCACACATGGTTCGTTGTCCTCCTCCTCTCGCCTGCGTGTGGGGGGAGCACCCTGTTGCAACAGTTTAATAAAGATCAGGCTTCCTAGCTGCTTTGCTTCTCAATATTCTATGGATGGCCTCTGTTATTTTATTCTACCGATGGAGAACCTACAAAGGACTCAATAAGGGCTCTTGTGTACCCCATAAGGAAATAAGGGCAGATTTTGCTTACAACAATAGGGAAGGTTTCTTTAAAGTTTAATCTTTTTGCAAGCTTTTTAAAAAGCCTATCAGGGCTGGAAGATGGGATAGAAGCATTCTAAAAAATAAATAAATCAGGTGTTGAGCTAACTGTGTCATGCATGTTCCACCTTTGCTTTTATGGAAAGCACATTGAAGAGGTCTTTGGACCGTATACCGGAGCACACGGCAATTGCAATCTGCTGTCTTCTCTATTGTCATAATGTGGAGGAATTAAGCTAAACTTTGGAACTGATATTTGGCTACCCTGAAAATCTCAGTTTAATACGATACATGCAGATAACTATGTTCCCATCGGATGGCCCTTCTTGTACTATTTCATCCTACCACTGGATATAATTTATTGGAGCTAAACCAGAGAACAAGCAATCTCGTTACTTGGTTATAAAAATGAAATATGTGACTTTGATCTGTTACCATGATATTGGGATTTTAGATTAGATTAGAATTTTTGATGTGCTTTATTTTATCTTGCCATGCGAACACCAATTATGTCACTATGCCTGTTGCATAAGTAAAATTAATTCAAGATTAACCGAGGAATCCAAAGAAGGCCCAGACAAACACAGATGCATAAAAATAATTGTTTATTGATTCCAGGCTTTGATTTAAATATGTAAAGCAGCTGCCTTAAATCATTAACATTATCATGAGACTACTGGTTTATTTTCAAGGTCTGCGTTACTGCAAGCTATCCAATATGTCTAGTAAATCTCAGGGAGAAAAAATTCTTAAAGGAAGCAATATAAGAGAGAGCAGGGACCTATAATTTGACCATCAACAGTGAGGACCACAACCAACGCTGTTTTTCTAGAAAAACTGGTGCTGGAACTCACCATAAACACCTCCCTCATTCTCTTAGAATGGCAATGGTGCCTACCTAAGAGGTGGCGGAACTGAGTTCCCGTGAGTTCCCCCTGGAAGGAAAAAAAAGCCTTGCCCGCAACAGTTCACTGAGTAAGTCAGTCTTTGCAGCCATGGTGGGCAATATTTCAAACCATAGTAATTATTTCTTAATTTTCTTAATTATTAATTATTTCTTAATTTCTTAATTTTCACCGTATATAAATGAGATATTATTATTATAATAATTTATTGAATTTATATAACACCCTATACACGGGGGTCTCAGGGCGGTTCACAGAGTAAAATCAAGATTGTTGTTGTTTAGTCATTCAGTCGTGTCCGACTCTTTGTGACCCCATGGACCAGAGCACGCCAGGCACTCCTGTCTTCCACTGCCTCCCGCAGTTTGGCCAAACTCATGCTGGTAGCTTCAAGGACACTGTCCAACCATCTCATCCTCTGTCATCCCCTTCTCCTTGTGCCCTCCATCTTTCCCAACATCAGGGTCTTTTCCAGTGAGTCTTCTCTTCTCATGAGATGGCCAAAGTATTGGAGCCTCAGCTTCACGATCTGTCCTTCCAGTGAGCAAAATCAAGATATAAAACCACAAAATGCATAATAAAAAATAAAACAAAAACCCAATACCCCCCTCCATTTTTTTTAAAGGGCATAGGATGTAAATCAGATCAACCAAGGGCTTGGTTAAAAAGGAACATTTTTGCCGGGTGCCTAAAGGTGTGTAATGAAGGCACCAGGCAAACTTCCCTGGGGAGAGCATTCCACAGACGGGGAGCCACTGCAGAGAAGGCCTGTTCTTGTGTTGCCACCCTCCGGACTTCTCAAGGAGGCACACGGAGGAGGGCCTCAGAAGATGATCTCAGGGTTCATATGGACAGAGGTGGTCCTTGAGGTATTGTGGTTCTGAGCCGTTTAAGGCTTTATAGTTCAATGTGGAAATGTTATGCAAATCTGTGCCCACTTTTTGGGAAATGCGTACGTTGGGGCAGGGGCGGTGTGTAACTAACTACACCAACTGCTGATCCCAAACAAACTCCTATTGCAGGGGGACTGATAACTCTTTCTTTCTCAATTGTACTACATCAGTCTGCAGGTGTGGGGCTTAGGTGATGGAACACTATCTCACAAAATCACATTCCAGCAAGCAGAAAAGTAGGAACCAGGCAGAGGGCCTTCTCGGTAGTGGCGCCTGCCCTGTGGAACGCCCTCCCATCAGATGTCAAAGCGATAAACAACTACCTGACATTCAGAAGACATCTGAAGGCAGCCCTGTTCAGGAAAGTTTTTAATATGTGACATTTTAGTGTATTTTTCATCTTTGTTGGAAGCCGCCCAGAGTGGCTGGGGAAACCCAGCCAGATGGGTGGGGTACAAATAATAAATTATTATTATTATTATTATTATTATTATTATTATTATTATTATTATGTGTGTCAGGGGTTTAAGCTAGGATAGAATTATTCTCAGTACTCACATTTTGAGGGGAAAGGCAGAAGAGCTTATTGACATGAAGCCAAATCACGTTTTCGTGTTAGCTTTCCAGAAGCAGTAAGTATGAAGAAAGATTCTTATATCCACCACTTACCATCCTAGTGTGACAACATTTTCTGGGGAATAGAGAAACATTCCTGAGAAGAGGTACAGAAGTATTCACCCACAGCGTGAAGTGGTACTGTGCAGACAAGGGACATTGGCAAAGTCCAACAAGGACAACAAAAGAGGAAAAAATGGGTGATGCTCCCTTCTTCTTCCCTTGTCCGAGAATGAACACGATCCAGAGAATGCTATCCATATTCACTCTTGTTGCTTTCAGTCTGCAAATGATACACAATGGGAATTAGGTATGTTTTGATCGCCATTTGCCCTGTTTCCCTTCTGCATTAAATCAAATGGGGTAGAATAACATGCTGACGATATAACCTAATTCATTACATAAATTGCACAGTTCCGTCTCGTCAGACTACTAGATGAGCAGAGCGTAGTTATTTGGTGGAAGTCGAACTGTGGTAGAATGGAAGCAGTGCTGCGTGTGATGAAACAGGGTGGAATGGGAAAACATCCCTTCTCCCATCTGTAGTCCAGAGAGAGATCTACTGTTGATCACACACAGCACTGTTTCCATTCTACTACAGTTTGACTTCCACCAAATAATTACACTACTCATCTAGAAACCCTAGGCTTTAGTCACTGTATAGGGTCAGGGAAAGAGTAGGCTATAGCCAGAGTGGCCAAAAGGAGAGAAAAAGAAGAGAGGAGAAAAATATTATGATGTCCTGGCCTACCTCTTTCCTCTCACACTTGTCAGCTTCTTCTCATAAACCATCTTCCTATCTTCAGTGCACCATGCCCTCTGGATGATGATCAGAGTTTCTTGGTTTGTGGGTTGTTGTGTTGTTGTTTTTTGTTCTTCCTTTTATTATGTATTTTGTGTTTTTGTCTTGTATTTGTATGGTGTGAACCCACGAGATCTATGGATGAAGGGTGGTGTACAAAATTAATAAATGATGATGATAATGATGATGATGGTGATAGTTTTTTGCTCTAATCTTGGAAAGGGGGATGTATGAATGGACTACTTCATTTGAAAAAATAATAGGCAATTTTCATCCAACTACTATATGTATTTAGCCAAACATTTCCCCCATAATTAATTACCCTTTGGCTCTGCACTCCTTGCAACCCAATCCTATGCATATTTATTCAGAATACCCACTGATTTCAGTTGATTTTAATTCTAGGTAAGTATTAGATGGGTTGTTGTTGTTGTTGTTTTAAGGACTGCACTCTTAGTTTATTTCCATTTCTTCTTGGAGTGGCCCAGTGGCTGACAGCCTCCAGACTAATAGTTCAAGCCAAGCAATTGATTTATTCATATCTTTCTACACCCGAGATATGAAGCAAAATTGATTTTCATCTCTCGGCCAAGCCTTGCAAAAAGGGCAGTGGCAACAGAGCTGTGGGACTGGCGGTATTATTGGGAGAAAAGGCTAACTAACTGCAGTGGAAGTGCTCTAAGGTTGAGTGACCTTCAATGACTTGCATATATAGATTATCAACCATCATAGCTAAAGTAACAGACCATGAACGATGTCCAATTCTTTGGAGGTTAAATAGTGCAGATAATCATAATTATGCCGGGTGCCAGGGTCAAAAGAACTGTTCATCACTTTTCTGCCTGTTTGAAGAATCTTTTAAAGTACTAAGTGATACATCATTCCTGTCAGTATGTTATATGGGAATTAAATGAAGCAAGCTCTCCAAGAGATTTCTGACAGCACATCATCTTCTATGTCTCTGTCCCGTTCACTCATCCTACATAGGTTTAGGCAGATGTGAAACCTCAGCATTCCTGCAGCTAATTTGACTCTGTGTGTGCCCTCATGACTCAGTTCCTGATTCTGATCCAGAACAATGCCCCACCATAGAGACAAGCAAGGTGGTTTCACCTGGGGTACCAAAATTCCAGAGACCCTTGTCTCCAATATGTTAATGTAACTGAGAGAAAGAAATCCTGCACCTACACCTTTAGAATTAACCTCATTTCTTACAAGTAGGGATGTAGGTGGTGCTGTGGTCTAAACCACTGAGCCTCTTGGGCTTCCTGATCAGAAGGTCAGTGGTTTGAATCCTCACGATGGGGTGAGCTCCCATTGCTCAGTCCCAGCTCCTGCCAACCTAACAGTACAAAGGCATGCCAGTGCAAGTAGATAAATAGGTACCACTGCGGCAGGAAGACAAATGGCATTTCTGTGTACTCTGGTTTCAGTCACGGTATTTTGTTGCACCAGAAGTGGTTTGGTCGTACTTTTTTACCTTTCAAGTGATTGGAGGTTAAATATATGCTGAAGAAAGTGTCCAGAAATCTCTCTCTCTCTCTCTCTCTCTCTGTGTGTGTGTGTGTGTGAGAGAGAGAGAGAGAGAGAGAGAGAGAATGATTGATTTAAAACATTTCTCTGGCAACTTTTCAATAAAATATTTCCAAGTCAGCTTGCAACAAACATTTATAATGGCATGCATGCATGCATGCATAAATAAGTAAATAATAGATAAATAAAGTATCAGTCGTTTTCAGCAGCTGCAGCACCTTGAACGCCATTAAAAGAATAGGAAAATAAGATTATTTTCACCAGGCACCTGATGTTTACAAAGTTTGATGCCAAGAGTGGAAATTTCACAACTGACGTGGCACCACTGAGTTCACAAGACCTGGTAGACACCCATCTCACCTGCGAAGTACCTCAGAAGGGCACCTAAGTCAGAACTCTACCAATGTTCTTTGCTAGCATTGAGCTTCATCGGTATTGAGCATCTTTCCTTTAGTGTCAGGCTTGGGGGATTCTCTCCTCCACCAGTAGCATCAAGGAAGAAACAAGAAAGTTTGTATTTATGGTTTTATTCAGTCATCGTGGTGCAAGACAAAGAATCCAGTCCTTAACTCCATTGTGACGTTGCTCACTGTGAGCTCCTCCCCTTCTTTCCCCAGCAACAGCCCATGGCTCTATGGGAGACCTCAAGAATCAATTATCATTGAGTCCTTTGCTCTTGAATTCTGAGTGGCAAGTACATGGGGATGGTGGCGCTTCTGTGCTCTCCAAGGATGTCCGTGCTGGCACTTCTACTCCCCTTCCTTCTCCCAGTGTGGTGTAGTGGTTGAGAGCGGTAGTCTTGTAATCTGGGGAACCGGGTTCGCGTCTCCGCTCCTCCACATGCAGCTGCTGGGTGACCTTGGGCCAGTCACACTTCTTTGAAGTCTCTCAGCCCCACTCACCTCACAGAGTGTTTGTTATGGGGGAGGAAGGGAAAGGAGAATGTTAGCCGCTTTGAGACTCCTTAAAGGGAGTGAAAGGCGGGATATCAAATCCAAACTCTTCTTCTTCTTCTTTCCAACACCTCATAACTTGGCAGCTCTGAGTTCTGTTGTAATGAAATCATGTCTCCCTCTTGAAACTGTCAGCATTTCACTCCTCCATTGCTGGATGTGTGATGGTTATATCACATGCCTGTGTTTACTTTCCAGGCTTGGAAAGTGTGAGAACGGAAGCCGCTCTTATCTCTTCCGCTCCATTGTACGGTTGTACTTTCTCTGTCTCTTGGAAAAGAAGCGAGAGGACGTCATGATTTCTTTGTCCTGTATATATTGCTTAATAAATACTTAGAATGCACACACAAATGCCCCACTTTGTTTCTGCTAAACTCTGCTGGTTAAGAGTGTGCAATAGTCTTCAAGATACGTGTCGCTGGTGCGCACCGGGACTGATGTTTTTGAGTGTCCCGGGGTTGCGCTTCATCAGGAAGACACCGGAGAGGTTTGTCTCATCCCGGGGGCTACGTGTGACCCCCAGGCGTATTCCGACAGAAACTACTGGAGAAGGGGGGAGATCCCCCCACTCCCCCTCCTCCTCCAAAAGAAGCCGAGGAGTAGGAGGGGGCGATCACCACCTCTCCTCTTCAGTCCCATCCCTGACATTCAGGGAGCTTCACTGGGCAGATTTATATGAGAGCAGGTGCTCCCAAGAACAGGAGCTGGATGATGTCCAGAGTTGGTTGCATTACAGACAATTATATGAGATGTATAAGGAAGATAACAAAAAAAGGTTTAGCTATACAATCTCTAGATTCCAAAAGGAGGTTATAGAAGAAGAAGTGAAGTTATTGAAGAAAGCATATAGCATTCTGCTAGAATGGGGAACGAAAGATGAGGAGGTTAAATCATTCAGGATTAAATGGGCACAATATATAGGACATAACATACAACTTGAGGATTGAGAAAAGCTGTGGAAGGTAGATTTGAAGTTTACAGATTGTTCTCTTTTGAAAGAAAATTATATGAAAATGATGTATAGATGGTATATTACAGCAGTAAAAATGGCAAAAATGTATAAAACTGGGTCAAATATATGTTGGAAATGTAAAGAAAAAGAAGGTACTTTGTATCATATGTGGTGGGAATGTAGAGAAGTTTTTAAAAAAGGGAGATGGTATACAATAAATTGAAAAAAAAAGGTTCAAAATGACATTTGTAAAAAAACCAGAAGTATTTTTGCTATGGATTTTAGGACAAGACCTGCCAAGAAAAACAAAGAACTTATTTATGTATGCTACAACGGCAGCAAGAGTCTTGTTAGCACAAGGATTGAAGAATGAGGAAGTCCCAATGAAAGAACAATGGCAAGAAAAACTGATGAGTTATGCAGAGATGGCAAAATTAACACATAAACTGCATGAGAAGGACAACCGTGACTTCAAGGAAGAATGGGAACTATTTAAAAAATAATTTAAAAAGACAACAAAAGGACTTGGACTCCTTGGCAGGTTTTGAATAAACACCCACAAATTTATTAGTAGAACATATGACAGATAAGGTAATGATATGTTGTTGTTGTTGTTTAGTCATTCAGTCGTGTCCGACTCTTCGTGACCCCATGGACCAGAGCACGCCAGGCACTCCTGTCTTCCACTGCCACCCGCAGTTTGGTCAGATTCATGTTTGTAGCTTCGAGAACACTGTCTAACCATCTCGTCCTCTGTCGTCCCCTTCTCCTTGTGCCCCCCATCTTTCCCAACATCAAGGTCTTTTCCAGGGAGTCTTCTCTTCTCATGAGGTGGCCAAAGTATTGGAGCCTCAGCTTCAGGATCTGTCCTTCCAGTGAGCACTCAGGGCTGGTTTCCTTAAGAATGGATGCGTTTGATCTTCTTGCAGTCCATGGGACTCTCAAGAGTCTCCTCCAGCACCATAATTCAAAAGCGTCAATTCTTCGGCGATCAGCCTTCTTTATGGTCCAGCTCTCACTTCCATACATCACTACTGGGAAAACCATAGCTTTTACTATATGGACCTTTGTTGGCAAGGTGATGTCTCTACTTTTTAAATGTACAACTTTACAATACGCAGAGAAAAATATGTATGAACAAATCAGAGAGGGGATCTGAGGGAAGTCTCTGGAGGGTGGAAGAGGGAGGGAGGGGGAAATGTAATTGGTTATATTTGATTTATAATTTGATTTGCTACATTTACATTATTATTATTATTATTATTATTATTATTACTACTACTACTACTACTACTACTACTAGCTGGATGAAGAGCTCCCTAATAGCAGCAGCACCTTTGCAGAACTGCCTAGCCCCAACCTTTTCACTGTCTCACCCCTCCTTCACCCAGTCCGCAGCAGCAACACTGCTGCTGAGAGGCTATTTCTATGGTCGGGCCCCACCAGGCAAGCTATTCCTGGATGTTTCATCAGGTACCTTGGTTCTCAGCCATTTAAAGGTTAAAATCAGCGTTTTGCATGAACTGGCAGTCAGTGAAGCTTTTTCCAAGTTCATTTGCAATGTTCAATATGTTCCGGTCAACGGCTCTGTAGCTGAATTCTGTACCAGCTGAAGTTTCCGAACAGCCTTCAAAAGAGGCCCCACAAACAGTGCATTACAGCTGGAATTCTAGGTGCTGGTATTCCAAGGGAGCAGAAAAGACTATTTATGTATGCAACAATCGCAGCACGGATGCTATTAGCCCAGAGATAGAAAGAAGATACAGTAAAGTCCCAGCAGAGAAGACTGGCAAATGGCAAAATTGACCAGAAAGCTCAGGGACCAAGAATACCAAAACTTTAACAAGGGATGGGAAAAATATATAATTTACCTTAAAGACCACTGTAAACAAATGAAAACATTAGCAGGATTGCAGCAACACTTGTAATGTAATGGGTATTATCGAGATAATGACTTTTTTTGTTAAAAAAGAATATGGAGTATAGAAAAAGATGCAGTAGAAAAGATTGAATAACAGAACCCATGGTGGGAAGTCCAGAAATTCAGAGAAATCTCTTAATTGTGGATATGTGTTAATGTTATTTTTATAATGTTATACTTGTAAAATAAAATAAAAATTAGGTTAAATGAAAACAATGCAGTACAGCTGCCTAAACTGATGGGGTCCAGATTAGCTAATGTGGAAGATAACGGTGTAATAATTAAATTACTGAAATGAAAAACGGCTCTGTCAATCCTTGATAAATTAGGCTGTGATTCTATATAAAGTATGGGGAGTCAGTGCCATAAACATCTGCGGTCTTACTTTTGATTGAACATTCATAGAATTGTGCTTTTATTATGATATTATTATGTGGCTCAGCATATGATAAGGCACAAAGGGGGATAAGGCAGAATCTGAGTTCACCTGGAGCTAGCTGCATCACTATCTCTTAAGCAATTTTTAAAATACCAATAATAATTGTAACACTTCAAGTGTAATTTTCAGATAAGGAGCACTGATTAGTTCAGTATAATTTAAGAGAAAAATCAATTCACCCAATAATATAAGAAAAACAAATACCTGGCTCGGAATAAAATTACGACGGAATAAGGACTAGCCAGTAACTAAAGCTTCCTTACCTGTTGTACCTTTGAAAGGCAACATTGCCTGCACCTGGAAATTGCATTGAATTCGCATTTAAAAATAAGTCTACATAATGTTTCCTAAAGAATATATGAACTGAAACACAGATGAATTTTTCAATGGAATTCTCCAACCATGTAATGTGTACATTAAGGGAAAGTGTGCATAAAAATCAATTTTATTAGGTAACACGTGAATATTGAGGAAACGTGCTTTGCAAAAAAAAAGGATATGCTCAGCAAAACTACATACAAAAATATGTATTTTAGGATAAATTTGCATTAAAATACTGATTAATTTCCATGAGGACTTCTTTAAAAAAATAAATTTTCAACCTGATGTGGAAATGTGGAAATCCCTGTAGACCCTCTTGGGTGTTAAGGGCAGCCAAGAAGGTCCTCTTGTTGGTTCCACCACCCTCAGATGTTCGGGGGGGGGGGTGGCCTGGAAGAGAAAATTGCCCTTGGCCGGTCCTAGGTTGCGGAACTCCCTCCACACAGAGGTGAATCTGGCACCTTCACTGAACCATCCTATTCCTATGACTGTAATTTGTTTTAGCTGTTTTTAAAAATGAATTTGAAATATTTGTAGCCCACCCTAGGACCTGATAGTGGGACGCGGGTGGCGCTGTGGGTAAAACCTCAGAGCCTAGGACTTGCCGATCGCATGGTGGGCGGTTCGAATCCCCGCGGCAGGGTGCGCTCCCGTCGTTCGGTCCCAGCGCCTGCCAACCTAGCAGTTCGAAAGCACCCCCGGTGCAATTAGATAAATAGGGACCGCTTACCAGCGGGAAGGTAAACGGCGTTCCGTGTGCTGCGCTGGCTCGCCAGATGCAGCTTCGTCACGCTGGCCACGTGACCCGGAAGTGTCTGCGGACAGCGCTGGCTCCCGGCCTATAGAGTGAGATGAGTGCACAACCCTAGAGCCTGACGGGCAGGGGTACCTTTACCTTTTTTTAGGACCTGATGGTTGAAGGGCAAGTAATAAATTGAAATAATTTAAAAATAAAAAGAGAATACAATCCTACTCTTCGTTGGAATTAACGCCTTCTCTGAGCCGATCTCTTTTGTAAAGTTCAGTAGTGGGCTTGCTGAGGCTCAAGAAACTTATTATTATTATTATTATTATTATTATTATTATTATTTAAATTTGAATACTATACTTCTTCTGAATATCACAGGATGGTTCACAACATAACAATACAAAATGATAACACAAAATACATAATAAAATGAAAACAAACACAAATTAATAGCCCCCTCCCATAAACTTGATGGTTGAAGGGCAAGTAATAGATTGAAATAATTAAAAAATATTTTCACTTCATTATATATCCTTTCCCAATAGTTTTTAATTATTTTACAATTCCACCACATATGAAAAGACATGCCTTCTTTTTTTGTGTGTGTGCTTCCAACATTTGTTGGAGCCTAAAGGCCATAGAATGTTAATCAGTCAAAGGCTTGGTTACGGAGAAATGTTTTTGTCTGGTGCCTAAAGATATATAATGAAGGTGCCAGGTGAGACTCCCTCAGTAGGTAAAGGTAAAGGTTAAAGGGACCCCTGACCATTAGGTCCAGTCACGGACGACTCTGGGGTTGCGGTGCTCATCTCGCTTTATTGGCCGAGGGAGCCAGCGTACAGTTTCCGGGTCATGTGGCCAGCATGACTAAGCCACTTCTGGCAACCAGAGCAGCGCAGGGAAACGCCGTTTACCTTCCCGCCGGAGCGGATCGGCAAGCCCTAGGCTCTTCCACAAATGGGGAGCCACCACAGAAAAGGCCAATTCTCATGCAGCAAACCTCCAGAACTCTCATGGAGGAAGCAAATGAAGAAACTTCTCAGATGATGAATGCAAAGTCCGACTGAATCCTGACAAGAAGGAGGTGTGGTTGAAGGTAGTTCTATTATCCAGGAACAGATTTACAGCCTGTTCTATGTCCTTAGGAGTCAGGGTCGGGGAGAGAAATGGAAAGAAACGGATATTGACAGAACCACCTATCCATACTTAGCATAGCATAGCATAGCATAGCATAGCACTTGCACCTACAGAAGACCATTCATTATGTCTACATTGTGTTGCTCTGGTAAAAATACATTAACTTCCTTCCCTGCAAGAAGAAAACCGTTTTCAATTGAGAGAGTAATATAAGTTGGAATGTTCGCATTAAACACTAGGAAAAAAAATAATCCCACCATTCAAGATAATAATAAAAGTTGTCACGTAGCAAATTACTCTTGGCTACTGCTTAATTTTCCACAACATTCAAAAATGAAAGGGTGATTAATACCAAGCCTTCAGATTGGCCTTCTTCTATTATCCACATTCAGCCACAATTATGGCAATAAGGAGACAAGGCAAGAAAAAATAAATTACAGCTATTGAAAAACTGAACTGCATGTGGCACAAAATAGCCACAAGATAACAATCTTGGAGCAGAGCGATGGGTCTCGTATAGTGTTAAGCTGGAATTAACATGTAAAATTATCTGAATTAAAAGTAGCAACGCCAACATTTTCTCGTGAATGGTGCAGGCAAAGTAGCAACATCTGTGGAAGGGCTGGGGGGAGCTGTGGCCCTCCAGATATTACTGGACCTTCATTTCCCATCATCCCTGCCCATTGGTGGTGTTGGCAGCGAGGGCTGGGATGGCACAACAGGCTCTATTCATCCTCTACACTATGCCCCCTGGAAAACACGGCTACATGTCCCAGGTGCCAGCAAACTATATTACACCACTGGCCAGGTCCATTCTCATGGCAAGAAGAGGGGCAGTGGTGGTGGGAGGAATTCCTTCCCCTAGAAGTGGCTGGGCTACTTGCATCTACAGCTGCTTCCTTGTAAGGAACAATATCCGTGAAGCACCTAAATCAAAATGCAATAAAATGTTGATGCTGACCTTTAAAGTCCTAAACCACCTCAGCTTAGTATACCTGAAGGAGCATCTCCACCCCCGTCATTCAGGTCCAGCTCCAAGGGCCTTCTGGTGGTTCCCTCACTGCGAGAAGTGAGGTTACAGGGAACCAGACAGAGGGCCTTCTCGATAGTGGCGCCCGCTCTGTGCAATGCCTTCCCATCAGATGTCAAGGAAATAAACAACTATCTGACTTTTAGAAGACATCTGAAGGCAGCCCTGTTTAGGGAAGTTTTTAATGTTTGATGTTTGATCGTGTTTTTAATATTCTGTTGGGAGCCGCCCAGAGTGGCTGGGGAAACCCAGACGGATGGGCAGGGAATGAATGAATGATTAATTAAATGAGGTGTGCCTGAACTTGTGCTCCATAATGATCACCCAGAAAAGAAATACATCATGATGTATAAACAGTGAACTTTTAAGCAACCCCTATACATCCAGGGTTAGAGATAATGGTTGCCAAATCAAAAGCTCTAGCATCAAAGTAGACTTGAACAATGGGAATCTCTGCTTTAGAAATTTACCAGATTAAATGATACCCATCCATTCTCTCCAGTCTGCAACGCCTTGGCTAGAGTTATGCATGCCTGATCTCTGAATCAGAGTCAGCGCTAAGAAGCTGCCTTTACTTTGTTAAATGAAACCATGTTCAAAATTAACACTGGAAATTTCGAAATATGCTAGTGGCGTGTGAGACAAACACACACACACACACACACACACACACACAACCACAGCTGTAGCAGGTGGTATGGTGGGGTGGTGGCACTCACCTGATCTCTCGGCAGCTGAGTCACTGCTGATTAATGGGTGGGAGAGATTGAGGGTGAGCCAATGGGGAGGGTGCTGCAGTGCGAACCCACTGGCAGAACTAAACTAACATCCTGCCATTGCATATGCACCGCACAGAACTCCTGACCACCTTGACCATTCTCCTCTCTTTCTGGTAAGCAGAAAAATCTCAGCTGTTAGGCTGTCAGGTGAGTGCCACTGTCCCATCATGCCCCCCACTACTGATACACACAGAAAAGGGGCAGGGGAAGACTAGTACCATGTCTTGATGCCTGCTCATTCTGGTTCCCCATGCAATTTGAACCCTGATTGCCTCAAAGCTTTTGCTCATAGGAAGAAGCCAAGCGTACACTGGTCCTTTGGCACTAATCCTTTGGCCTGAGCACATGGATGGAAGTTGTTGGATGGCAGCAAGACTCGTAGGTATTGTCCCACTTCCTCTGCCATGCTTTCTGTAAGCATGTGGAAGGGACATGTCACAGGCCTGAAATCAATCCGTAACATTACAGCCACACTTAGCTCCAAAGTACAATGGTACCTTGGTTCTCAAACGCCTTGGTTCCCAAACACCGAAACCCCAGAAGTAAGTGTTCCCGTTTTCAAATGTTTTTCAGAAGCCAAACGTCCAATGCGGCTGTCGGCTATTGTTTCCGGGGCGCCTGCACCAATCAGAAGCCACACCTTGGTTTTCGAACATTTCGGAAGTCAAACAGACTTCCGGAACGGATTACATTCGAGAACCAAGGTACCACTGTATTTGGCGCTTTTGGTTTTGCTATTTATTTTGTGGTTTTGTTTTTGAGGCTTTTTCGGTTAATTTGGTTTTGTGAGTGTGTGGAACCCAGTTCAGCTGATTGATTGATTGTGTGACTGTGGAAATGGATAAAAGCCCCCCCTCCAAACAATGATGATCATCAGATGAAGTAAGATTTTTTTTAAAAAAAACTAAAAACTACAATACTGTGTTGTTTATTTTATAGTACAGTACATTGATTATTGCTTTCATTTTATGGATCAATGGTCTCATTAGAGTGTAAAATTCATGTTAAATTGCTGTTTTAGGGGTTGTTTTTAAATGTCTGGAACGGATTAATCCATTTTGCATTACTTTCTATGGGAAAGTGCTCCTTGGTTTTGGAACGGAATTCTGGAATGGATTACGTTTGAGAACCAAGGTACCGCTGTACATGTATGAAAGCACCCACGACTAACACTAGCAACCTGTCCAATGCCCCGAAGTCCTCTGCACATCTTAGTCAAAGCTTAATGTAGCATACAGACATTTGGGGAGCTGTCAGGACTATTCACAGATTCTGTTAAATCCCACCTCCAATTCACCTGGAACTCCACCTCTGAAATTAATTGTCAGGGACTGGACTGAGGAGGAATGGTGGGGGCCACACCCCCTTCTCCTGAACCTGTCCTCGGGGACAGGAGGACAGCATAGATTTAGAAGAGTGGTTTGCAGAAGGGCATAGTTCAGAAGCTGCAGAGGGGAGAACCTGGGAAATATTGGAAGAGGAACAGCAGGAAGAAGAAGCACCAGGAGAGAGACAGCTGACAGACTCGGTGTCTTTGGAAAGCATTCCTGACCCGGCCTCCCAAAACTAGGCGGGCATTGAGGGTGGTAGAACAGAAAGCTCAGCGACAGAAAGCTCAGATTAGTCGACATAGGGGTGACGTGGATTAGTAGAGATGGAGGGGGTGGGACTTTGCTTGGAGCAACACAGTTTCTAGAGAGAGATGCATTCCTTTGTCTCTCGCTGTGATTATTGAATAAACTAATTGGTGGTAAGGGACGCGGGTGGCACTGTGGGTTAAACCACAGAGCCTAGGACTTGCCGATCAGAAGGTCGGCGGTTCGAATCCCCGTGACGGGGTGAGCTCCCATTGCTCGGTCCCTGCTCCTGCCCACCTAGTAGTTCAAAAGCACATCAAAGTGCAAGTAGATAAATAGGTACCACTCCAGCGGGAAGGTAAACGGCGTTTCCGTGCACTGCTCTGGTTTGCCAGAAGTGGCTTAGTCGTGCTGGCCACATGACCTGGAAGCTATACACCGGCTCCCTTGGCCAATAAAGCGAGATGAGCGCTGTAATCCCAGAGTTGGTTACAACTGGACCTAACTGTCGGGGGTCCCTTTACCTTTTAAATGGTAAGAACTCTCCTTTTCTTTTATCTGCATCTTTTATTGCCACTGGGGGAGGGATCTGATTCCCCAAGACTGACATTAATCGACATTCATTAGGAGCATGTGGCTCAAAATAGCTCTTTTCTATGGCACAAAACATAACAAAGATTGAAAAGACTGACATAGGAACAGAGAAACTAGGAGCATTTTCTAGTCCTACCTATAGACACGAGAGACCCTTGGCATGCAACATAGATACTCTACCTTTGAGCTATGGTCCATATAGAAGTTACACACATAGATGAAGCATAACTGTTTCATGTATAGTTTAGCACTGAGAAATTTCAAAGTCTTGTGTGATAGCAGAAGTCATTCCATAGCAAATTTGCACTCCCAGAGTGGTAGCAAATGTGCACACAACCTGTTCTTGAGACGGAGCAGAGTCTTGTTGGAAAATCAACATGCTGATTGATTCAATGAAAGAAAATAAATAAATAGCACCCCCCGCAACACACACACTTGCTAACATTCAGGCTCAATAGTGATCCCAAAAGGGAACATATCACGATGTATAAACTGTGAACTCTTTTAAAAAAATATGTTTTTAATTAAAAATGTCACTTACGAGATGCCAGCTGGTGAATATTGTTTTGCTGATGTATGACATCCTCTCTGACACCCACAGCACAGTACCTCCTTGCCAAACTGTATGCCAGGCTCCCATAATGCCAATCGCTCAAATGTTGACATTTCCGAAAAATGGTGGACACGAACAGGAGGCTTGGAAAAGCTGTTTAACTTTGCAGTTTCCAACAGAAAATAGTGTTCTGCACCATGGGAGCCTATGCTGTAACTGTGCTGAAAGACAAATAAAATCCATCTCTATTATACCTTTTAAATGCCATTTTACTAATTTGGAATGCTGTGTAGCCCTTGGCAGATATTCTGTATGGGTACATTCCAGACCGACTCCAGGATGGTGGGGTTCATTGGCAGTGTATGATCTGATGAATCCCAAGCAGCCATGACTGTGGTCAGCATTGTGATTTCCCCTAAATATGGTGCTCCAGAAGTTCAATTGTCCGACAGCATTGTGGGTAAAAACAACAGCACACATGACAAAGCATGATGGCTGTTATGTTTTGAAGTCAGCACCAGGTTTTGTTTGGTTTTGTTTACCCACAATGTAATGGATTGACAAAATATCCAGGGCATTGCATTTTGGAAAAACTAAGATGTTGGCCACAGCTGTGTTTACTGGGAACCCAGAACAAACACCCCAGAAGAGATCATCGTTGGCAGTGGATCCTGGCAGACCTGACACCACGGGCCCCAAAACTCATCGTGACCCCTCCCAGGCCCAGCCTGCTACCCACTCACTCATCACAGGCACTGGTGGAGGAATGGGGGTGGGGTGGGGGGAGCGCACCACCCCCAGCACCGTCGGGGAGGGGGGTACCATCGTGGCTGCCCCCCGGACACGCACTGTGCACCCCCCACTGCATGACTCACGCCATGCCCCCACAGACGGCACACCACGCCCCAGCAGACGGCATACCACGCCCCCGCAGGCAATGTGCCACGCCTCCAGGGCGCACACCACCCGGGAGGCCATGCCACAGGGGATGCGCATCAGCCACGCTCTCGCCTGCTGTCCACCCCTGGTGCCAGAGCGTGCAACTTCACCACTGATTGTTGGGTCCAGTTCCCATCGGCAGCTGCTGGCTAGCCATTCACCTCCACTTCCAGCTTCCTACTTCCTGTGGGCTCTGAGACAGGGCCAAGAAGATGCTTATTCTCAGAGAATAATTCTGGGTGGGGAGGCCAGGCGTTGACATGCACTGCTATGGATTTCCACAGCAGTGAGAAAGGCTTTTAAAACTTCTAAATCCTAATTTAGCATTCTAAACCCTAAATTAGAATTTAGGTTTAAGCGGTGTTATTTTTCTAGAAAAAGAGGTGCCAGATTTCACCATGAACACCTTCCTTGTTCTCTTATAATGGCAATGGCGCCCACCAGAGAGGTGCCAGAACTGAGTTCTGCTGAGTTCTAGCTAAGGAAAAAAGAAAAAGCCCTGGGTTTAAGAATGTGGATCAAATCCTCTGTCATAACCCATGTCTTGTTTTCTAGTACGAGTAAAATGTAATTTGAGGGTAAAATCCCTTTGCTGACATACTTGTAGACTTGGGTCCATCAGCTTATAGCAATTGCATCTAAGTTACCGCAGGCTAAGTAACAGGTATAGACAATGCTATTCTTCTTCAGGGGATGGGGAAAGGTGTGGGCACTGCATACCTTTGAGTACCCCCAGAAAAACGCGGGTAGCTCTGTGGTCTAAACCACAGAGCCTAGGGCTTGCCGATCAGAAGGTCGGTGGTTCGAATCCAAACAACGAGGTGAGCTCCCATTGCTTGGTCCCAGCTCCTGCCAACCTAGCTGTTCAAAAGCACATCAAGTGCAATTAGATAAATAGGTACCGCTCCGGTGGTAAGGTATACGGCGTTTCTGTACGCTGCTCTGGTTCGCCAGAAGCGGCTTAGTCATGCTGGCCACATGATCCAGAAGCTGTACGCTGGCTCCCTTGGCCGATAAAGCGAGATGAGCGCTGCAACCCCAGAGTAGTCCGCGACTGGACTTAATGGTCAGGGGTCCCTTTAACTTTATAGAAATGGCTTGGGGAGGGGAAAACGTAAAGTAACAAACATGTGCGTTTTACCCAATGTGCCACATACTATAGAAGCATGGTTAAGGATCTGAACTATAGAGTGGACAGTTTTCACTGCACACATGGTCCCCCAAACTTTGAAAGCGGATTCTAGTTATGAAGACGCTATCCAGAAACTGCAAGAGAGGTTGGTCAGTGAATTAGCTGCTATGTTTCTGCCCTTCCATCTAGCCTCAATCCCTTTTGAGGAGATTTGGAGCATTTGGTCTCCATGCAGCTCATTAAGTTCACTTCAGCTTCTCTCTCTATTGAACTCCTTTTCAAATCCCTGATGGCCGAGATGGCACCATTTTGTTGCATCTACTCCCAATTAATCTGACGCCTCCTTTTTTCTATCTTTTTCAGGGGTCTGCCCTCACTAGCCCCCGGGGTCCGCAAAAGGTCTTCACCCTGTTACAAGCCTTTAACTGGCTTGCCAATAGGAATAAATGAATCTGACAAGATGTTGAGGTTGCATTGCTAAATGGGGGAGAACGGGAGCCGTTTGTGAAAAAGGATCTCTGCAAAAACAGACAAGAGGCTCGCTGAGAAACAAAGACTAGTGGATTTTATCAGACTTGACACCCGCAAAACAATTTAATTAACTCTCTTGTATATAAATAGTACATGGGTTAGCCAACATGGAGCACTCCAGATGTTAGGTAAAGGTAAAGGTAAAGGGTAAAGGGACCCCTGACAGTTATGTCCAGTCGCCAACGACTCTGGGGTTGTGGCGCTCATCTGGCTTTACAGGGAGATGGTGTTTGTCCACTCCGCAGACAGTTTTTCTGGGTCATGTGGCCAGCATGACTAAGCCGCTTCTGGTGCAATAGAAAACCGATACCAGATCAGCGCACAGAAACGCCATTTAACTTCCCGTCAGAATGGTACCTATTTATCTACTTACACTTTGATGTGCTTTCCAACTGCTAGGTTGGCAGGAGCAGGGACCGAGCAACGGGAGCTCACGCTGTCATGGGGATTCAAACCACCAACCTTTCGATCGGCAAGCCCAAGGCTCAGCGGTTTAGACCACAGCGCCACCCACATCCCTACTCCAGATGTTAGTAGACTACAATTCCCATCATCCCTGAACTTTGCCCTTGCTGTTTGAGGAAGATGGGAATGGAATTACAGCATCTAGAAGGCACCTAGTTGGTTACCAATTGTATAGTGCAGGCAAGTCCAACGCATAAGAGGTTGTGATCTACTCCCAGTGTAAAATTTGACAAGGTGCATTTGACAAGGTGCCCCATGATATTCTTGTAAAGAAGCTGGTAAAATGCGGTCTTGACTATGCTACCACTCAGTGGATTTGTAACTGGCTGACTGACCGGACCCAAAGGGTGCTCATCAATGGTTCCTCTTCATCTTGGAGAAGTGTGACTAGTGGGGTGCCACAGGGTTCTGTCTTGGGCCCGGTCTTATTCAACATCTTTATCAACGACTTGGATGATGGACTCAAGGGCATCCTGATCAAATTTGCAGATGACACCAAACTGGGAGGGGTGGCTAACACCCCAGAGGACAGGATCACACTTCAAAACGACCTTGACAGATTAGAGAACTGGGCCAAAACAAACAAGATGAATTTTAACAGGGAGAAATGTAAAGTATTGCACTTGGGCAAAAAAAATGAGAGGCACAAATACAAGATGGGTGACATACAAGATGGGTGACACCTGGCTTGAGAGCAGTACATGTGAAAAGGATCTAGGAGTCTTGGTTGACCACAAACTTGGTTGACCACAAACTTGACATGAGCCAACAGTGTGACGCGGCAGCTAAAAAAGCCAATGCAATTCTGGGCTGCATCAATAGGAGTATAGCATCTAGGGAAGTTATAGTGCCACTGTATTCTGCTCTGGTCAGACCTCACCTGGAGTACTGTGTCCAGTTCTGGGCACCACAGTTCAAGAAGGACACTGACAAACTGGAACGTGTCCAGAGGAGGGCAACCAAAATGGTCAAAGGCCTGGAAATGATGCCTTATGAGGAACGGCTAAGGGAGCTGGGCATGTTTAGCCTGGAGAAGAGGAGGTTAAGGGGTGATATGATAGCCATGTTCAAATATATAAAAGGATGTCACATAGAGGAGGGAGAAAGGTTGTTTTCTGCTGCTCCAGAGAAGCGGACACGGAGCAATGGATCCAAACTGCAAGAAAGAAGATTCCACCTAAACATTAGGAAGAACTTCCTGACAGTTAGAGCTGTTCGACAGTGGAATTTGCTGCCAAGGAGTGTGGTGGAGTCTCCTTCTTTGGAGGTCTTTAAGCAGAGGCTTGACAACCATATGTCAGGAGTGCTCTGATGGTGTTTCCTGCTTGGCAGGGGGTTGGACTCGATGGCCCTTGTGGTCTCTTCCAACTCTATGATTCTATGATTCTATGATTCTATGAAAATAACTGGCAGTGATCTACACATTGTCATTGGAGGGAGGAGGCGCATGTGGATAGAGGAAGAGGAAGGCATGCTTGGCAAACCCTCACTATGATCAACTCCCTCCCGGAAACCTATGTCCCCACTGTGGAAGGACGTGTGGATCCAGAATTGGCCTCCACAGTCACTTACGAACTCACTGTTAAAACCGTGCTTATGGAAGACAATCTTACTTGACTATGAGTGATCGCCAAAGAAGAACAGACAATGTCATTTTCAGAATTGAGTTCATGGAGAAGGCAGCAGCACTGTTTGTATCTAGTCGAGGAAGCTGGTGAATAAGAGGTCAGCCGCCAGCTGCACTGTTAACTCTGGAAACTGGCACTCTAAATAGCAAAGCACAAAGATCATCAATTCAACACAGTGCTATAATACTGAGCTCAGCATTTTGCTTCATCAACAGCTCCCCTCCCCGGCACAGCACCTTTTTTTCTCTTCTGGTTTATGACTGAATTCTAGTACATGAACAACCCATTAAGCTCCAACACCTGCAGTGCCTTTATCTGAAGAACACTTCATCATGTAATACGCCACATGTATAATAGCATTGTGGTGGCGCTAAAGGAAAGAATAGTGCCGGTGAATTTATTTAAGGTCGGGAAAGCAAAGTGGCTGGGCTGTGTGATTTCCGCACCCTTGACTACAACCTTAGAAATCAATCAGCATTTCTACTCTTTATGCAAATTTTTATTAATCACGAGTAGGACGAGAGACCACCCTTACACTGCGTGCAACTTGCAATACAGTGCTGTAGGAAGATGGCGTAATATCATAGCTAAGAGCAATGAGCAAGGAAACCTCCCGTTCAAGTTTCTCCTCTGGAATGGACTTGTTTGGTGGTTATAGGAAAGCCTCTCACTTCATCCCCCTCCCATTTACCTGCCTTACAGGGTTGTTGTTACTGACAAGGCCGTCTTACCCATAGGTGCTAGGGGTGCAGGGCACCTGGGCACTGGGCTCACGGGGGCGCCAGGTCGAGAGTCCGCGGTTGAGATTTGGAGTCCAGGGATTGGGAATAGCCGACAGCTGCTGCCTAGTGGAGAAGAGCCCATCGGAGTACCAAAGCTCTTCTGCTGTGGGCAAGCTCCGCCCTCCTGCACACCTGGGATTGGCGGGCCATCGAGAGGCCCGCCCAGCACATGCTGCTCACATGAGCCTTGGGCTCAACTGCTGTTGTGCTGGGCTGTGCTTGCCCACCCCACCCCCAGGCGCTCGGCTCCGGCCTTGTTCTGCTGCCACGGCTGCCGCCTCGGGCTCCTGTGTTGTAGCTGAGGTGGCCAACAACTTTGCCCCCCCCCCCTAAAAAAGGGTCAACAACTCTGGGAAACTGGGGGGGGGGGGTGCCAGACAGATCTTTGCACTCCAGCACTGCATATGCTTAAGACAGCCCTGGTTACTAAGATCATTGTTCATCATTGTTCTGGGCCTGGAACATCAAAAACTGTTACCTCAATAATGGTTTTCATGAATGCCCTCATGAATTCTGCACGAATGTTCCATAGATGAAGTGGAAGCAATGTCTAAATACCATTTATTCTTGATGCACAGTGCAATTCCAGAAAAATGATCCAAAGGTACAGGACAAGGTCATCTTGTTGAACCTAAGCAGATCTGGGTGTGGTCACTGCTTGGAGAACACCAGAGAATCATCTGTACTCTGTCTTAAAATAAGAACAGAAGACTGTAAATACATCCGTATCAGTATTGATAAGACACTTCATGAACATTTCCACTGATGTTCCTATGTTATAGGCAAAGTTACCATGTTCATATTGGGGTTGGATGGGCCAGCATATTTCCTTTCTATATCAATTTTGCATGTCTTCAAAAGTCTGTCCTAACAGATTTCTGCATTGATCTGCAAGAAAATTCATACACAATTACAATTTTTCTCAGAACGTTTTCTAATTTTTTTATCCTAGAAAACTCACTGCTGGAAATGTCAGGAAAAAGAGGGCACTTTTTATCATATGTGGTGGAACTGTAAAAAAGATAAGTATGGGAAATGATACATAATGAATTTTTTAAAAAATGTTTAAAATAACTTTTGTCAAAAGACCAGAAGCCTTTCTCTTAGGAATTTTAGGTGCAGATATACCGAAGAATTTGAGAAGACTGTTCATGTGCGTGACTACAGCTGCAAGGATGCTGCTTGCCCAGTGATGGAAAAAGGAGAATACTCTGACAAATGCGGATTGACAAATGAAACTACTTGATTATGCAGAGATGGCTAGACTGACTGGGAAAATCAGAAATCAGGAGGATCAAAACTTCAATAGAGAATGGGACAAATATAGATTGTGGTTCGAGGGCCTGACCCCCGCGATGTGAAATGAACACACAAGGACACGTGATATAAGGTTAATGGGCAAGAAAAGGCCACAACTTTATTGATTACAGCAGTGAGAAGGTATTGGCTTAGGCATTGGATTTCTAAACAAGGGGGGTTTATTCACCAGTAGGTGGAGCCTGTTGATGCTAATCCAACTAAAGGCTCACCCCCCTGATGTCACCGAGGGTCGTGCCATGGCCTCCCGCCAAGCAGGCATCGGACAGAATACATGACCGCCAGATTCCTTTAACGGAATACCCAAAAATTGAAGGCTTGGGCGATGGCCACACCTAGCTCTTCGACGAAGGTGAATGAGGCAGAGGAGGGGCTGGTGCCACAGCAAAAGGCTGCTGTAAACGCCCCCTCAGAGGCACCTGATTGGGTGCCTGCCATGGGGGGGCGTGGGCACCAGCCAGGTGGGCGGAAGAGGCAGGGGGCTCACGCCCCCCTGCGAGAGGCGGAGCTCGGGCTCCCACCCACAACCACTCCCCTCTCTTCCAGGAGAGTTTTTGTATTTAAAAGAACACTGTAAACACTTGAACTCTCTGGCAGGCTTTGAATAACTCTTGCAATGTTACAAAGACTTTGGACATATTGGAGGACTGCAATTTGGATGAACTGTAATATGCAGTTGACTAAGATATTTAAAGGACCTGAGGAGGGAAGTCCTAAGATTCGGAAGAATCTTGTTTTAGGTTTAATATTTTTTTAAAAAAATGTTAATTGTGTGATTTATTTTGTAAAACCAATAAAAAATATTTCAAAAATAAAAAAATAGAAAACTCACTTTAAGCACAGGTCTGCATGACCTACCAAACAAAATACAACATATAGGTCATACTCTTGACCACACCCTAGATTTTGCAGTCCTAGACTGGTGTGGGGAGGGCAGCAGGTTTATTAAACCAATGGTGGCCCCCCTGTCATAGTTGGTAGGCTGTGATGGTTCAGTAGAGGGAAAGCTGTACAGTTGTACATAATAATTCAATGCTGAACAGATGCAAAGCACAGAAATGAAGCCAAAACTACTTAACTGAAGTAGCTCCAGGCTACATAAGCAAGTAAGGTCCAAAATGTTGCATATCTTCCTCTAGATAAGTACATCTTGTAGTCAGAGCCACCGGTGCAAACCTGGTTATCTCCCATGTTGAATCAATGAAAACTACAGATTTTCCACTGAGCAAGTATACAATTTTCCATGTGTCCTGTTTAATTAAGCAGAAACGTACTGGAACCACGCGACTCCTGCCCCTTGAGGTTCCTATTCAATTTCCCATACAAACCTGACAAAATTAGAATTGGGTATCAAATAGGTTTATTTAAACACACACACACACACACACACACACAAACCCTGGCTTCATTCTTTCCAAATTTCCTTTGAGTAGCCTCCAGAGAGATGTAGATAGTCTAAATGCTGCATATTAAACTTTAATTACTTATTTCTCTGTTAGGCAAGTGTGATAACTAACATTCAGGAAGAGATCTATGCATCGCAGCGTTTGCAAGCATTCTGTAGCAGCGAGGAAATGAAAAATGACTCGGCAACCTATCACCAATCTCTGTCGGCACCTCCTGCCCCTCCGGCTGAACAGTGGGATGCCAGCTGGTCTTCTATTAACAGTAAATGGAAGATTCTTATTTATTTATAAGCGTCATTAATCTGATAGCTTTGAACGCAATTTGTTTTCCAAAGGAGAGAGCATGGAAGGTTTGCTTGGCACCATCAGGGCAAATAAAATGGATGGTTTATTCGAAACCCCACAATATTTAATCCCTGGTAAATTACGTTGCGGCAAGAGTTTTAAATTTTTGCCATTGCAGCCGTCTTATAAACACAGAAAACAGTGCATATAAGGAAGTGTATTCATTGTGTCTCCACATGTAGCGAGGTGTGTTGTTTGGGAGCAACAACAATGCGGAGATTGGTGTGGATTAGAAGTGGCCACAGTTCGTATTGGTTACAGGCTTCCTTACCAGAGTTTGGTAGGAATCCAAGCACCAATTTTCCACCTGCTGGAAACTTTCATCCACCCTGCACATGTGCTGGGAACTTGCCTGAACCCACAAGCAATGTGAGTGTTTTGGAAGCAAACACTAGCCCCTAAGCCCGAGGCAATAGTGTGATAGCCCAACACAGGTGGAGAATACTTCAAGGCGATATTGATCAATGATCCACAGATAGCAATAATACACCCAAAAACACATTGAAAAACCAGTCTCCAACAAGATAGTCCTGTAGAGAAGATGCTACACAAACTCTTGTCATCTTTTATGACTGTAATAGGGAAGCCTTGCTAAAGATTGCCAATGATTCCAAAGGGAAAGGTGAGTTAAGTAAGAAGTTAGAAATTTTAAACATTTGAAATATATTTTATGCTGTATTCTGGCACAAAGTCCTGCACAGATTTGACTGTGTCCACAAAAAATTCAAAAACCAGGCCCCTTTATATTGTGTCAGGGGAGGGAGATGCTGTTTCTCTCGTTGTTTCTTCTTCTTCTTCCTCCTCCTCCTCCTCTTCTTCTTCGTCTTCTTCTTCCCCCACTACCAAGAAGGCCCTCTCCCTGATTCTCTGTAGCTTCGCTTCTCACAGTGAGGGAACTGCCAGAAGGCCCTCGGAGCTAGACCTCAGTGTCCAGGTTGATATACAGAACAACTTTGAATAATTTGAAGAGGAGGCAAAGAAACTGAGTAATCAAGTGGAATCTGTATCTTCAGAGACACAGATCTGTTTTCTCAGATGGAAAAAAATTAATTGCAAAAGAGGAAGAGACAAATTTAGGGTGGAAGCATACTACTGTGTCTTAGATAATCTCCTGTGCTTACATAGAAGCTGTGAATATATTTGGATTCTTGGCAAAACTGAACAGTTCTTCCCAAAATAATGGTGCACTGGAAAAGGATGCAGAAGCCTTTGTGAGAGCTTACCCAAATGATCTGCAAATTTTTCCATCCTCTAAACTAAAATGTTTTATTCATTTCTTAGATACTGCTGGGGTGTGTGATGGATCTGAGACTCCTGCACATAGTCATTTGAAGATAATTTACAGTAAGGATCTGGTTGAAGCTTCCCCAGATGCTATCATAGCTCTCAGCCTTTATCTAATTCTGCCAATTTTGAATGCTGAAGGAGAAACAGCATTCTCCAAATTAGTCTTTATTAAAAAAAATAAGTTACATTCCACAAAGCTACAGTCAAGACAGTCATCATTATCTGTTCTATCTATAGATTGGGATCTTCTGAGAGAAATATTTTTTGGTAATCTCATCACTGAATTTGTTGACAAGAAAACTAGGCGGGGAGAAGATGAGAGGACTTTTTAAATATTATGAATGCAGCTTGTCATTTTGTGTAAATATTTTCTTTAACTTTAGTCATAAAATGTTAATATTCTGATATCAAATATAGCTGGGGTTTTTTTCAAGTATTATATATATTTTTTCCGGCTGAGGGGGAAATTAAACTGACACAAAGTGCTGTGGGATTGTGCTGTGGGATTTCAGGGAGGGGCCCTCAAATAAGCATTTTGCCCTGGGCCTCTCAGTGTCTTAACAAGACTCCAGTGCCCTATAATGCTCTGTTGGCAAAAGACTTCACTTTAGTCCATTGCAATAGAGTCACCAAACAGCGTCTAAGCTCTTAGCACCAACCTTAACAACTTGGCTCCACTCATCTCCACTTAAATTCAGCCAATTGGACCACCCCATGAATGCTCTGTACACCAAAGAGCCAGTTATCAAAGATCCTCTCCACCTCCATCATCTTCTCTCCCTTGTTTTCTCTTCTTTTTCTTGAACTTTGACATTCCTTCCTTTGAATCTGGCCTTGGTAATGAGAAGACACCCACATATCCACAGGTATGAAGTTTACGGCATGTAATGTCTTAAGAGAGAATATTATGAAAATGATATACAGGTGGTACATGACACCAGTCAAGCTTGCAAAAATCTATCATTTGCCCAATAACAAATGTTGGAAATGTAAAGAAACTGAAGGTACATTCTTTCACCTTTGGTGGACGTGCCCAAGGATTAAGGCTTTCTGGGAGATGATATATAATGAAATGAAAAAGGTATTTAAATATACCCTCCCGAAGAAACCAGAGGCCTTCCTCCTGGGCATGGTCGGCCATTTGGTGTTAAAGAAGGACAGAACTTTCTTTACGTATGCTACAACAGCAGCAAGAATACTTATTGCAAAGTATTGGAAGACACAAGATCTACCCACCCTGGAAGAATGGCAGATGAAGGTGATGGACTATATGGAATTGGCGGAAATGACCGGCAGAATCCGAGACTAGGGAGAAGAGTTGGTGGAAGAAGATTGAAAGAAATTTAAATACTACTTACAGAAATATTACAAAATTAATGAATGTTAGAATGATGTTGGATTGAGGTTAAGTGGTTTTTAGTAATAATGTCATGAAGGAATATGTAAAAACGGATTGTTAACAGGTGAAAATTTAAAGTTATAATATATTAAGATCAAAGATAAGGACAGAGGTAAAGAGGGAAAGGATTTGCTGAATAAATAAATTGAACTGGAATACAAAGAGGGGAGGTGTGGGGAGGTCCGGGAAACAAGCAAATGCAAGATAAGTTATGAAATATCAATTGTTTTTAATTGTTTTCTATTTTTGTATTTTTCTTCTTTTTCTTTTTTCTTTTGTAATGTTTTGAAAATCTTAATAAAATATTATATAAAAAAAACAAAAAAAGAAGACACCCACATATCAATCTTCTAGGATATTTTTCCATTAATTATTATTATTATTATTATTATTGTTGTTGTTGTTATTATTATTATTATTATTATTTTACATAGGAGGTGCGTGCCTAATGCTTCCTCACTCATTATAATTATAATGTTTACTTATTGTATTGAAAATCAGTCTGATTCGAACTTTTTTGTATATAAAAAAACTCATCCATGCAATATGTTTTGAGAACCAGGCAGTCTCTGCTGATACATCGCATGGACTGGGATTGTCCAGGAATATAAATGTCGCTTCCTTCAAGCAGTTCCTGTTATTATGGTGACTGATAAACGTATTGCCACAGTTGTGGAAATCACTGCAATGACCCTTGTAACCTGGTGTAATTCATGAACAAATACATGCCTCAGAAGAGTCAAGATGGAGCAGGAATTTTGAATGTCTGGTATGGAGCCCCCAGTCGTCTCGTGGACTATTGACCCGTACACCACTAATCCGCTGCCACCAATCAGGTCCTCCCCAGTAAATCTCTTAGTCTCAGTCAGGTTCTTAAGTTAACAAAGAAGAGTGTAGTTTATTGCAGACACAAATAAACTTTAACTTCATTCGAAATGTTGTTACTCTTTACCTTCTTAGTCTTATTTTTATCCTGTCTCTATCTCTTCTACCTCCCCTCACACAAAAACCAACTGCACTAACTGTCTCTCTATGTCCAACTGCCAGCCAACTGCTTTCCCAACTGCCTTTTCCCAACCAACCAACTAACTAAACCCAACCAACCCAATCCTCAGGCTAAGCGCTTTTATAAACAGGTAGGCTCCGCCTCTGGCTTTTCTATTGGTCTACCTATTAACTCTCCCCCTGTACAGACATTTTAAAAAGAACAGGCAAACACCACAGGCTAAAGCAGCCCTTTGTGCTGGAAATAGTACTTGGTACATATTTATAAGCTATTCCTACTTCACAAGCCCCAAAGTTGAATGGCAAACCGTGGGTCAATTGAAGTCCTGATAATATGACAAATCTGCCAAATGAGACATCAAAGAGGTAGGTCTCATTTATGGTATGTGAGAAATTGTAATGGACGGCTGATGCTTTTCTGTGACTTCTGTCAAGGCATACATGATGTAACAGGGCTGTGATTGAGCCATGACAAGGGAAGAATTAGTAATCCCAAGGCTTCTGAATATCTAACAGCTAAATGCCTTGCTCTATGGACGCATGTGGCTGGAAGAGATCATAAAATCATAGAACTGAAGAGTTGGAAGGGACACCAAGTGTCAACTCATTCAAGTTGCTGCAATGCAGGAATCTAAATATATTTTTATTAAACAATTTCAACAAAACAAATTATCAATCCAAATAATCAATTACACCCCCCCTTTTTATTCCCCATCCCCATCCCTCCCTAACCTCCCCGCCAAAGTCTTCCCTCAGCTCCCCTCTCTGATTTGTTTACACATATTATTCTCTTCATGTTAAAAATTGTACATATCATTACTTTATCTGTCATATATTCTATTAATAAGTTTGTGGGTGTTTATTCAAAACCTGCCAAGGAGTCCAAGTCATTTTGTTGTTGTTTTTTGAATAGTTTGTAAAAAGTTCCCAATCTTCCTTGAAGTCACGATTGTCCTTCTCACATAGTTTATGTGTCAACTTTGCCAACTCTGCATAACTCATCAGTTTTTCTTGCCATTGTTCTTTCGTTGGGATTTCCTCCTCCTTCCATCCTTGTGTTAACAAGACTCTTGTTGCTGTTGTGGCATACATAAATAAATTATTTGTTTTTCTTGTCAGGTCTCATCCTGAAATTCCTAAAAAAAAATCTTCTGGTTTCTTTACAAATGTCATTTAAAACATTTTTTTTCAATTCATTATATATCATTTCCCATTTTTTTTTAACTTCTCTACATTCCCACCACATATGATACATAGTACCTTCTTTTTCTTTACATTTCCAACATATATTTGACCGGGGTTTTGTACATTTTTGCTATTTGTACTGGTGTGATTTACCATCTACACATCATTTTCATATAATTTTCTTTCAAAAGAGAACAATCTGTAAATTTCACATCTACTTTCCACAGCTTTCCCCAATACTCAAATTGTATATTGTGCCCTATATCTTGTGCCCATTTGATGATAACTGATTTGACCAGCGATGCAGAAATCTAAACCAGGGGTCGGCAAAGTTTTTGTGGCTTGGGAAGGTTCACGGTCCCGCAGATGCCACGGTGAGCCGAAGTGTGTGGATGCGCACGCGCGCGCGCGCACACACACACACACATGCACAAACGCTATTTCCAGCACTCCTTCTGGCACGGAGGAGGCGTGCACAGCTTGGGAAGCCAGCCAGCATCACGGAAGACGGTCCCCGCTCTGCTCCACACTGGTTTAGCGCAGTGCACAGGAGCTGACTGAGCAGGCAGCGGGGGTCCATGGACCGGTTAAACAACCCCCATGGGCCACTTGTGGCCCATGAGCCTTAGGTTGCCAACCCCTGATCTAAACTAAAGCATCTATGACAGATGGCCATGGATGTTTTCTTAAATGAGCATTGGTGGACCATGATGGCAACTGATAGTTGCTAGACATCTACTGATGCAGATGAGGGGTGAAACCACTCTTCTGCATTTCTCTGTGTGACATAGAGAAAAGCAGGTTGGTTGGTTGGTTGGTTGGTTGATTGGTTAGGAAGGAAGGAAGGAAGGAAGGATTCCCTGGAGGCCAAGATCCAACTTTGGGACAAGTATTCTTGGCGAGAGAATCCCAGCAGTACAGTAATTTAAAGTCACAAAATATACAGCAAAGTAAATTGTGGAAGTATAGGATGTTAGACCTTTGAAATATGCCCTTCAAAGTTCCTTCCAAAGTTTCCCACTTCCTCCAGAGTAGGAAAAAAAATGGCTTGCTTACAAACTCTTCAAAGGTCTGGTTCATGCGCTTCAGAAAAGTTGCACAGGAAGTAATACTTAGGCTAGTTACAAAGTGGCAAAAGTTCAGCCATACAGTTGAGCTGGAACAACCAATTCAAATCTCTTCACACGCTAAGTTTCTCAGGTAGACTTGGGGGGGGGGGGGCAATGAGTATGTAGTTTGTGCATCTGTGTGCACAAGGTGGCAGAATGTTAATCAATGACTTACCTAGAAATTTTATTTAGAGTTGTCTATATGATTAGGCACTCAATATATGAGCTACGTAAGCGAAATGTCTACTAGTTACATCTAAGGCTTGGAATGTTTACAATATTTGAACTGTTCTTGCTTACTTAAAATCAATAAAAAATTCTATTGGGGGAATCAACAATTGCACCCATTTTCACATGAATGCTTGCAACATGTGTAGAGGTAGCTTGCAGTGTAAAATGAAAAGCACACATCAAAGAAACAGCATTGGCACCAGTATTCTCATCTAATGAGAAAATAGATCCTGTGAATTGCTACTCCTAGAACTTCCTCTGAAATGCAGCAAACAAACACACAATGGAAAGTGACTCCAGTATACTATGTTCCATGCTTTTCACCACGGCAGTTCAGATTCGAAAGACCTGAGATATAATTTCACATGATGATTCCTGATTGATGTCATCTTTCAGAGAGAATAAATTGGAATAAGAAATGCAGATGACTTTTCTCATCTATGGAGACATATAAATATCTGAAGTTGCAATTCACATATTGGGTTTTTAAAAATTGAAAACGGAACTTCAATTTCACAGCAGAATAAAACCATTTATTGTGCCACCCACATGTTATCTTCTCTTTTTTTAAAGAAAAAGAATGTTTCCCCCCCCCAAGTGCATTTTATTTCTTGTATTTATTTAATGAGGTAATAATCTTTGCTGTTCTATGTATTTGAATAAAGCTGGGAATTACCCTCTTTTAGAAAATAAATTGTATTTTAAATATTCATAACATGAAATAATAATTTCCCTCTTCTGCAGTTACTGCTTTTAGACTGTGTTTTTATACAGGTAAGATAATTGTATACAATGCTATCCAATCAGATCTTGGTGGGAATGCATTATTGAAACAAGTAATATGAATGAAAATGGTTTCTTCCTATCTTTTTTCATAATGAACAGGATCTCATTACATAGATCTCCCTAAATGGAAAAATGTGAACGCTGCAATCATATATTTAAAAAATGAGATGTTCATATGCACCCAAACTAACATCACAATAGCTTTTCATAATCTCAGTGCATTTCCTGTGTTTTAAAAATCATATTTCATCATAACTGTGACTAAATAATCTCAAGGATATATTCAGGAATGTGATACATGAAACCAATTATCTCCCCAAAGCATTCCTTTTCCCCCCTTTTATCAGTCTACAGTGTAGGCAAAGTGAATCTTAATAATGCTGTTCCTAGTCTTAAGTTGTTAGCAATTTTGGTTCACTTTTCAATGGATTTTTGTTTGTTTGTTTTGTTTTCTCATTTAAAAAAAATGACAAGGGAAATGTTACGGTTACTATGTTCTCTCTTTTTTAAAATAGACTGGTGGAAAAGAAATTGAAAATAGTCAGAACAGCCTAACAGCTACAGTCCTCAGAGAGGGTTAACAGTCAATCCTTCTTCCCATGGAACTCTGGGAATTGTTGCTCTGTGAGGAAATAGGGCTCACTTAACAACTCTCAGCATCCTTAACAAACTACATTTCCCAGGATTCCCATGGCTGTTAAAGTGGTATGATACTACTTCCAAAACATACTGCATGGGGCTTTTAAGACACGATGCCTTCTGTTGAACAGAGAAATTTGCACTGCAACTCAGCAACACCATTTGCTTGTCAGTTTGAAATGTGGTTAGATCTGCAACTGAGAGAAATGATGTGTCAGAGCTGCAGTACCCCTGAACCTACTTAAGCTCAGCTGCAGTAGCTATAAGCTTTTGCTTTGAAATGGCGTTTTCTTCTCCAATCATTTTGCAGCAGCCAACAATGAAATCAACAAATGCTTCTAGAAACACCTTATTCACCATTGTTTGAGTGTGGATTTGACCATACCGTTAGTAGGAAAGGCTCTGGAGAGGTCTCCTCTTCAGTCATAATAACTACCAGTCATCATCATCATCATCATCATCATCATCATCATATTTATACCCTGCCCATCTGGCTGGGTCCCCCCAGCCACTCTGGGCAGCTTCCAACAAAACACTAAAATACAATAACCTAGTAAACATTAAAAGGTTCCCTAAACAGGGCTGCCTTTAGATGTCTTCTAAAAGTTTGGTAGTTATTTTTCTCTTTGACATCTGGTGGGAGGGCGTTCCACAGGGCGGGAGCCACTACCGAGAAGGCCCTCTGTCTGGTTCCCTGTAACTTGGCTTCTCGCAGTGAGGGAACCCTCAGAAGGCCCTCGGCGCTGGACCTCAGTGTCCGGGCAGAACAATGGGGGTGGAGACGCTCCTGCAGGTATACTGGACCAAGGCCGTTTAGGGCTTTCAAGGTCAGCACCAACACTTTGAATTGTGCTCGGAAACGTACTGGGAGCCAGTGTAGGTCTTTCAAGACTGGTATTATATGGTCTTGGCGGCCGCTCCCAGTCACCAGTCTAGCTGCTGCATTCTGGATTAGTTGTAGTTTCCGGGTCACCTTCAAAGGTAGCCCCACATAGAGCGCATTGCAGTAGTCCAAGCGAGAGATAACCAGAGCATGCACCACTCTGGCGAGACAGTCTGCGGGCAGGTAGGGTCTCAGTCTGCATACCAGATGGAGCTGGTAAACAGCTGCGATGGACACAGATTTGACCTGCACCTCCATGGACAGCTGTGAGTCCAGAATGACTCCCAGGCTGCACACCTGGTCCTTCAGGGGCACAGTTACCCCATTCAGGACCAGGGAGTCTTCCACACCCACCCGTCCCCTGTCCCCCTAAAACAGTACTTCTGTCTTGTCAGGACAGTGGTTAGCCACCATCCATCCTCCAACCACCTTATGTCTAATATGTACATTTAAAAAGAGGAAGGGAACCTGGTGCTTTTCATATACTGTTGGACTACAAGCCCCATGTTGTTAGTGCTATTTTTCTAGAAAAAGAGGTGCCAGGATTCACCACGAACACCTCCATTGTTCTCTTGTAACG
Organism: Podarcis tiliguerta; assembly: GCF_965153285.1. Classification (NCBI taxonomy): domain Eukaryota; kingdom Metazoa; phylum Chordata; class Lepidosauria; order Squamata; family Lacertidae; genus Podarcis; species Podarcis tiliguerta. The sequence goes on along the minus strand of NC_139534.1, from coordinate 15,616,000 downwards.
GCAATGGTGCCTACCTGAGAGGTGCCAGAACTGAGTCCCAGTGAGTTCCTGCTGCAGAATAACCTTGATACTATTATTAAAATGTATTAATGCTAGCTACAATGTCAAAGGCAGAAGCTTAGGAAGTGGGACTGGTCCTCTTGCATTGCTGTAGCTATTTTGAAGTACAGAAAGCAACCACAACAAAAGTTCTTAAAATTCTGCAATGTAACCTTGAATGTATCCAACAGGAGGTCTTTAAACCTTAATGAGAATATTGTCCCCATGCTACTGAAATCTCTTACATATCTATGAACGTATACATCTGCTTTATAGTGATCCAGATCATTAGTCTTTCTAGCCCAGCATTTGCTATTCTGACAGTCAGACAGTGTCAGACAGCCAAGGACTCTGGTAGAGGTCCTTTCCAGGCCTGCTACCCGAGAGCCTTTTTCAACTGAGATGCCAGCAATCGCACCTGAGACATGGTCCAGATGAGGCCTCACACTCCCCCCACCCTTACTGAAATCTGAAATAGCATCCCAGGATAATGGGAATGCTGGCCTCATCATTCATATACATTAGCCACAGACGTAGGGACCAATGTTTAGCTCTTTCCAAAGATGTTTCCAGGTGGCAGTGCTGATACTTCAGATGGCTTTTCCTCCTGGTGTGTAGGTGGGGGTCCTTTTTCAAACAACTTCACCCAATGTCACATGTCTGAAAATTTGACCCCCACCCCATGGCAGCCAGCAGGAAGGCAGACAGGAAAAGCTCTTACCAAAGTCTTTTATTCAATATTCACAGAGAGAGGCTTAGAAAGGTAGTCGCTCAGTGTAATCTCCTCCCCCCCTGCCTTCTCAATCATCAACCACCACCCCTTACGGTGGCTGCTTAAGGCCACTTGTCTCTTAGATCTTTGCTTTCCTACTTTCAAGGCCCACCAGGTTCTGGGAGGTGGTGGTTCTAGAATGCTTTCTAGTGATAACATGAAAAGTGATAACAAACCCGCTGCTTTGGCTCTACTTTTCTTCCCTCCCCCCTTCTCCCATTATTTTTCAGCTCTGCCCCTCATCTATCTCTAAGCTGTGACCTTCTGCAAACCATTGTTATAAACCTATACTGTCCTCTTCTTCTCTGGAAGTTTCAGGAGGTAGGGGGGGTGATCTCCACCATTCCTCCCCAGCCCAGTCCCTGACACCCAGGAGGGAAGGGTTGTTCCACTCACCTCTGCCCCTGGAGTTTTTACCAAGGTACTGATGGTTCTGGTAGCCCATCTGAGGACCTGGGGCTATGGGTCGGTGCCCCCTAATTTGGATGATGTCCTAGTCAGGGCATTTTTAAGGACTCCGTGTGAGAGAAATGTGGCGACCACTCTGTCATGTCTACAGTTTTGTTGTGAACTTGGGAAAGAGTGCCCTGGAGCCTACATAAATCAGTACACACCTATAATGTAGATAGATTTGCAGCGCATATTTGCAGAAGTCATTTGAAAACGGACCCTACCTGCACACTAGGAGAAGGAGGGGCCACCCCTAGTATCTAGGAAAAAACTATTTTGTCTATGTTCTTTGGTTAAGTTATACTGAGTACCAGGGCTGCCATCCAGGGACCTCTAGAGGGAAATGGAAATTATTCGTGGAGGCCAGTTGTCCCCTTCCTCTTTCAGCTGCCTGGGTCATGTCTGTATCAATGACTTTTGTTGGCATAGTACAAGTGGGATGGTAGCTAGGGCTCCCTATAGAATTCCTGACATGTCCATTTCTAATCCAGTTCATGTTAGTGATGTTCCATTTGTTCCTGCTGGGGCTGTTTTCAATTTGCAACCTTATAGTTGCTCTGTGGGAGAGATGGGAATAACCATGTCATGTGTTCTTGCTGCATCAATGGAGTTGTGGGCTTTGAGAGGTAATCCTTGCTCGACTAGCTGGTCTGAAGTGTAAAACGGTCCTTCCCCCACTGGATAGAGGCAGATTTAGGGGAGCACGGCCAGTTTGGCCACACTGGGCATGGAGCCTCAAGAGGGCTGCAGGGGACACTGGGGCACAAGATGCGGGAGTGCCAAATTTTGGTGTTGCACAGGGTGCTGCTGAAATTTGAGACCTCAAGGTTCACCACTGCTCGGGGTAGGTCATTTGAAGATGGACCCTGCCTGCACAGCAAGAAAAGGAGCCATTCCAACTCCAGCAAAACATGAATTCCACCAAGGATTCCTGTTTTTCTCACAATTATGTGTTGTGTTCAGAAACCAAAAATAATCCCATTAGATACAATCGGGGCGAGGGGGCAGGGGCGGAAAGGGACCCACGGATCGACCGCAATCTACCAAAACCTCCCGAGGATCTACCAGTAGATCGTGATCGACCTGTTGGGCATCCCTGGGCTAGAGCATCCTTCCTCAACCTGCTTCCCTGCAGATGTTTTGGACTTCAGTTTCCATGAATCTCAGCTGCTACAGCCCAGTTGGTGAAGCCTGGAAAAGAAGATAGCAGGCATCTGTTCTATGGTCACATCTATAGCAGTTAAGTTGCTTCCTAAATGCTGTAAGTGCCAACCCCATGCTTGGGCTAAGATTGGATATTGTGAATTTTTGCTGTGGTCATTACCGAAAGCTGTATATTAGGACTGGATTCAAAATCTATTCAATTGCAAAAGAATTGGCTACATCTGGTATTCCACTTATTGCAAATCTGTTCCCTCATTCATGGGCATTATGTACACGGTGAGCAGAACTAGAATAGCCTAATGTTCCTTGCAGGTTGTTGTGGGTTTTTTGAGACAAGCTGAATTAGAAGATTATATTGGTTTGCTCCATTACCCCCTTTGCCTAGATAATGATGGACAAGTTAAGGATAATATCACACCTATCGGGTGGTTCACACACAGCATACCCATCAGTAGATGTTGCAGTCATGGAGCGATGTATGAATGGGATATCGGAGATGTAACAGAACTTTCATATAATCTCATACATATAGTCAGCTCATAGATTCTTCTGCCAGTCATCAGGTGTCAGGCTGCCAAAAAAGCCCTTCCGTCTGTGGTTCAATGCTGTAAGCAGAAACAGGCATGGCTTGACAGTAATTAACTCTATTGCCCAGTAACCAAGGAGACAGCTCATGGCACATCTGTCAGCTAAGCAAGTCAGTTGCAGAAGCTAAAGTTCCGTCCTCTCTTCCCCTGTATTTATGCACTTTTTCACCGTGGCTCAGCTTTTCTTAATTGTTCTAGCCTTTCCTCGACTCTTCTTTCCTGCGCTGAGAAGGGGGATGGGGAAGGAGCTGAATCAGAACTGTATTGCAGGACAGGAGACACAGCCCCTGCTTCTCCTCTAGGAGTGTGTGGCTGGTGGCCTCTCCCCTTCCCCCTCATTCTCTGCCGATGATTCCTCCCTGCTCCACCGGCCTGAACCCGGTTCAAAGTCTGCTTCCCTCTTGGACTATTGGCTGCCACCTCTCTTCCTCTTCCAGCCAATCCCTGGCATCAAACCTGGTTCCCATTTGAATATACATCACTTGGTGATTTAGTACAGCACCCAGTGATGCTTTGCCTATATGAACGGGCTACCACAGAGATCGTGCCATAGAGAAAGTGTTGCCTTCAGTGTCAAAGCACATGCTTTGAATGTCCTTGCTTCAATTCTCAGCATCTCCATCTTATGACTGGGAAGGATTCCAGTCCAAAAACCAATAATAATAATAATAACAATACAGTCATACCTCATGTTGAAGGGGCATATTACAATATAATTGTTATTATTTTTATCCCAAAAGGGGAGGTTTCTACACCAACCAGAAGGACATGCTTAAATGTTACAGTGCAAATGGGCCTCTCATTGGAATGTCTAGGCTTAGGCGGTGAAAGATAAGAGCAAGGTTGAATGTGTGTTATTCTGGCCCCAGACGGGGGGGGGGGGGGAGACTGAGGACAAGGAGGCGAGTTGAAAGGGAGGAGGGTAATGCAAGAGACAAAGCCCCATTTTATTGCTACTAGTATAAATCACATGTTTTGCATTTGAACACGTGTCGAGGTTCATGGCATGGAGAGGCTGGTGCAGGAAGGAAAGGGGGGGGCAAGGGAGCTGGGCATGTTTAGCCTGGAGAAGAGGAGGTTAAGGGGTGATATGATAGCCATGTTCAAATATATAAAAGGATGTCATATAGAGGAGGGAGAAAGGTTGTTTTCTGCTGCTTCAGAGAGGCGGACACAGAGCAATGGATCCAAACTACAAGAAAGAAGATTCCACCTAAACATTAGGAAGAACTTCCTGACAGTAAGAGCTGTTCAACAGTGGAATTTGCTGTCAGGGAGTGTGGTGGAGTCTCCTTCTTTGGAGGTCTTTAAGCAGAGGCTTGACAACCATATGTCAGGAGTGCTCTGATGGTGTTTCCTGCTTGGCAGGGGGTTGGACTCGATGGCCCTTGTGGTCTCTTCCAACTCTATGATTCTATGATTCTATGATTCTATGATTCTAAGCCCATGTAAGGACATAGGAAGTTGCCATAACTTTCAGTTTACAAGAAATCAGGTGGCTTACAAGAGATCAGGTGGTATTCTATTCTGCAAAACCATATAAAGGGGGGCGCACCCTGACTGGGTGTGCAGGTTGCGTACTTATCGCCCTGTACCTTTGTTCTGCATATGCACTTCAAATAAAAAATCCTGTTAATAACCTGCAAGGACGTTTTGCCGCTTTGTATGAATCTGTGCTTCAGGGACCCAATAGCAGATGTGTGGTCCTTCAATGTTACGTCCGCTTCATGTTACGTTCTTTCAGGTTACATCCTGTGGCGACCCGGAAGTACCGGACAGGGTTACTTCCAGGTTTCGCCGCTCGTGCATGCGCAGAAGTGCAAAATGACATCGTGCGCATTTGCAGAAGTGGCGAATCGCAACCCATGTGTGCCCAGGCGCGCCGCTGTGGGTTGCGCCTCCGGAACGGATCCCGTTCGCAACCAGAGGTACCACTGTAATAATATATTTATACCCCACCCATCTGGCTGGGTTTCCCCAGCCACTCTGGGCGGCTTCCAACAAAAGATTAAAAATACATTAAAACATTAGTCATTAAAAACTTCCCTAAACACGGCTGCCTTCAGAAGTCTTACAAATGTCAGATAGTTGTTAATTTATTTGACATCTGATGGGAGGGCGTCCCACAGGGCAGGCACCACTACCAAGAAGGCCCTCTGCCTGGTTCCCTGTAGCTTCACTTCTTGCAATGAGGGAACCGCCAGAAGGCCCTCAGCGCTGGACCTCAGTGTCTGGGCTGAACGATGCGGATGGAGATGCTCCCTCAGGTATACTAGACCAAGGCCGTTTAAGGTTTTCAAGATCAGCACCACACTTTGAATTGTGCTCGGAAATGAACTGGGAAGAAGAGCTGCTGTCCAATTGCGCAAACTCAGTGGTAGGAATCCTCTGGGACACAGGCTGAAGGTACCTCTGTCTGGTCCCTAAGACTCCATCTGGTCACATTCTCTCTGACCTGAGCTGACCAAGTGTCTCTCTCTCCCCCCCCCCCAATATAGTCAGATACCAGTTACAAAATGTTGTGAACCACCCTAAGATCTGTGGGTGAAGGGCAGTTTACAAATTTAATAAATAATAATAAAATAATAAAATATATAGTAATCTAGGGAATAGCAGACCCTCCTAAAAAGGGACGTGGGTGGTGCTGTGGTTTAAACCACTGAGCATCTTGGGCTTGCCGATGAGAAGGTTGGTGCTTCGGATCCCCACGATGGGGTGAACTCCCGTTGCTCTGTCCCAGCTCCTGCCAACCTAGCAGTTCTAAAGCACACCAGTGCAAGTAGATAAATAGGTACCTCTGCGGTGGGCAGGTAAACGGCATTCCTGTGCTCTGGTTTTTGTCATTGTGTTCCATTGTGCCAGAAGTGGTTTAGTCATGCTGGCCACATGACCCGGAAAGCTGTCTGTGGACAAACGCTAGCTCCCTTGGCCTGAAAGTGAAATGAGCACCGCAACCCCATAGTCGCCTTTGACTGGACTTAACCATTCAGGGGTCCTTTACCTTTTCTACCTTTTAGCAGACCCTTCAAGTGCCCCTATTTTCCAGGGATGTCCCTGATTTAGAGAAGCCATCCAGGTTTCTGATCTGATCCCAGATTGTCCCGCTTTCTCTTAAGATGTTCCTATTTTCATTGGATAAATGTTGAAGGGTATGGAGTTATCTGCCCCCCCCCAAGCTATCTGAGGGTAATTCTGTATAGTGAAGGGTTTTTTAAAAAGTTTAATGTTTTATTATGTTATCAGATATGTTGGAGGCTGTCCAGAGTAGCTGGGGCAAACCAGTTAGATGTGTAGTGTATAAATAGTAAAATTGTAATTATGGAATGGGGCGTCCCTATTTTCATCGGAGTAAAGTTGGAGGGCATGGAATAGAAGTTGAAAGCTAAGCAGAAATGTGATGCCGGCTGCAAAGCAATCAAGTGTAAAGAAATCATGTCCATTGAGTGACGTATGGACCTCAGGATGCTCTTCATTAGTGACTGAGGGTTAGTGTGCCCCATATTTCACCAGGCAGGTGTAACAAATGGGCTCTTGATTTAGAATAAGGAGCTAACAACAACCCATGTTATCTACAATCCTGTCAAATAGAAAAGGCATAAGAAGATTAATCATATCACTATAATGCTAATGCTCATAAATATTGGTTGACATTCTTCACTTTGGATCACTTTGATCAAAACCCTAAGAACTCTTTCCAAACTAAAAAAACAACAACATCACCTTGGTGTATGCCATGTTTAAAAGCTGCATTCCCCTTTAAATTATATTTAGGTGGATCGGTTCAAGTTGCCTACAGAAATATGCTCAATTGTAATCAGGCTTTGTCAGAAGCAAAGAAGGAGGAGATTCTCTTATTAATGTGTCTGAGACCATCTTTTCTTTCTTTCTTTCTTTCTTTTTCTTTGCATGATCTTGCAGATTTCAACTCCACAAAGTGGTTCCCCCTCTCCTGTAAGTCTGCATTGCATGGACAGGCAGAGTCCCCCAAACCCCGTGTGGAATAACGACTCAAGACAATGTGCTGTGAGATTAAAATTGGCCACAACTTTATTATGTTTCAGATGTGGGTAGACCTTGGCTCAGGCATTGGGCGTTTAGCCCTCCCAGTCCCCCGCTGGGGATCTGGGGAACATCAGGGTTATCCAGTATGTGGGGGGATGGGCTGGCTCTGGAGAACATATGTTCAGGCAGAGAAAGCCCACCCCCGTTACGCCGCCGTCGCAGGGGAGAGCAATGACAACTTCTCAGCGTACGGCCAAAGCTTCCTCTCAAAACAACCCCTTTAATGGGGATCCCTGGTATCGCTGCCACAAAGAGAAGGGGGACGTAAGTCACTGCTACACGCCCACCCCCAATTTAGCGAAGGTAGACTAAAGCATTCTGCCCAAAGCCTGATACTGCCAAAGTTGTGACGTTTTGCTATGGGAAAGGCACACCTGCCAATGCAGGAGAATTCCTTTCCAGCCCTTCAACAGCAACCTTGACGTAGCAGCGCCCGCCTACGTGTGGAGAAGAGGTTAACCTGCAAAAGAAGTCTTAACTGAGGGTGGTTAGGGTGGGAGAAGCTCTGGAGCCAACTGATGATTCCCAGGTAAGATCCTCCCCGTATTGTGTGGGCAGGGTGGTCCCTCCCCCTACCTGGCCTGATCACCTTGGCAGCGCTTCCCCAGGTGGGATTGGGCAACTGGCTGAGGTAGGCAGAGACCTCCAGGTATCCCACCTGGAGAAGGAGAAGCCAAGTCTGTGCTAATGGTGCCTCATAGGGTCCGGCGGCTGTGCATGACCACGCAAAGGGCGCCCCCCATTTAATGTGGGGAGCGGTCATTGTGGCCTGGTCAACGATATGGCAGCTGGCTGGGGAGTACTGCAGTTTTTCTTTGTTGTCCTTTCCTTTATGTGGCCCGGGATTGGTTCGTTTTTATCATATGCTGATTTCTACTTCCAGGTACCTAAACGGTTGTCGCTGCAAAACCGATAGGTATATTTATCTGTAAATATCAGACTTCACATGTCCTGCCTAGTGGCTTAAAAATACACTCACCATGTTCTTTCCCCCTAATTTATAACAAATTCATATCTAACATGCCCATTTCTAACTATAATTCATTTCAACAGAGCCTGACTCAGACACAAGAAGGGAAATGAATACAGTACGTACGCTTTAGCTCCATTGCAAGATCTCATGGGGATTTCATCAGCCTAGAAATAACAGAAAGGGAAAGGCATGACAAAAATCACTTAGGCCTGATTCACACCTTACACAGCAGATGTGTCAGCCACATCTACGTACATTGATGCCTCCCTATGGACACTGTAAAGGGTCATGAAGAGAAGATGCGGATACAGATAGCGCACTGGGGAGTTAGCTGTGGCATCCTCACTAGGGCTTAGTCTCACGTTTCACTTGGTCTCCAAAACAGGGAGGTGGGGAGTGTTACTGTTTTTGTATCCCACCCTTCAGCCCTATAGGGGTCAAGGGGGGCTAACAAAGAACAAAAAAAATTTAATGAAAGCCACATAAAAGAACAGCTGAAACCCATTTCTGTGATGAAATACAACACAGTGGGCAGTGGACTTCTGCATTATTTGGAGCTCCACTCCAGCTGTGTACACAAGGCTCAGTCAAACAAATATGTATTGTTGTCTGAAAGATAATAGTGGGGAGTGGGGAGCCTACAAAGTGTCCACCAGGAGCGAATTCCAGAACTGGTGTGCCACCACCAAGGAGGTCCCACAGGCCCACCATCAGAACCTCTCCTGATGATCTCAAAGCCAAGGTTGGTAGATACTGAGGAAGGTGCTCCTTTAGTTATTTGGGTCCCAAGTTATTCAGGGCTCTGTACATACATACATGCATACGTACATAATTATATCAGTACGCCATCTTTCCACAGTTCAAAACATGCTCAAGGTGGCTTATGACATGAAAAAATGCATGTTGGGTATATTCCATAATGTCTCCTGCTCTGAGCTTGAGTCCGCATCACAATGCAGGCTTCACTGCCTGGTGCAAAGCAGCCAATCATGTACTAGGTGGGTGTTGCCAGGGGTTGGCCAAAATGTATATAAATCAGACCCTTTCCCCTGTTTCCCCGGTTTGTTCCTGAGGCCTCAATAAAGCCTTTAAGCTGAATCGTTGCCTTGGGTCTTTCGTGAACCCACATCTACTTCAACTACAGTATAAGGAAAGCAGTCAAGCAATAAAGGAAACGTTAAAAAAATACACAACTAAACTGAACAACTTCCACAAAGACCACAACGAGGTCTCAAAGAAAGGTATGTTCTTAATTATCTAATGAAGGAATGTTGTTGGATGCCTATAAGCCCTAGCAAGAATACGTAACAGTCCTAGTTGAGGATGGGAGCTGCAGTCAGGCAGAGAAACAGGTTCCCCATCCCTGGTCTAATGCAAAGACTTACTTGGGTATCATTAGAAGGTTGGTTAATGTAATATGCTATGACTTGTGATGCTGTGTGTGGCGTTTGCCCATTCATTTGAAAATGTCTGTACGGGGAGAGAGAAAGGGTTAAAATGTAGACCAATAGGAAAGCTAGAGGCGGAGCCTATCTGTTTATAAAAGGGCTTAGCCCAAGGTTGGGTGCGGGTCGTTGGTTGGTTTTAGTTGGTTGGTTGGGAAAAGGCAGTTGGAAAAGCAGTTGGCCGGCAGTTGGACATAGAGAGACAGTTAGTGCAGTTGGTTCTTGTGTGAGGGGAGGTAGAAGAGATAGAGACAGGATAAAATAAGACTAAGAAGGTAAAGAGTAACAACTTTTGGAATGCAGTTAAAGTTTGTTTGTGTCTGCAGTAAACTACACTCTTCTTTGTTAACTTAAGAACCTGACCCAGACTAAGAGATTTACTGGGGAGGACCTGGTTGGTGGCAGCGGATTAGTGGTGTACGGGTCAATAGTCCATGAGACGACTGGGGGCTCCATACTAACACCACACTGTGGCTTTTCACTTCACTGTAAAGAAATCTATTCCTTCACAGCACTGAAGTGGTACAGTCCAGCAAGAGCTGCACACTCCGTCCTGTTGACCATGTAGTGCTGCTCTCTGTACTAGAATAGCTGCTCGCCCCTTTCCTGGGTGGGAGACAGTTGGTGCCTCGTCCTCACTCTTTGCCATCACCCTGTGGCATCACCCTGTCCTGAACCAGCAGTGGTTTCAGGGTATCCCATTAGAGGGGTCTCGGGGAAGGCTCTGTCCCAAAGCCAAGCATGGGGGAGATGGGCCATTGAGCTTCAAGTGGAGAATGATCTTCACCTCTGGAGATCAGCATCTTGGGGGTGGGGTGGGGGGGTGAAGGGCATAATCTTTGGCATGACCCTGAAACGGTTTTAGCCCTCTGGGAGAAGTTTGGAATAGATCTACTGCACACCCAATGCCTGAGCCAAAGTTTCAGCCTCATCTGTAGTCCATAAAGTTGTGGCCATTTTTAATCCAGATTATTATCTGTTTGAGTTCACTTTGTCACTCCTTAATTTAACCACTGTCAAGAGGAGGGTGGCACTGCAACTGGGACTGCAATGCTCTGTTGTTGCTTCTCTTTCAAAGAGCAATCACTCAAAGTTGCCTTTTATCAAATGGCAAGGGCATAAGTGGACTGGTATTACTCACCAAATTGTAATTATCAGCCCAGTGAGGTACATTGGAAGCTGCTTTTGTGCATTATGCAAGTTGTAAGCAGTTATCTGAGCCAGTAATGGGGTAGTGGAGGCTACCATTGCAAGCACACTTGCTTGGAAGTAAATCCCTTTGGAATAAATAGAACTTACATCCAAGGAAACGTTCTGAAGCCTAGGCTGTTACCATTGCTAATTTTTAGGCTTCTTGTATCCTACTTTTAAGGGGACGCGGGTGGCGCTGTGGGTAAAACCTCAGTGCCTAGGACTTGTCGATCGTATGGTCGGCGGTTCGAATCCCCGGTGAGCTCCCGTCTTTCGGTCCCAGCTCCTGCCCACCTAGCAATTTGAAAGCACCCCTAAGTGCAAGTAGATAAATAGGTACCACTTTATAGCGGGAAGGTAAACGGCGTTTCTGTGTGCTTCACTGGTGCTGGCTCACCAGAGCAGCTTCGTCACGCTGGCCACATGACCCGGAAGTGTCTCCAGACAGAGCTGGCTCCCGGCCTCTTAAGTGAGATGAGTGCGCAACCCTAGAGTCGGACACGACTGGCCCGTATGGGCAGGGGTACCTATCCTACTTTTATGAGGGATGCGGGTGGCGCTGTGGTCTAAACCACAGAGCCTAGTGTTTGCTGATTGGAAGGTCTGCTGTTCGAATCCCTCAAATGGGGTGAGCTCCCACTGCTTGGTCCCTGCTCCTGCCAACCTAGCAGTTTGAAAGCATGTCAAAGTGCAAGTAGATAAATAGGTACCGCTCCGGCGGGAAGGTAAATGGCGTTTCTGTGCGCTGCTCTGGTTTTGCCAGAAGTGGCTTGTCATGCTGGCCACATGACCTGGAAAAACTGCCTGTGGACAAACGCCAGCTCCCTTGACCATTAAAGCGAGATGAGTGCCGCAACCCCAGAGTCGTTCACGACTGGACTTAACTGTCAGGGGTCCTTTACCTTTTTTAATCCTACTTTTATGACTTGGAGCTGAAGCTTCACCGGCAGCTACTGAGATGTTTGCCAAGCATCTGACCTTGTTAGGGAATTCTTAACAACGTCAAAAATGAGATGAGATGATCTTTAAACTACTTTGGTGGCTCTGAACGGTAATACTGGGAAGGAAATGCCATTTTTATTTTGATGACTTTGCATCTACTCCTTTGCTGTGATAGGCTTCTCTGCACCAGATCCCACTGAGCAATTTTGAAAAGAGATGGGGGGGGGGCAGTGGGGAGACAGGCTGACAATGAGGCCTTTAGGAGATTGTTGGAAGCAACACTCATCCCCAATAGTTTATCTTGGGGATTTATTTTAAATGTAAATCGCTTTCTTGAGGGCCCTTCTGAACCAGGCCGGGAGAAGTTTGCCAGTCACCAGTTACAAGCAAACTTTGTGGCAGAATAAACTTATTCAGAGTTGCAACTAAATTTGCAACACAATAAACCTCAAGTTGGCAGATCCACAGTTTTCTGCCTGCACGAATAAATCCCCCATTCCACCCCATGGCAGAGAGATGCCAATACTACAACCACATTTCCTTCAGACCTCAATATCAGGCGGGTTAAGATTAAGCTTTACTTTAGCCAGTCAAAATAGACAAATATCCAATTATTAGTAACAGTTTCAGTTCCAGTGCTTGAAACTTTGGGCTTTAAACAATGCCATTCAAATCCTATTGATTAAAGTAGGAAATATGGCAGCTTTTTTTACAAAAAATATTTTTACAAAATATTTCATTTCTCAGCAGTACAGTCGTACCTCGGGTTAAGAACTTAATTTGTTCTGGAGGTCTGTTCTTAACCTGAAACTGTTCTTAACCTGAGGTACCACTTTAGCTAATGGGGCCTCCCGCTGCTGCTGCGCCGCCGCCGCACAATTTCTGTTCTCATCCTGAAGCAAAGTTCTTAACCCGAGGTACTACTTCCGGGTTGGCAGAGTCTGTAACCTGAAGTGTCTGTAACCCAAGGTACCACTGTATTAAAGTATGGGGTGTTTATTGTGCACTGATTCCATTTAGTATATGGTTGTAATGTTGGGACACAGGTGGCGCTGTAGTCTAAACCACAGAGACTGGGACTTGCCGATCAGATGGTCGGCGGTTCAAATCACCTTGATGGGGTGAGCTCCCATTGCTCGGTCCCTGCTCCTGCCAACCTAGCAGTTCGAAGCCATGTCAAAGTGTAAGTATATAAATAGGTACCACCCTCAGAGCTGGACCTCAGTGTCTGGACAGAACGATGGGGGTGGAGATGTTCTTTCAAACATGCTGGGCCAAACCCTTCTGAAAGCCCTGTCAATAAAAAATACTTTGTACGAATGTCAGGGATGGAGCAAAGCCCTGAAGGAGTGGAGTATGTTCCCTTAAAAAAAAAAAATGCTTTATTGATTATAAAAAAGAAAAGAAACAGTCAACAAAGAAAAAACCAAAGGATAATACAAATTACAAAAATAAAAATAAAAATAACGTCTTACAATACAACTTCTACTATGACTTCCAGTCACCCTATCGAGAGTCCCAGTTTTCTTTTAGTCAGCGCACTTTTCATAATCACTCCAAACTTCTCCCAATTTTTTGTTTCAATAAGGTTTTATATGTTCATACAGTGGTCATTCTAAGCCCGCCAGAGAATTCACATTTCTACAATGCTCTTTAAGATATTTTATGTAAATGTCCCACTCTCTAGTAAACATTTGTTCTGTATTATCTCTAATTCTTCCTGTCATCCTTGCTAATTCTGTGTATTCTAATAATTCCGTCTGCCAGTCCATTTTGGTCGGAGTGGAGTCTCCTTTTCATTTTTTGGGCTGTTAAGATTATTGCTGCCACTGTTGCATACAAGAAGATCATCCTCATATTCTTTGGAATATCTAGGAGTATGTTCCTAAAAGGTACACACCATACTTATCTGAAGGTGGAAGGCCCAGATCTGCTGAAGGTGGGTATTAGGAATTATTGGTGCTTTGCTGAAGTTTTAGTAATAGGTCATGCCCTCCAAGTGACCTGATTTTCCAGGGACAGTTCTGGAATTACAAACACCATCCCGGCTTCTGATTTGATCCCAGAATGCCTCTATTTCCCCTGCCAGAGCAGCCACTGGGAGGAGGATGAGCCGGCGCTTGTTCCAAGCAAAGTTGGCTGTAGCATTGGCTGCGAGGGACCATTTCATTGCCTCTATGTTGCCTCTCCATGGCCACTGCTGCTGGCCTCCACCCTGAGGAATGTTGGAGGGTATGTGTGGCTGTGGCGTTAGCCCTCCTAGGTGGGTCATAAGGAAAGGGTTAAATGAGTGTGAAGTGATTGGCCAGTGGGAACCCAAGGGGAGGAGTTAGAGTTACAGTTGGAGTTGTTTGGAAGTCAGTTGGGAGTTGGAGAGGGAAGAGGGAGGATAAGTCTGTGGGTTGGTCGAGTTTTGATGTGTGTGTGTGAGAGAGAAACTGTTAGGAGGAGTCAGATAGACAGTTGGGATAATTAGTTAGGAGTTATTAGGAAGGTATAGGCCAGTATAGAAACTAAGGATAAGAAGCTGACAAGAAAAATTATCTGAAACCATAAACTTGTTCATGCTTATAAAATAAACTTGATTATTTGTTTTAATGTTAAAAACTGTCTGGACTCAATGTGTACCCGAGAGAAACGGGTTGGTGGCAGCGGGGAAGTGATCATAGTGGTGGCACAGGGTTCAAAGACCGTCAAACGTCCGGGGACCCTATGTGATCATCATAGTGGCATTTGACCATTCATTTGAAAATGTCTGTACAGGAGGAGAGAAAGGGTTAATAGGTAGACCAATAGAAAAGCGAGAGGCGGAGCCTACCTGTTTATAAAAGGGCTTAGCCTGAGGTTTAGTTAGTTAGTTGGTTGGTTGGGAAAGGGCAGTTGGGAAAGGGCAGTTGGCAGACAGATGGAAATAGAGAGACAGTGCAGTTGGTTCTTGTGTGAGGGGAGATAGAAGAGTTAGAGGCAGAATAAAATAAGACTAAGAGGGTAAAGGGTAACAGCATTTCGAATGCATTTAGAGTTTATTTGTGTTTGCAATAAACTACAATCTTCATTGTTAACTTAAGAACCTGATTAAGACTAAGTGATTTACCAGGAGGAACCTGGTTGGTGGCAGCGGATTAGTGGTGTACGGGTCAATAGTCCATGAAACGACCGGTGGCTCCATACGAATGCCACAGCATGCTAGGTTGCTATCTGCGTGTTCAGACCCAGAAACCTCCCCCTAAATAAATTCACACTTGACTCAAATTTTGGTTTTGGTTTTTTGCAGAATTTAGGCCAAAGGGACGTGGGTGGCGCTGTGGGTAAAAGCCTCAGCGCCTAGGGCTTGCCGATAGAAAGGTCAGCGGTTCGAATCCCCGTGGCGGGGTGCGCTCCCGTTGTTCGGTCCCAGCGCCTGCCAACCTAGCAATTCGAAAGCTCTCCCAGGTGCAAGTAGATAAATAGGGACCGCTTACTAGCGGGAAGGTAAACGGCGTTTCCGTGTGCGGCTCTGGCTCGCCAGAGCAGCGATGTCACGCTGGCCACATGACCTGGAAGTGTCTCCGGACAGCGCTGGCCCTCGGCCTCTTGAGTGAGATGGCTGCACAACCCTAGAGTCTGTCAAGACTGGCCCGTATGGGCAGGGGTATCTTTACCTTTAGGCCACAACTTTATTGATTACAGAAAGTGACTGGCTGCATAGGCTCTGGTTCGACTAGCTCCCTGCCATGCAGGTAGCACTGACCCAGGGTTCCAGCATAGGTCGGCCAAGGGTGAACACCTGGATAAGCGGAAAGCCAGGAACAGACTAACTCCGCCACCCAAATGTCCCCCTGGACTCAGGCACAGGCACAACTCCCTCTCACGGGTTGACCAAACCATTGAGTCCCTGGATTCCTTTAACGGAATACCCTTCACACAGGGATGGCGAGAGCGTTCTCCCATCCCTATCACCTGAACCAGAGCCTATCCGCAACCTTACAAGTTGTGACGCTTTGCTACGCAGCAGGCGAAACCCAAATGGCAACAGCCAATCAGCCAAGTGTGGGAAATTCCTCCTGTGCCCCTGTCCCAACGACAGACGACACACGACGGCATAGCAAGGTCAAGCGCAAAACCCTTAAAGTAGGGAGAGGTGGACGGGTGTTCTGAATGCACGCGCTGAAAGAGGAAGCTCTGGGTCACGTGTATGGGTATGAATAGGTCCCTCAAACCACTTAGACTGAGTCCCATTGGCCAGATTGCACCCAGCTATGAGGCACCTACCAATCGGATGTTTTGGCTGACCAATCGTACCCACCCACAACACGGGTGTCGATTTCCAGGTCTCACCGCAATCCATGCCCTCTTTAAGGGAGGACCCGAATTATGCTTCAACTTTTAAGTTTGCTGGCTTTACATGTATGATGATGATCATGATCAAACTGTTCATTTTTATAGAATACACACACTTCATATGAGTTTTTATTGATCGATCACCAGCCACCTTGAGCTGCTAGCCATTTGAACAAGCAAAGAAGGTTTTCCATCTGCAATCTGCTGGCCTGTTTGTGGGGTTGACTCCCCATGAGAGCTCTGCCCATGAGATGAATATGCTTATCTGAAATATGAATTAAGAGGACGTTGCAGATAAATGTGGTAGAAGTGTGAGCTTGGGGGTATTGAATTCCTTGCTGCACAGTGCTTAACCATAATGCAATATTAATGACAAGAAAACAAGGATAAAATCCCTGCTGCCACAGCCAGCGTGGGTTTTTTTTGCAAATTCTCCAAGGAAAGGTTGATTCGAGAAACACACAGAGATATTTTTAAAGCAACAGAGCCAATTATCTTTACTTCTCTCTCTCTCTCTCTCTCTCTCTGGGAGGGGCAGTTTATACCTCATAAAGGTGGAATTGGGATTCAAGATAACCTTAACAGGTTGGAGTACTAATAAAATGCATTTCAATGGAGACAATTCTAAGGTTCTGCACTTAGGAAGGAATAACCAGTTGCAGAAATTTAGAGTGGGGAAGATCTGGCTTGACATCAGCACATGTGAAATATTTATTTATTTATTATTTATTTATTTATTTATTTATATATTTATACATACATGCATACATACATACATACATACCCCACCCATCTAGGTGGCTCCCAACAGAATATTAAAAACACTGTAAATCATCAAACATTAAAAACTTCCCTAAACAGGGCTGCCTTCAGATGTCTTCTAAAAGTCAGATAGTTGTTTATTTCCTTGACATCTGATGGGAGGGTGTTCCACAGGGTGGGCGCCACCACCGAGAAGGCCCTTTGCCTGGTTCCCTGTAACCTCACTTCTTGCAGTGAGGGAACCACCAGAAGGCCCTCAGAGCTGTACCTCAGTGTCCGGGCTGAACGATGCGGGTGGAGATGCTCCTTCGGTTATACTGGGCGGAGGCCGTTTAGGGCTTTAAAGGTGAGCACCAACACTTTGAATTGAGCTTGGAAACGTACTGTGAGCCAATGCAGTTCTCTCAGGATCTAGGGGCCTTAGTAGACCACAGGTTTAACATGAGTCAACAGTCATGCAGGAGATAAAAAAGGCAATGCCATTCTAGGCTGCATAAACAGAAGTCTAGTGTCCAGATCAAGGGAAGTCAGAGTACCGCTCTATTTCGCCTTCATCAAACCACACCCGAGGTGTTGCATCCAATTCTGGCACTAGAGTTTAAGAAGGATATTGACAAGCTAGAATGTGTGCAGAAATGGGCGACCAAGACAATAAAAGGAATGGAAACCAAGCCTTATGAGCAATGGTTGAGGGAGTTATGTATGCTTAGCATGGGAAAGAGTATAATGAGCTGGCAGTATAGTGAGCAGGCAGCCCCAGTCCTATTCGGAAGCAATTTTGCATTAGGATTCAGCCCTCAAACCTCAGTTCAATCCATGCTTGCGAACCCAAGCGCCGTTTTTGCATTATGCGAGCATACTTTCCATTGTAGTGTAGGGATTATCCAATTCAGAAACATCATGAAGCATCTATATGTTACAAAATGATGGAATTTATCTGAGGAGGATTCTGAAAAAAGTTATGCAGTTTTCTACAGCATGGCTAATACGCTTTTCTATGATCCCTCGGGTTGTAAACGCCATTGATATTCAGGCTTGTGCTGAATGTTTCTTACTAGCAACATTTGCTTTGTTTGTTTTTATACCATTGATCTAACTGCATGTCGGCAGAAGGAAATACACTTGTTTGGCTTTGCTTTCCCATAGTGGGGTATTAATATTACAGCAAGGAGATGGGTATTTCCATCATGTTAGAAACTTTTGCGTTAATAATGTATTATACGGTTGGGCTTATGTTCTATTTGATGCAAACAAGAGAAGGCAACGGGGAGAAGACGATCATTGCCATGTATACCATGTGATTTATTTATTTTTTAATAAATTTTATTTTTCACTTTTTTAAAGATATTTGAACAACAGTACAAATCCAATGTTACAATAAACATCAATAGTTTGACTTCCTCCCACCCCTTTGGTGGTTCCTTATACAGTGGTACCTCGCAAGACGAATGCCTCGGAAGACGAAAAACTCGCAAGACGAAAGAGTTTTTCGTTTTCTGAGTTGCTTCGCAAGACGGATTTCCCTATGGGCTTGCTTTGCAAGACGAAACGTCTTGCGCCTTTTTCTTAAAACCGCCAATGCATTCCTATGGGAAACCGTCAATACACAGTGGTGCTTCGCAAGACGAAAAAAATCACAAGACAAAAAAACTTGCAGAATGAATTAATTTCGTCTTGCGAGGCACCACTGTATTATTTTAATTTCTGTCATTGCATTTTCTTCATTATTCCAGTTATTAGTTAATCCTTGATTTCTCCTTGAATTTCATTTTAACTGTTTGGTTTAAGTTAACCCTGCTAACAAACTTATATGTGTACAATAACATTTCAATTAATCCACAATTTCCCCCCAGTCTGTGATGAAGTCTTTCTCCTCTTGGTTCCTTATAACTCCCGTAAGCTTTGCCATTTCAGCATAGTTCATTAATTTAATCTGTCACTCCTCCTTGGTTGGTACACAATCTTCTTTCCGTCTCTAAGCGCAAAGCATCCTGGCCGCTGTTGTAGCATACATAAACTATTGTTGTGTGTGTGTGTGTTGTTGTTGTTGTTGTTGTTGTTGTTGTTGTTGTTGTTGTTTTGTCTTTAGGAAACACTAAACCAATAATCCCTAAAACAAAAGCTTCTGATTTGAAAAATAAATAAAACTAATTTTAAACATTTTCTTCAATTCATTATATATCATTTCCCAGAAAGCTTTTGCTATCTTACAGGACCACCACATGTGGTCAAAAGTAATCTCCTTCTCTTTTCATTTCCAGCACCCATTCGACTTTGATTTATGCGTTTTTGTTAACTGTATATATGTGATCTTTGATATACAGTACATTTTGGAAGTGAAAGGGGGGAGGACATGCAGCAGATAATGGAAACTTGGTGAACATTATTTTTTAAAGGGGATATATTTCAATTAATTAAGGGGTTTGAGAGATGTTTTCTCCTCCCCTGCTGCTGCTATTGCCATCCCAATTTCAGAGGAGCCTTGCTTTCAGCTGAGTTTTCAGAGTTTAGAGTCAGCTTCTGCAAAAGCCAAGTTCTGCAATAGCCAACCTTGATTCCACATCACAGCTTGTCATTGTGCTGCTTGCTCAAATGAATCCAATGGACCATGAAAGTGTGTGTTCTGTGCCTTCTCATCCGGAGATGGCATAAACCATATGCTCCTACTATGAAAAGCTGTCATTAGGCATTTTATTGCTACCTGTGGTCTTTAGGGTCTGTTGTTATTCTTTTAAGTTTAAATTATGATCAGATGGGATGGGGAAGGAGGGAGATGAAAGTAAAAATGACCTGTCAAAAATTAGCTCTGGAATGATCAGAATCTAGTCATGAAACATGTTTTTATGACCCTAGCAACTGTTTGACTATTTGTTTGGTGTCTGTCCCCAACACAATGTTTACTTCTAACGGAAAGCACCCGCAAACTTTTAGCATTGATTGAACCACTATTTGTTAGAAATCTTTACAGAGCATAAGAGGTTTGCCTTGAGAGACCAAACATTATTGCAACAGATTCAGCGGTAATGAGGCATTAGAGCAATTGTTCCCAGTTACATTATGATGAGAAACCAGGAATTTTTGTTTTCTTACAGGGCGTATCTGCTGAGCAATAGCCAGAGCGGGAGAGCTGGATAAGAGGCATCCGCTTTCAAATTTCAAGTTCAGTGAAGCTCACTAGGTGGTCATGCCCAAGTCACCACTTCTTAGCCTAGTTCAGGGGTAGCTAATGTAGTTTTCACCAGATGTTGCTGGCCTGCAGCTCCATTCATCCTTGACCAGACAGAAGTTGTAGTCAAAGAGCATCCAAATGACATCATGTTGGCTATATCAAGCTAGACTGTCTCACAGATAGGTTACTAAAAAGGCCAACCAGCAAAACAACCATAGTATGTTTTGTGCTTTTGTCCCAGTGTGGGCTGCCAGTATCTCCTTATATACCAATAGTAGTTGTTGTTGTTTAGTCGTTTAGTCGTGTCCGACTCTTCATGACCCCATGGACCAGAGCACGCCAGGCACTCCTGTCTTCCACTGCCTCCCGCAGTTTGCTCAAACTCATGCTGGTAGCTTCGAGAACACTATCCAACCATCTCGTCCTCTGTCGTCCCCTTCTCCTTGTGCCCTCCATCTTTCCCAACATCAGGGTCATTTCCAGGGAGTCTTCTCTTCTCATGAGGTGGCCAATGTATTGGAGTCTCAGCTTCAGGATCTGTTCTTCTAGTGAGCGCTCAGGGCTGATTTCCTTCAGAATGGATAGGTTTGATCTTCTTGCAGTCCATGGGACTCTCAAGAGTCTCCTCCAGCACCATGATACAAAAGCATCAATTCTTTGGCGATCAGCCTTCTTTATGGTCCAGCTCTCACTTCCATACATCACTACTGGGAAAACCATAGCTTTAACTATATGGATCTTTGTTGGCAAGGTGATGTCTCTGCTTTTTAAGATGCTGTCTAGGTTGGTCATTGCTTTTCTCCCAAGAAGCAGGCGTCTTTTAATTTTGTGTCACCATCTGCAGTGATCATGGAGCCCAAGAAAGTAAAATCTCTCAGTACTCTTACAATAAAATATCCATCCATTGCATTGTTCGTTGGTGCTCTCTGTATGCCGAACCCTTGGTCTTGATGACTGTTTTGTATAATCTGGGAGGAGTCTACTGTAACCATAAAATTATCCCAGAAACTTTTATGAGAATTCAAAAGACATCTCAAATCAGTCCGTGTATTTCTTTCTCAGTCGTATGTCGGGATGCCAGCCTACCTTACCCTGTAGGCCCAATAGTGTAAGATGCTGTCTACAATGGAGAAAGTCGACAGCTCTAAACATTGGCCAGCGACATGTGAATCAAATGAGATGCAAGAAGGGATCCTGAATCAATGAAACATGAGGGTTGACAGCTGGACTGCAGGTGGAGTAAACCTCAGTCTGAACCTAACCAAACACAGATGAGAAGACATCATCATGCCTATCCTGTGGTGGTGGCAGCAACAGTGAAGAAGAAGAAGAAGAAGAAGAAGAAGAAGAAGAAGAAGAAGAAGAAGAATCATAGAGTTGGAAGAGACCACAAGGGCCATCGAGTCCAACCCCCTGCCAAGCAGGAAACAGAAGCTTACTTCTACCACCACCATTGCATCAACAAGTCCAGCAGAACTTGGCCAACTGGGGAATGGGCTGTGGCCAACTGGCCAGGGATTTTTAATCTTTTGTTGGAAGTCGGTCAGAGTGGCTGGGGAAACCCAGCCAGATGGGCGGGGTATAAATTATTATTATTATTATTATTATTATTATTATTATTATTATTATTACTATGATACCCTCGGCAGCATGATGTAACTATTTTCTAAGGCACTTTAGGGACAAAATTGCTTAGTGTTGGATGTCACAGTGAAGTCTGATAGAGGTGTCCAGAGCACGGTCTGAGTCAGTTTAGATTATTGCATCTCAAGGATGCGAACAAGTGCAGATCACCTGCCTCCTTGATGCTTGCCCATCATCACTTGTTAGAGCTAACCACAGGAGGCTATGGGTATGTCCAGGCAATGATTATTGCTTCATGGGAGGAAGGGCATATATCATATTCCTTGAAGGAGATGGTGCTGTGCCCCCTTCTTAAGGGAACCTAGACCCAGTAGGTATGTAGTTTGGGGATTCTCTTGGGTCCAGCACTGTCATTGGAGACTCAGGCAACCTCAGTGGCTACAAGACCCTGTTTCCAGCTATGGCTGGTTTGCCAGCCACAACATCCTGGCCACGATACTCCATGCTCTGCCAGTTGCCAGACTGGATTACTGCGATGTGCTTTCACATGGGGCTGCCCTTGAAGATGATTTGGAAACAGAGAGAAACCAAAACTGATAGATCTGTGCATGCCAGAAGAAGAAGAAGAAGAAGAAGAAGAAGAAGAAGAAGAAGAAGAAGAAGAAGAATTTAGACTTGATATCCCGCCTTTCACTCCCCTTAAGGAGTCTCAAAGCGGCTAACAATCTCCTTTCCCTTCCTCCCCCACAACAAACACTCTGTGAGGTGAGAGAGGTGAGAGAGGTGAGTGAAGTGAGAGACTTCAGAGAAGTGTGACTAGCCCAAGGTCACCCACCAGCTGCATGTGGAGGAGCAGGGAAGCGAACCCGGTTCACCAGATTACGAGTCCACCGCTCTTAACCACTACGCCACGCTGGCTGTGATAGAGCATCTTCCTTGAGCATATTCCTGTATGCGTAATAGAATCCTGTATGTGATAGAGCATATTCCTGTATGCGTAATAACTTTGCTTAGTACAGTCCTTTGCCAACATTTATTAGAGACACCTCTCACCTCCTATGCAGCTGCAGTTCCAATCAACGCACACACACACACATTCCACTGCATTCCTCGCAATGAAATTCTCCGTCTTCTTGTACTCGTCTGGGAAGACGGCCCATCTGCTTCTTAATTACCCTTTATTTTCCCCATGTGGTTTTCCAATCTAAGCCAAGACACTTCTCGGAATTCCCCTCAAGCCTGGCCATTCAGCTATTTTCCTTAATTTCTTATTAACTCACTGCTTTTTGTTTCTTATCCACTTCTCATTAAAGACTGAAGAGAGCATATTGGACAATTGAATCAGATCCTTGTCAGAGTTAATTACAAAGGGTTCTGATTTTGGAGATATAAATCCATTGCTATGCATGAGGGCTTTTTAAAAAATTTATTTAGCCAGGCTACATAGGCAAGCAAACCTATATGAGGAAGAGGTCATAGATTCCCCTACCCTTCATTGTCTTAGGAGCAGTGGCGTAGCGTGGGGGGTGCAGGGGGGGCTGGCCGCACCGGGCGCAACATCTGGGGGGGGGGGCGCTCGCACTCGCAGCTCTCTGCCCCTACCTGGCTCCCTCACTCTCTCACACTGCAGTGCTGGCTGTGCGAATCCAATCCGAGCCGCTGGGTCGCCGCCCACTGTGGAGGGGAGGGTGCCAGGCGTGCGGTGCGGTGCGGTGCGGTGCGGAGAGAGAGCGAGGGACTATCTGGGGGAGGGACAGTGCAACGGGGCGCAAATTACTTGCCTTGCCCCGGGTGCTGACAACCCACGCTACGCCACTGCTTAGGAGCATAGGAACCTGCCTTATATTCTGTATTCAGGCACTTGGTCCATCTAGTTCAGCAATGTCTATACCAGGGGTCAGCAAGGTTTACCTCGCCTGGGCTGGTTAACTCCAGCAAAGATCCTTCCATGGGCTGGACTGCGCATGTGCATACAATTTCCAAGGTCTGCGCAAACGAGATTTCCAGTGCCACGGAAGCGAGTCCCTGCACTGCGCCGATTTAGCGCAGTGTGCGGGGACTCGCCAAGCGGGCAGCTCAGTTTGGGGGCAGCTCGAGGGCCCGTGCTTGTGGCCCGTGGGCCTTAGGTTGCTAAGCCCTGGTCCACACCGAATGATAATGGCTCTCCAAGATTTCAGACAGAGGATTATGTGGCTTAGGACCTTCGTATCTATGGGACAGCCTCTCCTGGTATGCCCTGGTATGCAGAGGACCTTAAGGTCCATGAATAACCATAGTTTAGAGGTCCCAGGCCCTAAGGAAGTCAGACTATCCTCCACTAGGGACAAGGCCTTTTCAGTGAGAGCTCCAACCTGGTGGAATGCTCTGTCCCATGAGACTAGGGCACTTCAGGATTTAACCTCCTTCCGTCAGGCCTGTAAGACAGAGCTATTCCACCTGGATTTTAATTTGAATTCAGCCTGATCTTTTATTTCCCTTCTCTTCCCTCCCCCTCCCCTTTTAGGAAGATCGCCCACTCTGAAACTCCAACAGCTAATTCCCAAGTAGGACCAATTCAGCCAGCTAGCCCCGGGGATTATTTAATTGATTTTTGACTTTTGACTTTTATTGTTATTCATGTTTTTATACTGTATTTTATGCTGCTTTATAATTAAGTGTTTTAAAGTGTTTAAATTTGTTCTTAGCTGCCCTGAGCCCGGTTTTTGAACCGGGAAGGGCGGGGTATAAATAAATTATTATTATTATTATTATTATTATTATTATTATTATTATTATTATTCTCCCTCCCCATGAGGAGATGCCAGGGATTGAACCTGAGACCTTCTATGTTCAAGACAGATGCTATCGAAGAGCTTTGGCTCTTCCTCATCCTTCCCCACCTTTCACTCTGTCCACTCCCCACACCTCTCACTTCTCCTTTCTTTCTTGCTACAGCAGTTGCGTGGCGAGTTCCCACCTCCCCCCTCAGAAATAAAGACACGAGACACAAGAATTCGGGTTAATGGGTCGAATTAGGCCACAACTTTATTGATTACAGGAACTGAGCGGTATTGGCTTAGTCATTGGTCCTAACAACTAACCGGCTTCAGCCCAGTTGCTAGAAGTCCGTTGAGGGTTAACCACCAGTAGGGGGAGTCCTGCTGAGGCACGTCAACCAGGAGCTCCCCCCGGAGTTACCGCTTGGGGGTGTGCCGGGGGCCCACACCTCCATAGGCTTAGAACAAGGCCACGCCCCTCAGAATCCTTTAACGGACTACCCTTTTTCAGGGGAGGTGATGGCGCTTCCTTCCCCCCCTTCATTTGCATAGCAATAGAATAATACCCCTACCAATGCCTAACCGCCAATACTGCAAGTTGTGACGGTTTGCTACGAGGTAGGAGAAAACCAAGTGGCTGGTGCCATTGGAAAAATTCCTACCAGGGCAGATGAAAGTTATTGACTATATGGAATTAGCAGAAATGACTGGCAGAATCAGAGACCAGGGAGAAGAGACGGTGAAGGAAGACTGGAGGAAGTTCAAAGATTATTTACAGAAACACTATAAGATAATGAATGTTTGATGACACCAGATTGAACCTAAAAGATTATTAGCATAAAAATTTAAGGATTAAGAAAGACTAATGTTTTAAGATATATGGAAATGTAACTATATTAAGACACTAAGATTATGTTGAATTTAAGATATGACAGAGGGAAGGAATTTACTGTCAGAATATAAGATCTGGAATACAGAGTGGGAAGATCTGGGGAAGTCGCAGAACCAAGTTAATGTTAAAAAATACAAGGACACAATGATTGCTTTTAATCTTTTTTCTTTATTTCTTATATTTTTCTTTTTACATTTGTTGTTGTAACGTATATATGTTGTTGTATTGTTTCTCTTTTGTATTTGTTTATTTGTATTGTGTGTCTATTAATTGTAAAATTTAATAAAATATCATCATAAAAAAAAAGGAAAAATTCCTACCAGGCCCCTTGACGGCGACCAACTGCAGTTCATAGCAACATCAGAGAGCCTAGCCTAACGGGTGGAAGGGAAGGGGGAAAAACCTGTCTGGCTGTGGCGCGGCAAAGAGGGAGTCTCTCGGCCACGCCGGACCTAAATGCAGCTAGGCCACGCCCCCTGAGCCAGCCGATAGGCTGGCTCGGCAGTGACACGGCCGAGGATTCCCCAGGTATCGTGGGGGCTGAGGCCAGCCCCCGCAAGTGCGGGGAAGGGGCATGAAGCCCGCAACCCCACCTCCTCCCTAGCTCGGAAGTGGCTTTACTGTTCTGACAAAAGACAGAGCCCTCTTGAAGGCCGTTTCTCCCACGACATTGTGTTGATGAGGGGACACCTGTCAAACCCAGGAAATGAGAGGCGTGCAGGGAGGCTGCAGATGGAAGAGCCATAACTCAGTAGTCGATCTCACACTCTGTAGGCAGAGGGTCTTATCATTGATCCCTGACACTCTCATCTGAAATCCTAGCCATCCGCTGTGTATCAGCGTAAACAACAGCAAACAAGATGGACTAATGTTCTGGATCATTGCAATGCAGCTATCCATATTCCTAGGTAGCTAAGCAGGCAGGTCCTTGCTAAAGGTAACTTGAATGGTACATGCATATTGGTCACAAGACTCCGGACTTTGCAAAATATAATTCAGACTGCATTATCAGTTGTCACGACTCAAGGGGCTAGCTGCCTAGTGAAATCAGAGATGTGGAGAGCTTCTTCCAGTTCTTTTCTTTAAATCAACCGAATACACAGAGAGACCATGAATTATTCTCCCTCTGTCTCGAGACGCTACTCAGAATGTCTGCTCCACCCCCCTAGTGATACTTCCTAGCTTCCAAACCCCTCCTTACTGCCTACGGTGGCCACTAATGACCACTCCCCACATTAAATGGGGGGGGGCGCCCTTTGCGTGCTCCCACACATCCCCCTGGACCCTATGTGGCACCATTAGCACAGGCTTGGATTTTGCTTCTCCAGGTGGGATACCTGGAGGTCTCTGCCTACCTCAGCCAGTTGCCCAATCCCATCTGGGAGGCATTGCCAAGGTGATTAGGCCAGGTAGGGGGAGGGACCACCCTGCCCACACAATACGGGGAGGATCTTACCTGGGAATCGTCAGTTGGCTCCAGAGCTTCTCCCACCCTACCCACCCTCAGTTTAGACTTCTTTTGCAGGTTAACCTCTTCTCCACAGGTATGCGGGCGCTGCTACGTCAAGGTTGCTGTTGAAGGGCCGGAAAGGAATTCTCCTGCCTTGGCAGGTTTGCCTTTCCCGTAGCAAAACATCACAACTTTGACGGTATCAGGCCTTGGGCGGAATCCTTTAGTCTACCTTCCCTAAATTGGGGGTGGGCATGTAGCGGTGACTTACGCCCCCCTGCTCTTTGTGGCGGCAATACCAGGGTTCCCTGTTAAAGGGGTTATTTTGAGGGGAGGCTTTGGCTGTACGCCAAGAGGTTGTCATTGCTCTCCTCTGCTACGGCAGCGTAACGGAGACGGGCTCTCTCTGCTTGAACGTATGTTCTCCAGAGCCAGCCCATCCCCCCCCCACACTCTGGATAGTCCTGATGTTCCCCAGATCCCCGGCGGGGGACTGGGAGGGATAAACGGCCAATGCCTGAGCCAAGGTCTACCCTCATCTGAAACATAATAATTTTGTGGCCAATTTTAATCTCATAGCACGTTGTCTTGAGTCATTATTCCACACGGGGGCCACCCAGGGTTTTGGGGGACTCTGCCTGTCCACACAAAGAAGAAGAGAAGAAGAGTTTGGATTTGATATCCCGCCTTTCACTCCCTTTAAGGAGTCTCAAAGCGGCTAACATTCTCTTTTCCCTTCCTCCCCCACAACAAACACTCTGTGAGGTGAGTGGGGCTGAGAGACTTCAAAGAAGTGTGACTGGCCCAAGGTCACCCAGCAGCTGCATGTGGAGGAGCGGAGACGCGAACCCGGTTCCCCAGATTACGAGACTACCGCTCTTAACCACTACACCACACTGGCTGTTTCTGTCTCTGTTTGACTTTCTGCTCCATGATACGAAGGGAGCACCTGGTCCTTGAAGAAGGAGGAGGTTCTACCAAGCTTTCAAGTGATGTAGTGTCCACTGTTGGCTGTAGTGTTTCTCCCACTTCTGAGTCCTGTTTCTGTTCAGGACTAGAGCATCTGCTACCCTCCTGCTGATCCTCACCCTCCATTATTTCTCAGCTCTTTGCTTCTTCTTCTGGGGCGTGTCCTGTTCGTCATCACCACGAACCTGGGTCCATACTACCATCATCTTCCTCCTGCCCAGAAGCCTCTTGGAGTGGAAGTCTCTACCACTCCTCCTGATCTGACCTGTCTCTGACATCAGTTTAGGTAGCATAAAGAACACCCATTGCTATTGTCAACTTCAAAGCTGATTCTATCTTTTTTCAACATTTTCTGTGCCGTGACATTATGAAGTGAGTTAAGAAGAACATTCTAGAGACAAGGACATGAATGCCGTTAGGTTCTCCATCAATTAGGCCATCTGGTTGCACAGGGAAAAATATTAATTCAGACCATGTTAAATCACACTTCTAAATTTCTTCCTTTATAACTCCTCTGAAGGAACTGCCGATGATGGATGAGAGAGCTTTAGGATTAATAGAACGGCTTATAGATAGTCTTATACTGCCAGTGACTAAATCAATCACAGAAGCTCAGAATCACAATGACAAGCACAGAATAAATATCTAGAAAGATAATAGATAAGAATGAGCCCAAACTGTTGTGCGTCTTTGTCAAGCATACCCAAAAGTGACATAGGTAGTGAATCTCCGTGTTTCATGTCTCTGCAAACTCAAGCAAATTCAAAAACATTGCAAGAAATGCATCACTCCATAACTCTGTTTTTAAAAGGATATCTTCCCTGAATTCCTGTGGAATCAAATGCAAAATATTCTCGCAAAAAGGAGGGGCGGGGGCTTAAAGGAGAGCTACACTGGTTCACACTGCAGGTGGTAGAGAACACCTGAATGGTTCTCTGAAGGAAAAAAAGCTCTGCCCACAGGTTGAAAGTTAGCATGTCAGAGAAAAGGGCTCAGCATAGCCTTCTGATATGCTGGTTTTCTTGGTGTGGGGGATCAGCTCTCTGGACAACAGTGAGCACTCACACTTAACACGCGTGGTGCTACACTTCTCAGGGAGCTTACTGGCAATCAGGGGCTGGCTTGTGTCTCAGTTTTGGAGGTTCACGCTCATCCTCAGTAATCAAGTTTCTCACTGTGAAATATACTCGGAGTCGAGTGTGGATTTCATGCTCTTTAGTCAGCTCATAGTAGTGAGGAATGAGAGTTCCCCCAAAATATCTGCTTTATATACATTATTTACACGTGATTGGCTAATTCTGGGATTCTCCTGTAGGCCAATCAGGTTGCGGATTCACTTCCACCTGGAGCTGGATTGGGTGGCTCCTGCGGACCAATCATACTGCTGCATTGCTCTAGGACCAATCAGACTGCTGCATTGCTCTAGGACCAATCAGACTGCTGCATTCTGAATCCTATTGTTCTAGGACCAATCAGACTGCTGCATTCTGAATCCTATTGTTCTAGGACCAATCAGACTGCTGCCTTTTGGATCCTATTCAAGTCAGTACATAACACACTGGAAGGTGGGGCCATCACCATTTATAAATAGAGGGTGGAGCCGATAATAGCCAGGCTATTGGCTCTGGAGATTCACCCTCCCTCCCCTCCCTTTGTTTAATGTTTCTTGTTTGCAGGTTAACTTTTTCTTCCTGTTTAGCTGGCGCTTTGACTGGTTGCTGTTGAAGGACCGGGAAGAAATTTTCCTGCATTGGCAGGTTTTGTCTTCCCCATAGCAATTCGTCACAACTTTGGCAGTTACAGCATTGGGTGGAATCCTTTAGTCTTTTCTTCCCTATATGGGGGAGGGGGGCATGAAGTGGTGATTCAGCTCCCTGCGATGGCAATTCCAGGGTCCCCTCTTAAAGGGGTTATATTTTGGGTGTCACCGGCCATACACTGAAAGGTCGTCAGTGAACTACCCTGTGTGTGGGGATATGGGCTGGGCTGCCTGCTACACTTACGTCTCATATCCCATTTATGCTGATGAGCCCCAGTTCCCCCTGGCTGGGGGGCTGGGAGGGATACATGCCCAAGGCCAAAGCCAAGGTCTTCCTACATTCTGAAGTTTAATAAAGTTGTGGCCTAATTTTAATTCCATATAACGTTGTCAGAGTCTTTATTCCTTCCTTATGATCCCTGGGGGCTGGGGCTGTCACAGCATGGTTATATAATGGCCCTCCAATTCCCAGACTGGAGATCTTTTAATAAGAGACATCAAGAACTGTGAAGAGGGATTGGTTATAAACCACTCTGAGAATTGTAGCTTTGTGAGACGGATAGGGGTCTCCTAGCAACTCTCCAAACCATTTAACCAACACAACTCCCAGAATTCTTTGGCGGAAGCCATGACCATTTAAAGTGGTATCATAATACCTTAAATGCACGCTGTGAATGTGCCCTAAGACATTTTGCTCTCAGGCAAACTTCTTAATTAGACTACATAAAATAGAGGAGCCAAAAGGAGGACTATTTTTGGCCTCTTAGTTGTGGGGCTCACAGATTATTTTGCTGTTCCTCATAAGGAGACCTTTCACTCGACTAAAAAGGAACATCTTTCTCTTCCAGCTCTCTTTATTTCTGAATTCCATAAATACATAGGCAGAAATTTGATTCAATTCATGTTTATACAGTGGTACCTCGGGTTAAGTACTTAATTCGTTCCGGAGGTCCGTTCTTAACCTGAAACTGTTCTTAACCTGAGGTACCACTTTAGCTAATGGGGCCTCCCGCTGCTGACGCTGCACGATTTCTGTTCTCATCCTGAAGCAAAGTTCTTAACCTGAGGTACTATTTCTGGGTTAGTGGAGTCTGTAACCTGAAGCGTATGTAACCTGAAGCGTATGTAACCCAAGGTACCACTGTATAGGAAATGTATTAGGAGGGGGGGAAATTACCCCATGCTGATTAATTTCCAAAATGGTTTTTCCATTTCTAAAAAAATGTGGACTGGTGTGGGAATTTTGAGAACTGAATTGGAAAATGGAAAAATGAGAAACGGGGGGCAGACCAAAACCGACAGATTTCACCTATCCCTGCTATCCCTGAATGTTATTTGGCTAATACCTGTTCATTACTTATTAGTAGCAAATTTAAATTTTATAATAATTTGAAAGTGCTTATTTGCCTAGGTCATTTCCTTTTTCTGATGCCTATTTGTGCTGAGCTATGCACATGCCTAGGGAAATGGGTGACGCTGTGTGTTAAACCACAGAGCCTAGGGCTTGCTGATCAGAAGGTCGGCAGTTCGAATCCCCGCGACGGGGTGAGCTCCCGTTGCTTGGTCCCTGCTCCTGCCCACCTAGCAGTTCAAAAGCACGTCAGAGTGCAAGTAGATAAATAGGTACCACTGCACTGGGAAGGTAAACGGTGTTTCCGTGCGCTGCTCTGGTTTGCCTGAAGTGGCTTAGTCATGCTGGCCACATGTATGCCAGCTCCCTCGGCCAGTAAAGCGAGATGAGCGCCGCAAACCCCAGAGTCGGCCACGGCTGGACCTAATGGTCAGGGGTCCCTTTACCTTTACCTTTATGCACATGCCTAAGGAACAGCTTAAATGATGAATTTATGCACCTTCTCACACAGTGGCTGTTGTGGCCTGTTGTGCCAGGCTCCCATCCCCAAAGAGCAACTCTGGGGTCAAGTGACCAACAGCTGGGGAATTCCCTAGCCAGCCTCTGTCGATTTCCATGCTTTTCCACCATCCAGTCATTTGAATTCCCAGACTGCCCAGAATCTTAGGTTCTCCTCCCACATATCCTTTTTCTTAAAAGTATAAGTTCATTTATGAAAGATCTCAGGGTCTAGTTAACATCCACCTCCTATCCATTCTTCCTCTTCATCTTCCCTGCAGTGTATCATTTCTGGGCCATCACTTCTATTATTAAAAATGTTTTGTCTCCAAAGAAATCTCTCTAGTCTAGGCGGTGTTTTTTCAGGCCTATTTCTGGAAACTCACAATAAGGTGTCGGTGGTGATTAAGCACTGTATATATCTGTAACAGCACTTCTCTAAACAAATGGTCTGCAGCCCCTGACAGAACAAAAATGGGATGTTTTCTAAATATGATGACTAAATAAAGTGAAGCAACAGGTCTCTAGAAGCGAATTTAGAGGTCTCATAGGATGGGCCACAACCGCAACAATATTAATCATCCATTTCTTCCTCTTATTTCATGCCCCCCTTTCAGAGTGTCCTTCAAACCTTTTGAAGCTTAAGCTGTTCATTTTTTGTTGTGTTACTGCAAGCACCTAGGTGACTGACATTATCTTGCTATCCAAAGAGCATTGAATAATGGAGACAATTTAATCAGATGCAAAAATCATTACTTCCTGGTGCACATCTTCCAAATGATATCCCGTTTGAGGATTAGAGTAGAAGCAGCTCCACAAAATTATACAGACTGAGGTGGTAAAATTCTTCAGGCAGTAGGTATGGAGGTTTTATTTTGGAATGCTTTCCCACATGAAAAGCTCCCTGCATGTAGCAAACAATCACATCATCTTTCTCCTTGAGGCAATCCATTTTTAACCCATTAAGTTGCATTCACACTCCTACAACAGGGTACCTGGACAATTCTGAAATAACAGTACATAAGATAAAATGTATAAAAAATATTATTTCCAAACTCAACCATCCGTAAAACAATAATTAACAGCATCAACACTAAGTAAATACCTGAGCAAACTAGCATGCCTTAGCTAGCAGCGAAAACTCTTCAAAGTTGGTTCCAGTTGCATCTCAGAGGGGAGAGAGTTCTAGAACTGGAGGGCCGTCCCCTCAGGTTGTCACATAACATGTTTCAGATATCTGGGGCACCACTAGGAGGGCTTCCCCATAGATCTTAACCTGCAGGCAAGTCAGTATGGGTCCTTCAAATATCTAGGTCCCAAGTTTTGTAGGACTTTGTAAATTGGCATAAGCACCTTGAATTTAGCTATGTAGCATTAGCAGTCAATGTAAACTTTCAAGAACTGGCATTCAGAAGCCAAAATGGCCACCACAACCATGCTCTACCTTCCCGGTTGGAGGCAATTGTTAGGAATTATAAGATCGCTGTGGTGTGGCCTGCAAAGTACACTCCCTCTGAAGGAACAAGAGTGTAGCTTGGGGTGCTTTACGCTCAGGCACAGGCAAACTCCAGTCCTCCAGATGTTTGGGTCTACAATTCCCATCATCCCTGACCACTGGTCCTGTTAGCTAGGGATGATGGGAATTGTAGTCCCAAACATTTGGAGGTCCGGAGTTTGCCTATGCCTGTTTTAGCTCTACTACTTTCTAGAGGCTCAGGTGACTATGATGGTGCAAGGGGCCTTCCTTCAACATAGGTTTGTGGCCCAGCTCCTAACTCCTGCTGTCTATGCTGCAGTAATCTGTAGGTTACATTACTGCAATGTGTTATATGTTGGGCTGCCATTGCAGATGGTTTGGAAACTGCTGTTGGTGCAAAATTCAGTGGCCAGATTATTGTTGACCAGAGTAGAATGATCTGAACACATAACACTGATTCTGGCACAGCTGTAAAAGTAAAGGTAAAGGTACCCCTGCCCGTACGGGCCAGTCTTGACAGACTCTAGGGTTGTGCGCCCATCTCACTCAAAGAAGCCAAGGGCCAGCGCTGTCCGAAGACACTTCCGGGTCACGTGGCCAGTGTGACATCGCTGCTCTGGCGAGCCAGAGCCGCACACGGAAACGCCGTTTACCTTCCCGCTAATAAGCGGTCCCTATTTATCTACTTGCACCCAGGGGTGCTTTCGAACTGCTAGGTTGGCAGGCGCTGGGACCGAACAGCGGGAGCGCACCCCGCCGTGGGGATTCGAACCACCGACCTTTCGATCGGCAAGCCCTAGGCACTGAGGCTTTAACCCACAGCACCACCCGCGTCCCTTGCACAGCTGTATTTGCTACCAATTAGTTTCCAAGCATAATTCAAAGTTCTGACTTTGACCTATAGAGCCTTATGGAACTGAGGACCCCAAGTGGGTTCATATTTTGGTATTGGAACAAATCCAGTGCACAGCCTGTGGTGATCACACAGGGTCCCTGGACGTTTGACGGTCTATTGACCCTGTGCTACTACTGTGATTGCTTTCTTCGCTGCCACCAACCCATTTCTCACAGGTACACACGGAGTCCAGACAGTTGTCAACATTAACAAATAATCAAGTTTATTTATAGGCATGAACAAGCTTATGGTTTTAGTTAAATTTTCTTGGCAGTTTCTTAATCTTAGTTCCTTGACTGTCCTATGCGTTCCTAACAACTTCAAACTGATTATTCCAACTATCTATCTGACTCCACCTAACGATTCCTCTCACTCACTCACTCACAACACAACTCGACCAACCCACAGACTTAACCTCCCTCTTCCTTCTCCAACTCCCCACTCTCAACTGACTTCCACATAGCTCCAACTCTCACTCTAACTCCTCCTATCAGTTTCTCTCTGGCCAATCACATCACACTCATTTAACCCTTATGACCCACCTAGGAGGAAAACGCCACACAGCCTTAGACATGTTTCTTTTTTAAAAAAATATAATTTTTATTCAGTTTACAAATAAAACAAATTAATACAATTCAAACAATTTTTTAAAACCATTCTCTCATATATTTTTTTTACTTCCCTCAACTTGGCTGGTACTCCTTCCCTTCTCACTTTTCCGCGCATTTCTTAGTTCTTATCTACTTCTTAAATTAAATCTAATTTCGCTCCAAGATTTTAATTTTCATTTTTACAAAGCTTCGCTAAACATTACAAGCGTTATTTGTTTTTCACCTAAGTTATGCATATATTCTGAAAATTTTTCCCATTCTTCAATGAATCTCTGATCTCGTCGATTCCTAATTCTTCCTGTCATTCTATCCAGTTCTGCAAAGTCCATCATTTTCATTCTCCATTCTTCCAACGTTGGTAGTTCTTCTTGTTTCCATTTCTGGGCAAACAATATTCTCGCTGCTGTTACTGCGTACAAAAATAATTTCCTATCTTTCTTGTTTATCTCATTTCTCACAATACTTAGCAGAAATGCTTCTGGCTTCTTAACAAATGTATATTTAAACATTTTTTTCAATTCATTATATATCAAGCCTTAGACATGTTTCAGCAGAAAGAGACAATTAAACTTTTTTCCTGGGCTGTACCACTTCAAGGTGCAGGTGGAAGCCTACGTGTTTCATTGCTATTCCAATAAACAGTTCTATACATATTGAGCACCCCCCCCCCCCGAATCAAGTGATAGATTCTGCTGCCTTTCTAAAACTGGCCCTTGTACAATGGCTCTAATGTGGAATTGTGAATCAAGTTACCTCTCATTATATCAGTTTCCATTATGGCCTTCAAATGGCAACTCCTTCAAGTCAACTCTATTTTAACCCGTTATGGAGAAACTCCAAAAGAGGATGCAAAGGAAAGCATGAATCGTGTCCTTTGTGTGCTTCCTTAAAGGCCTGAATCTACAAAGCATCCAAGAGGCTTTCAGCATCAGCAGTTTTTCTTTGTGGCTGTCTATGATTTTTGTCATCACAGCAGAATTATTGCTGCAGCAGTTGTTAACCAGTGCACCAATGGTTTTTTGCTTTTTTTGCTAAGCACTGCTGCAGCTGGAAAACTAACAGGTTTGGAACTCTTTACTGTGTTGGGAATATTCTACTGTATTTTACTAGACAAAGAAAGATGAGTAGGAATATTTTGCTTGCTGCCTGCCCAACCACACAGGTAATGGTGCGCACATCATTTGGTTTTCCTGAAGCACATCAATTGGTTCTCCTTGTTTGATTACGATGGTACACTGAGGTCATAAAGCATATGAACGTTTCAAGGTGTGCATTGGTGTTTGAGTATCTCATGTTAATGTAGGGGTGGGAAACATCTGTCCCTCACTCCAACCCCAGATACTGTTGGATTCCAACGCCCACCAGTCTCAGCAAGCACAGCCAATGGCCAAGGATTTATTAACTGGCTCATGTTTATAAAGGACATTATATAATAATAGTAACACCTCAAACTGGAACCAATAGCAAATCTGCAGATCTCTGAGCAGTGCCGGATTTACGTATAAGCGAAACAAGCTATAGCTTAGGACCTCACTCTCTTGGGGGCCCCCCAAAAAAAATTAAAGGGAAAAAACCTGGATGCACATCTCCAAAATATAAGATAAAAAACAAATAAAATAAAACCTACATACAGCAACAGTGTTTTGTGTTGTGTAGGCTCCTATGAGGTAAGTAATGGGGCCCCGCCTGCTAGCCTTCTCCCTAAAAGATCACTGGTTTGCTCATTTCTATATATAGGGTGCCTACATTCTGCATGTGCAAATGGCTTTAGATACCTATTAGGTCCATAAATTACCATCTATCATATATTCAACACAAAAAACAGTGACAATTTGTTGTTGACAATGGACAGCTGGACATCTAAAGGGCCCCATTACCTTCAGTAGCTTAGGGCCTCATCAAACCTAAATCCGGCCTTGTCTCTGAGTACAGGTGTGAGATGGAAACAAGGTCTCACTTCTGTCGGCAATTGTGCTGCAACATTCTGCACTACCTGTAGCTTCTGGATCAAGTGCAAGCACAGCCCCATGTAAGAGCGGCATTGTAGTAATCTGCTATTGAAATAACCAATGTATTAACTACTGTGGCCAAGCCCAGGAGAAGCTTTAGGCAAAACACTAGATTGGGTCTACCATGTTGGTGTTTTTGATGGGAAACACAGATGCTGGTTTACAAAGCATGTTCTCCTTCACGTGTTGCGGTGGGGGCCGACAGGACACTCCAAAGTTGTGGGGCAGGCTAATTGATCATTGGCCACTGTTGTGATTGGGCTTCCCTTGTTGTTGGGAAGAAGTTAATGTTGCCATTCTGTGACTGACAGCCAGAAATGCTAAAACTCCCTGCACGAAGCGTAGAGCTTCCTCTTTTTGCTCCGTGCATCGGATTGCCCGTCCCGTCCCCCCCTAGAATTAGGGTTGTTCGCTTTGACCTTGCTATGCCTGTCATGGGGTCGTCTGCTCTTGGGGCAGGGTCCAGGTAGGAATTTTGTCCATCTGGCTGATTGGCTGGTGCCATTTGGTTTTTGCCTACTGCGTAGCAAATCATCACAAATTGTAAGGTTGCGGTTAGGCATTGGTTTAGGGTTTGGTTGGTCAAGGGGCATGGATTGGCTGTGCCTGCCCCTCTAATGCTGCTGCTGCAAGGGATTCCGTTAAAGGAATACAGGGGCTCACCATTGCTTTTGTCCGAACCCTGTCAAGGGGCTAGGGCCACGCAAGAGCCCCTGGTTGCATTTGGGGAGGGCTGAGGGCAGGTTCCCTGCTCCGTTGCTATCCACAGAATTTATTCCCCTTTTCTGACTTTCGCAGGCTTGCAAAATGTCAGTCTGTCCCCACTGGGGTCATATAGTCGCAACCAATGCCTAAGCAACCACTCACATTTTTGTATTTTAATAAAGTTGTGGCCAACATTATGCCAAAAACCTTAAACAAAAATTCCGTGTGATGTGTGAGTTATTGGGGTGGCCCTGGGGACCTCGACATGCAAAAGGGAAGAATTAGATCAGGAGATCAGGGCTGTGGGCACTTCTCCTGAATCTTTTTCTTCCATGCCTTCTCCCCAGTATGACTTGCATCCCCCAGAGCTATAATCTGCCCTGTCAAAGATGCTCACAGATGAAGTTGGTTTTTAATTGAGTCAACCCACATCTGGCTCCGTCTCCATATTGTACCTGCATATTTTCCCAAGCTTGGTAAACAGCAGCATTGGGGACAGGTGTGATTTGGATTTCAGTTGGGAAAATAGCTTGGGGGATATCATTAACCCACATCTCCCGCAAGCAAAATGGTTCTCATCAGAGTATTACCTCCCCTCAGTTGCTGCAACCCATGGGACTTATTGTTTGTAGATCCTCTGCCTGGTTGTTTTAAAATAAAGAAGATGAAAGTTTCAAATTAATGAATATGTGAAAATACATTAAGTTCACTTTTAAAACTAAATAATGGATGTAGCAAATTTCCTAGGCCCTGCAGGTAAAGAAACTAAATATCAAGTTGTGATAAATAGGCAAGTATTAGTAAAAGCTGCAAACTAAGAAACATTATAAGTTTGCAACGCTGCATGGCAAATTATATATTATCCCCCCATGGTGCCTGATTAAGAAGCCGAGATTTCTCACACTGTTGGAACTTATTTTGTTCTTATACACCCATCATATTCTCCCTTCCCATTATAGCAATTAGCAGTAATTATCTAATTACATTCCATAAAAGTCTTGCAAAGATGAGAACCTGGTTGCTTGGGACTCATCAGCTCTTTATACATGTTCACTGTGCTTTTTATTTCTGACCACAGGGGGAGGGGGGAAGGAAATAGAAAAGACTTTTTTTTAAAAAAAGAATGTTGTACATTATTTCCTATATTCTACGATATTGGAGAAGGAAGTATTTTGTTAAAATATATACATTAGCACTTTGTTGTTACAAACTGGTGGCAGCATAATATCAAGTCACTTACCTGTTGCATCCTAACCATTTATCTGTTAAGTAAAGAATGATTACCTTTGCAAAACGTGCCCATTTTAGCATTACCTACTACCCATTTAATAAATACAAGGCATATTTATATACCTGAAATGTAAGGCAGCAAGGTGAATGAAAATACAGTGGACACTCGGGTTGTGAACGTGATCTGTGCAGGATGCATGTTCATAACCTGCAGTGTCTACAACCCGCAGCAGCGCATCTGCGCACCTGTGGGTTGTGATTCGGTGCTTCTGCGCATGCACGACCGCTGAAACCCGGAAGTAACCCGTTTCAGTACTTCCGGGTTTCGGTGGTCCATAACTCGAAAAAATGCAACCTGAAGTGTCTGTAACCCGAGTTATGATTGTATTGGTAAGACCTGACTGAGTTCCATTCACTGAAGATAACCACGCTAGACAAAATACAGTGGAAACTCGACTTACATACGACTCTACTTACATATGATTCCAGTTACGACCTTCAGTGGGTGCTTCGACTTATGAACTCTCCTCTAGATATGAACGGAGGCCTTGCCAGCAGCCCGGAGCTCACCTGGCTTGGCTGCAGAGCAGTGCTGGGGCCTACGCTGCCGGGGAGAGGGCCCCCATCCCACCCCCGAAACTGTGGAATTGGTGCCAGCTGTAAGCCCCAAACCCCACCAAGGAACTAACCTGAGGAAGTCCAGAGAAGATCCTGGCCTGGCAAGAAAACAAAGTGACCCTGGCCGAAGTGAATCAGCTCTTTACTGACCCTTGCCCCCACCCCCAGCTTGTAGCCAGGTACACCCACCCTCAGCACACGTAAGGAAAAAAAAGTCAATTTTTTTCATCTACAATACTGTCTTATTTATGTTATAATACAGTACATTGATTATTGCCTTCATTTTATGGATCTATGGTCTCGTTAGACAGTAAAATCTGTGTTAAATTGCTGTTTTAGGGGGTGTTTTTCATCGTCTAGAACGGAGCAGTTCACTTTTCTATTACTTTCTATGGAAAAGTGCGCCTCTACTTATGTACATTTCTAGTTATGACCGGACCTCTGGAACGGATTATGGTTGTAAGTAGAGGTTCCACTGTATAGCTAGCTGTGGGTTGGTGGTGGGGTGTTACATGTACACTGGATTCAGCACTATTTTTTATGTTTAGATAAACATCATCTGTAAGGGATGATTCAGAAGTTTACAATTCCTTGAAGGAGAGGTACTTGAAAATGATGTACAGATGGTATTTAACTCCAAGTAGGCTTGCTAAGACACGGGTGGCGCTGTGGGTTAAACCACAGAGCCTAGGACTTGCCAATCAAAAGGTCGGTGATTCGAATCCCCACGACGGGGTGAGCTCCCATTGCTCGGTCCCAGCTCCTGCCAACCTAGCAGTTCGAAAGCACGTCAAAGTGCAAGTAGATAAATAGGTACCGCTCCGGTGGGAAGGTAAACGGCATTTCCGTGCGCTGCTCTGGTTCGCCAGAAGCGGCTTAGTCGTGCTGGCCACATGACCCAGAAGCTGCATGTCGGCTCCTTCGGCCAATAAAGCAAGATGAGCACCTCAACCCCAGAGTCAACCACGACTGGACCTAATGGTCAGGGGTCCCTTTACCTTTACCTTTAGGCTTGCTAAGATGTATAAGACTGAATCAGGTAAGTGTTGGAGAGGTTGAGGGTACGTTCGTCCACATGTGGTGAACCTGTAAAAGGGTAAAAGTGTATTGGGAAATAATTTATAATGAATTGGAAAAAAATTGGTTAAAATCACTTTTACAAAAAAACAGAGTCCTTTTTGTTGGGGATAATTCAGAGCGAAATCCCCAGGTGTCAAAAATGTTTTTTTTATGTATGCCACTACTGCAGCCCATGTTTTGTTAGCCCCCAAATGGAAAACAAGCAAGGTCCCAACTAAAGAAGAATGTCAACTTAAACTGATGGAATATGCGCAGTTTGCAGACGTAACATAAAGAATAAGAGACGTTTGAAGAAGACTGGAAAATGTTTACTGAATATATGGAGGAAAATTGTGTATATTGTGGCAGCATTAAGATAAATCCAACAGTGTAAAGGTTTTGGTGGATGTAATAATGGAACGCTGAAGGGTTTAGTTTATATAAAATACGCAGGGATTAACGTTATGCAAATGAACCATGGAAAGAGAAGAAGGGAAGTCATTGATATTTTAAGGTTGTTTAAATGGATATTCTAAATTGTAAAACAGAAAATTATCTATCTATCATCTCTCTCTCTCTCTCTCTCTCTCTCTCTCTCTTTCATTCCCCAATGCAGAAGCAGCAGGAAATGCTTAACCCTTTCATCGCCTGCTTTTTCTCTGCTTCAAAACTCTCAATGCATGCAACTATTTCCTGTCCAGGATATCAGCTTTGCATTTGCTCTTTAGAAATATACACTTGGAAGCCTGAATGGTGAGGGGAAAGCAGGTGAGGAAAGGATTAGGTGTGCCATCTTCCTCCATCACTTCTCAGTTCTCAATTGCCCCACTTCCTACACTGCTTAAAATAATAATAATAATAATTTGTGAATACCATGGAGTTAACGTCTTTCTTGGAAGATAGGATACAGTCCTTCCTGAACTATGGAGAATGGTTAGGGGATGATGGAAACTGTAGTTCAAAAAACCTAAATTGTGCCAGCAATATTGGAAGACGCAAGATCTACCCACGCTGGAAGAATGGCAAATGAAGCTTATCAACTACATGGAGCTTGCAGAAATGACCGGCAGAATCAGAGACCAGGGAGAAGAGACGGTGAAGGAAGACTGGAGGAAATTTAAAGACTATCTACAGAAGTATCATAAAATAAAGAACGTTTGAGGACATCAGATTGAATTTAAAAGAATGTTAGTATAAAAACTTAATGATAAAGAAAGAATAATTTTTAAGACATATGGAAATGCAATGATTGTTAAGATAATAAGACTAAGTTGAACTAAAGATACGCCAGAGGGAAAGAGTTTACTGTCAGAATATAAGACCTAGAATACAGAGTGGGAAGGTATGGGGAAGTCGCAGACCCAAGTTAATGCTGAAAAATATAAAGACACAATATTTGTTTTTAACTTTTTTCTATTTTATTTTTATTTTTTGTCTTTGTACAATGTATGTATTGTTCTTTTTTCTTTTTTCTTTGATGTATTTGTTGATTTGTATTCTTTGTTTATTGACTGTGAAAAAATAAAATATCATTTTAAAAAAAACAAAAAACCTAAATTGTGCCAGGTTGGGGGAATGCCATCACCTTCATGTAGGTAATCTAGACACACAAGTGGGGATTGTGATCTCTGATTCCACTCCTGCAAGAAATACTGCAATCCAGCTTTGAGAAAACTTGATTTTCTTTCTTGAAATGCAAGTTGTATGAAGCACTCCCCACCCACCCCCAATCCCTGCGTGGTTGTGAAACATTATATAACTAATCTGCCCATAATGAAAGCAGCCAGCAGTGGTTAGATGAAAACAACAGAGATATTGTTTGATATATCTCATTATCCAATACTCCTGTTCCAGTAGAACTGCAGGGGCAGTCATGTCAGTTTCATAATTAGCTGAAGGACATGAATTGTGCTCACTGTCACACCACCGAACGACTGTATTTTGATAATATATGGTAATGCAACTGTTTAATGAGAGCATTGTCAATATAATAATAATGGCTCCAGCTGTCATTGCTATAGGGTGAGAGCTCTGCAAGGGGTGGAAGAAGTCTAATGATAGGACAGTGCTAAAGGGGAGATTAGATTAATAAAAGATCAATAGGCAAGCTCTGTTCCACAAGTCTGATGATTATGCTCTCTGAAGAGAGTGCTTGATTTTGATTGATTCATCAGGCGGCTATGAGATCAAAAGCAGGTCACTATTCCTTATGTATCAACACATTGAAATTCCACCTTTAATAGACTAAGAAATGCTGTATCTTTCTCAGAAGAATCCTACACCTTGTTTATGAATGAGTAAGTTCTCTTGTGTCCCATTGGATTTCCTCCCATGTAAATGTGAATAATAATAATAATAATAATAATAATAATAATAATAATAATAACAATAATTTATTATTTATACCCCGCCCATCTGGGCAGCTTCCCAAAAAATATTAAAATACAGTAATCCATCAAACATTAAAAGCTTCCCTAAACAGGGCTGTCTTCAGATGTCTTCTAAAAGTCTGGTAGTTGTTGTTGTTCTCTTTGACATCTGGTGGGAGGACGTTCCACATGGCGGCTGCCACTACCGAGAAGGCCCTTTGCCTGGTTCCCTCTAACCTCACTTCTCGCAGGGAGGGAACCGTCAGAAGGCCCTCAGCGCTGGACCTCAGTGTCCAGGTAGAACGATGGGGATGGAGACGCTCCTTCAGATATACTGGGCTGAGGCCATATAGGGCTTTAAAGGTCAACACTTTGAATTGGTAATGCAATGGCAGCCAATGTAGGTCTTTCAAGTTCTGTGGTCTCGGTGGCCGCTCCCAGTCACCAGTCTAGCTGCCGCGTTCTGGATTAGTTGTCCAGTGTTGCAGCCTCATTTCTTCCCAAATTTGCTCTAGGTGGTAGCTCTAATTTTGCTCGGCAAATCATGTAGGCCATGAGATATTGACAAAGAAGAACACGAGCTGATAAGAGCACTGTGGGCTCAGAGGTCTGCAGGCCAGGAAGTCAACGCAGCGAGGAATTCAGAGGTGAGTGAACTGAAGTTAGATATTGACAGTTGCAGGTATTGATATGAACTCACTACCCAGATCTTTTAGATACCAGCCTATGAGTATCTCTTAAGGTTGTGTCGCATTTCACTCTGGTATAGAAGATGTCTTTTGATATGGAATGTGAAGCGGAGGCATATAGGCTCAAATAATCTGTTGTGCCTCAGGCACAGAGTTCTTGCATGCAGTTTTGGTACATCTGCTTCACTAGTGAGTGTCCCTGATGAAGCTGAGTCGAGGTACACATTCATATGAATGGTATTTAGTGTGGTAAGAAGCATATAGCCAATGGGGCATCGACCAAAATCTTTGAGAAACAAACTGCTGAGTAGTGAGGGGAGAGATTTCGTCAGGCAAGGCCTCTTTCCACTTGCCTTGCCCCACCCTCTAGTTTCTGCTTCTCAGTTTGTATTGTATTATTTTATGCACTGTGGCTTGCCATTGTTTTATTGATTATAGTTTAGAAATTATTTATTGTAACTGTTTAGTGGATTTCTGTTAAACTTGTATATGTTATTATTATTATTTAATACTATTCTAATGATTGTTGAATGTTAGTTTTTGATGTAGGTTGCCTATTTAAAAGTTATGTTTTATTATCACATTTTTGTATTGCATTAGATTGTTATAAGATGTACATTTTTTGTTTCTTCAGCTTGTAAACTGGCTTGAGTATTGTAAGATAGAAAGATGGTATACAAATTAAAAATGATGATGATGGTATTTTGAATTTATATATTCCCTTTTGTCCTCCTGTGTATTTGCCAAGTATCTTTTAGCACAGGGAAGATACCCTTTCCGTTTTTTCACACTGAGGTCCAGCTCTGAGGGCCTTCTGGCAGTTCCCTCACTGCAAGGTTACAGGGAACTTGGCAGAGGGCCTTCTCGGTAGTGGCACCCACCCTGTGGAATGCCCTCCCATCAGATGTCAAGGAAATAAACAACTATCTGACTTTTAGAAGACATCCGAAGGCAGCCCTGTAGAGGGAAGTTTTTAATGTTTGATATTTTATTGTGTTTTTAATATTCTGGTGGGAGCCATTCAGAGTGGATTGGGAAACCCAGTCAGATGGGCGGGGGTATAAATAAATTATTATTATTATCATCATCATCATCATCATCATCATCATTATCATTATCATTATCATTGCTATGGGAACCAGACGCAAATGCTGGCAGAGCAACATGTGTGACTCTTACCTTTGTGTCATAGACTATGTGCCAGCCACATGAACTATATGCACAAACAAACCACACATTTCTTCTT
Organism: Podarcis tiliguerta; assembly: GCF_965153285.1. NCBI lineage: Eukaryota > Metazoa > Chordata > Lepidosauria > Squamata > Lacertidae > Podarcis > Podarcis tiliguerta. The sequence goes on along the minus strand of NC_139534.1, from coordinate 15,571,957 downwards.
CTATCCAGGGAAGCAAATGGTATTATTACAGTTTTCATAGAATCATAGAATTGCAGAGATGGAAGGGACATGAAGGATCATCTAATCCAACCCCCTGCGATGCAGTAATATGCAGATGCCCCTTACGGAGATTGAACCTGCAACCTTGGCATTATTAGCACCACACTGTAACCAACTGAGCTATCCAGAAGATTGTTAGACACCTTTGGACCAAAGCACAAGGCAAAGGCACAAGGGAGGCCTAGAGCCAGGTTGATGCGGGTTGTGACCTAGGAAGAGTTCCAGTGGTAAGACACAGAGGTCCAGAGGGTCACATTTTAAAGGGACGTGGGTGGTGCTGTGGTCTAAACCACTGAGCCTCTTGGGCTTGCCTATCAGAAGGTTGGTGGTTTGAATCCTCATGATGGGGTGAGCTCCTGTTGCTCTGTCCCAGTTCCTGCCAACCTAGCAGTTCGAAAGCACCCCAGAGCAAGTAGATAAATAGGTACCATTGCGGCAGGAAAGTCAACAGTGTTCCGTGCACTCTGGTTTCCATCACGGTGTCCCATTGTGCCAGAAGCGGTTTAGTCATGCTGGCCACATGACCTGGAAAGCTGTCTGCGGACAAACACCGGCTCCTTTGGCCTGAAAGCAAGATGAGCGCCGCAACCCCATAGTCACTTTTGACTGAACTTAACCATCTAGGGTTAAGCACAGCAGCGCTCATGTTATAGTGTTATGTATAACTGTGGATCAGCGGTTGTCCCAAAGCTTTCGTTTATAGGTCCTTTCCCTCAAGTCTTTTACCTGCTGGCAAGTTCCAAGATGACACCTAGCAACAGCAGCCCAGGTTGATGAAATGGCTCATCACCCAGAACATTCTGTTTGTCGTGACTTAACAAACCATACCATGAAGGAAGTGAATGACATCTTAGTCTTCCATCGCCGTAGCAACTTAGGACTTTGAAATATACTCAGAGTCGCAAAGTGATTTCATGCTCTTTATTCAGCTCATAGTGGTGAGGAGAAATGAATGAAAGTCCCCTCAAAGTATCTGCTTTATATACATTATTTACACAATGGGCTGCACATGATTGGCTAATTCCGGAATTCTACTGTAAGCCAATCTATCTGGAGCATGATTGGGTGGTTCCTGCCAACCAATCATACTGCTGCATTGTTCTAGGACCAATCAGACTGCTGCATTCTGAATCCTATTGTTCTAGGACCATTCAGACTGCTGCATTTTGGATCCTATTGTTCTAGGACCAATCAGACTGCTACAGTTTGGATCCTATTCAACTCGGTACATAACAGACTTTTACAAAATACCTCGTGAATCCTTTGGTAAAGTGGATTCTTCCCTCATCGGTGTTGGGTTTTCTAATCTTCCTGCTTCATCTGTCACAGCTCATAACTTCACCACCATTACCTCAGATACTGAGATGGACCAGTGGTGGCAAAGACAATGATGTTGTCACACTTGGTCTCTCCATGGGGTCCACAGATGTCTGAATGCATTCTAAGGCAGCTCATGCAAGGGAAAGGGACTAGGATGGAATGCCCTGTTGCAGACTCAGAGAGCTGTGTTGTTTGCCTTCAATGCCGGGCTGCGGACACAACTGCGGACAGAGAGCCAGTGTGGTGTAGTGGTTAAGAGCGGTAGTCTCGTAATCTGGGGAACCGGGTTTGGGTCCCCGCTCCTCCACATGCAGCTGCTGGGTGACCTTGGGCTGGTCACACTTCTCTGAAGTCTTTCAGCCCCACTCACCGCACAGAGTGTTTGTTGTGGGGGAGGAAGGGAAAGGAGAATGTTAGCCGCTTTGAGACTCCTTAAAGGGAGTGAAAGGCGGGATATCAAATCCAAACTCTTCTTCTTCTTCTTCTTCTTCTTCTTCTTCTTCTTTGCACATCTTCTAGAGAAAGCCTCTATTTACGATGAAAGATTTGTGACAGAATCAATGGATACGAGTACAAGAGACAGAAGTCTCTAAAAGATGATGTGCATTGATGATGGTTGACAGTGGGTTACTGAATATGATAGGAAGTCATTGTAGGAAGTCATTGTAGTGCCAGGGATGTCACTATTATTTCTACACAGGCTCATTCATCCCCTACGCAAAACAAACAAACAAACCCAGAAGGGAATTGAGGTGCCCTCAAATTTTGCTACAAGCAAACTTCATCAGAGTCAGACCATTAGTCCTGAAATGGCAAAATTAACCGGGAAGCTCAGAAATCAATAAGGCAAGAGCTTTAAAAAAGAAAGGGGAAAGTTTACAATTTATTTACAAGACCATTGTAAACATTAGCAGGATTTTAGCCACACTTGTAAATTAATGGAAAGTATGGACAATTTGGAAAGACAAAATTTGAACAGCATTGATATGCAGATGTAAATATTATCACTAGGACCCATGGGAGGGATGGAGGGAAGTCAGAAGATTCAGAGCAATCTCGATATTTGAACCTTGAATTGGTTTTTGTTGGATGTTTATTTTATTAAATTATTATTATTATTATTATTATTATTATTATTATTAAGCCCACTAGTTCACCTAGCTCAGTATTGCTATTGTTATTGGCCTTTATTAGCATATGTTTAAACAATAAAATCATACAAAGTCATCCAAATACATTGATAATCCAAACACATACGACAGTGGTACCTCAGGTTAAGTACTTAATTCGTTCTGGAGGTCCGTACTTAACCTGAAACGGTTCTTAACCTGAAGCACCACTTTAGCTAATGGGGCCTCCTGCTGCTGCTGCACCGCCGGAGTACGATTTTTGTTCTCATCCTGAAGCAAAGTTCTTAACCCGAGGTACTATTTCTGGGTTAGCGGAGTCTGTAACCTGAAGTGTATGTAACCTGAAGCGTATGTAACCCGAGGTACCACTGTATACATAAAAAACTAGAAGGCCACCATTGAATAAATCAGGCAACTTTAGATTTAGCTTCTTTAAAGCTAAATCTTGGCTAAATACCCTGAAACAATCTTGGTAGTTTCGGGAGTATCATCCCTCAACAAATATTGGATTACAGACTCTTTGTAAATTGATATTTTAAGCCTCGGGACTTATCTTTATAACTTGACCCTGTTTACTAAAATAATAACTGGACTCTGTTTGCTTTCATTGTGTCAATAATGTGTAGTTTTGAGCGTGTGCCCCCAGAAATATAGAAATGCCTACAATCTGATAGACAACAATTATGTTAGCAGAAAGGAAGTGGGGGAAGTCACCTGAAATATCAGAGGCATTATGAAGGAAGCATATCTATTAAGTTATGCCCATATTCTGGATGCATCAATGTCTCAAAGCCACTTGGTGTAACAGGGTCAATTGCCTCTCAGTAGGTATCAACATGCCCTCACAATAGAACATATTTCAATTTTCACAGAACGTATTTCATTTCTCTGACAGAGAACAAAGGAGCACTTTCCTGAGGGAAAAACTGCAAAGGTAGAAACATTGTACTGAGCCAGCACAGCTGAGGTTCAGGAGCACTCTTCAAACAACTTCACCGGGTCATATTTGTTTGTTCAGTTATCTTTTGGGGAGAGGCTGCTCATTTCTCCCCGAGTTGCTGCTCTTGTCAAAAAGGAAACAATGATCCCAGTTTAAATTGGCAAACAGATGGCGACACTCTAGAAATGTCATTTGAGCAAGCCTGTGTGTGTGTGACGCTTTGAGATAGCAACTAATGAAACTGACAGAATAGCCCGAGAAATGGTTGTTGCACAGTAACAAAAGAAATGTTTGTACGTATTGAGATTCTCTCTTTGCTGGGCGACAACAAAGGGACAATGAAGGCAGAGGACAATGAACTACTTGTAAGAAGCTGACTTCTTTCATTAGAAAAATGTCACGATGGGATCAGTTATGTCAGGTTGACTATCAGCCCACTCTTGTGGAATTGTTCACCAACAAAGTCGGTTCCAAACAGTGTTCCATTAATGCACCATGTTTTGGAGAAGAGATTGGTGAAAAGCAAGTGGAGAGCATGATACGAGTAGCTAGTATTCTATATGAAGGTCACCCTCCCCAGATCAGAAGGAATAACAGGCTTCAAACCAACCAGAAGTGACTTCAAATGACTTTGTGCTGCATAATGTGCTAAACTGAGTACAGTGGTAAAGGTAAAGGGACCCCAGACCATTAGGTCCAGTCGTGACCGACTCTGGGGTTGCAGCGCTCATCTCACTTTATTGGCCGAGGGAGCCGATGTACAGCTTCCGGGTCATGTGGCCAGCATGACTAAGCCACTTCTGGCAAACCAGAGCAGAACACGGAAACACCGTTTACCTTCCCACCGGAGCGGTACCGATTTATCTACTTGCACTTTGACGTGCTTTCAAACTGCTAGGTTGGCAGGAGCAGGGGCGGAGCAATGGGACCTCACCCCGTCGTGGGGATTCAAACCGCCGACCTTCTGATCTGCAAGTCCTAGGCTCTGTGGTTTAACCCACAGCACCACCCACGTCCCTGAGTACAGTGGTACCTCGGATTAAGTACTTAATTCATTCTGGAGGACCGTTCTTAACCTGAAACTGTTCTTAACCTGAAGCACCACTTTAGCTAATGGGGCCTCCTGCTGCTGCCGCACCGCCGGACACAATTTCTGTTCTCATCCTGAAGCAAAGTTCTTAACCCGAGGTACTATTTCTGGGTTAGCAGAGTCTGTAACCTGAAGCGTATGTAACCTGAAGCGTATGTAACCTGAAGCATATGTAACCTGAGGTACCACTGTATAACGATTGCATATCCACAACTTAACTTTGTCAGGCTATTGTGTATTTACTAATTTATGTTTGGCAATGTGTTTGTTGGGGTTTACTCCATAGTAAGTGTGTTTGGGATTGCAGACTAAATCAATTTTGTAAAAAGTCATTTTAAAAACCCTATAAAGTAGCTGTTTGCCACAGTTTCATCGGACAAAATGAAACCATGTCTGCATAATGTCCAATTGATCCAATGCACATGTAAGCCAATAAAGATTGATTGGAAGTAATCAATGCTTCGAAACTGCAAATGAATGACAGTTTTTAAGGCTGAATTAATATTTGTAAACTTCTAGTGGTCCCCCCCCCACATGCTAAACTTGGAATCTATTGTTATGAGTTTGGGGGTTGGGGTGAAAGACCCCTTAATCCCTGGGTCCACAAGTGTTAGAAGATAAATAAACCAAGCTAGCTTCCTGATGAGGTGATGGCTGTTTAAGGCGCCTGGTGTGAGATGGCAAATTTGTGCCCCCCCCCCTTCAACAGACAAAGCCAGAATTCTGAATTTTTTGTGGCAATGATAGAACTGGGAAGGAAAGCAGCAAGCTGGAGAGAGAGTCAGAGCAACATTTGGGAGCAACGTTTGATTTTTGCTTGAATTCAAGGCAGCAGCCATGGGACACTTTTGGGGTGTTAATGCTGTGAACCCCTCCATCTCAGACTCAAGTTCAATATATGCATAAATGTTATGTACTGAGTTGAATAGGATCCAAAAGGCAGAAGTCTGATTGGTCTTAGAACAATAGGATTCAGAATGCAACAGTCTGATTGGTCCTAGAACAATAGGGTCCAGAATGCAACACTCTGATTGGTCCACAGGGGCCACCCAGTCCAGCTCCAGGTGGAAGTGAATCCGCAACCAGATTGGCCTACAGGTGAATCCCGGAATTAGCCAATCACGTGGGGCCCATTGTGTAAATAATGTATATAGAACAGACATTCTGGGGGAACTTCCATTCCTCCTCACCGCTATGAGCCGAATAAAGAGCATGAAATCCACTCTCGACTCCGAGTATATTTCAGAAAATAAACATTATATCATAAAGACACCACAGTCTCTGTTGTGTCCCATTTCCCAAAGGAAACACCAAATGCCCGGAACCCTTGGAATCTTGCATCGCTTGGAGATTGGGGTGGCATGCAACACTATTTTTTAATGTATCTTTCAAGGAATGCAAAACAGTTTTAAATCACATTAATGGAATTCAATCCATCTGTATTACAGGGATGAAACATCCCCAGGACTTTGGGACTTTCCTTTATCTGGGCCTTGGAACATCCTTCAGACCACACTTGTTCCCCAGACCACAACCTTCACTAGTCCTGCACTGAACCCTCCTCAACTGCATTTGCTTAGCCCAGTGTTTCCCAAACTTGGGTCTCCAATTGTTTTTGGACTACAACTCCCATCATCCCTAGCTAGCAAGACCAGTGGTCAGGAATGATGGGAATTGTAGTCCAAGAACAGCTGGAGACCCAGGTTTGGGAAACACTGGCATAGCTGGAACATGTCCTCACCTTTGGTTGTGCCCCTTGCTTGATGGAGGCTGGAGACATGGGTTTTGCATGGATGGAATGCAGTTTGTACAGGGTAAGAGTCACATCCATTTGCTCCACCCAATTTTTGCTTCTGGTCTCACCTACAACTGGCATATGCCCCCAGAAGGTTACTCACAAGGGGATGTGGCCCTTTGGCTCTAAAGGTTTCTCCACCCCTGGTTTAAGAGGAACCACAAACTAAAATAAATTAGCAGTCTGGGGTGTTCTGTCTCTTGGTATTTTGCATTTGTCCCCTCCTCACTTACTTTTCCTTCTCCCCACTTCTGTTTTCTTGCACAGGGGCTCCAAGGAAGCCGGTGGCTAATATTCCCCACTTTACGGACATAGCATGTTCTCCTGTCACGGGGGCCGACAGGACACTCCAAAGTTGTGGGGCAGGCTAATTGATCATTGGCCACTGATGTGATTGGTCTTCCCTTGTTGTTGGGAAGAAGTTAATGTTGCCATTTGTTGATTGACAGCCAGAAATGCTAAAACTCCCTGCACAGGCGTGGAGCTTCCTCTTTTCGCCCCGTGCATCGGATTGCCCGCCCCCCCCTCCCTAGAATTAGGGTTGTTCGCTTTGACCTTGCTATGCCTGTCATGGGGTCGTCTGCTCTTGGGGCAGGGGCCCGGTAGGAATTTTGTCCATCTGGCTGATTGGCTGGGGCCATTTGGTTTTTGCCTACTGCGTAGCAAATCATCACAACTTGTAAGGTTGTGGTTAGGCATTGGTTCAGGGTTTGGTTGGTTGAGGGGCATGGATTGGCTGTGCCTGCCCCTCTAATGCTGCTGCTGCTGCAAGGGATTCCATTAAAGGAATACAGGGGCTCACTATTGCTTTTGTCCACCCTGTCAAGGGGCTCGGGCCATGCAAGAGCCCCTGGTTGCATTTGGGGAGGGCTGAGGGCAGGTTCCTTGCTCCGTCGCTACCCCCAAATGTATTCCCCTTTTCTGACTTCCGCAGGCGTGCGGAATGTCAGTCTGTCCCCCATCTGTCCCCCAGATAATCGCAACCAATGCCTAAGCAACCACTCACATTTTTGTATTTTAATAAAGTTGTGGCCAAAATTATGCCAAAAACCTTAAACAAAAATTTCTTTGTGATGTGTGAGTTATTGGGGTGGTCCTGGGGACCTCGACACGTGACAAAGATGTACATGGGAAATGCAAACACAACTATCTCTGCCTTTGCTCATTCAATTGACCAATGCCTTTGTTTGCATCCCAAGACTATCCCCAATAGCTAAGGTATGTGTGGCTGCCTCTCCAACACACTGAAAGCGAAAGCTCGTTTTCCAGCACATTAGAGGGCTTATTGTTGAAGCAGACGCTATTGAATGCGAACAAATAAAAATGTCAGAAAAAATCTATTTTCTCCAGTTGATCAACTATTAGCCGCAGCGTAAAAGCACTACAGTATTGTGAGGAAGGTACATATTTCTAATGTAAACATGGGTAGTTGGGATGCCGCTGCTTTTGCTGTTCACAAATATTAAAGATGGCAAAGAGGGGCAAACTAATCTTCCGGAGCATTTCTGTAGTGTGTGGATTACTTTTAAAATGCAAGGCTAAATCCATGCTGTCAAAGAAAAAAGCTTTTGACCCATCTACCAACACAGAGGTAGAAAACCTCATGTCCAGGGCTCAAATGCATACCTTCCAACATTTCTCCAATGAAAATAGGGACATCCTAAAGAAGAAGAAGAAGAAGAGGAAGAGGAAGAAGAAGAAGAAGAAGAAGAGGAAGAGGAAGAAGAAGAAGAAGAAGAAGAAGAAGAAGAAGAACAACAACAACAACAACAACAACAACAACAACAACAACAACAACAACAACTTTATTATTTATACCCCACCCATCTGACTGGGTTGCCCCAGCCATTCTGGGTGGCTTACAACATAATATAAAAACATAATAAAACATTAAACATAAAAATTCTTCCCTATACAGGGCTGCCTTCAGATGTCTTCTAAAATCCAGCTACAGTGGTACCTCGGGTTACAGACGCTTCAGGTTACAGACTCCACTAACCCAGAAATAGTACCTCGGGTTAAGAACTTCACTTCAGGATGAGAACAGAAATCATGCGTTGGCAGCATGGTGGCAGCAAGAGGCCCCATTAGCTAAAGTGCTACCCCAGGTTAAGAACGGTTTCAGGTTAGGAACGGACCTCCAGAACGAATTAAGTTCTTAACCCGAGGTACCACTGTAGTTGTTTCCTTGACATCTGAGGGGAGGGTGCTCCACAGAGTGGGCACCACTGCCGAGAAAGCCCTCTGCCTGGTTCCCTGTAACCTTACTTCTTGCAAGGAGGCAACTGCCAGAAGGCCCTCAGAGTTGGACCTCAGTGATCGATGGGGGTGGAGACGCTCCTTCAGGTATACTGGGCCACGGCCATTTAGGGCTTTCAAGGTCAGCACCAACACTTTGAATTGCGCCCAGAAATGTAATGGGAGGCAATATAGGTCATTCTGGACCAGTCTTATATGGTCTCAGTGTCCGCCCCCAGTCACCAGTCTAGCTGCCTCATTCTGGATTAGTTGTAGTTTCCGGGTCACCTTCAAAGGTAGCCTCATGTAGAGCGCATTGCAGTAGTCCAAGCGGGAGATAACCAGAGCATGTACCACTCTGGCCAGACAGTCTGCGGGCAGGGAGGGTCTCAGCCAGCATACCAGATGGAACTGGTAGACAGCTGCCCTGGACACAGAGTTGATCTGCACCTCCACGGACAGCCGTGAGTCCAAAATGACTCCCAGTCCTAAGATTGCATCCTGACTCGCCCAGAGCTGCTGATACTAATATTATTACTAGTACCGCTTCTACTAATGCTAGTACTATGAAGTATAATCAATCTAACAAATGCTTATTTATGTTTGATTCTGATGTGATACTGAAATTAAGACCAAAAAGGGAATATTAAAGGTGGCTTTCTGCCCCAACAAAGGCTAAGAGTTACTGCACATTTCCTTCAATAGCTGAAAGTGTGGGTTGAAAATATGTAGATATATTAAATGCAATCATTTAGCTGATCAGTTATTTCAAGGTAGAGGGTCAATCAAGTCACAATTCCTCAATGGTGAACAGCCAAGACTTTATAATTCTTAGGTTGTTTCTTGTTTGTTCTCCAGCACCATGTTTATTTCCTTCTAAAAGACCCTGCTATGTCAGTTGTCATTGTGGAAGAATATTTCCAGTGTCAAGCAATTAACACCACTTGTGGCAAGTGAAGATTGAGGTCAAGCAAGTTTACCTGTCAAAAGAGTGCATTGTTTTCCAAAGCAGCTGGGGGAGATGTGCAGGGTGTGTGTGTGTGTGTTTGTGTGTGTGTGTACACTATCCATTTGCTACTAATTAAAACACGAAGCAACCATTCTTTCCAGCAGCCTTTTTTTCCCCCCTTGCAGCAATGCAGCTTGCTAGCTTTTGCAGAGATCATTTTGAAATGTACAGCTCCTTCTGTTTTATTTTTTGGAATAGCCCCTAGATAGAGCAGTCCCACTTTACCCTTGAATAGGATTGCCATATTTCAAAATCCAGACACAAAAGATGTTGAAAAACAACTTCTTCTTCTTCTTCTTCTTCTTCTTCTTCTTCTTCTTCTTCTTCTTCTTCTTCTTCTTCCTTCTCCTCCTCCTCCTCCTCCTCCTCCTCCTCTTCTAAATCTTTTAAAAAGACAAGTTTTTGAGCTATTTTAAAGGACATTCTTCCTTCCACCCATGGCTTTTTTCAGCTGGAACTCACTGGAACTCAGTTCTGGTACCTCTCAGGTGGGTGCCATGGTCATGGTGAGTTCTGGCACCTCTTTTTCGTGGAAAAAATATGGCATCTTATCTGCTTCCACCTTATTGCCTCTATTCTCCTGATCCTTTCAATTGGAATGGAAAGGACTGAGGGACTCACTTTGAAAGGAGTCCTATCACCTGGTCACTGAGATTCAGTAGATGAGAAAATCTTGAAGAACCTGGTGTCACATCAAGAATGGGAAAAGTCTCACAAGCGTTATCCTGTTCAATGCTTCCCGTGTTGGCAGATGTTCTGTGCAAGGCTAATGTAAGATTCTTCAAGGGTAAGGATGTGGGACTCTTGAGAGTCCCATGGACTGCAAGAAGATCAAATCTATCCATTCTGAAGGAAATCAGCCCTGAATGCTCACTGGAAGGACACATCCTGAAGCTGACACTCCAATACTTTGGCCACCTCATGAGAAGAGAAGACTCCCTGGAAAAGACCCTGATGTTGGGAAAGATGGAGGGCACAAGGAGAAGTGGACGACAGAGGACAAGGTGGTTGGATAGTGTTCTCGAAGCTACCAGCATGAGTTTGACCAAACTGCGGGAGGCAGTGGAAGACAGGAGTGCCTGGCGTGCTCTGGTCCATGGGGTCACGAAGAGTCAGACACGACTAAACGACTAAACAACAACAACAAGGATGTAGGTAGTGCCCTCTCTGCACAATCCTCAGGATATGGTTATGGATCTCCACCATCAGTACTAGACAGTCTTTTTCACCTTGCAGAATGCACTATTTTACAGGCCCTGCTGGAAGGGCACAGGGAGGGAGAAAGGAAGGAGATCTCAGCATATGTGTGAAGCAGCACAGTTTGCTTTCCTGTGAATTTTGCAAACACGGAGTGTATCCCCTGCAACTACTAAGTCTCATGGCTATCAAACGAAGAGCTAGGCATGTGCTTCAATTTCTCCCACTGAAATTCATTATTTTAAAGTGTTTAATTTTAATGGAACCACACCAGCTATTTCCAAACTATACTTCCCTAAGGCATGGATGCCCTTCAGTTGTTCTTGGACTCCAACTCCCATCAGTCCCATCAGGGATGATGGGAGTTGTAGTCCATCAACATCTCCTGAACCCCACATTTCCCATCCCTGCTCTAAGGTGAAGATATTGTTGCATTCTACAAAGATTTTTCAGTTAATCTAATGAATTAAATCACAGTGTCACCAGACTCCATCACTATTACATGCACCAGTGACAACCGTAGTTCTATTACGATCACAGTGTGATTTCAGCTCATTTGTTGTTGTTGTTTTCTTGGAGATTTATTATGTAGAAGACTATATTGCTTCTGAGCTTTTGTTTTTAAACAACAATTAACACAAAGAAGGAAGAATGGAATTAATTTGAGTCACTCCATAAATAAAGTGTGCTTTGCATTGTTCCATGCCTAAGATATGCTGAGAAAATGTAACTGAACTGCTAACATTGTTGTGTGCAGAACACACAACTCATTCTGAAAACAATCTACATTTATAGAATGCTAATTAAAAAGAAAGTAATGAGACAGTGCTATTTTTATACCATATCCATAAAAAGGAGTCTAAGATTGGGCTAGTGTACATTGCTCAATGTAGGGCTGCCCTTCAGGTTGGTTCATCAACTTCAGCTATTGCAGAATGCAGCAGTTAGGCTGACAACTGAAGGAGCCAAACTGAGATGGGTGGAGGACTAGGTAGAAGAGTTTGGGTTTGATATCCCGCCTTTCACTCCCGTTAAGGAGTCTCAAAGTGGCTAACATTCTCCTTTCCCTTCCTCCCCCACAACAAACACTCTGTGAGGTGAGTGGGGCTGAGAGACTTCAAAGAAGTGTGACTAGCTCAAGGTCACCCAGCAGCTGCATGTGGAGGAGCGGAGAAGCGAACCCGGTTCCCCAGATTACGAGACTACCGCTCTTAACCACTACACCACACTGGCTCTCTAGGTAGTCACCTTCTTCCAAGCACACCCGAAGCTGAGCAGCCATCACCCTCTTTATGACCTTGCACCCAAAGGATGATGGGTGGTCGTTGTCACATACTTCCAGGTGTAGATAGAACCTTTGGGGAAGGAGGTGCAGCAGAAGCACCTTCTTTAAGTTAGCTGACACAACAACAAGCACCCACAAGGAAGCTTTAACCACTTCTCAGAGCCACCCAGTAAATTGCCTCTGACTTATACACACTCAGTGGCACTTGAGACACTTCCCTCAAGCCTGTAATAACTGTGGTGTCAAGTTCAGTCTGAACGTGAGCAGGTTTGCACTCAAAGTATCTTGGAAACTGGTCCCAGCAGGCTATCAAGGGACGGTCAGGAATGCAGGTTCTTTACTTTGGATCTTTGTGAAAGCTAGGGCTGTGCACTGAATTTAGCTGAGCCCTGAGCCCTATGCAGAGGGATTTATGCATTGGTCTCCCACAGCAATGAGGGCCAGATACTAAAGCATGGGTAGGCAAACTAAGGCCCAGGGGCCAGATCCGGCCCAATCGCCTAATAAAACCAGCCCGCGGACGGTCTGGGACTCAACGTGTTTTTACATGAATAGAATGTGTCCTTTTTTAAAAAAAATGCATAGTCCAGGCCCCCCACAAGCATAGCTGTCAACTTTTCCCTTTTTTAAAGGGAAATCCTATTCAGAATAAGGGAATTTCCCTTTAAAAAAGGCAAACGTTGACAGCTATCCCCACAAGGTCAGAGGGAGTGGACCGGCCCCCTGCTGAAAAGGTTTTCTGACCCCTGTCCAAAGGTTAAAAGGTAAAGGACCACCAGATGGTTAAGTCCAATCAAAGGCCACTATGGGGTTGTGGCACTCATCTCGCTTTCAGGCTAAGGGCGCCTGTCCACAGACAGCTTTCTGGGTCATGTGGCCAGTGTGACTAAACCGCTTCTGGTGCAACGGAACACCGTGATGGAAACCAGAGTGCACAGAAGCGCCATTTACCTTCCCGCCACAGTGGTACCCATTTATTTACTTGCACTGGCGTGCTTTCAAACTGCTAGGTTGGCAGGAGCTGGGACAGAGCAATGGGAGCTCACCCCGTCGTGGGGATTTGAACCGCCAACCTTCTGATCGTCAAGCCCAAGAGGTTCAGTGGTTTAGACCACAGTACCACCTTACTACCACCCTAATTAGGGACAGATGGGGCTCATCAACCTGGGAAGGTAGCCCACTGACAAGAAGGAAATCTCCACTGACTTGCAGCTATTCTTGTTTGTGAGAAGGACTTTGGGAGTAAACCTGAATCCATATCTGCTGCCTTTTGGGGCATCTTTGGGAGAAGAAAAGGCTAAGGAGTAAACCTTACACAAATCTGGAGTGGAGTCCCAAATATGGCTGGATGGTATCTTGTATGCTTCCTTCCAGCAACTCCTCCAACCAAAATGGTGCTTTGCTTTGCTTTGCTTTGCTTTGGACCACATCAGCAAGACCAAGAGGGGAGAATCTTGTCATCTGTGCAGCCCAGGACCTCCATACACACTGCCCAGGCTTGTACACTCCTCCATTATCTCCTGAGACAGCTGGATACCAACAACACAACAAAAGTTAGGATACTGCAATCCTATTGTGAATATTTACCAGAGTGTGGGTCCCTTTGACCTCAGTGGGCTTTACGTCTAAGTAGGCAAGCATAGAATTGTACAGTGAATTGAGATGTCCTGGTGACAATGGGTCTAATGCAGCTTTCGCTAAACTAGTGCTCTCCAGAGTATTGTTGGACAACAACACACATCATCCCTGACCACTGGCCATGCTGCTTGAGATGATGGAGTTCAGTATCAACTGGAGAACACCAGGTTAGAGAGGCTGGTCTAGGATATTATTTTCAATGCAGTTCTAGGCACATTACTTCCCAGGCTCTCTTTTTTGAGGATCAGTCACCAGTTGCGTGTCGAGGTCCTCAAGCCACCCCTCAAATAACTCACAACTCACACATAATTTTTGTTTAAGGTTTTTGGCATAATTTTGGCCACAACTTTACATAAATCTGTGATTGGTTGCTTAGGCATTGGTTAAGACTATCTGTACCCCCACTGGAGACAGAACTGACTTCTGAACTCCCTCGGAAGCCAGTGAAGGGAAAACAATATTGGGGAGCAATGGAGCTGAGTCACAGGCCCTCACCGCTCACCCACATGCTCCCCAGGGCTTGCCGGCCCTGGTCCCATTTCAGGGATTCGGACGAAATCGTGGCAAGGCCCTGGATTCCTTTAACAGAATTCCCTTCCACACCAGCATTGGAGGGGCAGGCCCAGCCTATCCGTACCCCTCCTCCAACCAATTTATAACCAATGCCTAACCGCAACCTTACAAGTTGTGACGATTTGCTACGCAGTAGGCAAAAACCAAATGGCTCAGCCAATCAGCCAAATGGACAAAATTCCTACCAGGCCCCTGCCCCAACGGCAGACAACCCCATGACAGGCATAGCAATGTCAACCAAAACACCCTGAACTCAGGGCGGGCTGGCGGGCGGGCGATCCGATGCGCACAGCGAAAGAGAAAGCAATAAGCTGAGTGCTCCAGTATTTAAAACCTTCGATCCCACCCACCACATTGCAACATGCAATTTGCCCCAGCAACCCAGCCATCCAATCATTGCTTCAGGTCATCATATTCAACCCTGCCTGGCAACAGAGGGATGGCTCGGCGGGCCCCACCGCAACACTCTCTTTTCAGGAGAACACGCTTTGCAGAACTGATATTGTGGAATGTTTCCCTTTGTGAAAACGTTTGCTGGATTCGATCCAAAGTGGTTCATTTCTTTCAGAGGAAGCCATCCTTTGAAGGAGTTCTATTTTTTCCCTGGTATTCAGCACTTTGTTTGCTGAAGAGAAGCAGAGATTAGTAAACCAAAGTGTTACTATCAACAGAGCTTGACATCCATTATGGATTTCCATTCAGTCCTGGCTACAACTGGCGTTCTTTCTGGCACCAAGACAGGCTTTATCCTAAATTGTCCTTACTGAGAACAGGAGAGCCTGATATATTTGGAATTAAAGTGGATGCATGCTCTTAATGTAAGGCAGGCCAGCATTTGTCCGTGGCACTTCCATAATGCATTGGATGGGAAATGGACCAGATTAGACAGGAGAAATTATTAAGTCATAAGTCTAGGTTTTCCAATTGGTATACTGCAGGAATGGCCAGCTTTGGGCTTGTGAGTCACTGTCTGATGCTGGCTCAAGAAAGAAGAGGACTGTCTTGCTGGGAGCCTGAAGAGTCCTGCCCTTCTTCTCTCCACCTGGCTTGGAGCGGGGCCTGACACGCTTCATAAAGGAGTGCTGCTGCTGTTACCGGGCAAAGAGGGCTCTGCTTTTGTTTTCTTTTTTCATTTTCTTTTTTTATAATATTTTTATTAATTTTAACATATAAATTATAAAATGTACCACAGAACTTATCACTTATACCATCTTTTTGGACTTCCATCAGCACCTCTGATGATCCACCGTTTTAACCACTTCTTATGCATTTCTTAACTTTATATTGCCTTTACATCTCTTGACAAATCATCCTCCCCCTTATCCATTTTTACAATACTTCTAATAATACTCCTCACAAAACTTCTTGCAACACTACAAACGTCGTCTGTCCTTCACAATTACTTTTCAAATAGTCCGTAAATTTACTCCAGTCTTCCATGAATTTCTGGTCTCGCCGGTTTTGAATCCTTCTTGTGAGTTTATTTAATTCTGCATAGTCCATTAACTTCATCCTCCATTCTTCGATCGATGGTAACTCTTCTTGCTTCCATTTTTGGGCCAATAATATTCTTGCTGCTGTTATTGCAGTTTTCTTTTTTCGTTTTAATCTGCTTTTATTTTTTATCTATGCCATTTTAAATTGTGATTGATATTAATGCTGTATTCTTAGTTTCAGATTTTATGATTTGTGTGGAAATTGTTTCCCATTTGGTTGTGTACTTTTTGATGTGTTTTATTTATTGTTGATTTATTTATTGTTTTGTTATGTTGGTAATTATGTAAATCTTGACATGTTGTGAGCTGCCTTCAGCATTGTTTTAACTATGGAAAGGTGGCATACAAATAAGATGATGATGATGATGATGATGATGATCACAAAAGGAGAGGCACTAGTCTAAGGCCTAAGAAGGAAGTCATTGTTCAGGAGAAGTCCTGTCCTGTCCTGACCTGACCTGGAAAATTTGGTAGGCTTTTCTGGTCAGGGGTAGATAATGGATGTGTGGGTGGGTGGAGTCATATAAGATATTCAGACAAACTATGCCACACACAATATAAGATACTCAGACAAACTATGCCACACACATCAAAAAGTACAGAACCAAATGGAAAACAATTTCCACATAAATCATAAAATCTAAAACTAAGAATACAGCATTAATTTGTATTAATACAGCATTTGTCTTCTGTACAGCAGGTGTGGACAGAAGGTAATCTGGGATCTAGTAGATTTGTAGTCGATGAGCAAGTTTTCTGACTCTGTATAGTTTAACATCATCAACAACATTATTATTACTACTACTACTACTACTACTACTCCTCTTCTAAATTAGGCTGCAGAAATGCAGGGTATACACATATCATACATTTAAAGCACACACAAACACACACTGCAAATTATCCTGGAAACTATAGTTCACCCCAGACAGCACCCTTAACAAACTACCGTTCCCAGGATTATTTTGCCAGGGTGCGGGTGTTTTAAATGTATGGTGTTTACACAGCCATAGAAAGCCTGGTGTGGGAGACCAGTGCCCTCTGTATAGGGCTCAGGGCTTAGCTAAATTCAGTGCCCAGTCCTAACTTTCACAAAGATCCAAACTGGACATGAACTTCACTGCAAAATAAAAGTCACAGCAGTGGTATAAGGGTAGTATTTTATGCCACATGCTTAAGCTCTGCCCGTTTAGAGTTTGAATTATTCCCTAGAGTTTGACAATGACCTGCCCAGGAAGATGTGCCCAAGAGGTTCTAACCCAGAGAACTGCCATGACACGCCTTCTGGGAGTCATGTGACCCCTCTACAATGATAGCAGGCTATCATGGACCAGTAGGCAGAGGTTCGGGGGGGGGGTGGGACGACCAGTTAATAGGGGCAAGGGGAAAACTGAGTGGGGCATTGTGTGACATCACCTGTCAAACTCTAGGGGTTCAATCAAGCTCTAGGGGGCACAATATGTTGCACCCTTATACTACGCATAAGTGATATGGATTCATGGATTATGCTAAGTTGTACCAGGCAAATTTCATGCCATAAGGCTAAGGAAAAAACACAGGAGTGTGTCCTCTAGTCAAATCTGATTTTGATAAGGTGTTTCTGTCCTTAATAGAAGGAGCATCACAGCATTATACGCTTGTTGGGTTGGGTCAGTTCATTTAAAAGGGCAGGTTGATGGTTGTGTTATAGGTGGATATGGCATTGAGTTTGAATGCATCTGCAGCCAGTTCCTGCCTGTGGCTGTTGTACAGGTAAAGTTAAAGGACCCCTGGATGGTTAAGTCCAGTCAAAGGCGACTATGGAGTTGTGGCGCTCATCTCGCTCTCAGGTGGAGGGACAGTAGCGGAGAAAGGGGGTGCATGTTGGGATACTGCCAGGGAGACAAAGTCCATCATGACTCCATGTCGTCTCCGGACGTCCATCGATCTCCCGTAGACACGCAGTATCAGCAATTAGCGACACGAGCTCCAGAAATAGCTTCCCACATTCCAGAGCCGATGCACACTCTATCAGCAGATAATGCACACAGCGAAAGATGCACCCAGGAGAGCATTATTTACAAGTTTATTTCTGCGTTGATCAGAACAAAGAAAAACAGGACTGCCTGCTTCAATGTCTCCGGCAGAGAGAGAGAAAAAAAAGACACACCAGAAACATCCTGTGAAAACAGGAAATGCGCAGACTCTGTGACTCAAAGCCTGCTCCCTTTTAAGGTGGAACGGAAATATCCTAACAGTGCAGTGGGGTGCGGTGCGCCCCGGACGTCATCCCGGAGGGGTGACATTTGGCGTGCCGCCTGCCCACCCGCAAATCCCAAGCCTCCCCCGACTCCCGAGCTGTCAAAACGAAGGGGGAAGGCCACCGGCAAAGTGGTGCAGCTCTCCCATTCCCCCCTACGGCTTAGGGTAGTCCCAAACTGTCGGGGGAAGGGGGGCTGCACCATTTCCCAGAGGCCTTCCCTCTTCATTTTGACAGCTCAGGAGTCGGGGGAGAGTCACAGGCGGGCAGCTAGGCCCCCTGGGACAAGCGTGGCTAGCACCACCCTGGTGCATGGCTAGCACCGCCCCTGGGTGCACAGCATGTGCGCCGCTCTGGGTGCCAGAACATGTAGCTCTGCCTCTGCTGAGGGAGCCAGTGTTTGTCCACAGACAGGTTTCCGAGTCATGTGGCCAGCATGACTATACTGCTTCTGGTGCAACGGAACACCGTGATGGAAACCAGAGTGCACAGAAATGCCTTTTACCTTCCTGCCGCAGCGGTACCTACTTATCTACTTGCACTAGTATGCTTTTGAACTGCTAGGTTGGCAGGAGCTGGGACAGAGCAAGAGGCGCTCACTCCGTTGTGGGGATTCAAACTGCCGACCTTCCAATCAGCAAGCCCTCAGTGGTTTAGACCACAGCGCCACCCGCATCCCTTTTTGTGGCTGTTGTATGTTGGGATCAGCATAAACTTCAACTTTCATGATGGCTCTTTTTACTTCCCCCAGCGGCACTCCGAGAAAAGCCAAATCAGATGCATACTATCAGAGCATGTCTTTATTTATTGACCAAAATTTATATACCACTTGATTGCAATAAAACCTGCAAGCGGTTTACAAGAAATCTTAAAACTGTCATTTAAAAAAGCAGTAATTAAAAGCAATTAACAAAAGCAATTAAAAACATTTAAAAGATAATTAAATGTAAAAATCTCTCAACATCTACGTGTCTGGAGAGGTTTGCCTAAGCAAACATGTTTGAAGCAGCCACTGAAAAGAGTACAGAAAATGCTCTGCCTGGTGTGCTCAGAGTTCCATCCGGCAATCTGGAACGGATCCCGTTCGCAACCAGAGGTACCACTATACACAACCAAATAGAAACAATTTCCACATAAATAATAAGCTCTAAAACTAAAGATACAACAAATGATATCAATAACAGCAACCGCTCTCTCAACCCCCCGTGAACAATACTCCAGCCCAAGAATCTGCTCAACAGTCTCAGCTTTTGTAGCTGGAGTCAGTCAGCACTCCACTCTCCCAGGCCAGATGCGAAAGGGCCAGCAAGGCAGGGTGCAGGTCTTCCAGAGCTCACGGCCAAGATGGTCTCATTTAAAACAGCACAGATAAAAATTAAAAACAATTTAAAAGAGGAGCCCTCTCTGCTGAGGAGCAGCAGCAGTACTTAAGAGCCTGTCAGGCCCCACCCCAAGTCAGGTGGAGAGAGGCCAGGGTGGGGCTCTTAAGGCTCTCAGCAGGCAGTCCTCCATCTGTAGTCCTCAATGTGTTTCTGGGGTCCACCTCCCATCAGCCCTAGTCAGCATGGTCACTGGTCCAGGATGGTGAAAGTTGCCCATCCCTGAAGCAGTGACATGCATAGGTGATCTTCCTCTCAGGTATCATAATAAACATTACCCAGGTCTGCCATTTTAAGGCAATTGTAGGTCTGCCTACAATTACATTTCCAGAATACCCAGTATGCCTTCATAGAAACGACAAGTCAGGTGGTGCGTCAGTGCGTGCAAACACACCCACCAGACCCTCCAAGTATTTTCCAGGGACATTCCCAGATTTAGAGAAGCCGTCATTATTATTATTATTTAATACTTATACCCCGCCC
This sequence comes from Podarcis tiliguerta, assembly GCF_965153285.1. Taxonomy (NCBI): domain Eukaryota; kingdom Metazoa; phylum Chordata; class Lepidosauria; order Squamata; family Lacertidae; genus Podarcis; species Podarcis tiliguerta. Next base: position 15,552,085 of record NC_139534.1, on the reverse strand, counting down.
ATCTGACTGGGCCTCCCCAGCCACTCTGGGCAGCTCCCAACAGAGTATTAAAAACACAATCAAACATCAAACACTTCCCTAAACAGGGCTGCCTTCAGATGTCTTCTAAAAGGCAGATAGTTGTTTGTTTCCTTGACATCTGACGGGAGGGTGTTCCACAGGGCGGGTGCCACCACCGAGAAGGCCCTCTGCCTGGTTCTAGTTTCTGACTTGATCCTGGAATGTTCTCACTTTTCCTTAAGATGTCCCTATTTTCATCGGATAAATGTTGGAGGGTATGGAGTTATGCGACCCCGAGCCAAGGAGAAAAGTGACTATACAACTTTTAGAAGACATCTGAAGGCAGCCCTGTATAAAGAAGTTTTTTAATGCTTTTTTTTATAGTTTTTTTATGTATATGTCTTCATATATGTTGGAAACTGCCAAGATTGGCTGTGGTAACCCAGTCAGATAGGCTATTATTATTATTAAATAGGACATCCTTATTTTCATTGGAGAAATATTGAAGCGTATAACAGACACACACAGATAGAAATAGATATACAGATATGTATACGCACAGAACTTTTCCCCATTCTGTAAGTTAATGTGTATCTCTAGCAATAATGTCCTCCAGATTTTTGAAGCAGATTTATTCACTTATTTACTGCAAAACCTTCTCTTTAATTGGTTTTTTCTTGTCTTTTTCTTTTCTTACAAGGTCCCCCAGAGACAATTTTCCTTGACTGTTCTGAGCTGAGCGCAGCTTCATACGGAGTCAGACCCTTTTGTGTTCCGATAACTGGCGTTGTTGTTGTTGTTGTTGTTGTTGTTGTTGTTGTTGTTGTTGTTGTTGTTGTTGTTTTCGAAGGCATGCAAATTAGTATGTGCCCACTTCCTTTGCAGTATCTCTTTCACGAGATGTGCTTTGAAGCTCCATTCCCTGACTGTTTAAAAACTAAGGGGAGTGAACAAGTCAGTTTTCGTGAAGAAGGAACTCCAAGTCGGTAATGAATGCTAATAATAAAATCAAAGAGTCCCCAGTTCTCTTGACTCCTCGGTGGGAGATTTTCAAAAGCATTCTACAAATATTAGGTAACAAATATTCAGCCAGCCAGATGGAGATAATTGTTGGCATTATTTAGTGTCTCTCTCTCTCTTTCTCTCTCCCCCCCCCCCTCAAAGAACCAGGGCTTTTTCAGCTGGAACTCACCAAAACTCAGTTCCAGCACCTCTCAGGTGGGCTCCATTGCCATTATAAGAGAACAAAGGTGAGTTCATTGTGAGTTCTGGCATCTCTCTCTCTCTCTCTCTCTTTTAAGAAAAACAGCATTGCTAAGAACATAAGAAGGCCCCAACTCTATCAGTCTAAGGACCACACAGTACAACTTCCTCCTTCTAAAGGTGGTGGTTCCTCTTCTTTAAATTATGTTTTCTTGATTTTGAAAACATAAACAATAAATACAAGCAAAGAACAGCATTTGTATCCTCAGTTATGTGTTGAGTACATGTATACAAGCACATGTTCAACAATGGTAGGATATAAATGTAATCAATTAGAAATGTTTTATTTTTATTATTACAGTGGTACCTCAGGTAAAGAACTTGTTCTGGAGGTCCAATCTTAACTTGAAACTGTTCTTAACCTGAGGTACCACTTTAGCTAATGGGGCCTCCTGCCGCCCCGAGATTTCTGTTCTCATCCTGAAGCAAAGTTCTTAACCTGAGGTACTATTTCTGGGTTAGCAGAGTCTGTAACCTGAAGCGTCTGTAACCCGAGGTACCACTGTATTATTATTATTATTATTATTATTATTATTATTAATTTCCCATCCTTCACCAGCAGGACCCTGGACAGGTTACAAGGACCCTAGATTCAGCAAGGAACCTGTGGCCCTCCAGACGATACCAGACTACAACTTCCATCATCCCTGACCATTGGTCATGTTGACTGGGGTTGATGGAAGATGGATCTCAGCAATATCTGGAGGGTCTCAGGTTCCCAGATGCAGATGCTGGAAATCTGGCCCACTGGAGTGAACCGGCCCATACTTGCTGAATTGTTCTGGTGGCGGTAGTTTACTGCTTACATTATATATCCTACCTTTGTTGCACTCAGGGGATTCCCAGTCAGGCTCCCATCCAACCACTAGCCAGATCTAGACCAGCCTGGGTTAAAATCATAGAACCATAGACTTGGATGCAGTGGCGTAGCGTGGAGGGTGCAGGGGGGGCCGGCTGCACCGGGCGCAACATCTGGGGGTTAGGGTTAGGGGGCACAAATCCACGGGTTAGGGGGCGCAAATCCATGGGTTAGGGGGCGCAAATTACTTGCCTTGCCCCGGGTGCTGACAACCCACGCTACGCCACTGCTTGGATGGGATCTTTGAGGTCATTCGGTGCTTCTCTTTCCTTGATGCAAGCTCTGCACTGCAACTACTGTACCCCTGACAGGTGTGCCCCACCACCTCTGTTTAAATCCCTCCAGTCCACAGGTGGATGATGGGGGGGGTAGTCTGCCCCGGGTGCCATCCCTGGGGGAGGAGTGACAACGCCATGCCCCCTGGGACACGCACCACGTCCCCTGGGATGTGTGCCAGCCACGCCCCCGGAGGTACGCCACTCCAAGTGCCAGAGCAGATAGTTCCACCACTGCTCCAATGATGGAGAGCCCATCACCCCCACAACCAGTCTTTTCCACTGTGGAACAGCTCCCATCGCCAGGATGCTTCTCCTAACACTTAGCTTCCATGCAATCCCCAATCATTGCTTCTATTCTGACCCTCTGGACCAACAGAGATCAAGTTTGCTCCATGTTTTGCATGATCGTCCACAACGTTTTTGTATCACATGCCTCCAGAACACACCCTTGGACCAATGTTGTGCTGTTAGGAACATTAGAAGCTGCCGTTGCTACGGTTAGCATATGATTGCCTGTTTTGATGGGCAGAGGCTCTCTGTAGTCAGCGGCAGAGCAAGCCGGTTGGGTGCCTGGGGCAGAACGCTCCGTGGGGCCTCCCGAGAGTCTGCCTGCCTCACAGACGATCATTTACCTTCTTTAGAGTCAACATGCTGCCACCTGCCTTATTACAGGGCAGATTCGAGGGTAAACCATATGCAGAACGAGTCTGCCCCTGCGGCTTGATGGAGGTAGAAACTGTCTCTCATGCCTTGTTACACTGTCGTTTCTATGGAGATATACGCTTGGTATTTATTACCCCCACTATGCAAAAATCTCCAAATGAATCCGAACTTCAATTTCTAAAATCCCTGGTAGAGGACAAGGATCCTGAGATCATGTTAGTAAGGTAAAGGTACCCCTGCCCGTACGGGCCAGTCTTGACAGACTCTAGGGTTGTGCGCCCATCTCACTCAAGAGGCCGGGGGCCAGCGCTGTCCAGAGACACTTCTGGGTCACGTGGCCAGCGTGACATCGCTGCTCTGGCGAGCCAGAGCCGCACACGGAAACGCCGTTTACCTTCCCGCTAGTAAGTGGTCCCTATTTATCTATTTGCACCCGGGAGTGCTTTTGAACTGCTAGGTTGGCAGGCGCTGGGACCGAACAGTGGGAGCGCACCCCACCGCGGGGATTCGAACCGCCGACCTTTCGATCGGCAAGCCCTAGGCACTGAGGCTTTTACCCACAGCGCCACCCGCGTCCCTTGTCCCTGATATACCTAATTGCAAATTCAAATGTATCCCTATCGTGTTTTATGACTTCCTTGATATTCTATGTGGGCTGGGGCTGGTTTGTGACCGAAATAATAAAATTCATTCATGGCCGCCTCCTCCTACTCAGCCGGCCTACAGCTGGGGGGGTGCAGTGAGCGGACAGTTTGGGGCAGTGTGGAGCATGCAGGCACCCAAGCCACCATGTCACTCCCAGGAGAGACACGCAGCTCAGGCATGCCCCACAGTGAGTGCCAGCCAGCATTTTGTCACCCCCCCTAAGTGGTGACATCCAGGGCAGACCACCCCCACCACACACCCCTTCCTCCGCCCCATCTGTAGTTTCGTACAGGGATCAACAGAGGTGCCAGGGATTTAATCCAAAACCATCTGCATGCTAGACAGATGTTCTACCACTGGGCCACAGACCTTCCTCAACTACTTAAGCAGCTCAAAACTCACAATTCTAGATCAGAAATACATAATGGCAAAGCATAGGCACGATAATAATAAATAATTTTTTATTTATATCCCGCCCTCCCCAGCCAAAGCCGGGCTCAGGGCGGCTAACAACAATAAGATAAGCACTAAGTAATTTCGTTGTCCCCGAAGGGGGCAATGACAATAAAGATATTATTATTATATATTATTATTTGCCACTTCCTGCGATTCTCAGGATGGAGGACTGAAGTTGAGCATCTTGCAAAGCACAATAAATGTGTTATAGGTTATGATCAGCTAGATCACAAGTTCTGAACCAATACAAAAACCGAGAACAGAGATTTCACATTCTAAGGCACCAAGTTTCAATGAAATTTATGCATTTATAATGATAATATTATTATTGGCCTAACGCCAGACATAGTCACTTTGAACTTTCTTTTGCCATACAACTATTTTGTGTCATGCACAAATTGGATAATTGCATACACAAGCAACATTTCCACACCCAACCCTGAGCACCCGTTGCCATGCATAATTACCCATTAAGGATGGCTAATTAAATTACTCATGCGTATAGAGGTGGTTTGCCAATGCTTTCATACACATAAATGCACATGCTCTACTCCTTTATGTACATTGTGACATATGGTAGGTATGTGTAGAAATGAGATGGGAGGTCTGTAATTATTGGTGAAAGGGTGGAATTACATATTAAAATGGTGCATTCTGCGCTGTGCTTTTATCTGACAATTTATCAAATTTTAGTTCCTGTGTTTTGACACAGAAGTAAGTCCCACAGTGTTCAATGGGGCTTGAGTATTCCACCTACTGCAAATTAATCCTTACTAAGGATACAACACAACTTTCTTCTTAGTTTAAGAGGGAACGGATTGTGTGATGTGTCATCACTATTGTTCACCATCTTGGCTGTGAGTCCTGAAAAAACTACTCCCTGACTTACAGGTCCTTTTTTCCACTTGCCCTGGGAGGGGAGGGCCTTGACTCCAGCTACAAAAACTGAGGTTCCTGGAAGAAGCCAGAGACCATTAAAAATGCCAAGATGTACAAAAAGGCCTTGAATAGAATAAAATGTAGCGTCTTCCTAAAATATATATATATATTTCAAATATACAGATAATACATAGATAACGAATGCATACACTGGTAGTTTCTATAGAAATCAAATAATAATAACCAAATCAAATGATATCAAATCCCAAAAAACCTTACATCTCTACATATATACAAAGAAAAGAAAAAAAGAAACAAGAAAAAGACAAATCAAAAACAATGACAAACACACACACATGCACACGACGTTCAATATGTATCTTTTGTTAGATGCCATTCAGTACGATTCAATCCTATACTAGTATTTCTCATATATGATACCTTTCATATGGATTGAATGTCCTTACGTATTTAATTGTTATGGACTTCCATATGCTCCTATAGAGGCATCTGGTATGGTCCCGGCTGCAATATATATATATATATATATTAATGTCAAGGTCCTTTCTCAGTTATTGTATGATATTCCAATTTGGATACAAGCATTTAATAGAGAAGTTGAACAAAACAAAACAAAAATGCCCTGTGAAAGTGGTAGACTTTTTCTCATGTGGAGAAGACCTTTGAGAAGTTGGAGGGCAGCTTTCAGCACAGCACTAGTTCAAATAAATCTATGGCATTTTTTATTAGCAAAACAAGAGGCTTTGAGTTAGTCCAAGGGCTTTGGACCAAATAGATCTTTTGGTTAGGTCATCTGTATTCTTTCATCACCTGCTAGAGAGAGTTGGTAATGGTTTACAATTTCATTGATGTTTCTATTGATGTAGAATCATAGAGTGGAAGGGACAAAGTGTTGGTGTTCGCCTTTAAAGTGCTAAACAGCCTTGGCCCAGTATACCTGAAGGAGCATCTCCACCCCCATCATTCTACCCGGACACTGAGGTCGAGCTCCAAGGGCCTTTTGGTGGTTCCCTCACTGTGAGAAGTGAGGTTACAGGGAACCAGGCAGAGGGTTTTCACAATAGTGGTGCCCGCCCTGTGGAATGCCCTCCCATCAGACGTCAAAAAATAAACAACTATCTGACTTTTATAAAACATCTGAAGGCAGCCCTGTTTAGGGAAGTGTTTGATGTTTGATGTTTTATCGTGTTTTTAATATTCTGTTGGGAGCCGCCCAGATACTACTACTACTACTAGTAGTAGTAGTAGTAGTAGTAGTATCATCATCATCTAATTCGATCTCCTGCGATCCAGGAATCTCAGCAAAAGCATCCAAAACAGATGGCCATCCAACCTCTGCTTAAAGAGACATCCAATTAAAGAGAAAGCCGCTACCGAACTAAGGAGGGGGCGGGGTTGCGGGATCACGCCCACGCCCACACTCTTGCGAGGCTGGGGACAGCCCCACGGGAATCAGGAGGCTCATCAATATTCATATCCTGCAGCACCAGCCAATCGGCTGGCAACAGGGGCGGGCTGACTAGGGGGCACTTAAGGTCGGGGCAGCCCTGGCTCGCCCCTTTTCCTTCTGCTCTAGCTGCGGTTTCCCACCCTCTAGGCTTGCTTTCGGACTTTGCTATGGGCTTCAGCTGGTCGCCGTCAGGGGCCTGGTAGGAATTTTTTCATTTGGCTAATTGGCTGGAATTTTGAAGTCACTTGGTTTTTTCGCCTACCTCGTAGCAAAACATCACAACTCTTTGGTTTTGGCGGTTAGGCATTGGCAGGGGTAGTTGTATGCAAATGAGGCTGGGGGGGAGGTACGCCATCACCTCCCCCAATTCGTGAAGGGTAGTTCGTTAAAGGACTCCGAGGGGCGTCGCCTCGTCCGAAACCTACAGAGGCTAGGGCCTAAAGCGCGCCCCGGAGCGGTAACCCCTGGGGGAGTGCCCCAGGGATGTGCATCTTGGGGGCTCCCCCTGTTGGTGTTTAACCCTTCCCGGTTAGACCGGATAGTTTGTAAGGGCCAATGCCTAAAGCCAATACCGCTCTTACCTGTAATCAATAAAGTTGTGGCCATTTTACGCCCATTAACCTAAATTCTGTTGTCCGGTGTCTTTATTTACCTCTTCTGTGGGAGGGGGTGGGAATAGCCATGCAATCTTAAATCCTCAGTGACTTGGGGACTTCTTTATCCCCTGCATGCAAAGATAGGCTCTGGCGGATTGAGCAGATGAGACCAATATTGGGTCCAATGGTCAACTGGTTACTGCATGTGCTGTAAAGGGAAATCAGGGGCAGATGATGTTCAGCAACCTGGATAGGTAGCCCATCTAGGAATAGGACACCTAGGCAAACTCAGCCCTCCAGATGTTTTGGGACTACAACTCCCATGATCCTTAGCTAACAGAATCAGTGGTCAGGGATGATGGGAGCTGTAGTCCCAAAAATATCTGGAGGGCCAAGTTTGCCTATGCCTGTCCTAAACCTTTGTTGCCTTGGAGCTATACTTATTCATGCAAAAGGCCTCGGGAGTAAGCCCCAAGGAATAATCCATACCCACTGATGTGTGGGACGTCTTCAGGAGAAGAAAAGGTTAACACAAGAACTACCAACTGTGGAAGAATGGCATATGAAAATGATGGACTAACCTTACTGGCTAACCTTACTGGCAGAATCTGCGACCAGAAAGAAGAGGACTATCAAGAAGAGTAGAAGAAATTCAAAGACTATTTGAATAAATACTGTGACATTAAAAATTAGAAATTACTTGAAAGTACCAAATAGGCCTAGGACTAAATTAAGAGTTAGTTAGTTAAATAAATGAGATCGAGAACCTCAAGAAAAGTTAAGAAATTTTACTTTAATTGGAACATTGTGTTTTAATAATGATATTAGGGAACTGCTACATTTAAATACAAGGAAATTCAGATGGGAGGACCCAGAGGAAGTCCAAAATATGTTTATGAGGTTAGAAGTTTAAACAGCCAATTAATTTGTGTTGTTTAGGTGTTTATTGTTGTTCTTTTTTATTTTCTTTTTTGTTTATATTTGTGATTTTGCTTCTTTCTTTTTTGTTGTAGTATGTGTTATATTTGTAAGAAACTTAATAAAAACTATTTATAAAAAGGGGGGGGGGAGAAGAAAAGGTTAAGGAGTAAACCCTACACAGGAGTCCTGCAGCCAAGCGGCTGCCAAACATATTGCTCTGCTTTTCTTTGGACCACATTGGCTAACGCAGCACATCAATGCTGGAGGCAGTGGTTATGAGTTAGTGGTCTCTGCGGCACCAGCAGGCGCTGTGATTCTCTAGCAGTTGAACTTCACCCTGGAGGAGTATTTCATTGTCTCTCAAGACAAACAGATGCCAGTGTGCATGCCCTTCTTAAATCTCAGCTCATAATAATAATAATTTATTACTTATACCCCACCCATGTGGCTGGGCTTCCCCAGCCACTCTAGGCGGCTTCCAAAAAAATATTGACATACATCAAACATTAAAAGCTTCCCTAAACAGGGCTGCCTTCAGATGTCTTCTAAAAGTCTGGTAGTTGTTGTTCTCTTTGACATCTGGTGGGAGGGCGTTCCACAGGGAGGGTGCCACTACCGAGAAGGCCCTCTGCCTGGTTCCCTGTAACTTGGCTTCTCGCAGTGAAGGAACTGCCAGAAGGCCCTCAGTGCTGGACCTCAGTGTCCGCGTAGAATGATGGGGGTGGAGACGCTCCTTCAGATATACAGGACCGAGGCCGTTTAGGGCTTTAAAGGTCAGCACCAACACTTTGAATTGTGCTCAGAAACGTACTGGGAGCCAATGTAGGTCTTTCAAGACTGGTGTTATATGGTCTCGGCGGCCGCTCCCAGTCACCAGTCTGGCTGCTGCGTTCTGGATTAGTTGTAGTTTCCGGGTCACCTTCAAAGGTAGCCCCACTTAGAGGGCATTGCAGTAGTCCAAGCGGGAGATAACCAGGGCATACACCACTCTGCTGAGACAGTCCACAGGCAGGTAGGGTCTCAGCCTGCGTACCAGATGGAGCTGGTAAACAGCTGCCCTGGACACGGATTTGACCTGTGCCTCCATGGACAGCTGTGAGTCCAAAATGACTCCCAGGCTGCGCACCTGGTCCTTCAGGGGCACAGTTACCCCATTCAGGACCAGGGAATCCTCCACACCAGCCCGCCCCCTGTCCCCCAAAAACAGTACTTCTGTCTTGTCAGGATTCAACCTCAATCTGTTAGCCGCCATCCATCCTCCAACCGCCTCCAGCTCCTTATGCAGCCCCACTGGTTTCTTTAGATGGCTCCCGCTTTTCTTCCTCGCTGTTATTGTCTGCACTCTATATTTCACCTTGCACTGTGAATCTAATCATACGAAGGGCAGTGTGGAAATGAATCGACTAAATAAATAAATGCAATGATTTCTGCAAATTCGAATTAGTTCTGTGAATGAAATTTCCAAAGACAAGACCAAGAGGGTAGGGGAAGAAGGATGCTGTTGTTTTGCAAGGAGCTTTTAATGTCAAAATTGGAGCTCTAGGTTGAAGTGATGGCATAGAAATCAACTCTTTCTGTGTGTTTTGTAGGAAATGAGCAGCTTGAGTGTATGCTGACAGCTTTGTTGTGTTTTCCTATATCCTTTGCAAAAACAAGATCCCTGTGAAACACAACCTAAAAAAGAAGTACTCTTCAGTAGTATTATACTCTCAAGCAAATGAAAGTAAAGAAACATATGGCTCATTTACACATGCTTTAGGGATTCATTCTTTATGTACACTTATATGAAATTATCTGACTATCACCTCTTGGTCTAGAAGTTAGCTGTGCACCAAATTTAAACTTCTTTTAATGTTGTGGTGCAGTTCTCTGTTTTCAGCAGATCAAACATGCATTTTGAGAGAAGATGCACATTCAAATTCATATTTAAAATATATACATTGATGCATATTTTTATTTTATTGGGACTATGAAACTTTGCAGATAAAGCATGCATGCTTCTTTCCTAGCTTTCTTTAAATGTACAGTGGTACCTCGGTTTACAAACTTAATCCGTTCCAGAAGTCCCTTGTTAAGCTGAAACCGTTCTTAAACCGAGGCACGCTATCCCGAATGAGGCCTCCTGCCGCCAGCGCCCTTCCGCCATTCAGATTCCGTTCTTAGACCAAGGTAAAGTTCTCAAATGGGGACAATACTTCGGGTTTTGTGGAGTTCGTAAACCGAATCATTCGTAAACAGGACTGTTCCTAAACCGAGGTACCATTGTACAGTCGTACCTTGGTTCCCAAATGCCTTATGACTCAAACATTCTGGCCCCCAAACACTGCAAACCTAGAAGTGAGTGTTCCAGTTTGCAAACATTTTTGGGAAGCCAAACGTCTGACTCAGCTTCCATGGCTTCCAATTGGTTTTTGAACATTTTCAGAAGTCGAATGGACTTCGGGAACGGATTCCGTTTGAAAACCAAGGTACAAGTGTACTATGAATGACATTATATAAAAACACAAGGGCAATTGAATGGCCCACCCAGTCCAGCATCCTGTTCTCACAATGGCTAATAATAATAATAATAATAATAATAATAATAATAATAATGTGTGCCTATCAAGGCAGACATCCCAATTTCCACCCCTGTGACTTAGGACAAATATATCGTGCTCCCCATGGAATCAGCTGGTTGGCTAACAAGGGTTGTCTGAACCTCTTTAATGAGGTGCAGTTTGTTAGGGATTAAGTGTCAATTACCCTTGAAAGCCTGTGTTAATACTTCAGCTGACATTGGGTGGCAGACCTGCTGCTCAGGGATAAGCCCCGGGTATGAACAAACCATTGGAATTAAATCCTCGGCTACTTAAAATCGAGGGCCTCTCTTTCAAGACAAAGACAAAAACAGGCTGTTGTTTAGATATCGGCACTGGATAATTCCCATTTCCTTCCACTCCAAATGCATGTGAATGTCCCCTTGCTATTAATATTCATTAGTCGCTTTCAGCCATTCTCAGAGAGTGCATCAGAGGTCTGCGTTCATTAACATGCTAATTGGGCAGTCCCTCCCAGTGGAGTTTCTAAGACTAACAGTAAACAGACCTGGTTAGCTCTACAGTCTTCCATTCCTTACAAGCCAAACATTATTCTGCAGAGATGAACCAAGTCATGTCCTCCCTGAATCTATCCCATGGGGTGGCTTCTAGGTTCTCCTCTGAATCATACAAAAAGATCCACAAATCCAGAGCCGTCTTAAGCATATCTATCTGGTGCCATGGTGCAAAGCTCCCTCTGGTGCCCTCCCCCCATTTCCCAGAGTATTTTTTAGGGAGGACGGCACTGATGGCGGGGCTGAAGGAGGCAGGCAGCAGTTAGAGGGCAGCTCCTCTGGCGGGGAAGAGGCGGAGGCTAGACGTGGCACCTCCTGGCTCAGAAGAAGAAGAAGAAGAGTTTGGATTTGATATCCCGCCTTTCACTCCCCTTCAGGAGTCTCAAAGCGGCTAACATTCTCCTTTCCCTTCCTCCCCCACAACAAACACTCTGTGAGGTGAGTGGGGCTGAGAGACTTCAAAGAAGTGTGACTGGCCCAAGGTCACCCAGCAGCTGCATGTGGAGGAACAGAGACTCGAACCCGGTTCCCCAGATTACGAGACTACCACTCTTAACCACTACACCACACTGGCTCAGCTGGCCACTTCGTGTCACGGTGGCCATGGCAGACGGAGGCTGGGTTTCTCATCCACTGTGGGCGGCTCCCAGCAGAATATTAAAAACATGATAAAACATCAAACTTTAAAAAATTCCCTAAACAGGGCTGCCTTCAGATGTCTTCTAAACGTCAGATAGTTTTTATTTCCTTGACATTTGATGGGAGGGCGTTCCACAGAGCAGGCGCCACTACCGGGAAGGCCCTCTGCCTGCTTCCCTGTAACCTGGCTTCTCACAGTGAGACAACCGCCAGAAGGCCCTCGGAGCTGGATCTCAGTGTCTGGTCTGAATGATGGGGGTGGAGATGTTCCTTCAGGTGTACTGGGCTGAGGCCGTTGAGGGCTTTAAAGGTCAGCACCAACACTTTGAATTGTGCTCGGAAACATACTGGAAGCCAATGTAGGTCTTTCAAGACCGGTGTTATGTAGTCTCCATGGCCACTCCCAGTCACCAGTCTAGCTGCTGCATTCTGGATTAGTTGTATCCCCGTCACCTTCAAAGGTAGCCCCATGTAGAGTGCATTGCGGTACAGTGGTGCCCCGCAAGACGAAATTAATTCGTTCCGCGAGTTTTTCCGTAGAGCGAGTTTTTTCGTCTTGCAAAGCACCACGGCAGGGAGGGGTGGGGAGAAGCAGGGCAGCTGCTGCAGCCGGTCCTTGGACTCACCTGCGCCTTGTGGAGACCGTGTGACGCGGCTGCTGGAGGGCGGCGGGGCTCAGGAGCGCGACTCTGGCTGCAACGCTGGCTGCTGGCGGCAACGGCTCCTATGGGGAACGCGCGAGGGCAGTGGGCAGTGGCGCGAGGCAGCCGGAAGGTCGGAAGGTCGGCCGGAAGGTGGGAGGGAGCCGGAGGAGCGGGGAAGCGAGCGTGCGTGCGTGCAGTGACCGTCGCCAGGACAGGAGAGGCAGGGCTGTTTCGTCTAGCAAAGCAAGCCCTTAGAAAAATCTGTCTTGCGAAGCACCTCAGAAAACAAAAAACCCTTTCGTCTAGCGGGATTTTCGTCTTCCGAGGCATTCGTCTTGCGGGGTACCACTGTAGTTGAAGTGAGAGATAACCAGAACATGCACCACTCTGGCGAGACAGTCTGCAAGCAGTTCTCAGCCTGCGTAACAGATGGAGCTGGTAGACAGTTGTGCTGGACACAGAATTTAACTGCACCTTCATAGACAGCTGTGAGTCCAAAATGACTCCCAGGCTGTGCGCCTGGTCCTTCAAGTTTTGGCCACATCTCCCTTTGCATCACACTTGACACATGCCATGGGGATGCCATGATGCTGAATCTCTCAGGTATTTTCTCACAATTATATTGCATCAGAGTTTGATAATGTATGTTTCATGTATGTATGCACCACAGAACAGTTAGTCATTAGGAGAAACATATCAACTGGAAGAGCAGTTCAACAAGGCAAGCAAAGACCTAGATGAGTGGTAGGCTCTCCCTCACTGGAGCTCTTCCATCATAGGCTACACCAGGGGTCAGCAGACTTTTTCAGCAGGGGGCCGGTCCACCGTCCCTCAGACCTTGTGGGGGGCCAGACTATATTTTGGAGGGGGAAAAATGAACGAATTCCTATGCCCCACAAATAACCCAGAGATGCATTTTAAATAAAAGGACACATTCTACTCATGTAAAAACACGCTGATTCCCGGACCGCCTGCGGGCCGGATTTAGAAGGCGATTCAGCCAGATCTGGCCCCCAGGCCTTAGTTTGCCTACCCATGGGCTATACAGTCACTTGGAGATGCTGTGCCTGTGCACCGTATCTTTCGCTCTATAAGACGCACCCGACCATAAGATGCACCTAATTTTAGAGGAGGAGAACAAGAAAAAAAAATTCTCTCCCTCTCTGCGCAGCGCCTCTCCAGCAAAGCCGGAGGAGAAATGGAAGGGGCTCCGTTTCGCCTCCCGCTTTGCTGAAGGGGTGCTGCGCAGCTTTCCCTCTCTGCATAGCACCTCTTTAGCACTGAAGAGGTGCTGTGCAGAGAGGGAAAGCTGTGCAGCGCCTCTCCAGCGAAGCGAAGTCAGAACAGCAAGAGGGATCGCTGTGCAGCGAAAGCAGAGAACCATCTTGCTGTTCTGGCTTCTGCGATAGCCATGCCAAGCCTCTTCAGGGCAGGGGAAGTGTTCCTCCCGTAGCCCTGAAGAGGCTTTGCATGGCTATCCCTGAAGTCAGAAGAGCTAGAGGGATCAGTGCGCACCGATCCCTCTCACTCTCCTGGCTTCAGCGAAAGCAACAGAAAGCCTCTGGAGCACAGCAAGAGGAGCGCTCCTCCCGCTGCACTCCGGAGGCTTTGTGTGGCTATCCCTGAAGTCAGGAGAGCAAGAGAGATCGGTGCGCAGCCTGCATTCGCTCCATAAGATGCACACACATTTCCCCTTACTTTTTAGGAGGGGGAAAGTGCGTCTTATAGACCGAAAAATATGGTATTTCCTTTATTGAGCAGGGAGGCTGGCCAGAAGTCCCCCCCCCAACACTCTGTTCAGATGTTGTTGTGCAAGTGCAGTAGAATCCCAAATGAACTTTGATTCTATTATTCTACGCATACATACCATTCCGCTGTATTTCCCTAGATCGTGTCATCATATATTGCACTACGATAGAGCTGTTGTAATAGTTAGACCTCAAAACCGAGAGGAAAGTTCCCTTTGCAATCCAAAATCCTTCGAGTCTAAAGGACATATTTTATGGCTGACCCTTAGACATTTCAGAAATGTCCTCCGAGAAATCTCAACTCCTCATATCCGTGCCATTTCCACCTCCCTTTTCCCTCTCCTTGTGAAGAATGCAATTTAAATTTGACATGTAAAATTGATCTTAAACAGCTGAGTCTGACATTCACAGTCATTTCATTTTTAAAAAGAGAAGAGGAGGAGGAGGAGGAGGAGGAAGTAAATTTGGCTCCTAAGCAACCCATGGCAGTCATTCAGCAGCAATGCAATTCCAAGCAATAAACTACTATGGGGCAGTGGGGAGAGTAAATAACAAATCCAGTTAGGGTGATCATTAGCCATAGTCAACAGAAATATTTGATTCCGAGAGTGCTGCTACCAGAAAGCTACTAGAATGTCCTTCAAACGGCAAGACGACAGATTCAAGGGGATATGAAACAGAAAACTAAGATGGGGTCTGACTTTGATACTTGCTTAGCGTGATAGAGTAATTTACTCTCTGTATAGAGGGTATAAGGGGAAAGGATGAGGGGGGGAAAGGGAAGCAGTAATGTGTCACCTTATCAAAATAAGGTACCTGTCATTTCTGAAATACTGTTAAAACTATGATAGATGTTCCTAGTCAAGAAGGGGGAATGTTTTTGCCCCAATGAAAGCAGGTCATTTTGAAAAGAAAGGGTTACAATAAGACCACATTTTTGGACTGAATATAGCAGAAACAGCCATGCGATTCTTCTTGCCTGTGGTCTTTCAGTGGGGAATCCCGTAGGTGTTATTCACATGTTATAGTCAACAAATGTACCATCTGAGTACACATATACTGAAATAGTTATAATTAACAACAACAACAACAACAACAACAATTTATTTATACCCTGTCCATCTCCCTAGCCGCTCTGGGAAGCTCCCAACAGATTATTAAAGGTAAAGGGACCCCTGACCATTAGGTCCAGTCGTGGTCGACTCTGGGGTTGCGGCGCTCATCTCACTTTATTGGTCGAGGATGCCGGCGTACAGCTTCCGGGTCATGTGGCCAGCATGACTAAGCCACTTCTGGCGAACCAGAGCAGTGCACGGAAACATCGTTTACCTTCCCGCCAGAGCGGTACCTATTTATCTACTTGCACTTTGACGTGCTTTCCCCGTCGTGGGAATTCAAACCGCCGACCTTCTGATCGGCAAGTCCTAGGCTCTCTGGTTTAACCCACAGCACCACCCGTGTCCCTAACAGAATATTAAAAAACATAATAAAACATCAAACATTAAAAACTTCCCTAAACAGGGATGCCTTCAAATGTCTTCTAAAGGTTGTGTAGTTACTTATCTCCTTGACATCTGATGGGAGGGCATTCCACAGGGTGGGCACCACTACCGAGAAGGCCCTCTGCCTGGTTCCCTCTAACATTACTTCTCGCAGTGAGGGAACCGCCAAAAGGCCCTCGGAGCTGGACCTCAGTGTCTGGGCTGAACGATGCTTGTGGAGACACTCCTTTCAGTTTATTATTTCAGTTTATTATCAGACTAGTGCGCAAGCTCAGTCTTCATCAGGCTGCTTTGAGGGGACATTTGAGCAAAGTTTTCAACAGGCATGCAGACAACACTGATTTCTTGGGAGGGGGAGACCTCTATTTTGCCATGATCTGTTTCATTGTTCCCACTGTGTTTTCATCAGTAAATGCGGTGCTCATCAGGCGTGGAAGAGTCTGATAGACAAGACCTACCTAATTTAGTCCCCGTCTGCTTGACATCTCAGCAGGACAGAAGCACTGTGCTTTGGCGACAGACAAGGCGGCCAGCCCTGATCTAGTCAGAGTGTAACAATGTTGACATGAACTCTTTGGTGCATTACAAAGCCAAGCCTATTTTTATTTCCCCAACTTAAATAAACTCCAATTTTTTTAGAAGAAAGAAGAAGAAGAAGAAGAAGAAGAAGAAGAAGAAGAAGAAGAAGAAGAAGATGAAGAAGAAGAAGAAGAAGAAGAAGAAGAAGAAGAAGAAGAAGAAGAAGAGGAGGAGGAGGAGGAGGAGGAGGAGGAGGAGGAGGAGGAAGAAGAAGAAGAAGAAACAGGCTTGGAGAGCCTAGAACTTGCATTTCAATTGTTCTCTATGCTTCCCTTACCGGCACTTGAAGAATCTATACCAAGGATGAGAAACTAGCTGTTAAAGCACTTCAACATCCACCAGCCCCATCCATCACCATCAGTGGTCAGGAATGGTGGTATTGGTAGCCCAGTGTTGGGGACTGGTCTGATGAGGTGGTTGCGGGGGGGGGGGGGAGATGCTTCTGAAGAGGAGGCAGATCAAGATAGAATGGACTGAAGTTGATTGTGGTGGGAGACAGGACACACACCAGAAGAAGAAAAGAGCTGGTAAATAATAGGAGGAGGGGGACAGGAGCAAGCTAGCAGAGACATTAGTCCTGAACAGAGACAGAAGCCAGATGCAACAGGGACAGATGATGCTATGTCCCTTGAGAGCCTGATCCTGCTCTGTGGCGTTTGCCCTCCTAGGTGTGTGACATCATACTGGGTTCATAAGGAAAGGGTTAACTAATTGTAAAATGACTAAGCAATGGGAACCCAAGGGGAGGAGTTAGGGTTAGATATAGGGTAGTTGAGAAGACAGCCTGGATAAGTCTGTGGGTTGGGCTAGTCTGATGTGAGAGAGTGAGAGAATTTGTTAAGAGGAGTCAGTCAAACAGTTGAGATAATCAGTCAGAAGGTATTAGGAAGGTATAGGCCGGTAAAGAAACCAAAGTTAAGATACTGACAGGAATATTATCTGAGAAACTTGTTAATATTTATAAAATAAATTTGTTTATTTGGTTCACTTTAAACAAATTTCTGGACTCAGTGTTTTACCCGAGAGTAACGGGTTGGTGGCAGCGGGGAAGTGAGCACAGTGGTGGCAAAGGGATCAATAGACCGTTAAACGTCTGGGGACCCTGCATGATCGCCACACCCTCCTTCCCCTAGAACCAGGCGTTTCATTCATGCCGCAGAGCAGAAACCCAAACAGGCAAAAGAAGTCCCTTGGCAGCCGCCGTAGACAACGGGAGGGGTCTGATATGTAGGAAGTAGGCTGCTGGGGTGGAGAAGTAGACATTCTGGGCAACAGTTCAGCCTTGAAGCGTCTCCACCTCCACCTCCATCGTTCTGCCCGGACACTGAGGTCCAGCTCCGAGGGCCTTCTGGCGGTTCCCTCACTGCGAGAGGCCAAGTTACAGGGAACCTGGCAGAGGGCCTTCTCGGTAGTGGCGCCCGCCCTGTGGAACGCCCTCCCATCAGATGTCAAAGCGATAAACAACTACCTGACATTCAGAAGACATCTGAAGGCAGCCCTGTTCAGGGAAGTTTTTAATATGTGACATTTTAGTGTATTTTTCATCTTTGTTGGAAGCCGCCCAGAGTGGCTGGGGAAACCCAGCCAGATGGGTGGGGTACAAATAATAAATTATTATTATTATTATTATTATTATTATTATTATTGAAGGAGTGCTCTGTTGGATACTAAATAAATGAACTGGAAAAGAAGCTCATTGGGTGCCTAGTTTTCTCTCGGCTGTTAGCCAAGCGTGCTGCCTGTCAGCTTCCTGGTGACACCCAGTAACATCCTGAAGACCGCAGTTTCCCACCCTTACCTACACTGTTGTTGTTTAGTCGTTTAGTCATGTCTGACTCTTCGTGACCCCATGGACCAGAGCAAGCCAGGCACTTCTGTCTTCCACTGCCTCCCGCAGTTTGGTCAGACTCATGTTTGTGGCTTCAAAGACATTATCCAACCATCTCGTCCTCTGTCGTCCCCTTCTCCTTGAGCCCTCCATCTTTCCCAACATCAGGGTCTTTTCCAGGGAGTCTTCTCTTCTCATGAGGTGGCCAAAGTATTGGAGCCTCAGCTTCAGGATCTGTCCTTCCAGTGAGCACTCAGGGCTGATTTCCTGAAGAATGGATAGGTTTGATCTTCTTGCAGTCCATGGGACTCTCAAGAGTCTCTTCCAGCACCATAATTCAAAAGCATCAATTCTTCGGTGATCAGTCTTCTTTATGGTCCAGCTCTCACTTCCATACATCACTACTGGGAAAACCATAGCTTTTACTATGCGGACCTTTGTTGGCAAGGTGATGTTTCTACTTTTTAAGATGCTGTCTATGTTTGTCATTGCTTTTCTCCCAAGAAGCAGGCATCTTTTAATTTTGTGACTGCTGTCACCATCTACAGTGATCATGGAGCCCAAGAAAGTCAAATCTCTCACTGCCTCCATTTCTTCTATGTGCCAGGAGGTGATGGGACCAGTGGCCACGATCTTCGTTTTTTTGATGTTGAGCTTCAGACCATATTTTGCGCTCTCCTCTTTCACCCTCAATAAAAGGTTCTTTAATTCCTCCTCACTTTCTGCCATCACTTACCTACACATTTGATAGCAAAACTTGATTCTTCTCCTGGTAGCTTTATCCCAGCCATGGTCCCAGGTGCAACGACCTGCCACTCCCCACCCCCTGCTTTTTAGTGGAGATGGATTCCCACTTCTACCTTTGCAACCAAAATTTTCAGTTCTTCTCCTACCTTTATTTTTTTACAGGTGCAATGGCATTTTCTTTGGAACGGGACATTTCGATGTGCATTGCTACCCACGAAACAAGTCATTAGAAATGGTTGGAACGGTGTTATTTAACTTTCACGATTCGACGCGCCGCCCTCCACCGCTAAGCAATCAAAGCATCCCTTAAACCATACTGTATGCAAAAGTCAATATTATATTACTCGGTTCTGCATATCATTGACATGTCTGTCCTTGGGAGGTGCTGTGAGTGGTTGATTAGACCTTTCCAGCTGCGGTGCATGGATACACACCGTTTTGGCACCTTTTAGGAGAACGCAAAAGCCACAGCTGTTCATCAGCATGGCAAGTGAAGTTTTGTGCAACACTCTGGAGCAATTTAGATGTCAGCGCTTTATATTTATTTATTTAAAGGGCATGTTTCTAAGGCTGTCAGCATCTGAATAGAATTCAGTTATTGAATTGCCATGGAGCTAATTCTCTCCTCAGTATCATTATCCCCGGTGCACTCAGAAGCTCAGGTAATATTGCTGGGTGAAAATAGAACACAAAGGTAAGAGGAAAGAAATGTGTTCCTGACTGTTGCATAAACAAATTTAAGAGTTGGCTTATCTGTTACATCAGGGATCTTCAACTGGTCGATCGCGATCTACCAGTCGATCACGGGGCGTCCCTGTTCAATCCTGGTCAATTGCGTGATCCTCAGCGATGGATCCAATGGGTAGATCACTGCCAGTTTTTTTTATAGTGGGAGCAGATCGCAGTCTCTTGTGAGTTGGACATGCCTGTGTTGTTGTTTAGTCGTTTAGTCATGTCCGACTCTTCGTGACCCCATGGACCAGAGCACGCCAGGCACTCCTGTCTTCCACTGCCTCCCGCAGTTTGGTCAGACTCATGCTGGTAGCTTCGACAACACTGTCCAACCATCTCGTCCTCTGTCGTCCCCTTCTCCTTGTGCCCTCCATCTTTCCCAACATCAGGGTCTTTTCCAGGGAGTCTTTCTTCTCATGAGGTGGCCAAAGTATTGGAGCCTCAGCTTCTGGATCTGTCCTTCTGGATCTGTCCTTCCAGTGAGCACTCAGGGCTGATTTCCTGAAGAATGGATAGGTTTGATCTTCTTGCAGTCCATGGGACTCTCAAGAGTCTCCTCCAGCACCATAATTCAAAAGCATCAATTCTTTGGCGATCAGCCTTCTTTATGGTCCAGCTCTCACTTCCATACATCACTACTGGGAAAACCATAGCTTTTACTATACGGACCATACCTGTGTTATATTAACCAAATTAAAACAAGCCAAGCTCTGCCTCCCTAGAGCTGGGAAAGGTTGCCTGACTTCCATGTCCATGCAGCTGTGATGGACGAAGTCATCTGTACAGAAGAGCAGAAGGTTGTCAATGATGGGTATGTGATGTCACCAAGATCCTTCTGAAGACCAGTTGCTAGAACCCACAGGAGGAGAGAGTGCTTTTGTGCTCAGTTCCTGCTTGAGGGTTTTTCACAGGCATCTGAATGGCCACTGTGAAAACCAGATGCTGGACTAGATGAGGAATGGTTCTCATGAGGAACCACTGGGCAAAACTGTGACTTCATTATTGCCAGTTTGCTTTCTCTACTGGTTATTCTTTCTTCCTTCCCCTTTCCCATGGCTCCTTGGGATTTTATTAGCAGCCATAGAGATTATCAGTTGTCTGCTTGAACCCAACTAAGGCTGTAAGATCTTCAGGAGTTCAGGAGAGGCCCTACTTCTCTATGGTTTTTGACACCATATAGATCTCCACCTCATTCTCTTGACTTTAATTTGCATTTGATTATTAAATGGCTGTAAACCATCCTGGAGCATCATGGTGAATGGCAAGTTAGAAATATAATAATAATAATAATAATAATAATAATAATAATAATAATAATAAATCACTGATATCTGAGCTATATTGGGCCAGCTTGCAAAGTTTAAAACAGGCTTTCTTAGCAGCTTCACCTATGACTGCTTTGCAGAACCTTTGGGCCTTAAGAGGTTGCTAAACTGCAATTTCCATCATCACAGGCCATTGGCCATTCTGGCTGGGACTGATGGGAGTTTGAGTCCAACCACTTCTAGAGGACACCAGGTTGAGAAGACTAAGCAATTACACCAGTGACTATTGACTTCTGGTTTTGCTCTACGTTTCCTATCTCAGGGAGAAGGGACTGTAGAATTGGTAGTTCCCCACCTGTCTCTTGCCCAGCTTCCTTGCCATTATGTCATTGTCAGTGTTATCGTCACCATGAGTTATAGATCTGTTGCGTATAATTTAAATGACCTCTATTTTCCACCCTCATTCATCTTTCGAACGTGATGTGTTCATTTCACTTTTAACCACTTTCCCTTTTTAAAAAAAAAAAAAATGTTAGCAAAGTATTCATTTAAAATGTGTGTGCTGTCTTGGAAGTAAATTACTAGGGTAAAAGGCCATTTCAAGATGATTGAAAATGTACCTCTCAAGCTATTGCTTTTTCTATTTTTCAAACAGTCTAACTGAAAAAAAGGGGGCTAAGGAATGCCATGTCTAAGGCAAACATTTTTCCACTTCAGTGTATTTGCTTATGCCCATACCCTCCTCTTCCTTTCATTTTGGAATTGATGGAACAGATATCTACACCATATGGTAGATATTCAGCATAAACTAGAATATTGCATTACAACATAATTTAATCAGTCCACATCAAAGGATGAACTCTGCCTGACTGTTTATGTAAAGGTAATTCTTACTGAGGCCCTAGGGATTTACCTACATACATTTATAGCAATGAATACCACCTCTCTCCCAATTTCCATGGGGGCTAGTGTTCATAAGGAAGGGAGGTTTAGCCCTTCTTCCACAGCTGTGATCCTGCCAGCGATTCAGTGCCATGCTGAAATTAGCAATGGGATACATGGTGCTGTGGGTTAAACCACAGAGCCTAGGACTTGCCAATCAGAAGGTCGGCGGTTCGAAACCCCACGACGGGGTGAGCTCCCGTTGCTCGGTCCCTGCTCCTGCCCACCTAACAGTTTGAAAGCACATCAAAGTGCAAGTAGATAAATAGGTACCACTCCGGCGGGAAGGTAAACGGCATTTCTGTGCACTGCTCTGGTTCGCCAGAAGCGGCTTAGTCATGCTAGCCACATGACCCAGAAGCTGTACACTAGCTCCCTCGGCCAATGAAGCAAGATGAGTGCTGCAAACCCCAGAGTCAGTCACAACTGGACTTAACTGTCAGGGGTCCCTTTACCTTTACATTATTATTAAATTGCAGCACTTGATAGTGCAATTTCCGTTAGACCTGTGATTGGGGAGGGAGGAGTTAGTCACCCCCTCTGCAGAACCAATAGACCCCATCTGATGTGTAGGATTCCATTTTGAAAATCTCCTGATATGGCTGAAAGTCATAAAATTCACTGACCAGGCTGTTACAGCCTCTGTTTCAATCAACAGTGCATGGAAAATCTTTATAGGGGAAGTATTGCCCTGAAAGATAGATAAGCAGCTTCTCTGTGACAGTTCAACATTTTCTAACTAAAGCATTCGGCTGGAAATATTAATTTGTTGTGATTTAGATTTGCATGTGCAAGCTTCTTGGAATTTGATTTCATTTAGGAAGGCAGGATACAGAAACCTAAATGAATAAACAATACATTTCTAGCATCTAAACAGCTCCCCTGAAATAACATGTGAAAACTGTTCTGGTAGGATGATCAAAAAAAGAGCTGGGTCCAGGGAACAAATCCTAAATTTCAAGATGGAGTGGGGTTGCTTGGAGAGATTTGTTTTACTTATGTTACGGTAAAATCTGGGTGCGAGGCTGCTCTGTCACCCAGCTCGTCGGACTAAGTCCGCGGGTCCCTGCAGAGGAAAATGAGCTCAGCTAGAGACAGGAGCAAACTGCAGAAGATCCAAGTTTATTGCGCAACAGGTTCAAGGCGAGATTGAACAGCGAGAAAGGAGTGACATGAACTTTTGAAACTTCCCTCCATGTCCCAGAATACAGTGCAAAATACATTCCAGTTACATCATGAATACATTAAGAAGAGGTTGGGTTACATAGGATTAGCATATGGAGGAGGGAGGGGGGAATATGCAGAGCTGGAGATATGCGCAGATAAGCACATCTTGAGTACCGGTGATGAGAAGACAATGGTCCATGTATGCATAGTCTGCCACCTGACATTGCCCAGAGGAAAGGCTTGGCAGAGTGATTTGACAGGATTAGGGTCTTGACACCTTGCTTGAGCGATTATGGAGGACAGGGGAGGTGTCATGGAGTCCTAGAGAAATTGAGCAAATTGGCATGTTGATTTTCTATGAATTTTATAGATTTTTAGTCCCTTTTGACATTGACAATTGGAAATAAATGGATATATTGTAGCAAAGAAGAAGGTGAAGAAGAAATGCCCCCCCCCTTCTGTATCACTTAACATAGGTGCAATGGGATTTAAAAAGGGGGACAGAAGTCAAAGTGGGGATCCGTGAAGCTTACCACAGTGGGGTAATGGGAAGTGGATGGCACTGTGGTCTAAACCAGTGAGCCTCTGGGGCTTGCCGATCAGAAGGTTGGTGGTTTGAACCTCCGTGATGGGGTGAGCTCCCATTGTTTTGTCCAGATCCTGCCAATCTAGCAGTTCGAAAGCATACCAGCACAAGTAGATAAATAGGTACCACTATGGCAGGAAGGTAAATGGTGTTTCTGTGCACTTTGGTTTCCGTCATGGTTTCCTGTTGCTCCAGAAGCGGTTTAGTCATGCTGGCCACATGACCCGGAAAGCTGTCTGTGGACAACTGCTGGTTTCCTCACCAGAGTGAGGAAAGGCCAATTGTGACTAACAGGTCAATATTCTAGTCAGAGCAGACAATTTAAACTGGAAAGTGAATCCATGTCAGTTCACCCCACCTTCCAGCCTAGCACAAAAGCCCCTGGACCTATTTGCCTGAAAGTTCACAGGCTTCTTGCTCAGAGACACCTCTCTCATGTCTGCAGATATCCATCTGAAATGAACAAAAAAAATTCAGAAGTTATCCTGCCTGCTCCTTTTATCTAATTCCACTCCTCCCATATATATATATATATATATATATATATATATATATATATATATACACACACACACATATATATACACACACACACATATATATATGTGTGTGTGTGTGTGTATATACACACAAACCATTTTTTAATGCTGCCTAGAACAAAAGTCTGTTGATCTAGCTGCCTGTTGCTTAGTAGGGTTTATCCACATGGGGGGAACCAATATCTTCACAGATTTAGTACACTTCTGTCAAATGGGGGGGGGGGGATTAGCCATTTTCTTTTCCAGAAGTCAGGAGGTTGGACTTTTTCCATCTGTCTGTATCCCATGCATGGGATGCTTCTGAAATATATAGTGCAGTCCCTGAAATGTTACCAAGCCTTGTATGAGTCACATCACATTCTTACTGAAGAGGCTATTCTCAAATGTATTTTGCTGAGAGAACACCACGCTTTGGATGACTTCCAATACTGTTTTGTAACAGGAGACAAGCAAAAATCTCCCCAGCTGTAAGGATAAAGAGCCAGATCTTTTTTGACCTGTGCGCGAGGTAAATCTTTTCTTTCTTATTTTAAATCTACCGGAGACAGCAATGTCTGAACAAGCTTTCCAAGTACCCTTGAAGTTTCATACAACTGAAGACTTATATAAACTAGCAACATATGAACACCTTGCATATAAACATTTACTTGCCGTGGACAAATTCAATATTTGGAATCCATCCTTACAAGTACTGTGATAGGTTAAGATCTCGGAAGTACAATAATATTGTAAAATATACAATTTTGGGGTTTTCGCCCCCCCTTTATTTTCCCTTCTCTGGATTCTGTTTCTCTTTTTCTCTTTTATTTACATATCACCATGTTTAGTGCACATATAATTAAGTACTTTTTGAACTTTCAACAAATATTTTTTTTAATTAAACAGAAAATAAGTTCCATACAACCCAGAGAAGAATGAAATGGACTCCTTTACCTAAGAATGAATACATGATTTTTAATGTGTATTAGGTTTCAAGTATTGGGTAGTCACCCATTCAAATAAATTAGTTGACTAATAAAGGCAATTACGTTTGTTAATTGCATGCACTTTAATACATGGGTTTAATTTACATAAATTGTATATTACTAGAAAAGTAGATTTGAAGGGGAAAATAATTGTTTTTAGTTGTTGCAGCTGGCACCAATTTAGGGCTGCACTAAATTAGGTGCCATCAGGTAATTAGTTTTTGTGTGAATATATTTTTTAAAGTAAATTGGGAGGCGCAAGGGCCCAAACTCAACTGGGACCCATTCATGGTGGATAGTGGTTTTCACCCTTTGCTATCTGTTAGAGTTACAGTTGCCCCCTCTCACCTGCTATTTGCGGGGGGGGGGGACAGCCTTCGGAGCAAATATGAGGACAATATGGATCAGAGCCACATCAAGAGGCAAAGTGCTACAACTTGGGATGTACACAGGTCCCCTAATCTGTTTAGGGCACTTTGATGCAGTCCAGTTCAGTTGAATCCAAGCCCCAAACTAATTAGATAAGATTCTATGGAGCAGCTGCTGCTCAGCCTTTCTTAAATCAAACACCAAGGTGGTCCTTTCAACAATCAGTTGGTCCGTAACTCAACTGATTTCATGATGGCCCAGACTGTGCCATGTGAAGGCATAAATGTTGTTTGCCATTCTTTAACTTCCCCAATTGAAAGTGTAAAAGAAGGTCAAAGTGCTTGCCTCAGTGCCGGATTTACGTATAAGCTAAACAAGCTATAGCTTAGGACCCCACTCTCTCGGCCCCCCCCCCAAAAAAAAAAAATTAAAGGAAAACAACAACTGGATGTACATTTCCAAAATATAAGATAAAAAATCAAATCAAATAAAACCTACATACAGCAACAGTGTTTTGTGTTGTGTAGGCTCCCATGATGTAAGTCATGGACCCCGCCTGCTAGCCTGCTCCTTAAAATATCACTGGTTAGCTCATTTCTATATCAATGACTTTGATAAAATACATATTTTGATATGTGCAAATGGCTTCAGATACATATTAGGTCCATAAATTACCATATAGCACATATTCAACACAAAAAACAGTGACAATTTGTTGTTGACAAAGGACAGCTGGACATATAAAGAGCCCCCTTACCTTCAGTAGCTTAGGACCTCTTCAAACCTAAATCTGGCCCTGTCCATGGGTCCACCTAAGGCAGGCATAGGCAAACTCTGGCCCTCCAGATGTTTGGGACTACAATTCCTATCATCCCTGACCACTGGTCCTTTTAGCTAGGGGTGATGGGAATTGTAGTCCCAAACATTTGGGGGCCAGAGTTTGCCTATGCCTGACCTAAGGTCTACTGAAACTAGTCCCTGATGCATCATTTTAAAGAGAATTGAGAGGAAGATTTACAGAAAATCACAGCTTTTCTAACTGGGTCTTTTTAGCACCATTAGGAGGGTTTCTTAAAAGTTGGAAATAAAAAACACTCAAATTCTGGGAGAAAAGGGTGTTGCATAGGAAATGAATGTCGACATGATTTGATGGAGCTTCCACAGAGGCCTGTTTCCTTCTCCCCTAAGCAGGCTCACCAGTGGGACTTTTCTGTAAGATTGCTTGGCCTGCCAAGAGTGGCATTGACTCGGTGTGTTTTTTATCACTTGCTTTGGCTCCAAATTCACAGGATTTTCTCTTTTTTTAAAGGCAAAATGCAAGAGCTAGAAGACGCTCATTTATTATAGCCTCTCGCTAAGTGTTAGCATGCCAAAGTATATCAGCACCATGGCACCAGGGAACAGCGCAGAATGGAGGAGCAGGCTCCCTTTTAGGTAATAATAATAGACAGTGGAATAAATGATCATCATTTTGGCTGCAATCCCACTCACGGTTCAGTTGCTTTAAGAGTTTGGCGACAAGACATTGGGGAAGGGACATAGGTCTGCCATTCATTGTAGACGTTACTGAGCTAGGTAGATCATTGGTCTGACCCAGTATAAGGCAGCTTCTTATTGCTTGCTCCATATATGAGAATGGAATTGGGGCCATCAGCACAACAGTCCTCATCAAGTATTTCGGCTGGAGGGCTGAATTGCTCTCTTGCAATTCTACCACTTGCATAAGAAAGCCAATAGCTGTCATGGCCTCATTGCCAAGCCACAAAATGCAGAGCTCAGTGGAGTGGGAACTCCAGCCAACCAGAACAAGATCTGAGGTTCCAAGGGAGCAGAAAAGATTATTTATGTATGTGACCACGGCTGCGCGGATGTTATTGGCCCAGAGATGGAAAGAACTTTAAGTCCCTACCAGAGAAGAATGGCAGATCAAGTTGATGGATTATGCCAAAATGGCCAGAAGAGTCAGAAATCAGGAAGACCAAAAAATTTAATAAGGAATGGGGGAAATTGACAATGGTTTTTAAGGCAAGTTAGAAACAGTTAAAATAGTTAGCAGGATTGGAATATCATTTGTAATTTAATGGTGAATTTTGGACACAATGGAGAGGTAAATGATTTTGGGTTATCATAAGAGATTCAGGAGGAAATGGTTAACAATAGGACCCCCAAAGGGGAGGAGGGAAGTTCAAGACTTTCCTTGGAATCTTGTTTTTATGTTGAGGTGTACTTGCGTCCAGTGCTAGGGCCCAGTGAATAGCAATCCATGTGGTTAGATGGTCCAGGGATCAGGGAATCCAAAGATCATGGGGTCAAGACAAGCAAATTATGTTTAAATGTACTGTTGGGCTTATTACAATATTAACTCATTGCATTTTCCTGCTTGTATGGTCATATCTTGGTTTTCGAACAGCCTAGTTCTCAAACGTTTTAGCTCCCGAACGATCGAAACCCAGAAGTGACTGTTCCGGTTTTTGAACGCTCTTTTGGAAGTCGAACATACAGCAGGGCTTCCGCGGATTCCAGTTGGCTGCAGGAGCTTCCTGTAGCCAATCAGAAGCCGCACTTTGGTTTTTGAATGCTTTGGAAGGCGAACAAACTTCCAGAACAGATTCCGTTTGACTTCCAAGGTACAACTGTAATTGGTTTGCTGTCTTGGATGAACTTGATCCATAAAAGGAAATGACAGCAGTGGTGAGGAAACTGTTGAGTGTCAATCAACAATAGCTGCAGTCATACTTTGCTGCTGATATTTAGGGCCTAAGTCACTTAGGGCTTTAAACACTGGTGTTAGTACCTTGAGCTGAGCAACTGTTTTGAAACAGGAGTTATATGAACTCAAAATAGATCTATGGCCAATAATATGCACTATGGATACTGTAGCTGAGATTCCTACATTGTAGCGCGTTGGACTAGATGACTTTTGGAGTCTGTTCCAACTCTATGGGGGACAAAGAAACATACACAGAGCCAGGGTGTTTATTTTTTGCAGTTGCTACTTACACCATACCCTCCAACATTTTCCCAATGAAAACAGGGACATTCTATTCAATAATAACAACAATAATTTTAAAATTTACACCCCACCCATCTGCCTGGGTTGCACCAGCCACTCTGGGTGTCTTCCAACATATATAAAAAGATAATAAAAACCTTAAACATTAAAAAAGCTTCCCTATATGGCCTTTGAATGACTCAGATGGTCATATAACTCCATACCCTCCAACTTTTCTCCGATGAAAATAAAAGGTAAAGGGACCCCTGACCATTAGGTCCAGTTGTGGCCAACTCTGGGGTTGCAGTGCTCCTCTCGCTTTATTGGCCGAGGGAGCCGGCATACAGCTTCCGGGTCATGTGGCAAGCATGACTAAGCCACTTCTGGCGAACCAGAGCAGCGCACGGAAACGCCGTTTACCTTCCCGCCGGAGTGGTACCTATTTATCTACTTGCACGTTGACGTGCTTTCAAACTGCTAGGTTGTCAGGAGCAGGGACCGAGCAACGGGAGCTCACCCCATCATGGGGATTCAAACCGCCGACCTTCTGATCTGCAAGTCCTAGACTCTGTGGTTTAACCCACAGCGCCACCCGTGTCCCCCGATGAAAATAGGGATGTCCTAAAGAAAAGCGGGACATTCTGGGATCAAATCAGAAACCAGGACAGCTCCTGTAAATCTGGGACAGTCCCTGGAAAACAGGGACACTTGGAGGGTCTGTTACATTGTTGAAGACTGAGTCTAGTTGCTTTTTAGATTGAATCGAAAATGAGGGTGGTCTCTTGGAGATGAAATTTCTATCTCTTCAGTATTTTCACTCTATTTTCCTTTATAGACGGCCACCTGATAATGAACCAGGCAACACTTTAAGAACTACCTTTTTGTCAAATCACGCACCAAAAATTCCGTTTGCATACAGCAACCAGTATTAATGAAAAATCCAAGTAAATGCTGAACAATATGGGACTTTAAATCTTTTCATCCTAACTGGTAGAAAGCTTTTTATACTTTGATAAACCGCCACATTTATAGGTTAAATAGGTACTTGTAACTCCACTTGAATGAATGAGATGTGAAAGCTGCTTCTTCCTACTTTTGGATATAACAAGCATGGCACAGGTTCAGTTCTCCCGAAATAAATGGAATGATATGATCCATATAATATAATTTCAGAAGTGTAAAACTCACTGGCCTGTCAGCTAAAATGAAGAGCAGAGAAAGGACTTACGATGTAAGACCATGGGCCAAATAGAATCTCTCTAATTCTCCTTGAAGAGGGACCGTCCTAATTGAAAGAGACGCCAGTAAAAAATGGGGAAAATGGAAATCACTTTATCAGTAAAACAGGGTAATTCATGTGTACCCGAACAATGTAATGCTGTCTGATTGCCTAGCAGTTTAATTTCCTAGCAGGTTCATCATTTGAAATCTGTACTAATAGCCTTGAATATCACTTTACTGTTTGCAAAGATGTAAGTATTATTCTCTCTCTCTCTCTCTCTCTCTCTCTGTGTGTGTGTGTGTGTTTGTGTGTATGTAGACTGCAGAATGGGTGCATAAAGTATAAGCAGGTTTTAAGAACACATCCTTTTAAATTATATACCCAATACATGGAATCTAACAAAGGGACAATATGATTGGACTCTCCGCACCCTTACTATGGCAAAAAGACTGGCATTGATGAACGGTGGAAATAAAAATGCAGCACCCTTTAATGACTGGATTGAAAATATGTACAAACCCGCTACACATGAACAAGTTGTGTACAAATGTAGATTTTCCATGGACAAATTTAACGATATTTGGAATTCATTTTTATAAATACCATATTAGGTTAAGGTCTGGTTAACTATAATAACAAATCCCAGCCCCCTTTTTGTAATGCACACAATTTTTTTTGTTATTCTCTTTTGTTTTCTACATGGGTACTATTTCTTGTTTCTTCTTCGTTTTTTCCCTTTCTTCTCTTACTCTGCGCGCTTGCAGTTTTGCAATTTTTAATTTTTCCAATAAAGATTTTTTTAAAAAAAGTACAAGCAGGGTTGTTTCAACGTGGGCTCCTCCACACCCCCCCCCCCACAGATTTTTACATGATGGAGGGGATCCTGTGACCCTCCTGGTAGTGTCTGACTCCAACTCCCATCAAACCCAGCCAACCCAGCCAAATAGTCAGGGATGATGGGAGTTGTAGTTGAACAGTTGTAGTTCAAGTACCCCTTCGTTGTCCTGCATTAAACGGATCTGTATTTTAACGTAGGGAAGGATTCACTGCCAGTGCCTTTATCAACACAGGGAATATCCCAGCACTGTTTCTCAGAACATGGCCACCAGATGGACAGCTCTCTCTCTCTCTCTCTCTCTCTCTCTCTCTCTGTGTGTGTGTGTGTTTTCAAATCAATTGTCTAATTACAAGACAGGAAAACACTTCTGTGTTTTAATTTGTGAAGGCCAGGCAATGAAGGATAATTCACAGTCAGATATGACACTTGAATCTTGAACCTTATGAGTTATATATAGACAATAAGAAAACTTTTCTCGTTAGCAGTAATGGAAAATTGAAAGGTCATAAATATGCAGCTCTTGTGCTCTTTTTAGAGATATAAAAGATTTAAATGTGTGTGTGTGTGTGTGTACCAAAAAAACACACACAAAAAAAACGATTAACTATAGCTGAACCCTTATAATGGGATGAACTACACAGTCTGTGCTTGTTTATTTTAGTAACATGTTCAATAAATATTTCCAAATGCTCGGAAGATTTAATTTTTTTCTAATGGCACATGAAAGTCCACTCCTGCTCCCTGCAGCCTCTGTGACTGGAGAATTCCCAACCACCTGAGCAGAACTGAGGGTCAGGGAGAGGAATGAGAAGTCCCATTGCGTGAGTGCAAGTCTGTTATGGTCATGCAATGGCACTGCTAGATCGCGCCGGAGGAGGAAAAAACTTAAACACATAGCAGAGTTCCCAAAAAATAAACCAGAGGCAATTGTTCCAGCAGAGCTGTACTTTACTGAAGGCAAATGAGCGTACTGGTCATAAACCAAGAAACATTCAGGATTGGCATAGTCCATAAAAATCCAGTTGCAGCACTTCCAATAAAACTTCCATTACTTATAATAAGGCTAAACCTTAACACTACAGCACACGGAATACCAGAACAAAGAGATAGAAAAGAGAAAGTGAGTGAGACCCAAGCTCCTTCTGGCCCTACTTTTATAGTCAGTATGACCTTGACAAAAAGATAACAGAACCACTTTAAATCAGTTGTACTCAGCTTCCCAGAAGAAATAACCCAAACCAAAACCTTCTGCCTGTTTCTTTCACATAGAAAGAAAGACTTCTTTCACCAAGAGAAGAAATCTTCTAGAACCCTCTTGAACTAATCAGAACAGGTAACACATTAGATCAAGACTTTCTGCACTAAGAAATGCAAACTGACAGTAGTGGTATCAAACAACAAAGGGGTACAGAGGACGGAGGTAGATGGAGCTAGAGATAAAAATGGGTTGAACCAATTTGAAATTTGCATTTGTACAGTAGACTAGTTTCTATGAAGTTAGAGAGTTTCTATACTCTCTGCTCCTTCTAGACAGGCAAGGGTCTAAATCAGGCATGGCCAAACTTGGCCCTCCAGTTGTTTTGGGACTACATTTCCCATCATCCTTGACCACTGGTCCTGTTAGCTAGGGATGATGGGAGTTGTAGTCCCAAAACAGCTGTAGGGCCAAGTTTGGCCATGTCTGGTCTAAATCAGACTTCCTGAACCTCGACCCTCCATATGTTTTTTGGCCAACAACTCCCATGATCCCTAGCTAGCAGGACCAGTGGTCAGGGATGATGAGAACTGTAGTCCCCAAACAGCTGGAGGGCCAAGGTTGAGGAAGCCTGGTCTAAATCAACTTTTCTACTACTACTAATAATAATAATAATTTATTTAAACACAGCCCATCTGGCTGGTTTCCGCAGCCACTCTGGGTGGCTCCCAACCGAATATTAAAACACAATACAGCATTAAACATTAAAAACTTCCCTAAAGAGGGCTTCCTTCCAATACCATTTCTACTGCTACTATTACTTACTGGAAGAGTATCCTTTTTCAAACAGCAAATTTCCATGGAAAACCTAGCTGCTGATTTTAAATTTCAGCAAGTTCTAGTTCATTTTTTTCATCCATTATTTTTAATCCCACGTATTAAAATGGAGAACATAAAGGGGAGGGGAGTTTTCACACGGGTTTTGTACCTTTAAGGCTGCATGAAAGGGACTTCTCCTGTAGTTGTGTGCTAGTTGGGATCTCACTGTATCACGGGTTTTGTAGTCTCAAGGCAGCAATAAACAGTTGTTGCCATGCAGACGTGTTTTGGAAACAAAAGAAGCTTGGCAACAAACACTGGAAATACATCATACAAATGCAAATATGTCCAGAATGCAGAATGCCTGGTTGTGTTAGCATGACTCATTAGTAGATTTATTGACAGATGGCAAGGCATTGTGGATTTTAGACTGGCTGCCATGATTTACAGAAATGATGAGGCTACAATTTTCAATTGAAATGTGAGTTGCTTTTTAAGTGTCAAATGAAAGGAGATGGCAGTGGTAAAAGTGGCGATGATGATGATGGAGCTCAGGGAAGCAAAAAAACAAAGCAGCCAGAAAATATAAAATATGTAAAATATTTTAAAACCATCTCCTATCCTCATAGCTACTATTTTCAAAGTTGTGCGGAATGGTGGTGGGGAAGAGAAATGGAATTCAGTTCACATTTAAAGGTGACTCTATATAATTTGCATTTTCCAAGGCAACAGGCAAACCAAAATATAGCCACCCTTTGACATTTTCACTTCTCTGGATTTTTCAATGCAGTTGAAAAATTGTATATGTAAAAAATAAAAATAAAAATAAAAATGTATGTCCTAGGGTAAAGTGTGCTTAAAAAGGCATTCTATTGAGAGAAATTACTTTGTGAAAATGTGTATGTTGGGCAGAATTGCATGCACACATGTGTATTATTGGAGAAATTCACACTGAAATGCTGAAGCATTTTCATGGATTTTTTAAATAATTGTTGTTGTTGTCGTTTAGTCATGTCCGACTCTTTGTGACCCCATGGACCAGAGCACGCCAGGCACTCCTGTCTTCCTCTGCCTCTGCAGTTTGGTCAAACTCATGCTGGTAGCTTCGAGAACACTGTCCAACCATCTCGTCCTCCATCGTCTCCTTCTCCTTGTGCCCTCAATCTTTCCCAACATCAGGGTCTTTTCTCTTCTCATGAGGTGGCCAAAGTATTGGAGCCTCAGCTTCAGGATCTGTCCTTCCAGTGAGCACTCAGGGCTGATTTCCTTAAGAATGGAAAGGTTTGATCTTCTTGCAGTCCATGGGACTCTCAAGAGTCTCCTTCAGCACCATAATTCCAAAGCATCAATTCTTCAGTGATCAGCCTTCTTTATGGTCCAGCTCTCACTTCCTTACATCACTTCTGGGAAAACCATAGCTTTAACTATACAGACCTTTGTTGGCAAGGTGATGTCTCTGCTTTTTAAGATGCTGTCTAGGTTTGTCATTGCTTTTCTCCCAAGAAACAGGCGTCTTTTAATTTCGTGAATGCTGTCACCATCTGCAGTGATCATGGAGCCCAAGAAAGTAAAATCTCTCACTGCCTCCATTTCTTCCCCTTCTATTTGCCAGGAAGTGATGGGCCCAGTGGCCATGATCTTAGTTTTTTGTGATGTTGAGCTTCAGATCATATTTTGCTGTCTCCTCTTTCACCCTCATTAAAAGGTTCTTTAATTCCTCCTCACTTTCTGCCATCAAGGTTGTGTCATCTGCATATCTGAGGTTGTTGATATTTCTTCCAGTAATCTTAATTCTGGCTTGGGATTCATCCAGCCCAGCCTTTCGCATGATGAATTCTGCATATAAGTTAAATAAGCAGGGAGACAATATACAGCCTTGTCATACTACTTTCCCAATTTTGAACCTATCAGTTGTTCCATATCCAGTTCTAACTGTAGCTTCTTGTCCCACATAGAGATTTCTCAGGAGACAGATGAGGTGATCAGGCACTCAATAATAATAATAATTGCACACTAATGTGCAAATGTGGAGAAAGGAACTTAAGAATTGAAAAATAAGAAACTGAGAGAAGCCAACATCAACAGTTTCACCCCACTGGGGGCAGTAAATTTCAGACTGAATAGAAATGCTTCTGAATTCGTCCTGAAGATTAATATGAATGGAAAAGATACACCAGGGAGGGCATTCTGTATACTGTAACCTGCCATGAGAAGAACTTTTCATTGATCAGTGCCAGCCAGAAAGCACCTGTGCACAACTTAGCTTGTTCTAGAGTTACCGTACATCCAGAATTTCCTGGATTTAGCCAGGATTTGGCCATCTGTAACAGTGCCTGGGTGGGACTCACTTAAATGCCTGGGAAAATTTGGACATATTACAACCTATGTCAGAAGCAGGGCTGGATTTACGTATCAGCTAAACAAGCTATAGCTTTAGGGCCTCACTCTCTTGCAGCCTCCAGCCAAATATACTACTTCTTAATTGTATTTCAATATTAATATACTTCTTCTTAATTGTATTTCAGTTCAACAATTACTTTGATAAAATACATATTTTGTTATGTGCAAATGGCTTCATTAGGTCCATAAATTACCATATGGCATATATTCAACACACAAAAAACAGCCACAATTTGTTGTTGACAAAGGACAGCTGGACATATAAACGGCCCCTTTACCTTCAGTAGCTTAGGGCCTCATCAAACCTAAATCTGGCCCTGGTCAGAACTGTAGATTTTTCCAAATGTCCTTAAAAATAGCTCAACAACTTTGGTTAAAAAAGCTTGACAACTTTTGTGGATTATCACTTTTTGAAATATGGCAACCCTACTTGTTCATATGCTAGTTTTAGTCCACAGAGATCAATTTTATTGGAGCAATGGAGAAGCTAGCCTGGTAAGCTGTCACTCAGTTAGTTAATTTTTGCATTTCTATCCTTTGGATCCCCCCCCCCCTTTTATATATTAAAAAAACACTTTTCATTTTCTTGAAGGTACAGTAAGAAAGTCCAAGTTTATACTGGTGATCCCAAATAATCTCTGAGCATTAACAGATGAGAAGGCATCTATTTTAATAAAACATCCTGCTATCTGGTGTGATAGAAAGACTTTAAATATGAAGGAATGCCTTTCATTAATTTGATGGTTACATGGTGCAGCTCATGGCTCTGCATATAAATGAAGCATTAACAAAGTCTGTCCAATACCCATTGTCCTCTGCCATACTTTGAAGGGGAAGAAGCATTTCAATGTAATCACCTAAGTACAAGACATTCTGTTTTAGCACAAAGTAACCAGGCCTGCATACGGAGATTGGCATCTGGGAAGCTACTGGCAAGGCAGCTTGTCTAATGCAAGGAAGCAAAGATAACATACCCGGACAGGTTGCAATTCATATGATAAGTGAAGGACAGGAAATATTGTAGTTTTGCATTTGTAATTTTATGACCTTTCTCAGTATGTCATAGCCTGGTCTATCTAACCAGCAAGCAGGTCTGTCTCCTTTCGAGAGTCTTGGGAAGAAACTATTGGATAAGCAGACAGATTCTGCTTCTTGAATCTATTTTCAGTGGAAACCCAAAAACAAAAAGTTTAAGGAGAGACTGTGCTAAATTTAAGTACCGTATTTTTTGCTCTATAAGACTCACTTTTTCCCTCCTAAAAAGTAAGGGGAGATGTGTGTGCATCTTATGGAGCAAATGCAGGCTGCGCAGCTATCCCAGAAGCCAGAACAGTGAGAGGGATCACTGCTTTCACTGCGCAGCGATCCCTCTCGCTGTTCTGGCTTCTGAGATTCAGAATATTTTTTTAATTGTTTTCCTCCTCCAAAAACTAGGTGCGTCTTGTGGTCTGGTGCATCTTATAGAGCGAAAAATATGGTAGTTGCTATTGTTTCACCCATTATTTGTAATGGGTTGGGTCCAGACTTGCCTTTCTACAAATGGGAGGTTCAATTCAGTTTGTGGAAGAGAATCCTTGGGGAATTTGCTCCCCCAGGAAGTGGTGAAAACCAAAAATTTTGATTGCTTTAAAAGAAGATTAGACAAATTCATGGCAGATGAGGGTCTCAAGAGGGTTTCAATAGCTACTAGCCACAATGGCTATGATCTACACCCATTGCCTTTTTAAGTATAATAATATTTTATTCTTTTTAAATATAGAAAGTTTCTTCTTCTTCTTCTTCTTCTTCTTCTTCTTCTTCTTCTTCTTCTTCTTCTTCTTCTTCTTCTTCCTTGGCGATAACTCGTAGTTGAGTAAGATTGTCTTCCATAAACACAGTTTTAACAATGAGTCCGTAAGGGAGTGTGGAGGCCAATTCTGGGTCCACATGTCCTTCCATGGTGGGGACATAGGTTTCCAGGCAGGAGTTGATCACAGTGTGGATTTACCCCAGCCACTCTGGGCAGCTTCCAACAAAATATTAAAATACAATAGTGCTTCAGATATTAAAAGCTTCCCTAAACAGGGCTGCCTTCAGATGTCTCCTAAAAGTCTGGTAGTTGTTTTTTCCTTTGACATCTGGTGGGAGGGCATTCCATAGGGCGGGTGCCACTACCAAGAAGGCCCTCTGCCTGGTTCCCTGTAACTTGGCTTCTCGCAGTGAGGGAACCGCCAGAAGGCCCTCGGTGCTGGACCTCAGTGTCCAATGTATTTATTCAAAATTCACAGAGAGATTTAGAAAGTGCAACCACTCGGAAGATGGGGTTGCTCCAACTGGGCTCCTCTTCCTCCCTTCCTAGCAACAACACCTTCCCTTACAGCGGCTGCCAGGGGCCAATTGTTGCTGATGTCTTTTGCTGTTGCACTTCCAATGCATGTTGGGTTCTGGGAGAAGGGGGCTCTGGAATGCTTTCCATTGACAACGTGTCAGCTGGCTGCTCTGTCTCTCCCCTCTCTTCTCCTAACACTCTTCTGTTCAGCTGTCTCTGAGCTGTGATCCTCCTTAAACCACTGCTGTAAATCAAGACTGCTTTCCCCTTCTCTGGAAGGTTCAGGAGGGGAGTGGTGGTATCCATTCCACCTCATTCCAGCCTCTCTCAGTCCATTTCCTGACATAGATGGACCATTGATTTGATCCACCAGACTCTCCTTAGGTTCTTAAGAGACAGAGCTTCATCAGGGAAGCTATGTGACGTTAACATATGAGAGTGCTGGAGGTGAAATAGTTAAACAGGTTACCCAGGGGGTGGAGTCAGAGGGACTATAAAACCAGCTCTGGGAGGGGCAAAGGGTGGAGTTTGTTGGGAGTTGGGTGGTTAGTTGGAGTGGGAGTGAATTGGGATAGAGTGTGTGGGTAGCTTGAGTTAGCGTAGTGAAATAAGCTGAGTCAGGAACAGTTAGGAGCTAGGAAGACAAGGAAATATCTGAGAGGTGGTTTAGTGAGTGAGAGCAGGTAGAAGACGTTATAGGTCTGGATAGGCAGCCCATGATTGTGATTGACTGAGACCATTTATGAAACCACACGCTTGTTAAACTGCAATAAATAAACAGAAGTTTATGTTCCAACTTAACCCTGACTGGACTCAGTAATTTACTAGGTAGGGCCTGGGTGGTGGCAGCGAGAAATAAAGTGGTGGCACAGGGATCAATAGACAGTGAAATGTCCGGGGACCCTGTGTGATCACCACAAGCTCCACCCAAGGAAAGTATATTAATCTTCACAGAGATCCTACCAAGTATGAATGTATGTCTTAGTTCCCATGTATTATTATCCTTCCCATTTTAGAAATAAGGTGCTGGAAGAGGAGGAGGAGTTTGTATCTGATATCCTGCTTTATCACTACCCGAAGGAGTCTCAAAGCGGCTAACATTCTCCTTTCCCTTCCTCCACCACAACAAACACTCTGTGAGGTGAGTGAGGCTGAGAGACTTCAGAGAAGTGTGACTTGCCCAAGGTCACCCAGCAGCTGCATGTGGAGGAGCGGAGACGCGAACCCAGTTCACCAGATTACGAGTCTACCGCTCTTAACCACTACACCACACTGGCTCAAAGATGCCCCAAAGCAAGAAGTCTTTGATCAGTTTCTTGCAATTCCCTTCAGCCATGTACAATAGAGGTTTTTGAGGGGTGCACAGGGGATTGCAGGTAGAAAAGTGGTGAGAGACAGAGACTGGTTGTATGAACTGTTTTCCACTATTAAAACCATGGGATACAAACCAATTTTTCAAAACCGGGACAAATGTGTAGAAATAGCACACAGTTATTGTTGCTATCTGACCAAACTGCAGGAGGCAGTGGAAGACAGGAGTGCCTGGCATGCTCTGGTCCATGGGGTCACGAAGAGTCGGACACAACTAAACGACTAAACAACAACAACATTGTTGCCATCTTCTTCCTTCTCTCGTAATCCTTTCAGAAATGTTTCGGGGAGGCAAGTGTTTCTGTAAAGCAGAAGTCCCTTCAGTATGATCATGCCTCAAATGGGCTACCTCTGGATTTGAGATCTATTGGTAATGCAGATTGCAGACAGTTTGTGGTCTTGATTATGCCCCTTATTGTCCATTATCAATTCCTTTGTTTCTTCCTTTCTGTATGCCAATGCATACAGAACACAAGAATTATGCACAAGAATTATGCCATTAAGCAGATGACATATGGGTACAGCATGTAAGGTGGAGAACCCATCAATCAAGTTGCAGGCAGCATCTCACATCTTCTTATTGCATCATATTGTGTCCCTGGGTATTTAATGATGGTGGGTCTCTTTGATTTATTACAGGGACATCCTGAATGTCACTTTATGATAGGTAACGTTTGAGAAATGTACAGGTAATGTTACAAAAGCTATGTGGATCATACAACTACATGGCTGCTCTACTATGTATTGATATGTTTTCCAATTCTGACCATATTGGGTGATTGGACTTTTTCTTCCGTTTTTGCAATTTGACAGGATATATATATCGTATTTTTCCATGCATAACATGCCCCCATGAATAAAACGATTCCGGGAACAATGTTTCTTTAAAAATGAGAGGGGGAGACTACTTGCTCTTACATCACAACTCACATTTGCTTGGGCTTAAATGTCATTGAAATTTTCAATTTGAAATTAGTAGGATTTCCAAGTAAGCAAATACAGTGGTACTTCTGGTTACGTACTTAATTCGTTCTGGAGGTCTGTTCTTAACCTGAAGCACCACTTTAGCTATTGGGGCCTCCCACTGCCACCGCACTGCCAGAGCACGATTTCTGTTCTCATCCTGAAACAAGGTTCTTAACCTGAAGCACTATTCCTGGGTTAGCGGAGTCTGTAACCTGAAGTGTATGTAACCTGAAGCGTATGTAACCCAAGGTACCACTGTACAGGATTGAGTGAGACATCCATTATCAAGTGGATTAATGGTGTTTCAAACACACAGTTTGAAACAAATCACCATAGAAATGGCTGCATCATTGCAAAACTGATGCATTGTCATATCTAAATGGGACTGCATGCCATTAGACTCAACCACAATTTGGCTTTCATAAAACCTTCTGGGTTGAGGAGCATTCAAATATATGATTCCAGATTCCTTGTCTGGCATATGTAATGGTACAGCCCAGCAACAGATACCACACGCTGGAATTCTGCTCTCTTTTCCCCACATATTATTTTGCATTCCTTCCTCTTGCTTGCTTGGTCAGATTCCTGGCACCAAGAACACTGTCAGTTTCTAACTGCATAACCTGCTGTGCCCATTTGCTGATTCCTGCAATTATCTGAAACACCCTGTGATTTGACCGTGCAGTGGCTCCCCGTAACCTGAACATCCTAAGTACACTTGTTACCATGGATGTGACAACTGTTAGCCCTGAAATCACTACCCTGCACATATTTTCTTTCAGGAAGCAGAAACTTCTGCATACAGTGAGGAGTTGGGTTATGTGGCCCTCATATTAGTTTTCTGCAGTGGACAAGGAGAAGGAAAATGTATGAGAGGAGGTGGCAGGGAGAGAAATGGGTGTCTGAAAGAGAGAGAAAAGGGGTGCCCCACCTGCATTGTCTTTGAACCTGCCCATCACTGGCTTCAATACCATCCACCATTGGCTCTGGCGCTATCCAATGATTATTAAGTATAATGGTTCAATTGACACAGAAATGAAAAATGGGTAAAGGTATATTTGAGAAGGTTTAACATGGGGGTTTTCCCACGGGGCTATTTTGGAAGCAAGAAGAGCACTTTGAGCTCTTGCTAAGTTAATTATTAACTCACTGATTGTTTTTTTCTCTGGTAGCTAACATGTGAGTCTTGTAACTTTAGATCATGTGAGAGGGATTAGGTTGCAAAGTATCCATATTGAAGGGAGTTGCCTTTGAGTCTTTTTCTCCCAAATTTTGAATATGAATATCTGCAACATGAATATCTGCAACAATGAGGGCATCTGGCACCCAACCATTTACCCCCAAGGGAATGTGACCTTCGAAAGGAGTGGAGAATTGCAAGCAAGATACGGGCATATTGATTACCAGATTCCCTTTTCTATTTCAAGGCTCATCCAGACTTGCCCTTGCCCTACCACTTTTCCCCGAGGAAATCCAATATTTACTGCCAAATTGGAGCAATTGTCAATCAGGTTTCTTCCGGACTGATGATTGCTCCAATTTACTGCAATTTATCAAGGGGAAAGTGGTGAGGCAAGCAAAAAACGACTCAGACTGGTGTCTAGAAAGCCTGGGGTATAAGCAGAATCCACTCAGACCCGTGCCTTCTGGTACAGGACAAGTGGAAGTCTGGAAGAGTCCTCTTTCTTGTCAACAAACACCACTACTTAAAAGTATTGTCAGATGCTTGGGATTTGGAAATCTGCTGCGAGAGAGAGAGAGAGAGAGAGAGAGAGAGAGAGAGAGAGAGAATCTATTTATTTGCTGCTCATCAAATATTGTTTTGCAACCTGCCTCAACCGTACAACTACTCGCTTGCTCAGAACTGCTTTTACACTGCTGTGTGTGAAAGGAAGCAATAAAGCAAATAACGGCAGGTTATGATTAGCAAGAATAACATCATTCCCAGAGCAGGCGTATGCTGCAATTAAAGGATAACAATAATTTCAACGATTGTCGACTGTGGAAAACGTTTTCCATTCCAAAAGCCTAACAAAAGAAAATGTTTGAAATTAAAAGGATGTCACTGAAAAGCAGTCAGTGGTCACATTGGCCTCTTACCCTATTCTGGATGGGCTGCTGTTGCAGCACTTCGCAGGCCAGCCACCATTCCCAGTGGCCAGGACTCGAATGCATGGCTGGCTGTTGAAGACCATCCAGCTGGCTGCATTGCCGGGTGGGATTTCCTGCCCTTTCATGGACACCAGAGAGGGGCAGAGCCTTGCTGGTGGACCAGGAAATGGAGGCTTCCAGTCTGGTCCACCAGGTAGCCTTAAAAGCTAACTATGCCTGGCACTTTCAGCAGTCGCTAGAAGAGAAAACCCTCCCTCCCTGTCATGCGGCTGTAATTTGTATTGCATTCTAAGACAAACTGTTAATTAAACGTGAAATGTCTCACTGGTGAATTATAATAATACTAATAATAAAAAATAATAAATTTTATTTATACCTCGCCCTCCCTGGCCAAGACCAGACTCAGGGCAGTTAACACCAAATATAGGTAAAGGTAAAGGGACCCCTGACCATTAAGTCCAGTCATGACTGACTCTGGGGTTGCAGCGCTCATCTCGCTTTACTGGCCGAGGGAGCCGGTGCACAGCTTCCGGGTCATGTGGCCAGCACGACCAAGCCGCTTCTGGCGAACCAGAGCAGTGCACGGAAACGCCGTTTACCTTCCCACTGGAGTGGTAACTATTTATCTACTTGCACTCTGACGTGCTTTTGAACTGCTAGGTTGGCAGGAGCAGGGACCGAGCAACGGGAGCTCACCCCGTCGTGGGGATTCGAACCGCCGACCTTCTGATCGGCAAGTCCTAGGCTCTGTGGTTTAACCCACAGCGCCACCCATATCCCTTTAACGCCAAATATATAATACGTTAAAAACACAAAACAAACAATTGGTTAAAATACAGTTTGAAATCACATTTAAAGTCAAAATAAAATTAAGTGGGAACCCATGAATCACAACCATAGGGGTAAGGAATATTAAATGTTCACCAGGCCTGGCCACCCGTGCTGGTCCCAGATGGGCCGATAGAAAAAGCCAAGGGGGCCACTTACATACAGGGTCCCATAAAAGAAGGGAGACAGACTGGGCCCGGACCAAAGGCCTGGTGGAACATCTCCGTCTTACAGGCCCTGCAGAAAGATGTCCATTAGCAAGACACTTCTGTCAAACTGGATGGTCAATGGTTTTCTTATTTAATTGGAGTGCTGCTTATGTCCTGCTCTTTGTCTTGCATTGTCTATACCAGGCTTCCTCAACCTCGGCCCTCCAGATGTTTTTGGCCTACAACTCCCATGACCCCTAGCTAGCAGGACCAGTGGTCAGGGATGATGGGAACTGTAGTCTCAAAACATCTGGAGGGCCGAGGTTGAGGAAGCCTGGTCTATACCATGTCTCCATCCATTGACAACCATGCATCTGCAAACCGGTTCTAGAACAGTATCGTAGAATGTGCCTCAAAGGACCATCTGGACCCCAAGCATTGAACAGGATCTCTGGCACAGGGCCTGAGAATTTAAAAGTTCCTCGCCCGAGTAAGCCCCTTTGAGATTTGCAGCCCAAGTTCCTTTTGCTACACTTCTATCCGTTGTTAAACTGAATATGACATGCCGAAGTAGAGAAAGTTCTACAAGGAAGGTGAATGCTGCATTGCAGAGAGCATAAAAATTTTAATGGCACCCATTATGTATAGTTATGAAGCAATTTGGGATCCTTGGAGATGAAAGGTGCCATGGAAGTGAAAAGTGAAATGATATTATCTCAAGATTTCTTACATTTTTAATATTACCTGACTTCCTCCTACCTCAAAGGATCCCAACCCATTTTATGAACTCTCCTGAGTTCAAGGGCGATGAGTAGCTGTCTGGGTAATATTCTGCCCGGGAACAGAAAAGAACTGGCAAGTGGCTGACCGGCTTTGCCTTACATGCACAGACCATGGACATTAACATTGCTAAGTCAGTATGATCAGTGAGCTGTTCTTCATACGAACACAAAGCCGGGATGGCGGTGGCAGTAGATTCCTCCATGAGACATAAACCAGTGGAATGTGGGTGAACAAAGCAATCATAGTTGAGTGGCCAGCCACATAAGTACCGTATTTTTTGCTCTATAGGACGCACCATAGGAGAGGGAGAGCGGGGGGGGGGATCTCCCCCTCTCTGCTCAGCGCCCCTTCAGCGAAGAGGCAGGAGAAACAGAGCCCCTTCCATTTCTCCTCCCGCTTCACTGAAGGGGCGCTGCGCAGAGAGGGAAAACTGTGCAGCGCCTCTCCAGCGAAGCGAAG
The DNA here is from genome assembly GCF_965153285.1 of Podarcis tiliguerta. Classification (NCBI taxonomy): domain Eukaryota; kingdom Metazoa; phylum Chordata; class Lepidosauria; order Squamata; family Lacertidae; genus Podarcis; species Podarcis tiliguerta. Next base: position 15,508,266 of record NC_139534.1, on the reverse strand, counting down.
CCTGGAGAGCAAAAGGGATCGGTGAGCTCTCCAGGCTTCAGGCGGCTATCTGCAAGCCTTCGGAGCGTGGCGGGAACTCCTGCTGCACTCCGAAGGCTTGCGGATAGCTGCCTGAAGCCCCCGGAGTGCAGCGGGAGTTCCCTGCGCTCCGGGGGCTTCAGGCGGCTTCAGCGAAAGCAACGCGAAGCCTCCGGAGCGCAGGGGGAGCTCTCCCTCTGCGCTTCGGAGGCTTCACATTGCTATCGCTGAAGCCAAGGAGCCTGCATTCGCTCCATAGGATGCACACACATTCCCCCTTCATTTTTGGAGGGGGAAAAGTGTGTCCTATAGAGCGAAAAATATGGTATTTCCTAACTAATCAGTCTTCTGTGACTCCACACAAATGGTTGCTTAGGGAGCACTACAGGCACAATATGGTAGTATCCCACTATTTATCCTCATTTATTGAATTTATATATTTATACATTGTATTTATATATTGCCCTATACCCGGAGGTCTCAGGGCGGTTCACAGAAAAGATCACAATATATAAAATCAAAATAAGAACAATATCCTAATAATATCCCTCCGCAAAAAGACCCACATTTTAAAAGGGTATAGGATGTCCATCAGGTCAACCAAAGGCTTGGTTAAAAGGGAACGTTTTCGCCTGGCACCTAAAGGTGTACAATGAAGGCGCCAAGCAAACTTTCTTGGGGACAGCATTCCACAGATTGGGGGCCACTGCAGAGAAGGCCTGTTCTTGTGTTGCCACCCTCTGGACTTCTCGAGGAAGAGACACACAAAGAAGGACCTCAGAAGATGATTTCAGGGTCCAGGTAGGTTGATATGGAAAGAGACGGTCCTTGAGGTATTGCGGTCCTGAACCGTTTAAGGCTTTATAGGTCAAAACCAGCACTTTGCATTGGGCCCGGAAACTAATTGGTAGCCAGTGCAGTCGGACCAGGATCGGTCTAATATGCTCAAACCATCTTGCTGCGGTGAGCAACCTGGCCACTGAATTCTGCACCAGCTGAAGTTTCCAAACTGTCTTCAGAGCCAGCCGTACGTATAACGCATTGCACTAGTCTAACCTTGAGGCTACCAGAGCATAGACAACAGTAGTTAGGCTATCCCTGTCCAGATAGGGGCAAAGCTGATGGAAGGCACTCTGGACCCAGGAAAAATAGGGATGGATTTAGGGCTGTGCAAGCACACACTCAGCACTGAGCAGAGGGGGTGCCATCTCAAAGCCAGGCAAGCAAGGCGCTGAGCTTTGAGAAGGAGGCTAGCAGGCTCTGACAGGGTCCTAGAATCATCCTATCTCCTTCCCAAAGCCTAGTTAGCACTTTCACAGCTTGGGAAGGTGGTGTGAGGGCTCTAGGACCATGGCAGGGCCCTCACGCCTTCTTACCCACCTTTGGGAGTTGTACAAGGGCACCACTGAGTCGAAGGAAGAGGAAACTGTCATACAGGGTGACCCACTGGACTGGCTGTAAATAAGAAAGTAGGCAGGCTTAGCTACAGGGAGACTGAGGTTGGTGGGGGCCTAATGGACCATTGTGCAACTGGAGACAAGCAAGGCAACACAGCAGGGCAGTGACTTCAGCACTATGGACAGCTCCCAGTGACTACAATGTCCAAGAAATGCTGGCGTGAAACTGTTGAGCCTGGGTGTGCAAGTCCAATCCTTCTAGGCTCCACCCCCTTGCTGGAAAAATGTAGATTCTTAAAGGGGCAATAACAGATATTTTGCTCAGACTACAGTGGTAGCTCGCCGAAGAATTGATGCTTTTGAATTATGGTGCTGGAGGAGATTCTTGAGAGTCCCATGGACTGCAAGAAGATCAAACCTATCCATTCTGAAGGAAATCAGCCCTGAGTGCTCACTGGAAGGACAGATCCTGAAGCTGAGACCCCAATACTTTGGCCACCTCATGGGAAGAGAAGGCTCCCTGGAAAAGACCCTGATGTTGGGAAAGATGGAGGGCACAAGGAGAAGGGGACGACAGAGACGAGATGGTTGGATAATGTTCTCGAAACTACCAGCATGAGTTTGACCAAACTGCGGGAGGCAGTGGAAGACAGGAGTGCCTGGCGTGCTCTGGTCCAGGGGGTCATGAAGAGTCGAACACGACTAAACAACAACAGTGGTAGCGCTGCAAAAACCAGACGTAGGTGTTCCAGCTAGTGAACTTCGCTTCGGAAGATGTACGGAAACCGAACGGTGGAAGGGCACCAGCGGCGGGAGGCCTCAGTAGGGAAAGCAATGGCATTAGTAAGCCATTGTTCTACTATTTTTTCTCATGTATTTCATCAATCGTGTAACCTTTCTGCAAGAATGCAACAGAAGCAAAAGTGTCAGCTTCTGAATTTTGAGGTCAAATTTCAAATTCAAAATCCAGATTTTAAAATGTGAACGGAAATACAAGGGCTGTAACGTTCTTTGCATATCAGAAGCAATGCGGAATTGATGAAATAATATGGCATATTCTGTTTGATTCCTTTTCCTAATGAAACAGCAGAGCTCTAAACATTTATGTTAAGAATGTTTCAATTGTAGCTTTTAGAATATAGTTGAAGCTCAAACTGTGGGGGGTTATTTTCATGCAGTTGGCATCTTTAAGCAAAATTGACTGGTTTTAAGTATTTTTAACAGCACCAAATGCTAGAATTAGGAAACATTCATAAGACCCCAGAGACCTTTGCCTTTTAGTTTCTGTAGGAAATTAACGTCTCAGACTGGAGTGGGGCTAATTTAAATAGCTTTTTACTTAAAATCCTTTGGAATATTATGGGACCTTTGTGTGCTTTCCTGTGCTGCAGAATCAGTGCCAACCAAAACCATAAAAATGAAAAGTTTCCAGAGTTAACTAAGGAGCTTTCTTATCTCTCTTGAATTTCAATAATGTATCTGCTTGAAGAGCTAACATTCATAATATGAATTCAGCTAAATGATCTCTGTTTTTCTGCTGCTGCCAGAATATCAGGGGATGTTTCCAAATTCTAGGTGGGGGGGGGGAGATGGGGCTGGTTTCTTTTCTGCTGCAGTCCCCAAAGTTAAACAAATGAGAGCGAGACTGATTCAACGGCATGAGGAAAGAAGGGGTTTTCATCTGAGGGTGGTGGATTTTTAAAATAATTCCTCCCTTTTTATCATTCCAGCATCCTATATGCTTATATAGGGACAAGAAAGAGCAACAGCCAATCACAACATGGCATTCGTCTACCTGATTTTCCATTCTGACTGTGGCTTCTTTACTTCTCAGGACAAGTTGCAAGATTTTTCAAAATCTGAGAAATTCAAATGTTCTACGTTCTATAATTTATTAGATGAAATTTAGAAGACTAGTGGATCTCGATTTCTATCTCTATCTCTATTTATCTCATCAGCTAGTTATCCCTTTCCTTGAAAACTAAAAATGCCATCTCCACACCCACTCAACTCCTGCTGGTACTGCAGAAACTGCCATCACATCTCCTGTGACAGCATTTGTGTGTGCCTTTTTTCCTTAAGACAGAGAAGGTGCTCTTTCGAACTAGAGCAGACTCAGCCAATGCTGTCCAGCTTGCCAGGAGAAAAAGGTTGTCTTTTTTCATCTCCAGCACTGCTTGCATGAGAATGTCAGTTCCACCTTTTTGAGTCAGTATGAAATGCCATCACGTTCACCGTTCCTTCTCCAAAAGCACCTCTGGGAGCTCGTGATCAATGTGTGATAGTGAAAGCCACTTCCTGCGATTTGTCCCCTGTCATTTCATACTCAGAGCTATGCTTTCCTGGAATAGAAGAGTTCAAATTATTTATCACTGCTGAAGTTTCTGAAAAGCTATCAGACCTTATAGACACCACCATCTATTGTGGTCTTTTCATGATGCGCTGTGCAAAGTGATTCTTGTTTATGCTAAACCGGTCTTCCCCCCTCCCACAATCACATATAAAAGGTCATAGAATGTTTAATCAGCCAAAGGCCTGGTAAAAGAGAAAGATTTTCGCCTGGCACCTAAAGATATAAAATGAAGGCGCCAAGTGAGTCTCCCTGGGAAGAGTATTCCACAAGTGAGGGGCCACCACATAAAAGACCTATCGTTGTGTTGCCACCCTTCAGACCTCTCAAGGAGGCAGCGGAACATGAAGGAAGGCCTCAGAAGATGATCTCAGATTCTGTGTAGGTTCATATGGAAAGATATGGTCCTTGGGGTATTGTGGTCCTGAGCCATTTAAGGCTTTATAGGTCAAAACCATCACTTTGAATTTGGCAGCCAGCACAGTTGGGCCAGGTCTGGTGTAATATGCTCAAAGCGTCTTGCTCCGGTGAGCAACCTGACCACTAAATTCTCTACCAGTTGAAGTTTCTGAACTGTGTTCAGCGGTAGCCCCACATATAATGTGTTGCAGCAATCTAACCCAGAGGTTACCAATGCATAAGGTAAAGGTAAAGGGACCCCTGACCATTAGGTCCAGTCATGGCCGACTCTGAGGTTGCGGCGCTCATCTCTCTTTATTGGCCGAGGGAGCCGGCGTACAGCTTCCGGGTCATGTGGCCAACATTACTAAGCCGCTTCTGGCGAACCAGAGCAGCACACAGAAACACTGTTTATCTTCCCGCTGGAGTGGTACCTATTTATCTACTTGCACTTTAACGTGCTTTCGAACGGCTAGGTTGGCAGGAGCAGGGACTGAGCAACGGGAGCTCACCCTGTCATGGGGATTCAAACCGCCAACCATCTGATCGGCAAGTCCTAGGCTCTGTGGTTTAACCCACAGCACCACCCGCGTCCCTTACCAGTGCATAGACGACAGAAATTAGGCTATCTCTGTCCAGATAAGGGCTACAGCTGGACCACCAGCCACAGCTGATGGAAGGCACTCCATGTCACCAAGACCACCTGAGCCTTAAGCGAGAGCAATGGATCTAGAAGAACCCTGCATATCTGCTTCTTCAGAAGGCGTGTAACCCCCATCCAGAGTAGATAATCTTCCCTCCATCCACTCTAGGGAACCTCCCACTAACTGTGCCTCTGTCTTATCCAGATTGAGCTTCAGGTTATTGGTTCTCATCCAGTCCATTACCGAGACAAGACAATGGTCCAGCACAGCCACTGCACACCCATAGATGTTAAGGAGAAGTAGAGCTGTGTGTTATCGCTGACAATGTATTCCTAACCTCTGGAGGACCTCACTCAGTGGTTTCATATGGATGTTAAACAGCATGTGGGATCACATTGGGGCCCCAACCGTCACCCTCTGGAAATGACTATCCAACTAGTATAATTTTTTAGAGGTTTACCTAAGCCAGAAGTGGGAAACTTATGTGGTCCCCCAGTTGTTGTTGGACTCCAGTTCCCAGCAACTCCAACTAGCACATTCAGGGTGAAACAAAATCATGGTCCAGAGTGAAGTGATATGTAGTATTGAGGACCACAAATTCTGCATCATTAATTTTAGCCAGGTGTAGTCATGAGTACAGATTTGTAATCTGTAATGGACATAGCGCCCCCTTTTGGGGGGGGGGCTAATAGATAGTTTGATAATGACATTTTTATATAATTCAGTTACCATATACAGCGGTACCTCGGGTTAAGAACTTAATTCGTTCTGGAGGTCCATTCTTAACCTGAAACTGTTCTTAACCTGAGGCACCACTTTTGCTAATGGGGCCTCCTGCTGATGCCTTGCCACCACCCCGCAATTTCTGTTCTCATCCTGAAGCAAAGTTATTAACCTGAGGCACTATTTCTGGGTTAGCGGAGTCTGTAACCCGAAGCATCTGTAACCTGAAGCGTCTGTAACCTGAAGTGTCTGTAACCCGAGGTACCACTGTACAGCAATTCCAACTTTCAGAGTTGAAGTCCCATCCCAAAGCAACACCATTTATTAAATTTCTGCAAACCAATTTACCCTTTTAGTTGATATTTAAAAAACACCCCCACTCCCGTCACAGTTACTTTTTAACTTCCTCCTTTCAGCACTATTCCACCCTCTCCCAAACTGGCTCAGAGACACATTTCTGTAGTGAGAAAACATGAGGGAAGTGGTATAAGAGTATGTTAAATGTATGGTGTGAATATGAACATGGAAAAGAAGAAATTAATAATAAAAAATAAGAGAAGCACCAATAGGTCAGAGCTAAATGGGTGCTAGAAACCAGCTTAGAAGGACATGCCGTACCTTATGAAATTTAGAAAGAGCATTTCTCAGTCATTTCACCTGCCTCAAAGTCAGCTATTTTGTTTAAGTTATATCTCATGGGTGGACAAAATTCTGTTTGAGGAGAATTAGCTGCCATTTTGTTGTTCCGGTTCTTACTTCTTTATTTTGAGAAATTCAAAATGGCTGCCAACTTCTTCTTTTTTTTAAACGGCTGCCTCTTTTGCCACTCACTGATGGTTAATACCCGTCCCTAGTAAGGGCATTTGTTGTAGCAGGCTTGTTTAATATATGCCATCACAGCACATCATTCCAAACAACCTTACTTTTAAACCTGAAAAACTTATTTAATGTTTGGTTTTATTTTAATTTTTATTTTAAATGTTTAAATGTTTTTGCAGAAAGCCAAAGACACTTGAACCAAAAGAAGATGCAAAGATTTTAAAGGCATCTCATGTTTTCTTATACTTGTGTTGGGGAGAACCAGAGATTAATAGTGCAGTCCTGTGTGGGTAAACAAAGATAAACAAAGTTCAATCGGACTTATTTTTTTAATTTTTTTTAAAGAAAAATGGTCTCAAAGAAAATCCATCAGCATTTTATTGCAAATTTATCCTAATAAACACATTTTTGCAAAGCAGTTTCCCCTAAAATAATGCATTTTTGTGCTGTATGTTGTGTTCACTAATACATTTTTTTTTAATGGACACTTTACTCCAGGCTTCCTTAGCCTCAGCCCTCCAGATGTTTTGAGACTACAATTCCCATCATCCCTGACCACTGGTCTTGCTAGCTAGGGATCATGGGAGTTGTAGGCCAAAAACATCTGGAGGGCTGAGGTTGAGGAAGCCTGCTTTATTCCAATATATGCATATTTTATACAAATTCCTTGGCTGGATAACTGCATTGCAAAATTCAAATAAGTGCAAATATTGAGGGATGGGTGTGTTTTGGTTCATGAATTGTGCCTGAAAGTGAAAATCAGGTAGGTTCAGTTTAAAATGCAAACTGAAATGATTTTGTCCGCTATCCCTAGAGAGTATAGACTACCTTGGAGAGTGCCCACTTCATGCTTCTGATGATGTGCCTGAAGAAGGAGGAATTGCTGCTTAAACGGTATATGAATATTATAGCATCATAGAATAGAATCATAGAGTTGGAAGAGACCACAAGGGCCATCGAGTCCAACACCCGGCCAAGCAGGAAACACCATCAGAGCACTCCTGACATATGGTTGTCAAGCCTCTGCTTAAAGACCTCCAAAGAAGGAGACTCCACCACACTCCTTGGCAGCAAATTCCACTGTCAAACAGCTCTTACTGTCAGGAAGTTCTTCCTAATGTTTAGGTGGAATCTTCTTTCTTGTAGTTTGGATCCATTGCTCCGTGTCCGCTTCTCTGGAGCAGCAGAAAACAACCTTTCTCCCTCCTCTATGTGACATCCTTTTATATATTTGAACATGGCTATCATATCACCCCTTAACCTCCTCTTCTCCAGGCTAAACATGCCCAGCTCCCTTAGCCGTTCCTCATAAGGCATCGTTTCCAGGCCTTTGACCATTTTGGTTGCCCTCCTCTGGACACGTTCCAGTTTGTCAGTGTCCTTCTTGAACTGTGGCGCCCAGAACTGGACACAGTACTCCAGGTGAGGTCTGACCAGAGCAGAATACAGTGGCACTATTACTTCCCTTGATCTAGATGCTATACTCCTATTGATGCAGCCCAGAATTGCATTGGCTTTTTTAGCTGCCGTGTCACACTGTTGGCTCATGTCAAGTTTGTGGTCAAAGAGAAATGCTTTAGAGGTGATTGTTGCATCAGAAAGAAACACGGAGGATTTAAGAATAAGAAGTTACAAGCTCAGAAAGAAAGGAGTTTAGGTTCCAAAGCCAGGACGTGAGCATGATTTTTTTTTTTCCTTTTCCATTTTTCATTTTGCTTCTGGCAGCCACAGTGGTTAATTTTTCCCACTCATTGGGAAAGGTTATGGAAAATTGATTTAAAATTTACAGATCATTCTTTGTTGAAAGAAAATTATACGAAGGTGATGTATAGATGGTATATGACACCAGTGCAGTCAGGGAAAATGTATAAAACCAGCTCAAATATGTGTTGGAAGTGTAAGAAAAAGGAGGGGACATTTTACCATATGTGGCGGGAGTGTAATGAAATTAAAAAGTTTTGGGAAATGATGTACAGTGAAACGAAGAAAATGTTCCATCTAACATTTGTTAAGAAACCTGAAGCATTTCTGTTAGGGGATTGTAGGAAAAGACCCGACAAGGAAGCTGAAAAATATCTTCATGTATGCGACAACGGTGGCGAGAGTCTTAATAGCACAAGGATGGAAGAATGAGGAAACCCCGACTAAAGAACTATGGCAAGAGAAACTGATGGACTATGCAGAATTGGCAAAATTGACACATAAACTACGGGACAAGGATAAATGTGACTTTAAAGATGAATGGGAAGCTTTTACAAAGTACTTAAAGAAGCAACAAAGTGAACCGGACTCTTTGGCAGGTTTTGAATAAACACTCAAAAACTTTTTATTGGCAATAACCAGTCAGATAAATTAAGGATTTATACAATTTTGTAACATGCAGAGAATAGCATTTGTAGAGAAACCAGAGACTGGAGCTGAGGGAAGTTGAAGAGGAAGGGGGGTCATTCTATGGGGGGGATGGGGGAAAAAATTAAGGATGATATGTTTTAAGATAATATGTTTTGTTTGATAGTCTAGTAAAACCAGTCTAAACCGGTTTCAACCGGTCTGAACCGGTTCCAACCGGCTCGGACCAGTTTCAACTGGTCTTAACCGGTTCCAACCGGTATGGGCCGGTTTCAACTGTCTCGGACCAGTTTTGGCCGGATTCAACCGGTCTAAACCGGTTTCAACCTGTCTGAACCGGTTCCAACCGGCTCGGACCAGTTTCAACCGGTCTTAACCGGTTCCAACCGGTATGGGCCGGTTTCAACTGGCTCGGACCAGTTTCAATAGATGTGAACCGGTTCCAACCGGTTCGGACCAGTTCCAACCGGTCTAAACCAGTTCCAAATGGCTCAGACCAGCTCCAACCAGTCTGAACCAGATCCAACCATCTTGTACCAGTTCCAACTGGTCAGAACCGGTTCCAACCGGCACGGACCAGTTACAACTGGTCAGAACCGGTTCAAACATGCTTGGACCAGATCCATCCGGTCTGAACAGGTTTCAACCGACCTGAACCGGTTCCAACTGGTCTGAACCAGTTGCAACCAGTCGTGGCCGGTTCCAACCGGCCTGAAGCATATGGACTGAACCGGTTTCAACCATCATGAACCGGTTCCAACTGCCTGGGACGAGTTTCAACCGGTCTGTACTGGTTCCAACCGGTCTTGGCCAGATTCAACAGGTCTTGGCCGGATTCAACCGGTCTAAACCGGTTCCAACCGGTATGGGGCGGTTTCAAATGGCTCGGACCAGTTTCAATCGGTCTAAACCGGTTTCAACCGGTCTGAACCGGTTCCAACCGGCTCGGACCAGTTTCAACCGGTCTTAACCGGTTCCAACCGGTATGGGCCGGTTTCAACTGGCTCGGACCAGTTTCAACCGGTCTTAACCGGTTCCAACCGGTATGGGCCGGTTTCAACGGGTTTGGACCAGTTTCAACAGATGTGAACCGGTTCCAACCGGTTCGGACCAGTTCCAACCGGTCTAAACCAGTTCCAAATGGCTCAGACCAGCTCCAACCAGTTGAACCAGATCCAACCGTCTTTTACCAGTTCCAACCGGTCTGAACCGGTTCCAACTGGTCTGAACCAGTTCCAACCGGTCTGTACTGGTTCCAACCAGTCTTGGCCGGATTCAGCCGGTCTAAACCGGTTTCAACCGGTCTGAACCGGTTCCAACCGGCTCGGACCAGTTTCAACCGGTCTTAACCGGTTCCAACCGGTATGGGCCGGTTTCAACCGGTTTGGACCAGTTTCAAAAGATTCTAAAAGGTTCCAATTGGTCTGGGCCAGTTTGAACCGTTCTGAACCGGTTCCAATCGGTCTGGGCCGGTTTCAACCGGTCTGAACCAGTTCCAACCAGCTCGGACCAGTTCCAACTGGTCTGAACCAGTTCCAACTGGCTCGGACCGGTTGTGAACCTGTTCCAACCGGTCTTGGCCGGATTCAACCAGTCTAAACCGGTTTCGACAGATGTGAACCAGTTCCAACCGGTTCGGACCGGTTCCAGCCGCTTTGGACCAGTTCCAACCGGTCTGTACTGGTTCCAACCGGTCTTGGCCAGATTCAACCGGTCTAAACCGGTTTCAACCGGTCTGAACTGGTTCCAACCGGCTCGGACCAGTTTCAACTGGTCAGAACCGGTTCCAACCGGCTCAGATCAGCTCCAACCAGTCTGAACCAGATCCAACCGTCTTGTACCAGTTCCAACTGGTCAGAACCGGTTCCAACCAGTTTGAACCAGTTCCAACCGGTCCTGGCCGGTTCCAACCGGCCTGAAGCATTTGGACTGAACCGGTTTCAACCATCATGAACCGGTTCCAACTGGCTGGGACCAGTTTCAACCGGTCTGTACTGGTTCCAACTGGTCTTGGCCGGATTCAACCGGTCTAAACTGGTTTCAACCAGTCTGAACCGGTTCCAACCGGCTCGGACCAGTTTCAACCGGTCTTTACCGATTCCAATCGGTATGGGCCGGTATCAACCGGCTCAGACCAGTTTCAACTGGTCTAAACCGGTTTCAACCGGTCTGAACCGGTTCCGGTTTCCTTGCTGCACCTCACCAGAGACACAATGCTATATATGGAGTCAATTCGCACACTCAATGATGAGTTCTAAAATACAGAGTGTAGAAAAATAAAAGGATGCATAGGCATGTATGACTGTGACCGAGGTCTTATCCTTGTTTAAAGATTCATCCCTTCAGAAGACACAAGAGCTACCCACCCGGGAAGAATGGCAGATGAAACTGATGGACTATATAGAAATGGCGGAAATGACTGGCAGAATCCAAGACCAGGGAGAAGAGTCGACGGAGGAAGATTGGAAAAAAAAAATAAAGTATATTTACAGAAATATTGCAAAATTAATGAATGTTAGATGAATATTGGAATGAAATTATAAGGTTTTAGCAGAAGTGTTATTAAGAATTATATGAACATTAAGTGCTAATGGGTTAAATTGGGAAATTGAAAGTTAAATTATGTTATGATAAACTACAGACTAAATTGAAGAAGAGGGAAAGGATTTGTTGAACCAGATAATTTGAACCAGAATACAAAAAAGGGAGGTGTGAGGAAGTCAAGGAAATAAGTTAATGAAAGATCTGGATACAAAAATTTGGATTTGTGTTTTTATGTTTTTTTTTTCTTATGTTGTATTGTTGCATCTTTTTTTTCTTTTTTACTTCTTTTGTTGTTGATGTATTGTGTTTAATGTGTGTACTGTTTTGCCTTTATTGCTTTTCTTTTATAAGTATAAAATATCTAATAAATTTCTATTAAAAAAAAAAAAAGATTCATCCCTTCTCTCAGCACTATCCCTGTAGTTCTGTGAGGGATATCTAACACAGAATTCTAATCCAAATGCAATATTTCATTTGCGGCAATAAATTATAGGCTGCTTGACGCTGTGGGGCTATGAAAGATGCAAAAGATAAAATCAGTAAAAATTTAACCATGAAATCAGAGCGGCTTGTGCAAATGGTCTGCTGATACATATTACAAAAAGTACCGTGGACGCTCGGGTTGAGAACGTGATCCGTGCGGGAGGCACGGTCGCAACCCACAGTGTTCGCAACACGCAGCGCCGCGTCTGCGCATGCGTGGGTCGCAATTCGGTCTTCTGCGCATGCCCAAAGTGTGATCTAGCGTTTCTGTGCATGACGAGTGCCGAAACCCAGAAGTAACCCGTTTCAGTACTTCAGGGTTTGGCGCGGTGCACGACCCAAAAACATGCAACCTGAAGCGTCTGTAACCCGAGGTATGACTGCCTCTGAAGTTCAACACAGAGGGAAACTGCCTGATCTCAACTACTAGGGAGTTCCACAGAGCAGTATGAACTCATGGCTCCTGGTAGACACAAGGCAGGTATCTGAGCCATGGGGGACCCTAACATTGACTCATCAAAGACCTCAGTTATATCAGGAAGGGATATAAAGAATGAGGTGGTTCTTAAGGAATCCTGGGCCCAAGTTCTTAAGTAGCTTATACCACAAGAACCTTAAACGATCTGTCAGCACCTGGGCAGCCAGGTGTTATGTTTTGAAGCACCAGTGTTTTGTTCTGGTGGTAGTCTTGTTGTTTAGTCATTTAGTCGCGTCCGACTCTTCATGACCTCATGGACCAGAGCACGCCAGCACTCCTGTCTTCCACCGCCTCCCGCCGTTTGGTCAAACTCATGTTGTTAGCTTTGAGAACACTGTCCAACCATCTCGTCCTCTGTTGTTCTCCTTGTGCCCTCCATCTTTACCAACATCAGGGTGTTTTCCAGGGAGTCTTCTCTTCTAATGAGGTGGCCAAAGTATTGGAGCCTCAGCTTCACGATCTGTCCTTCCAGTGAGCACTCAGGGCTGATTTCCTTCAGAATGGATAGGTTTGCTTTTCTTGCATTCCATGGGACTCTCAAGAGTCTCCTCCAGCACCATAATTCAAAAGCATCAATTCTTCGGCGATCAGCCTTCTTTATGGTCCATCTCTCACTTCCATACATCACTACTGGAAAAACCATGGCTTTAACTATACAGACCTTTGTTGGCAAGGTGATGTCTCTGCTTTTTAAGATGTTGTCTAGGTTTGTCATTGCTTTTCTCCCAAGAAGCAGGCGTCTTTTAATTTCATGACGGCTGTCACCATCTGCAGTCCCCACCAGCAGTCTAGTCACAACATTTTGTAGCAGCTGGAGTTTCTGGATACTTCCATGAAAGCCATGACAGTTACCCCATTATAAAATTGATGTGGGTTTTTGTTTTGCATTTTTAGTGTAGAAATACTGAGGGGCAATCATGAAAACAACGCATCAGCCTACCTTTACAATCTTACAATCTTTTAAAAGTTTCTGTTCTAGAAAGAAAGAAGAAAGCCACTTCTGATTTGCTACCACATTTTCAGACACATCAGTCTATGTACCCTAAAACCGGGGAAGGTAGAATGTCAGTGATGGCAGAGCTCAGTTGGTTGGCCTCTGCAGCCAAAGTGGGCAGCTTTTTAAAAAGTGTATGTAAATTATGAAAATTACATCTATGTTCCGATTAATAATAATAATAATCATTTATTATTTATACCCCGCCCATCTGGCTGAGTTTCCCCAGCCACTCTGGGTGGCTCCCAATCAAGTGTTAAAAACAATACAGCATGAAATATTAAAAACTTCCCTAAACAGGGCTGCCTTCAGATGTCTTCTAAACATCAGATAGTTGCTTATTTCTTTGACATCTGATGGGAGGGCATTCCACAGGGAGGGCGCCACTACTGAGAAAGCCCTCTGCCTGGTTCTCTTTAACTTCACTTCTCACAGTGAGGGAACTGCCAGAAGGCCCTCAGAGCTGGACCTCAGTGTCTGGGCTGAACGATGGGGATGGAGACGCTCCTTCAGGTATACTGGGCCAAGGCCATTTAGGGTTTTGAAGGTCAGCACCAACACTTTGAATTGAATCTCTCCTCACCCCAAGGTTCTTGCTGGCACCAATGGGAACATTTTTCTTCTTCCAGTGGAGCTGTGAAGAACCTTTGCCTGAACTACAACTTCCACCCTCCTTACCCATTGACCACGGCTGCTGGGGCTAATGGGAGTTGTAGTTTGGAGACATCAGGAGGTCCAGCGGTTCTCAATTCCTGCCCTGAGGCCAATAGCATTATCAATGGGAGATTTTTCTTAGTGGCACAACTCTGGGGAAGGTAGGGTTAAACTTTCCCTCCCTGGGCAGTGCAGATGGCCCCCAGCTGCACCTGCTTTTTTAAAACAAAAAACCGGACAGGCTTTCAAGCGACACCTTTTCGTGTAGCTTCTAGTTTAGCCAAGAATTGTTTGAATTGGATAAAGTTCGGCTGAATGCTGCCACTTCTCCATTCTTTCCCACGAGAGCCGGCACACATCTGATTCATGCAAAGATCTGTGCACCAGTGGGAACCGAACAAGCTCAAATCCATGTTGTTCAGTTTAACTGGATTATAGACCAGCCAGTCTGTTCTCATGTAATTCTCTGTTGAGAAAAGCAAAATATGATTCATCTAAAGAAAAGCATATGTTCTGAGACAACAGGATGCTATCAAATTGCATCAATAACTAAAGTGGAACATTATCTTCCCCACCCTAGCATGTCAAAAAATGATCAATCATAACTTACTCCCCTTTGGGGTATATTTTTCTTTACAAACAGCTGCTAATTCTGTAACACAGGTTATGAAGAATGGAAAAGAGGAGGACATGATTTATTGTAGTTTAAAATTGAAATTATTTCCAACTTGCGAGTGATTGGAATGCTTTCACATGGCAGCTCTTTCTAAATCCTTTCTCCCTCCCCCCACCCCCCACCCCGGTCCATTCCACCTCTCTATTCCCTCCATTGCACTTACAAATATGTCTATTCCAGGGAGGGCTAAGAACATGATGGTAGTTATTTTCACCAACTTGATTGAATGATTCCTGAGTAGGTCTTGTTAGAAGTGCAGGGAAAGAATTGCTTCTAGAGGCCAGCCCTAATTAGAGATCAAAACATTACTTCAGAACATTTCATCAAAAACGTAAATAGCTAATCAGTACCAGTCCAATGGCTTTGTTTTGCAATTAGCCCCATGCAAAGAGTCCTTGAAGCTGGAAGACGCTTTGGTCTCCTGCCTCCGCTTTCGCAATCTAACCAATAGCTTCAAGCTGATGTTCCCTTTGAACTGCTCAAAAAATATATCCAGTGGTCTAAATGTTACATTTGCATGTATTAGTCTTCTCCATTGATAGCCTACAAAGCTTCCGAGATTAAAGAAGCCATCACAAGTGTCAGAAAGGAAGCAAAGTAACGGGTGTTCCAGAAGAATACAAAGATGGAATTGTAAATAGAATTAAATTGTTGCTCTTGCCAACTTTAGAAGGTGGCACACCTTTTTATCTGTTGTTGAAGTGTAGAGTGCAACTAAACTGCCTTGCAAAGCTGTAGTGTTGCCCAGAATAGGCTTTGTTGTTGTTGTTTAGTCGTTTAGTCATGTCCGACTCTTCGTGACCCCATGGACCAGAGCACGACAGGCACTTCTGTCTTCCACTGCTTCCCGCAGTTTGGTCAGACTCATGTTTGTAGCTTCGAAGACACTATCCAACCATCTCGTCCTCTGTCGTCCCCTTCTCCTTGTGCCCTCCATCTTTCCCAACATCAGGGTCTTTTTCAGGGAGTCTTCTCTTCTCATGAGGTGGCCAAAGTATTGGAGCCTCAGCTTCAGGAACTGTCCTTCCAGTGAGCACTCAGGGCTGATTTCCTTCAGAATGGATAGGTTTGATCTTCTTGCAGGCCATGGGACTCTCAAGAGTCTCCTCCAGCACCAGAATTCAAAAGCATCAATTCTTCAGCGATCAGCCTTCTTTATGGTCCAGCTCTCACTTCCATACATCACTAAGAATAGGCTTAGGAATCACAATAACACAAAAGGAACAGGAAAAACAAGTACCCCCCTCATCATACTCTCCTATACTGTGCATCTTTCCTAGTGATTACAGTGGTACCTCGGGATGCGAACGGGATCTGTTCCGGAGCCCTGTTCGCATCCTGAATGGAACATAAGACATGACGGAGCGTCTGCACGTGCTCAAGTCACGTTTTGCAACTTCCGCACATGCGTGTGACGTCATTTTGAGAGTCTGCACATGCGCGAGTGGCAAAACCCGGAAGTAACACGCTCTTTTACTTCCAGGCTGCCGTGGAGCGCAACTCGAAAGTGCTCAACCTGAAGAACATTTGACCCGAGGTATTACTGTATACTGAAAAATATCAATGTTCTCTCTTGAGTGGGGAAAAATTTGCCTCACACAAACAAACACTCTTCCTGAGAAGCCTTGAATGGGAACGGTTGGGTGTAGGTTTCTTTTTCTTTTTTTAATTCTTTTTATTAGTTTTATATACCAAACAACAAACAGAGAAAAAGAAAAGTAATTAAGACAGACCAGTACAACGAAAAAGAAAAATATAGAGGGGGGAAAAGAAAAAAAATAAACGTAGATAATTGAAAAAACAGACATTAGTTAACACAAATAATGCTTGACTTCCCTCCATCTCGTTTTTGGGCTATGTACAATGGTAATTCTGTTCTGCAGTTTCCATTTTGTGTCCTCTAAACATCACAAGAGTTATATTGAACCTACTGTGATTTTTATATCTCCAGAATTTGATTCCATGTATGTTATAAATTTAGTCCAATCGTCAATAAACTTTGTACCCTTTTGCTGTTTAATATTCTGCGTCATTTTTGCCAAATCCATATATTCAAATAATTTAATTTGCCAATCTTTCACAGTCGGGATATTTGGGGTTTTCCAATTTTGTGCCAACAGGATCCTAGCAGCTACAGTTGCGTATTGGAACATTATATGATCCTCTTTCTTGATCTCATCTCCGATCATTCCCAGGAGAAAAGCTTCGGGTTTTTTAACGAAAGTATATTTAAGTATTTTTTTCAGTTCATTGTATATAGATTCCCAGAATTTTTTTATTTCTTCACATTTCCACCACATGTGGAAGAAACTTCCTTCTTTAGTTCTACACTTCCAACACCTATTATCTCTGGTCTTATACATTTTTTGCAATTTCACAGGGGTGATGTACCTGAGTGTAGGTTTCTTAAGCCAGCTCCTCACCCTTTCATCTTAGGAATTCTGTTTTAAACCAATTCTACTCCCAGCTAGAATGAACTATGATCCAACCCTACTGTGAGAAGGAGGTGAAGGAAGTGCTTCAGAAAGCAGAATTGGGGTATCACAGAAGGACAACAAATTGCCATTCATTGAAATTATTGTCATTTCTTTTTAACCACTGAAAGGATGACATTTACATATTACACTTCCTGCATCAGGATGACTTCGGCTGCCTCAACAGTGACATTCATAACCGTGACGTTGCGAAAGAGAATGACTGTAATTCTAGATATGAGCAAGAGAAGCGTGTAGCTAAGTGTTCAAAGCAAGCAAGGGAGGGAGGGAGAGAATGCAACATTCCCTGGCGCCAATCACAGCTGCAGCTTTATAGCAGAATATATGAGCTTAAATGGCCATGAGCAGAGAAAACTATGCTTCAGATTCCAGATTAGAAATATGTCTGTTGCTTCTTTCTCCTTGCAAAAGTACGGTGGACTGTAGGCGACGTTGTGTGTGTGTGTGTGTGTGTGTGTGTGCAGGCACACACAAATGTTTCTCTTCGACTTCAAACAATGGAATCAAAAATCCTGCAGTTAAGAGCTAAAATTGATTCACCTGCACTCACAGTAGTAGAACCGCACATAGTAGGCTATTGATCTCCATGTGCGTCTCACTATATTTACAGTCTAGTATGATCAATATGCTATTTCTGATCCAGTCGTTCCTACACTTCTACTGGATGGGATATTTTATAGGGAGATTATCCAGCACATGACAGGCTTATAAAAATTTCAGTGTGAAATACTGCCAGCAGAGTCAGTGAAGCAATGGAAATACCCAGACTGGTAAAATGTTGACCTATTATAAATTGAGCAAATAATAGTCGGTGGTTCTGTGCTAGGAACACTGCGTATTGTGAAACATAGTCTTTAATGTTGTGTGCCTTAGCATCCTTGTCAAGGCTATATGTCTGCATATGACCAGAGGCCAAAAAAAAAAAAAAAAAAAAGCCATATGACCACCAGAGATCTTGTCTATCTCCCCACTAGAAGAATGGACAGCGTGACTATGGGACCTAGTGTAAGTGAGATAATTTGCAGTGCTATTTTCTAGAAAAAGAGGTGCTGCAACTCACCTTGAACACCTCCCTTATTTTCTTATAATGGCAATGGTGTCCACCTGAGAGGTGCCGGAACTGAGTTCCGTTGAGTTCCAGCTGAAAAAGAGCCCTGATTATTCCCCATTTCTGCTGACTGCCCCCAATGAACTTCTAAATAACCCATGGATAGGTAGCAAAAGGCAATCTTCCCCTCTCAAAAAGGGGGTTTCAAGTTGTGTACAGTAACTTTCACTGAGAAAAGGAAGGCAAAAGCTGAGAAAATTAAAATGTACCAATTATTTTGCCACCAGCAGCCACAATGATCACAGACAGAGTACAGGTAGTTTTATACACATTCAGCTACCTCCCTGTCTCAGAATTAAGGTAGAGAGGTGAGCCAGGGTCCCATCAAAATATGCATACATAACAGCAGCAAGAATATTGTTAGCCCAGAAATGGAAACAAGAAGAACTACCAACTGGAAGAATGGAGAATGAAAATGATGGACTTTGCAGAACTGGACAGAATGACAGGAAGAATTAGGAATCGACGAGATCAGAGATTTATTGAAGAATGGGAAAAATTCTCAGAATATATGCATAATTTAAGTGAAAAACAAATAACGCTTGTAACGTTTAGTGAAGCTTTGTAAAAATGAAAGTTAAAATTATGGATTGAAAGAAATGTGTGGAAAATTGAGAAGGGAAGGAGTACCAGCCAAGTTGAGGGAAGTCAAAAAATGAGAGAATGGTTTTATAAATTGTATGAATTGTATTAATTTGTTTTATTTGTAAACTGAATAAAAATTATATTTTAAAAAAACAAAATATGCATACATATCTCCTCTAGGGGGGTCCATCAGATGCTTTCAAGTAGGACACAATTTGTTTGAAGATTCCCATTGTACACTAGCCACATTCTTTTCACATGAATATGATTTTCATTAGGGTGCTTTCAAACAACTACCCATATGGAAACTAAAGCGGGAGAGAGCCTTTGACCTTATGTCGTACAATGGATTGCACATATGAAACAACTTTCCTTAGGCAGCTGAGGGGGAAGTGATGTAGTGACTTATAACTTTATGAAATAGTTTAGGCTGAGAGATAGTGACTGGCCGTGTCTCAGCAAGGATTTGAACAGAGATCTCCCTGCTCCAAGCCCAATACTCTTGCTCAGAGGTTGCCAACACCTCCTATGATGCCTGCAAATTGGGCATGGCCGGCCAATTGGTGTTAAAGAAAGATAGAACCTTTTTTATGTATGCTACAACGGCAGCAAGAATACTCATCGCAAAGTATTGGAAGACACAAGAGCTACCCACCCGGGGAGAATGGCAGATGAAACTGATGGACTATATGGAAATGGCGGAAATGACTGGCAGAATCCGAGACTAGGGAGAAGAGTCGATGGAGGAAGATTGGAAAAAATTTAAAGTATATTTACAGAAATATTGCAAAATTAATGAATGTTAGATGAATATTGGAATGAAATTATAAGGTTTTAGCAGAAGTGTTATTAAGAATTATATGAACATTAAGTGTTAATGTGTTAAATTGGGAAATTGAAAGTTAAATTATGTTATGATAAACTACAGACTAAATTGAAGAAGAGGATTTGTTGAACCAGATAATTTGAACCAGAATACAAAAAAGGGAGGTGCGAGGAAGTCAAGGAAATAAGCTAATGAAAGATCTGGATACAAAAATTTGGATTTGTGTTTTTGTATTTTTTTTCTTAGGTTGTATTGTTGTATTGTATTTTTTCTTTTCTTTATTTTTCTGTTGTTGATGTATTGTTTGTTGAATTTGTGTATTGTTTTTCTTTTACTGTTTTTCTTTTATAAGTATAAAATATCTAATAAATTTTTATTTTTTTTAAAAAAAGCAAATGGTGTCAATGAACACTCCCTCAAAAATCCGCAGTGTACAAAACACTGTTTTCACTGGCTCAGTTCCTCTTTTCATGGCCTTGGCCTCTCAACATTGAACCCGTCCCTTTAAACATGCCAACATTTCATTGGATGTCAAGAATGGATTCTTTCCCTTCATTTCTGAAGAAAGGGGTGCAAAGAGTTTCTGTCTGTGAGTGAAAATGGCTTTAACTTTTTGTATGCATTTAAATTAAGGTTGGGGATGCAGGTGGCACTGTGGTCTAAACCACAGAGCCTAGGACTTGCCAATCAGAAGGTCGGCAGTTTGAATCCCCACGACGGGGTGAGCTCCCGTTGCTTGTTCCCAGCTCCTGCCAGCCTAGAAGTTCAAAAGCACGTCAAAGTGCAAGTAGATAAATAAGTATCGCTCCGGTGGGAAGGTAAATGGCGTTTCCATGCGCTGCTCTGGTTCGCCAGAAGCAGCTTAGTCCTGCTGGCCACATGACCCGGAAGATGTACACCGGCTCCCTCGACCAATAAAGCGAGATGAGTGCCGCAACCCCAGAGTTGGCCACGACTGAACCTAATGGTCAGGGGTCCCTTTACCTTTACAGTGGTGCCTCGCAAGACGAAATTAATTCGTTCTGCAAGTTTTTTTCGTCTTGTGAATTTTTCGCCTTGTGAAGCACGGTTTCCCATAGGAATGCATTGACGGTTTTAAGGAAAAGGCGCAAGACGTTTTCGTCTTGTGAAGCAAGCCCATAGGGAAATTCGTCTTGCGAAGCAACTCAGAAAACAAAAAACTCTTTCGTCTTGCGAGTTTTTCATCTTGCCAGGTACCACTGTACCTAAATTAAGGTTGCATATTTTTAGGGATAATTTATGAAACAAACAAACAAACAAACAAACAAACATGACAGTGGCTGATGTGGGTGCCCTGTTGATAGGTGTGACTGAAGTGGGGCATGCCCACATTGTTTTGTGTTTTCCACCCTTTTAGATGCGGAGTCCATTTTGTGTTATGCCGCAGTTTCCGCAGAAGCCATTATCCATAGCAAGGCCAAAAGAAAACTGAGACCCTGAGCTCTAAGGGAGTGGAGGGTGGGTGACTCGCGACGGGACGACGAAGAGTGAGGCCGGAAGGCTGGCACCGCAGCAATTTACGCTGCTGTACACTCCCCCTCGCAGGCACCTGGTTGGGTGTCTGCCCGTGGGCGTGGGCGCCAGCCAGGTGAGTGGGAGGCAGGGGGCTAACGCCCCCTGCTTGAGGCGAAGACGGGCTCCCGCCCACAGCCACTCCCCTCTCTTGCAGGAGGAGAGTCTTTGTCAAGTTGGCAACTAATGCGGTGGTCATTTTGGCAATTGCCCCAGTGGCCTGAAGCCTCATGGCAAAACTATAGATCTGAATTAAAGAGGATGTAGAAAACTGCAGTGCATTCTGTATGTTAACAAATTAATTGGTTGTCTGCAAAACCTCCTTTATCGTTTTCAGGGGTTTTGCTCTGCTAAAGAACAATTTGTACTCCTGGACCTCGCCGAGCTCACAGCAAGGACAAAATGCAGCAGCTGCTTGGGGAAACTTGGAGTCTTCTGGGAGAGAACTGGAGTCCAGAAATTTGAATTTAACAGGAAGAGTATATTGCTACCTAAGGGCTGTGTTCTAACCGATAGTGTGTACCTCAATAGTGTAACTTCAATAAAGAAAAAGAAAACAGTTAGGTGCAATGGGGTATTCCTCTTGGATTTCCAAAGTATGTAAGTAAATAATAGAAAAAGAGGGGAAATGTTATTTTGCAAAATATATTTCTAGAACTTTTCTTTTAATGGATTTTACAAACAAAAGCCCTATAAAGCTCTATGAATACATTAATCTTAGCTGTTGCTTGCTAAAGTTCATATGCCTCTCTATTGCATTATGGCTATGTCCTAAAGAACGGTACAGTAGACAGTCTGGTTTTATAAAATAATAGCGTCTGGGAGAAAATGTTTCTAAGAAATAAATATATTTGAGGCCATCTGGTTTCGCCTGGTCCATCCCTGATAATGGTCCTCTTTCTTCTAAGAGGAAGATTCAAGAGAGCAAAGCAAAGGCAGAGGGGACAGAAAACACTGAATCCCAGTAGGAACAACCTAACCGGCAGCTAAAAAAGCCAATGCAATTCTGGGCTGCATCAATAGGAGTATAGCATCTAGATCAAGGGAAGTAATAGTGCCACTGTATTCTGCTCTGGTCAGACCTCACCTGGAGTACTGTGTCCAGTTCTGGGCACCACAGTTCAAGAAGGACACTGGCAAACTGGAACGTGTCCAGAGGAGGGCAACCAAAATGGTCAAAGGTCTGGAAACGATGCCTTATGAGGAACGGCTAAGGGAGCTGGGCATGTTTAGCCTGGAGAAGAGGAGGTTAAGGGGTGATATGATAGCCATGTTCAAATATATAAAAGGATATCACATAGAGGAGGGGGAAAGGTTGTTTTCTGCTGCTCCAGAGAAGCGGACACGGAGCAATGGATCCAAACTACAAGAAAGAAGATTCCACCTAAACATTAGGAAGAACTTCCTGACAGTAAAAGCTGTTCGACAGTGGAATTTGCTGCCAAGGAGTGTGGTGGAGTCTCCTTCTTTAGAGGTCTTTAAGCAGAGGCTTGACAACCATATGTCAGGAGTGCTCTGATGGTGTTTCCTGCTTGGCAGGGGGTTGGACTCGATGGCCCTTGTGGTCTCTTCCAACTCTATGATTCTATGAAAGAGCTCTCCTGGGAAAGACCAAAGGCCCATCTAGTCCAGCATTCTGTTGGCCAAGGAGGAGCTTATGGGAAGCCCAGAAGCAGAGCATGTTCTCCTCTAACCCTGTCCTCATTGGTAGTTCCTCAAGATGCTGTCAACCACCTCTCCATTTGTTTAATTGGGATGGTGGCGCAGATCCCAGAGATGAAATGATGGTTGGCTCCATCACACCTCTGTCTGATGGAGCCAACCCCTTCCCCCTCCTCAGCTTCTGTGATATGTCAGGGAGCAGGTAGTTTGCAGTTACTACTTCTAAAAGTGTGTCTCTACAAATATTTTACTTGATTGCTTCAAGTCATATCCCACCTTTCCTCCCAAAGTGAATCAGGACAGCACAAGCAAAAGATAGAAACCCAATGCAATTAAAAGTAAAATAAAAACATACTTTTAAAATGTAGAACACTGAAAAGCACATGCCCTGCAACATTTCTGCGATGAAAATAGGGGGGGAAACAGAAACTGGGACAGCTTCTGTAAATCTGGGATTGTCCCTGGAAAATAGGAACACTTGGAGGGTCTGAAAACACCTTAAAAAAATTAAAAGACCTCCAAATTGTAAAAAAATAAATGAGCATATATGATTTTTGTGCAAATGTGTGTTCTCTTTTGCCCTTTTTTTTTTTTTTTTTTTTGGATGATGCCTAAAACATATCAGTGATGGTGAACATAGCTTTGGTGCAAAGGCCTCATGCTCAATTATAAATTATAAATCAAGTATGAAACGTAACTGCTCTTTATCACACACTAAAGGAGGCACATATTGCAGCTGTTTACAGTGAACCATTTTAACCCTTGGGTAATAGCCTTGAAATGTTAGCTCAGAATCCATTGACAAATATGAGGTGAGAGATTGCAGACAAATCTGCCAGGGGCTCTACAGAGATTTTGAAAATGCCATCAGCTTCTATGAGCTGAGTAAGTGCAGAAAGAATGTTAGCTTAACTACAGATTACATTTGCTTTATCTGTAGGACAAGCATCTCAAGAGTCGAAGAAAAGCATTGCGTTCCAAGAGTCTACATGTCTCCCTCCACACTGGATAAATTCTGCCAGAAAACAGAGACATGCCCAGTTCATTCTGATTTTATGCTGCGCTTACTCAGAATTCACAGTAAATTATACCAGCCAGCTAATGTATAAGTTTGGGCCCAATAAAGTGTAACCCTGCAATAACCAAATTCCCTCTAACAGGGAAAGCCAATGTGGTGCCCTCCCTCATTTTTGGTTTATAACTCCCATCAGCTTCACCCAGCAGGCCAGGTTTCAAGGCAGACCCTGTTAGGATTCTTTTCCCGTGTTGCAGATATGGGATTGTTTTTATCACATGACGGTGTATGTTTTCATTCCACATTGTGGGAAGTGATGTAAGACATTGGTCCTTTGCTCTTTCTCTTTGCTGTCTGATGCTGAAGAGGAAGGAGCTGAGTTACGATGCTCCAAGTGTGTATATGTAAATAAACATAGTATAGCCAAATGCTGCGCTACTGAGTCTGTACGCTGACTGGAGAAAGATTTTGAATCTCCCGAATGAACGACCAGGAGGAAGAGAATATGCCAGACAGGCATGTATCTCTGCCGGACTCCTACTCGTGTGTAGGACCTCCTGACAGCCCCTCCAAGTGTTCCTGTTTTCCAGGGACAGTTCCAGATTTACAGAAGCCATCCCGGTTTCTGATTCGATCCCGCAATGTTCCGCTTTTCTTTAGGACATCCATTTTTTCATTGGAGAAATGTTGGAGGGCATCGAATTATGTGACTCTTGAGCCAAGGCGATAAGTAACTATACAAACTTTAGAAGACATCTGAATAGGGAAGAAGAAGAAGAAGAAGAAGAAGAAGAAGAAGAAGAAGAGGAGGAGGAGGAGTAGTAGTTTGGATTTGATATCCCGCTTTATCACTACCCTAAGGAGTCTCAAAGCAGCTAACGTTCTCCTTTCCCTTCCTCCCCCACAACAAACACTCTGTGAGGTGAGTGAGGCTGAGAGACTTCAGAGAAGTGTGACTAGCCCAAGGTCACCCAGCAGCTGTATGTGAAGGAGTGGAGACACAAACCAGGTTCCCCAGATTGCGAGTCTACCACTCTTAACCACTACACCACACAGGGAAGGGTTTGTTGTTGTTTTTTAAAAAAAGTTTTTTTTAATGTTTTTATATATGTTGGAAGCTGCCCAGAGTGGCTGAGGCAACCAGGTCCAATAGGCGGGCCTGCACTCAAGACTCTTTTCCAACTAAATTGCTAGAAGAACTATATTATGCTGCAACAAGGAATAGAGCATTTTCGGTGGTGGCTCTCCAACTGTGGTGTATTATTTTATATATTTATTAAACTTCTATACCACCCTTCATCTGAGGATCACAGCACTGTTTACAATATAGAAACACAAAAATACATATCATAATAACTAACAAAAACAATTACCACCACCCCACCCCCCATCTAAAAAGGACATAGATGGTCTAATTTGCCAAAGACCTAGGAGAAGAGGAATGTTTTTGCCTGGTGCCTAAATATATATTGTTGTTCTTCCTCCCCTTTTCTCCACCCCAAATATAATCTGCTGTGGTTTATTTCTGCCCAGAATGGCAGTAGCTCTTTTTGAGACTGATTTTAAAATTAACAGAGAAAATAAGGATAAGTTTAAAAAAATGTGAAAGCAAATGAGATGACTAATTTTTTGCACTTGTCAACTCTTCACACACTTGGCAAGCTCGAGCTTCACACGGAAAAAGCAGAAATATAATATCGTTCTGCAGACACAAATGCCTGTTTCCCCCTGAATTCATTTTTCATGTAGAGAATTTGTCTCTCGAGTGGGCCTGTGAGGATCTCCAGGTACTGTCAATTATGAATGGACAAGACTGCTGGTCCTTGAGCTCTGGCTCCTCCTTGTACAGTAGAAGTTTTGAAAAGTACAAAGGCACCCAGAAGAGGAAGCTGAGAGGTGAATATCACAGGTGAATATCACCATCATTTCAATTTTCTTTCCAGAAATCTGACCGTGAACTAAATAACAGTAAGTCAAAGACAGGTCAGGGCTTTGGCAGGTAAATAATTAGGGTTTTCTTCTTCTTCTCTTCAAAGAATTCTAGCAAAGCACTATAAAAAAGGAGGAAGGAGAACAGTCAGCCGCAACTTACAAGGAATGAGGAGACAGAAATTTCAGTAGCTGGCTTTGTTTCAGTTTGGGGGGGAGGGGGTTAGATTATTTTTTTTTAAAAAAAGATGCTTTTACTGAATAAATTTCATTGGTGTGCTGTTCACCATCCTGGGCTTTCTCAGGAAGAAAGTCAGCATGGAAACGAAAGGAAGAAACATGGGCGATATCAAACCCAGAGCTGACTCATTGAACCTAATGGAATTAAGGCCATCAGTTTAAATGGATCTGCTCTAAGTATGGCTGTTGAAATCGTAATCATAATAATCATAATAATTTCTGTCTCCAACTGTGATCGGTATAAAATATCTCAGGGACTATTTCCAAAAGCAGAGCAACAATCATCAGAATGATCACTGACAAGCTAAGAGCATATTGGGACCACCATTGAGACAATACAGTGCTTGCCCAAGACATTTTGCTGCCTGAAGCAAAGAGCAAGGAGATGCCTTCCTCACCTGATCTATGTACAGATGCCAAACACACTGGTAGTTGAATGTTACATCACTAGTGGGGATGCAAGACCATCCTCCGTCACATTTGAGGGCAGAAGTCTAGCTTAGGGGGATAAACAACAGGCTACCTATCCTCCAAGACTGCACTCCCGTGCCACAATCTCCAACATCTGTTTTCTGAGGCAGACACCAAAGGTCTGCCTAATGGTAGAGCTGGCCCTTTTGAATGAAAGTGTAGAATCTGCCTATGCACCCAACATACGCGGGTGGCGCTGTGGTCTAAACTACTGACCCTAGGCCTTACCGATCGGAAGGTCGCGGTTCGAATCCCCATGACGAGGTGAGCTCCTGTTGCTCGGTCCCTGCTCCTGCCCACCTAGCAGTTCAAAAGCACACTAGTGCAAGTAGATGAATAGGTACCGCTCCAGCGGGAAGGTAAACAGCGTTTCCGTGTGCTGGTTTCGCCAGAAGTGACTTAGTCATGCTGGCCACATGACCCAGAAAAACTGTCTGCGGATAAACGGCGGCTCCCTCGGCCAGTAAAGCGAGATGAGCGCTGCAACCCAAGAGTCGTTCGCGACTGGATTTAACTGTCAGGGGTCCTATACCTTTACCTTTTTACCCCAACTATAAGACTGCCATACATCTGGGATTTCCCAGGATTTTGAAGGCAGAAGTGATACCTGGGGAAAATTTCTAGAAAGTGGCAGTTTATTGGCATTTTTTTTTGTGGGGGGGGGGGAACTCAACAATTTTCAGGTTTTCCTTTAAAGAGCTCAACAACTTTGGGGGTGTCCAGATTTTTACTACCTGAAATGTGGCAACCCTGCCCAATTAGCAGGGTTGTTGTTCATTCCTTGACCATGGAAATTCCAGTTCTATATGTTGTTAATCTGCCTTGTAACTGCTGTGGAGCTGAGGCTTCCATAATGTGGCTCGATGCCCTGCTAGACAGCTTGATATTTCTTTGGAAAACTTCATGAATAATGACAGAAGCTGGCTCAAATTCCAGCAAAACGGCCAAGGCCCTGCCGGAACGCTTTGTTTCAGATTCCCACAAACAATATGAGGATCTCATAATATATTATCCAGACCACTCACAAAACCTGGCATGGCTAGCCAGCTGGCACCAATTTTCCACAAATTGCAGGACAGATTCACTAGGTAGCCTGGCATGGAAGACCCATTTAAAGCACTGGCTGATGGCATTGGTTTATAATCACCTGTCACACTGCCTTAGTTATATTCTGAAATGGCATCATTTCAGGACCTTATGGCTCCAGAAGATCACAAATCAGTCCATAGGTTTCATAGCCCACCACTCTGAGGAAGATAAATTTTTACTTTGTCTGATGATCAACCCATTCATAGTTAGCCAACGAGAAACCTATGAGTTACTTGTCGACTCAGAGCATTCCTGATTGATGATTTGGCTCTGGTGCTTCCTCCTTGAGAGGAGTATGTGATATGGAAGCTGGAACTGAAGTTTACTCAATTTCCTTGATGAGTCCCTGTTAATTTCATACCCTGCAACATTCCTCAGATGAAAATAGGGACATTTCTCACTCCGTATCAGAAGAACGCATGAAATAGGATACAGCACACAGGCCCTCTACCATCCCGAGAAAATCCCTTAATCCCAATTTTATTTAATTTTATTATTTGGTAGATTGACAAAAAGAAAAGCACACAAAAAGAAATAACTTTTAGAAAGGGGCAAGATCAGACACAGGTGCTCAAAGCGTTTTTTAAATAATAAAAAATCAAGACTCCTTGTGTTCCACTTTGCTCCCACTTTCTCCCTGCCCACAGCAGCCCTGCCCTTCTTCTTTTTTTTCAAATACTTTTTTATTGCTTTTTGTAACAACAACAAATAAAACAAATACTCTTACATTCAAAAATTTGTATGTCTTCTTATTTACCCTGCGCCTTATTGCGCCCGGACTTCCTTCCATCCCTTCAACGGTTCTCATGTCTCAAATCTTTTCTTACAGTTTCTTATTTACACTCCATCCACATCACAAGATTTACATTAATCCTGCTACAGTTTTTAAATTCTTACAATTACTCCATATATATTCGACAAATTTACTCCAATCCTTTTCGAACTTTGCTTCTTTTTGGTTCCGAATCTTATAAGTCAATTTCGCCAGTTCTATGTATTCAAACAGTTTTGTCTGGCACTCCATTAAAGTTGGGATTTCTTGGGGTTTCCATTTCTGAGCCACTAAGATTCTAGTGGCGGTCGTTGCGTACATGAATAGTTTGTAATCTTCCTTTTTTAAGTCATCCCCTGTTATCCCTAGCAAAAATGCTTCTGCTTTCTTTGGGAAAGTGTATTTAAATAGTTTTTTCATTTCGTTATACAGTGGTGCCTCGCAAGACGAAAAGAATCCGTTCCGCGAGTCTCTTCGTCTTGCGGTTTTTTTCGTCTTGCGAAGCAAGCCCATTAGCGGCTTAGCGGATTAGCGCTATTAGCGGCTTAGCCGGCTTAGCGGATCAGCTGATAAGCAGCTTAGCGGCTTGGGAAAAGGGGGGGGGGGAGGGAAAAAACCCCGCAGGAACTCGCAATACATTTTCGTCTTGCGAAGCAAGCCCATAGGAAATTCGTTTTGCGAAGCACCTCCAAAACGGAAAACCCTTTCGTCTAGCGGGTTTTCCGTCTTGCGAGGCATTCGTCTTGCAGGGCACCACTGTATATCATGTCCCAATATTTTTTCATTTTTTCACACGTCCACCACATGTGAAAAAATTCACCGTCTTTTGTTTGACATTTCCAACACATTTTATTACTTACTTGCTCTATACATTTTTGCAGCCCTGCCCTTCTGCCTGCCCCTCAGAGCCAGCACGTCATGTGGGGCTGGGCCTCGGCAGTGGCAGTATCACTTCCTTCTCAACCACTCTCCAGCAGCCACTATGAGTTGCCCAAGGGAGCAGGCTAGCAGTGGCGGCCCTGCAGAGTCCCTGGAAAGGCAACGGGGTGCTCTTTCACAGCCGCCGCCTTTACTCAAGACAAGCACCAGCTCATCTTCCTCTCAGAGCTTGGTTGTGGCAGCAGTGGTGGGGGAAATAGGGACATTCTGAGATCAAATCAGAAACCGAGGTGGCTTTCATAATTCTGGGACTGTCCCTGGAAAAACAGGACACTTGGAGGGTATGTAACTTCTACATTGCAGTGGAACCTCGTGTTACGTACCGTCCCCCTTGCAAACGCTGCAGGTTACGAGCTCCGCTAACCCGGATGTAGGTGCTCCCGACTGCGACCTTTGCCCCAGGATGCGAGCGGAAGTCGTGCGCCGGCAGCACAGCAGCAGCAGGAGGCCCCATTAGCGAAAGCGTGCCTCATGTTACGAGCGGTTTCGGGTTGAGAACGGACTTCAGGAACGAATGAAGTTCGTAACCAGAGGTACCACTGTATGTTTGAGCTTTCACCCAATGTAAAAGCCATTTCTTGGAAACTAATAGAATATGGATGGGACGCGGGTGGCGCTGTGGGTAAAACCTCAGCGCCTAGGACTTGCCGATCGTCAGGTCGGCGGTTCGAATCCCCGCAGCGGGGTGCGCTCCCGTCGTTCGGTCCCAGCGCCTGCCAACCTAGCAGTTCGAAAGCACCCCCAGGTGCAAGTAGATAAATAGGGACCGCTTACCAGCGGGAAGGTAAACGGCGTTCCGTGTGCTGCGCTGGCTCTCCAGATGCAGCTTGTCACGCTGGCCACGTGACCGGGAAGTGTCTCCGGACAGCGCTGGCTCCCGGCCTATAGAGTGAGATGAGCGCACAACCCTAGAGTCTGGCAAGACTGGCCCGTACGGGCAGGGGTACCTTTACCTTAATAGAATATAGTGCCCATTTATGGCTCATTTCTGTGTTATTTGACTCCACACACAAAAATCATCTGCAGCCCCTTTAAATGGGCACTGGGTTTCATCCGTGCTGGATTTATGCACAAGCTATGTACGGAACAGTTTAGGGCCTTGGGTTATGAGTATACTTTAATTTTTACATAATCGTGAAAGGAAGTGCTTTAAATGTGCCATGTGCAGAACACATCCAGGGCATACTTTACTGCCACTTCTATTTAGTAAGTGCTTAACGGTGTGCAACTCCTCTTGCCTGCATTGTGGTGCATTAAAATGTTTCATGTATGCTAAGTAAGAAAACACAAGGTGTTCCATAGGCAAATAGGCTCATTGCAAGATACATGTTTTAGTTAGATGGTCGGTTCTGAGTCACAGCCTTGCCTATGTGCTGATATGCAAATATAAATGTTTGTTATTTCTATTTTCATTGTTTCATACCCATTTGGTGGGGATAAAGGGATAATGCTATGAGGCCTCTTAAACCCCAATTGCACTATCAATTTAAGGCAGTATCATACCAGCTGGGAAGAGGGGTGGATTGGTAAACCACTTTGGAAATATTAGCCCAGTGGGGGGACTAAGCACCTCCTATCAACTCTCAGCACCCTTAATGAACTACAGTTCCCAGGATCCTACATGAGCATTTAAAGCAGCTTTAAATGTACAGTTATACCTCATGTTTCCTTCACAATACCTTTTTTCAGGTTGCATCCTGCGGCGACCCGGAAGTACCGGAAAGGGTTACTTCTGGGTTTCGCCGCTCACGCATGCGCACAAGCACCAAATCGCGCCGCGCACCTGTGCAGATACGGCACTTCAGGTTGCAGGCTTTTTATGTTGCAAACGGGCCTCCGGAACGGATCCCATTTGCAACCAGAGGTACCACTGTATAGTGCAGATGGGGCCTTAAACACAGTTTAGGGCATGCATACTCTCCAACATTTCTCTGATGAAAATAGGGACACCCTATTTCATCATCGTAATTTATTACAATGAGAAGAGAAGACTCCCTGGAAAAGACCCTGATGTTGGGAAAGTTGGAGGGCACAAGGAGAAGGGAGACGACAGAGAACGAGATGGTTGGACAGTGTTCTCGAAGCTACCAGCATGAGTTTGACCAAACCGTGGCAGGCAGTGGAAGACAGGAGTGCCTGGAGTGCTCTGGTCCATGGGGTCACGAAGAGTCGGACACGACTAAATGACTAAACAACAACAACAATTTATTACAGTGGAACCCAAGGAGTGTGGTGGAGTCTCCTTCTTTGGAGGTCTTTAAGCAGAGGCTTGACAACCATATGTCAGGAGTGCTCTGATGGTGTTTCCTGCTTGGCAGGGGGTTGGACTCAATGGCCCTTGTGGTCTCTTCCAACTCTATGATTCTATGATTCTAACCCTGGTTCTCGAACTTAATCCATTCCAGAAGTCCGTTCAACTCCTGAAATGTTCAATAACCAAGGCGCAGCTTCCGATTGATGCAGGCGCCCCAGAAACAATAGCCAACAGGCGCATCGGACGTTCGGCTTCCAAAAAGTGTTTGAAATCTGGAACACTTACTTCCTGGTTTTCAGCATTCAGGCGCCAATTTGTTCATCAACTAAGCCGTTCGAGAACCAAGGTTCCAGTGTACTTATACCCTACCCATCTGACTGAGTTGCTCCAGCCACTCTGGGTGGCTTGCAACATAAACAAAAACACAATAAAACATGGATATTTTTTAAAAAAAACTTCCCCATACAGGGCTGCCTTCAAATGTATTCTAAAGGTTGTATAGTTACTTATTGCCTTAGTTCGGGGGGGGGGGGGGTGTCACATAACGCCATAACCTCCAATATTTCTCCAATGAAAAGAGGGATGTCATAAGGATCTGGGATCAAATCAGAAATTGGGGTGGCTTCTGTAAATCTGGGACTGTCCCTGGAAAAGGACACTTGGAGGGTCTGAGCATGTCTTCATCTGGTCTGTGCATCTTCCATCCTTCAGCTTCACCTTGATGATTGTGGGTTTCAGTACTATGAAAAAGGACTCTTCCCCATTCAGTCCACACCGTATATGATTTTATACACCTTTTTTGCAGCACTGTCTTGAGGAATCAGGAGGTAGCGGGGAAATGGGAAGAGATGGTGGCTTGCCTTGGGCCGTTGCAGCTGTCCACCGGCTTATCCAGGTCACATAAGGTGCTCTAACATTAGTGATTCAATTGTAAAGAAGCTTACAAGCCTTGTTCACAGAGCATGCATTTCTGGTGAGTCTCTGCTGATCAAATAAATATTGAATTACGGTGTACAGCTGAAACCCAGCAGAAAACAGATAAAAGATTAATGCCTTTTCCCTCTTTGGAAGTGAAGGATACGATTCAAGTCACACAAAAATCACAAAAGCCTTTGGCATCAAATATACTCTGAATAGGGGCAGCCTTTGATGTTTGAATGCAGATGCTTGTTTCATTTGTCATTGTTCTCTTTCTCTTTGTTTTTTCTTCTTCCTCTTCCTTTCCTCTTCTTTTCACTAATATTTTCTACAGCATCATCCATCAAATTATTTAAAGTTTCAGAAATCCAAGCCTTTTAGTTGCAGCTCTGGAAATTCTGCCTCTGGCTCTGCCTTTACAGCAATGCGAACACCGCGATGGAGCAATTAGAGATACATTAACAAACAAATTAGAGATTCAGGTTACAATTGTGTTTGTCTTGTGGTTTTAAGATTTTGTAAGGCTGGGATTAGTTACATTTTGTGTGTGTGTTCCCTAAATAGACATGAAAGTCTGGTTATTGTATTAACCTTGTTTTGCTGCGCACTTGTTTATTCAAGCTTTTAATTTATATTCCATACAGTCCCAGAGGTGCTGGGATGCATAGGGCAGAAGTCTAAAAAATTACTAGCCGCATATCAGGCGGTTGCTGTAAAAGATAGGAGGAATTTGCTGCAATGTGTGTTGGGACTGTTTGAAAATGTGTATTTCCATCTGCATTGCAAAACAGAGAGCAACCCATGTCATGCTCAACAAGATGATGTGTGGATAACAATGAGAATCTGGACGGGCACAGTATTAAAGTTGCCAATTGACCAGAACAAATTGGCCAGCCTGCTCTTGTGTGTCTCAGTGTAGAGTAATTAGCCTGCAAAGCTTTTCACAGCATGGAGATTAGTATTATTTATTTACTAAAGAAATGTATGTGCCATCTCTCAAGCCCTCCAAAGGCAGCCTATGAATAACAATTTAAAATGATTAAACACACACACACACACACACACACACACACACAAAATAATAATAAAAATCTGCTTGCAAAACGAAGAACAGTAGTCATTTAAAAACCCAGTAAATCACTTTTTGTAAAATGTAAGTTTAAACAAGAGGTGTTTTTTTTTTCCTTTTAATGTGGATTGAAAAACTCAAAAAGATGGGGCCATCTGCACTTCCTTCGGGAAAGAGTTCCAGATATACAGTAAAAGGTAAAGGACCCCTGGACAGTTAAGTCCAGTCAAAGGCAACTATGGGGTTGTGGCGCTCATCTCGCTTTCAGGCTAAGGGAGCCAGCTTTTCTCCACAGACAGCTTTTTTGGGTCATGTGGCCAGCATGACTAAACCGCTTCTGGTGCAACGGAACACTGTGATGGAAACCATAACACACGTAAACTCCATTTACCTTCCCGCCACAGCAGTACCTATTTATCTACTTGCACTGGTGTGCTTTCGAACTGCTAGGTTGGCAGGAGCTAGGACTGAGCAACAGGAGCTCACCCCGATGCGGGGATTCGAACTGCTGACCTTCTGATCAGCAAGTCCAAGAGGTTCAGTGGTTTAGACCACAGCGCCACCCGTGTCCAGAGATTCAAAGCCACGACTGACAAAGTCCTGTCTCTGGTGCCCATCATTGTGGTCGATTTTGATGGTGGATGTGAACGTAAGGTCTCTGAGGCTGATTTTAAGGCCTGGGCAGGTTCCAGTGTTTCATTTCATGTCAGTCAAACTTCCATGAAAGGCACAGGAGCAAGTCAAAATCTTGCAGCAATTGTGCCTAGTACTACAAGAAGATGACTGTTGAGGGCTTTTGAAAATAGATCATACCTAATGTCTGGGCATGATTCAACCAAAATAAGGAACTTTCAAGTCCCTTTGATATTAATGGAAGGGATGTTGCAATGCTTCCTGGGAGTAAGTACCACTGAACTCACTGTGGCTGATTTCTGATGCATAGGATTGTGCAAGTGCCCTACCAATGGCTGGTTCACTTCCTGTATTTTGTTTATCTCTCAAAATATGTCAGCCGTCATTCCAACAACACATGCCTAATACAAACACAAGAGACGACGGCCAGAAGCTCAGTGGTAGAGCATATTGTGTTGCATGCAGAAGGTTCTGGCTTCAATTGCTGGCATCTCCTGAAACTTTGGAGAGCCACTGCCAGTCCATATAGATAATATTGAGCTAGGCGGACCAGTATCCTCACTTGGTTTAAGGCACTTTCTTAAGCCTCTAGGCAGTGCTTTTTCTGAGGGGACACAGAGGGACGTGTACCCCTAAACATTTTGTGCTGCCCCAATGGACCAACGGACTGACATGCCAGCTGTCTCCTTAGTAGCAGTGCAGACTGGAGCTCCGTCATTCTCCCCAACGGTGCCCAGGGAGGGGAGTCTGGGGCAGCTACAGTGGAGGGGACAGCGCTCCTCCTCCTCCTCCTCCTCTTGCCGGGCTAGAGCCAGCTGGCAAGCACTCACCCTTCCTCACTCAAGCCAACCCTGCCGTTGCCCTTCCCGTCCTCTCAGCGCCGCCACCTTGAGTCCCTCATCCAGGGGTTGGGGGAGGAAGGGAGCGAGGGGGAGCAGCCAAAATGAGAGTACCCCTAAACATATTTTTTTAGGGGGGGAAAGGCACTACCTCTACATCCCTAATTTGTATATCAGATTGCAAGTTCTAAAGTTAAAGAAGTAATCTGAAAAAAGTTTGTGCCACAACACCATGGGTAGGCAAACTAAGGCCTGGGGCCTGGATCCGGCCCAGTCGCTTTCTAAATCTGGTCTGTGGACAGTCCGTGAATCAGCATGTTTTTACATGAGTAGAATGCGTCCTTTTATTTAAAATGCATCTCTGGGTTATTTGTGGGACCTGCCTGGTGTTTTGACATGAGCAGAATGTGTGCTTTTATTTCAAATGCATCTCTGGGTTATTTGTGGGGCATAGGAATCCTTTCATTTCTTTTTCTTTTTCAAAATATAGTCCGGCCCCCCACAAGGTCTGACAGACAGTGGACCAGCCCCCTGCTGAAAAAGTTTGCTGACCACTGCACAACACCCTGGGAAGGTCCACAGACATGGATCGACAAATATACAGGTGAAGAGAAAAGTAAGAGAGCCAGTGTGGTGTAGTGGTTAAGAGCATTAGTCTAGTAATCTGGTGAACCGGGTTCACATCTCTGCTCCTCCACATGCAGCTGCTGGGTGACCTTGGGCTAGTCACACTTCTCTGAAGTCTCTCAGCCTCACTCACCTCACAGAGTGTTTGTTGTGGGGGAGGAAGGGAAAGGAGAATGTTAACCGCTTTGAGACTCCTTAAGGCAGTGATAAAGCAGGATATCAAATCCAAATTCCTCCTCCTCCTCCTCCTCCTCTTCTTCTTCTTCTTCTTCTTATCTTCTCTCCCATAGTAGGACTCATGGCAATCATTTGGTAATATACTACATCTCTAGTGAATCCTCACCCCTTAAAAAAAAAGAACATAAAAATGGGAACAGTCATGCAGCTATTTTTCATGTTTGATCCATTTTCTCATCACTGAGTCCTCTTTCTGGAAGATGCTATTCCTTGCTAATCCAAGGAAAACATTACAGTTTTCATTGCCTTATCTTTCCATATATTCTGTGGAAGGAAAACTCTTCAGTTCAGTTTTTGATTGAACAAACTAGACCTCTTAAAACGTTGCAAGTTTTTT
The DNA here is from genome assembly GCF_965153285.1 of Podarcis tiliguerta. Lineage (NCBI taxonomy): Eukaryota > Metazoa > Chordata > Lepidosauria > Squamata > Lacertidae > Podarcis > Podarcis tiliguerta. The sequence continues at coordinate 15,472,160 of NC_139534.1, read as the reverse complement.
TCCCCCTAACTTGCTTATCTGCGCCATGTAAGAAAAATCCAAGTTCTGCAAACTTGGGACAGAAACAGCACAAGATGTTCTCCCAAGACATTTCTAGATGTTGGTGCTGTGTCCCCCCCCCCCCAACTTGCAGCTGGTACAATCTGGTACAGTGTGCTTTTAAAGAAAAGTTCTTTTATATACCGTATATAGAAGTACTTTAAAGAGTTTATTTCTCACTCTAAAATGTTAAGCTTGTTGAGAATGTTGAGAATCAACTGTGGGAAAGAACATAAGAAGAGACTTCTAGAACAGGCCAAAGGCCTACCAGGTCCACCTCTTTGTTCCCACAGTGCCCAATCAGATGCCTATGTGTTAGGGACTGGTCTGAGGAGGAACCATGGAGTCCACCCCCTGAACCTACCCTAGAAGAGGAAGACAGTATAGATTTAGAACAGTGGCTTGCAGAAGGTCATAGTTCAGAGGCTGCAGAGGGGAGAAGCTTGGTGACATTGGGAGGGGAGCAGGAGCAGGAAGAAGAAGCACCAGGGAAGAGACAGCCGACAGACTCTGTGTCTTTGGACAGCATTCCTGACCTGCCCCCCCCCCAGGACCCGGCATGCATTGAGAGTAGTAGAACAGAAAGCTCAGAGGCGGAAAGCACAGATTAGCTGACGCAGGGATGATGTAGAATAGGAGAGACAGAGGGGATGGGACTTTACTGGGAGCAATGCCATTACCTGAGAGGCGGCATCATCTGTCTCTCTCTGTGAATATTGAATAAAATACCATGGTAAGAATGCCTTGTTTTCCCATTTCTGGCTGCCAGCTGTGAGGGAGATACACTATGGGAAGCTCTTAAGCAGAGAATGTTTGCACCTTCTATACAAATAGGCTGGACTAGCTTGATCATTCAAAGAAAGTGAAGCAACCCACTTCAAGCAAGTAAGAACATAAGAAAATAAGAAGAGCCGATTGGATTGGGCCAGTGAACAATTCTAGTTTGACAGCCTGTTCTCAGAATGGCCTAGATGGCCATGGGAAGCCCATGAACAGGACCTGAATGAAACAACCCTCTCCCCTCCTGCAGTTTCCAGGAACTGGTATTCAGAGGCATATTGTCTCTGACAGTGGAAGTAGAACATGTCAGCCACTTGAAGGAGAACTACATGAAAATGATGTACAGATGGTACCTAACTCCGAGTAGGCTTGCTAAGATGTTTAAGACTGAATCAGATAAGCGCTGGAGATGCAATGAGGTTGAGGGAATGCTCTTTCATATGTGGTGGATCTGTAAAAGGGTTAAAGAGTATTGGAAAATAATTTATAATGAATTGGGGGGGGGTTAAAAGCACTCCCCCTCCAAAAAAACCCCAGAGACCTTTCTGTTGGGGATAATTCAGATGGAAATTCCCAGGTGTCAAAAGAGGTAATTTATGTATGCCACTACTGCAGCCCGTGTTTCGTTAGCCCCAAAATGGAAAACATGCAAGGACCCAACCAAAGAAGAACGACAACTTAAACTGATGGAATATGCGCAGCTTGCGGACACAACAAGAGAACAAGAAGAACATATGTTTAGAGAAGATTGGGAAATGTTTATTGAATATATGGTGGGAAATTGTGTACATTTGAAAATGTTGACAGCATTAAGATAAATTCAATGGGGTAAATAAGTTTTGATGGATATAATAAGGGAATAATGAATGGCTTAGTTTGTGTAAAATATACAGGGATTTATGATATGCAAAATATCATAAATATTTTGTGTAAAATATGCAGGGATTTATGATATTCAAAATGAGCCATGGAAAGTGAAGAAGGCAAGGGATTGATATTTTAAGGTTGTTTAAATGAATATTTTAAATTGCATAACAGAAAATTCAATTAAAATTACGTAAAGAAAAAAAAGAACATATCAGCCCCTGATAGCTTTATCCCCCATGATTTCCCCACAGGCAACTGTTCAGCCACTGGGAGAACAGGATGCTGGACATTATGGGTTGTTGGCCTCCTCCAGAAGGCTCTTCTTATCTTCTTGTTTTTGTCGAATCTGTCACGGCTAAAATGGCCGCTGTTTCTTTAATGCGAATAAAGCTGGGTCAGCATGACTCAGCAGCCTGCAGGAGGTTGTATATATATATATAGTGAGAAATGTTAGTTTGGTGCTGAGGCTCGTGTTTGGGTTGGTTGGTTGGTTGGTTAGTTAGTTAGTGCTGGTGTGTATAGTTATTCAGTCGTGTTTTGCACAAAGACTTTTAAGAATAAAACTCTGCAAGGATATTCTCGTGGACTCTTTTATGCAGACAAGGGTCCGAGGACCAGGCTGAAGAGACAAAGGGAGGTCAGAACCCTTTCCTTCTTTTTTTTTGCTTTTTACAAACACTGACAGAATCCTCTTTTTAAAGCCATCAAATGATCCAGGAAAACTGGATCATTTTATTTTTTTTTGAAACCAGGTCATAACCCTCCGTAAGCTCAAATGCTTCTAAGATATCTTTGACTTTTCCAGCCCTGTAAGAAATTCCTACGTTGTGGTCATGCCCTGCCTCATCTAATCGGCTTTTGATTCCAGACGCCCATCTATTGGTTTTACAGTACAGAAGTTGCTGGAGTAATTTAAAGCTGTAATGATTTTCAAATTATGGTCCTATAATCTTTTCTTTTCTTTTTAAAGGACTCAATAAAGACTAACTTTACAAGGTATTATCTAATGAGATACTAACTCAGAGCTGCTGTTAGTCTCTGGGCACCCTTCCACACAAAACAAGTGTTGTCAGCTCTGCTCTTCACTCCTTTTAGATCTGTCATCTTCAGCTTGTTTTGCACTCTGAATGAATTTCACACTTTAAGCAACTGGAGGGGGAAACGACATGCTATATCTTTCTTTAGGGACTGAAGGGGCAAAACACAGGGAAATTTCTTCACTGCCATTTACACAGTCAATGAAATAATAATAATAATAATAATAATAATAATAATAATGAGGCTGTGGTCTAAACCACTGAGCCTCTTGGGCTGGCAGATCAGAAGGTCTGCGGTTCGAATCCCCGCGACAGGCTGAGCTCCCGTTGCTCGGTCCCAGCTCCTGCCAACCTAGCAGTCCGAAAGCACACCAAAAAGTGCAAGTAGATAAATAGGTACCGCTGCGGCAGGAAGGTAAACAGCATTTCCTTGCACTGCTCTGGTTTCGGTGTTCCGTTGTGCCAGAAGCGGCTTAGTCATGCTGGCCACATGACCTGGAAAAACTGTCTGCGGACATACACCTGCTCCCTTCGCCTGTAAAGCAAGATGAGCACCGCAACCCCAGAGTCGCCTGTGACTGGACTTAACAGTCGGGGATCCTTTACCTTTTTAATGATAATAAAAGAATTTATATACTGCCCTATACCTGGAGGTCTCAGGGCGGTTCTCAGAAAAGAAACGAATGAAGGGATGCATTTGCCGCTCCCAATCCAACCATTCCCTTTTCTATGGAAGAAGCTAAGTGAAAGTTAGGGGGTCAGTTCAAACCCAACAGGTAACCCACATCAAAGCATTTGAGCAGTGCTTGAAACAGAAGCCAGTATCTTCACCTATAGCCATTAACAGGTTTGCTACTCCATCTCACCAAGGAACCTTGGAAATTGTGGTACTGTGAGAATAGCAGGAATTGATTCCCAATGATTTTCAGCTCCCTTGCTGAACTTCAATTCCCAAAAGTCTTGTGGGGTGAAGCCTTTAGAGAAAGTGCTAGTTTCCCCTCACATTGTTAGGATTGTGTGAGGGAATCTAAGAATGTTAGATCTGGATCTGCTGGATCAGGTCAAAGACTCAACTAGTCCAGCATCCTGACCTCATACTGGCCAATGGGATGCCCACAAATGGGATCTGGTCTAGTGGGATGGCAACATCATTCTTCCCTCTTGTGAGCTTTAGCAACTGGTATACTAAGGAATACTTCCTCCGATACCAGACCTATTGTAGCCTTATTGGAGTTCACCAATTGGGTCTGCGTTGCTCTGGGACAGGAGGAAGGAAGCCTTATTGGAGTTCACTGATTGGGTCTGCGTTGCTCCGGGACAGGAGGAAGGAAGTCAAATGACACCGAGTTGGTTCAAAGAAAGAGTTTATTCTGCTCTCCGGATAGCAGAAGGCACTTGCGTGGTGAGTCCACAGCAAGTCCAAAGAAATGACAAGTTTCATGCAGTATATATATCCTCCAGGCACCCTCTCCCTCCTCCCCTAGGAGCCCAACCACGTCGGCCTATGTACGCAGGTTGACATCACATATGTTCCTGCTTTGGTACTCTCAACCATAAAAGATCTTCCTTCCTGTACTTCTGACCATAAAAGGATCTTCCTCTTCCTACTCTTATCTGGGAAGAAGTCATCATCTCCGGGAACACGCTTTTGGCGTTTTTCCTGGACATTGGTCTGCATGTATTTTGTGGTCAGCACATGAGATAAGTTACTGATGTGTTTTCTTTGTTCCCCTAGAGAGCCAGGGTCATCCCTTGCCATGACTGATAAAGGAGAGAGCTTGTTTATGCAGCTGTGTCCTTATTATGCTTTTGCTCAGGAGCTCAAGTTTTACACATTTTAAAATGCTCTCTTTGGAAAGAACAAAAGGGGGGGTTGAGTCAGTTTTGAACTTATTACACAGAAACCCATTCCTTCACTATGACATAGCTACTATGGCTAGTAGTCACTGAGAGCATTATCCTCCATGAATTTATTCAAGTTTCTTTTGATGTCATCCAGCATAACTTTTCTAGGCTTAACCTGCTCCTTGCACCCGTTTCCAAAGTTGTCAGTTCCTTCTGCCCCAAGAGAAGAGAGTCTATTTTGGTGCAACCAGCATGGTTCCATCCAGATCTTTTGGACTACAACTCCCATCAGTCATAGGCAACACAGCAAATCACCAGGAATGATGCGAGTTGTAGTCAAGAAACATCTTGGGGTCACTATGCTAGAGAAACCTGCTATGTGTAATAGAGCTGTTTCAGTTGATTCCTGTTGCTGTTGTTAGAATCATAGACTCATAGAGTTGGAAGAGACCACAAGGGTCATCGAGTCCAACCCCCTGCCAAGCAGGAAACACCATCAGAGCACTCCTGACATATGGTTGTCAAGCCTCTGCTTAAAGACCTCCAAAGAAGGAGACTCCACCACACTCCTTGGCAGCAAATTCCACTGTCAAACAGCTCTTACTGTCAGGAAGTTCTTCCTAATGTTTAGGTGGAATCTTCTTTCTTGTAGTTTGGATCCATTGCTCCATGTCCGCTTCTCTGGAGCAGCAGAAAACAACCTTTCTCCCTCCTCTATGTGACATCCTTTTATATATTTGAACATGGCTATCATATCCCCCCTTAACCTCCTCTTCTCCAGGCTAAACATGCCCAGCTCCCTTAGCCGTTTGGTCGTTTAGTCGTGTCCGACTCTTCGTGACCCCATAGACCAGAGCACACCAGGGACTCCTGCCCTAATTTCTTTGGTGGATTCATTTGCATGTCGAGACCCCGCAGCCACCCCCTCGTTGGAAATAACTCACACAAGGACACGGATATTAGGTTTATGTTATTGGGCAAATTTTGGCCATAACTTTATTGAAATTACAGAATGTGACGCATGCAGGGGCACCCCCAGGGAAACAATACCTATGGAACCTTCTGTCCTTCGTAGAAGTTGCGCTGCAGCCGCTGCAAGGCTGCCGGGGCACTCCCCGGCTGTTTCCTTATCTCCTTATCTCCGTGCCAGTCAGCTGTTCCCTAGCGATTTCCCTCAGGTTGTGCTGGCGCGTAGCTCAGTAATTCCACTAGGGGTTACAATGAAGCTTAACAAGGCTTCCCCACAAACAACAAAACATCCAACCCAATACACCACAAGGCAAAACGACCAGCAAGAGCATCTGTGGTGATTGAGGACGCGAGCCAAAGAGGAAGTCCTCTGGCTCTCTCCTCTGTTTAAACGGCCCCGGCCACCCCCACCCCCTGGCCAGCGGGTTGGCTGGCCGGGCTCTGACGTGTCTGGGATCCCCCAGGCAATGGGGGACAAGGTCCCCCACCCCCGGTGGGGAGTGGGTGGCCACGTGGTCCACCGCAACTCCTCCCCACTGCGAAGTGGAGCGAATTTATTGAATCCATTGATAATACTGCTTTTCATTTGAAAAAAATCACACAGTTGTTGGCATTGGAAATATACACGAGAACTGGGGGGAAATGAAACGCAATCCCACAAAGAAACATATCCATCTAAATCTTAAAACAGTGGCCAGATAAAATAGTCCCATGGACTGTTTTGTGCAGATCTCTCTTGCCGAAGGCCAAGAAGCCTCCGTTTTCTATTACATGAGCTAGTTCCTAAAAGCAAAATGAAATAAACAAGAACGCTTGCTTCCAGAGAGCTTACTTTGAAACGCAGTAGCCGAAAAGCTTAAAATAACTTTTGTTTCCATTTTAATGGTTCTCCAACTCCTAAGAGTTTCAGATGATTGGCTTACGGTGCCTTGGCTGGAACATTGATAAAAACAAGACTAATGGGGCAAACCTGTTCCCAAGGGGCAGCTATTCCCCCCCCCCTTCCCATGGTGCTAACAGCACCATCAAAGGGCAGTTTAGATGAAGAAAGGAATGGGAAGGATTAACACTGAGTGCCACAGGTCCGAGCCAATTCAGCCCTGCTCTATAGCTGTTTTCAAGTAAGAATAAACATGTCTTCTGTGTAACATGAGGCCCCAGGTGGTTCCAGACCGTCAATATTCTGCAGGTGGGATTCAAGTGAATGCTGGAAAATTTAAGTTTGCACAATTAAAAGTACAGTGGTGCCCCGCAAGACGAATGCCTCGCAAGACGGAAAACCCGCTAGACGAAAGGGTTTTCCGTTTTGGAGGTGCTTCGCAAAACGAATTTGCTATGGGCTTGCTTCGCAAGACGAAAATGTTTTGTGAGTTCCTGCGATTTTTTTCTGCTCCCCACCCCCTTTTTCTAAGGCACTAAGCTGCTAATAGCCTTTTAGCAGCTAATCCGCTAATCCCTTAAGCCTCTAATAGCCGCTAATAGCCGCTAAACCGCTAATAGCGCTAATCCGCTAATCCGGTAATAGGGTTGCTTCGCAAGGCGAAAAAACCGCTAGACGAAGAGACTTGCGGAACGGATTCTTTTCGTCTTGCGAGGCACCACTGTAGTTTAAAGTTGTCCACTGCTAGGGATGGGGCAGAAATTCTTTTCAGTTCATATTTAAAGGCAAACCTCCCAATGTTAACATTTTCCAAACAGCACATGAACCGAAACAAAGCCATGCTTTGAAAGCCATGCCTCCCTGAATTTTGCAATTTGGTTCTCTGGCCAAGGAATCTGTACGGAAGTGCTAATGTGTGGGGTGATACTCAAAAGCAATAAACCTGCTAGTTCCTAGGATAACTCTGACCTAACCAGGAAGTCTGGTTCTTGCTCCCTTACCTATTCAGGCAGGTCACTCTTCCCATAGACCTCGCAAATTGTACAAGCAGATTGTGCAATCAACTTGTCCCGTTGATTTCATGAGATTTGAAAACCTGCTGTTACGTCTACAAAGAACTGATTTTGTTGGGCTTTATTTCCACATGTCCTGGAGACATGAATCATTCTGGTTGGGACACCGGTTGATGACTCAGTACCATCAATTCCGCAGCTACAGTACAGTATATCCACAGTTTGGCCCTAAAACAGTGACTACTCGGAAGTCCCTCAGGATGTGGCATCAGAACTCACACTCTCATATATCTTAATAAATATATTTTAATGAATAGTAATAATGTGTTTGTGGGAGGGGGTTATGGGGGGGGGGCTTTTTGGTTTTGCTTTACAGTGATACCTTGGATCTCAAACTTAATCCGTTCCGGAAGTCCATTCCAAAACCAAAGCGTTCCAAAACCAAGACACACTTTTCCATAGGAAGTAATGAAAAACAGATTAATCTGTTCCAGACTTTTAAAAACAACCCCTAAAACAGCAATTTAACATGAACTTTACTATCTAATGAGACCATTGTCCATAAAATGAAAGCAATAATCAATGTACTGTACTATAAAATAAATAAGACAGTATTGTAGATGATAAAAATAATAAGAATAATAAAAAATTCTTACCTGCACTGATGATAGTCCTTGTTTGGATGGGAGGCTTTTATCCATTTCTGCAATCACACAATAAATCAGTAGTTGAACTGTGTTCCACACAGTCACAAAAACAAATTAACTAAAAAAGCCTCTAAAACAAAAATGCAAAATAAATAGCAAATACAAAAGTGCCAAACTTAATCCGTTCTAGAAGTCCGTTTGACTTCCAAAATGTTCGAAAACCAAGCCACAGCTTCGGATTGATGCAGGTGCCCCAGAAACAATAGCCGACAACCACATCGGACGTTTGGCTTCCGAAAAACGTCTGAAACCCAGAACACTTACTTCCGGGTTTTTGGCATTTGGGAACCAAGGTGTTAGAGAACCAAGGTGTTTGAGAACCAAGGTACCGTTGTATTGTGTATTTTGTATTCTCATTTTACATTTTTGTGTTGCGAACTGCCTTGTGATCTTCGGATGAAGAGTGGTATTCAAATTTAATTAATAACAACAGCAACAACAACAATAACTCTGGGTCCATGAGGCAGGCTGACAAGAGACTTTCCCTCCCAACCCAGACTCAAAGTCCTAGGTGGTCAGTCTCAAGAGTCACCCATCAGTTGAGAGGGGTCCTGGAGTGCTCGCCTGTGGTCTTGCAGATGGCATTACTTTTCTGGTACAGTCCTGTTATCATGACCGCTTGTGAGGCTTGAGGAATTCTCTGCCTCTCTCGATGGCTCCAAGAAGCAGGGAGGAAACCAGGAAGTTCTCACTTCTGATTTTATTGAGTCATCACGGCGAGAGACAAAGAAGTCCAGTCATTCCTCAATGATGGCGTTGCTCACACCGAGCTCCTCCTCCTCCCCTTCTAGCAATGACACCTGCCTCTACAGTGTCCGCCCACCCATGGACAACTGTCTCTGTGCCCTTTGTTCTTCCGCCCTTAATGAACTTGGGAGAAGGGGGGTCGGTTATGCTATCCAGTGAGGTGTCAGCTAGCTGCTCTGCCTCCCCTCCTCCTCCTCCTAACACCTCATAACTCTGCTGTTTTGGCTGTCTCTGAGCTGTTATCGACCTAAAAGCCCTGCTGTAATTCAAGACTGCTTTCCTATTCTCTGGAAGCTAACAGAGAAGGGTAGAGGGTGGCCTCCACCATTACACTTCCTCTCCTCTCCAGTCCAGTACTTGACACTGCTTTGCTTCCTATTTACTTTCCTCTACATTCTCCCTAGGGACGCAGGTGGCGCAGTGGGTTAAACCACAAAGCCTAGGACTTGCCGATCAGAAGGTCAGCATTCGAATCCCTGTGACAGGGTGAGCTCCAGTTGCTCAGTCCCTGCTCCTGCCAACCTAGCAGTTCGAAAGCACGTCAAAGTGCAAATATGGTAGATAAATAGGTACCACTCCGGCAGGAAGGTAAACGGCGTTTCCGTGCACTGTTCTGGTTCACCAGAAATGGCTTAGACATGCTGGCCACATAACCTGGAAGCTGTACGCTGGCTCCCTCGGCCAATAAAGCGAGATGAGTGCTGCGACCCCAGAGTCGGCCACGACTGGATCTCATGGTCAGGGGTCCCTTTACCTTTTTACACTCTCCCTGGGGACGAAGTGTTGAATTGATGGGGAAACAGACAAACCCAGGCCCACCTGTCTGAGAGGTAGAAAAAAAGAGATCCTCCACAGCCCATAAGCAACCAGCTATTCCTGCATTGCACTCCAATGGTGGGAAAGTAGGTAGCATGAAGAATTGGCTGGTGGCGGTGGCATGGACTTATATAGGAAACTGCTTTATACTGGATAGGGCCATGCAGCAACTCTCCCAAGCGTCAGACATGGGCTTTTCTCAGTAGATTGAAACTGGGACCTCCTGCATGCAAAGTGAATGATCTACCATTGAGCTATGGCCTCTTTCCTCATGGCCCAATAGGTTCTAGCCAAGGCTGGCATCAGCACGTGGATCTCCACATCACATGTCAAGGTGCCCCACCTCTCTCCCAACCCAGGTGCAATGTCATCAGAGCTCCAGTAACATAGCGTGTGTTGCCAGTACCCGGGGCAATGCAGAGGGGTGCACGAGAGGGAGAGAAATGGATGGAGTACACTTGCATATTCAACTGCCTAACAGTGCCTGCTTCACCCAGGAGATCGCAGCCCCAAAGATAATAAAAGAAGAGTCGTTCCATTGTCTGGAGAGGTCACTTCTTGGTTCGCATGGGGACCCCGTTTTAATGGAGCCCAGAAATGGAAGCATGAAGCTGTACTGAGGCAGCACCTGGTACTGACATTTTCCACACCTAACAATTTTGTTCTCCGGGGCAATCGCCCCTATGGCTCACACCCGTTACACCACTGCTGAGCTCAAACTCTGCCAGGTTGGGCAAGGAAACAAATGCACACATACCTGGATAACCTGACCAGATTTCTTTAGGACCAGGTAATCCTGTCTCAGTAAAATGGAGCTAGGTTGCCTGGATGTCCTAACCAAATGATATATTCTATGTTTTTGACGTTGTTGTTGTTATTATTATTATTATTATTATTATTATTATTATTATTACTAATAAGAAGTAACAGTGAATGCATTTCTCCATTGAACATCTTTACCTTTTCTCATGTGCATTTTTCTACCCAAAGTAACTTTGAAATCAGTAGCATTAAAGTTATATATATATGGGCTACTCCACTCTCTGATCTTGCTGTTACATAATGGGCTCAACGACTGGCACTTTCCAAACTTTTCTACCCCACCCCCATCACATTTCTCTAGATGACATCCAATGATAATGGCCATAACATGATGGAAAATTAATTGAGAGAGCATTTCTTCCCTTGCCATAATGTTATCATCCATTTGACTGCCTGCTATTAGCAGGAATCCAAAAACCCATGGGCATTTCAAGCGAATCTCTCTCTTAGCAGAACTTACAGTCTAGAGGTCAGAGTGTGAGCTTCTTCCATCAGCCAGGTGTCAAATCACTGTCAGAAATAAATGGCTGGGGTATTTTTTTATTATTATTATTTTAATATCTTCCAGCCTTGTGCTTTGCCATAGGAGCTGATTTGTAGCTGGCCGTGAGGGACGAGAAAGTGCTGGCGGCCATTTGGGACGTCTTTCGCACAGCTACTTAGCGGAACCATTACGTGTTAACTTGCAACCACGCAGCTGTGCGGGTGATAGAGAGCCCCATTATGAGCATTAAAGGGGCATTATGAAATTGTGGGTTCTGAGTCATCCATAGCTGTAGCTATCGCTTACTACAACACCATATGTTATTCAGAAGGGAGAGGGTGGAGGAGGGCAACTTGGATTCAGTGAAATCTTTTGTTAAGAAAAGATACAGGGTGGCCAGAAAAATAGGTACACAACGATAGGAACCACTTTCTTTGTTTTGTTATTGACTCAATTTCTCATCATTCACGATATCGGTAAAGAAAACTAATCATTTTATCTGACTCCACTGTCCCCCCTCCCCCGCACTGCCACACTATTTTGTCCAACTGCCAGCTGGAAATTTTCACTGCCACTTTGTTGTGTGTCAGTTATGTGTACCCACAACAGTTACATTGTGATGAATTTCATTGATTCAACTCCCTACCTACTTTCGGGCACCCTGCTTTGTATTCTGCTCTGGTCAGACCTCACCTGGAGTACTGTGTCCAGTTCTGGGCACCACAGTTCAAGAAGGACACTGACAAACTGGAACGTGTCCAGAGGAGGGCAACCAAAATGGTCAAAGGCCTAGAAACGATGCCTTATGAGGAATGGCTAAGGGAGCTGGGCATGTTTAGCCTGGAGAAGAGGAGGTTAAGGGGTGATATGATAGCCATGTTCAAATATCTAAAAGGATGTCACCTAGAGGAGGGAGAAAGGTTGTTTTCTGCTGCTCCAGAGAAGCGGACACGGAGCAATGGATCCAAACTACAAGAAAGAATATTCCACCTAAACATTAGGAAGAACTTCCTGACAGTAAGAGCTGTTTGACAGTGGAATTTGCTGCCAAGGAGTGTGGTGGAGTCTCCTTCTTTGGAGGTCTTTAAGCAGAGGCTTGACAACCATATGTCAGGAGTGCTCTGATGGTGTTTCCTGCTTGGCAGGGGGTTGGACTCGATGGCCCTTGTGGTCTCTTCCAACTCTATGATTCTATGATTCTATGCTTTCCTAAACCAGCATCGACAAAGTCTGCCACATGGAGCTTACTCTATAATGCTCTATAATGCTCTATAAGAGTGGTGTCCAAACTTTTTTCAAAGAGGGCCAGATTTGATGAAGTGAAGGGCTGTGAGGGCTGACCAAAGGGCAAACCAACTGCCACAAGGGCCGGATTAAACTGACCGGCAGGCTGGATTAGGCCACCAAAATGTACTTTGGACATGGATGCTCTATAATATTTCATTTTGCCATATTAATATTTCATTGCGAATATTGCTGTAACTGCACCCTTATGGTGAAGGACAGGTTGATAATAATAATAATAATAATAATAATAATAATAATAATAATAATAATAATAATACAGTGGTACCTCGGGTTACATATGCTTCAGGTTACATATGCTTCAGGTTACAGACTCTGCTAACCCAGAAATGGTACCTCTGGTTAAGAACTTTGCTTCAGGATGAGAACAGAAATCGTGCTCCATTAAAGTGGTGCTTCAGGTTAAGAACAGTTTCAGGTTAAGAATGGACCCCCAGAACAAATTAAGTTCTTAACCCAAGGTACCACTGTACCGTCTTGTCTGCTTTTGTTCATTTTAATAATAGCAATATTTAATAATAATTGTGTTTTCTAAAAAATGTGTTTTTTGAATAAGTGGGGGGGGGCAATCTGTTGTACACAATAATTGCCTGTGTGGTATAAATATTTTTTTCTCAGATGTACAAACACAATGGATGATTTTCATTGTTGGTCATACCCCTGGATTGTTAAGTCCAGTCAAGGCGACTATGGGGTTGCGGCACTCATCTCGCTTCAGGCCAAGGGAGCCGGCGTTTGTCCACTGACAGCATTCCGGGTCATGTGGCCAGCAGGGGTCTAGGAAGGGGTGTGTGGTGAGGGTGAGAGTCACCACTGAGGCGGGTGACAAAATGTCAGGCAACACCCACCGGGGGCTCTGCAGCGCGCCCGAGCCACGTGTCTCTCTGCAGGCCCCAAACAGTCTGCTCAATGTCTCCCCCCCCCCCCAGCTGTAGGATGGTGAGTGGAAGGAGGCAGGCAGACTCCGGAGGCCCCGTGGAGTGTCCTGCCCTGGCTGACCCCACCCCATCGACTTGCTCCACCGATGGTGGCCAGCATGACTAAACCACTTCCACCACAGCAGAAGACCGTGATGGAAACCAGAGTGCACAGAAACGCCGTTTACCTTCCCGCTGCAGCGGTACCTATTTATCTACACACATTGGTACGAACTGCTAGGTTGGCAGGAACTGGGACAGAGCAACGGGAGCTCACCCGGTTTCACAGATTTGAATCCCTGACCTTCTAATCAGCAAGTCCAAGAGGCTCAGTGGTTTAGACCACAACGCCACCCGCTCAGAGCAGATCCACTGAAATCAATGGACTTAGGTCTGTGACAACCTTGCAGTATTGCCTGTTGAATCTTGACTGCTGGAATTAGGTTCCACATACCGTTGCTGGTTACTAAGCCAATTCATATCAAAGTTATATATGACTCCCTCACAGGGCTCTTAACCCAGCCCTGCAGCAAGGTTTCTCCTGGTTCTTTTATATTTGTGTTTTATTGTATTGATCTTCTATGTTGTGCACTACCCTAAAATCTAATATGATGAAAGATGCTATAGAAGTGTGTGTGCTTTAAGTAAGTTAAATTAAATAATAAATAACGGAAGGAAGAGAGGGAAGGAGAGAGTCTGGCAACTGGCTTATTCTAAAGGAAGCACCAATCCTCAGTGCCTGTGCACCCCCTAAGGTGCAAATTTATATATATATATTTTTATTTAGAGCATTTGTACTCTGCACTTCAGTCAAAAACTCCCAGAGCAGCTTAAAGGTAAAGGTAAAGGGACCCCTGACCATAAGGTCCAGTCGTAGCCGACTCTGTGGTTGCGGCGCTCATCTCGCTTTATTGGCCGAGGGAGCCGGCGTACAGCTTCCGGGTCATGTGGCCAGCATGACTAAGCCGCTTCTGGTGAACCAGAGCAGCGCACGGAAATGCCGTTTACCTTCCCGCCGGAGCGGTACCTATTTATCTACTTGCACTTTGACGTGCTTTCGAACTGCTAGGTTGGCAGGAGCAGGGACCAAGCAACAGGAGCTCACTCCATTGCAGGGATTCGAACTGCCGACCTTCTGATCGGCAAGCCCTAGGCTCTGTGGTTTAACCCACAGCGCCACCTGTGTCCCTTTCCAGAGCAGCTTACATGCAGTCAAAACAAGACAGCCCCAACTATTGGGTTTACAATCTAAAATGAACAAACGAAAACTATGGCACACAAGAGAGAAGGGACATGGAGGGAAGAGGAAATCTAAACCCAGGTGCCAATTTCTAAACAGCTATTTCTATAATGACCAGGTGGCACAGTTCAAGGGAAGGAGTTGCCCAGTGGAGCCGGGCCTATAAATGGACCTCAGAATATTATTCCCTGAAGGTCATTGCATTGCCATCATGTTCACTAGAGCCTGAAACTTCAAGTAATATCTGAAGATTAAATGCTGTGAATAGCAAGCACGAACATTGAAGCCCAGCGATGCACACACTCCCCAATCTTTCCTTTACGGCTGCTTTTCCTCCCCGTACAGATTTTTCTCCCCAAGGAAGGACAATTCCAAATTCTTTTATTTCACATGTTCTTAATTTGCAACACATTTATTAGATTTTTTCCACGTCTTCCTTTCCACTTGTTCTCTCCTCTGCCAACTTATTGTCGCAACATTTCCCCAGAGGGGGAAATGAACTTCATATTCATCCGTACAGAACATAGCATGAATAAGGCTTCCTGTAATCCAGTTGGCAGGCAAGGAACACTGTGAATGACAGTGGAAAATACCATTGGCTGAAAACGCCTACAATCGCCACATCTCAGTAACAACTGACCTAACTGAAACACAGCAAGAGATTTCTCTTAAACTGGGACTGACTTAGGGAAAGGGAAAGGACCCTGGACGGTTAGGTCCACTTGAATTCGACTGTGGAGTGTGGCACTTATCTCTGCTTTCAGGCCGAGGGAGCCGGCATGTGTCCTCAGACAGCTTTTCCAGATCATGTGACCAGCATGACTAAATCACTTCCGGTGCAACAGGACACTGTGTTGGAAGCCAGAGCGCATGGAATCACGGTTTACCTTCCCACCACAACGGTACCTATTTGTCTACTCATGCTGGTATGCTTTCAATCTACTAGGCTGGCAGGAGCTGGGACAGAGCAACGGGAGTTCATCCTGTCGCACGGATTCAAACTGCTGACCTTACGATCAGCAAGCTCAAGAAGCTTGGTGGTTTAGACCACAGCGCCACCCGTGTCCCTAGGTAAAGGGACCCCTGACCATTAGGTCCAGTTGCAGACGACTCTGGGGTTGCTGCACTCATCTTGCTTTATTAGCCGAGGGAGCCGGTGTACAGCTTCTGGGTCATGTGGCCAGCATGACGAAGCCGCTTCTGGCGAACCAGCGCAGTGCACGGAAATGCCGTTTACCTTCCCGCCGGAGCGGTACCTATTTATCTACTTGCACTTCGATGTGCCTTCGAGCTGCTAGGTTGACAGGAGCTGGGACCGAGCAACGGGAGCTCATCCCGTTGTAGGGATTCAAACCGCCAACCTTCTGATCGGCAAACCCTAGGCTCAGTGGTTTAACCCACAGCGCCACCCACGTTCCATAACGCCACCCGCATCCCTAGGACTCAGTTAAATTGATTTTGGCAGAGCTGAAGTATGATTGAGAGCAAGAAACATTTCAGGTCTTCCCATTCTTCTGTACAATAACATGTGGGTAATTCAGGGCAATAGCCAGCCTATCGTAGATGGCTGAATTAGCTGTGAGGGATACAGTGATCCTCAAATTCAGCAGCAGGACCAGACAAATATATAAAGCAGTGGTTCTTAAAAGGTGTGGCACATCACACTGGTGTGGCAGGACAGGGTAGCAAGTGTGGCAGGAAGGTTCAAGGACAATTAAAAAAACTTTGAAACATTTCAGTATAGTATAGTATAGTATAGTATAGTATAGTATAGTATAGTATAGTATAGTTTCTTTCCCTTTCTTTTTTCAAGTGTTTCTTTTTCTTTTTCCTTTTCCTTTTTTTCAACTTTATTTCTTGTCCATTAAAAAAAAGGTGTTTCGCAAGGTCCAGATCAGGTCAGTTCTTTTTTTTTGGAGTTTGCAAAGAGTAAACTCCTCAGGGATCCTTCACTGTGAAACTGTAGAGGCGGGGAATATTGCACTAGTTTAGCTTCTTATAATGTTGGCACTCCTGTCCCATTTTCAGTTGTTTCTGTCACACTGCGGTACCTGTTGTGTTACGGAACTGTGGCTTTTGGACCGATACACCAACCTGCCGCACCAAATTTCATTTGCACAAGTGGCCGTCACTTGACACAACAATGAATGCCGTTGTACAGCGTTGTGACTCCCCCACCCTTTCCATACATGCATATTTCTGCTCCCCCATGAAACACCAGGAAAGAAAACCACACTGATATGCTACCCAATCCTTGTCACTTTCCTTCGATGATTCTCCAGGTAAAGTGTACTGTGAATGGATTTCCTCTGGAGTTAGCAAATGTGGAAAGAAGTGCCAAACTTGAGCTATATCCCGTTTGTTTTCTGGAAGTGGCTTGCACGTCCCATGAAAGGTCAAATATACAGTGGTGGCTCGCAAGACGAAAAGAATCCGTTCCGTGAGTCTCTTCGTCTAGCGGTTTTTTCGCCTTGTGAAGCAACCCCATTAGCGGATTAGCGGATTAGCGCTATTAGCGGTTTAGCGGCTATTAGCAGCTATTAAAGGCTTAAGGGATTAGCGGATTAGCTGCTAAAAGGCTATTAGCAGCTTAGTGCCTTAGAAAAAGGGGGTGGGGAGCGGGGGAAAATTGCAGCAACTCGCAAGACATTTTCATCTTGCGAAGCAAGCCCATAGGAAATTTGTTTTGCGAAGCACCTCCAAAACGGAAAACCCTTTCGTCTAGCGGGTTTTCCGTCTTGCGAGGCATTCGTCTTGCGGGGCACCACTGTAATGTGGAAATAAACAGGGAAACATCAGGGAAATGAGATAAACTGCCATGTGAATGCAACCTGTGCTTGGTTATGAGTCTCATTCAAAGAGCCATGTGAATGATTTGGGAGCATCAAGAGGCACACTCTCGCCCTTATTAGCTTGCCCTACGCAATCTTGACTCCCCCCCCCCCCAAAGGCAGCAATGGTAATTTTTCAGCTCATTAGGTGCATATTCATTTTAATGCAGCATCAAAGTTGAAAAACTATAATGCATTCTGCTCATTTAATACTCCAGAGGACAGGCACAGTAACCACATGAAAGCAGAGATGGGGTTTAATGCTGGAGCTTCACGAGCAGGTGTCTGCTTTTTCCCCTCAGGCAAACAAGCAGGAGAAGAAAGAAAGAAAGAAAGAAAGAAAGAAAGAAAGAAAGAAAGAAAGAAAATTATAAAGCTGGATTATAAACTTGAATCAAAAGTCCAGGCAGTCCCTGTTTTGCTTCTGATTGATAAATTGTTGAGCTCTTTCCACATGAGGGGGAAATCCTCAAAAGTGTCGTCCTTTAACCCAAACTTTGGAGTGAGCCAGGCAAATGAAACTGTAGCTAAATTCCTGTTGAAAGCAATGAGGAAGTGAGTTGAAATCTAAATTAATGTTGCCACATTTTCCTATCTGTCAGTAGACTTTTCTCAAACTTGTACTTCAATTTTATTTCTTTCCCAGAAAGAATCTGCCCTTAAAATGATACCAACGCACTCTATAGAAATCACCAACCATTAGAAGGAACCCTTTCCTCCTTCTCTTCCCTTTATGTTGGCGTTAGAGCTTATTGCCTTGTTTATATGGTTTCCTTCTCTTCCGTTTGCAGCGCACGCTTTATTCTGAAAAGTGCACACTGTCTTGTTTAAACGATGCTCCGGTATGCAGCTGTGAAATTCAATAAAACCTGTTATATATGGCCTTCGATCAGCTTGCAAAAACACCTACTGGCAACACAGCGAGTTTATTCGCAGATCAAGATTACCATAATATTCCAACCTTTAAAAAAGAACAAAAAACCACAGCCGAGTTGAGGCCTCTGTTAGAGGCAGAGCTCTTTACAAACAGCAATGCCTTATGGAGCACATGGGCTAAAAACAAATGAAATGCTAGCATTCTAAATGCAGCGTTCACCAAATTCTGATTCGGCTCCTTTAGTTGGCCACACATACCAAGGAAAAGGCTTGTTCATGCGTCCTCTTGTGTCACTGCTTTCCTCCAGGGAAAACCACTCTTTAGTGCTCAATCGGAACAAATAACAATTCAGGTTTTTCACAGGTTCACGTTTGCTCCGATTTAGAGGTAAAGAGACCATTTCCCCTGGGAATGGAGTGAGGTATGGGGAAAACCTGTGCTTAGAAAGTGTGGTCAAGTGAAAAACTGCTCAGATTTGTGTTTGGTAGGCATGGTACAAGTGTGGAAAAACTAAAAACTGAGGTGTGAAATTGCACAGTGAAAAATCACAGTTAGGTAGCATAAGTCTTCAATCTCTCTCTCTCTCTCTCTCTCTCTCTCTCTCTCTCTCTCTCTCTCTCTCTCTCTCGTTTTTACCAAAATTGGTAAAAGCCTGAAGCCTTTTATCTTCTTTAACGAGGATTCAAAAGCCAAAGCTGCAAAACCTCTCTGTTGAATTTCATTCACTTTAGGAGCCTTCCCCAACTGGATGCTCTCCAGTCCGAAGGCATGATATAAATACAAGAAAATAAACTTGCATTAAAAAAATATGGATCTGCTAATGAAGACTCAGTACATTTATGTTACCGGTAGTCGTCATCGTATAGTTTACATTGTTTCATCATTTTCCACAAGAAAGCGTCTTAGGATGACTTCCAAATCCATAAAAGACAAAATAATTTCATCATCAAGTAGAAAAACTGAATACATAGGAAAAACCACCATACAATAGAATTCCTAAAATTGCTGCTGTAAGGCAAACCATAGTGTTTGGGATTTTTTGTGCAGCTGCCTCAGGCAGCAAAAGTCCATTAGGTGGTGTCTCTGCTCATTCCATCACCTCCACCGCTGGTGGAGAAGCAGTGGAGACAGCAGCGCAGCATTTGAGTGAGATCTTGTAAAATCTTGCCAAAATCTCTTTAGATCTCGTGCACTCTACAAGATCTCATGAGAACTCTGCAAGATCTCACTGGGACACACTGCTGGCACAGGCAGCACAGCAGGGCAACAGCAGAGCAAGTCGACCTTTTCCCATTTCACCTCAGTCAGCAACATGAGACGTGCTACCCCTGAGGGCAGGCAGCTTGAGAATAACTCATGCCTCTAGTTTCAAGGAGCACCACTCAAAACGACATGGTCATAGGACTAGAGACCCTCTAGGCTTATATTGGCACCATTGTACTTCCCAGGGATATGACGTGTCACCATGCTGTCCTTGCAACCTTCCCTAAAGGTTAATGTAAAGGACCCCTGGATGGTTAAGTCCAGTCAAAGGCGACTATGGCGTTACGGCGCTCATCTCACTTTTCAGGCCGAGGGAGCCAGCATTTGTCCGCACACAACTTTCTAGGTCATGTGGCCAGCATGACTAAACCGCTTCTGACGCAACAGAATACCGTGACGGAAACCAGAGCACACGGAAATGCTGTTTACCTTCCCACCGCAGTGCTACTTGCGCTGGTGTGCTTTCAATGGCTAGGCTGGCAGGAGCTAGGACAGAGAAATGGGAGCTCACCCTGTCATGGGGATTCGAACCGCCAACCTTCCAATCAGCAAGCCCAAGAGGCTCGGTGGTTTAAACCACAGCACCACCCGTGTCCTTCCCTACCCCACCCCACTACTATCTATGGGATGATCAGTCTCAGAGTCTGGTACCAAAGGATTTTTTCAAACATCAGATTGCTACAAAACATCATTTCAGCTGTTTCCAAAAGATGCCCTGAGACCCCAGTTTTAAAATAAAATTACACCACATTATCTTGTCTCTTACTTGGGGCTTGTGGGGGTGTCTTTTTTTGCATTTATTTGTTAGAATCATGCTTCTACACATATCCCTTGTCTCATCATGCCCTTCTACAATAAAACCATGTTATTTAAGTGTCCATCGTTCATTATTACTCTAGACTCATTAATTTCCTTTACAATAAAAAAAAATATGGACGTGCATTTATCAGAAGTTTCTACAGCTAGCCTTGACTGGGTTATTGTTTCCTCCACACGCATGTCATCGCAGTAATCTTCCTCTAATTAAAATTCATTTTATTTTCCCCAAGTTGTTTAAGACAAAAGATAACCTTTCCCATTCCGTAAACGAAATTGGATTTAAACAAAAAAACAAAATGACGCAGAACAGACCGACTTCTTTGTCTACCACGGTTTATCTTGCTGTTTTGTATAATCATGCTCATTAGAAAACCCAGTCCCTCATATTAACCAAGCTGTTCACCAGAAACCCTTGCAATCTTAAGGCCCTTATCATGATGCATTGATAGGAAATATTTCTTAGTAGCTGGGTGACATGTTTATTTGGCACTGCAACCTTTATTTAGAGTGAGCTGTTTGTTAAGTCAGGCACAATTTTCATGGGTTTAGCCCTGAATAGAAACCACACAGGCAATTATTGTGTACAACAGATTGTCCTCTCCCCCATCACTTTTTCAAAAATAGACATTTAAAAAAAAAAAAACACACCAAAGGTTTCTGCTATTATTAAAATGAACAAAAGCAGACAAGATGGTACAGTGGTACCTTGGGTTAAGAACTTAATTCATTCTGGAGGTTCGTTCTTAACCTGAAACTGTTCTTAACCTGAGGTACCACTTTAGCTAATGGGGCCTCCCGCTGCCACCGCCAAGTGATTTCTGTTCTCATCCTGAAGCAAAGTTTCATGCTATTGGCCAAATAGGCAGGCAAGCTGAGATCCACTTCCTGGTCCTGAGTGAAGCCGCTGCAGCTGTCGCACAAGCAGAAATCTAAAATATAGATGATCTCCTCCCTCCTCCTCAATAATGATGTGCAGTGCCGGATTTACATATAAGCTAAACGAGCTATAGCTTAGGGCCCCATTCTCTTGGGGGCACCCCAAAAATTTAAAGGGGGAAAAACTGGATGTACATTTCCAAAATATAAGTTAAAAACCAAATAAAATAAAACCTACATACAGCAACAGTGTTTTGTGTTGTGTAGGCTCCTGTGATGTAAGTAATGGGCCCCGCCTGCTAGCCTGCTCCCTAAAATATCACATATTTTTTTGAGTGCTAATGGCTTTAGATGGGATGCGGGTGGCGCTGTGGGTTAAACCACAGAGCCTAGGACTTGCCGATCAGAAGGTCGGCGGTTCGAATCCCCACGACGGGGTGAGCTCCCGTTGCTTGGTCCCTGCTCCTGCCAACCTAGCAGTTCAAAAGCACATCAAAGTGCAAGTAGATAAATAGGTACCACTCCGGCGGGAAGGTAAACGGCGTTTCTGTGCGCTGCTCTGGTTCACCAGAAGCGGCTTAGTCATGCTGGCCACATGACCTGGAAGCTGTACGCCGGCTCCCTCGGCCAATAAAGCGAGATGAGTGCCGCAACCCCAGAGTCGGTCATGACTGGACCTAATGGTCAGGGGTCCCTTTACCTTTAATGGCTTTAGATACCTATTAGGTCCATAAATTACCATGTAGCATATATTGAACACAAAAAAACCTGTGACAATTTGTTGTTGACAAAGGACAGCTGGACATATAAAGGGCCCCATTACCTTCAGTAGCTTAGGACCTCCTCCAACCTAAATCCGGCCCTGACGATGTGGTGTGTGTTGTTATCCATTAAACATGTGGCAATGCATATATGGACTTTAAGCAGCTTCATCTGCCTCAGTGGGGATTTTTACAGCACTTTTAGAAAGGATAGTGCATCTTCCCGAAGAAGAAAATCCAAAAGCATAAGAGTGAGCCGTATAAAAAAAGACAACACGCACCCCTCCCACCCCATTCGTTCAGCACATTCATGCATAATACAGGTTTAATAACATATTTGTCCTTAATTTAATGCTGCTGAGTACCCATCATGTTCCGTTGCTCACTCTAAGAAGTGATAGAATTATAAATGCTGTTATGAATATTATCCTTACAGCATTTCCTTTCTGTTAGCAGACTCTGATGCAAAATGCATGGAGAGAGAAAAATCACAGTACAAGGGTAAGTTGGCATTTTTTAACCAGCCATCAACAATTTGAACTTAGAATATGCCTACACACACACACACACATTCCCCTTAATTGTTATGTACAGTATTTTGGGTGCATGCACATATAGTACCGTTAAGGGGAGGAATGCAATTGGAAATGAATTTAATTACAAAGCCAATTTGCTTCAGTGGCATGAAAAATTAATCATATGTAACTTTAAAATATACGTCTGCTCCTCCAAGTCCCAAGGCAGTACAGTGTCGAAAACCATGAAGCTGGCTGCTTCTATCCCCATGAGGGAGCATCTCCAGAAAACTTCCTAGAGCACTTAGTGCTCTAAGCAATATGAAATGTTTACGGAGATGTCATTAAGAGTGTTTCTTTCAGAGGGATGCATTATGAACAATTAATGGCGGGGAGAGACTCGGAGCATGAATACAGCCCGCTTGGAAACTCCACGGGAAACAGGCAAGGAGGAGGAGGGATAGGCAAAATCATGAATCAGGGACGCTCCCAATACAGCACAGAGTTAAAAAGAAAACACCACTTTCTAGTGGCGTTGTGTCCTATATTGGTACCTGGGGCGTGCGCAAGGGTGCAGACTGTCAACGATGCGCTGGGTGAAGATGAAGGACAGCCTACTTTCAGGCTGGTGTCTAAACTTTTTGAACTCAAGGGCCACATTGACAAGACCCTCCAAGTGTCCCTATTTTCCAGGGACAGTCCCAGATTTAAAGAAGCTGTCCAGGTTTCTGATTTGAACCCGCAATGTCCCACTTTTCCTTAGGATATCCCTGTTTCTTTTGGAGGGTATGGTAGACGTGTTAGTAGTCCATTCCCCCGTTGTGCAAAGAAGTGGGATTGTTTTATCACGTCTGTGTATTAACATTCCAGCACTGATTGTTGGAGTCACGGGAGCGGAAGTTTGCTTTACACCAGGCTTCCTCAACCTTGGCCCTCCAGATGTTTTGAGGCTACAGTTCCCATCATCTATGACCACTGGTCCTGCTAGCTAGGGATCATGGGAGTTGTAGGCCAAAAACATCTGGAGGGCCGAGGATGAGGCAACCTGTTCTGCTCTGCATTGCTTTTGCAGTTCTCTTCTCTCAGAGAGCAAGAAGGAGAGGAGCCATGTTTTTCCTTTGTCTGATTTGTATATAATAAAGTTAGCTTAGTACTCACACCTCCAGCCTATCTTTGCTGTTATTGACTCTGCTCAATCAAAGTGTGCTCATGTCCAAAAGGCATGAGTCACGGAAGCACGTCAGGGAAGAAGACTGATGAATCTCCCAAGCGGCATGCAGAAGCAAGAGACGGGCCGGCACGTATATGTCGTTTGCCTGGGGGCCTGTCCTGCCTCCCCCCCAACACACACACCCCCGACAAGACATCCCTATTTTCATTGGAGAAAGGTTGGAGGGTATGGAGTTATGCGACCCCCGAGCCAAGGAGACCAGTAACTATACAACCTTTAGAAGACATCTGGAGGCAGCCCTGCATAGGGAAGCTTTTTTAATGTTCATTTTTTGTTGTGTTTTTATATGTTTTAGAAGCTTTCCAGAGTGGCTTCAACAAACCAGCCAGATGGGCAGGGTATAAATACAGTGGTACCTCGGGTTAATAACTTAATTCGTTCCGGAGGTCTGTTCTTAACCTGAAACTGTTCTTAACCTGAAGCACCTCTTTAGCTAATGGGGCCTCCTGCTGCTGCCGCGCCACCGGAGCATGATTTCTGTTCTCATCCTGCAGCAAACTTCTGAACCCGAGGTACTATTTCTGGGTTATTGGTGTCTGTAACCTGAAGCGTATGTAACCTGAGGTACTGTAATACTATTATTATTATTATCATCATCATGGAGGAATAGGACCTCCCTATTTTCACTGGAGAAATGTTGGCCACGCCCCCCCCCAAGGGTCACATGGCAAGAAGGGTGCGTAGGCAAATTGGGTGCGGTCAACACACATGCGCACAGACCTTGCATGCTCACACCCACTCACCATACACAGAGGCACGCAGACATACACACTCAGGAGAGGTCATACATACAGAAAGGGAGGCAGGCAGCCACACACAATGGGGCAAGCAGGTGGAAACATAATACAGTGGTACCTCGGGTTAAGTACTTAATTCGTTCCGGAGGTCCATACTTAACCTGAAACTGTTCTTAACCTGAAGCACCACTTTAGCTAATGGGGCCTCCCGCTGCTGCTGCGCCGCTGGAGCACAATTTCTGTTCTCATCCTGAAGCAAAGTTCTTAACGTAAAGCACTATTTCTGGGTTAGCGGAGTCTGTAACCTGAAGCGTATGTAACCAGAGGTGCCACTGTAAAACATTGCACATTTTTTTTTTTTTTTTTAAATAATCCTATACAGGATTGCCTTCGGACGGCTCAGGAGTCAGATAACTCTATACCCTCCAACATTTCTCCAATGAAAATAGGGACATCCTAAGGAAAAATGGGACATTCCGGGATCAAATCAGAAACCGGGGCGGCTTCTCTAAATCAGGGGTGTCCCTGGAAAATAGGGACATTTGGAGGGTCTACTGTCCTCAGTTTGATTGTGGCAGTTTAGGTTTTTGATTTGGCTGTTTCTAGTTGATTGGCATTTAGTGCAGACAGGTAAGGACTGGTGAACAACTCAAGGCACCTTCACTAACCATTTCCTATTGCTGACTGGCTTATGTGGCTGCTTGGTTGGGTGCTATTGAGGTCTGCTGGGTGCCGTCTGCTGAATGCTGAATAGTGGATGTGGCTGACAACAGTCAGGTCATGCACACCCAATGCCTTCCTTTCAGGGGAGAGGGAAGCTGTGCCTCCCATCACATTTATGTCTTGGGCTTGCCGATCAGAAGGTCAGCGGTTCGAATCCTTACAACGGGGTGAGCTCCCATTGCTCTGTCCCAGCTCCTGCCAACCTAGCAGTTCGAAAGCATGCCAGTGCAAGTAGATAAATAGGTACCACTGTGGCGGGAAGGTAAATGCCATTTCCGTGCACTTTGTTTTCCATCACTATGTCCAGTTGCGCCAGAAGCGGTTTAGTCACCCTGGCCACATGACCTGGAAAACTGTCTGTGGACAAACGCCGGCTCCCTTGGCCTTGTAGCAGGAACCCCCCCCCCCCATCATTCAGTTTGTACAAACTTCACACACACTCACACACTACATATACTACACTTCTGTTATAAATTCATAGAAAATCAACCATACATCGGATTTGCACTGTTCCACTTCTATTTTACTCCATGAAGGAAAGACTACAAAATGGGGAAGGTTTGATACGGGGCACCATAATCCCTTCACCATACCAGCACATCCACAGGAGCCCTGCCCAGTTGCTATGCCAACCCTGATGGTCCTAGACAGAAGACAATCAAGATCACAAAGAACTTCCATATGGGAGTGGATTCAGCATGGATTGGAACAAAGGACAATGATCAGATCTTCCCTCAGGGGGCAGGAAACTGCGACTACCTTTTGTCTTCAGAAAATGACTCATGGGGAGGGGTAGAAGGGAACCAGCCAGGTGACAGGACACTCAGGTTACCACCACAACTCCTCCCTCAACCCCTCCTTTCTGTAATGTATGCATGATGTTTCTGGGGGTGGGCTTGACCTACAGGATGGGAAGTCCAAAAGTTTTTATAAGGTCTTGCACACCATTTTCTGTGTCTTTTCCTCTCTCCTGCAAGTGAGGGGAACACCCTGTTGCAACAGTTCAGTAAAGGCCAAGCCTACAGGCTGCTGATTTGCTCCAATTTACTCTGGTTGGTGTCTTTACTTTTTGTCCAAGGGAGCCCTCGGATTTTTCCGGTAACAGCCTGAAAGTGAGATGAGCGCTGCAACCCCATAGTTACCTTTGACTGGACTTCACCATCCAGGGGTCCTTTACCTTTTTTTACCTTTTACCTGCACAGGTTACCCCCTACCTGCATGTGTTTGTTTAATTTTGTGCAGGCCTCATTGTTGCATTAATAGATATAAGGTTTTTTGACAGCTCTTGTCTCACAGAGTCTTGTGAAGGGCAAATGAGAAGGTTGAATCAGTCCTAGGGATGGGTTTGCACATTTGTAATTCCAAGACATCAATGCCAAGTGGTGACTTTACAGGTGTGAAACAGCTCTGCCAAATCAAACATCACATGCAGAAATATAATATTACCTCAAACATAATGCCTTCAGCTGGTGATAAATCATGGACTAAAACACAACTGTGTATATAATGAAAGTGGGTCTGAAATCAGCCCTAAGCTTTTTAAATGTTTAATGTTTTGTTATTTTTTTATATATGTTGGAAGCTGCCTAGTTTAGCAGTGGCAACCCAGTCGGATGGGCGGGGAGTGATAAATATAAATATAAATATAAATATAAATATAAATAATATAAATATAAGGTAAAGGTAACCCTGACCATTAGGTCCAGTCACGGACAACTCTGGCGTTGCGGCGCTCATCTCGCTCTATAGGCCGAGGGAGCCGGCGTTTGTCCGCAGACAGCTTCCGAGTCATGTGGCCAGCATGACTAAGCCGCTTCTGGCAAACCAATGCAGCGCAAGGAAACACCGTTTACCTTCCCACCGGAGCGGTACCTATTTATCTACTTGCACTTGACATGCTTTCGAACTGCTAGGTGAGCAGGAGCTGAGACCGAGCAACGGGAGCTCACCCCATCGCAGGGATTCGAACCACCGACCTTCTGATCATCAAGTCCTAGGCTCTGTGATTTAGACCACAGCGCCACCCACGTCCCTAATAATAATATAGGACATCCCTATTTTCATCAGAGAAATGTTGGAGGGTAAACCAGCTATGCCTTTCCACTACAAGCAATGTTTATTCATTTTGTATTCCCAGCATTCGGAGGAGTTATTCCTTGGAGAATTGGATCTGCTTGCAGAGTCTGTGTAATGCCTGATCCTATCAGTAGCAAGTGTCACTAATTATTAACTGTTAATAGTGAAGAAACAACTCCAGTAGACAATAGGCTTTCTGTTCACACTGTTAATGGTGTGAAGAACTCATTTCTCCCGTAAAATGTCACTTCTGCAGTGGAGTGAGATTACACTCATGAAAACAGAATAAATATAGTTAGTGTCACTCTTTTTCCCTGGATAATTTTTGAGTCACTCAGTAAAGAATAAAGTGAGCGGGGGGGGGGGGGGTGGCAGCATTTGACAACCAGAAAATCCTCCTTAATGAAACTTGCTAGCTGGTTTTACTGTGAGTAGCTGCTAACGTCCAAAGGACTGGAGTCTTCTGGGAATTTTCATTGCTGCATACTCATGAGGGATGATACACCAATAACCTAGGGACTGGAAAAATGCTCTTTAAAGGTATTCCAAAAAAAAACGTCAGATACCTTCAACAAACTTCAAAAACCTGTCAAACTAAGGTCTGATATCAAGTCATTTGAAATTGGTTCTTCCATTCCAGCATATTTCTTTTAAGAATTGGCTTATCCTGCTCACTTATTTTTTATACCTTCCACCACGTATACGTTAGTGGTCAGTAATTACTCCTTATCTCTAAATCAGCTGTTATCAATGATTTGGTAGGCAGGAGAAAGAAGCAATGAAAGTATACTGTATTTTGGATGTGTGTTACAGTAATGTGTTAAAAAGTAAATAGCAATCTTTTGAAAGCAGAGACTTTGTAAATGATTTCTGCCTCCGGGCAACAGTAGCTTACATACTGACAATCTACTGCATGTGAATTTTATACTCTTATTTACTTCACTCTTAAAGGAGGGAAGTAGTGTTGCCGTAGCAACTGTCACATCAAACAGAATTTGGATAGGACACACACACACACACTTCTTAAAGTAAAGGCACAAGGCAATACATAAAGTGTGCTTTCCAAGTTCTCCTCATGAATTGTGGGCTGGGACAGATTCCAAGATATACTGAAGTTAACTGAAGCTGCACCGTTTTCATTTCTGCCCTTCCTTCCAACCTGCACCCCACGGTTGCAACCCCAGATTCAGTAGATCAGACAAAAACAAAGGGAAGCTAACAATTCAACTATTGGCTAAACCAGGGGTAGAGGGACGCGGGTGGCACTGTGGGTTAAACAACAAAGCCTAGGACTTGCCAATCAGAAGGCCGGCGGTTCGAATCCCCGCGACGGGGTGAGCTCCCGTTGCTCAGTCCCTGCTCCTGCCAACCTAGCAGTTCCAAAGCATGTCAAAATGCAAGTAGATAAATAGGTACCACTCCAGCAGGAAGGTAAATGGCATTTCCGTGTGCTGCTCCGGTTTGCCAGAAGCGGCTTAGTCATGCTGGCCACATGACCCGGAATCTGTACACCGGCTCCCTCGGCCAATAAAGCGAGATGAGCGCCGCAACCTCAAAGTCAGTCACGACTGGACCTAATGGTCTGCGGTCCCTTTACATTTTAAACCAGGGATGGGGAACCTGCAGATCTCTGGATGTTGCTGGATGCAATCATGGATAATGTCAGGGATTATGCGGGTGCAGCCCAGCAAAATCTTGAAATGCTTGACATAGAATACCTCACACCCACAACTAACCTAGTGCCCTCTTGAATCACAGCCCCTATCAGCCACTGTCAGCAGGCTGACGCTAAGAGCTTTTTCAGCTATAACACCCGACAACAACAGTAATAATATTTTTTATTATTTGTATCTTGCCCATCTGACTGGGTTGTCCCAGCCACTCTGGGTGGCTTCCAACATATCTAAAGGTAAAGGTAAAGGGACCCTGACCATTAGGTCCAGTCGTGACCGAATCTGGGGTTGTGGCGCTCATCTCGCTTTATTGGCCGAGGGAGCCGGCGTACAGCTTCCGGGTCATGTGGCCAGCATGACTAAGCCGCTTCTGGCGAACCAGAGCAGCGCACGGAAACACCGTTTATCTTCCCGCCAGAGTGGTGCCTATTTATCTACTTGCACTTTTGTGCTTTCTAACTGCTAGGTTGGCAGGAGCAGGGACCGAGCAACGGGAGCTCACCCCATTGCGGGGATTTGAACCGCCAACCTTCTGATCGGCAAGTCCTAGGCTCTGTGGTTTAACCCACAGCGCCACCCGCGTCCCTTTTTATAAAAGCATAATAAAGCATTAAACATTTTAAAAAAGGGGTTCCCTATACATGGCTGTCTTCAGATGACTTCTAAAGGTTGTATAGTTACTTATCTCCTTGACATCTGATGGGAGGGTGTTCCACCGGGAGGGCACCACTGTCGAGAAGGCCATCTAGTAGGTTCCCTGTAACTTCACTTCTCACAGTGAGGGAACCGCCAGAAGGCCTTTGGTGCTGGACCTCAGTGTCCGGTCTGAATGATGGGGGTAGAGACGCTCCTTCAGGTATGCACTAATTTATCAACAATACAGCCAATAATATCACTTATTTGTTTGTGAACACCAGTATAACTTCATGGCAAGGTACTTTGATGAAAGAAGACCTTTATCAACTGGAGTGCCATCTATTCAAGTAATAAATGGGTTGCTACGACTTCAGGCAATTACTCACACAATGACTTCCATCATTTTCTTCTCATTTATAGGCTGTCTTCATAAGGGCATTTGTCACTAAAATTAACTGGCTGCCTTTTAAAATTCCATACTCCTCCCCAAAGGATGCCCCGCTATTTAAATGCTCACGGTAGCGCATTCCAATTTTAACTACGTGTGAAGCTACTAAATGATTTGCTAGCTGATTGGTGCAATTAATTGATGGACTCAATTGATTGTTTTCATATTGCTCTTTAACCAGGTCTTACTTGCAACTGTCACCCTTTTGTCTAATGATTAGGAAACCGATGTAAACAATCTGTGCATTTCTCTCAGTGCAAGCAGATGCTACCCCAGTTTGAAACTTCTCACTAAGTCAACCTCGTGTCATTGACTCCTCTGTTGGTGAGGGTCAGAAGTCAACGCAATATGAGGAAGCAAAGCACATATGCAAGATGCAAAAAAGCCAGCATAAATAGCTGGGAAGCAGAAGGCATAATTAGTATACAGTGGTACCTCGGGTTAAGTACTTAATTCGTTCTGGAGGTCCATACTTAACCTGAAACTGTTCTTAACCTGAAGACCACTTTAGCTAATGGGGTCTCCTGCTGCTGCCGTGCCGCAGGAGCACGATTTCTGTTCTCACCCTGAAGCAAAGTTCTTAACCTGAAGCACTATTTCTGGGTTAGCGGACTATGTAACCTGAAGCGTATATAACCTGAAGCATATGTAACCTGAGGTACCACTGTACATACATTGACCCGTTCACCTTTTCTGTTTGCAACTATGTTAGAAGATATTGGCTACCATATATATAGTGGTACCTCGGGTTAAGAACTTAATTCGTTCTGGAGGTCTGTTCTTAACCTGAAACTGTTCTTAACCTGGAGCACCACTTTAGCTAATGGGGCCTCCTGCTGCCACTGCACCGCCACTGCACAATTTCTGTTCTCATCCTGAAGCAAAGTTCTTAACCCGAGGTAATATTTCTGGGTTATATGTCTGTAACCTGAAGCGTATGTAAACTGAAGTGTATCTAACCCAAGGTACCACTGTAGTTGTTTATTTCCTTGACATCTGATGGGAGGGCGTTCCACAGGGAGGGTGCCACTACCGAGAAGGCCCTCTGCCTGGTTCCCTGTAACCTCACATCTCGCAGTGAGGAAACCACCAGAAGGCCCTCGGAGCTGGACCTCAGTGTGTGGGCTGAACGATGGCAGTGGAGACACTCCTTCAGGTATACATTGACATTCCCTCAAAACATTTCCATTCTCTCTACCCCATGCACTCATCCAATTTCAGCCCCTGTCTATTAAAGTGGATGCATTCTTGTCTCCAGTGGTGGATGGTGCCCAAAGGAACTGGTGGAGTGGAAGGTGAGGAGCCCAAATAATAGGTGGCCTACAATAGGTAATGAACATGTGGTTCCCAGGTGGTCTTCACTGACCAGACCCAGATATATGGCCTCATCTGCTGTCTGACCATATCCTGGAACATTGCGTGGCTATTCCCGCCCCCTCCCACAGATGAGGTAAATAAAGACACCGGACAACAGATTTTAGGTTAATGGGCGAAAAATGGCCACAACTTTATTGATTACAGGTAAGAGTGGTATTGGCTTTAGGCATTGGCCCTAACCAACTATCCGGTCTAACCAGGAAGGGTTAAACACCAACAGGGGGAGCCCCCGAGATGCACATCCCTGGGGCACTCCCCCAGGGGTTACCGCTTGGGGGCGCGCTTTAGTCCCTAGCCTCCGTAGGTTTCAGACGAGGCGATGCCCCTCGGAGTCCTTTAACGAACTATCCTTCACAAATTGGGGGAGGTGATGGCGTTCCTCCCCCCCATCTTCATTTGCATAACAATTACCCCTGCCAATGCCTAACCGCCAAAACCCAGGAGTTGTGACGTTTTGCTACGAGGTAGGCGAAAAAAGCAAGTGGCTTCAAAGTCCAGCCAATTAGCCAAATGGAAAAACTCCTACCAGGCCCCTTGCGGCGGCCAGCCCATAGCAAAGTCCGATTGCAAGCCTAGAGGGTGGGTGGGTGGGTGGGTGGGAAACTGCAGCTAAAGCAGAAGGGAAAAGGTGCGAGCCAGGGCGGCCCCGACCTTAAGTGCCACCTAAATGGCCCGCCCCTACCGCCAGCCGATTGGCTGGTGCTGAGGGATATGAATGAGGATCCTGTTCCCGCGGGGCTGGCCCCAGCCCCGCGAGGGTGTGGGCGTGATCCCGCAACCCCACCCCCTCCTGAGTTCGGGAGTGGCATTGCGTGGCTATTCCCGCCCAGTATACATTGGCATTTCAGTAATCTAACTGGGAGGTTACCAGAGCATGAATCAATATGGTAAAGCTATCCCCTAGAGCAGGCATGGCCAAACTTGGCCTTCCAACTGTTTTGGGACTACAACTCCCATCATCCCTAGCTAACAGGGCCAATGGTTAGGGATGATGGGAATTGTAGTCCCCAAACAGCTGGAGGGCCAAGTTTGGCCATGCCTGCCGTAGAGCATAATAAAATGCCTTTGTTGTTTTAGATTGAACACACTTCGGGGTAGAATTTTTACTTTGATTATGTACAGCACCATGTTAATAATAATAATAATACTAATAATAATAATAATAATGTGGCCTGCAAATATAAATACCATAAATAAATTAATAAAATAACAATACCCAATATGAATTGGGATAAAGAAAAAGATATATATCTGCTATCAACAAAAAAAGCTTCAAAATAATGCTACTTTCCTTATGAAATTGACTTTTTATCATCAATGGCCCTGAAAGCATTAATTTCAGTGGCCCTTTTTATCATCAATGGCCTTGAAAGCATTAATTTCAGTTGTTAGACTGCATGTAATCATCTAGTTATTTAGCAGGTGTATCAGTGGGCTTGGATCTTTGTGTAATGCTTCGTCCAACAAACAAAGGCAAAGGGAAATTGGATTGTGGTCTTTTAATAGATCAAAATACACTGTTCGTCTTGGAGTTGTTAGAGCCACTACATGTAATCAAAAAATAAGAGATTAAAAACAGTGAAAGAGATGTTACTGTATGAGAACACCTCGGGAGTCTTGATGCTTGAATTCCTTTAATCAGAATTCATAGAAAGTTACTGGAGGGAGAAAAGAGCATTAATCAGCATGGTGGAAGACACAGAAGTTTACTCCCAGTTAGTGGCAGGGATAGCAACCTGTTTAAGGTCCTGCCCACAGAGGAAAACAGGGATTTTTACTGTGAATTAAATGAGCTTTGAGGCTCTCACGTTGTGAAGCAAGTGTGTTTGGGTCCTTTGAAATATCACCTTTTAAGAGCTAGAGAGAGGGCCCATTTCAGTGTGATAGTGTCCTCAGCCAGAAGATTTCGGAATGGAGCAAAGATATTCATCTTTGTTCTTGCCAAAAGTGCCTTGCGGTGATATCTACCCCAAATCAATGGGCCCAATTCCATATGAGTTTAGAACTAACTAAGCATCCTTTAAGACCTTTTAGCCTGCTTGAATTCCAAGGGTATGTGATATCTTACAATATTGGCAGACGGGATACAAAATGCAACGAAATCAACGGGGAACAGAACTATGAATAAAGTTCTCTCATCTTTCCTCTACCAAGGCCCATCAGTTCTTCCTTCTGATCCTTTATGTCCACATATCAACAAGAAAAATGGTAGCACTTTATTTCAATACTTTCAAAGCTTCCACAACAGTATACAGAAGATCTGACTGCAGTCCCAAGGCTCTTTTTGTTCCTCAGAGACCTGCAATGTTAGGAAACTGGGGAAAAAACCAACATTGCTCATCCCTACACCTGAGAGGTACTAAACTATTCATTTTAACAGTTGCACAGACCCATGCTTGATCTAGACACATCAAAGAAGCGATTCAGTTAAAAGCGCTGTAAACTTAGAATCATAGAATCATAGAGTTGGACGAGACCACAAGGGCCATCGAGTCCAACCCCCTGCCAAGCAGGAAACACCATAAGAGCACTCCTGACATATGGTTGTCAAGCCTCTGCTTAAAGACCTCCAAAGAAGGAGACTCCACCACACTCCTTGGCAGCAAATTCCACTGTCGAACAGCTCTTACTGTCAGGATGTTCTTCCTAATGTTTAGGTGGAATCTTCTTTCTTGTAGTTTGGATCCATTCCTCCGTGTCCGCTTCTCTGGAGCAGCAGAAAACAACCTTTCTCCCTCCTCTATGTGACATCCTTTTATATATTTGAACATGGCTATCATATCACCCCTTAACCTTCTCTTCTCCAGGCTAAACATGCCCAGCTCCCTTAGCCGTTCCTCATAAGGCATCATTTCCAGGCCTTTGACCATTTTGGTTGCCCTCCTCTGGACACGTTCCAGTTTGTCAGTGTCCTTCTTGAACTGTGGTGCCCAGAACTGGACACAGTACTCCAGGTGAGGTCTTACAGGGAAGTTCCATTGGCAAAAAGCAGGACTCCACAGCGCATATAACGCATATAAAGCGCTTTATCTTTACAAATATAGCTGAGTCCCCAGTGTAGATTTCTACCTGTGTAGATTTCTTGTACTGCTTTTTGTTTTAAAAAAGGGATGGTGAACTTCTGGCTCCTCTAGATGTTGCTGGACTGCAACTGCCATCATTCCTGATAATTGACCAATTGCTGGTTGGTGCTGATGGAAGCTGGAGGCCATAGGCCTCATCATATTCTCAAGGTACCTAGAAAAAGGTTGAGTGTGACTCCCTTCTCCCTCAGCTTAATCCCCTGTTGTCAGCAGTGGAAGGACTGGATGGGAAGATTGCTGAAAATATCCTCTCTCGGTCCAGCACGAGAGTGGCAGCATTTCAACTGCTTCTCATCTGCAGAGCCACCTAGACAGTTTTAATGGGCTGTCACTCAAACCATGATGGAGTGGAGCAACAAGATTGAAATTTAAGTAAATGACCACTGACATTTGCTGAGATAGCAGCCCAAAGCCTAATATGATTGGCCATAGTACAATGGGCAAGGGGGATAATTTTTAAAACACAAGGTTATTTCCAGGTAACCTGCCCTTTTTTGTTTACTTCAGTTAGATAGCAACTATTCTCATGAAACCCCCAAAGGAAATAATAATAATAATAATAATAATAATAATAATAATAATAATAATAATAAATCATATTGTGCAGTTTCTGGACACAATTCAAGGTTCGGGTAATCACCTTTACTCTGTAATCCTGTAGCCATTTACTTACAAGTCAACCTAACTGAACTCAATAGGACTTACTCCATGTAGATATACACAGGCTAGCACTGATTTCAAACCATGGTTTTAAAGGCATGCCTCTGCCCCTTACAGACCCTCCAAGTGTCACTATTTTCCAGAGACACTACCGGACTTACAGAAGCTGTCCCCATTTCTGATTTAATTCTGGACTGTCCCGCTTTTCCCCAGGACGACCCTTTTTTCATTGGAGAAATGTTGGAGGATAAGACGTAATGTAACCCTCAAGTCAAGGAGATAAGTAACTATACAACCTTTAGAAGACATTTGAAGGCAGCCCTGTATATTAAATGTTTAATGTTTTATTATGTTTATATATATATTGGAAGGACGCGGGTGGCGCTGTGGGTTAAACCACAGAGCCTAGGGCTTGCAGATCAGGAGGTCAGCAGTTCGAATCCCCACAATGGGGTGAGCTCCCGTTGCTCGGTTCCTGCTCCTGCCAACCTAGCAGTTCAAAAGCACATCAAAGTGCAAGTAGATAAATAGATACCGCTCCGGCGGGAAGGAAAAACAGTGTTTCCGTGTGTTGCACTGGTTCGCCTAAGGCAGCTTAGTCATGCTGGCCACATGACCCGGAAGCTGTACACCGGCCAGTAAAGCGAGATGAGCACTGCAACCCCAGAGTTGTTCCCCTTTGAACCTAACGGTCAGGGGTCCCTTTAGCTTTTCCTTTACCTTTATATATATTAGAAACCACGCAGAGTGGCTGGGGCAACCCAGTCAGATGAGCAGGGTGTAAATAATAAGGGTAATAAGGGTGGCGCTGTGGTCTAAACCACTGATCCTCTTGGGCTTGCCAATCAGAAGGTTGGCGGTTCGAATCCGTGTGATGGAGTGAGCTCCCATTGCTATATCCCATCTGCTGCAAACCTAGCAGTTCAAAAGCATGCCAGTACAAGTAGATAAATAGGTGCTGCTGCAGAGGGAAAGTAAACGGCGTTTCTATGTGTTCTGGCTTCCGTCACGGTGTTCTGTTGCGGTTTAGTCATGCTGGCCACATGACCCAGAAAGCTGTCTGTGGATAAATGCTGGCTCCCTTGGCCTGAACGCAAGATAAGTGCTGCATAGTCACCTTTGACTGGACTTAACCGTCCAGGGGTACTTTACTTTTTTACAACAACAACGGAATAGGATGTCTCTATCTTTATTGGAGAAATGTTGGAGGAGATCCCTTCAATACGTATCTGGTCATTCTGCAAGATCATCAGTTCAGACCCTCTTGTATGTGCCTTTGTGTTCTGAAGTATAGTGGTTGTAGATGCATGAAATAATAATAATAATAATAATAATAATAATAATAATAATAATAATAATTTATACCCTGCCCATCTGGCTGGGTTTCCCCAGCCACTCTGGGTGGCTTCCAACAAAACACTAAAATACAGTAACCTATTAAACATTAAAAAGCTTCCCTAAACAGGGCTGCCTTCAGATGTCTTCTAAAAGTTTGATAGTTATTTTTCTCTTTGACATCTGGTGGGAGGGCGTTCCACAGGGCGGGTGCCACTACCGAGAAGGCCCTCTGCCTCATTCCCTGTAACTTGGCATGAAAGGGTGTTCCCCATTGTGGCATCCAGGATACGAACTTCTCTGCCCTGGGAGATCAGCTTGGTATCTCCTCTGGCATTGGTTCATTGCTGCCTGAAGGCATTCCTTTTCTAGAATGTTGAATAATGTAAGAAGATCCATATTGGTTCTCCTCATGCAGAATCCAGTTCTCACAGTGACCTGCCAGATGTCCCTGGGAAGCCCTCTCCCAGCATTGGGGATCTATGAGATTGGAGTGACCCAAGATTTGCAGTTATGGAAAATAAAGTCATTTTTATTTCATTTGTAAATAACTAGTCACATCTATAACTTGGTATTATTGTACGTGTTGTGCAAAGTGCGAGGAATCATCTATAACTTCCATGTAATTAAACAATTGGACTAAAATAAATGTTTAATTTTGGCTCAATTGTGTTTAAAGTTTTGGGGAAACAAACACGAAACTTTTGAAGCAATATTTTCAGAGTGTGCTCCAGTGGTATGCACACAAGACAGCGAGACAGAAATCCGACAATGAATTCCTATCTTGTTCTCGGAAAGGAGCTCACTTGGCTAAACAAACAGATGAACAAACAGCGAAGTGGTTTGAAGTTATCCCTTGCAGCCTTTGAACTGTCATCTTTAGCTCTCTACAAAGATGCTCGAATGTTTTGCAGAGAGGCAAGAGGAAATATATTGACAGGGAACCTGTACAATATATTTTGGTAACTTGCAGGGGAAATGTTTCAGGCACAACACCCTGCTGGTTAGCCAGCAAACTGTGCAGATAGAGGTTTGATCTGACTGGCCGAAACCTGTCATATTTCTTAACTCTGGTTGTCAGATGTCACAGCAAATACTTAAATAAGTGAAATGTGTTAGCGCTGAGCTCGATGCTTGCATGAAACACAAGACCTTATATATACTGGGGCCTAGTTTTCACCAAGGTGGGAAGCCTGTGTTTGGAGTACACCACTTCAGACTGTGGAGAGGGGGTCTCAACTGATGGAATGCCCCCTACCGAAAAAAAGGATATTCACAAATTGAAAATGTGCACATCTGGGAAAAGACTAGATTAGAATGCTTCCCCCTGACATTCAGTTTTCGACATGAAGGGATTACAAGCCATCCCATGCTTTAAGAATAGTGGGAAGGTCCCTGTTTATAATTACATCAATATCACTAGTGATACTATAGCAACATGGAGCCATAGCTGTCAACTGTCCCTTATTTGGCAGGAAAGTCCCTTATTCCAGCGCTGTGTCCCGCTACTGTCCCTTATTGATGATGTCCCTTAAATTTCCTGGGTTTCAAAGGAAGCAGCTCCTCTCCCTCCCTGCCGGCCAGGGAGGAGGGAGGCTCCAACTGTGTTGCTTGGCTGCGTTGCTCACCCAATAAGGAGTCTAAGAATGACTGGGGGGTGGAGCTTGCATGCCTTGTGCCGATCAAATCGGCCGCGTTGCCTGGGGACTCGCCTTTGCTCAGCACTTCCCAGCGGAGAGGTGACGGTGGTTTTCCTTGCTGCATCCCCTTTGCCGGGTTGCTGCGCTGTGGGACCCACCGCTTGAGGCTTCGTTTGGCTGCTGGCTGGGCTTTCTGCCTTTGGCTCGGAGGGGCTCAGAAGTTGAACATGCCTGTGCTCGGAATCGGATTGATACGTCATCGAAGGCCCAGTCACCCTTGCCGGGGAAAAGGTCTGTCTGGAGCGGGGGCACATGGTGGGGGAAAAGGAAAGGAGCTGGTTGAGTTCAGTGGCAGGCAGTGATCTCGTGGGAGGGGGGGCTTTTGGATTTGTTTTGGAGGCTCCTTCGATTGACTGTTATGGGGAAAAGGAAAGGAGTTGGTTGGCTAAAATCCCTTATTTTGGCTGCTGATCCCTTATTTTCGAGGCTCCTGGTCCCTTATTTTCAAATCTGTAAATTGACAGCTATACATGCAGTCCATTCTGTGTGGTTTGCTGTAATCCCTGATTGGCTGGTGCCTTTTAGTCAGGGATCAGCTTTATTACAGAGTTCCAATTTTTTATTATTATTTCACACCTCCCAGTGGCTACTAAGTTGTGTTGCGCCACACCCCCACAGGTGTCATTTTGCGTGACACCCCACAGCAGCCATTCTGTGGCTGGCTCCCACAGCACATTCTTAAAAACCCAAATGTGTCAGCTCCCCCTAAAAAAAAACAAGTTGTCAAGCACTGATCTACAGAACAAAATTCTAAAGGAGAGTCACAAGCTCCCTGGGAGAATATAATGAATGATAGCCTGTGTGCCAAAAATATCTGGATCAGGGGTCAGCAAAGTTTTTCAGCAGGGGGCCAGTCCACTGTCCCTCAGACCTTGTGGGGGGCTGGACTATATTTTGAAGTGGGGAATGAACAAATTCCTATGCCCCACAAATAGCCCAGAGATGCATTTTAAACAAAAAAACACATTCTACTCATGTAAAAACACGCTGATTCCTCGACCGTCCACGGGCCAGATTGAGAAGGCAATTGGGCCAGATCTAGGCCCTGGGCCTTAGTTTGCCTACCCATGATCTGGATTGTCGCCAGAGATTCGTTTGCAGTGCACACCAGTACAGTGCATTTTGGTGAGAGGGGAAACGACAAGTGCAGAAGGTTGGTGGGTGTAGCACCATCACGATTTGATGACCTTCTGCTGGGATCGCGCTATACCTAAAGCACCCACCGCGTGCAGGCTCTCAAAATAAATGACAAGAAATTGGCAGGCAGCTCCCTGAGGACTAAACAATGTAAAGACATGTTGTCTGCAACAGCACAGACATTTGTCACCATCTTCTGCGTGAAGGACACATGCTGTGACAACATTTATTAATGTCTTCCATCACTTGGGGTGTGAATAGCTGTTGCTAGGGGTTCCCCCGCCCTCCCCCACAACCATTATGCAAAGCTTTGTTCTCTCTGTGCGTACATTAATAGTGTCTACAGCCAAGTGTGTGAGTTCTTAATTATCGAGGCACACATTCCCCTACCTGTTCCAGCTTCTGGCGAATTTTTGCCAGCATCTGAATCAATCCAGCTTCTACAATCCTCCAGGTGCAATCAATATTTGTGCCTCAGGAAGTGACAGGAAGGTTGAAAAGCTCGGAAGCTGGCTCATACAGAGTCAGATTGTTAGCCTATCTAGTTCAGTATTGTCTGCGGCACTATTTTTTTCCAGAAAAAGAGGTGCTGGGAATTGTTCTTGTAGAACGGCAATGATGCCCACCTGAGAGGTGCCAGAACCAAGATAATAAGAGAGGATTTACTTACACATTTTCTAAATTCCAAAAGGAAATTATAGAGGATAATTCTAAATTGTTAAAGAAGGTGTATAACATTCTCTTGAAATAGGAAACTAAAGATGAGGATGGTAAAGCAGTAATGATTAAGTGGGCACAAGACATAGGTCACAACATACAATTTGATGGTTGGATAAGGCTTTGGAAAGTGAATTTGAAATTTACGGATTGTATATTGTTGAAAGAGAACTATATGAAAATGATGTACAGGTGGTCCATTAAGCCATTAAAATTGGCTAAAATGTATAAAACAGAACAAAAAAAGTGTTGGAGATGTAAAGAAGGGGAAGGTACATTTTATCACATGTGGTGGGATTGTACGATTATTTTAGAAAATTTGAGAAAGGATATATAATGAATTGAAAAAAATGTTTAAATTAACTTTTGTGAAGAAACCAGAAACTTTTGTAAGGTATTGTAGGACAAGAAATGCTGAAGGGAAATCGGATATTATTCATGTACGCTACTACGGCAGCAAGAATTTTCATAACACAAAACTGGAAGACTAGAGAAATATCATCCAAAGAGCAATGGCAAGAAAAACTGATGAACTATACAGAACTGGCCAAATTAACAGCCAAATTGCATGAAAAGGACAATAGTGACTTTGGAAAAGAACGGAAACCCTTTACAACATACTTGCAAAAACAAAAACAAAAATGGACTCGCTGGCAGGATTTAAATAAACATTTACAACTTTATTTACAGAGAACAAGAAATATAATTAGTGATAACAGAACATTATGTATGAACGGCAGAATGTAACATTTGATGTAACAAACCAAAAATGGAAGTTGGGGGAAATCAATGGGGAGGGGAGGAGTAGAAAATGGATGTTAAATGATGATATTGAATAATTATTATGAGAAAAGAAAATCAATAAAAATTATTTTTTAAGAGAGAGAGAGAGAGAGAGAGAGAGAGGTGCCAGAACCCATCTGAGGGGAGTCGGAACTGAGTTCTGGTGAGTTCCAGCTGAAAAAAAGGCCTATTTGTCTACAACGGGCTGGCAGTGGCTCTCCAGGAATTGAAGCATGAGATCTACCTGGAGACACCTGGGCTTCAACCTTCTGCATATAAGACAGGTGCCCTAGCACTGAGGAGGCTGAAAGAGAGGTCCTCCAAGTGCCATCTAGAAAGTCCCTTGGTCATTTTCTAGGGTCTCCTCAGAAGAACGAAGAAATGTTGAGGTTTGAATAATAAACACTCATTTTAATTATCCCTGACTTTCCTCACCCCTTTGCAAACGGTGGTTTTCTTGAATTGAATACACCCACTTTGCTTTGAGAAAGCTGAGGTAACAAACCGAAGCGTGTGGGAGATTTCTTCATGCGATGTGACTAAAGGTTCTTCTTGTTACATCCCTGTTAATCCTCTTTAAACATGGACTTTGTGTCAGATGGACATTGGGTGTGCCATACTGATAGCAAGGGAAATATTTGAATATATATGTTTTTGTTAATAATGCTCTATGAATAGTTATGAGAGGATTTAGAATTAAGTGTGCAGTGCATGAGCACTTTCAGAATAAATCTGCATAAATCTGTCAATTTTGGTTCTCTCAGTTTCTCTCTCTTTTTTCAGTCTTAAATTCAGTATTCCACACTTTTGCCGTTATCCTTACAAAAAAAAGCCTCATGAAAATTCATCAGAGTTTTAGTGTGAATTGCTCCTAATACTTTTTATAGAGAATTTTGACTAACATACACATTTCTGCAAGCAATTTCCCACAATGAATCTTATTTTATGAATAATATGGGTGTTTATACACACTTCCTCCTAATCGAATGCATTTGTGGAAACATGTTATTGTTTGGGTTGGAGAACTGCATTTCGTAAGTCAGAGAAGTGAGAATTTTGAAAGACAGCTGTGTTTCAGTTTACATAATGGTGTGAGAAGCTAAAATCGGGTAGTTTCTCATTAAAACACAAGCAAAATTTCTGCCCCTTCCCTAGCCCAGAAAAGATTTCAGATATTTTATGGAATTCCAAGCAGATGACCGAAATATCTGAGCTTAAGAAATCAGCTTTCTCTGTACATTATATATGTATATGTTTGTATTTTCGCACAGAAATGTGATGCTCAGCTTAGGGCAAAACTGGGTACTCCTGCATAGGTTCTGAAAGCCAATGCCTCCACAGGTTCCGTGACTGGAACGACCCATAATTATCCCAATCTTGATCCAACGAAGAAGAGCTGGGTGCCAAGGACTGCTGTGGGCTGCTTAAAATCCTACCGGGAGTGGACCTGAGGGAAGCCTGATTGTTCCTTCAGGCCCGCCCCCCAGAGAGTCAAGCCCTCTGTGCCAGCCTGCCATTGGCCAATTCAGCAGGCTGACGTGGAGCTGGATTTCAAGCTGGGAGCACAAGCCAAAACTCGTGCTCTGGCAAGGATCAGACCCTGACACACAGCCCTGCACAGTTGGTGTGGGGGGAGGCACTGGCTGCCCCACAATGCTGCCGCACCTCTAAAAGGGGGTAGGCGGACTTGCCTTGAAGTCTAAAACTAGTTTGATGCCCAACTGAAATCCAACTTCACCCTTAATCATGAAGGTTTTGTGAACAAAAAATGGTGTAGTGAAAAATATTCTTGCCCCCTACCTTTTTAGGGAAGTTTTTAATGTTTGATGTTTAGTAACTTTATTATTGTTTTTATTATTAGTATTCTGTTGGGAGCCACCCAGAGTGGTTGGTGAAACCCAGACAGATGGATGGGGTATAAATAATAAATTATTACTATTACTATTACTCCTATTACTATTACTTGAGAGCCAGTGTGGTGTAGTGGTTAAGAGCAGTAGTCTCGTAATCTGGGGAACCGGGTTCGCGTCTCCGCTCCTCCACATGCAGCTGCTGGGTGACCTTGGGCCAGTCACACTTCTTTGAAGTCTCTCAGCCCCACTCACCTCACAGAGTGTTTGTTGTGGGGGAGGAAGGGAAAGGAGAATGTTAGCCGCTTTGAGACTCCTGAAGGGAAGTGAAAGGCGGGATATCAAATCCAAACTCTTCTTCTTCTTCTTCTTCCTACAGTTCTCAGAAATATTAATCAGCAGATTTCAACAATTCATTCGCAACTGCAAGAAAACAAAACTCAGAACTAAATCCAGTTGAATTTTCAGTGCAAAACTAAAGAAAAGCATATGCTAAAATCGTATATGTTACTATATCTGCAGCTAGCTCCTGAGCAAGTGTCTGTTTTGGTTTTCATTAAATACCGGGACCTTCTTGCCCCTATCCAGCCTCGGGAAAATTGCAGGCTTCAGCTGCAGGACTGTGCTGTCAAGAAGAGAATTACCCATAGTTCCTCAATTCCCGCTGACTCATTACTGCAGCCACCTTGGGAAACTTAAATTAGCTATAGGTGGGCAGGTAAGGGTCTAGCAGTAGCCAATTATACGGAAGCTGCTGACAGCTTCACTCTCTGGATCCACAACCACAGGGCTGGGGACGGTTTTGTTTTTCTAAGTTTTTGCGCATGTGAAACAATGGTGGAGAGAGACACAGTTTCCATTAGTGCTCCTGTTGCGGGGGGTGCAAGGGAATCTTTTCCAGACTTTAATTGGGCTGCCAATGTCCCCCCCCCCTTTATGCGCACCTTGGACAGGGGAATTGTATGCAAGATGATGGACATGATGTTTTTTTATGTTTTTTCTATTCTGTTGGAAGCTGCCCAGAGTGACTGGGGAAATCCAGCCAGAAGGGTGGGGTATACCGTATTTTTCGCTCTATAAGACGCACCAGACCACAAGATGCACCTAGTTTTTGGAGGAGGAAAACAAGAAAAAAATATTCTGAATCTCAGAAGCCAGAACAGCAAGAGGGATCGCTGCGCAGTGAAAGCAGCAATCCCTCTTGCTGTTCTGGCTTCTGGGATAGCTGCGCAGCCTGCATTCGCTCCATAAGACGCACACACACATTTCCCCTTACTTTTTAGGAGGGAAAAAGTGAGTCTTATAGAGC
Source organism: Podarcis tiliguerta (assembly GCF_965153285.1). Taxonomy (NCBI): domain Eukaryota; kingdom Metazoa; phylum Chordata; class Lepidosauria; order Squamata; family Lacertidae; genus Podarcis; species Podarcis tiliguerta. The sequence continues at coordinate 15,428,275 of NC_139534.1, read as the reverse complement.
AAAAAATACGGTAAATAATAAAATTACTATTATTGTCACGTGATGAACTGGCAGGATTTCAGGGAGGAGGAAGAGGAGGCAGAGGATCCCGGCGAGTGGGTCACACGGGAGCAAGATGGAGATGGGGAAGGAGAGATGCTTGTTGACAATACTCACGGGGTGACAGAGGATGGTGAGGGGGCAGGGGCCAGTGCACAGGAAGTCAAGCAGCTGGACCCCTTGCCAGAGCCAGAGTGGTCCTCGTCCCCATGAACATGGCAGGTCCGAAGACGTAGGGAACAGTGGGCAGGGCACCCTAGGAAGCAAAGGCAGGTCAGGGCCTGCAGCCTAGTTCACTAGTCTTGTAAACAAAAAATGCCCTTTTCCCTTATGGGGTATCCAAGAGCCCATATAGAGTCCTTACATAGGTTCCCTATTGGTAGGAGAAGATAACAGAGGCCAACCAGAGAATCTTGAGAAGCAAAGCAGCTAGTAAGCTTGATCTTTATTGAATTGTTGCAACAGGGTGCTCCCCTCACCCGCAGGAGAGGAGGAAGAACCCAGAACAATGGCACACAAGGCCTGCTAAAGACTTTTGAAATTGCCACCCTCTAGATCAAGACCACCCCCCGAAACATCATACATACATCACAGAAGGGGTGTAACCTAAGACCACCCTTCAGATACATCAAAGCTACATCACAGAAAAGGCAGTCTTAAACTGAAATTTGAATGTTGTTTTTCTCCTGTCGTTGTTTATCTTCTGTCTGGCAGGTTACTTGATTGGATTTCCTGGGGAGCCTGGCTAGTCTTTTGTAATGATAAATACTTAGTTCCTGGGCCAGGTCACAGGCTCACACCCTATTCATATCTTAAATGTGCCCTTAAAACAGGATTTGTGGGGAAAGAGACAATGGGAGGTTCCCCACTGTGACCTTGCAGAGAAAACATTTGCTCAATTTAGGAATCAAAATGGTTCCAGGTTGGTCTTTCTGTGCTGATCTATGTACGTGCTTGGTTGGTACACTTATAAACATTACCATATACCTAAGACCATAAAATTCCTAACACAATAGCTGGCCAGGTGAAGGGAAGGAGCCATGTGATTCCTCACCTGGGCCAAGCGGAGAACAGGTGAGGGTTACATTCCTCATTGAGCCCAGATGCTGCAGTCAGCAGAGCTGAGGTGCTGTGTCTGCTCAACTGCCCATGTTGAGGGACCTCACCTGGGATTCTCCTTGGACCTTCATGGGTTTCTACTTTGTCATTGACTCTGGCTGTGTCCTATCTGCTGAACTGCTGTCTTGGCTTACTTGGACTGACCCCACACTGTGTTTCCTGATATACCTGAAGGAGCGTCTTATACCTGTCAAAGTGTCTCCACCCCCATTGTTCAGCCCAGACACTGAGGTCCAGCTCCGAGGGCCTTCTGGTGGTTCCCTCACTGTGAGAAGTGAGGTTACAGGGAATCAGGCAGAGGGCCTTCTCGGTGGTGGCGCCCACCCTGTGGAACGCCCTCCCATCAGATGTCAAGGAAATAAACAACTATCTGACTTTTAGATCTGTTTAGGGAAGTTTTCAATGTTTGATTATTTATTGTGCTTTTAAATCTGTTGGGAGCCACACAGAGTGTCTGGGGAAACCCAGCCAGATGGGTGGAGTAGTATTATTATTATTATTATTATTATTATTATTATTATTATTATTATTAGACTTTGTGGGGTTTGGGCTCTGAAATTGGAACTTTGTCATGTGAGTTGGCCTCTGGACTTGGAACTTTGTCTTGGCACACTGTCTGCTGGCTAGTTAGGCCAGGGGATCAGGACTATGATGATGATGATGATGATGATGATGATGATGATGATTTCAAAAACCCCGTGTGTGATCCACCGTTACTTGATCACTATGAATGGCTCTGAATGCAGCACATAATCACTGGCTTTCGATCAGTTGGGGATCTCCTAAAAATTTTCAGCTGAGCTATACTGTTCCCAGGTTGCTTAGGGGGAAGGCTTGCTTGTTTAAAGCAGTGTGATACTGCTTTCAATGTATAGTACAGATGGGGCCTGGCTGGCAGAGCAAATGGAATGGAGTTTCCTGGAAAAAGCCTGGCTGACTGAGTGACTGACTGGAACACTAAGCAGGAACATCTCCACACAGCAGCAAATGTTCTGCTGCAGGTCCTATTTGTGTGTGGGCAAGGACTTCAATGAGCCATCACAGATTCATCCCCACCAGGGGAGATTTTCACAGATCATGCTTCTCAGTGGAGATTGTTCATACATTTGGTTGAAAGCCATCAAGGGGTGATGAGGCATCAACTCATGAATATGCATGTGTGAGCCAGTGCCAGCACACTATTATGGGGTGTAGGCTCAGAATGAGAATACTTCACTTACATAACACTTTCCAGACCCTCCAAGGGTCCCTATTTTCCAGGGAGAGTCCCAAATTTACAGAAGCCATTCCAGTTTCTGATTTGATCCTGGAATGTCCCACTTTTCCTTGGGACATCCCTACTTTGTTCCAGTATATCTGAAGGAGCGTCTCCACCCCCATTGTTCTGCCCTGAGGTCCAGCGCCAAGGGCCTTCAGGTGGTTCCCTCACTGCGAGAAGCCAAGTTACAGGGAACCAGGCAGAGGGCCTTCTTGGTAGTGGCACCCGCCCTGTGGAACGCCCTCCCACCAGATGTCAAAGAGAAAAACAACTACCAGACTTTTAGAAGACATCTGAAGGCAGCCCTGTTTAATGTTTGATGCATTACTGTATTTTAATATTTTGTTGGAAGCTGCCCAAAGTGGCTGGGGATTTAAATAATTTAAATACTAAATTATTATTATTATTATTATTATTATTATTATTACTACTACTACTACTACTTTCATAAGAGAAATGTTGGTGGGTATGATAGGATGTTCCTATTTTCATCAGAGAAATGTTGGAGGGTATGGAGTAATGTGATCCCTGAACCAAGGAGATAAGCAACTATACAAGCCTTTGAAGACATCTGAAGGCAGCCCTGTACAGGGAAGTTTTTTAAAACGTTTAATATTTTATTATGTTTTTATATATGTTGGGAGCCATCCAGAGTGGCTGGGTCAACCCAATCAGATGGGTGGGGTATTATTATTATTATTATTATTATTATTATTAAATAATACAGTGGAACCTTGGTTCTTGAACTTAATCTGTTCCGGGAGTCCGTTCGACTCCCAAAACCATTTGAAATCCAAGGCACGCCTTCTGATTGGCTGCAGGTGCTTCCTGCACTGAAGCGGAAGCCGCGTCAGACATTCGACTTCCAGAAAACATTCAAAAACACTTACTTCCGGGTTTGGGGCATTTGGGAACCAAAACGTAAGTGTACCAAGGCATTCAAGAACCAAGGTACGACTGTAATAATGGAATAGGATGTCCCTATTTTCATTGGAGAAATGTCGGAGGGTATGCACTTTCAAGGGTTCAAAGCACTTCTCATGCCTTATCTAGTTGCAGTCCTTTTGATAGCCCTATAAGATAAATCATTCTTATTATATTCCACAAATTTCAGATTGAGGGGAAGGGGTAGGGGGTAAGGCCGAGAGACAGAGAGAGAGAGAGAGAGAGAGAGAGAGAGAGAGAGAGAGAGAGAGACTTTGTGGTAGAGGTAAGATTCAAATCAGGGACCAGGATCCGGTCTCTCAGTTGCTAAACTACACATAAATAAACTCTGCTTTCTAGTGACATGCATTGCAGCTAATAGACGGTAAAGTGAACATTATGGGTGAAATGTTGAGCAATGGATGTATTATCAGAGCAGTTAGCTGAGGCATGCAGGCTCCAAAATACTCTCAGCAGCATATGAGAATTCTTGGGCAATTCCAGCAACAGGAGATCTCTTTGCCAATTCTATTTAGCGTTCAACACATTTTCAGAACACAGATGACAACTCTGCTCTCACTTCTTTTTTTGCCCATTACGAAACTGTAATATCTGTAAAACTCTTACAGCCTATTAGGGAATGGGCAGATCTGTCAATTTCACTTTCTCTCAGTTTTCCGACCTCTGGTCTCCACACCTTCACATCAGTTTGAAAAAGAGGGGGGGGGAGTCCTCCTGGAAATTTATCTGCATTTTTATGTGAATATAAACATTTTCGTATCTAACTTTACCTAATAGACACATTTTTTGCAAATCACGTTTCCCCATATATTTATATAGCTCCCGTCGTTCGGTCCCAGCTCCTGCCAGTTTGAAAGCACCCTTAAGTGCAAGTAGATAAATAGGGACCGCTTACTGGCGGGAAGGTAAACGGTGTTCCGTGTGCTGCGCTGGCTCGCCAGATGCAGCTTGTCACGCTGGCCACGTGACCCGGAAGTGTCTCCAGACAGCGCTGGCCCCCGGCTTCTTAAGTGAGATGGGCGCACAACCCTAGAGTCTGTCAAGACTGGCCCGTACAGGCAGGGGTACCTTTACCTTTACCTTTTTAATGTCTACTTGTACACATTTCTTGGCTGAATAAGGACACTGCAAAAGTCAAAGGATGGTTTTGTTTTGTGTATTGTTTTGGGAAATATGAATCGGGTAACTTCGCTTTAAAATGCAAATGGAATCGAATTTATCCCCTGCCCCTACCATCTATACATATTAATTCAGAAGTAAGTCCTACTGAGTTTCATTTGGACTTACTCCTGGAAAAGTGGGTACAGGATTGCATCTGTAACCAGGTTTGACATTTCTCACCCTCACTTTCTATTCTAGATTTTAAGGCTGCACTCTTTTTAAATACACACGCACATACAAATCCCTTTATATATTTCAGACTATTGCAGGGTCCATTTTTCCATACACCATGATGTCTGAAGTTCCTAAAGTTTTCATCATCCTTAGTCAAAAGCATTCCTTGCACTAATGAAGTTCCATTAAAAATATAAAAAAACCAACACCGAAAGCTTCGTGTATTTGGGTGTTCCTCTTTAACATTTGTATTTAATGGTACATGGAGCTCTAAGCCTTTGATTATTCCTTCCTTTCATGCTACCTCTACTTGTGACAACCCAGATTCTTTTAATCTTTAACTTTCCTTCCATTCAGTTTTTGTGACTCTCGCCTAGAGTAATCCACCTCAATCTGCTCAGCTCCCTTCTTCAGTTTTTTTCCCCTTATTGTTGTTGTTGTTGTTCTCTCTTTGATACCCTTATTTACTGACTCCTTCAACTAAGACATAAATTCTATTCTTCCCTTGGATGAGTCAAACAGAAAAGGTAGCAACTACTGTTAACTGGAATGTTTGAAACCATAGTTTTATAGCAACACTTTTTAATCCACATGGTCTTCTTTCTTCTTTTTTCCAATTTTTTTTTTCAATTACTGATGAAAGAATCAGTATGATACTTTACCCCTGCTAGGATTCTTAAAAGGAAAAAAAAAAAGAAAGATTTTATGCTGAGAGAAAGTGTATGTCATCGCTATGCATCTGTTTTCCAGGTTTTTATGACCTAATGGTACTCGATATATTTTTCACATTCCCCCCTCTTTTCTTTATTTCTTTTATTGGTCTTCCTTTATAGAACTTTTATGATAAGGCAGAGCTGATTCTTTCATTGTAGACTGCCACTAAACCCCTCTGAATAATATCTGTTTAAACCTTGCAAAAAATAAAATAAAATACATTGCCCTCTTCAAAATGACAAAAGGCTGGTTCAGAGTAAAGAACATATCTCATTTTCTTAATTAACTTTTTATTGAAGCTTTAATGCCTGCTCATTTCATCAACCGCAGCTCCATTTACAAAAGTGACAGTAAAAAAAACTGGCAACATGGGATCCCTGTGTTTATTGTCTCTCAATGATTTCCAGATCAAATGGTCCCAATTCTGTGCTAAAGAGGTCTCTCTGTGTGTGTGTGTGTGTGTGTTGAGAGAGAGCGACAGAGAACAGAGGGGGGCAGTTGTGCAAATGCTATCAGGCGGTTGGAGGATGGATGGCGGCTAACAGATTGAGGTTGAATCCTGACAAGACAGAAATACTGTTTTTGAGAGACAGGAGGCGGGCAGGTGTGGAGGACTTCCTGGTCCTGAATGGGGTAACTGGGCCCCTGAAGGACCAGGTGCACAGCCTGGGAGTCATTCTGGACTCACAGCTGTCCATGGAGGTGCAGGTCAATTCTGTGTCCAGGGCAGCTGTTTATCAGCTCCATCTGGTATGCAGGCTGAGACCCTACCTGCCCGCAGACTGTCTCGCCAGAGTGGTACATGCTCTGGTTATCTCTCGCTTGGACTACTGCAATGCTCTCTATGTGGGGCTACCTTTGAAGGTGACCCAGAAACTACAACTAATCCAGAATGGGGCAGCTAGACTGGTGACTGGGAGCGGCCGCCGAGACCATATAACACCAGTTTTGAAAGACCTACACTGGCTCCCAGTACGTTTCCAAGCACAATTCAAAGTATTGGTGCTGACCTTGAAAGCCCTAAACGGGCTTGGTCCAGTATACCTGAAGGAGTGTCTCCACCTCCATCGTTCTGCCCGGGCACTGAGGTCCAGCGCTGAGGGGCCTTCTGGCGGTTCCCTCACTGCAATAAGCCAAGTTACAGGGAACCAGGCAGAGGGTCTTCTCGGTAGTGGCACCTGCCCTGTGGAATGCCCTCCCACCAGATGTCAAAGAGAGAAATAACTACCAAACTTTTAGAAGCCATCTAAAGGCAGCCCTGTTTAGGGAAGCTTTTAATGTTTAATAGGTTATTGTATTTTAGTGTTTTGTTGGAAGCTGCCCAGAGAGGCTGGGGAAACCCAGCCAGATGGGTGGTGTATAAATAATAAATTATTATTATTATCAATCAAACTGGCAGCTTAATTTATTTATTTTGTTATCTCCTTTGCCTATGGTGAATAGCATGTAAATTTTGGGGATAGTGCTGCAGACTACCAGCCTCCAAACAGTGGAGTCTTCTGCTGTGAAGAAAGTATCTCCTGGCCCTACCATTCCTCTAAGTTGGGGCAGTCCAACATTTCATACCAAGTGGGTTGCAAGGGTACATCGACATGGAACCTGCAGGCTGCCCCAGGGGCGTCTTGCCCATAGAGGCAAGTGGTACGTGGCGCCAGGGCACCAACTTCTGGAGGGCGCCAGGGAAGAGGTGGAGGCTGGAAGTGGTGCATCCCGGCATCAGCTTGCTGCCCTCGCCCGCCTCGCTGAAGCAGCACTGCGCCCAGAGCCTCCGGCTCTTCCCCACCAGAGGAGCCGCCCTCCAGCCGCTGCTCGCCTCCTCCAGCCCCTCAAAGTTGCCAGCAGCACCGTAAAAAGGTTGGCAACTCTGGGAAACAGGGGCGCCAGAGGGATATTTGCACCACGGTGCCACATATACTGAAGACGGCCCTGGGCTGCACACTGCCTTGTCGCACAGTGAAGGGGGTGGGGATCGAGCCCAACATTGGACACATACCCCTGCCCTTGCACTGCTTTCCAGAGCCATGTAAGTGAGGCACCAGGCTTTGGGAAGGAGACCCAAGGCTCTGGGAGGTCCTAGAACCCTCCCACCTCCTTCCCAAAGCTGAGAAAGTGCTAACTAGGCTTTGGGAAGGAAGGAGGACACTAGGATTTTGTCAGAGAGCTCATGTCTCCTTCCCAAGGCCCAGCACCTTGCTTACCCAGTTTTGGGAAGACTGGATGAGGGCTAGACTATGGCCATCAAATGTTGATGAGGGCCACCAGAAAAGACCTTGAGGGCCTCATGTGTTGGACCACCAAGCATTGGGCCACCCTGCTCTATGTCAGGCTGTCACAGATCTTCCTTCTATTCTCTTCAAATGCAAAAAACGGCACTCAAGATGCTTTCTTGGGAATCATGAACTGCTTGACAACTCTGGTTCCCCATTGTTCAGAAAGAGTCAGAGATCACACCCTCAGAAGACTAGGGGGTTTACAAGACAGGTTAATGTATTTGTAAAAGAGTTGAGGGCTGGTGATGGGCTGGGTCTCTCGGGTTCAGAAACCAAGACCCGAGAAGAAGAAGAAGAAGAGTTTGGATTTGATATCCTGCCTTTCACTCCCTTTAAGGAGTCTCAAAGCGGCTAACAATCTCCTTTCCCTTCCTCCCCCACAACAAACACTCTGTGAGGTGAGTGGGGCTGAGAGACTTCAGGGAAGTGTGACTAGCCCAAGGTCACCCAGCAGCTGCATGTGGAAGAGTGGAGACTCGAACCCGGTTCCCCAGATTACGAGACTACTGCTCTTAACCACTACACCACACTGGCTCTCTAAGCCAGAGCAGCATTCTAAGCCTTACCCTTTGATGTATGAGTGTTGTGGTCTTGTGAAGTATGCCAGGCCAAGGTGTAGTGTTGCATATGAACATGACCATGGTTTAGTGTGACATGTGAATGTGACCATAATAGCTGACAGCAGCACTTGAAAAATACGGCATCTGAGAGATCCCTGAAAATATCAATATTGAATTATATTATTGTGAGCACTTTAATGCTCCTCATCTGTTGCTGACACACTCCATTCATTTTGTTTCCCCCTCTATAAAACATTTGCAAAGATATACATTACTTTAGCTTGCAGCTCCATTAAACTTCATTATATATGCCATCTTGTCATAATACCTACTTATTACAACTGCAATAAAAAAAGGTTTGTGTTTTAATTAAAGTGGAGTATGTTTTAATCTAACTGCAAAAAAAACCCAAAAACAAAAAGCATATGAGCAGATTAAAAAAAAAACAAAATCAAGAATTAATTAATTACAAATTCTCTTTGCTTGTGAATGAGGAAAGTTTTATTTTAATCAAGTGAGGGGAGGAAGCGGAAATTAACTGTGGGCTGTTAGAATAACAAGTTTCTGAAATGCTTTTTAAAAAACAAACCTCCCCCAGCACGAAAGGGAAAATGAGGCAGCAGGCTGAACTCTCAGAAGCAGTGAAGCATTTTTACTCATCTCTTTGGAAAATGCCACCTCGCCAAGACAGCTTGCGAGTAGAGTGACTGGGTGGAGATGCTCACCTGACCTCTTGACAGCTGAGTCACTGCTGTTTATTGAGAGAGGGAGGTAGGGTCCGTGAGCAGATTGGTGTGTTGCTACAGAGCCAATCCAGCGCTCTTCCTTGTGTGTTTACATTGTGTGGACCTCCCAACCACCTTGCCCTTCCCTTCCTCAGTACGCAGCAGTGACTCAGGTCACTACACGTCCATTGGGACCATGTTCAGTATACCACCGATGGCACAATTCTGTGCAGGCTTCCCACATAAATCCCACTGCATTGAGTGCGGCTTACTCTTAGGTGCATCTGCATAGGACCAAGGAAGTGTCTTTATCCCTAAGTAAGTGTGTGGAGCCCCAGATGCATTGTACAATATAGCACATTAAAATAAGAGTGTCTAGAGGCAGAGGAGAACAACAGGTGGGGTCACAACTGAAACTTGATGCTGCTAAAATATTGTAAAGAGATGGGTGTACAAACTTCCATGTGGCAATGGATAAAATATAGTACAGTGGTACCTCAGGTTAAGTACTTAATTCGTTCCGGAGGTCCGTTCTTAACCTGAAACTGTTCTTAACCTGAAGCACCACTTTAGTTAATGGGGCCTCCTGCTGCCGCTACGCTGCCAGAGCACGATTTCTGTTCTCATCCTGAAGCAAAGTTCTTAACCTGAAGCACTATTTCTGGGTTAGCGGAGTCTGTAACCTGAAGTGTATGTAACCTGAAGCGTATGTAACCAGAGGTACCACTGTATAGTCTCTAAGAGGTTTGCAAATCAACAAATGCACCGCTTGAAATGATGAGTCCCATCAGCAGAAGCCAATGCAAGGACTTCTGTTTGGGCAATGGGGGCGTCCCCCACTGCCACTCTCCATGAACACCCTACTACCCCCCCATTGGCTCAGGGGGGTCAGCAGAACCCCCAGAACAGCATGCAGTGGGAGTAAGGTAAAGGTAAAGGTACCCCTGCCCGTACGGGCCAGTCTTGACAGACTCTAGGGTTGTGCGCCCATCTCACTCAAAGAGGCCGGGGGCCAGCGCTGTCCGAAGACACTTCCGGGTCACGTGGCCAGCGTGACATCGCTGCTCTGGCGAGCCAGAGCCGCACACAGAAACACCGTTTACCTTCCCGCTAGTAAGCGGTCCCTATTTATCTACTTGCACCCAGGAGTGGTTTCGAACTGCTAGGTTGGCAGGCGCTGGGACCAAACAGCGGGAGCGCACCCCGCCGCGGGGATTCGAACCGCCGACCTTTCGATCGGCAAGCCCTAGGCGCTGAGGCTTTGAGTGGGAGTAGAGGGGGATTATTCCATCTGGAAAGCAGAAATGAAACATTCAACATTATTATTGATGAAACATTCAACATTATTATTATTCATTATTTTTATTGAATTTCCCCCTAAGTATATATAATAAACAAGGAAAACTAAGAAACCGCAGAGCAATATTATACAAAGCTATGATGCAGTGCAATAAAATAATGAAATCCTGAAAATTAAAAACATAACAGCACATTCTGAAACATCTTTAGACCCACAGCTCCCCTCCTTTTTCACCCTCCCTCTTGCCAAGGCGCATCCTGACTCACAGAATGCAACACTCACCCCAATACACGTCACACCCTGATTCAACCTTACATCTACGCAAACCCTACAATGCCTGCTATTCATTCAATATCACTCATCTCATTTTATTCCCACACGACCTCTAGTACACATGAAAACACACCATCCACCCAAACACTCCAATATCTCCCACTCAATCACCATCCGTTATCGCCAGCTGATAAAAAAACTGTATACCATATTTTTCGCTCTATAAGACGCACTTTTTCCCTCCTAAAAAGTAAGGGGAGAAGTGTGTGCATCTTATGGAGCAAATGCAGGCTGCGCAGCTATCCCAGAAGCCAGAACAGCAAGAGGGATTTCTGCGCAGCGATCCCTCTTGCTGTTCTGGCTTCTGGGATAGCCACGTGAAGCCTCTTCAGGGCTGTGGGAGCGTTCCTCCCACTGTCCTGAAGAGGCTTTGCTTTGCTTTCGCTGAAGCCAAAACAGCAAGAGGGATTGCTGCGCAGCGATCCCTCTTGCTTTTCTGGCTTCTGGGATTCAGAATATTTTTTTTCTTGCTTTCCTCCTCCAAAAACTAGGTGCGTCTTATGGTCTGGTGCTTCTTATAGAGCAAAAAAATACGGTAAATAACAATACAAATTGCCACCAATCAATCACTCTGATGCACTATTCAAGGCAGCAATATGCCTCTCACCCAGGAAGTCTTCTTCCATCTTTCTTCCTCAACAGGACAACTCCCAAGGCCAACAGGACTGTCAGGGAGTGAGGGGCAACTTTACCATCCGATCTAGTATTCTTAAAGTCAGTGTTTCCCTGGAGCCGTATTACATCAGAAATTCAATGCTAGAGCGCCCCATTGGGCAACCCCAGAGAATGGATATGAAAAGTCATCATTTCGCATTTTATTTGTCGTATGCAGCACTGTTTCCATTCGGCTGCAGTTTGACTTCTGCCAAAACAAAGCTATTTGTCTCACTGCCCCCTGCAAAATGATGAAACTTACGTTGCCATGATGTTTTTCCACCCAATTCAGATCAACGCAAAGGAAAGGCAATGGAAATTGGGGGAAGTGAAATCAGTTACGTATCGGTTGCAGAATGAAAACAAGAGCAAATATTGATCACATTTGCAGGATTGATTTCTGTTCTGGGAATGGGACTAATAAATGAACACTGGCTATTTCCTCTCCTGTTTTCATCAGAATTTTCCGCCATCCCTGCCCCAGATAAAGCAATTCACTACCACCGGTGCAGTTAGGAAGGAAAGAAGGAGACCAGCAGAATGAATAGTTTTACAGGAAACAGAAGTGAACATGGAACACTAGTTAGTCCTTCCAGTGGTGTAGTGTGGGCCTTCAGGCCCTGGGGCTGTGAGGAGGGGGTGGGTGGGACAGAGGGAAATGCAAATTCAAATGCCTAATGATGTATATGTCACCTAGGAGATCACAGCTGTGGAAATAAGAAAATAAGAGTTGCTCTGTTTTCTGGAGAGGTCACTTTCTGGTTTGCATGGAGAAACCATTTTCAACAGAGCCCAGTGATGGATGCATGAAGCTATATTGAGTTTTATTACTACTATAGGAAAACTAATAACAATTATTTGGCAAAAAAGGAGACAATTTGCACCCTAACAATTTTGCGTCCAGGGCAACTGCTGCTGTTCCCCCCTCTCACACTACGCCACTGAGTCCTTCTTAAATGGATGCACCAACAATGCACACATTGCATTGTTCATTAGTGTTCTAGTTCTTCTGTGAAGAGAGGCTGTGCTAGAAACATCTTACTGAGAAACTGCAGCCTGATCGGTCACCTCTTGACACTCGTGACCTTGGCAATTTTTTTCCTGGCTTGCAGGTTATTGAGAAAGATGATGCCATCTGGAATTCAAAGGAAAATTTGGTTTGCTTTCTCCCCCTTTGGCCCGAGCGAGACAGGCAGAGAGCTTGCATTGTTTGTGTAGATTAATTGTCTGCTCCTAGCAATGGACAAAGGGCAAGTGGGCATGCTGATTGTTGCATTCGAATGGATTTGCTGGCTAATTGCTTGAGAGAAAGTAGAGTTGGATGGGGAGCAGGTAGCACAGGGTCTCCCTGGCAAAAGTATCCTCCCTTCCAATTCCATCCCTCCATGCAGAATCTGCCCTGCCTTCCCAAAAGGGGCCTGTATTTCTGCCTAAAGCACAAATACCAAGGGGCCAGTGCCATGTACTGCAATTTTATTGGCTTTAAGGTGGACTCGCCAAGCACAGGAGAACCCCAGAGGCCTCAAAGACCTCTCACAGAAGGAACACAACCCCTTCTTCTTGGGACAACATGGTCTAAGGCCAGGGGTGGGGAACCTGTGGCACTCCTGATGTTTTTGGACTCCAACTTTCATCAGGTCCAACTGGCATGGCCAATGCTCATCATCATCGTTGAATTGAATGCTGCCAATTTAACAGAGTTAAAAACAGTGCTGTTTTTCTAGAAAAAGAAGTGCTGGGACGCACCATAAACACCTCCCTTCTTCAAATAGATAGATATAGATTAGATAGATAGATATAGATAGATGATAGATAGATAGATGATAGATAGATAGATAGATAGATAGATAGATAGATAGAGATAGATAGATGATAGATAGATAGATAGATAGATAGATAGATAGATAGATAGATGATAGATAGATAGAGATAGATGATAGATTAGGTAGATAGATGATAGATAGATATAGATAGATAGATAGATAGATAGATAGATAGGTAGGTAGGTAGGTAGATAGGTAGATAGATAGATGATAGATAGAGATAGATGATAGATTAGATAGATAGATGATAGATAGATATAGATAGATAGATAGATGATAGACAGATAGATAGATAGATAGATGATAGATAGATAGATAGATAGATGATAGATGATAGATAGATGATACAGATGATAGATAGATATAGATAGATAGATGATAGATATAGATAGATAGATGATAGATGATAGATAGATAGATAGATAGATGATATAGATAGATGATAGATAGATGATATAGATAGATGATAGATAGACGATAGATAGATAGATAGATAGATAGATAGATAGATAGATGATGAGAGAGAAACTTTTCTGTTTTGTCATATCAATGCATACTCTGTTATAGTCATATACAGGAAAATAAGAAAGAAACATAACATAAATATAAGACATATATAAATGAATATTAGTAGTAACATAACTTATTCCTCCAATTTATTTGACTTTTATAAACCAGATCTTTAATTCCCCTTCCACTCTTTTCCTGGTTTCCTAACTGTTGTCCTTTCAACTGTGTTTTCTTACTCTACAAAGTTCTTTTTATCACCTTATATTATTCCCCATTATAACCTCTACTGTGGAAGCATTTTTTTGTCACCCTGTTATGGTTATTCTTTTTGTTATAATATTTTCCCCCATATAATCTATATATAATGTCCATTACTCTCTTAAATTCTTGTCATCTTTGTTTCTTAATCTATTTGTCATGCTGACAAGTTCTATATATTCTAATAATTTAAGGTGTCGTGATAGTGCCTCATATGTGCTCTACTTTTGTGCTACCAGAATTCGGGCAGCTGTGGTCGCATACATCCATAGAGTAATTCAATTTTTTGGGATTTCTGTTGCTGTTATTGTGAGGGGAATCAGAGCTTACAGGGTTAAACAGATCAATTCCAGTCGTCCTGCCTCTGAGGGGCGGAGAGATCATACATCCGGGATCTGTTCTTTGTCTGTGCTTTACTTTCGTTTTCTGCTGAGACAAGGAAGATGCAATGTCTGCATCTTCTGATGGATTATGGACTGCAAGAAGATCAAACGCATCCATTCTTAAGGAAATCAGCCCTGAGTGCTCACTGGAAGGACAGATTGTGAAGCTGAGGCTCCAATACTTTGGCCACCTCATGAGAAGAGAAGACTCACTGGAAAAGACCCTGATGTTGGGAAAGATGGAGGGCACAAGGAAAAGGGGACGACAGAGGACGAGATGGTTAGACAGTGTTCTCGAAGCTACAAACATGAATCTGACCAAACTGCGGGTGGCAGTGGAAGACAGGAGTGCCTGGCGTGCTCTGGTCCATGGGGTCACGAAGAGTCGGACACGACTGAACGACTAAACAACAACAAATAAAGCTGTTTAGAACAACGGCATGTGGACTCTGTCTTCTGCAAGGTTATACACCAACGGCCACGCTGTGCAACACTCTGCTGAGTCCAGAAAGCAGATAGTACCGCAGGGAAGTCTGTCACAGTTATTCCCAGAAGGAAAGCTTCTGGGTTTTGGGGAAATGTTCTTCTAAACATTTTCTTAAGTTCATTATACACCATCTCCTAAAATTCTTTTATTGCTCTACAAGACCACCATGGATGATTAAAAATACCGGTTATTTCTTTCCACTTCCAGCATAAGTCGCCTTTAGATCTAGACATTTGGGGACCTAGTGTAAGTGAAATAATTCCCAGTGCTATTTTTCTAGAGAAAGGGGCTGGAACTCACCTTGAACACCTCCCTTGTTCTCTTATAATGGCAATGGCACCCACTTGAGAGATGCCAGAACTGAGTTCTGCTCAGTTTCAGCTGAAAAAAAGCCCTGGTTAAAACCATGCTCGAGCCCTGGTTAAAACCATGTTGAATGAATTTTAAAATGGAGATTGGGAAGTCATCTTCTCATCCACCCATACTCTTTTAAAAACACTGTTGGAAGCAATGTAAAGGTAAAGGGACCCCTGAACATTAAGTCCAGTCGTGGCCGACTCTGGGGTTGCGGCGCTCATCTCGCTTTACTGTCCGAGGGACCCGGCGTACAGCTTCCGGGTCATGTGCCCAGCATGACTAAGCCACTTTTGGCAAACCAGAGCAGTGCACGGAAACATTGTTTACCTTCCCGCCAGAGCAGTACCTATTTATCTACTTGCACTTTGACGTGCTTTCGAACTGCTAGGTTGGCAGGAGCAGGGACCGAGCAACGGGAGCTCACCCCATTGCGGGGATTCGAACCGCTGACCTTCTGACTGGCAAGTCCTAGGCTCTGTGGTTTAACCCAAAGCGCCACCCGTGTCCCTTGTTGGAAGCAAAGGGGATTACAAATATGATCTTGCCAGAGGGACTGATTTACAATATCCAGCAATGAGAGCAGGGGCAATTTCCCTTCTTTAGTTATTCAGCAGGCTGAATCTGAGAGGATTTGGAGCTTGAGCTTCTGGGTTGGTCACTTGGAAAATGTGCCATATATTATTCCATGGCTTCAGGGATACTGCTGTGCTTCCTGGGTTGGCGACATTCATCAGCACCACGCTGGTCCAGCTATTTGGATGCAGCCATCTCAAAGTTACATAAATAGACTTCAGCAGGTTCATAGATCTAGACAAATGATTGATGGGAAGCGGCCGGCGCACGTTGTTGCGGGGAAATGTTCCTAGAGGCACTCTATGCTCTTACATTTAAGTAAGCCATAAATGTGCATTGGTAATGTTTTAATACGCCCTTCTTTGTGCTGAGGTAGGGCTGATTGGGATTGATATCTGTATGCATACGCATTCAACCCATCAACTGCATTCTGATTTGTCCTCTCAGTAAAATCCAGATGTCAGTTTCGGCGCACGCACACACACACACACGATTCCATAGACTTGCTGTACTGCACAGCTCAGAATGAGCCACATCAATTTATATGCCAGGCTGCATCGCCAAGAGTGACACAATGTCACCTCAGGGTGAAATTCTAGGTTCAGGTGTTAGTGGAAATGGACTTTGGGGGAAGTAACTGAAATTGATTTTTTTTTAAATGGACACTGTTTGCTTAGGGTGCTGTTCAACTGGGTCTCTACAGACACATTGAAATTAATGGATCTATTTTAGTCATGGGCATTAATTGCAACAGGTCTACTCTGGATAAAAGTTAGTTGCATGCCACCTCTAATGTGGATGAATGCCTATTCCTGGGTCTCACAACCAGCTGCAAGGCTTATGCTGCAAAAATTGCCAGTCCCTTCCTGATCCCTCTGTGACACATCCGAGAATGCTAGGGGCCCTGAATGCCACTGTGACATGTTTTAACAAGATTCACCCACTGGTAGCTCTGCCAGGTCATCAATTGTATCCAGAGCAGGAGCAAACTAATAGCAAGGACTGACTGCCAGATGACCAAATGAGACTGGGTGCATTATTCCATAATGCCAGGAAGTTCTGCACATCCAACATATCTGGGAGCTCGATGAAGGTGGCACATGTCACTACTCCCATTGAATTCTGGGTATGCTTTCGCCTGTGTGAAGCCTTATTGTTGGACCCAATGGAACTTAATTTTTTCAGTCAATGCCTGTAAGCCCTGCTAGGACCATAGCTGTTTCACAATGAAATAGAGATGTTATAAAAGGATAGACAGGCGCTTTCAACTAGCTAACTAGCATAACAAAAGGCACAGGATATGGGTTTTCATGGGTCAGCCTGCCTCATGCCACCCAATTTCCTGCCAGACGGCTAAAGCAAAATCACAAGGGCATCTCCTCCAGCCAAATCTTCTTTTAATACAATGGTTTTGTCCTCGTTATTTACTATTTATTGAAACAATGTATATACCTGCAGGACCCTGACTGTTCTCTGTTGTCCTGGTAAGGAGAAGAGATGTGGGCGAGGCCAGCAAATTCATTCACTGCCTGGCAGCCCCGCTGACCATGAAGCTTGTAATTCATTAAACTGGAAATATTAGCTGAAGTTGTTTTAATTTTGCTGCTTCCCTTATATCAGAATTGCTTAGTTATTTGTTTGTCCTATTTATGGCTTTTAATTTTTGGTCTATTGTTTTTTCATTCCTTTGTTCCCTACTCTGGGATTGAAAACTCTCAATGAAGAACAGCCTATAAATACTGCAACCTTGGCATTGTTAGCACAGTGTTCTAACCAACTGATCTACTGCACATGATCTGCAAACAAACAAACAATAATAGTTTCTAAGAAGAAGAGTTTGGATTTGATATCCCGCTTTATCAGTACCCGAAGGAGTCTCAAAGCTGCCAACATTCTCCTTTCCCTTCCGCCCCCCACAACAAACACTCTGTGAGATGAGTGGGGCTGAGAGACTTCCGAGAAGTGTGACTAGCCCAAGGTCACCCAGCAGCTGCACATGGAGGAGCGGAGACACGAACCTGGTTCACCAGATTATGAGACTACCACTCTTAACCACTACACCACACTGGCCCTCAAGTGGTTTCTAAGGATACCTTACCAAAAAATAAAAATAAGAATAAAATCAGTTAAAACTATAAAATCAAACTTCAGTTTCAATGCCTACTGTCCAGGGGTGGGGGGGCACTTATTAATCAAGGCATGATATGCTACAGTTGGAAAACAGCCTTTACCAAAGGTATAATGGGCTTTGAAGACACTCGACCTCAGGACACAAGGGAGAAACATGCTAAGAGGAAGGTACGCTTGGCACATCCACACCGTGATCAACTCCCACCCAGAAACCAATGTCCCCACTGTGGAAGGATGCGTGGATCCAGAATTGGCCTCCACAGTCACTTATGGACGCATTGTTAAAACCGTGTTTATGGAAGACAATCTTACTTGACTACGAGTGATTGCCAAAGAAGAAGAAGAAGAAGAAGAAGAAGAAGAAGAAGAAGAAGAAGAAGAAGAAGAAGAAGAAGAAGAAGAGGAAGAATGCTAGCTGCCTGGCTCAATTTAATTTGAAGGAATGATTAAAGGCTGGAATAGAGATATTGTGTGTGTTAAGTATGGCATTGGGCTCCCTAGGATTAAATAGTGCAGATACAACCAATTCCTGCTTTTGCTGGAATTTAGATTTAGATCAGTACTGTGTGCAACAAAAGAGGTCTCCTCACCAGTCTCTTCTGTCTTTAATGGGACTGCCAACTTGTACCATCCTTAAATCTTCCCTCTCCTATGCGGCCAGGTTTCAAATCAACCCATTGGATCACTTTCAAACTATAAGTCATAGGACCTACAGTCCGCCACCACGACTTCTCATTAGGCTGGTGGAATGCAGCTCAGCTATTCCCCCTTGGCGCCAGGCCATGACCGTAATGCAAGCAATTTTAAAAAGCATCACCTGAAGTCCAGCCCGCAAAACCTGTGTTAAGGCAGAGGGGAGCTTAGTCTGAATTGCAGGAAGGCTGCAATCTGATACATGCTTACCTGGGAGCAAGTTCCCTTGAACTCAATAGCATGAACTTCCGAGTAGACATGTATTGGCTTGCATTATAAAAGTAGATGAAGAGGAGAATATTTCTGAAGCTGGTTTTATTTTTATTTAAAGGAAGCTTTTCTCAGATCTTGTCTATCAAGACAGCCACTGAGACATTCTTGATATGCTACAGAATTTCCATCACCCGGTGTGGATGTTTTTGGGTAGTAACTGATACTGTGATTTTTCATTTTTGGGAAACTTGAAATAAGGTTGAGCCGAGAGCCCTTGACAAATGGATTGTTTCAGCTCTAATCACAGCCCAGCTGCAAGAGAAAACTTGTTAGAGTCAATTGTCTGTGGGAGAGAGGGATCTCATGGTATATATATTAGCAATCTACGTGATACATTAGGCAGAAGCAAAAAGTGTTATTTTGAAAAGTTGCAGCAAAGAATCTTTTTTAAACAAAATTTAAAGGCGGAGGAGTTGCTTTTTTTGGAGGGGGGGAGAGACTTCCTGCGCAAATATACTCTGCAGCATGCAGTCATTTTCTAAAAAGCTTTTTACTCATCGTTGTTCTAATTAGCTGAAAATTGAAGGCATGCTCTTTAGTCGCATTATTAAGTTGTAATGGAACAAAAGAAGTCACTGTGGGTAACTGTAAAGTCATTATCGACTCAAAAGCATGCACGTAAAGGCCTACGAGTTCTTTAGTTAGCAGTTTTTGTTCTGTGAGTAGCTTTTTTATGATCTAATATGCAGAGCATTAGAAGGCCAATGTACATACTTGGAAAACTGTGAGGAAGGGGTCACCAGCACTTGATTTAAAGACAGCAGGTGTAGCAGGTAACGAAAGCAGAAATGAGCTATGTTGGCAATGCAAAATGCATACTGCAGACAGCCTCTTGATTTCTAAGGCATTCTGGAAAAGGGGTGTTTATACCATCACCATGATGTGAAAATTTGCTTTCCCAGCCCTTACTGAAAAGCAACCATGTTAGTTTTTTATTCTTCTTCATTATATTGATTGGATTGGATTCTTAACTTGCCCCTTACCCTCAAGAACAACACTTAAGGAAGGTAAAGGTAAAGGAACATTGGACAGTTAAGTCCAGTAAAAGGAGACTATGGGGTTGTGGCGCTCATCCCGCTTTCAGGCCGAGGGAGCCAGCGTTTGTCCACAGAGAGCCTTCCGGGTCATGTGGCCAGCATGACTAAACTGCTTCTGGTGCAATGGAACACCATGACAGAAACCAGTGTGCATGGAAACACCATTTACCTTCCCGCCACACCGGTACCTATTTATCTACTTGCACTGGTATGCTTTTGAACTGCTAGGTTGGCAGAAGCTGGGACAGAGCAATGTGTGCTCACTCCATCATGGGGATTTGAACCACCACCCTTCTGAGGCTCAGTGGTTTAGACCTCAGTGCCACCCACTTTAACCCCACCCCCCGCAAAATTATGCTTGAAAAACTGCCTTTTCTTGGCATTGATAGAAAGTTGTTCTCAAGACTGGATGATGTGCAAGGGGAGAGATGTTGAAGACCAACTGGGGAGGACTCGAGGAATTGAAAGTGGGGCCTTCTACATCTAAGGTGGATGCACTACCACTGAGTTATGCCTCCCACCCTGAAAAGAACATGTATGTGCACGTTTTTCCATCTTCTAAAGGACTACTTCAAATAATGTCTTTCCAGTGATGCACATGCGTTGGAGAAGCAAGGGGACATGACACGAGTGAAAACCTCACAGCTGAGGATAATCACAGAACATGGGATTCAACACCTCCACCCACTGTCCTGCTGCCTCCCTGTCTGTTTTCGTGAAGACAGGAGGACCACACAAAAGAGAATCTGGCAGAGCATGAAAGGAACATTCTGATAAGAGCTTCACATTATGACCTGGAGAAAGTGAGGCTGAACGCAAAACAAGAAAAGAGAGATCATAATGACAGGTTTTGTTTTGTCACCAAGAGTACCTTGAAGTTGCTCATTAATCTTTTAGACAAATCTGCCATGTTAATGCACAGCTGTGGAATAATAAGATGTCTCCAGACAAGGAACAGAAAGAAAGCCAAGCTTTTCAAAACTTGCCTTTTCAGTTCAGGTTTTCCATTGGACAGATCAGGGATGGAGAGCCTGTGGTCATCGAGATGCTGCTAGATTCCAGCTCCTGTCACCCACATCCAGCATTGGAAGTGATGAGGGCTGTAGTCAGCGCTGTTTTTCTAGGAAAAGAGGTGCCAGAACTCGCCATAAATCCCCTCCCTTGTGCTCTTATAATGGCAATGATGCCCACACCAGAGGAGCCAGAACTGAGTTCAGGCCGGAAAAAAGACCTGGCTGTAGTCCAACAATTTCTGGAGGGCCAATCCATGTTCTGAATGCTGGTATAAGAGGATGCCTGTCACAGCTGTGGTTAAAATGTTACACATTTTCAATAACTCAGTTTCCCATAGACCAATGATTGGCCTTGATATGGCTGCCATCTCCAGAATGCAGTAGTACCTCGGATTTTGAGCAAAATCCATTCCGGAAGTCCGTGACTGGCCCAAAGTCACCCAGTGAGCACCATGGCTGAGTGGGCATTTGAACCCTGGTCTCCCATGCAGTGGCATAGCGTGGGGGGTGCAGGGGGGGCTGGCCGCACCGGGAGCAACATCGGGGGGGGGGCGCTCGCACTCACAGCTCTCTGCCCCTACCTGGCTCACTCACTCTCTCTCACTGCAGTGCTGGCTGTGCGAATCCGATCCGAACCGCCGGGTCGCCGCCCACTGTGGAGGGGAGGGTGCCAGGCGTGCGGTGCGGTGCGGTGCGGTGCGGTGCGGAGAGAGAGAGCGGGACTATCTGGGGGAGGGACAGTGCAGCGGGGGGGGCGCAAATTACTTGCCTTGCCCCGGGTGCTGACAACCCACGCTACGCCACTGCCCCCATGCCCTAGTTTGACACTCTAAACACTACACCACACTGGCTCTGCATATTTTGGATATATATTAGCTCTGGCAGATTATTATTTTTCTCCTCTCCCTCCCCAAGGATTTATTTCAGAATAGCTCCCTCGTGAAACAGTATGAAAGTGCTATCGGACACTTTTAAGCAGTGTACGGTTTTCCTGTGGGAACTATTTAATGGGGTGACACTGTCTTGGATATCAGCACACACACAACGATATGATCGTGCTGAAGCCATTTGTTTTTATGGAATAACAATAAATACTGAGGTTTGCTCAGGACTAATGGAGATCTCCAGGGATGACAGACCCATCCCCAAGGTATCATAAAACACTATGGAGAGACTAGAACAGAGCACTCTGTCTGGGTTGATACATAAATTCCTCAGGCAGTTAGGTGCAAAAGTACCATTGCATGAAAATAATAAGCTTTTAATAGGCTGCATAGATAAGACACAGAAGAGGACAATAGCAATCTGGTGTGCAGTGGCTGAGAGTATTGGACCTCTACATTTGGCTAGGATATAAACAATAATGCAAAAGAAAAAAGGCAGCAACAGTAAAATGGTTTGATTATAAGAAAAGACAGAAGCTGTGGTGCTCTCAGGGTAGAAATCCAGCTCTTACAGTATCCATAGTAGAATGATCAGAAGGACTTCCAAATTCTGAAGGGGTGGCTTACCACATTGACTTACCACACAAATGACACCGAGCATTCATCATCCTAATCATTTGTGCATACACGGCTGTTAGAATTCCTGCTCCATGATTGCAGTCATGGGATTGTTGTCTATCCCATGACGGTGTATGTTTTGACTCCACAGACTGACGGAGACAGGATGTTTGCGTTACTGTGTTCCGTGAAATGGGACTATTGTCCTTTGTTCTTTTCACTTTCCTGTCTGATGCTAGAGAGAAAGGGAGCCATGTTGCAGTGCTCCGTGTGTGTTTATATGTAAATAAAGTAGATTAGCCAAAATGCTGCATTCAGGTGTCTTCTAAAGGTTATATAGTTACTTATCTCCTTGGCTTGGGTATCACATAACTCCATACCCTCCAACCAGGGCCGTCTTAAGCATATCCGGTGCCGTGGTGCAAAGATCCCTCCGGTGTGCCCTCCCCCCTGGCAACTTCAAAACAAAGGAGGTGGCGGTGGAAAATGTCCTCTGTTAGGATATTTCCGTTCCACCTTAAAAGGGAGCAGGATGTTTGTGTCACAGCCTGCACATTTCCTGTTTCACAGGATGTTTCTGTTGTGTCTTTGTTTTCGTTTCTCTCTCTATGCTGAAGCAGGCAGTCATGTTTTTCTTTGTTCTGATCAACGCAGAAATAAACTTGTAAATAATGCTCTCCTAAGTGCATCTTTCGCTGTGTGCATTGTCTGCTGATAGAGCGTGCACAGCTCTGGAATGTGGCCAGCTATTTCTGGAGCTCGTGTCGCTAATTGCTGATACTGCATGTCTACGGGAGATCAATGGATGTCCGGAGACGACGTGGAGTCATGATGGACTTTGTCTCCCTGGCAATATCCCAACACTCTGCCTCCTCCACCGCCCCGATCCCTGAAGTGGTGGCAGCGATCAAACTGGAAAACGTCCTGGCAGACATGCTCTCCGGCATCAGGGAGCCTGAGAAGGCAGCCCGGGAAGCCTGTGTGCCACCTTTCGCCAGGAAGCAGGAGGAGGATAACAATCCCATCTTTAGCAGATGCAGAGACTTGGGAGGGAAGCTGCATGCCCGCCAGCCATATAGTTGGTGGGGTGCAGCTGGCGGGTGTGCAGGGAAAGGGGAAGCTGCTGGCAAAGCCGTGCAGCTCCCGCACTTGCTAGGGTGCCCCTGAGAGGCCAGCGCCCTGGCACAACGAACCACTAAGACCAATGGGAAAGCGTCCAACATTTCTCTGATGAAAATAGAGACATCCTAAGGAAAAGTGGGAACAAATTAGAAAATGGGATGGTGTCTATAAATCTGGGAGTGTCCCTGGAAAATAGGGACAATTGGAGGGTCTGCAGAAGTGTCATCTGTTTCCCTTAAGTAATTAGAGGGGCAGACGGTGGTTATGACCTTCTCACAGCATGTCATAAGCAAGATTTTACTAAGCTCCATAACCACACCAGAGTTGGGGGGGGGGTGTTATTTTGAGGCATCTGATCAAGGCCTGTATTTTAAAATGAGCTTAAAGATATATTTGCAAATGTTTGTATGTTTCATGCCAGGCAGAAACCAGCTGGCTAAGTACTCTGGCAGTTGTTTATCTTCCTGCTCTCCTGGACAAGGGCCCCCCTGATTTATAGCAGTAGCAGGAGACAAGTTTCTCAAAGTTGTAAAAGGGAATTACAGGCTGGGAGCAAAGGTTATACTGACCCTACATATTACAGAATACAATCAAGGTGCAAAAACACTAATTAAGAGTTGGTAAATAGTAAGATTTATTGTTTAACAGAAAAACATACCATGTGCCTCCCATCAGACTCTAGCCATATTTTCCTAAGGTTTAAGGTATACTGAGAAAGTTAAAGGGCAATAAATTTTGGGAAGGGCTAATGGGAAAAGCAGCTGGCTGGGAAAGGGGGGTGTAAACTGAAGAGGCTTCTTTTGAAGCTGTTTTTACTGAGTTCCTTTTTTTCTTTGCAAAGGCCTTTTCTTCTAAAAAGCTATCTATGTTATGTATGAGATTTGTTGGCTTAATGTAATTATGCAAAGGATTTAGAAAGTAAGAAATGTTAGATTCTTATGTTAGATTCTTATTTCATTGATGGTGTGTGAGAATGTGAACTCAAGATCTCTGTTTAGATAGAATTTAATACCATGAGCCATTTGTTTTAGCCATTTGTTTTGGAATGCAGGGGCAACAGGGGCAAAAGGTGATCTGGTAATTAAGGTGCCTTGTCGAGGCAAATGTAAGATATATGGCTACTTGTCTGCCATTTATGGATAGAAGGAAATATAGCTCTTTGTCTCCCATAAAAGGTAATAGGAAATGGGTGTATCTTTTATGATTGGTTCTAGCAAACAGCCAATAGGAATTTCAACCAGGCTGATTGGACAGAGTCAGCCAAAGGAGGAGCAAGGGGGCTGGGCTGAGGAAATATAAGTGCTGGCCATCAGGGCTGGAGTGGGCAGAGCTTTGGTAACCATATACCACTGTGTCTATCATTTATTTGTCTGACAAATAAATTATTATTTTAATTTCTCCATTGCTGCGTTGAATATTTCATTCCAGCTAAGCGTTAACCACAAGCAGGGTGCTACAATTTCTATCTCACTCACAGCTGGGGAAGGGGAAAGGTCTGTCTCTCCTGCCCATGTGCTGAAATCAATATAACAATCAAGCAACTGGCATTTTTAGTACACCGACAGAAGATACAGATACATTTCCTCATTTTTATCATGAAACATCTGTATAGCGTTAAGTCGTTTTGAAAGACGAATCTCATGTTTACTGTGTTTTGGTTTCCCTTTCATCTTCTTGGCATCTGTTTTGCCGCATAACGTGCAAAGGATCTAGGCCAAACAGGATTTCGATATGGGGTACACCCCTTCACAGGTTAAGAGCATGGCCCTCTGCGAGTTTGCTCAAAAGTAAATCCAACTGTGTCCTGTGAAGCTTTTCTCCCAGGTAGGTGTGTACAGGATTGAGCTGTGATTCATTTCCAAGTGTTGCAATAATGTGAATTGCATAGCAAAGGTGAAGGGGGGGGGGATGATTCTGTAGACATAAAACCCCAACCAATTACAACCTCCCCTATTCCATCCTGCGAAAGGAAACCTGATTAATAAGGAGAGAGAAACAGAGAAGTCACAACATGTCTTGCAAAAACCCCTCTGAATTAGTAGGAGTGTGTTTGTTCTGTTGCTCCAGAGATCAGACAGGAAAGGGAACTTGTCAATCTGATTTGTTCAGGCTAAGAAAGTTCAGCGTGTCTTGTCATTTTGTCAAGATTTCCCTATTTTCCCCCAGAGTTTTAGGGTTTGTGTCCCCCCCCCTTCTGTATCGGAGTCATTCAAGCCGTGTGCTCCCCTACACGAGAACTATTTTTGCAAACTAAATACAAAATATCAAATGACATGATTGCACTGCCAGGAAATGTTAGACATTGGAAGAAACACGGAAACAAATATATTAGCTGAGATCCAACCATCTTCCTTTGCTTGTTGTCTTCTACTAACAGGAGAGCTTGTGAGAGGAAAGTTGTCGAAAAAACTCAGGAGAGCATAAAAGGCCTTCTCTGGAAATACTGATCCTGGTAGGCAAACTCTTCCACATCACAAATTGCCATATGCCCAAGAGAGGTGTGTCATTTTCTCCCACCTATGACTTTTCTTTGGAGATCACTCGTAGCCGAGTAAGATTGTCTTCCATAATCATGGTTTTAACTATGAGTCTATAAGTGACTGTGGAGGCCAATTCTGGATCCACACGTCCTTCCACAGTGGGGACATTGGTTTCCGGGCGGGAGTTGATCACAGTGTGGATTTGCCAAGCGTGCCTTCCTCTTAGCACGTTTCTCCCTTGCGTCCTGAGTTTGAGTGTCTTCAAAGCCCATGACACCTTTGGTAAAGGCTGTTCTCCATCTGGATATCTTGCAGGCTAGTGTTTAACAATTGTTGGTGTTTATACTACATTTTTTAAAAATTGCCTTGAGGGAGTCTTTAAACCTCTTTTGTTGACCACAAGATTGGAATAGAGTAATTGCTTTGGAAGACAATAATCAGGTATCCGCACAACATGACCAGTCCAACGTAACTGATGCTGAATAATCATCGCTTTGACACTGGTGATCTTTGCTTCTTCCAATACACTGGCATTCATTCGCCTGTCTTCCCAAGGGATGTGTAAAAAATTTTGGAGACACCGTTGATGGAATCTTTTGAGGAGTTGGGAGGTGGCATTTATAAGTGGTCCATGTTTCACAAGCATACAGCAAGGCTGGTAGTACAATAGCTTTGTAAACAAGCAGTTTGGTTTCCCTGCGAATGTCCCAGTCCTCAAGCACTCTACACTTCAATCAGGAGAAAGCAGCACTCACAGAGCTCAGGCGATACAGTTCAATCCACAATCACAATCACAATCTCAGCCTCTATGGCAGGGCTATGGAACTTCTGTCCTATGGAACTAATTAAGGTCTGGGATAGGTCCCACCTTGGCATTCTCCAATCACACCTACCTCCCTGTTAGGTAGAATGGTTTAATTCACACAGAAATGGAAAATGTATTTGTATTAATGAAGGGTTAAAAATTGATAATGTCTATATGTGTATTGCTAACACGGGGGGGGGGTCCACAAGTTTTTCTAGAGGACTCTGAAGCTCCTTGCAGAGTTAATGATGAACTAACTGACCATTGTTCTCTGGTACCTAATATGTGTGGGTTGTAAACTTGGACCATGTGAGAGGTATTGGGTTGCCATCTCCATTTTGAAAGGAGTTGCCTTTGAGTCTTTGTCTCCCAAATGCAAAGGAGTGAAGATGCAAATGGAGTCGGCTCTCTGAATGCCGCAGGGAGGACAATGCAAGAAAATGGCTCTCCTGAAGGGAGAGCAAATAAGTATGGAGGCTGGAAAGCTGGATGGAAAGAGAGCGATAGAGAGAGACACCTTTATTTATAGGACTATTGTATTTTAATATTTTGTTGGAAGCCGCCCAGAGTGGCTGGGGAAACTCAGCCAGATGGGCAGGGTATAAAGTATAAATAAATTATTATTATTATTATTATTATTATTATTATTAGTCGTCTGTATGTATTATTTTGTAAGATGTTGAGCCTTTCTGGACAGCACAAGATATTGTATGGATATTTTTGATATTTTTTATTTTGTTTTAAAGAAAGTTCTGCTACTAATAGTTTAAATAATATTTCCATGGGTCTGGAATGTTATAGGAAACAGATTGTGACATAGCTGTGATGTATGTATGATATATGTGTGATGCTTCACTAAGGGTGAATACTATACCAGCATGTCAGCCCAGGGTCAGCAGGTTTAAAAAAATCATTTTTCAAACGTTATGTGCCTCACGAAAGAGCAGCCTGCCAGAATATTCTCTCTCTCTCTCTCTCTCTCTCTCTCTCTCAATCTCTCAATAAGTATCCAGTAACCAGTGAAAAAGGGACGCGGGTGGCGCTGTGGGTAAAAGCCTCAGTGCCTAGGGCTTGCCGATCGAAAGGTCGGCAGTTCAAATCCCCGCGGCGGGGTGCGCTCCCGTTGTTCGGTCCCAGCGCCTGCCAACCTAGCAGTTCGAAAGCACCTCTGGGTGCAAGGAGATAAATAGGGACCGCTTACTAGCGGGAAGGTAAACGGCGTTTCCGTGTGCGGCTCTGGCGAGCCAGAGCAGCGATGTCACGCTGGCCACGTGACCCGGAAGTGTCTTCGGACAGCGCTGGCCCCCGGCCTCTTGAGTGAGATGGGCGCACAACCCTAGAGTCTGTCAAGACTGGCCCGCATGGGCAGGGGTACCTTTACCTTTTTAACCAGTGAAAAAGGGACGCAGGTGGCTCTGTGGGTTAACCCACAGAGCCTAGTACTTGCCGATCAGAGGCTGGCAGTTCGAATGTAGCAGGAGACACCCCCCCCCTTCATTACACTGTAATGCACAAGCACCACACACACACCTCCCACCTTCCCCGAGCCTGGAGATGCCCCCTCTAGAGGGGCATCCCCTGAAAAGCCTTCCGTAAATAAGGAAGCGCTAACTTGACAGCTCCGAGCGGAACCCCTTTTATTTTCATATATTTTCCCTGAGTAGACTGTAAAACTCTACCTTGCCCTATTCTTTTAATGGGTTGACCAATTCCCTGAACTCGGGGTCAATCGGCTGCCACTTCAGCCAATCAACGTTACCGAACAGCGCCCCTTGTGGCGGCCACACAAGTACTGCAGGCAAAGGCGCACGCTTCTCTATACTTTAACAGCTCTCAGATACAAAGTTTCCGAGTTTAATTGACCGTGACTGATCTAATCAAAATGTTGCAAGCTGCTTCCGGAAAAGTGAAAGTGTTTTTGAACTTCTAGGACAGTTTCTTCATAAGTTCACTATAAATCGGATTTTCACCAGACCACTTTTATTTTGCTTCATATGACAAGGACTATCAAAGGGGGGTGGCTTGATACCAGTCGGCCATAATCCATTGAGCGAGGAGGCACGTACTCTACAACCCTTCCCAGTTGGCATGGCAACCTTGATAGCCATCTTGATGGGCTCAGACAGAAGACTATCAGGAACCCAACAAACTGCATACATGAGTGGATTCAACACGGACTATGACAAAGGGACAGTGATCGGATTCCCCTCAGGGGGCAGGAAACTGCGCCTACCCTTTTGTCTTCTGGAAATGACTCATGGGGAGGGGGAGAAGGGGCTCCGGCCAGGTGTCATGATACTCAGATTACCTGTGCAACCCCTCCCCTGACCCCTCCTGTTTTTAATGTAGTCATGATGTAGTTATGATGTATTTCTAGGGGTGTAACTCAGGGGATTAGAAGCTAATAAAAGTTGGGGTCTTCTTTTGTTCGGGGCTTCCATTTTGCTTCACCTTGTGGGCGGTGGGAGTCCTGTCGCGACAGTCTTTTTTCCCAATAAAGACCAAGCCTACAGGCTGCTGATTTGCTCCAAGTTGCTCTGGTTGGTGTCTATACTTTTATCCAAGGGAGCCCTCGGATTTTCCAGTAACAGAATCCCCGCGATGGGGTGAGCTCCTGTTGCTCAGTCCCAGCTCCTGCCAACCTAGCAGTTCGAAAGCACGTCAAAGTGCAAGTAGATAAATAGGTACCGCTATGGCGGGAAGGTAAACGGTATTTCCGTGCGTTTCTCTGGTTTTCCAGAAGCAAGTTATTTTTTATAAGATATTTATTAAAGTTTTCAATATATTACAAACATTAGAGAAGAAAAATAAAAATAAAAAAGAAGAAAAAGAAAAAAAAATACAAAATAAAAACCTTTAAAAACAAACCAGTCTTTCCATTTCATATTTTTCATTTACCTGTTTCCCCGACCTCCCCACACCTCCCCTTCTTGCATTCCAATTCAATTGGTTAATTCAGCAAATCCTTTCCCTCTTTAATTTTTATCTCAATCTTTTATCTTAATATATTATAGCTTTAAATTATCACCGTTAACACTCCATTTTTACATATTCCTTAACATTGTTGCTAAGAAATCCCACTTAACGTCAATCCAGCATCATTCTAACATTCATTAATTTTACAATGTTTCTGTAAGTAGTCTTTAAATTTCTTCCAATCTTCTTCCACTGACTCTTCTCCCTGGTCTCGGATTCTGCTGGTCATTTCCGCCAATTCCATATAGTCCATCACTTTCATCTGCCAATCTTCCAGAGTGGGTAGTTCTTGTGTCTTCCAATACTTCGCGATAAGTATTCTTGCTGCCATTGTAGCATACATAAAGAAAGTTCTATCCTTCTTTAACACCAATTGGCCAACCATGCCCAGGAGAAATGCCTCTGGTTTCTTCAGAAAGGTATATTTAAATCCCTTTTTCATTTCATTATAAATCATCTCCCAGAAAGCCTTAATCCTTGGGCACGTCCACCAAAGGTGAAAAAAAGTACCTTCAATTTCTTTACATTTCCAGGATTTATTATCGGGCAAGTGATAGATTTTTGCTAGCTTGACTGGTGTCATGTACCACCTGTATATCATTTTCATGCTGGCCACATGACCCGGAAGCTGTCTGCGGACAAACACGGCTCCCTCGGCCAATAAAGCAAGATGAGCACCACAACCCCAGAGTCGGTCACGACTCGACCTAATGGTCAGGGGTCCCTTTACCTTTAACCAGTGAAAAGTGGTCAGAGAAGAGGCCTGCTGCACTTCATGAAGCAAGATCTTCCATGAGCAAAGAAATGAAAGATGCCTCTTCTGGGTCCATCTCCCTGGGCAAAGCATTCCACAAGGTCAGTGACCTTATAGTTGCAATCTCATTTCACTACACAAAGGAGCACAAAAAAGAGGAAACCTAAAGGATGGTCTTAAAAGATGAGGAGGAACATATTGAGGAGCACTGCCAGAACAGGTGAGTGGCTCCCCAAGTGGGCATGATTTGGGAGAGCACTGAGCCACAGGCCTGACCTGTGGTGGTTCACATATGAGTAGCGCCAATGAGAACGTAAAGAGTTGGGAGGTGGGCAGAGAAAGAAAAAGAGGAAGTGTAGAGACAGAAAGAAAGCTGGAGAAAGAGCAAGGAACGTGAAAGCATAGAACACAGAACCCAAATCGTTAAAGGTGGGACTTAGGCTTCTGGGAAATGATCTATAATGAAATGAAAAAGGTGTTTAAATATACCTTTCCGAAGAAACCAAAGGCCTTTCTCCTGGTCATGGTTGGCCAATTGGTGTTAAAGAAGGATAGAACCTTTTTTATGTATGCCACAACAGCACCAAGAACACTTATCGCGAAGTATTGGAAGACACAAGAATTACCCACTCTGGAAGAATGGCAGATGAAGGTGATGGACTATATGGAATTGGCAAAAATGACTGGTAGAATCAGAGACCAGGGAGAAGAGACGGTGGACGAAGATTGGAAGAAATTTAAAGACTATTTACAGAAATATTATAAAATCAATGAATGTTAGAATGACATTGGATGGAGGTTAAAAGGTTATTAGTAATAATGTGGTGAAGGAGTATGGAAAATTCGAAGGTCAAAAGATGAAGAATTAAAGGTTTAATATATTAAGATAAAGATTAAGATAAGATAGAGGGAAGGGATTTGCTGATTAAATATTTGAATTGGAATACAGTGAGGGGAGGTGTGGGGAAGTCTGGGAAATAAGCAAATGTAAGAAATACTATGAAAATGGAATTGTTTTTACTTGTTTTTCTTTTTATCTTTGTATTTTTGTATTTTTCTTTCTTTTTTCTATGTAAAACTCTTAATAAAAAAAATTATATATATAAAAAAGGTGGGACTTAGGTCAGGCTAGGTGATTGTCCTAGATTAGGAGTGGGGAATCCAAGTCTCCTTATCTGGCCCTTGCAATTCTTCCCACAGCTTACTTCTTCACAGCCACACTCTTCTCTCTACAGGCCACACCTCATAGCAACCCCAACCTCATGGTGTGTTTTTGCTTGTCTAGAATGTGTTTTTGGATTCTGATAATGCCTCTTGCTTGCTGCCCCTCGCCTGGAACAAAAGCCCCCAGTCCCTGCTCTAGACCACTGGCTGCCTTCAACGTAACTCCGAATGACAGGTGTTAAGATATGTCTAAATAAAAAGTAATAAACGGAGTCAAGGGCTTTGCTGGCTGAACAACCACCGCCACCCCTCCTTCAATGAAATGTCCCACATGACAGAAAATATGACCTGCTTTATTAGGAGGACATTCTGCTTTGCCAGCCAACAGAACAAAAACAATTCGTTTAGAGTAACAGGCATATCAATCTACCGGTAATTACAAAATGCAAACAGGAAAATTAAAGTAAATACCTCTGAGGCTGTTGCTATGGGAAGAGTTTTCCAATAGAAACATACTGGGAAAATACAATATATATTGTTTCTGTCCACGGGCCTGATTAGTTGCCACATTAATGTACGTTTATGCACTCCTGCTAATCACATCCAGAGCTCTTCCAAAGTAAATAAAAACTCGCTCTCTTCCAGCTACTGTTACTGGGCAAAGCATTGCGCTAATCAAGCAAGTTATCAGGGCAATTAGGGAACAGAAATCACCAGAGACATCATGCATTATGATTTGTGACTGTTTTATTTTTAAAAGCCTGGGATGCAAATGACTAATAAATTTCATTAGGAGATAACTTCAGTTTTTATTTTATGCTGAAATTAGGACAAGGCGCCCGCGCACACAGAGAGCAGGCATCTGTTGCTGGGGAATCACTCGCAAACTGTTCTTTGCTATTTCTTACATAAATGATGCACCGAAACACCTCATCTTACAGTTTTGCCCACCCTCCTAAAACAGGAAAGGCTGAGGCAGGGGTCATTCATGCGCTTAAGTGTTCTGATCCCTACCTCCTGGTGGGGTTGGGTAGGATAGCTGTGAAATTTCAGAATATACTGTACAATGTTCCTTTTTTTTTTTTTAAGCTTTTATTTAAAATACATTTTTATTAGTTTTTACATATATTTCCCAAACAGAACATATCATCTCATCTCATCTTATACAACATTTTGGCTACTTTAGCCTGAGACTTCCATCAACCACGTCTAATGATTTTCAAACCTCATCTCTTAATCTTATATTTGATCCTAACTATTACTTTTAATAATCCATAGCTTAAAATCCATTCCCATTAATCTTTTCTGCAATATTTCATATAGTTCTCCTTACAAAACTTATTGTAGTCCTACAAGCGTTGTCAGTTGGTTACAATTGTCTTTCAGATAACTAGTATATTCAATCCAACCTTTCTAGAATTTCTGGTCCTGCTGGTTTTTAATTCTCCCTGTCATCTTGTCCAATTCCTTAAAAAGAAATTCCTTTTTTAAAGTATTCCTTTAAAAAAATTGCAATGCATACGAGAGAGTTTGTTTTTCCTGCTCAGTTCCTGTTTGCATCAACTCAGCTTCTCTTATACTGATCACTAGAAACCACTGTGCAGCTGCCAGGGCCCACACATTTCAACAGAGCCCACCAGCATGGACAGCTACCCAAGGCAATCAAAGCACCATTTTAAATTTCCCACAATGCCCCACTGTAGCCTGGGGGGGGCACCATTCTAAATCTCCCATCTCTGTGTCTGGGTCTGGGAATCACCAACTTAAGAGAGGCCCATCGGAGAGCACACTAGTTAGACTTCCCTCAAACACAGAGCCAGCTTTGATTGGATTCATTGCAAGTCTGAATTGTTGTTGCTGTTGTTTATTAATACCCTGCCCATCCATAGCTGTCAACGTACAGATTTGAAAGTAAGGGACCAGCAGCCAAAATAAGGGATTTTAGTCAACCAGTTGAAATACGAAGTTAAAGGGGACCCGATAATTTTGGAGAGCAGCGTCGGTTTTTAGCCCTTCGTTTCCAGAGGTTGCTGCTCAAGACACCACCCGATGAAACACTGCAATTAAATAACTACAAGCAGCAACCACTTTTCGAGCAAAACAAAGTCCAAGCTATGAAGATGCTGCTGCAGTTCTGTATCTTTTCTCTCATGCTCCATCTGCAGCTCTCAATTCCATCAGGTGGGGCGGGAGGAAGGGGGGGAGTAGCGCCCAAAGTAAACCCGCAGATCAGACCATCTATGCTAGTCTACCACTACAAATCTATGGGAGAAGCGCTTGCGGTCCTTCCCTTGTAGCCCTTGGAACACCTGCCCGTGCCTCCACCTCCACCTCCTCCTCTTCCTCCTCTCTCTGAACTGCTTTCTCTATGGTTGCCCTCACTCTCCTCTCAAGGCTCCTCAGCAATTCATAGGCCATGCCAGGCTGACCATCTCATCCAGGTCCTTCGGCAGCACAGCCCCAGTACGGCCTAGCGGGAGCGGCGGCAACGGGCAGAGGGGAGGCCCCAGGGAGAGACGCTCAGTTTGGCGGCCACAAGGAGGATGGCAGCGGAAGGGCCCGAGGCTCCTGCCAGTCCCAGCGAGGAGGGGCTCCCAGGGGCTGAGGCTGGTGAGAGGAGGCTGGAGGGGGGGCGGGGCGGGCAGCCAAGCAACACAGTTGGAGCCTCCCACCTCCCTGGCCAGCAGGGAAGGAGGGAAAGGAGCTCTTTCCTTTGAAACCCGGGAAATTTAAGGGACATCCAGCAATAAGGGACAGCAGCGGGGCATGGCGCTGGAATAAGGGACTGTCCCTCCAAATAAGGGACGCTTGACAGCTATGTGCCCATCTGACTGAGTTGTCCCAGCAACTTTGGATGGCTTCCAACACATATAAAAACATAATAAAACATTCTCTTGACCCAACGCCTCTTGACCCAATATCAATTACAAGCTCTTTGAGTGATCATGAAGATGGATAAGAGGCACTTAAGAGATTGTTTCTTCAGGTCCGAGGCAGAAAGAGATTTAACCACGATTGCCTCTACCCAAAGTTCACCATGGTTCCCACTTATCAAAATGGAGCACATGCAAGCTAGTCATTTGACAAAGCTCCCACTTGCTGTACTAAGAATCGCTTTTACAGAATTACGATTCCAATCGATGCCCTCGGCAGTGGTGGATGGTCGGCACGGCAAAGTACAGTACAAGGAGAAACTTTATCTGTGTGGGCAACCTTGTGTAGAGGACCTGTACCACTATTTATTGCAATGCCCGCTAAATATAGAACCAAGAGAGCGATTTCTAAAACCCCTGCTTATGAATGGAACACACTTGAACAGGGTGGAAAGGGTGAAATGGCTGCTGAGTGATACTGATGGCTTCGTAACTTATAAAGTAGGACTATATGCGTTGGCAGCTAAGAAGATCAGGAGAAAAGAACTTGATAAAATAGCGGTCAATTGCAAAGGTGATTTGGACATTTAATGTACACACTTGTATGAAATCTGTATGCCTAATCTATGCCTTCTAACAAGTAATGTCCTTGAATTTGATAAAAGTTCATATGGCAGGGTTGCCATGTTTTGAAGAGCAACGACAGCCATTCAAAGCAAATAAATGCAATTTGTCTCAAATTTTACCCCCCAAAAAGAGCACGTGTCCTGGAAAAAGAGGACATATGGCAGAATAGATAGTCTATGTTGTTATTATGTGCTGTCTCCCCTAATACAACAATTTGTGTACACATTATGGTTGGAAAACTTGGAGTCATGTGACTTTTGAAGGAGAGTTCACATATTGATTCAGAAAGTGGTAGGTTCACATTAAAAATGTGAGTAGAATGAATTTTCCCACATTTATATTTAGCTCTTGCAAAAATACAACTCTATACATAATACTATCAGGTTTTCCGAAGTTTCAGTACCTGTAGCATAGGAAACAAGAATTCGTAAACAAAACCTACAAACCCATCATTTGTAAATAATAATAATAACAACAACAATAGCAACATCACCACCTGAGCTGACATTTACAACAGCGTTGTGGTTGCTCCTGATAAGTCTTCTGTTCTCCCCGGATTTCAATTGTCTGCCCTTGGTTTTGGAGATAATCATCAACATCTGAGCATATTTGTTTCCAGGCAAATCTTTCTTGCAAAAGAGTGACACCTCTATTGCGCTCTCCCGTATGTATAGCCTATTCAAAGAAGACAACTGTGACACACAAATTCTTGTGTCACGGTTTTCTGAAAGCGATGACAATAAAATTGATAATCTGAATGAATCGGAAGATGTGACTGGCTTACACGTCTGTCTTTTGTTGCAGAGGGGAGCTCACTGTCTTTTGTTAGCTTGCTTCTTTCCATCCCACTTTTCTCCTCCAAAAAGGGACCACTGAAATGAACCATAAAGTCAAAACTAAACAACAGTAGCAGTTTTGCAAAATAAATTACCGGAAATACAAAAGAAACAATGACTGTTGTGATCAAAAGTAGTATACCGTATTTTTTGCTCTATAAGACTCACTTTTTCCCTCCTAAAAAGTAAGGGGAAATGTGTGCGCGTCTTATGGAGCGAATGCAGGCTGCGCAGCTATCCCAGAAGCCACAACAGCAAGAGGGATCGCTGCTTTCACTGCGCAGCGATCCCTCTTGCTGTTCTGGCTTCTGGGATTCAGAATATTTTTTTTCTTGTTTTCCTCCTCCCAAAACTAGTCTTGTGGTCTGGTGCGTCTTATAGAGCGAAAAATACGGTACTTAAAAAAAAGAAAGAAAAAGATTCAGCATCTTTACAGCAAATAAGCCAATGGACCTGAATTCTGGAAGATTTGGGATGAACAACAGAAAGGAACTTCTAAACACAGCACATAGTTCAACAATGGGATTGATTGCCACAACATAGATATGGTTAGAAATTTCATGGAGAAGAAGGTTATCAGTGCCTAGAAGTCATTATTTTGGAAAAGAGCAAATTATGTAGGTTTGCTTTAAAATATGAACTGAATCAAATGAATTCCTCATCCCTAGTAGGATATGTAAAGAGTGAGACGATCTTTAAGGCAGTTGCAGGAGCAGGATTCGCCCCACGGCTGAAATGATCACCTGGCTTTCTTCACAGTTAGGACCACCGCCACCGTTTCCGATCCATTCAAAATCAGGACAATACTGATGTCTTAGGAGTATTCTGCTGCCTTAATGCATTCGGGGATCACCAGCTTAATATTGCTCCAGGAGTTCAAAATATTAATACAGTAATAGCACTAATCGTGAAATTATTTGTGATTAAGTGAAAATTAAGTACCAAGGCTAAGTATAATTAAGTGAATGTGAAGATCATTTGCTGTGAGTAGGAGGTAATAGAAGTCACATAAAAATGAGTGGGAGTAAAGGAGAAGAAAGTTTTTGCCGCGCAAGATAGAGCTGCCGATATTGCATGTTGTAATCCTCAACATTTATTTATGATCTCGTCTGTGTCTGAATCGCAATTTGAAAAGCAAAAGACTTTCAGTGTTCTGGGTTCTGCCACTTGTGTCTACATAAGGCAAATGCAACAGGGAAAGAGATTAATAGTAAATAAAAGGATATTGAAATGCTGGAGATGACAACGTATAATCTAGTTTTATTATGTGGGTGGGACGGATGCGTTATTTTAAAAGTAACTTACCTATTTTTTCCTCTGTCAAAGCTTCTTCTTTTTTTTTTCATTTGAAAACCGTTATTTTCCATCATTCAAGCCAAAGAATATATTGCAGTGTGTTGAACCAAAGCAGAAGGTAGCACCTAATCATGGAAAGTTTTTCTGCAAATTCCCTCAGAAAGATGGAAGATTTTTTTAGGGATAGGTTTTTATATGTTTTTGCTTATTGATTTGGGGTATAATTCAGAAACCATTTAGTAATCCAACCTGGGATATAGATGCAATATCTGAACACATAGGAAAAGCATATGTTAAAATAACTTCACAGCAACTGCAATCCAAGCAGCCTATTACACTTCCAGCTGCCTATTATCAATCAATGACCTGGACTGCATGATATGACAGACCAAAGCATGGTTTACTGAGACCGCATGAAAGTGTAGTCTCCTGGAGAGGAATTCAGAGTCTCTTTGCTTGTCCCTGGTCCCTTTTTACTGCCACGTTGTGCTGAGCTGAGTTAAGGTTTGTCTTAGTGTGTTGTCCAAACTAGGACTTCTCATTAAACCAGGGGTCCCCAAACTAAGGCCTGTGGGCCTGATAAGGCCCGAGGGACTCATTTATCCCACCCGCAGTGACCCTCACCACCCACTGCCGCAGCCCGCTCTTACCGGCCCTGCACTGCGCGGCTGCCCACTTCCAGGTTGGAGGACCGCCGGAAATAGCTTGTGCACATGCACAATCGTTATTTCTGCATGTACCCACGCTATTTCCGGCGCACAGCCAGATCGGAGGAGGCCTGTGCACATGCGCACAAGCTATTTCCGGTGCTCCACCAACCCGGAAGTGTGCCGGAAATAGCATGTGCACACAAGTATGGGCACGCGCTCCCCTGCCCTCCGCGCAATCAGTGCTGGAGACACCGGCCTGAGGCATGGTAAGTTTGCTGACCCCTGCATTAAACGCTTGCCTCACTAACCTAAGGATAAGCAAATCGGTCAGTTTTGGTTTCTCTCAGTTTCTCATTTTTCCATTCAGTTCCCCCCATATTTCCACATCAATTTATGATTATTATTTTTTTAAAAAAGTCCTTTCAGAAATTCTTGCGGAAATCCGATTCCTTTGCTTGCTGTTTGTGTCTGCAACCATTTTCCTACTCACATTGAAATGGGGTCAAACTTTCATCGGTAAAACACCACGCTTCCACATTCCACACTGCTTCACACATTAAACGCTCACTTCCATTGAGACTCAGGAAACACCATGACAGGAAATGAGGCCGCCATTGGGGGTAGCAATGGAACTGACGATTCACTGTCTTAGAGAAGAAACTAAATATTTTTAAAAAATTAGTTTCTTCTCCTGTTAGATTCACAAAATGTTTAGGGGTATGTGTACCCCTATGTCCTCCCAGAAAAAAAGGACTGGGTTCTTGTACCCACTAACCCAGATGTAAGCCCCAATGAGCTCAATGGGGGTTACTTCAAAGTAGACATAGATATGATATGGACTGTAAAGTTTTCAAACCAATACAGATAAATATTAGAAATCTGTAAAGAATAAAATTAAACCCCATCTCCACTAATGTAAAAAATAAAAAGGTGATTAAATGTAAATATTCAATAAAGTATTAATGAAAGAGGGAGTAGGAAGTAAAATATATGAATTAATAAATGATTTGAAAATATAAAAAAAATCCTCAGTTTGTTATGACATATTAAGTAAATGATAGCAATCTATATCTAAATTATCCCCATACTTCATCATACAATGAAGGAAAGAAAGCCATAAATTATGGAAAGGCTCCTTATGGTTCTTCCTTGCTCAATGCTGTATATATGCAGTTATTTTTTGACATTTCTCCCATGTACAAAGCTCTAGCCAAACAATGCTTTATTAATGGAACACTGCACTTTTGCCGGCCACTAGCAACAGGAGTTTTGGCTGATGTCAACAGATATCAAACCAGCTCACAGTGTTCAATCTGTACAGTTCTTTCCAAATATCCCAGTAATAAAGTTAAAGGGTTCAAGGAAATTGAATAGACAATAATTAGTCCAATTTATAGCAAATGTTCTTCCAAAACAGGAATATTTATGGGCAAGATCACCAAACATGCCAGGAAATAGCATTAGCTTAAATATATATCTCCAGCAGTGGGATGTTCTGTTCTTTTAAATTATATTTAATCAAAATGGAATCATGTATTATTGATGGAGAATGTCATAAGTGTGTGTGTGTGTGTGAGAGAGAGAGAGAGAGAGAGAGAGAGAGAGAGAGAAATCAGTACTTTCAATAAGTATGAATTGCCACTCTTGCTCTGAAAAAGGAATTCACTGCGTGTTTTCCTGTTTTACTTTAAAATTATGTTTGGGTTACCTTCAAAAGTCAACAAAATAACATATTTTGAACTACACAATAAGCTTTCAAACTTTGAAAATTGATATATATCAGTTTACCCAAAGTGATATTTCTCAGTATATAGTTGCAAAGACTGAAACCACTGGGCTATACTATGTCCCAACACCAGTCAGTCCGCATGTTAGACTTAATGCAGGTATGGAGAAACTTTGCTCCCCCTCCAACAGTTGTTGCTGGACTACAGCTCCCAAAAACCCTAGCCAGTGACCATGCTTGCTAGGGCTGATGGGAGTTGTAGTTCAGCAACAACTGGAGAACCAAACATTCCTCATACCTGACTTAATGCATAACATGAATCTACATCTCTTGTTTGTCTTAAATTTATTACAGTCACAGAGTGAGGGTTGATGTTATTGAGACTGCAACATGAAGCAATGGATCCAAACTACAAGAAAGAAGATTCCACCTAAACATTAGGAAGAACTTCCTGACAGTAAGAGCTGTTCGACAGTGGAATTTGCTGCCAAGGAGTGTGGTGGAGTCTCCTTCTTTGGAGGTCTTTAAGCAGAGGCTTGACAACCATATGTCAGGAGTGCTCTGATGGTGTTTCCTGCTTGGCAGGGGGTTGGACTCGATGGCCCTTGTGGTCTCTTCCAACTCTATGATTCTATGATTCTATGTGGGAAGGCAAAATTTATCCCCTTCTTTCCCGTTTGTGAGCCCTTCGAATATCCGAGTGGAAGGGCAGAGACTGGCACAGCTGTCATTCTTTGAATTCTGCAATGCAGTTCTCCAATCAAAATATAGTGTTCTTGTTAAAATGTTGATTTCAGAATAAAATAGAAATGATTTAATAGGTCAGCTAATAGACCTACCTGATCCTTTGTGCTGAGATGCGAGGCATGAATTTGGGATCTTCTAAAGAACATATGCTCTACCAATTAAGCTCCAGTTCTATGTTCTAAAGAACATATGCTCTACCAATTAAGCTCCAGTTCGGTCCATACTTGA
Organism: Podarcis tiliguerta; assembly: GCF_965153285.1. Classification (NCBI taxonomy): domain Eukaryota; kingdom Metazoa; phylum Chordata; class Lepidosauria; order Squamata; family Lacertidae; genus Podarcis; species Podarcis tiliguerta. Next base: position 15,387,700 of record NC_139534.1, on the reverse strand, counting down.
ATGGATAATTACCCAAATTACAAGTGCATCTTATCTGTCCTCACTATTGTTTGTTCTCTTGATGGGTTCACATTTATATAACTTAGACAACGATCTCAGACAGACACTGGCTGCTAAGTGTTAATCTGATCCTAATTAGCAACTACCTCATTCCCGACTTCCATCAGATGACTCATCATCTATAAGCCTTAATCCAATTTGAAATGAGACCCAAATGTTTTTGATTTGGTTAGGGGGTAGGGAAAGGACATGCAAATAACTTGCAATCTTGTTGTGGTGTCTGACTCTTCGTGACCCTATCTTCCACTGCCTCCTGCAGTTTGGTCAAACTCATGCTGATAGCTTTGAGAACACTATCCAACCATCTTGTCCTCTGTCGTCCCCTTCTCCTTGTGCCCTCCATCTTTCCCAACATCAGGGTCTTTTCCAGGGAGTCTTCTCTTCTCATGAGGTAGCCAAAGTATTGGAGCCTCAGCTTCAGGATCTGTCCTTCCAGTGAGCACTCAGGGCTGATTTCCTTAAGAATGGAGAGGTTTGATCTTCTTGCAGTCCATGGGACTCTCAAGAGTCTCCTCCAGCACCATAATTCAAAAGCATCAATTCTTTGGCGATCAGCCTTCTTTATGGTCCAGCTCTCACTTCCATACATCACTACTGGGAAAACCATAGCTTTTACTATACGGACCTTTGTTGGCAAGGTGGTGTCTCTGCTTTTTAAGATGCTGTCTAGGTTTGCCATTGCTTTTCTCCCAAGATGCAGGCATCTTTTAATTTCGATTATAGACTTGCGATCTATAATCTAACAAAACATGCTGCAAAATGGCAAGCTATTTTGTTGAGAAAGAAGTATCCGTACTTCCTTTAAGACAAAGAAAATGTTGCTGAACATTGATTTATTTCGTATGGGTGGATCAAAAACCAAGTGGGAGCTATAACAACACTTCCAAAACTGTACGATAGCAATGAAATCACCTAATTTAATTTAACTTTTTGCCCCGGCTCTCCCCGGCTCATAAGATGTGCGGAAATTAGAGGCATTCAATGATTTTGAGCTTTGTGAATTTCTGTGACTGAACTGATCCATAACTGATCCATAACCGGTATTTCACTATCCAATGACTTTGAGAGAAAACACACACTTAAATGCATATTTTGAAAGAAAACAAACATTTACACAAGTATTTAAATGCGCATTTTGAAGTGGGCTTTTCATTTTTAATGAAGAAACAAAATGGAATGGAATACAGGATAAATTACAGATTAAGATCGTGGAAATGGCACAGGGAGGACATAGGCAGATTCCCCAATCTCTATTGAAAAACTATCCCCCCAAATAGATTTAGAGAAAACTTTTTCATCAAGGCTTCTCATAGAATCCACACACAAGAAAAGAATGAAATTCTTGACTGCTTTTTCCAACCTTCCCCTGTCTGAGAAAGGCCCCAACTGTGCTTCTCTGCTGAACTGTGCTTATCTTGAAAAGGAGAAGTGAAAAATGAGCTACACAGAGTCCAAACAGCTGCTCCTATCTAGGAAACCAGTGTTGCAGTTTGTATTTGATACAGTTTCCTAGCTAATATCTTGGGTTGGAAAGAAAGCTGCTTCTGAATAGTCCCCAGAAAGGAAATTAAATTCATCCATTTGCTCTGTATAAATACAGTTGTTTCCACGGCGGGTTCTGTGGTTGGTTGGATCCTAGTAATGTTTGAAAGCCAAATATTTTCTCCATATAGACAGTATTCAACGCTGGCAGCATTAGACAAGAAGCTCCTCTGCACCAATTCTACTATAGCAGAGACAATAATGTGCTTTTGGTGGGTACACACAAGAGGCTGGATGTTTCAATTATACAATTGAATAATATAGCAGAAAACTCCAGTTCTTGCCAAAGCTAGCCACAACAGATGTCTCATTTCATGGCACCATTAAAGCCGGGAGAGAGAGGTTGGGGTGGGGAAAAGGGAGAGAGAAAGAGGGAGAGAGATTTTCTTAGATGGGATTTTTCCTCCTGGAAATCTTTACAGAAGTTTAGATCAAATTGAATTAGCCTCAATCCACATGGCACAGAGCCACACTGCTAAAAGGGGCAAAAAGAATCTAATTCACACACTGACACCACTCCATCACAGAAAGGCAAGATGGTACAGAGATCAATCACAATTCACAGACCAAGACAGGCCACCTGCACTGTCCATTTAAAGCACTATTATACTGCCTTAAACAGTCATGGCTTCCTGCAAAGCATCCTGGGAACTGCTGGGTATGTTTAGGCTGCTGAGAGTTGTCAAGAGATTCCTGTTTCCCTCACAGAGCTACGCTTTCCAGGGTGGTTTAATCTTCAATTTGCCCCCATCCTAAGGAACTCTGAGAACAGGAGCTCATACCCTCCAACAGAACTCTGGCAAAAATTGAGATGTGAGTTTTTGGGGGCCGTGCTCTTGTGGGGGGCAGCTGACCCAGGGGCATAGGAAGGGGAGTGAGGGTGCGGTTCGCCCTGGGTGTCATCCCTGAGGGAGTGACAAAATTGCACACTGCAGGGGGTGGCACTTACCACAGGGCCTGGCCTGCAGCATGCCCAAGCCAGGCATCTCTCCTGAAAGTGACACAGTGACTAGGGGCCCCACACTGCCGGAGATGGCAGTGTGGGGCTTGCATCCACCAGGCGGACTCCGTGGGCAGCTCACTGTGCCACCCCCCTGGGTGGATTGCCACGCTGCCCCCATGCGCAGATCGCCCTGCCCCTATGGGCACCTCACCCTTCCCCCACTGGCTAGAAAAATGCACCCTGTGCTGCTAATAGAAGTAGTGCGACTCATGCAACATATTGGCAATTAATATACACAGAACAATAATTATACATACTGATACGGAAGGGGGGGCATGTCTTCTTCACCTCCTTCTTCGCTACAATATATCCATTTATTTCCAATTGTCAATGTCAAAAGGAACTAAAATCTATAAAATTGATAGAAAATCAACGTGCCAATTCGCTCGATTTCTCTATGGCTCCATGACACCTCCCCTGTCCTCCATAATCCCTCAAGCAAGGTGTCAAGACCCTAATCCTGTCAAATCGCTCTGCCAAGCCTTTCCTCTGGGCAATGCTAGGTGGCAGACTATGCATACATGGACCATTGCCTTCTCATCACCGGTACTCAGGATGTGCTTATCTGTGCATATCTCCAGCTCTGCATATTCCCCCCTCCCTCCTCCATATGTTAATTCTGTGTAACCCAACCTCTTCTTAAGGTATTCATGATGTAATCTGTGTAACCCAACCTCTTCTTAATGTATTCATGATGTAACTGGGATGTATTTTGCACTGTATTCTGGGACATGGAGGGAAGTTTCAAAAGTTCATGTCACCCCTTTCTCGCTGTTCAATCTCGCCTTGAACCTGTTGCGCAATAAACATGGATCTTCTGCACTTTGCTCCTGTCTCCGGCTGAACTCATTTTCCTCCGCAGGGACCCGCGGACTTAGTCCGACGAGCTGGGTGGCAGAGCAGCCTCGCACCCAGATTTTACTGTAACAATACTTTATCAACCTTCTGAGAAAAATACAAAACATTAAACAAAGCCACAAAGACTTGCTAACTTTGTTGTTGTTGTTCAGTTGTTTAGTCGTGTCTGACTCTTCGTGACCCCATGGACCAGAGCACGCCAGGCACTCCTGTCTTCCACTGCCTCCCGCACTTTAGTGAAACTCATGCTGGTAGCTTTGAGAACACTGTCCAACCATCTCGTCCTCTGCCGTCCCCTTCCCCTTGTGCCCTCAATCTTTCCCAACATCAGGGTCTTTTCCAGGGAGCTTCAAACCATATTTTGCGCTCTCCTCTTTCACCCTCATTAAAAGGTTCTTTAATTCCTCCTCACTTTCTGCCATCAATGTTGTGTCATCTGCATATCTGAGGTTGTTGATATTTCTTCCGGCAATCTTAATTCCGGTTTGGGATCCATCCAGCCCAGCCTTTTGCATGATGAATTCTGCATATAAGCTAAATAAGCAGGGAGATAATATACAGCCTTGTTGTACTCCTTTCCCAATTTTGAACCAATCAGTTGTTCCATATCCAGTTCTAACTGTAGCTTCTTGTCCCACATAGAGATTTCTCAGGAGACAGATGAGGAGATCAGGCACTCCCATTTCTTTAAGAACTTGCCATAACTACCCAGCCTAAAATGAACTTATAATGTCTGGTTTCAATAGATTTTTTAAATGCTTAACTCAGTCTTTTAAATAAGTTCATGAAGATTCCAACAAAAGGTAAGTTCGGTGATATTCACAATACCGAGAAATGCTAGTAGAGTTGTAGATAGATGTTAATAAAGTTGTAGACAATGAAGTTGTAGACAACAGGGTGCCGGCGTTTTGCACCTGTTTCACCCTGGCAGTCCAAGTAATCAAAAGGCCGCTGGTCGCCCCCGATGGGGCGTTTTAACTGGGGCTTGCAGGTAGCACACTCCCAAGATAGTTTTCTGGGCTTCTTCAGTGGTCTAATCTCAAAGTCTTGATACGTATATTGATATTTGCTGATAATAATTCAAACCAAATCTTATTAGAAATAGCTTAATGCACTTCTAAATGATTAATTGAATCAAAAATACATATTCATTATACATAGTATCAAACTTACTACAGAAATTTATACATATACTTCCCCCACTGGCGGCTCACCCCACCCCACCGCTCCGGGTGCCAGAGCAGCTAGCTATGCCCCTGAATTGACTCACGCAAGAGCATGGCTTCACTGCAAGCTGCAGAGCTGGCTGCAAGCACCAGCTCATCCCCTTCCCTGAGCTTGGCAGCGGCAGTGCTAGAAGAGGGAAAATGGGACATTCTGGGATCAAATCAGAAGATAGGGTGGCTTCTGTAATTCCAGGACGTCCCGGGAGAATCGGGACACTTGAAGGGTATGATAGCTCTGTCATGAGAAATAGGTGTGATACTGCTATGAGTGTATAGTAGGAGATGGGGTCTCAGATGAAACGCAGAAGGTCTGGGCCTAGCCAAGGGCACATACAAATACAAATGTGCAACCTAACACAGTTGTTGTTGTCGTTGGAGGAAACTTTGTGTATGGGATCTTCAACCTCCACAACTGGGAACCGAGTTCACAAAAGAGTTCTGCTAAGCTCATTTTTTTGAAACAAAGCATTTGGTTCATCCCAAGCAATTTGAATTACCACTGCATTCAGTGGAAGGGATTTAAGCGCATGGTTAATTCTCCCCTAGAAGTGAATAGAAATCCAAATAATTTACCTGTGCCATATAATAGGATGAATACCCACAAGCAGGATTTGAAGTACGAGCAACAGAAAGAATGAGAAACTATTTTATTGTGATTATGATATAAGAGAGAGAAGACAGGGTGTATGGAAAACGGGATGGGAAGTCAATAAAACAAAAGAAAAAATTATTATGTATTGGAATGATACGTGAAATATGGGGGAATTTATGAAATATATTTGAAAAAATAACAATTTACCTATGAAAGGGTTCTGAACAATGGCTGTTTGTGGGTGCCTACTAGTTCCTCCTGTGGTGCTCATGAATGGTGTCAGTAAATATCTCCTGAAAAATCCACAATGCAAATGAGACCATTTCCTTTTCCTGCTCAGTTCCTGTTTGCACTGGCTCAGCCTGTCCTGTATGAAACACATGCCTTTAAACATTTGATGGGATGCCAGGATTGGACTCCCACCCTCCCTTCCATTCTGAACATAGGAGAGATTCAAAGAGCTTGGCAATAGTTGATGTAGAGGTCTTTCTTATCCATTGACCAATGGGCAAATCCTGCCCACACAATTTCTTCTGCTTTCCTTCAGATGTGACAGACATGCTATGCCACACACCCCACGGCAGCCATTTTGTGTTACGCCACACACACACCTGTGGCGGCCATTTTGTGCTATGCCACCTTTTGCAAGCGGCACTCATGGCATTTTCTCAAAGTTCCAAATGTGCCAACTGACCCCCCCCTCCAAAAGTTGGTGACCTCTGAGGTACACAATAGAATAGGAGCATCTGTTTGAGCTCTGCGAATTCATTTTGTTTCCACCATTCTGTAGAAACTGGCCACAACTTCCAGCATTGCACCAAAAAAATGCCAAATAAGGCTGCTGTCTTAAACACACTTACTTGGGAAGGGTGTGTGTGGAAATGAAAACCCCTCTGTTCTCAACACTTCCACCAAAATGCAGTTCAGATTTAGGTGTCTTTCAAAACCTAGCTGAATATCCCGCTGAAGAGGAATGATTGATATCTCAACCCCCCCCCCCTCTCATGCGCACACACACACAGCCCTCTCTTTTTGCTGTTTTTATTATAATAAGAATATTAAATCCAGAATGGTTTTTTTTTTTAAAAAAAAGGCTTTTCCAAAGGGAAGCTATACCTGGCCTGATGCATAAGGAGATATAGGAGTGTTGTTCAGTATAAAAGCATTCTTATCTTTATCACTGGCCTGCTCCGGTGGAAAGTCTTTGTGTTTATTTATTATTTATTTAAAAGGCTTATACCTCTTCTCAGAACAATCATCTCGCAAAGTTGATTTACGACCGCTAAAACGCCCAGGAAATGATCCAACTGCCGTGCCCTGGAGAGAGCTGCGGTTTGTAGTCTGAGGGTGTTGGATCAGCCCTGTCATTAGAGGCCTCACTGGCTTGGAGCGCATCCCAGCCACAACTTGGACGGCTTTAAAAGACTATTGGGCAAATTCATGGAGGGTAAGTCTATCGGTGGCTGCCAGCCAAGGGGGCTATGCTCTCTCTCTCTACTGTCAGAGGCAGTAATACATCTGAATACCAGTTGCTTGAAATCCCAGTATGAGGAGAGTGCTTTGGTAATGAGGTGCTGCTTGTGGGTTTCCCACAGGCACCTGAATGGCCACTGTGGGAACAGGATACTGGCGTGCTGGGCCCGGGGGTAACCTGAGTAACGCAGTCCAGGTCCGGTCCTGAATCCAAGGGCTCCCCGAGGAGTCAGTCCGACAGGGCCAAGGCAGGACACGAGGCAGGAAACCAGGCAAGGTCAGGCACAGGATCACAGGCAGGTTCTGGCAAACAACAACGTTGCTCCTGCAACCTGGGGTGGGGGTCCAGCAGCCTTTTATCTCTGTTGGGGTAACAGCTGGTCCTGATCCCCCAGTGACTCACCTCCCTGTCTCACCCAAAGGCGAGCACTCCTCCTGCAAGTACTCAGGTCTCTCCTTCTCTCAGACCTCGATCTCTGCAGCTCGGGAGATGTCGGTGGGTTACTAGACCCAGAGGCCGCCTCAACCTCTCCTGACCCAACTGGTAGTGGAGCAGCTGTCAGTGATTGCCCAGCTGAAGGCAATGAGGTAATCCCTGTATCTGGAGCTAGGGCAGGATCAGGCCCCCGACTCAGCCCAGCTGGTGCTTGTTGCAGGGGAACCTGTGCAGACTGGGGCTCTTCAGAATCAGGCCCCAGACTAGGTTCAGATGATGCCTGAGGCAAGGGATCCGGTGCAGACTGAGACTCCTCTAGCTCAGAGTCCGAGCCCGAGTCCCAGGCCATCACAACTGGACTAGAGCAAACAGGCTCTTCTTATGTTCTAAAGGTAAGAGAATTATGGCCATTCCTGTAGTCCAGCTGATCGCCGAAGAATTGACGCTTTTGAATTATGGTGCTGGAGGAGACTCTTGAGAGTCCCATGGACTGCAAGAAGATCAAATGCATCCATTCTTAAGGAAATCAGCCCTGAGTGCTCACTGGAAGGATAGATCCTGAAGCTGAGGCTCCAGTACTTTGGCCACCTCATGAGAAGAGAAGACTCCCTGGAAAAGACCCTGATGTTGGGAAAGATGGAGGGCACAAGGAGAAGGGGACGGCAGAGGATGAGATGGTTGGATAGTCTTCTCGAAGCTACCAGCATGAGTTTGACCAAACTGCGGGTGGCAGTGGAAGACAGGAGTGCCTGGCGTGCTCTGGTCCATGGGGTCACGAAGAGTCGGACACGACTGAATGACTAAACAACAACAACAACGGTAGTCCAGCCACTAAAGCTAAGACTGGATTTCTGAAAGGCATTCTATGCAGTGCTTCCCTTGTGTTTTGACCAGAAACAACCATTAGTGTGGAATGTAGTATCACAACTGCTGACAGGAAAGACTCTCCTCCTGAAAGAGAGGGGAGTGGTTGTGGGCGGGAGCCCGAGCTCCGCCCCTAGCAGGGGGCCTCTGCCCCCTGCTCACCTGGCTCACCTGGCTGGCGCCCGCCCACCAGCCGACACCCAATCAGGTGCCGCTGGGGGGGCGTAACCAGCGGACTTTAAATTCAGGCGCCAGCCCTCTCCCCGGCCTCTTTCCTGCTTCGTCCTGCCTCCTCGTCTCGCCGCGGATCACCCACCCGCCACTCCCTTTAGCTTAGGTTCTTGGCCTTGCTATGGACCTTAGGTTGGTCGCCCTGGTTAGGCAGGGGGCCTGGTAGGAGTTTTTCCACACGGCATTAGGCCATGGGGTTTTTTCGCCTACCTCGTAGCAATCGTCACAACTTTCGTGGTATTGGTGGGTAGGTTAGGCATTGGATTATTGCGGTATGGTGTGTTGGAAGGCTAGGTGTGGCCATCACCTAAGCCTTCAATTTTGGGTATTCCGTTAAAGGAATCCGGCGGTCGTGTATTCCGTCCGATGCCTGCTTGGCGGGAGGCCATGGCACGACCCCCGGTGACGTCAGTGGGGAGCCTATAGTTGTATTATCATCAACAGGCTCCGCCCACTGGTGATTCAACCCCTGTGGTGGACATCCAATGCCTAAGCCAATACCTTTTTCACTGCTGTAACCAATAAAGTTGTGGCCTTTTCCATGCCCATAAACCATAATCACGTGTCCCTGTGTGTTCATTTCCACCGGGCGGGGGTCGGGTCCTCGAACCACAATGAGATCCTGCATGTATATTTGACCTCTGTGCGAGGATCTGAACTTTGTAACCCATTTTTTTACCGGGCAAGTTGTTTGATTTGATTTATTGAATTTAGATACCACCCTATATAAGAAAGAAAAGTCAATTAACTATGACCCACTAGTTTTGCTCTGTGGGCTGCACTCTGTCCTCTAAACGGCAAAACTCCCCAGTGGCTTCTCAAAAGGAGAAAAACAAAACCAGGCACTCAAATCTCCAGAGCCGTCAGTTTTGTAAGGATTTGAGTTGGGCAAGATAGAAAGATGGGAAACAGGCCAATCTGCGGCTCTCATGTAAATAGACTCCTTGACCCTTATTTTCCTCTGCTCCCCATACAGCTGAGGATGTGTGAACATAAGTCACTTTTCTTTGTTCGGGGGCCCAACCATATTCTTCATAAAGACGTGGTGCAGGTGAGGCATTCCAAGATAAATGTGCAAAAAAAGGCGGTGCGGTAACTGGGATCAGCTGCAGCCATGAATTTTATGAATGGTTTACTGGAAAGCCAATTAAATGGTAACATCAGTCCAAATATGAGCTCTGTATTGTTCCTGTTCCAAGGCTGCAGATGGGTAATTCACTAGGAAAGTGCTTTCCATGGCCAAACATTTTAAGCAGCCTTGCTTGCCTTGGACCAGTTTCTTAACCACAGGACTGGAGGAAAAGCATCTTTTGCTGCAATTTAGGTTTTGTGTGTGTGCTTCCTCTCTCTCTCCACTGACTACTGTGGCTGCAAAAAAAAAAAAAAAAAAAAAAAAGGAGCAAAGAGGAAACTTCAAATGTCAAACTTCTGCTCAGTCTTCCTCACAAATGGAATTCTAGCTCTCTTACTTAAAAATCCAAGCACAAGCCAAACCATTTTCAGGGGCATCCAAATGTCAAGGCAAAGAGGCAGGAGCAGGTCAGGGATAATTCACAAGGTGTCTGCGAAGTTAAGGCTTTATTCAAAGAAACAAAAGAGCTCGGGCCTAGTGAGTACAGCAACTCTTCCCAGTAGGTCTTGGCTCCAATGAGGCAGTTGCGAGGACGGAATGTCCCCACCTTCCCACAGCTCTCCCCCCCTCCCCCAGATGATCTCCAAGCAAGCTGAGACTTCTTCACCTTGTTCTGCCCTCTTCATACCTCTTAAGGTTCGGAGGGGGGGGGAGCTTTTTGCAGCAGGAGAGGGAGACTCCCTGGCTTCTTCAGAAGCCTGCCTCCACTCTGCCTCTTGCCATCCCCCTTTGCTTCTGCCCCTGATTCTGCACTGCTCTCTGTCGCAGCCTCTTCCTGCTCACTAAACCCTGTTACCTCTTCAGCTTCTGACCTCTCCCCCTCCCAGGCTGCTCCCACTTCTCCACGTGACCACTCAGCGTTGTCCCACCACCAATCCCCTGGCTCTGAACCATCTTCCCTTGGGGGTTCCCCAACTGGTGCCTCTCATCACTCCACAAGGTCCATGATACCAAAGTAATAAATTCCCACAATTAAGTGTATGCTAGCATCAGTTTTAAAGGGCTGCATCCAGTGCTGCTCACATAGTGGGACATCCCCTTCCTCTCCTCTCCCAAAATCTGCTCCAGAGAGTCCTCCAAACCCCCGGAGCAGTTTTTGATGGTGTGTAGGGAGAGGGGGGAGTTCTGTTGTGCAAGCAGAATTCTGTTGCACAAGTCGAACGACAGCATTGGACATAACCTAAAGCGGCAGTGAATTAATTGCGCAATAAGGACTGCAGTACAAGTCCACTTAGCAGCATTTTGAAGCGACCAACAATAATCTGAGGTCTGTTTTTCTATCGCCACATACACGAAACACTGTACCACAAATCTGACTTCAGCACAACAATTCCAAAAGAACAGCAGAAATTTGCCTACATTTTCATCTGCGGCATCTCCGGCAAAGTTTTTTGTTTTTTTTGAGATAGCCTGGCTTCTTCACCTACGGCCTCAAAAATATGAAGCGAGCACCATCACCATGGCAACAAGGTGCTTCTGCCATCCACAAAAATAAAGGGCTAGCTATTCGTTTCCAGTGATAGCATCGTATGTTTAACTGCCACAAGCAGTGCTGACAGGGTCAATCCTCGTTACAATAGCCGGTGCTCCTTGGTCAAAGGAAGAAAAAGCCACGACCTGCTCAAATTGACTGTGATGGACACAGTCGTAAACTGTTTGCATTCACCAACCTTCCTGCTATAAACAACCATGCCCTGCCAAGGGAACGCCTCACCCTTCCCCTTCTGGGAGAAAACCAAGACCGTCCCTGTGCTCTCTTACCCCAAAGAACATGTGCTTGATAATTTGCAGATTTGAATTTGCTTTTCGAATCATTTCACGAAGTTTCTGGAATAGTAAGAACAGGATGGGCATCTTCTGATCATCATGTATTTGCATAACTGTGACAGAGAAATATATATGATCTACAGTTGCTAAAGTAAACAGCACTCCCATTTCATCAAGTCCTGCAAAAGAATTAGGCTTGATGATGAGTTGCATGTGTGAGACAAAAAGTGCACATTAGGAAAAATTCACACCAAGGTAAATTTTCATGAGGTCTTTAAAAAATCACAAACTGATGTGGACTTGTGGAGAACAGAAGACTGGGTGAAATGAGAAACTGAGAGTAGCTGAAATTGAAAGATTCGCCCATCTCTACTTTATGATACCTTATGTTTTGCTCATCTGCTAAGACTTAAAGCAGTAAACAGGAATAACTCTTGGCGTTTTATACATTCATTTATGTCTACTTTTGCCCCTCATTCTGCTTAATGCAAATGTGCAAGGGCTTGTCTGGATAGTCACTCAGTATCAGAAATATTGTGGGTGGCAGAGTTTAAATGTAGCAAATCCCTCAGGGCTTTCACCGAGCCATGAAAATGACAATCGAAAACCCAGACTTACCGACAGCTGTAAAATCAAAACAATGGCTTTGTTCAAGAAAGCTCTAAGTGCTTCAGACGCTTTAAGTATCTAATGATCATTTTTAGCTTCCGTATCATTTCTCCACCCCCACCCTACATGTTTCATGCTAAAGAAAGACGCTAATAAGTACTGCCGTCTGCACCACAGCATGCTCTCTGGATATTAGGATGTGAGACCTGACAACTCTCTTTTGAAAAAAGCGGTTTTGCCTGTCTAATTTTGCTTCCAACAACACAGGATCTTAAGACAGCAATACTGAATTTGCTTACCATAGAGTCAGCCGCATTGAACTGAGTGCAACTTGCTTTTGAATAGGTATAGGAACACAGGAAGCTGCCTTATACTGAGCCAGACCGTTAGTCTATTGAGTTCAGTATTTTCTACATTGACTCACAGTAGCTCACCAATATTTCAGGAAGGAGTCTCTCTCAGCTTTAGCTGGAGATGCCAGAGGGGCACCCCCCCAAATATTTCCAATGAAAGGTCTGCCTCCCAAACTTCCATCGTGGCTGCATGCGCAGGCCATGGGGTGTGCTTGTGTCACAGGTGTAAACCACGGGACATCTGCATGACAAGTCAGCATGCCCCACGGTGTGCGCAAGTGACGTAAGCATGCTGCAGGGTGCTCACGCATACCGCACAGGGCATGCTGATGTCATGTGCACACACCACCCCCAAATTGCGGGGACGTGGTGGCAGCCCTGCTATCCACCCAGGGAAGAGTCGAGGACCTCAGCTAGCCAGGCAAAAATACTCACATTGTGAAGCAAGGGCAGTGAGTGTGGGGCCTGGGGAGATGAGGTGTAACCTAGGGAAGGGGTGTGGCCTGGGGACAGACCCAAGGGGCACACAGAGAAGCCTGGAGGGCTCTCCACCCCTGACATGTAGGTTAAGTGATTGAGCCAAATAGTCATCTAACTACAGGTGTGTCAGGCTTCAGGGAATCAGATCCCTCCCATTGTGGCAGCCAAGAAACAATAGAAGTTCTTACCAAGCAATTTATTCAATAATTCACAGAGAGTGACGAAGGAATGCAGGCTTCCCTAATAATGGCATTGCTCCAAGTAAAGTCCCACTCCCGTTTCGCCTCCCCTATTTTACATCACCCCTGTGCCGGCTAATCTGAGCTTTCTGCCTCTGAACTCTCTGTTCTACCACCCACAATGCCCACCTGGTCCTGGGAGGGTGTGTGTGGTCAGGAATGTTTCCCAAGGACACTGAGTCTGTCAGCTGTCTCTACCCTTCTTCTTCTTCTTCTTCCTGCTGTTCCTCTTCCAATATTTCCCAGTTTCTGCACTCTGCAGCCTCTGTACTATGCCCCTCTACAAACCACTGTTCTAAATCTATACTGTCCTGTTCTTGGGAAGGTTCAGCACCATTCCTCCTCAGACCAACCCCTAACATTGTGTTTCTGTTGCATCACTCCCTGTGTATGGGCAGAGCTGGGTGGGTTAAGTGGCATTATGGGAGCAAAGGCAGTTTTCTTCGTAAGCACAGCATACTGGCAGAAGGCATTTAATCCTTCCCATCACCACCGCTCTCAGTCCCCACTTAACCCACAAACTCACCCAGTGGGTTTAGCCAAACTACTCATCCGCATGCCCATTGCTTTTCACCATATGAGGATAATAAGGGTGAAAGGACAAGTTTTCTCAAGTCAACAAAGAGCTGCCTGCTCTGTGGTGCATGGTTATGCCCTGTATTGCGACAGTGTGAAGTTCTGCACTCCCCCCTACCTGTACACCCTTCATTTATGGAGGCAGAGAAGTGCAGCATGTCATTTTATCACAACGCATAATAAGCTTTTTTGTGAGCAACATCTGGAGGATTATTATTATAATGCAGAGGAAGCGTTTGACATGTTTAGGGGAAAGGCTGCTATTCTACTGGTTTAAAGCCTTTTCAGGTGTATTGGAGCCCATGCAATGGTTTTCTACCCCAGGCTACACAGTGCTGGTGGAAGCTTTCTCTGCAGCACATTGTCATCATAACAAAAATAAAGATCTTTTGTGTCTCCACCTGTAAGTCTGGCTTTAGCACCTCTTCGTGTCTAGTGGAGGCAGCCAAGAGTTAAAAACCACAGGTGGAAAACCATAAAAACCCTCAGAGGAGTCCTTGCAAGTACAAAAGTATTTTAAAAGGCAAGTAATAATTTGTAGGGACGCGGGTGGCGCTGTGGGTTAAAGCCTCAGCGCCTAGGGCTTGCCGATTGTAAGGTCGGCGGTTCGAATCCCCGTGGCGGGGTGCGCTCCTGTTGTTCGGTCCCAGCGCCTGCCCACCTAGCAGTTCGAAAGCACTCTCGGGTGCAAGTAGATAAATAGGGACCGCTTACTAGCGGGAAGGTAAACGGCGTTTCCGTGTGCGGCTCTGGCTCGCCAGAGCAGCGATGTCACGCTGGCCACGTGACCCAGAAGTGTCTTCGGATAGCGCTGGCCCCCGGCCTCTTTGAGTGAGATGGGCGCACATCCCTAGAGTCTGTCAAGACTGGCCCGTACGGGCAGGGGTACCTTTACCTTTACCTTTACCTTAATAATTTGTACAGAATTATTTGTACAGAATAATTTAACAGAACCGGGCATTGTTAAAAAAAAAAAAAAAACAGCTAAGTAAGGTTGCTAAATCTCATGTTTTGAAGTTCTAAAGCTGGTCAGTATTAATTTGTCATTAGGTTCAGAATAGCTCCTGATTTGATAAGAGGCTTCATTCAAAGGCATCACACCCATTACGGAAAGTATACTGAAAGGAGACTGCGGTGCAGAGGGATCTAACAGTAGCTGTTAATGTTTTGCCTATACCTGAACCTAATGGATGTTAATGCATCTCCTGTGCCACGTGTGGAGATGAATTTACAATGCTAATAGTTCCATATGCCATAACAATATACTACTGTGCCAACAAGTGCCTATTTTATATGAATAATGACTTTTGCGTTCAGATCAGATTGAACGGCAAATTGCAGGACGCTGATGCCTACAATCTGGTGGTGAGCCGTAAAGTGTCATTAGCAAAAAAAAATTAAATCAAATGCAAACTGTTAAGAAAAATGAGGTCTGGGGAGGGGGGGGCAATTAGCTAAGACCTACCTGCACCTACCTGCTTTAATTTTCTGAACACTCTGGGTTGCTTACAGCATTATTCATTAATGATATTGGAGTGTTCTTGCAAATCATTCCGGTGTCTGAAATATAACATGGGAAGACAGGAGATCAGTAGAGGCTGGAAACTTAGGGCAATGGGGCACTGCTCCACCACAGTGAATTTAAAAGGAGGGAAGAATTAAAAGCCCTCCCTCCTATTTAAACTACTGCAGCCATTTCTGTCAATCTCCCATTCTCTTGCCAATCCGCTCTTTCCACTGCTCGGCCAATCCCAAGCTAAAACATTTGCTATGGCCTGGAGGTCTCTCTAACCCCGGGGTTTCCAGCGTGGGGCACACGCCTCACAGGGGAGGCAATTAGATTTTTAAGGGGGGCAATTCAAGAATGAGTTATTAACAGTGAATGGCCTTTTAGGCCTCTAGCACATGAATAGGAGTTCACTTTTTTAAAAAAATAAGCATTATACGTCACCGGGGTGGGGCATCAGGATTTTAGAGATGCTTAGGTGGGGCATGGCTCAAAAAAGGTTTGGGACCATTGCTTTAACCCAGGGGTCAGCAAACTTTTTCAGCAGGGGGCCAGTCCACTGTCCCTCAGACCTTGTCAGGGGCCAGGCTATATTTTTTTGGGGGGGGTGAACGAATTCCTATGCCCCACAAATAACCCAGAGATGCATTTTAAATAAAACGACACATTCCACTTATGTAAAAACACGAGGCAGGCCCCACAAATAACCCAGAGATGCATTTTAAATAAAACGACACATTCTACTTATGTAAAAACACGCTGATTCCTGGGCCATCTGCGGGCTAGATTGAGATTGGGCCTGATCCGGCCCCCGGGCCTTAGTTTGCCTACCCATGCTCTAACCCATCTCCAGACAGGAAAAGAAAACATCCACATAGCAACTACTATGGCACCCCCAGTTACTTTTGCTGGATTTTTAAAAATCTCCATTTACATCCTTATCACCAATTAACCAGTAATAAAAACAGACAAAGAATAAGGTTTAGTAGACAATACAATTTGTTAGGACTATGCATGTGTGAGAGAGCATACGCACCCAATCACACACAACTCAGGGCCTTAGCCTGACCTGGGCAACACGAGACCAGGATCCAGACTTGAATGGGTGGCGTGTGACTCCTGATTGTGCTTGGATGTTGTACTAGCCCTGCTTGGCCTCCCCATTCTTCTAACCCACCATCATTCCTCCCATTGTGTCTCAGCATGGTATGGTTGAGGTCCCAGCTGTCCCCATCTCCATCACCACTAACAAATGCAACCTTCTCCCGTTGCATTGCTACCACTTACCCGGCTGCTGTCACTGCCTTGTGAGTTTTTCTTGCGTTGCAAACCACTTGTGAGAGTGGTTGATTCCAGACTGTCATTATGTCCCGATAGGATTCAATTAAAGGTAAAGGTAAAGGTACCCCTGCCCGTACGGGCCAGTCTTGACAGACTCTAAGGTTGCGCGCTCATCTCGCTCAAGAGGCTGGAAGCCGGCGCTGTCCGAAGACACTTCCGGGTCACGTGGCCAGCGTGACATCGCTGCTCTGGTGAGCCAGAGCCGCACACGGAAATGCTGTTTACCTTCCCGCTAGTAAGCGGTCCCTATTTATCTACTTGCACCCGGGAGTGCTTTTGAACTGCTAGGTGGGCAGGCGCTGGGACCGAACAACGGGAGCGCACCCCACCGCGGGGATTCGAACCGACGACCTTTCGATCGGCAAGCCCTAGGCGCTGAGGCTTTTACCCACACACTGGCATTCAGTTTGTGCAATTATAGTTGATTTGCTTCCCCCAAACACCAAGTGGGACAACACTTGCTTGGACGTGGCAGGCTTCGGTCTTACAGATTTCAGCAACCCTCTGTGCAAGGTCAAATTTTGGTGTACGCCCCTACTTCTCGACTTCCGTTCTGCTCCATTCGTTATATTATAGTTGCAAAGCCCTGCACCACCCTCTAGTGTCAGCTCCCAGTGTGGCAGACCCAGTCGCACTGCCCAGAAACTGTCTCTGATGCAACACCGTCTAACCTCCCCACCAACCAATCAGAATGAACGCTCATTTGATAGCTACTGCCAGCTACTTGCCCTGCAAGCAAATCAGGGAAACACTCAATGTTCACCAAAAAGTAGCCAATAAATGCTTAAAATGCTGTATGTGAATATTTTGTTGGAAGCCGGCCAGATTGCCTGGGGAAACCCAGCCAGATGGGCGGGGTATAAATAATAAATTATATTATTATAATTATAAAATCAGAGCTATTTTTCTAGGGAAAGAGGTGCCAGAACTGAATGCTGGTGAGTTTGGGCTGGAAAATAAGCCCTGCTCTTAGCAAGCCAATCATCAAAAAAAGCAGGGAAAGGGAGGGAGAGAGAGAGAGAGAGAGAGAGAGAGAGATGGACACTGTAATTCAAAGAGATTATAGCATAGAGCCTTTTTCACAAATACACACTCTGCAGGTAAAATATTACAAAACAATTGCAATGGCTGCCACAGAGGTGGAGCTGGTGTTTGGCCATAACAACAACAACAACAACAACAACAACAATTTATTATTTATACCCCACCCATCTGGCTGGGTTTCCCCAGCCACTCTAGGCGGCTTCCAACAAAATATTAAAATACAGTAGTCCATCAAACATTAAAAGCTTCCCTAAACAGGGCTGCCTTCAGATGTCTTCTAAAAGTTTGGTAGTTGTTGTTATCTTTGACATCTGATGGGAGGGTGTTCCACAGGGCGGGCACCACTGCCAAGAGGGCCCTCTGCCTGGTTCCCTGTAACCTCACTTCTTGCAGAAGGCCCTCAGCACTGGACCTCAGTGTCCAGGTAGAACGATGGGGGTGGAGATGTTCCTTCAGGTATACTGGACGAAGGCCATTTAGGGCTTTAAACGTCAGCACCAACACTTTGAATTGTGCTTGGAAACGTACATGTGTCCATTTGCCCAATGTCTGAGGGTAGCTGCTCTGAATTATTGAAGAAGTGGTTTCGTAGGCACTATGATCAGTAAATTATTCAAGCCCTGTTCACATCTGTAAACACACATTTAGATGCAAGTATTCTATGAACATGTAAATAGAGGTGACACAACTGGGAGAAAGAGGATATAAAAAGGATTCTTTTTTATTACCTGTGAATCCCTAATATATTTGCAAATGCTCTTCCCTTCCCCAATCTCATAAGCTGGCAACGGATGTCTCCTCCTCTCTTCCTTTGTACATATTTCTTCCAACATATTCCTTCCCCCACTTTTATGAACATGGAATAAAACTCCTTGGGGACTCTTAGCAGTGAAATCAGATTTGGGGATAGCAATAAGGACGTTATCCTGAAGATTAATTCCTTCCTCCTTTGCCATCCCTAAACACAAAACACCCAGGAGCACGGTATAAATAGAGCTGTTGTCTACAAGTTGGAAAGAAATATAAAATAAAGCTTCCATCACTCTTCAGTATTTCTTTTCTCTTTCCCTTCTGAGGCGCATTGTCTGCATCAGAATTTGCCAGCAGCAAATCCTTGTGGATGCGTGGTAGCATCCTTCTTCTTCTTTTTTGAGATAGTCATGAGACTTGTGGTACCAAGTGACAGGTGAACCTGGCCTTTGTCTTTGGCTATTTTGTGGCTTCATTGCCCCCGACAATCTCGAGGAATCTCAGGGATGGACGAAGACGAAGGTCTAAGCCACCTGCCCAAAAGGCACGAAGAAGACACCGAAGAGTCAGAAAATAAATGATGTACATTGCATTTCAGAATCCTTCCCTCAATTGTCCCCACGTTTTGTGAGCTGGGCACATGACCACCTGGCCTTAGCTTTCTCCCTGCTCTTTCCAGGTACAGATCCATTCTTTAAAGCAGAGCTTTCCAAACTTTTCATGCTGGTGACACACCTTTTAGACGTGCATCATTTCGCGACACAGCAGTTCAGGGTTACTATCAAACCGGAGGTTAAACTAACCCCTTTCCAACCCCTGGAGGAGCACACTGCAGCCGGCACCCTAATGTGTCATGACAAATACCGTATTTTTTGCTCTATAAGACTCACTTTTTCCCTCCTAAAAAGTAAGGGGAAATGTGTGTGCGTCTTATGGAGCGAATGCAGGCTGCGCAGCTATCCCAGAAGCCAGAACAGCAAGAGGGGTCTCTGCTTTCACTGCGCAGCGATCCCTCTTGCTGTTCTGGCTTCTGAGATTCAGAATATATTTTTTTTTCTTGTTCTCCTCCTCCAAAACCTAGGTGCATCTTGTGGTCTGGTGTGTCTTATAGAGCGAAAAATACGGTAGAAAGCTCTGCTTTAAAGCTCTCTGCCCCAGCGTATGTTTTTTTATTGGCCCAGAGTTCCCTGCTGCTCTTTTAGTGGCAGGTTTTCAAGGGGAAAGAGCTCCAGAGCCAAAAGGGAGACGAGGAGGTGCTTGTACACAGGGATTTAAAGTGTGGACTGTGTTAAGTTGTGGGTGAACATATCAGACGACACAGCGATTCTTCAAACAGCTCTTGTTTATTCAGAGGCCAGAACAGAACTGAACTGAAGGGTTCAGCCAGCCTGCTTAGATAGAGCTCCAGTACAACATAACTGTAATAATTTTCTAAAACTATCCAATCACTGAAGGTCACTTTCGATCCCTTATTTGCATAACTATCTACAGTATCCCCCTGCTAGCCCAGGGTGAGAACTTCAGTACATAACAGACTGTACCTGGAAAGAGCAAAGGAAACTTAAGTGTGGATAAGCCTGAAGACTAACAACAACAACAACAACAACAACAACAACAACAACAACAACAACAATTCAATTGATATACAGTGGAACCTCGGTTTTTGAGCGTCTCATAAGCCGAACATTTCAGAAGCTGAACACCGAAAACCCGGAAGTAATTGCTTCCATTTTCAAACGTGCCTTGGAAGTTGAATGGCTTCCACGGCATGTTTTTAAATTTTCTCAATGGATTTTGCTGACCGCCCATTGCTTCTCAGTTTTCAAATGTTTCAGAAGTTGGACGGTCTTCCAGAACAGATTACGTTTGAAAACCAAGGTTCCACTGTACCACCCTTTATCAAAAGATCTCAGGGGGGTGTACAACATTAGAAACACATTGCAAAACATCAATGATAAAAACATAATAAAGGCATAGTGAAAAGCATACTGACAGACAGTGTTCACCTTGCACCATGCTTGTTATCTTTTAGGCACTTGACAATCTCCATCTTATTATTTCATTGTATTAATGGTATTTGAGATCCTATCAATGACTTATAGCTACTGATCTATTTCCTGGTGTTGCTTTTTCTAATTTATTGTGGTACTGCTGTGTTGATATTGTATTTTATAGGATTGAGTTGTTTTTTATATTGTTGTAAGCTGCCTTGAAGCCACTTGTAAGGTGGGATATAAATTTGATAGAAATAGAGATTTTAAGTTTTATTCCCTGAACAGTAAAATTCTATCTATCGATCGATCGATCGATCGATCTATCTATCGATCTATCATCTATCTATATTATCTATCTATCTATCTATCTATCTATATCTATCTATCTATATCTATCATCTATCTATCTATCATCTATCTATCTATCTCTAGATAGATAGATGATAGATGATAGAAAGATGATAGATGATAGATAGATGATAGATAGATAGATGATAGATAGATAGATAGATAGATAGATGACAGACAGATAGATAGATAGACAGATAGACAGACAGAGAGATGATAAATAGATATAGATAAATAGATATAGATAAATAGATGGTAGAAATAATTTTACTGTAAAATATCTCTTGTATAATTACTGGTATAAAAAAACACTAATAATCAAATTATTCATCTATGTTGCCTAAGCTGAATTGAAAATAGATTCTGAAAACTTTTGGCTCAACTTTTCGAAATGTGCAAGGCCAATAGCCAACCATGAAAGAAATCTCCATGGTGGTCGGATATTATTTTTTCATGCTCATGCCAAGGCTGAAATTCATCCCTGATGCATTGACATAAGTACATGCAAAGCTTCGCTGTGTGCATTAATTGCATACTCAATTAGCTCAGAGCAGGAGGTGAATAATGAAGGATGGCTGAGACATGATCAAATGCAATGGTCTTATTTTTCAAGCACTTAATTTCTCCATTGTATTACTGTAATGTTAATCAAAGCCCAGTTTCGAAAAACTACCGCCATTTTCCCATTCTACCACCTCTTCTGTAAATGGGAACCATGAGTAGCCATCAGCTGGTTTCGACAAACGTACACCTGGAGCAGGGTTGGAGGAAGGGGTGTGCGGTGGGAGCGGGTCGCCCCGGGTGGCTTCGCTGAGGGAGGTGACATTTGGCACGATGCCCACCCGCAACTCCCAAGCCTAACCCAAGCTTTCGGGGGAAGGGGGGGAGCTGTGCCTCTTTGCCAGTGGCATGCACACTTCCCCCTTCGTTTTGACAGCTTGGGGGAGGCTTGGGAGTCGCGGGCGGGTGGCGTGCTGAATGTCTGCCATCGGCAGCTCGCTCCATCCCCAGCCTCGGTCCTGTATACCTGAAGGAGCGTCTCCACCCCAATCGTTCAGCTGGACACTGAGATCCAGTGCTGAGGGCCTTCTGGCGGTTCCCTCGTTGCAGGAAGTAGAGGTTACAGGGAACCAGACAGAGGGCCTTCTCGGTAGTGGCAGCCGCCCTGTGGAACGCCCTCCCATCAGATGTCCAAGAAATAAGCAGCTATCTCATTTTTAGAAGACATCTGAAGGCAGCCCTGTTTAGGGAAGTTTTTAATATTTAATGCTGTTTTGTTTTTAACACTCGATTGGGAGCCACCCAGATGGGCGGGGTATACCTGTATACCTGAAGGAGTGTCTCCACCCCCATCATTCAGCTGGACACTGAGATCCAGTGCTGAGGGCCTTCTGGCAGTTCCCTCGTTGTGGGAAGTGAGGTTACAGGGAACCAGACAGAGGGCCTTCTCAGTAGTGGCACCCACCCTGTGGAACACCCTCCCATCAGATGTCCAAGAAATAAGCAGCTATCTCATTTTTAAAAGACATCTGAAGGCAGCCCTGTTTAGGGAAGTTTTTAATATTTAATGCTGTTTTGTTTTTAACACTCGATTGGGAGCAACCCAGATGGGTGGGGTATAAATAAATAATAATTATTAGTATTAGTATTATTATGCACACTACTCCGTGCACCCGAGCGGCTATCCGGTGCCTGGGAGGGCACCCTCCACACCCCACACCCCTTGTGACCTGGAGTCTGCAGATAGCTGGTATCTTGGCTATCTCTTAGTGCAGTCTGAGGTCATTGAGCCTGAGCTTCCATAGTTGCTGCCCTCCATGAACCACCATTGACAGGCTTGACATCAATAGAGGCAGATACAGCCCATGCTTAAGATAATCTATTCTCTTGTTAGTTACACAGTTTTAAATGTGCATTTTATATTTTATCTCCTTTAGTAATGGTTTCCTTAGATTTTTTTAAAAATAATAATTTTGTAAGTTGTGTTCTTTTGTTTCTCAGTTTGACCCTTTTACCTGGTTCTGTGCATATTGTGGCATTTTTATTCATTGGGACTTGCTGTTCTTTTTATTGCTAAATAGTTTGGTAATTATGTGTTTGTAAATGTTAGGAGTAAATTTCTGTTTAATTGTTGTTTGCTGATCTTTAATTTTATTGTGTACCATTATACCCTAATGGATTATTGAGTGTTTATTTGAAATAAGTTGTTTATTTTAAAGTTATGTTTTCATTATGATTTTTTTTTGCGTTGATTCAGATTGTTATACGGTGTGTGTTTCTTCAGCTTGTAAACCGCCATGCGAGTAGTAATATCAAACGGTGGCATGAAAATTAAAAGTGAAATGAAATGAAATGTTTAAGATTCTTCTTTGGTTGACTTTGCTGCATCCAGTGCTCATTCTGTACTTCTTTGTAATGTTTTATTTTGAAATCTTTTAAGATTTTGTTTTCTGTTAATTACATTGCTTTCAATGTATACTTTATATTTGAATTTCTTCAGTAATGGTTTATTCTGGATTGTTTTATTTGATGTTTAAATGTGTTGTAAGCCACTTTGAGATTTCTCCCCCTTTAAAATATGAAGTGATATAGAAATGAAACAAATAATAATAATCAGTGCTTTTCTTCTGGGGGGGGCGCAGGGGTACGCATATCCCTAAACATTTTGTAAATCTAAGTTTGGCCTCATTGAGGGACAGTATTTCAGTATGAGTCGGTAAATGAGAGTACCCCTAAACATTTTTTTTTAAGAAAAAAGCTCTGATAATAATAATAATTCAGCAGCATAATTATGAACTCAGCAGCTGGGCACATAAAGTCACAGACAGTAGACATCAGAGAGTTTATTGTGCACCAACAAATGCAAAGCTACAATTGACAATGTTTTATGTGTAACAAACAGTGCTGTTTTTTCTAGAAAAATTGGTGCCAGAACTCACCATGAATGACTCCCTTGTTATCTTATAATGGCAATAGCGCCCCCCCCGAGAGGTGCTGGAACTGAGTTCCAGAGAGTTCCAGCTGGGGAAAAAACCCTGGTAACAAACAACTACCGTATTTTTTGCTCTATAAGACTCACTTTTTCCCTCCTAAAAAGTAAGGGGAAATGTGTGTGCATCTTATGGAGCAAATGCAGGCTGCGCAGCTATCCCAGAAGCCAGAACAGCAAGAGGGATCACTGCTTTCGCTGCACAGTGATCCCTCTTGTTGTTCTGGCTTCTGAGATTCAGAATAATTTTTTTCTTGTTTTCCTTCTCCAAAAACTAGGTGCGTCTTATGGTCTGGTGCGTCTTATGGAGCAAAAAATACGGCACATGTGGGACATGCGATACTGACAGATATCAGTTCTCACCAAAGACAATGAGGGCTATTCCAGCACTCTCTCTTAATATTAATTAGAGAGACATTTTGGGGAACTTTCTCCTTGTATTTTGTTCTCTTCTCTTTTTTTCCTCCTTTTCAAACAACATCATTCTCTTGAGATCCCAGAGCTTAATTAATTGAGCTGAATAGTCAGTCAGAAAGCCACAATGGAGTTTGCAGGAAGAATAATCAAATAAAATAGAATTGGCCATTCTTGTTCTTTTTCTTTTCTTAAGCCAACATTACTTAGTTTTAATTGTTCGGTATGGTGGCTGCCAGCTTTCTTTGCACTATTTTTTTTCCACGAGGGAAATGAAGATAAGGGGATATTTGTCAACAATAAGCAGAGTAATTCTGGTGGGAAGCAAAGCTCGGAATTGATTAAGACATGGGTGTAAGATAGAAGTTTATCAATAAATTGCAGCAGCTCCTGCTTTCGCCGAAAGCTAGAAATAATCAGCTTTAGCTACTGCTAAAAGCTAAAACAAGCGGATGATGATTTAAAAGGGGAAAGGAAACCTCTTGCATCAAAACGTGTTACTATAGCTGCTTGGATGTTTTTACCTGAGAGGGAAACCCTCTTTGTTTGGCATAGATGTGCATCTAGTCTCAGGAATTTCCACATGAAAATGTGTCAAGTCTTGCTTGTCTCTAGCATGTGGCCAGAGGAGCCGATACACGCCAGTATTCCTGTTCAAAATATATGGTGCCGTGTTCCACAGAGACTCCTCCGATTCAAGCAAGCTTGTTCCCTACAGCATCCTACATCACATCAAAAGCTTTCTTCTCAGGAAAACAGTGAGTCATTGCAAGCAAAGTTTCTCTGCGCCTGTTTTGTTCTAAAATAGCTTATGAAGGGTTTGGAAAGCCTTTGAACAATAGTTCCTCCACCACCACCACTTCCCCCCACACAGCGTTTTTGTGTTTTGCTAAAAAAAAAAAATGAAAAGAAAAGAAAAGAAAGTGGCTTAGGAGTTGCTCACCTAGGTCGACACCTCCTTAATGGGCAGAAAAAAGTCCTTGAAAAGCCTCGGTCCTGTATACCTGAAGGAGCGGCTAGGAGTGGGTATTTTACCGTAGAAGTGGGAGCTTCAGTACACACAACACAGCTCAACCAACCCACAAGAGTTGTCCCATTTACTTCAGTGGCAGTGGAAATTCTTGTGTGCACACCTTTGCATGCCTAGAGTTGGCCTTGTTCCTGAAGTGAATGCGGAAAATGATCCATGTAGGGGCATGACAACAGAGCCAGGATACAGAAATATAGAAAACGGGAGAGATTCTGAGGCATCCTACCCTTTGTTTCACAATGTCTTATGCTTCCACTATAAACACTCAACTCAATCACCTGTGTATTAAATACGTAGATCACTTCCCTTCCCTCAGATGCTATTTCTTCTTTTACATATGGCAAATTTCCTTTAGGAAGAAAAAGGAGATATCCCTGCTCCCTCCCTAAATCATTTTGGTTTTCTTCAGAATGTCACTGCCGAGAGAGAGAGAGAGAGAGAGAGAGAGAGAGAGAGAGAGAGAGATAATCTCCCCATGATGCTATAATGGGTACCAATTCAACATTTGTGACCACTTGTCTAAAGCAGGGACAACAAACATCGTGCCATCCAGATTGTGTGGGACTACAACTCCCATAAACCCCACCCAATATGACCAATGATCAAGGATGATGGGAGCTGTAGTCACCAACAAATATCTGAAGGACCTCACATAGGCTGCCCCTGGTCTAAGGTAGCTTCAAGCCATTCTATGCTAACTGTAACTTCAATACAGTGGTACCTCGGGTTACAAACGTTTTGGGTTACAAACGCTTCAGGTTACAGACTCCACTAACCTGGAAGTAGTACCTCGGGTTAAGAACTTTACCTCAGGATGAGAACAGAAATCATGCTGCGGTGCAGTGGCAGCGGGAGGCCCCATTAGCTAAAGTGGTACCTCAGGTTAAGAACAGTTACAGGTTAAGAACGGACCTCCGGAATGAATTAAGTTCTTAACCAGAGGTACCATTGTATAGCATCACCTTGTCCCATGTGTTTCCCATGTGTTTCCAGTCAAGATTTAGAAAGGTGCTGTGCCTCTTATCCTTCAGGTGTCTTCAATTGTCCAAGTTTTACTTCTGCAGGTACTAAGACAGCTGCACTGTCCTCCAGCTGCCAGCATCCTTTGCATTGCCCCAGAATTCATTCTCTCTCTCTCTCTCTCTCTCTCTCTCTCTCTCTTTCACACACACACACACACACACACACAATATTAGGAGCTAGGTTGTCAAAGCCTTCTTTTTTCCATTAACCTCTTTCTCATACCTAGATCTACTGCAATTCTTTCTTTCTTTCTTTCTTTCTTTCTTTCTTTCTTTCTTTCTTTCTTTCTTTCTTTCTTTCTTTCTCTCTCTCTCTCTCTCTCTCTCTCTCTTTCTTTCTTTCTTTCTTTCTATCAATGCTGTCAAAATGCCCTCTGTAAGTGTGTCTTCCTTTTACATTATGCTGCAAACCATCACAGCAGAACGCGCTCAAGGAAAACAGGCATATCCTGTCTTCCACTGCAATTTATGATCAATCCTAGCATGGTCATGCAAGCAACTTGGCATAGGAAAATGCATAGCAACAGCATCTTAGATACCCAACAAGATGTTTTGCTTTATAATGGATCTCCACAATTAGCATTTCTTGGGGGAAGTTCATCCTCTGTGCATTTCTCACATAATTTTGAAGCACATTTGCTACTGATGAAACATCCATACCCTTCTTTGAGTATTGTATGGACTGTTTTATAGAACAAATGAAGACTTTTTAAAAAACAGCACCATGCTTTAAATGGAGCATTAGAGACATCTCTTGTGACTTTTTTTAAAATGAAAGGGATTATATTCGTCAATTTACTGGTTTCTTTTGCTAGTTTCTGATGTAACAGTCAGTACTTTGATGGGTTGCATGTGACCAAGCTAACACAAAACTCTTATATATTAGTTGGGGTGAAGAGTGGGGGGAAATCACATGAAATTGACTCATCATCACGTGAAACTGATCAATTGCTTAGATGGAGTTTATCAGCTCCAAGGCAGCTCTTTAAATCTGAAGCTCCCAAGTTGCTACTCTCATTAAATGTTAATGTTTCTTCCTACTTGCTAATTTCTCCATCACAATGGCTTTACAATGTATCTGTACAATTAAACAACTGTTGGGACTGATCGTTTAAAATTAGAGAATGGTCTAAAGGCAAATGGCACTGTTCTGTTGGCAAAGTTAAGTATGCCTGTGCCAGATAGCCTCCTATGTGAACCGCAACAAGATTGTGTGTGTGTGTGTGTGTGTTCTTTATTGAAAAATAAAAAGTACAAAATTGCAAGTGCACAGAATAAGATAAGACACAAAAAAGAAGAAATAAGAAATAGAACCCATGTGGGGGGGGGAGAACAAAAGAAGTTATTGTTTACGTTACAAAAAAGGGGGAAATCATTATTTTATTAAACCAGACCTTAACGCAATAAAGTGTTTATAAAAAATGAATTCCAAATATAGTTAAATTTGTCCATGACAAGTCTACATTTGTACACAACTTGTCCATGTGTACAGAGTACATATCTTCGATCCAATTGTTAGAGGTAGTCACATTTTTTTTATTTTTCATCAATACCAGTCTTTATGCTGTAACACAATTAGATTTTGGGGGTAGAGGAGTGTGTGATAGATAATTGACAGTTGCATGAGATGCCCTTTACAATTTCTCCCCTTCCCACCATCTTTCAGGAGGGTTTCATTTCTCACCCACATAACAAATGCTTGAATAGCTATAGATATGGATATATTTTGACATTTGCAGGCAGCCCAGCACAAATTAAAACAATGGGCCAAAATATGTTACTTTTGACCAAGGCTAAATTACGGGTAGTTTTCTTTTCCAGAACATGGTGGGTATTTAAATGCTGCACTTGGCCTTTGTATGCAGGCTTCAGTTTATTTCTTTTTGTCCATGCTTTGGTGGGTATCTATTCTGTTTCATTTGCGATGTCTCCTGCTTTTACTGCCAGTGTCATTCATGAAGGGCTGACAGAATGCATGCAAGTGGTTATTACTGAGGACAAGGGAAGTGCTATGCACTATGAATAAACAAGAGATTGAGAAGAAAAAGCATAGGGGAGCAAGAGGGACTTCCATGATGAGATAATCCTCGTCATCATAGATATATGAGCATGAGGGAAGCAAACATTGGAGGGGGGGGTATTCTGTGCCAAAACATCAGGAACCCCAAACAATACATGGACTTTATCATTAGACAGACCACAACAATATACTTGCCACGTGATCTGTAAGGAAACAGAAATATAACAATATCACTGCTTTGTACAGTTGGAAAATAATTCACTTATTCATTACAGTGGCCATCCTGTAATTTATGAACGAATCATATGAGTAATGATGGCACATGTCTTATATCTTGATTTTTCTTTCCTGGGGGGGGGGGGTTGGGAGGGGATTGCAACACATAAATCAATGTGCTGTGCATTGCTCAGCATGATCATAGAAAGCATATTTGTATAAGACCTATACTTGTCAATGTCCCAGTTCATGGAATCGCACTTAGGGAGAGCAAAGTTAACTTCAAACCAACTGCAAAATAAAAGGTAAAGAAGGAAAGAGAAAGCCGTAATTTCTCAAAATTCAGAAACATGTTCGAGTTATTTTTTCTTATGTTTGGTCTTCATCTACTACAGTGGTACCTTGGTTTACAAACACCTCAGGTTACAGACTTGGGTTAAGAACTTTACCTCAGGATGAGAACAGAAATTGCACACCAGCGGTGCAGTGGTAATGGGAGGCCCCATTAGCTAAAGTGGTAAAGGTAAAGGTACCCCTGACCGTTAGGTCCAGTCATGGATGACTGTGAGGTTGCATGCTCTTCTCGCTCTATAGGCCGAGGGAGCCGGCGTTTGTCCTCAGACAGCTTCCAGGTCATGTGGCCAGCATGACTAAGCCGCTTCTGGCCAACCAGAGCAGCGCACGGAAACGCCATTTACCTTCCCTACCTTCCCACCTATTTATCTACTTGCACTGGCATGCTTTCGAACTGCTAGGTTGACAGGAGCAGGGACCGAACAACGGGAGCTCACCCCGTCACGGGGATTTGAACCGCCAACCTTCTGATCGGCAAGCCCTAGGCTCTGTTGTTTAGACCACAGTGCCACCCGCGTTCAGCTAAAGTGGTACCTCAAGTTAAGAACGGATTCAGGTTAAGAACGGACCTCCGGAACGAATTAAATTCATAACTAGAGGTACCACTGTACTAGAGTATGTTATTGTTTTCCCCCCTTTTCTGCTCGGTACCCAAATTTGATATTGGAAATATGTGAATCACCTGCGATGAACATCTGCTCATGAATACAGAGAATCCTATCAGACCTGAAATAGCAACCAGCGTTGCTTCAACACGGGCGGGAGCATGATTAACAACAGACGGACTTCCCCAGAGTGTATCAAGTTGAGTTGAGGATGCTTGAGGTAGCTGGAGAAATGCTTTGTTTCAGGAATGGTGGGTGAGGGAAGACTAACTGAGGTTCTATTCCATAGTTCTCTTAACGTGCTCCACATTACCCAGTCCTAGCAGAAGATATTTTGCTGCTTGGGGCAAAGGACGGACTGCCTCCTATTTACCCCATTCTACATATAACAATTTCCCAGTAGTAATGTATGGAAGTGAGAGCTGGACCATAAAGAAGGCTGATCGCCGAAGAATTGATGCTTTTGAATTATGGTGCTGGAGGAGACTCTTGAGAGTCCCATAGACTGCAAGAAGATCAAAGCTATCCATTCTTAAGGAAATCAGCCCTGAGTACTCACTGGAAGGACAGATTGTGAAACTGAGGCTCCAATACTTTAGCCACCTCATGAGAAGAGAAGACTCCCTGGAAAAGACCCTGGTGTTGGGAAAGATTGAGGGCACAAGGAGAAGGGGACGGCAGAAGACGAGATAGTTGGACAGTGTTCTCGACTCTAACAGCATGAGTTTGACCAAACTGCGGGAGGCAGTGGAAGACAGAAGTGCCTGGCGTGCTCTGGTCCATGGGGTCATGAAGAGTCGCACATGACTAAATGACTAAACAACAATAACATATAGCAAATGACCAGAGTGGTGCATTGAGTCTTACTTCAACACTGCTGCATCCTGAAGATAGCGGACTAGGTTAGGGGGCATAGTGAAGGCCTCCCCTCTAGACAGATACCATATTGCCTGACCAGGCAGCAACAGCCCCAGCCCCCAGGGATCATAAGGAAGGAATAAAGACTCTGACAATGTTATATGGAATTAAAATTAGGCCACAACTTTATTAAACTTCAGAATGTAGGAAGACCTTGGCTTAGGCCTTGGGCATGTATCCCTCCCAGCCCCCCAGCCAGGGGGAACTGGGGCTGATCAGGGTAAATGGGATATGAGACGTAAGTGTAGCAGGCAGCCCAGCCCATATCCCCACACGCAGGGTACTTCACTGATAACCTTTCACTGCATGGCCAGTGACACCCATATATATATAACCCCTTTAAGAGGGGATCCTGGAATTGCCGCCGCGGGGGGGGGGGGGTGAGTCACCACTTCACACCCACCCCCCATATAGGGAAGAAAAGACTAAAGGATTCCACCCAAGGCCATAACCACTAAAGTTGTGACGAATTGCTACGGGGAAGACAAAACCTTCCAATGCAGGAAAATTTCTTCCCGGTCCTTCTACAGCAACCAGTCAAAGACCATAACAGTGCCTGCTAAACAGGAAGAAAAATGGTTAACCTGCAAACAAGAAACATTAAACAAAGGGAGGGGAGGGAGGGTGAATCTCCAGAGCCCACTGCCTGGCTATTGTCGGCTCCACCCCCTATTTATAAATGGGGCTGGCCCCACCTCCCAGCAAGAAACTTGATTACTGAGGCTGGGCGTGAACCTCCAAAAATTAACACTGAGAAACAAGCCAGTTCCTATTTGCCAGTAAGTTCCCTGGGAAATGTAGAACCATGTGTGATCCCGCAAAGGACACCCACAATGTAAAGTGTGTAAAATTAGGATCTTTACACAGCTGCAATAGAGTGTCCTGGCAAATTCATCTAACACACTCAAGACGGGTCTTAGCATGAGGATAGTGTTTCTTGTAGGGACGCGGGTGGCACTGTGGGTAAAAGCCTCAGCGCCTAGGGCTTGCTGATCGAAAGGTCGGCTGTTCGAATCCCCGCAGCGGGGTGCGCTCCCGTTGTTCGGTCCCAGCGCCTGCCAACCTAGCAGTTCAAAAGTACTCCCGGGTGCAAGTAGATAAATAGGGACTGCTTACTAGCGGGAAGGTAAACGGCGTTTTCGTGTGCGGCTCTGGCTCTCCAGAGCAGCGATGTCACGCTGGCCACGTGACCCGGAAGTGTCTTCGGACAGCGCTGGCCCCCGGCCTCTTGAGTGAGATGGGCGCACAACCCTAGAGTCTGTCAAGACTGGCCCGTACGGGCAGGGGTACCTTTACCTTTAGTGTTTCTTGTGTGTATGTGTGTGTGTGTGTGTATACACACACACACACACACACACACACACACACCTATACACACACAATCAAAGTAGGCACATTTAATGTTGCAGTGGGGAATATCTCAGCAAAATATGCACATCTACTAGGACAATGGGGAATAGCTGAGCAAATACACACACAAGTTCTTTGATTCAGGAGAACTGGCTAAATAATTCTAACCGCAACTAAATGAACACACTTGTGGCATGCAGGCAACTAGCAGGCACATGAGGCATAAGAGAAACAGTGGGAAGGATGAGTAAGTGGAAAGGTAGGTGTAAGACAATAAGGGGGTGGGTTCAGAAGGAAAGGCAGGCTCAGCACTGCTTGAAGTGCTATCTCCCACCTTAGGAAGCCATCTCACTCTGCCATCTTACTCATGGTGGGTATTGGGGAACAGAAGTACCCCAAAAGGGACGTATTGGATAGAAAACAATAGAAACATCTTAATAGTCTTAAATGATTAAATTCCTGGTTCATTTGTATTATATATGTGATCCTTGGATGAAGGGTGCTAGGTTTGTTGGTTGGTTGGTTGGTTTGTTTGTTTGTTTGTTTGTTTGTTTAAGGTAAAGGGACCCCTGACCATTAGGTCCAGTCGTGACTGACTCTGGGTTTGCGGCACTCATCTCGCTTTATTGGTCAAGGGAGCCAGCGTACAGCTTCCGGGTCATGTGGCCAGCATGACTAAGCCGCTTCTGGCAAACCAGAGCAGCGCACGGAAACGCCGTTTACCTTCCCACCAGAGCGGTACCTATTTATGTACTTGCACTTTGACGTGCTTTCGAACTGCTAGGTTGGCAGGAGCAGGGACCGAGCAACGGGAGCTCACCCCGTCGCGGGGTTTCGAACCGCCAACCTTCTGATCAGCAAGTCCTAGGCTCTGTGTTTTAACCCACAGCGCCACCCGCGTTTGTTTAGTTAGTTAGTTAGTAATATATGTGTCTCTCTTGCCCCCCACCTTCGTCCTTACTCAGTCGCTGCTTCTCAGGGTGCACACGATTCTCCACACGTTGTACAAGCATAGAATAAGTCCTAAACGTAATAATAAATGGTTGACTACGTAAAGGTAAAAGGTAACCCTTCTGCAACTTTGGGGTGGGGAACTGTTTTTCTTTAGCTTTTTTCCCCTTTTTTAAAAAGAAAAAGCAGAAATCGGATTTTGTTTTTATACATATCCATCAGCCTTTACAACAGTGTAATGAGGGTATAAATGTTGTGTCCTTTTTCTCTCCAACAAGTGGCACAATTAATAGTCCTTGATTGTTATTTTGCTGGAGCTATGTTTCTAAAAGGCTCATTATGAAGCATCTGTGTGCTTTTTATAAAACTATTGGGCCTAATTTTGGTCTCAATTACACCAGGGTAGAATTCCAATGGGGTCACCAGGTCACCCTGGGGGAGAAAAAACACACAATCAAAAGTAAATGAGAGGGGAATCAAGATAATTGAATACGAAGTGGAGCTGTTAATGGCTATTTGTGTTGAAGCATCTGTGTGGTTGGAATGGGGTAAGTGAGTGAAATCTCAAAACCATATAACTCCGTTACGCAGTAGTCTTTGTGAGGAAGAAGGCAATGTTCCACTACAGCAGATCTCATATTGCCTGTGATACCAGTTTAGATCATTCTATTTTCTTTGGAACATGACACAACGCATAATTAAAAGTGTTCCATTAATGTAGATAGATATTGGATGATATACAGCATTAAATGCATGATTGTGTTTATTTTAAGCAGACATTGGATGGCCATCTGTCATGGATGCTTTACTTGAGATTCCTGAATCACAGGGTGTTGGACTAGATTGCCCTTTTTAAACACAGGTTAAGGATGTTTTCATTGTGATTCCTGCATTGCATGAGCTTGGACTTGATGGCTCTTGGCTCTTCCAACACTACAATTCTATTATTCGAAGAGGAAGAGGAAGAGGAAGAAGTAGAAGCAAAGGGGAGTGCAATTGCAATTGCAATTGGGATTCTGATACTCACTCTTTCTGTGTTGCAGTTTCATGATGGTTCAACCACTTCATCTTATTTTTGACAGACAAGGTGTTATGTACTGAGGACAATAGGATCCAAATTGCAGCAGTCTGATTGGTCCTAGAACAATAGGATTCAGAATGCAGCAGTCTGATTGGTCCTAGAACAATGCAGCAGTATGATTGGTTGGCAGGAACCACCCAATCATGCTCCAGATATAAGTGAATCCACAACCTGATTGGCTTACAGTAGAATTCCAGAATTAGCCAATCATGTGCAGTCCATTGCGTAAATAATGTATATAAAGCAGATACTTTGAGGGGACTTTCATTCATTCCTCCTCACCACTATGAGCTGAATAAAGAGCATGAAATCACTTTGCGACTCTGAGTATATTTCACAAGGCAAGTGAATAGCACCTCTGATCTCCGTGCCAACCTAATACTGACAAAGTTTTGAGTTTTGTAAATACCAACCTGGGTCAGAAGTAGGCAATGTGGCACCCTCCTGGTCTTGTAGGACTCCAGCTCCCATCCGCCCTAATCAACACAGCCAATGGTGATGAGCGATGACATCCAACCACATTGGAAGACCACCAGCTGAACTGGTTGCCAGCTCCTTTCCAAAGTGTTCACATTAGTGTTTAAGCCCTAAAGAAGTCCAAATATCTGGAACACGACCTCCTTCCCTACAGGCCCTCTTAGATCTTGAAGTCAGCAGAAGAAGCCCTCTTGGTGATTCCTCCGCTCTCAGAGGCTCGGGTGGTGGTGACTTGGGTGAACGCATTCTCTGTGGTTGCTGCTAAGCTGTGGAACTCCTTCCCCATAGAAGTGAATCTGGCACCTTCATTATACAGCTCCTGGAGGATGCTGAAGCCACACCTTCTTACCCTGGCTTTTGATACTTGAGCAGGGATAACTCTCATGGTCCCTTCTGACTCTACAATTCTATGGCTCTATGTTTTCAGGACCCACCTTATTTTTATGATGGTAAATTGTCCTAAACTGTTCTTAATCTTGTGTTAATGTTGTAACCAGTCCTGAGCATAGCTGTCAATGTTTCCCTTTTTTAAAGGGAAATTCCCTTATTCCGAATAGGATTCCTCACAAGAAAAGGGAAAAGTTGACAGTTATGGTCCAGAGTGGGTAAATAATAATAATAATAATAATAATAATAATAATAATAATAATAATAAATGTTTAGACTAGGCTTTGCTTACATCAAATACATTTGCTCATACTTGCTAGTTCCAGGTCCTTGAATGGGGAAAGATGACTCCCAGTACGTTTCCAAGCACAATTCAAAGTGCTGATGCTGACCTTTAAAGCTCTAAACGGCCTTGGCCCAGTATACCTAAAGGAGTTTCTCCACCCTCATCATTCAGCCCAGACACTGAGGTCCAGCTCTGAGGGCCTTCTGGCAGTTCCCTCACTGTGAGAAGTGAGGTTACAGGGAACCAGGCAGAGGGCCTTCTTGGTAGTGGCACCCACCCTTTGGAACACCCTCCCATCAGATGTCAAGGAAATAAACAACTACCTGACTTTGAGAAGACATCTAAAGGCAGAAGAAGAAGAAGAAGAAGAAGAAGAAGAAGAAGAAGAAGAAGAAGAAGAAGAAGAAGAAGCAGCAGCAGCTATGCCCTCAGAGGTCCAGGCCACATGCAATGACTGTAACCAGCACCTTGGTCCTAAACATCTATACTAAAAGAATATTCCACTGAGCAAAATGTGACTTTCTTCCTTGTTTAGGATTACAATCTAGCCCAGTGCTCAGCAAAAATCATGTGACAGCTGTTTACACACACACACACACACACACACACACACTGCTATAGATGTCAACACATAGTTCTGAGCTATTTTGTTAAGAACCACAGTATTATTACAAACAAAATCCCCAGAGATACTATTTGTCAGTAAATCCAGATTAGGGTAATTTCTAAATCCTTTCTCTAATCACAGTGCTCCATCGGGAAGGTGCCATAATGAGTCAATGTTACTTGGGAACAAAGACACTGCTATCAAACCTTACTATCTTTTGTAAATCTAGAGCCGTAAACCACAGAATTGCTTGAGTCTATAAGCCATTCTTGTTTTCAGAAACTGGTGGTCTAAAAACGATTTTGCATGCAAACTTGAAATCCAAGGGAGATTGTTTTAGTATTATATTTGCATGGTGCTAATCACCTTCCTATCTTCCAAACAATATACCACACCAGTGCACAGCATTAGCAAAACCCTTATATTTGATTGTTCACAGTTTGAATGCAATAGTCTGTTAAGGTGAGCATGATTTAGATTTGCAAACAATATTTGTAAGCTGGGTTTGGCTGAAAGATGTTGGTCTACTTCTCTTTTATCAATTACAAGACCCAAGACCCAATATGAAGAGGGAGGTAAACTATCTGTGGCTGTAATACTAAGGCAGATAAATAGACAGAATTTTGCACGAGATCAAGCTGACTTATGATAGGAAGGGCACATGAATACGAACCACAAGACTGGTGTCCTGCTTCTGCCACTGCTGACATGAGGGTCAAAACTCTTTCTTAAAAGAACAGAGTAGTGTCTGCCTAGTTGGTCAGGAATCAAGGCATTTCAGATAACATGGGAGCTGTCCAACAAGAAGTCATAGGGAGCATTTTAGGATGAGTTGTTGCTTCAGCACTAAGTTGGCCCCAACTGAGTAGCTTCATAGCTGGATTCTGCTGCCCTGATCCAGATCTCGTGAAGTGGATGGCTTCCTTCTCATGAGAAGAGTCAACATTGTGCTGAAGATGGGTACTGTGCCACTTGTTTTGGGGGTAAACTAGGAGGTTTTAGAGACCAGTCAGACCACAGTGGTATCTTCTGGGATGGTAGTTTAAGGAGGGCTATCAACACCTGATGATTCACTTTGAATCCTGTTAGTTCCAAGACCAGGAATAGGTTCCTCCTCTTCCTTTGAGGTCCTATCCAGTTCTAGGCTGGTCCTACAAGGAATGATGTGGGACATCACCGCCAGATAATGCCTCTGTATGCAGACAATTTTCTGTCATAAGTGAGGCATGGTAATCCATTGAGTGTGAAGGGCTCCTGATCTGGCCAAGTTGCTGTACCAGCACAGGAATCCAGATTTTCTTATGTCCATCTCAGGTTCTTCCAGAGATGTTCACTGAATCTGCAAGGCCATACTGAATGGCAAAGCAGTGTGCTTGGGAAACAATATACAAAATATGTCTGAGCTTTCCTCTGTCTTTTATGGTTTTCACAATCTACTCCAGGTGTACCCACTGGGTAGACCTCTCGCAACAATGAGATTACAACTGTTCTGACCTCCTTCGTTAAAATCTGTGTGGCTATACCCGTGAGGCCAACTTTATCAACTCCAGCTGAGAAGTGAAATGTATCATTAATCTAATGATGAATGTGAGGAGAGTCTTAACAATTACAATGTCTCACTATTTTCTCCCAGAAAGTGTCAGGTGCCTATAGGGACGGAAAATGCAAGAGTAACAATTATATTCTTTTCTCCTCTCATCTAATGAGTGCTGATACATACAGAGAAGCATTACCTTGGTTAATTAGTTAGACAGCAGTCACTCCTTTATTCCCTATGCTGAAAAGGAGACAGGAGGAGAGAGAAAAGCAGGCTGGGTTGTTGCATGAAAAGAGATGTTCCAAATTGCTGGGTCGTCTCCAAACCCCTAGGGAATGCCATCTTTTTTTATAAAGAACAGAAAGGCATATCCAAGAACCTGCTCTATTTAATTAATGTTAAAGTTAAACCAACTTTTCAGTCAATTACATTTTAAGGCCAGATGAGACCTTTTTAAGAGTCTGAGAGTCCAAGTGGCTGAATGACCATGTGAATTTTTATAGAGTGGTTAGATAATCTTGCAGGCCCTCTCACATTTTCCTGTCACTTTCCTTACTGAAAAGCAAAAAACAAAACCCGCAATTTAAAATACTTAAAGACTATTTAAAACCATCTGAAACACTCAAAAGATTCAAAAGCAATCACATATCTCACACTTGCACGTTTCAAAGTTTTCTCCAGTTCACAAAATTTAATGCTGGGCGATGTATGTTTCCGGCCAACAGAATAGAGAATATTTTGGGGCATGGAATCTGTACAATCCAGACCCTTTCACCGTTCATCTGAGAATTTAGACAGTGGCATAGGAATTAAGAGCTTCACACATTAAAATTGGAGCAAGCCATAAAATCTCATGCTACTTTGCCAGGGTTTTTTTTTAGTGGAGGAGAGAGCTCATCTGAAACAACAAATGGATTTGCGATCAGGGCAGTCAGTACATGATAAGGGCTCATCCACACTTACCTCTTGTGCTGTGATTTCTAGGCACGGGCCCACTCTTCAAAGTGCTGCATCCCAGTGCTTTTCCCAGCAAAAACCCATTCTTTAATGCTGAATTGGAACAAACAGCAATTTTGGTTTCCCATGGATTGTCATTTGCTCCAATTCAGCAGTAAAGAGTGGGTTTTCACCAGTGGTGTGTGGTGAATTTTTTTGGTAGGACCAGAGGTGCCAGCTTGTGAGGGCGATGGGGCCCCCCTCTGACATCCTGGTGTCACATGTGAGCATTGTGCCTCCCTCCCTAAGCCGGGCAGAAGCTTCCCATGCTTTGGTAAGGAGGTGCTAGGCTTTAATACTCTAATTTACCAGGAACATTTAGGGGACTAGCCTAGTCCCTCTGATCCGCTGACCACATGCCACTGGTTTTCATGGGGACAGTACCGGGGGGACAAAAAAAAATGCTTGGACTTTAAAGTGTAGACCTGTGCCTGGAAGCACAACACAAAAGAAAGTCTGGATGAGTCCCTAACCGAATCTTTCCTCTTGAGTTTCCCCCTAGGGTCAAAATTGCACACGCTTGAGAAAACCAGGTCTAAACAGAGAAAGCAAATCGTCTGTAGGTTTTAAGGTGATGTAAATTATTAACTACAGTACAGAATTCTGCTGGGAGTAGTAGTATCTCTTCCAACACAGTAATGGGAATCCTGCTAAAGTTTTGCTCAGTTATTTCCAGTTTGAAATGTGAGGTCTTCCAATTCTGCAAGAGAGTTACACGATGTCCTTAAATTACCTGAAATGTCCTTGCAGGGGCAGGAGATTAATCATGCTATAGATCTGAAGAGGTCCCCCCTAAACCATAGAAATTAATAAATGGTAGGATTTTGATTATTTGGGATGTGAAGGCAGAAATACAAGCTGCAGAGCAATTCCTGGGCTAGGCTATGCAAAATGACCTGGACAAGCCAGGCCATTAAGAAACAATGCAGGGCCATTGAGGGTCATGGGCAATGCAACCGAACTCTCCTTTCTCCCTGTTCTGAAGTGTGAACGGAGATAGGGGTTTGGAAGGTTGCCAGTGTAAATGGGTGTGAGGGGAAGGAAATGAATCTTAAGCAAGGTATTCCGAAAAGAAGAAGGGGGGGGAGGACTGGGATCCATCTTGGGCAGGTTGGCTGAAGGCTGGCTGGGAGAGATGCCTTAGACTCCATGACAAGCCCCTCTTGAAATGACCATGCTGTAAGGTCTGGACTCCCTCCATGCAGACCAAAGGTGTAAATAGGTGAATAAACCATATTTCTTAAAGCTACGGCAGCCTCTGCTGTGTCTCCATTCTCCAAAGGAACACAGACCTTGGGTGAGTGCTTGGAACCCCGTGGACACTTGCTACAACTCAGCAGAGAGAGGCACCCAACTTTTGTAACAATAGGAAACGTTTCAAAAGGAGGTGAGGGCAGACACAGCCTCTTATCTGAGATTCTCAAGGTTGTAAACCTGGAGGGTCGGATTCAAACCAATGACTTCAAGTTACAAGAAAGGAGATTCCGACTAAACATACAGAAAAACTTTCTGACGGTAAGAGTTGTTCACCAGTGGAATGGTCTCCCTGTGGAGACTCTTTCATTAGAGGTTTTTAAGTAGAGTTTGGGTAGCCGTCTATCATTGATGCTTTAGCTGAGATTCTCGCATTACAGGGGGTTGGACTAGATGACCCTCAGGGTCCCTTCCAACTCTACCATTCTTTGACTCTATAAAACCTATCACCTATACAATATGGCAACTGTATAGTCTGTCTTATTTTCTTCCTGCTAGCTTGGGATTCCAAAATGGTGGAGCAGAACCCATCAAACAGTTCATAGACACTGAGTGTGCAGATTGACTTCTAAAACTGAGTGTTAGGAAGACTTCTTACAGTGAGCTTAGAGATGGAGTGATAAAGATAGAAAGGAAATTCACATTTTATTGCAAATATACATGATTAACACTTGCTGAACCAATGTGCAAACTGAAATGCAGCTCTCGTTTGAAATTCTCATTTTGCACTGCAGTTTATTGACCAAAAAATGTATACAAAAATACATATAAAGCATGCATATAGTACCCAAAATAACATGCAGAAGTGTGTTATGCTAGGGGGAATTCAAAAAAATTATATTAAGCTAAATTGCACACAAAACTGTCTTCGTTAGGAGAAATGTGCCCTAAAACACTGAGAAACTGAGATGGAAAAGTGGCAAACCAAATTTGTTGAAAAAACAAGGAACTGATGGGCGGGGAAACACCAAAATTGACTGATGTGTGCATCCCTACACAGGGGAGCAGATGTTGTTGGACTTCAAAGCCCATCAACCACAGCTGGCATGGCCAGGGATGGAAACTGTAATCTTGCAACATCTGGGAAGGTCATGGATTCCCCACCCCTGATGTAATGGACAAATGATTTATAGTTCAGTTGATGTGCACCAAAGACAGTTTTCAGCTAGTGAGTATCTTTAGTTACAAGCTTAGTTTTAAGCTTCAGTTACAAGCATGTGGAGTTACCTAATACTGATTCAAACCATTAGTCCATTTAGGCTAACAATCCTATACCTACTATCCTGAAAGTAAGCCCACTTGAACTTGATGGGAATTACTTCCGAGTAAACATTTATAGGATCGTACTACGCATTTAGCATTGTATGTCTTGCAGCAGGTCTCCAATAACTGTTAGGCAGAGGTCTTCCTCTGAAATCCTGTTAAGCACAAATGCCAGGAATTGATCAATTCATGTGTGTTCCACTCAGGTTCAATCAACCCTGACTTTTCGGGAGATCACTCAATCTGCTTTAAATGTATTGATGCTGCTGAATTTTATCCATCTTTTGCGCTTCCTTCAGCAGTTTATCACACTGAGTTTTATTTCATTTGTTCGTTTATTGCTGTTAATTATGTGAGCAACCCTGGGATTATTTATTTATTTATTTAACAAAAGAGTGATATGTCTGTTAAATGCACCCATAGAAAAATACAGTCGTGTATATATAAATATATATGGCATTCCATTCACTGTGTTGGCCAGAATCAGGTTAGCTCACCCATGTGATTAATCCAGAAAACTTTGCCATTGCTCTCAGAGGCCCTGATTTGTCCTCATTAACAGCATCGCCCAATCAAATATGATTATCTACAGAGAACGGTGATGTCATCAAGGCCGTGATCCCTGATTGGATGAGATCACCCATATAAGCTTCCAAGAAGGGAGAAGGAAGAAGCAGCAAGGCAAAAATGGTTATAAGGCATCTAAAGGAAGCAACAGCCTTCACACACACAAGACATTGTAAAATGTACAAACATATAAAATCAAAATGTTTTTCCCCCCTGAAAACATTTCTACCCTTCAAAAGTTCCAACTTTCAGCCTGAAACACACAAACGTGTGGGGGTTTGTTGGTTTTTTTATTTAAAAAATGAAGGTGTTGTGGATATTGTTACATAAACTCATGTCAACTCTCCTTGAGTATATTCTGGCTCATTTAGGTCATTTTAAACTACCGCCTTATTTCCTTTTCCTTTTTTTTACTTATCTACCTTCCTACTTTTCAAAATCAAAACCTTTTCCTTGGCAGTTGCAAAAGAAATGTTTCACTACTGCATTTTTAAGACAGAAAGATGTTTAGAGGATGTGTTTCCTGTGGTTTTCTAATAGATGTAGAGTCATTTTGGATTTTTTGGGGAATGCAGAGGTAGAATAAGGCACGCTCCATAGGGCTGAAACGTTGACCAAACTCAATCCAGCAAAAGTCAGCCACGACTAAGTCCCATTCAAAACTGTAGAGCTCAAAATGAGCAGTTGGGTATTTAAATCTAATTGATCTCAATGGTACACACACTTCCTGCAGTAAAGCGGTTATACCGCTTCCCAGTCGTCCAAAAGAAGAAGGCATCCCAGAAGCCTCTGCAAAGGCCTCTGGAGCATCCTTTCATTTCACACTGGGAAGAACATCTGCCAAGTCAGATGTGGCCAGCTTCCCACCTGGCATAGAGAGGCTGTAGAGATTGGGATGCAGCTGTGGCTGCCAGCTGGCCAGCCCTTTTGCTTCAGCATATGCCAGACAAGAGATGAGGATGTCCGTAAGGCTTGAGCCAATCATTCAAGAGCAAAGTATCCTGGAGGCACACCTTACATCGGGTGTCAATGGTCAGAAACTGGACCAACCCTATTAGTGTATCGTCCTAAAGAGGATTGCAAACAGCTTGCTGATTTGGGGCATTCTTTCACTTTGGGAGAGGGATGCTGGTGGCGCTGTGGATTAAATCACAGAGCCTAGGACTTCCTGATCAGAAGGTTGGCGGTTCAAATCCCCGCGACAGGGTGAGCTCCCGTTGCTTGGTCCCTGCTCCTGCCAACCTAGCAGTTCA
Organism: Podarcis tiliguerta; assembly: GCF_965153285.1. Lineage (NCBI taxonomy): Eukaryota > Metazoa > Chordata > Lepidosauria > Squamata > Lacertidae > Podarcis > Podarcis tiliguerta. The sequence goes on along the minus strand of NC_139534.1, from coordinate 15,345,698 downwards.
GAAGCACGTCAAAGTGCAAGTAGATAAATAGGTACCGCTCCGGCGGGAAGGTAAACGGCGTTTCTGTGTGCTGCTCTGGTTCACCAGAAGCAGCTTAGTCATGCTGGCCACATGAATCAGAAGCTATACGCCAGCTCACCCCAGAGTCGTCCACGACTGGACCTAACTGTCAGGGGTCCCTTTACCTGGACTTGGTAAAAGCCACTGTCCAATATTTCTAAGTATTCCACATTGGTCAGACTCCACATTTCTGCCATATGATCCGTCCACATTTCTGCCAAAATCCATGTATAGAGTTCCCAAGTAATGAACTGAATATGGATATATGAGAGAGGAACTTGATATTCAGATTTAATTCAACATTCATGTCCCACCCCTTCTCCAAGGAGACCACAGCAACGTACTTGGGTTCATGCTATTTTATCCTCGATAGCTCAATTGGTTAGAGCACCGTGCTGATAACACCAAGGTTGCAGGTTCTATCCCCATGTGGGACAGCTGCGTATCCTTGCATTGCAGGGGGTTGGACTAGATGATCCTCAGGGTCCCTTCCAACTCTACAATTCTATGTTCCTGTAAGGTAGGTTAGGCAGAGATTGTGGGGATATTTGGGAAGGCAGGAGAGGACATATTTTATGATATCCTTCCTAACTTGTGTCAGCAAGTTCTATAACTTAGCAGAGTTGTTTTAAAATCCCCCTTTTAAATTAGCACAGCGGTTAGCTAGTTGCTGGCTCGTCTGAGCCTCACTATTTGAGATTCCTGGCAAGATCCCTTTTAAAAGAATAGACACGACTATCTGATTAAAGTTAACATAAAACTAGTTTACTGACAATCATCCAATCACAATAAGATCCCTGAAGGCAGACTTAATTTATACAACAATATATAATTATTTGAACTACCCCATAAGGGAAATGGTCTCAAGTGACTGCAACTCAGCAGTCACTTCTCCTAACTCTTAGAAACACAAAAAGGAGACCAAGAAGAGCAGAACATGGAGGCCGCGTGCTCCTCTGCAGTGGCCTAGCATGGGGGGTGCAGGGGGGGCCGGCCGCACCGGGCGCAATGTCTGGGGGTTAGGGTTAGGGGGCACAAATCCACAGGTTAGGGGGAACAAATTACTTGCCTTGCCCCGGGTGCTGACAACCCACGCTACGCCACTGCTCCTCTGTCCAAGAACAGGCCACACCCACATTAAGTCACATGCAAAGGAAGTCTGTCCCAGCACAGGAGGAACTAGCAAGTTTTCTCCTGAGTGATACAAAGCATTCCCCAGCATGTGCATTGTAGGAATGTTGTACAGTGGTACCTTGGTTTGCAAACAGTCTGGTTTGCATACCATACGTTTTGGATTACAGACACGTCAAACCCGGAAGTGCATGTCCCGCTTTGCAAACTTTTTTTGGATTACAACCCATTTTTAAAAAAATTACGAACAATTTTTTTGTGGGAGGCCCCTTTGAAGAAAGCATGCCTTGGGTTACAACCTGTCTTGGTTTACAAACGGACCTCCGGAACGGATTATGGTTGTAAACCAAGGTACCGCTGTATTTGACTGCAATACATTTTTACATCCCACAGAGATAAGGTAAAAAGGGGTAGCTTAGCCCCAGTCACCTAGTGAGCACCACAACCTCTCCAGCCCCAGTTCCACATTATACACAGCACCAAGCTTTTTAATAAGCTTGAAGTGTTGTTAGTTACTCTCCCTGGGTCTTAGAGAAGACTTTTTCCCTTCCCTCCTGGTGGTACCTGAATATATAAAAAAAATATTCCCAAGTATTTACTTCTGGTTATGTTCTCAAAACCCAACAATCATTGGTGGGGCTTTTTAAAACAACACCACCGCCAAAATAATTAGAAACCCTCTGCTCCTCCTTTTAAAATCCTCTGACTCATAAAACCCTTAAGTGATCCTGCGAGCAACGCACTCCGGTCTCTCCAGCTCTCCCCTTGCTGACAGCATCTGACTCTAAGAATTCATTTAGGAGCCATTTATTTATTTAACTGCTTCTTCCATAATGCAATATCCAGTGACTGATGATGTTCTCCTGCCACATGGTGGAGTTTTGTGGGTCTGCTCCTCGGTGGCTACTGCTATAGTCTGTACAAATGAAGCCGCAGAAAGAGAGAAAAGGGAAAAACCCAAAACATTTGCGGGGGGGGGGGGAATGTATTGTGCAGTTCAATAATTCAGATGCAAAAAAAGGGGGGGGGATCTTGACGGGATGTACTTGCACTTCTTAATCCTTCACAGCCATTAAATCTGCTGAAGCTGGTGCGTGTGTTTTGCAGGAGCGGCTGCGTGGTTCTTGTGCATTTATTTCGGATTCCCTTGAATAGCGGTTAAATGTTATTGCGAAGCTACGTGGTCGTCTCCCAAGACCCTGCAATGTTTTGGAAGCAGAAGCTTCGCGAAGTTCGTCTTTATCATCGTAATTGTATTATATGCACTTTTCTTTTTTTGCTGCAGTGGGTTCTTTTTCATACGAAGCTGCTCAGCTTACCTCCCTGGCTGCTTTGAAAGAAAGGAAAGTCTGGCGCGCCTTGCAAGTTCGAAGGTTGCAAAATCGTTAGCTAAGCCACGAGCGTTCTTCTGCTGTTACAGAACTCGGGTTCAAGGCGCGATCTCTTCCTTCCTTCCTTCCTTCCTTACTTCCTTGGATATTAGATGACAGTTTCCTTTCGCTCTTTTTAATGGGCATCTCCCTTCCTCCTATAAATGCATTAAGCTGCTGTTGTCTAGCAAACGATTTCTTTGATGCCGTCTGAGCAAATTGATCTCCGCTGGGTTGGGTTACTGGGAGGGTTTGCGCGGGGGGCGCGCGTCAAAAAAATGGAGTCTTTGTGCAGCAAGGAGAACAAGAGTGTGAAGAATGGGCGGGACATTGTGGGGGCTGGGTGGAGTTGGCAGGGGGAGGGTAGCGCCATCCTTACCTGGATGAGACCGATCCCAGCTTTCTGGCATACCAGAGAGAGAGACACACACAGAGAGACGGGTCACTTAGAGCTGGTGGCTGCGGAGAACTTATCTCCTCATCCACCACCAGTTCTGTTATGTGAGGCACGGAGAGTGAGTCTTTTCCACGGAGAGGGAGCGGAGAAAGGTTGAAGAAATCCAAATGAATTCTTTCTCCTGGCTTCCGAAAGACAGGGTCCTCGCCTCCCTTCTCTGGTTACTGGGGAGAGGGGGTGAGGGGAGCGATTGGATGACGGAAGGGCGCCGTTAAGACAAAAGCCAGACAAAACAAGAGATTTTAAAAATAACTAAACAAGCATGCACGCACCCACAGTCAAAACACTGGACTTTGGGCCTGCGCCTCTGTGCTGTGTGTGTGTGTGGAGTTCGAAAGGCGGAAGGGAGAAGGCAAGGGAATCTCTTCTAGAATCTATATGTCCAAGTGGCTCTGATGGTGGTGGCAAACTTAGGGATCCCCTCATCTCCCTAGCCCCCCACCCCACCCCAGCCCCTCCTGAATGAAGCCGTCACCCGACGCTTACTATCTCCAGGAGTGCCAACTTAAATAAAATATTGGGGAGCCCACGTAATCGATCACCAGACGCAGCACACGGACATCATTTGCATGGCAATGTCCATCAACTTGGGGGGGGGAGGGAAGCCCCCTCAAATATTTTATTGGGGGGACCGAAGGGACCTTGGTCCTCCCTATGGCTAGCTCCAAGGACGGCCCTTGGGCGCTGCCTCTGCGGGAGTCAAACGGGGAATCGCGCCCGCACCAGCTCTCCCGGAAGAGGACACCCGCTTCCGAGAGCGCGCTGGATGTCACCACCTTTGGACTTCTGCCTTCTGGTCCATTTGTCCCTTTTCGCATCCGATCTGCGGTTTCTCGCGTGACAGCCACTTTATTCTTTCTACTCCCTCCTACCCCCTCCCCTTCATTGGGTGGGGGTGGGGGGGAAGCAACATACCCTTTAGACCGCGACTAGGATCTTTGAAATCTCGAAAGAAGGCACTGCAGGTGGCCACGTAGGAGCAGCCGATCCGAGGCCAATCTGGCGGCGGGAGCAGTCCACCCGTGGGGACTCCGCGCAAGGGGAACATCCCCCACGCGTGGCACCCACGCCTCCGTGGGGGATACGAGGCTTTCCTGCGAGGTGCTCCAAGCCGGGCACTCGCCTCGGCGCTCCGAGTCCTTTAGACAACAACAGCCCACAGGTGGATCAGGGAGCGAGCATGCACGCCGACGGGGCCACTTTGGAGACATGCAGCGGTTAGTGCAAACCACCCCCCGCGCGCAGACACACACACTCGCCAACGGCGCTTGCACATGCGTGCTGACCGCAGCCAACTTCCCATGCCTGGTGACTGGGGCTGAGTGCAAGGAGTGCGTGCCTTTTCTCAGTCACTCCTCGCCAGTGCAGCAGCGGGGGAAGCGCCCGCGGCTCGACAGTGCGCCCGACGCTCCTCGCTGCAGATCCAGCCGGGATTCTTTCCGCCAGGTGACGGACGGGGGCGGCTGTTTTACCTGGCAAGGTGCAGCTGCTGCCGCCCTTCTTTTGCCCCCCACCACCCTGCCAATCCATCCTCCTCCGGGAGCCGCTTCTCCCTCCTCCTCCTCTTTGCTCTGCCTGCTGGATGGTCCCTCAGTCAGCCAGCTCCCAGGGTGGGGCTGGGTGCTGCTGCTGCTGCTGCCGCCGCCTGAGAGCCTCCCCAGTGCGCCTCGCCTTGCCGAGCGCGGAGCGGGCGCAGCATCAGCATCTCTCGCTCCAGCTGCCGCCGCCTCCTCCTCCTCCTCCCTCGCAGGGACCTGCATCCCGCTCGTCCAATCACGGCCCGCGCTGCCTGCGCCACGTGACCCCGGCGGGCTGAGGGGACCTGCTGCTTTCCCAACGCCAGAGGGATGCGGGCGGCAGAGCAGGAGAGGAGGCAGCGGCTGCGGAGCTGCGAGGTGCCTTGACTCTCTTTTCCCCCAAGCCCAGCCCAGCCCGACCCCTTTATGGCAGCGGCTGCTCCAGCCTCCTGGTCCTCCTCCTCCTCTTCTTCTTCTTCCTTCCTGACCATCCCTGCTCATGCCGTTCCCCGGGCTGGGCCAGGCCCCTGGATATCTCTGCTGAAACTCTCAGGATCATCATCACCATCCTCGCCATCATCACCATGCTAGGACCTGGGTGCCTCTTCCTAACCTGCTGTTGGCTGGGGCCCCCGGGATGCTAAGGATCCCCCCGTCAGCCCGAGAGAGCCATTCGCTTTTTGGGGGACGCTGCCGTTGCCTCTTGCTGCGGCTGCGGAGTTGAGTTACGAAGTCATGGTGTTGTGGGAATCTTCCCCACCTCGGCAGTGGAGCAGCGGCTGGACACTTTGCGATTGCTTTTGCTGGTTGCTGCTGCCGGTGTTGTTTCTCATCGTAGCCCGACCGGTGAAACTTGCAGCTTTCCCTACCTCCTTAAGTGACTGCCAAACGCCTACCGGCTGGAATTGCTCTGGTAAGCTTGGGGAGCGGGAGCGGGGGTGGGGGGAAAGAGAAATGTACAGCAATGCCCATCCGTCTCTAAACGAAAGCATCTTCTAAAAAGAGATCGGAGGGGTGGGGTTGAGCCAGTCTCTCCAAACCTCGCTGGCACATCGCGCAGCTGTCTGGAAATTACAGGTCGGATTTGATGCGAAAGGAATAGAATGGCTGGTCGGTAAAGAGGGCAGGAAAGTATCTATAGATCTTTCTCTACTTGCTTCGCCACCTTTTTAATTGCCTGCGCTTCAAATGGGCTTTTGATTATCATCTCTGCAGACTTGCACAGTCTGGACGCAATCAGCTAACTCGCAAAGGGTGGATCTTTTATTGTTTTTTAGAAGTGTTAAAAGTTGGAGCAGGAGAAGAGACGGGGAAGATGCTATAAATCAAGTTGTGATTCTCTGAGAGGTCACAGGATCTTGCAGGCTGGGTTAGATCTCCTTTCGAAGAACCAGCAAATTTGCTAATCTGGGAAGCTATTCCACCCCCCCACCTGCCTTAAAGCTTTTAAGACTATGCTGTATATATTATTTTTAAAAACAGAGATTGGGGGGTTGCCTCAAACCTTTTCTCTCTCTGCTTTCCCCCCTCTTAGCTTTTAAAAAAGGAACCCTGTTGTTCTTGAAGGCAACTTAGAGCAAGTGTTTATTCCCAAATTCACACAGCACACAAAGCAAGATAATCTAGAATCGGCTGCTGAGGGTCTCTCCTCCTCTTTCTGTCATGAAACAGACTTGCCTTTTCCTTGTTTCTCTAGACAGCTTGAGCCCTGCTTAAAGTGGTTTGCCAGACACAGTTCAAGTAAAATGTACTAATTGAATAAGGAAGAAGCAGTGGGGAGTTACCTCCCCTCTCTCCATCCGTTGTCTTTTCCTATGACCAGACTCATCCTCAATAGGTTAATTGTAGTTCTGTCTGGAGTGTGTTTACCATTTGTACAGTGCTTCCCACACAATCCTGGTTTGCAAATGCTTCTGGGAGTACCTTCTTTTGTAGGCTGCATCTCCAGATTTTTTACAAAAACAGCAACACACAGAGAAAAAAATAAACATTGTGCATACAGCTATAGATGTGTATCTACAGCTGCACACAGAGACATTTCTGAACACACTAGTAGGGTTTTGATGCAGTTTGCCCTTCACTAAAAATGCTGTGTAACTTTGTATCTTCAACAAAACACCTACATTTCCTCTCAGCATATATGCTGGGTAGATAACAGAGCATGTTACTTCTATCTCATAACTCAAATCTGATTTCACAAACTATGGGAAGCCCAATACTTTACCATATCTCAAGTTACCATAACCTCTGCAGCAAATACAGCATTATTTAGCCCAGCACCGTGGCTCTCTAATTTATTTATTTTTAATTACCCCAGGATTACTTTGGGTGTATAACTAGAATGCCATAGTTCAGTGCAGTATGTATGTGTGTGTGTGCGTAATCATTAGGGTCAATAAGTCACTTTTGCCCTATGGGTGGTGTTTCCATTTTTATTGCACAACCAGGACATGGCTAGGAACACAGAGATGTTAATAAAATCAATAGAACACAATTGTGAAGACTTTGGAGCCAAATATGGCTGTTTGGCTTCATACCTTGCTACACACTCTCCGAGTAGGATGGCAACTAGCTGAGGTCTGAAATCTGAGCTGGCATTCATGAGCTGAATCTCCAGCCAGATTTGTTAGCCTGCCTGTCAAAACTGGAGGAAAGGAGCTGGGTCTCCTTTCAGCAGCTCTGTCGAAAAGCTGGCTCCCCTCCTATTAACCTGGAGGTGATCAATCTTCATTGGAATCAGACAGCCTATCACAAAAAGCACATAGCCTGTTTATCTTTATTATTAGGGGGCTTTGTTATGTCACTGCCTGGAGAAATGCCCATTCTAAGACTGTGGACCAGAAGATTTAATGGGGAGGGGTACAGAATCATGTTGCTTTGCAACCAAATGCTTGGTTTTTGTGGAAATGGAAACTACTTTCATAGAAGAAGGAGAGGAGGAGCTGAGAGATTAACAGGGACTGCAAACTCCTCTGGAAACGGGCAAGAGGAGGATGAGAAGACAACCTTTCTAGATTGCACATTGCTTCATCAACAATGTTAGGTGTGCCACATACATAGAAAAGCAACTGCCCCTGTCTGATATTCCTTGCCAGACCCAAGGCTGACAGCATTTTTCTCTTTGCGTTTGAGGTTATGATGACAGAGAAAACGATCTCTTTCTCTGCGACACCAATACCTGTAAATTTGACGGAGAGTGCTTAAGAATTGGAGACACCGTGACTTGCGTCTGTCAGTTCAAGGTAAGAAGATTGATCTCTCCTTCCTTAATTCACTAATGAGAATACAAATCAGGGATCTCCCTTTACAACCCATCACTGGGCAATTTATTTCTCTGCATGCAGAGAAGTCGGAGTGAAAACCTGGCAGCTAGTCTAAGGTGCTTGGCAGGGTAGCCAACTGGTGTCAAGAAGATAGAAGATTCTCTGGGAAAATGTAGATGCTGTTCTTCCAAATGCCTCTTTAGGGTCGTCAGCTTCAGGTTGTGTGTGCGGGGTTCAGCTGCTGTGGCCTTTTCAGAATCAGGATTTTCTGTCCTTTTTCAGTTCAGCCAAACATATAGCATCTTCTTTATCCACCCAGGAAGCCACTGAAATAGTTGCGGAGAAGTTGATTTGTAAGATGGCTTTTATACACCAGAGGCAAGTTAAGGCAGTGTGTAATTCAACAATGCTCCTTAATTCACAGGGAGAGAACGTTTCGAGCTAAATTGCAACCCTAATTCAAAATCCAAGGAAGATTCAGGGCTGCTTGAACAGACTGAGTCCCATTGATTTTGAGGGTGCAATCCGTGTTGTTAGATACCAAACTTTTATGTATTTTGCTGAGACTGAATGTTACCATAAGGGCTACATCAAAAACTTTAATTGAAAGGTGGTGGATGTTTTGTATAGCTCGTACCTGAAAGTAAACATTGCATAAGTCCTGCCTATTCCAGGAGACCATATTTCCCCACAAGTCTGCCTAAGGTGGCTTAAATCCACATTCTCAAACAAATATGAAGTAGATTATGTTGAAGGCAATGGGATTTACATCCATGTAATGGTCTGGCGTTGATACACTAATTGAACCTCAGTGGAGGTGAATAGTATCATTACTACCTCTCAACACAGTAACTGAAAATTCATTTTATTTCAGTATGGAATCTAGATTTTGCTTAGGTGTTCAGGTCTTTATTCTTGTATATTTTTAAATGCATTTAATCTGCACTGTAGTTTGCTGTGCACTTTAGGAGTAGATTTTGTTATGGTGAACCAGTATTTCCCAAGCTGGTTCACCCTCCAAATGGCATTGGACTCCAATTCCCATCATCCACAGGCAACATAGCCAATGGTCAAGGATGATGGGAGTTGTAGTCCAACTTCTGAAAGGTTGGAGATGGGTGTGGCGAGCCTAAGGATTCTTTGTATAATTACAAGTGAACAACCAAACACACCCACCCCACCCACCTCACTGTTCAGTGTCACAATATATTAATTTGAAATGTACTTTGTTTGATTTTAACAGAGGAAATACTCCGTTAAGCTTGTATAGCATGTCATAACCAGTGACTAATCAATCCCTAAATTAAGTATCAGAGCTACATAATCTTCCTTGCTAGAAATTATTCTGCTTGGCACATTGCTATCTCTAAATAGCTATATGAGATTACATTCAAATGTAAATATTTAAGGACAGCTCTTGTCAAAAAGAGAAGGGAACAAGGATACTCTGTAGAAGTCTAAGATTCTTAGTTACTTTGCAAGTTGTTCCTTCCCAAGAGATTGATTTAATGCTCTGTCCTTGTATCACTGCCTGGTGAGTAAAAGCAGCAACCTCAGAGCCACCGGCAGTGAAATTAAATTAGACACAGAGTACACTTAGTTTCTTCTGCCTCGTTCCAGTTTGGCATTGCAGTAGGTTTGAAGTTAGTGAACATGGAAGAATTGAAGTTGGGTTTTGTTTTGTTTTAAAGCAGCAGCTATTTCCACAAAATAACACAACTACAGTGGTACCTCGGGTTAAGTACTTAATTCATTCCGGAGGTTCTTAACCTGTAACCTGAAACTGTTCTTAACCTGAAGCACCACTTTAGCTAATGGGGACTTTAGCTAATGGGGCCTCCTGCTGCCGCCGCGCCGCCGGAGCATGATTTCTGTTCTCATCTTGAAGCAAAGTTCTTAACCCGAGGTAATATTTCTGGGTTAGCAGAATCTGTAACCTGAAGTGTATGTAACCTGAATCGTATGTAACCTGAGGTACCACTGTATATGCTATCCCCTTCCTTAATGTATGTCTTAACTTATAAGACTAATTCCCATGCTGAACAGTAACTAAAAAAACCACTTTTAAAAAACCCAAGAGTAAGTTATAAATGTTTCTGAATTAATACAATATCAATGCCTTGATACAGTTATACAAAATTCATTTAAGGTGCTTGGAGTTTGGAGTATCTGCAATCTCTGGACACTGTGCCGATTCTCTAACAAGGGAGTCAGTCATTGGACCTCAATTCTTCCTGAAAGCCATCTGCCTTGAAAGCCCCCCTCCTTCATCCTGAGCGTGGGGGCGCTGGCTGTAGTTATTCACTGAGCCGGCAAAAACATGTTCCAGGTAGGGTTGCCAATTGGCCGGAGAGAACTTGCTCCTGTGCTTTTAGCCGAGAATTGATCTGCAGAAATCAGCTGGCAAAGCTTTTTCGTGGAATAGTGCAGATGAGCACTGCCTCCTCCTAACTGCTGCCAATCAAGCTGCTGCTAAAGGCACAAGATGAGGGGCAGGTTGGAAACAGACCCTGAGACTGAGCCCCAGTGAGTCCTGGCCCTGTTTCAGACCTTTCTGCTGGAAAACAGAACCGCTTAGCAAAACACACATGCACACACATTATTATGAGGAGTTTTTGCATCTATGTAGGGAATAATTGTCTATTTCATTGTGTGTGAGAGGGAGAGATGGGAGCAGGTTGCACTGTTGTCAAGTGCTGTGATTTATTTCCACACCACCTTATATAAATGAATGGGAAATGTAACGAGATATTCCCAGTGGCGTAGCGTGGGTTGTCAGCACCCGGGGCAAGGCAAGTAATTTGCACCCCCTAACTCGTGGATTTGTGCCCCCTAACCCTAATCCCCAGATGTTGCGCCCGGTGCGGCCGGCCCCCCCTGCACCCCCCACGCTACGCCACTGGATATTCCCACTTTCTGGGTAACTCCAGTTTCTGGAGTGAGAGAAGACTTTGCCCCATCTTTCACTGTGTGCAGGATTTCAGCCTTTTAACTCTGACAAGGAGAACTTCCATTTCTTGGTATGGCAGAGTGGCACTGAACACTGGGAAGTGGTGTGTGTGTGTGTGTGTGTTTATATACAGGGGGGAAAGATCGAGAGGAGATACTTTCTACAGTGCTTTCCCCCCAGGCTATTCAATAAGCTCTGAGACTGAGTCTGGAAATCCTGTTAAAGCACACAGAGAAATTAGATGAAAATGGAATGGCTGGGATTTGCCTTCTGGACAATGTTGGGAGTACGTTCTGTTCCCGTTGCCCTGGACTTGCTTATCATGCACCTGCTGCTCATCTTGGACAAGCCAGTGACACTATAAATGATGGCCATGACTCAGGCTGGCCCTAATACAAGCCCGTCTTCAATAGGACATTCAAATAAAAAAAATAAAAGCCACTCCAACCTGTCCTGAGTAAGATCTGGACACAATAATATAATGATTCTATGAATCTGTGGTGCGGCCCTTCTGTGTCCATTGTTGTTCATTCATCAAGTGCTAATGGTAGTCCTTGATGAAGAATTTGAAGACCTATGATACTGGACCAGTTGACTTCAGGGCTGAATTATGTGGCTCCATTAAGGTAAAGGTAAAGGTACCCCTGTCCGTACGGGCCAGTCGTGTCCGACTCTAGGGTTGTGCGCCCATCTCACTTAAGAGGCCAGGGGCCAGCGCTGTCCGGAGACACTTCCGGATCACATGGCCAGCGTGACAAAGCTGCTCTGGCGAGCCGGCACCAGTGCAGCACACGGAAATGCAGTTTACCTTCCTGCTTTTAAAGTGGTACCTATTTATCTACTTGCACTTAGGGGTGCTTTCGAACTGCTAGGTGGGCAGGAGCTGGGACTGAAAGACGGGAGCTCACCCCGCTGCGGGGATTCGAACCGCCGACCATGCGATCGGCAAGTCCTAGGCACTGAGGTTTCACCCACAGCGCCACCCGCGTCCCAATTGTGGCTCCATTAGCATAATATTAATTGGTGGGACTGATACTGGCCTTCCAGAGGACATTCCATCTGGCACAAGCTTTGACATCCTGCTGCGCTCCATATGTGTTGGCTGTAGCTGAAGGGAGTTGACCAAGGCTGGTTGGTGGTACGACTGCCTGGGTCAAATCAGGCCTGCACAACTTGTGACCAGCAGCAGTCATAGAATTCTGGCTGGCCAGATGCTTGGCACTTCCCTGTCTTGTTCCAAAAGTGTCAAGCGGGCTGTGATGGTCTGGGATTCGGTCTCAGAGGCTGAACCTGAGGAATCCCAGCCTGCACAAGAGTTCCTGCCTCCAGAACCAGCTGAGCCGGGGCTGGGGCTTGAGCCTGAAGGGTCCTCACCTGTGCTGGATCCTCAAGTGCAGGCACCAGCTGAGTCTGCTCTGGCTCCTGAGGTGATGGAGGACCCTTTGCCTGCAAGTGCTCCACTCTCAGCCCCGTCAGGGGAAGCTGAGGTTGCCTCTAGGTCCGGTAACTCTCCAGCCTCTCCTGAACTGCAGAGGCTCAGGGCAGAGAGGCAGAGGGAACTAAGTTCCCGCAGGAGGAGTGCTCGCCTCCAGGCCAGGAGAGGCGAGTCACCTGTGGACCGGGGCCGCCCTATGCCTTGGGGCAGATAAAAGCCAGCCAGCCCAGTCCCAGGTTGCGGGAGCAACATGGTTGGTAGCCTGTTCCTGCCTGCACCCTGTCCTGCTCTTCTGCCAGAGTTCCTGACCTCACCTGACTTCTTGCCTTGGACCCCGCTTCAGCTTTGACGGACAGCCTCTATACCGCACCCTTGACCTCGGACTGAACTCGGACCTCACTTCACGGTTAGCCCTCGGGACCAGCACAGAGGCAATGAATCCAGGGAGCCTATTTGGTCCCCGGTAGTCTGTCACAATGGGCTGTGAGATGTGGCTCACTACAGTGGTACATTGGTTCTCAAACTTAATCCACTCCGGAAGTCCATTCCAAAACCAAAGCGTTCCAAAACCAAGGCGTGCTTTCCTATAGAAAGTAATGCAAAATGGATTAATCCGTTCCAGACTTTTAAAAACAACCCCTAAAACAGTAATTTAACATGAACTTTACTATCTAACGAGACCATTGATAAAATGAAAGCAATAATCAATGTACTATACTATAATAAATAAGACAGTGTTGTAGATGATAAAAGTTAAAATTATTTTCCCCCTTACCTGCACTGATGATAGTCATTGTTTGGATGGAGGACTTTTATCCATTTCTGCCGTCACACAATCAATCAATCAATCAATCAGGAGCTGAACTGGGTTCCACAAAGTCACAAAAACAAATTAACCGAAAAAGCCTATGAAACCCCCCACAAAATAAATAGCAAAAACAAAAGCACCAAACTTAATCCATTCCGGAAGTCCGTTTGACTTCCAATATGTTTGAATACCAGGGTGCAGCTTCTGATTGGTGCAGGCGCCCTGGAAAAAATAGCAGACAACCGCATCGGACGTTCAGCTTCCGAAAAATGTTCGAAAACCAGAAAACTTACTTCCAGGTGTGACGTTAACATATGTGAGTGCTGGAGGTGAAATAGTTAAACAAGTTATCCAATCAGAACCCAGGGGGGTGGAGTCAGAGGAACTATAAAACCAGCTGGGGGGGGGGGCAAAGGGTTGGTTGGAGTGGGAGTGAATTGGGATAGAGTCTGTGGGTAGGTTGAGTTAGTGTAGTGAAATAAGCAGAGTCAGGAACAGTTAGGGGCTAGGAAGAGAAGTAAATATCTGAGAGGTGGTTTAGTGAGCGAGAGCAGGTAGCAGAAGCAGTGGCGTAGCGTGGGTTGTCAGCACCCGGGGCAAGGCAAGTAATTTGCGCCCCCTAACCCGTGGATTTGCGCCCCCTAACCCTAACCCCCAGGTGTTGCGGCCGGTGCAGCCGGCCCCCCCTGCACCCCCCACGCTACGCCACTGAGCCGAAGTTATAGGTCTGAACAGGCAGCCCATGATTGTGAGTGACCAATACCATTTATGAAACCACACGCTGGTTAAGCTGCAATAAATAAACAGAATTTTATGTTCCAATTTAACCCTGACTGGACTCAGTATTGTACCAGGTAGGGCCTGGGTGGTGGCAGCAAGAAATAAAGTGGTGGCACAGGGATCAATAGACGGTGAAACGTCCGGGGACCCTGTGTGATCGCCACACCGGGTTTTCGGCATTTGAGAACCAAGGTGTTTGAGAACCAAGGTACCACTGTAGTTGTGCTGGGCCACATGAAGAGGTTTCCCTGGGATCACTGCAAGGGCTGGTACCAGCACCTGTTATCCCTGGGCAGCTGCTAGGCCCCATTGGTCCCCCATTTTATACAAACCACCTGGCCCAGCACTATGAATAACTAGCTGCTATTTTAGCTTCCCAATTTTGAACCAATCAGTTGTTCCATATCCAGTTCTAACTGTAGCTTCTTGGCCCACATAGAGATTTCTCAGATGAGGTGATCAGGCACTCCCATTTCTTTAAGACCTTGCCATAGTTTGCTGTGGCTCGACGTCATAGCTAACAGCTATGGAGTTAAGTGCATGATAGTTCCATAAGGAGACCAGCCTCATCTGAATATTAGGGTCAGCATCAACCTCTGCACTCAAAGGGTTCATAAGTGAGCCAACATGGCATCATGGCTGGAGGGTTAGGTTTGGAGAGAGCGTTGGCCACTTTTGAACCTGTGGCTGTCCTGTGAACATCAGTCTGATCTGCAGCAATTCCCTGATGATCCTCTACAGCTGGCAGGTTCATATACAGCAGACAGCGGAGAGAGACCTTTTCCAGCTCGAGAGTTGTGTTCCCTTTTGGACAGCGTGCTGAGGACCACATGCAGGTGATGGGTGGGACCAGAGAAAATAAAGTGAGTGGAGACAGTGACATAGCGTGGGTTGCTGGCACCCAGGGCAGGCTAGCTATCAATGCTGCCAGAGAGGACCCCCCCCCCACCAGTCTGGAGACTGAAAGGTGGCCTGGCCACAGGAATGTGCCTTCAAGAGCATGAGGAAGGTAGATGGAACCCTCTGCCTGGCCTGTGCGGAGTCTCTGTGATTGCCGACCTCTACCAGGGATGTGGTACTGAGGCCAGGCTGGACTCCAGGGCCCAGAGACCCCCAGCAGCAGGCAGGCAGGGAATGAAAGGGAGCTGAGGACAGGGCCCACCAGGATGCAGCTGGGTGGTGGTGGCAGTCCCCCAATGGGTTGCTCTGCCACTTTTGCCAAAGTGGACAAGGATCCCTGTGAATCCCACAACCTGCTTGGGGGTACCATTTTGCACCCCTTCAGAATTTTGTTCCTTTGGGCCATGGCTTTCCCCTACACTATACATGTAAATTTTACCTTTGTGCAGTAGGCTGGTTTCTACAGATACCACCCTCTCCTCAATGCAGAAAGCAAGAGGCATGATCAGACTTCAAGGACACATTCCAGTCAGGCAAAAACACTCGATGAAGATGTGAAGCAGGTCCAGTGTGAGATGTGGTCTGGGGAGAAATGTGAGGGCTGGGTGGAAAGTCCACATTTAGCCCTGGGCAGAAGTTTCCCATGTCTCATATATACGCTGGTACAGCAGTGGGTTGTTGTAAAAATTGGTATCAAAAGGCCATGAAATGCTAATAGTAAATAATAATAATAATAATAATAATAATAATAATAATAATAATTTATTTATACCCTGCCCTCCCCAGCCAGAGCTGGGCTCAGGGCAGCTAACACCAGTAAAATTACAATAACGTTTTTTTAAAAAAGAACAGGTTAAAATATAATTTAAAATGCAGCCTCGTTTTAATAGTAGCCCATAGATCAAAACCATAAGTGGAGGGAAAAACATAAGGGTAAGACTGAGTCCAAACCAAAGGCCAGGTGGAACAAGTCTGTCTTGCAAGCCTTGCGGAAAGATGTCAAGTCCCACAGGGCTCTAAACTTTTGTGACAGAGTGGTCCACCAAGTCTGGGCCAGTACTGAAAAGACCCTGGTCCTAGTTGAGGCCAATCTAACCACCTTGCGACTTGGGACCCCCAAGGTGTTGTCATTTGTAGACCCTAAGGCCCTCCGCGGGGCATACCAGGAGAGGCGGTCTCGTAGGTACGAGGGTCCTAGGCCGCATAGGGCTTTAAAGGTCAAAACCAGCACCTTAAACCTGACCCTGTACTCCACCGGGAGCCAGTGCAGTTGGTAAAGCACTGGATGAATGTGATCCCACAGCAAGAACCCCGTAAGGAGCCTCGCTGCAGCATTCTGCACTCGCTGGAGTTTCTGGGTCAGCTTCAAGGGCAGCCCTGCTTAGAGCGAGTTACACTAATCAAGCCTGGAGGTGACAGTCGCATGGATCACTGTGACCAGATCAGGGCGAGAAAGATAAGGTTGGTTGAGGTAAGGTTGGAAGGCAGCCTATTTCAGGACGAACCAGCCCATCATTTGATGTGTTTAGTTCTCTGACTATGATTTCATAGCCCTGTTAAGATGGGGCTCCAAGGGACCTTATTTGCCAGTTTCGAGCTTCTGAGAAGCTCATAGAAGGCACAGCAACATCGTTCCTTGGTTTCCTACTGTTTCAGAGCTTCTGCTTGAACTGGTGCCACAATCCCTTCCCTAGACGTTCACTTTCTGCTGTAGCAACATAATTTTCCTGGCTGCCAAATTACCCACCAAGGAGAAAGGAGGTTATAGGCCCATTGTGCTGGATGTCTGCTGAGGTCAATGGATGAATCTGGCGCTGCCAAACTATCAGCAGCGGCTGCTGCACGCGCTCGAAATTGCAAATGCAGCACCAGTCACAGACTGCTTGCGCAGGTATTAATGGTAGCATTCTGTGCGATGATATTATGTAGTACTTATTAGATCAGCATTACAGAGTAAATTAACAGAGTTAAGGGTGGTGGGGCTTGCTGTAAAGAGAGGCAATTTAAACAAAGATTAAAGAGGAGAGGCAGTCATGGGAGAGAAAGGCCGTTCCATGTGATACTGGAAATAATGTTTGACAACTAAGCAAAGAGGTGCAAGGGCTGAGAGGCAATAAGCACCCATGCTTCTTCTTCTTTGGCGATCACTCGTGGCCGAGCAAGATTGTCTTCCATAAACACGGTTTTAACACTGAGTCCGCAAGTGACTGTGCGGGCCAATTCTGGATCCACACTTCCTTCCACAGTCCCCACATTGGTTTCTGGGTGGGAGTAATAATAATAATAATAATAATAAATTTTATTTATATCCTGCCCTCCCCAGCCGAAGTCGGGCTCAGAGTGGCTACCATCAAATGTATAACACATTAACATAAAATCAGACAATCAATTAAAATACATTCTCAAATCAGATCAGGATCAGAATAAAATCCAATCAGATGGCAACCCGCAGATTAGGGTTGGGGACTTTAAATGCTCACCAGGCCCAACTGTTTGTGCTGAACTTATATGGGCCTGTGAGAAAAATTGGGAGGCCACTTTCATGCAGTTCTTATGAAAGGGGAGAGGGTGTCAGACTGAAACCCGACCAAAGGCCTGGCAGAACAGCTCCGTCTTGCAGGCCCTGCGGAAAGATGTCAAGTCCTGCAGGGCCCTAGTCTCTTGTAACAGAGCGTTCCACCAGATTGGAGGCACAGCCCGGCTGGGCTGCAAAAAGCTTCAATGGCTGGTTTTTGCCACTGCTGGGAGCAGTTCAGGGCATTTTTCCCCCCTTGCTCAGATGACAAAGTGGTTCATGAGAGCTTATTATGAGAGTTTGATGTTGGTGACGATGGTCACATGTGATCGTCTCTATGTGCTACAGAAACGTTTGCTGGTTTTGCTACCACAAAGTGAAAAGGAAAGACCTCACCCTGATAATTGTTGGAGAAACCAGTACTGTATAAGTTAGGGATGGGGGAATCCGTCAATTTTAGTTTCTCACGTTTTCAGTCATAAATTCAGTTTTTCACATTTCCATGTCAGTTTATAGTATTTTTTTTCAACTTCTTATGAAAATGCATCATTTTAGTGTGAATTTCTCTTAATACATACATTTTTTGCAAAGCATTTCCCCTACATATGGCACATTTTTGGAATGCTACTTTCTCATCCAGAATATACCATATACGAGGAAACTGCTTTGCAACAACAACAACAACAACAACAACAACAACCTGTACTTTACCCTACCATATGTATGTATTTATTTATTATTATTATTTTGCAAACATTACTTGGCTGGAGAAGTACAAACTTAAAAGAATGAGTGTGTTTCCATTTTGGAAAGTGCAAATGTGGTAGGTTTGCCTTTAAATCAGTGTTTCCCAAACTTGGATCTCCAGCTGTTTTTGGACTACAATTCTCATCAGCCCTGACCACTGGTCCTGCTAGCTAGGGATGCCCTGGCACCTCCTTGCCAAAGCCCGGGAAGCTTCTGCCCACCTTAGGGAGGTAGGTGTGAGGCTCCAACGGGTCCAAGAGCCCTCCTGCCACCTTCCCCAAGCCCACCTGGAGGCAAGAGGGCTCCGACATCCAAAGCCCAGGAAGCTTCTGCCCAGCTTAGGGAGGCACGATGCTTGCTCATGACGTCAGGACATCAGGACATTATGCACATCACCCTCGCAAGCTGGCGCCTATGTTCCCCTATGGAAAATTTCAAGGGACAGCATCAGAGAGTGGAGTCCCCCAAGGACGGATAGTGCAATTGTGAAAATCTTGGAGCAGGTCTCATTGAACTCAGGCAGAAGCTAACTTCTGAGTAGCTTTGCAGAAGCATTACACTGTAAATACTTGCATGTAGAATGGAGACTTTGACTATACAGTGGTACCCCGCAAGACGAATGCCTCGGAAGACTAAAAACTCGCTAGACGAAAGGGTTTTTCATTTTCTGAGGTGTTTCGCAAGACGGATTTTCCTAAGGGCTTGCTTCGCTAGACGAAACGGCCCTGCCTCTCCTGTCATGGCGACGGTCACTGCACGCATGCTCGCTTCCCCGCTCCTCCGGCTCCCTCCCACCTTCCGGCTGCCGATTCCTCCAGCTCCCTCCGACCTTCCAACTGATGGCCGACCTTCCGGCTGCCTCGCGCCGCTGCCCACCGCCCTCGCGCGCTCCTCTCAGAGAGCCATTGCCGCCAGCAGCCAGCGCTGCAGCCGCAGTCACGCTCCTGAGCCCCGCCGCCCTCCAGCAGCCACGTCGCGCGGTGGCCACAAGGTGCAGGTGAGTCCGAGGTACCGGCTGCGGCAGCTGTCCTGCTTCTCCCCGCCGTTGTTAGTGTCTAAATGCAGTGGTGCTTCGCAAGACGAAAAAACTCGCTCAACGAAAGAACTCGCAGAACGAATTAATTTCGTCTTGCAAGGCACCACTGTAGTAGGAAAGGACAGGCAACATTTGACGCTCCATTGCCGCTTCCACTACTTCAGGTACTTTCTTTCCTGATTGTTGTACAGTGGTACCTCGGGTTAAGAACTTAATTCATTCTGGAGGTCCGTTCTTAATCTGAAACTGTTCTTAACTTGAAGCACCACTTTAGCTAATGGGGCCTCCCACTACCACTGCGCCGCCGCTGCCCAATTTCTGTTCTTATCCTGAAGCAAAGTTCTTAACCCAAGGTACTATTTCTGCGTTAGTGGAGTCTGTAACCTGAAGCGTCTGTAACCTGAGGTACCACTGTATACAAAATAGGGCCTCTGCCAACAGAAGTAGCAGGTTACGTAAATAAGTATATCCTATGCACTCAAAAGGCAAATGCAGATCAGGTTGCATGGCATCGCTCGAATGAGTTCTGATCCCTTCCAGGCAGGGCCTTCGTCCCAAGAAACTCATTTTTTGCTGCTTGATAATTCTGCAGGCAGATAGACCACCAGGCACCTACTGAGTCCGTACGGTAAGGGAACTGTATTTCTCTGCAGAGCACCCATTATGCGTCTGCTTCCACAAGAACAGATGCTAATTCTGTCTTCTGCTAGAGAACAGTCTGATGTGCTCATTAGGGCATTCATTCTTAGGAGTCTTCCCTTCCTTTTAGACCTCCGTACCATCTGTAGGTTGCTTATTGGTTCTAAAAGGGGAGGAAAATAAAGCAGGATTGCTTCGTAACTTAAAGGCAGCTGTTGAGGGGAAGATTGTTATAGCTAAACTCAGGGCTGCAGAATCCTGGCAGCTTTTAAAGGAAGGATGGAAAACCTTTGGCCTTACAGATAGAATCATAGAATCATAGAATCATAGAGTTGGAAGATGCTACTGGGAGTTGTAGTCTATAAAAAAAACCACACCTCTGCTTTAAAATGCATGCACACAGACTCACGCAGAGCCACTATGGCAGAGGATTATTTTGAGTGGGGACACAGAAAAGGGTGTGTGAGCTTAGTGACCAGGGGTCAGCAAACCTTTTCAGCAGGGGGCCGGTCCACTGTCCCTCAGACCTTGTGGGGGGCCGGATTATATTTTGAAGGGAAAAAAAGGAACGAATTCCTATGCCCCACAAATAACCCACAGATGCATTTTAAATAAAAGCACACCTTCTACTCATGTAAAAACACCAGCCAGGCCCCTCAAATAACCCAGAGATGCATTTTAAATAAAAGGACACATTCTACTCATGTAAAAACACGCTGATTCCCAGACTGTCCGCAGGGCAGATTTAAAAGGTGATTGGGCCGGATTCAACCCTTAGTTTGCCTACCCATGGTCTTAGTCCTTTCTCTGCTTCCATCAACAACACTTTTCTGCTTCAATCAACAACTCTCAGGAGTGAGCAAGCAATAAATCACACAGAGTCAGTGAAGGTTTTTTTTTAATTATTTAATCTTTATTGATTTTATAATGAATCACAGTTGTAACTCTCCATCAGTAGTGTAAATAAAAGAAGTAAAAAAAAAAAAGTTGGGAACAATGTAAAGTTATTCCCATATTGAGATTTCCTTCCTCCCCAACCTGGGTTCTCTACATTTCTATATCAACTGCATATTAAACAGCATCTATTTTGAAATTATCCAGTACTTCCAAGAATTATCTCACATTGCAGTAGTCATACAAAGTCTGCCAAAGATTTTACATGTTTACAGTGATCTTTTAAGTACTGTCTGTATTTATCCCATTCTCAGTTAAATTTTTGACCTTGATTCCTAAATTTCACTGTCAATCTTACAATCTCAGCCTACTCAGATAATTTTGTCTGCTATTCCACTCTTGTCAGTATGTTCTCTCCTTTCCAACATTGGGCTACCAGCATTCTTGCAGCTGTGGTTGCATACGTAAATAATCTCCTTAAATCTTTTGGTATCTCCACACCTATAATCCCCAAGAGAAAGGCTTCTGGGGTTTTTTTTGGCAAAGGTTAGTTTAAACATTTTTTTAGCTCATTGTAGATCATTTCCCAAAATTCCTTTATCCTTTTGCAATTCCACCACATATGATGCATAGTTCCTTCTACTTCTTTACATTTCCAACATAGGTTAGAGCTGGTTCTTTACATTTTTGTTAGCTTACAGGTTGTCAGTGAAGTGAACTCTTTATTAAACGTAAAGGTAAAGGTACCCCTGCCCGTTCGGGCCAGTCTTGCCAGACTCTAGGGTTGTGCGCTCATCTCACTCTATAGGCCGGGAGCCAGCGCTGTCCGCAGACACTTCCAGGTCACGTGGCCAATAGTGGCGAGCCAACGCAGCACATGGAATGCTGTTTACCTTCCCACTGGTAAGTGGTCCCTATTTATCTACTTGCACCCGGAGGTGCTTTCGAACTGCTAGGTTGGCAGGCGCTGGGACCGAACGACGGGAGCGCACCCCGCCGTGGGGATTCGAACTGCCGACCATGCGATCGGCAAGTCCTAGGCACTGAGGTTTTACCCACAGCACCACCCGCGTCCCATGAACTCTTTATTAGAAGAAACAAAATCTGCTCAGGAGTGTCAGGCCTCATGAGCACAGCAACTCTTCAGTAGGCCTTGGCCCTATGAGGCAGTTGTATAAGTTCAAGGTCCTCGTCTTCCCACTGCTGCCGAAGTCTCTTCCTCTCCTGGGTCTTTCCCAAGCAATCTGGGACTATGTTGGCGTGCCTACCTTTGCTCCTCCCACTTCAGCCCTCTCTTGGTCATAGTAGACTGGGAGGAGGGGAGCTGGTTGCAGTAGCATGAGGAGACACCCTTGCTTCTTCAAAAGCCTGACTCATATCTGCCTCTTGGCCTCCCTCCTCTTCTGTTTCTGATTTTGGACTTCTCTCTGCAGCAGCCTCTTCCTGCTCACTAAGCCCTGTTACCGCTTCAGCTTCCAATATCTCCTCCTCCCAGTCTTCTCCCTCTTCTCTCTCTGACCACCCATCATTGCTCACAGTCTCTTTCACTGGGCCCACAGCAACTTGCAAGTTGGATCCACTGTGATCTACTGATCCCCCCTGCAATAGGTACCTGCTTAAAACCAGCTTATTTAAGAAGCTTTTCAGCAGAGTAATTCTGTTAATGCTGTTTCTGTCTCTCCTCTTGTTGTTTTTGGCTTTATGGAGTTCGGTTTTTGCTGTTTGCTAGACTCCGTTTCCTGGGTTAATTGCCATTTTATTGCAATGGTGGCTTAATGTGTTTTGCGGTTTGTATTCCTGTTTTGTCTGATACTTGATGGCTGTGAGATGCTTTGAGTTCTCCTTTGAAAACAGGCAACAAATTATATATATATTTAAAATAAACAACAGAATTCCAGTGGTGGGGCCCACCACTGAAAAGGCCCTATCTGGGCTTATCACCCCCTACTTCCTTTGGGGGCTGTTTTTATGATGGCCAAATCATAGAACAGACCTAAGAGCCAGATGCAGTGTTCCAGGTCTCTCTGTTTGGCCACCAGAACTCTCTCCAGACCACACCCCTCCCTTGCCACACCTCCTCTTCTTAGGCCACACCCCTCTGGTTTTTTGGGTAGCCTTCTCCACAGTTATTCCTTGATAATGTTTTCCTTGCCATGATGGAGGACAGAGGCAGCATCCAGGTGTGTGTACAAATTAGTCTCCTGTAGAAAGGAAAAATGTGTCATTGTTGCTCTGCCCCTTTTTGCCCCTGACTCTGCCCATCAGTGATGTGCGGTTACTCAGATGGTTGCTCAGAAGATAATGTGGTCCTCGGGCAGAAAGCATCCTCCATCTCCACCATAAAGGTAAAGGGTAAAGAGACCCCTGACCATTAGGTCCAGTCGTGGCCAACTCTGGGGTTGCGGCGCTCATCTTGCTTTATTGGCCGAGGGAGCCGGCGTACAGCTTCCGGGTCATGTGGCCAGCATGACTAAGCCGCTTCTGGTGCACCAGAGCAGGGCATGGAAGTGCCGTTTACCTTCCCGCTGGAGCAGTACCTATTTATCTACTTGCACTTTGACGTGCTTTCGAACTGCTAGGTTGGCAGGAGCAGGGACCGAACAACGGGAGCTCACCCCGTCGCAGGGATTCGAACCGCCGACCTTCTGATTGGCAAGTCCTAGGTTCTGTGGTTTAACCCACAGCCTCACCCATGTCCCTTTTCCATCTCCATCATAGTGGTTTGCTAATCAGATGCTCACAAGTTTGACTTTACTTGGGTGGGACGGTCTACTTTTAAAAATAAATTTTATGAAGGTTTATAAAGAAAAATACAAAACTTTAAAATAAAAACCTTTTTTTTAAAAAAAAAACCAAACCAAGACTTTTATCTAAATACAATAAAAACACAAAACGAGGGGGCGGGAGAGAAACACAGTTGTAGCATGGAAGTCAAACAGAATCAGTTCCGGAAGCCCATTCGACTTCCAAAACATTTGAAAACCAAAGTGTGGCTTCTGATTGGCTGCGGGAAGCTCCTGCAGCCAATTGGATGCCGTGGAAGCCCCGTCGGACGTTCAATTTCCAAAAATAGTTCTCAAACCGGAAGACTCACTTCCGGGTTTGCAACATTTGGGAGCCAAAACATTCAGGAACTAAGCTGTTTGGCTTCCAAGGTATGACTGTAGAGAAAGTAAAAGGATAAAGAAGAGTAGAAAAAGAGGTTAAAATAGAAAAGCAGAACAATAATTTTCAATATGTAAAGAACTTCTGATTCTTCATCTGTCTACACATGCACACACTTCATCCAATCCAATATAACACACAACAAAGCCACTTTCTATAAACAAACATTATCGCCAATCCTGATATCATGATTTCTTTTTCACACAAAAAGTCTGTGAGAGGTTTCCAATCTTTAACAAATGTCAACAATGGCTTTTCTCTGACTAAACATGTCAGTCGGGTCTACATTTATCCTGACATGAAGCACTCTCAGGTAAGATCAAAAGCCTCCCCTTTCCCCCCTTTCTCTATCTCCATTTCTCTGTTTGAAGGATTCCTTTCCTACTCACGCTACAGCTGACTTGTCTTTGGTTTCTGAGCCAGGATGAGATCAACAAATAAGTAAACAGAGGAGTATGGGGAAGTGTGGCAGAAGTAAGGGGCAGGTTCTACACAATTCATTTAGTTGCCAAAAAACCCAAAACCCTACCCCCACTTTACATCCAAACTGTATGCATCTGGTTTGGCCTTCAGTAGCATTGCTCAAGTCTCTTGTATCATGGCTTAAGTGAAATATTTCCTCTTGAGTCAGTGGTTTGCATTGGCTTCCTTGCTCATTTGCGATGCACAATGACTGAAAGGAACTGCGGAAGCTGCGTAGTTCTGGCACATGTGATATTCCCATATTAAGTATCACTGGAGTATATGAACCTTGTGCTATATGTTGATCCAAGAAGCCCTGGGCTCTCCGAGTGAGTCTATGTCATATGTGATGCATGTGACTGCAAAGAAGAATGGGAGCTGTTATGAGACAGATTCACGTGTGAAGTTTCTTCTGCAAGGCGGCTTGGAGC
The DNA here is from genome assembly GCF_965153285.1 of Podarcis tiliguerta. Classification (NCBI taxonomy): domain Eukaryota; kingdom Metazoa; phylum Chordata; class Lepidosauria; order Squamata; family Lacertidae; genus Podarcis; species Podarcis tiliguerta. The sequence continues at coordinate 15,321,138 of NC_139534.1, read as the reverse complement.
ATACAAATGTTGCACTGTACAATGGGGTAGTTACCATAAAGCTTGCAGAGCTCAGGCTCCAATTCCTTGCAAAATTCATCAAGCACGATGAGCAGCCCCTCCAGAAATAAAAATAATGCTGGTTGAATTCCAAGCTGGAGAATAATTCTGTCTTCCCAACTCGTTCCCCAGTCCCCTTCCCAGTTAGCTTCCAAATCCACCACCCACATACCCACCAACATTTTTCTGATGAAAATAGGGATATCCTATTCCAGGGACGCGGGTGGCGCTGTGTGTTAAACCACAGAGCCTAGGACTTGCCAATCAGAAGGTCAGCGGTTCAAATCCCTGCGACGGGGTGAGCTCCCGTTGCTCTGTCCCTGCTCCTGCCAACCTAGCAGTTTGAAAGCACGTCAAAGTGCAAGTAGATAAATAGGTACCGCTCCAGTGGGAAGGTAAACGGCATTTCTGTGCGCTGCTCTGGTTCGCCAGAAGCGGCTTAGTCATGCTGGCCACATGACCCGGAAGCTGTACGCCGGCTCCCTCGGCCAATAAAGTGAGATGAGCGCCGCAACCCCAGAGTCAGCCACGACTGGACCAAATGGTCAGGGGTCCCTTTACCTTTATTCCATTTTAAAAATATTATTTATATCCTGCCACTCTGGGTGGCTTCCAACTTAAATTAAACATTAAAAAACTTCCCAGTGCAGGGCTGCCTTCAGTTGTCTTCTAAAGCAGGGGTCAGCAAACTTTTTCAGCAGGGGGCCGGTCCACTGTCCCTCAGATCTTGTGGAGGGCCAGACTATATTTTTTTGGGAGGGGGGGAATGAACGGATTCCAATGCCCCACAAATAACCCAGAGATGCATTTTCAATAAAAGGACACATTCTACTCATGTAAAAACACGCTGATTCCTGGACCGTCCGTGGGCCGGATTTAGAAGGTGATTGCGCCAGATCCGGCCCCCGGGCCTTAGGTTGCCTACCCATGTTCTAAAGGTTGTATAGTTATTTATCACACTGGCTCGGGGGTTGCATAACTCCATACCCTCCAATGTTTCTCCGATGAAAATAGGGACGTCCTAAGGAAAAGTGGGGCATTCCATGATCAAATCAGAAACTGAAACAGCTTATGTCCCTGAAAAATAGGGACACTTGAGCAGTGGCGTAGTGTGGGGGGTGCCGGCCGCACCGGGCGCAACATCTGGGGGGCGCGCGCTCGCACTCGCAGCTCTCTGCCCCTACCTGGCTCACTCTCTCTCACTGCAGTGCTGGCTGTGCGCCGGGTCGCCGCCCACTGTGGAGGGGAGGGTGCCAGGCGTGCGGTGCAGTGCGGAGAAAGAGCGAGGGGCTATCTGGGGGAGGGACAGTGCAGCAGGGGCGGGGCGCAAATTACTTGCCTTGCCCCGGGTGCTGACAACCCATGCTACGCCACTGCACTTGAGGGTCTGCACACACCCTTTCTGCATTTCTATAAATGCAGGGGGCAGCAGCGGTGAGATGATATGTCAGGAGTGCTCTGATGGTGTTTCCTGCTTGGCAGGGGGTTGGACTCGATGACCCCTGTGGTCTCTTCCAACTCTATGATTCTATGATTCTATGATTCTATGATGAGGGATGGAAGGAGATTGGATCTCTGGCTCCTTTGTCTTTCTGGTGGGCTGATTACAGGAATAATGGCCCCAGCAACTCTTGGAGTTGCACCTTATCCGAGCGGGATTGTGAAAGTCAGCCCCTCTGCTGCTCTTGCCATGTCATCAGATAGGTATTATTAATGGGGAAGTGGGCTTGGAGGGTTGGAGTATTAGGGCGGGCAGGGAGGGTATTGGCACGAGGTTAGTGAGAGGGTTGGGGTGGCTCCCAGTACATTTCCGAGCACAATTCAAAGTGTTGGTGCTGACCTTTAAAGCCCTAAATGGCCTCAGTCCAGTATACTTGATGGAGTGTCTCCACCCCCAACGTTCTGCCCAGACACTGAGGTCCAGCACCGAGGGCCTTCTGGGGGTTCCCTCATCGCGAGAAGCCAAGTTACAGTAAACCAGGCAGAGGGCCTTCTCGGTAGTGGCACCCACCCTGTGGAACGCCCTCCCACCAGATGTCAAAGAGAATAACAACTACCAGACTTTTAGAAGACATCTGAAGGCAGCCCTGTTTAGGGAAGTTTCTAAATGTTTGATGTTTTATTGTGTTTTTAATATCCTGTTGGAAGCCGCCCAGAGTGGCTGGGGAAACCCAGCCAGATGGGTGGGGTATAAATAATAAATTATACTACTACTACTACTACTATTATTATTATTATTATTATTATTATTATTACCTAAAAGCCCAGCATTTTCTTTTCACAGTGGTCAACCAGATGCCCACAGAAAGCCCACTAGCTTCCAAGGTGGGGGGAACTGGAATTAGGGACTTAGAAAACAAGCCAAGCTATTTCTGATTTTGGAGTAAAAGAGCACAGCTTGTTTCCAAGCCAATTCAATTTAGGCTGCGGTGTGGGAGAGCTTACCTGCCACTATTGATGGGCCAATAAAGTTTGTAATCTATGTGAATCCAAACCGTCTGTGCCCACGAGGATTCCTGATTACAATGATGTAACCAGATTTACAGAACTAATAACTGCATGTGTGTGTGTTTGTGTACCAACATATTATTAGGCCTTTTAGAGCAACAAACATTTCAGCTTCAGGAATGTGGAAAGTAAAAATAATAATAATCAAAAAAAGGCTGGGATGTGTGTCTGAATGGAGAATGAAACACAGACAGGATTGCCTCAGTTTCTTGAAATGCAATGACTTTTTTAAAAAGTCATGCTAGCTGCATCACAACACTGGCCTGCCAAAATTCAGCATAAACTTTTAGTCCTCAAACAGAAGGGTGATATTCCCCAAGGCTACAAAATATCAGAGATCTGATCAACGTCTGTCCCATGACACTTTGGTGTCTGAAATACAAACTCCAAGTGGCAGCGATGTCTCCCTTTCTCAGATTTTGGAAAACTATATTCAGCCAGGGGGAAGAATGTTAATATGTTGGTGTTTGAATGTTGCCCACAAAAGAAGCGCCAACATATTAACATTCTTCCTCCTGGCTGAATATATAGTTTCCCCAAAACTGAGAAAGAACTCATTGTGATGTATAATTTAGCTCTAATCTACAAGGCCAGTGGAAGCTGAAAATTGATTTACGATTCCCTCTCTATGCACCATTTTTAGTGCTAAGCAGAAAGCTTCCTTTCAGCTTGGTTTTCCGGGGGGAGGGGGAGATGAAAAAGGGGGGCAAATGCCTTTTCGCCATGGTGGTCACTTTCATGGTGGCAGACGTCGCCTTGACAGCCACCAGCTGGTGGCTGACATTTTTATTTCCCACAATTCCCATGGGAATGGCATTGTCTTAACTTGTCACACCTTCCCCATGAAGTGTCTCCCTGTTTTCCTTCGCCCTTCTGAAAATTGCTGAAAAGGTTTCCTAATTTCCGACACTGTCCAATTGGGTGGCAAAGAATGGAGCGCATTTGGGACCACCCTTAAAGATCCCCAATATGTGGATGCTTCATGAAGGAAGGCAGAGGTGTCCCCCTGCTAACACTGTGATAGGAATTTCATGGTATTAGATATATGGTAATGTTCATAACTGCACATACACAGATCAACACAGGAAGACCAACCTGGAACCATTTTGATTCCTAAACTGACCAAATCCTTTCCCTGCAAGGTTAAACTGGAAAAGCCTCCCCATTGTCTCTTTCCACACAAGATATGTCTTAAAGCCTCCTCATTGTCTCTTTCCTCACAAGATATGTCTGTTTGAATAAGGTGTGAGCTGGCCCAGGAAATAAGTATTTTAACACTACAAAAGAATGGCCAAGCACCCCAGGCAATCCAATCAAGTAACTTGCCAGACAAGAGATAAACTGTGACAAGGAGAAAAACAACATTTAAATTTGTGATGTAGGTGGGATCTGAGGGGTGGTCTTAGGTTACACCCCTTCTGTGATGCATGCATAATGTTTCTGGGGGTGGTCCTGATCTAGAGGATGGAAAATTCAAAGTCTTTATAAGCCCTTGCACAGCAATTTTGGGGGCCCTCTTCCTCTCCTGCGTGTGAGGGGAGTACCCTGTTGCAACAGATCAATAAAGATCAAGCTTACTAGCTGCTTTGCTTCTCAATATTCTCTGGTTGGCCTCTGTTATTTTCTCCTACCAATAGGGAACCTATGTAAGGACTCTATATGGGCTCTTGGATACCCCATAAGGGAAAAGGGCATATTTTTATTTACAACAGATATTCTTCTGGTACAGCTGATGCTGACCTGTTGCTGCTTACGTGTTGGGTCTTCCTGCTTTCTGTACATCCGGCTCCCTTTCTGCATCCTATCACATAAGGACATATCTGGTAGGTGATGCTCTTCTCCAGGGGGAGGACAAGTTCATAGACATAGAGTAGGCTTCACCAACCTAGTGCCCTCCACTAGGTTGCGATTCCTGGGTGTGCAGTGGGGAGCTCAGCTGGCTGACGCTGCCCTACTTTGAGGGGTGCACTCACAACACTCTGCAAGCCCTGTGCCACTTTGCATTTCGAACAAGAGTGCTTGGGGTATCCACCTGGCTTGTTAGATGTTCTTGCAGAACTTGCATTAGGTTGCATGTGGCGGGCAACAATTGGCCTGCAGCCTTCTGCAAATGCACAGTTGCATGTTCTTGAGAGTCTGTGCTGCTTTCTCCTTATATCCAGAGGACAGCTGAGATTTTGATCCTTTGCTTTTGAAGGCATCAAATCCCTACAGGCCGCGTTAATTGCATTGGCAGATTCTGCCAATTTGCCCTCCAGCTCTGTTAGAATCCCCCGCCTGCCACCCCGCAGGCTTTGTTTGAAGTCTGGCACCTCTGCTTTCAGATATACTTCAGCTTTGCAATGCATTCATCATGCAGGCAATTTGAAAACCAACAGGCCCCCTTAAATCTTCTGAGTGGATGGATGGATGGAAGATGACTATTCAAAGTGTTTTTGGAGCCCTGGAGGAGGGGAGGGTCTCTTGGCAGCAGTTCAGGGGCTCCTTAATGGGAAAACTTGGTAAGAGCTATCAACCCTCCCAGAAAGATCTCATGTACCAGGCATTTCACACACAGCAGTAGTGATGCCCAACTATGGCCGCACATGAACTGAGCATTCTCTCTCTAACATTCTTTGCAGTGTTTCAGTGGTTGGCATTAAAGCATATTGGTTTGTTACATTTATAGATCCCTCGTTTCCTAGAGGCAACTCTAGTCTACACACTGTGTTCTCCCCTGCTCCCAATTTTATCCTCACAACAACTCTGTAAAATAGGTTAAGCTGAGAGATTTGCCCAGTGGGACACAGGTGGCGCTGTGGTCTAAACCACTGAGCCTCTTGGGCTTGCCAATCAGAAGGTTGGCGGTTCGAATTCCCACAAATTCCCAGCTCCTGCCAACCTAGCAGTTTGAAAGCACGCCAGTGCAAGTAGATAAATAGGTACCACACTGTGTTCTCCCCCACTACTAATTTTATCCTCACAACAATTCTGTAAAGTAGGTTAAGCTGAGAGTTTGGCCCACGGTCACCCAGCAAACCCTTATATCTACATAGGGATTTGAACTTGGGTCTTCCCAGTTCTGGCTCAAACCACTACACCCCACTAGGTCACAAAGGTCATTCTAAAGCAAGGATGGGACACCTGTGGCCATCCACAACTCCCATAATCCTGGATCCTGGTTTGGGCTGATGGAAATTGGAATCCAACAACAGCTGGAGGCCATCACATTAGATCAAGGGTCAGCAGAAACAGCCTTCAGTCTCCATGGAAGGACTTGGTCTGTTTGGAGAAAAGAATATTGGAGGCATGATTGTAAAAGTCAAAGAAGCGCTGGTGAGTCTGATTAACATTTTGGCAAGTGGGAGATGTTTCCTCTCTTGGGCAAAGTGACATTTCAGTTTGGCCAAGTAATCATCATTTCCCTGGCCTTGTGTCTGTGCGTAATGTCCAATCAAGATAAACCTTTGTATCTCACCCAACATGTTAATCAACACGAAACAACTGTCCATAGCTGAGGCATGTTTTGAAGTTTGTCATCTTTATAGATCTCCGTTTCCTCTGGTGTGTCATGTGCATTAGCATATCGTGAGATATTTCAAGACTAATTGGCAGTGTGACTTTTTTTTTTTTACTGGTTTTTAAGCAGAGGTGATCATTTGTAAATAATAATCTTGATCATTACATTTGTTCTAATTAAACAATGAGGCATATCAGGAGTACAGTAATCATGAGATAATCACATCCCTGGCATAATTATCAGGTACGGGGCACAGCCAAGTATCTCTAATGCCGCTGAGTGTGATTATCTTGTGATAACTGCACCCTGTAGGTTGCTTAATTTTCATTACAAAATGGAATTATTTTTATTAAAGTGAACAAGGGGTGGAAGTGGGTGGGGGGCAAAGCTGTCCTTTTCTTCTGACAGAGGAAGAGAAGACTGATAGATTACAGTGGAACTATGGCTTAGCTGGAATTTCAGGTGGGCTGATACAATGTGGATTAATCATTGACTGCAGGTGCACTGTTCAGATCCACGTGGCTTTGCTATGATAGGAATAACAATGGACTTAATACATCTGGCTCTGTGTGGAAGCTAAGAAACAGGGTCAAGTCAGCTGCACTGAGTTACAATGCTGCATGTAAGGGGAAAATCAGGGTTGCCAGACATCCAGAATTTCCCAGAATGCTGCAGTTGGCATTAGTGTCCTGGCAGAAATTGGTCAAATGTCCGGGAAAATCCTATTTCCCATAAAAATAGCTCAAAACCGGCATTTTTTTTTTCATGATTTTGCTAAAAAAGCTCAACAGCTTTGCCCTCCCCCCACCCCCCAAAATGCTCAATAAGTTTTCTGTCCAGATTTTCACTGTTTGAAATACAGTGGTGCCTCAGGTTACAGACGCTTCAGCTTACAGATGCTTCAGGTTACAGACTCTGCTAACCCAGAAATAGTACCTCAGGTTAAGAACTTTACCTCAGGATGAGAACAGAAATCACGCGGCGGAGGCAGTGGGAGTCCCCATTAGCTAAAGTGGTACCTCAGGTTAAGAACAGTTTCAGGTTAAGAAAGGACCTCTGGAACGAATTTAGTTCTTAATCCAAGGTACCACTGTATGGCAACCCTAGTAAAATATTCTTAGGAAGTCCCCAATCGCACACACAATTGTTGCAATCACTTGCCATTTCTATATCCTTCCCTAGAGTATGTTTGGGGCTGGGGTGGGGGAAGAAGTTCACATTTAAAGCTGAACCTACCCAGTTCCCACTTTCTGAAACCGTATGTGAGCTTTAACACAGCCACCCTTTCAAATTTGCACTTCTCTGAATTTTGCTATGCATACACTAGGGTAGATTGGTGGAACTAACATAGAAAAATGCATTATATTTGGGGAAAATGCTCTGCAAAAAAAAAATAAAAAACGTGTCTGTTGTGCAAAATTGCATACAAGAAAGTGTTTAGTAGGAGTAATTTGCACTACAGGCTGTTGAATTTCCACGAGGATTCAAAAGAACACACTTACAAACTGATGTGGAAATCTGGAGAGCTGAATTAAAGATTCCAAAAATGAGAAACCAAGAGAAACCAAAATTGACAGGTTTGCTCACCCTAAGCAAAGAGAAGGGGAAGAAATGTGGGCAGTGAGAGATCTTACTTTCTTGGGCTCCATGATCGCTGCAGATGGTGACAGCAGCCACGAAATTAAAAAATGCCTGCTTCTTGGGAGAAAAGTGATGGCAAACCTAGACAGCATCTTAAAAAGCAGAGACATCACCTTGCCAACAAAGCTGCGTCTAGTTAAAGCTATGGTTTTCCCAGTAGTGATGTATGGAAGTAAGAGCTGGACCATAAAGAAGGCTGAAAAATTGATGCTTTTGAATTATGGTGCTGGAGGAGACTCTTGAGAGTCCCATGGACTGCAAGAAGATCCAACCTATCCATTCTTAAGGAAATCAGCTCTGAGTGCTTACTGGAAGGACAGATCATGAGGCTGAGGCTCCAATACTTTGGCCACCTCATGAGAAGAGAAGACTCCCTGGAAAAGAACCTGATGTTGGGAAAGATGGAGGGCACAAGGAGAAGGGGATGGCAGAGGGCGAGATGGTTGGACAGTGTTCTCGAAGCTACCAGCATGAGTTTGACCAAATTGCAGGAGGCAATGGAAGACAGGAGTGCCTGGCGTGCTCTGGTCCATGGGGTCACGAAGAGTCGGACACGACTAAACGACTAAACAACAACAACAAAATTTGGGGTCACATGGCCCTTTTTCAATAGGGCTGCCAGTTTGCAGCCTGGAAATTTGTGATCCCAAGTCCTTTATCTGCCCTCTTTCCACTCAGTTCTACTCAATGGCCTTGTTTGGGTGCTGCGTTCCCAGCATAGCTGTCAACTTTTTCCTTTTCTTGCAAGGAATCCTATTCGGAATAAGGGAATTTCTCTTTAAAACAAGGATAACGTTGACAGCTATGGTTCCCAGCTTGCCAAATTATAGTTCAGCAGCTGGAAATAAGAGATGGGATTATGTGGCCATTCCTCCTTCTTCCTCTGTATTTACAACCTGGTTTAATTAAAACACGGTTAGTCATTACAGCCGCAGTGGAGAACTATATATTAATGCCAATTTGTAAACCAGGATCTTAAACCACAGTTCTAAGTCAAGTTTAATTAAACTGAGATATAAGCCCCAGAGAAGAGTTTTTAAGTGTGTTCCATGCTATGTATGTTGGTAATTTTCCTGTGGCAGCATGTGGAGCAGATCCTGCCTAGCCATTCTTCAGTGTGTCTCCCCAGTTTGGAATTGGTCAAACAGGCAATAAGGAACCATTGTGATAGGCCTTATTCTCTTTTCTAGTTTGCATTGGGTCTGTTTTAATAAAAGCTGATAACTATGATGAAGATTTATTAATTTTATTATTCATCCAAAGATTCCAGGATGGTTCACAACAGAAAAATACACACACACAAAAAAAAAAAGAATACAAAATACGTCATAAAACAAACTAACAACCCCTCTTTCACAAATACATTTAAAAAAGCCATATAATGTTAATAAGCAGATAACTTTGTTGAAGAGAAAGGTTTTCAATTGCCACCTAAAAGTATGTAATGAAGGCACCAGGTGAGTTTCTCTGGGGAGAGCATTTCACAAATGGAGAGCCAATGCAGAAAAGACCCATTCTCATGTTGCCTCCCTCTGGGATCTCTTGTGGTGATGGCAGAACAGGTCTTCTCTTCAGTAGCTCCCCATTTATGAAATCCTCTTTCCAAGGAGACTCGCCTGATGCCAACCTTGTCCTCATTTTTGTTTTTGGGGGGTTCTTGTTAGGATATAGTTCCATTCCACCTTAAAAGGAACAGGCTTGACTGTTGTGTGTCACATGCCTGTTTACTTCCAGCACAGCCTGCTGGGAACTTCCGTTTGTATATTGCTTTTGCTATGCTGCTGTGTGCTTGGACACGAAGGGAAGCAGACATGTTTTTTCCCCTTTATTCCTGAACTATGCTGAATAAACGCCTGTAAATAATGCTTACACATGTCTCTGTCCGCCACTTCCATTGTGAGAAGTTATTCACTCTGCTGACTAGAGCATGCCAAGTCTCTAAAGGTTTCTGAGGCCTGAGTCGCTGCTTGATGCTGTTCTGAGGACTGGAGATCACCCGGCTGCTGGCCGGTGGCTGGAGCCAGCTAGGGGCCCACAAAATGCCCCTGTCTCCCCGACAGTATCCCAACAGTTCTTTAGGTGCCATCAATGATCTATTGTTCGATCTGTTTCTAATATGCTTTTTGCCAATTTATTCTTGCAGTTTTGTTGTTGTTTAGTTGTTTAGTCGTGTCCGACTCTTCGTGACCCCATGGACCAGAGCACACCAGGCACTTCTGTCTTCCACTGCTTCCCGCAGTTTAGTCAAACTCATGCTGGTAGCTTCGAGAACATTATCCAACCATCTCGTCCTCTGTCGTCCCCTTCTCCTTGTGCCCTCCATCTTTCCCAACATCAGGGTCTTTTCCAGGGAGTCCTCTCTTCTCATGAGGTGGCCAAAGTACTGGAGCCTCAGCTTCACAATCTGTGCTTCCAGTGAGCACTCAGGGCTGATTTCCTTCAGAATGGATTGGTTTGATCTTCTTGCAGTCCATGGGACTCTCAAGAGTCTCCTCCAGCACCAGAATTCAAAAGCATCAATTCTTTGGCGATCAGCCTTCTTTGTGGTCCAGATCTCAGTTCCATACATCACTACTGGGAAAACAATAGCTTTTACTATACGGACCTTTGTTGGCAAGGTGATGTCTCAGTTTTACTTGCTTGTAAATCTAGGGTTGCCATATCTTGAAAAGCAAAAAAAGAGGGCAGCCCAAGCTGCTGCCAGTCTGAGACAGGGGTAGAGGCATGCAAGGTGAATCCAACAAACACCCACCCAAGACATTTCCTTTAAAATGTGAAAAATCTTCCCAGATGGGTATGTTGGCCCCACGAAAGAGGGGCTTGTCTGGGTTTCCCTGGATGTATGGCAACCCTAGAAATCACTTTGGGGTTTATTAGAGGGACAAGATAGACAGATTAAATTAACATGGTGGGCTGGTGTAGAGGACTTCCTGAATGGGATAACTGTGCCCCTGAAGGACCAGGTGCGCAGCCTGGGAGTCATTTTGGACTCACAACTGTCCATGGAGGCACAGGTCAATTCTGTGTCCAGTGCAACTGTCTACCAGCTCCATCTGGAATGCAGGCTGAGACCCTTCCTGCCAGCAGACTGTCTCACCAGAGTGGTGCATGCTCTGGTTATCTCCTGCTTGGACTACTGCAATGTGCTGTATGTGGGGCTACCTTTGAAGGTGATCTGGAAACTACAACTAATCCAGAATGCAGCAGCTAGACTGGTGACTGGTGGTAGCCACTGAGACCATATAACACCGGTCCTGAAAGACCTACGTTGGCTCCTAGTATGTTTCCGAGCACAATTCAAAGTGTTGGTGTTGACCTTTAAAGCTCAGTCTAAACGGCCTCAGTCCGGTATACCTGAAGGAGCATCTCCAACCCCATCGTTCAGCCTGGACACTGAGGGCCAACACCGAGGGCCTTCTGGCGGTTCCCTCACTGCAAGAAGTGAGGTTACAGGGAACCAGGCAGAGGGCCTTCTCGGTAGTGGTACGCTCCCTGTGGAACACCCTCCCATCAGATGTTAAGGAAATAAACAACTATCTGACTTTTAGAAGACATCTGAAGGCAGCCCTGTTTAGGGAAGTTTTTAACGTTGGGTGTTTTATTGTGTTTTTAATATCCTGTTGGAAGCCGCCCAGAGTGACTGGGGAAACACAGCCAGATGGGTGGGGTATAAGTAATAGATGATGATGATGATGATGATGATGATGATGATTATAACACAACCCTAAACTTGTTTCAATCTGTCTTTTTCTGCTCATCAGTGTAACAGTGACTTTGTGCCTGTGTGCGGCTCCAACGGCGACACCTATCAGAACGAGTGCTACTTGAGACAGGCTGCCTGCAAGCAGCAAAGCGAAATCCTTGTGGCGTCAGAAGGATCGTGTGCCACTGGTAGGTCTAGCAGGCTGTGTACGGCATATTATCTTAAGCCAAATCTAATAGACTGTGTGTCATCGCGAACAGTTGTTTTGCATTGCTGCCTGATTCATTCCAGTAATTGAAAGCTTGGCACAACATGTGATTACAACTACAGTTGGGGTTTTGTTGTTGTTTCCTCCTTGCAGCAAACCATTTCAGAACCTGGGAACGATGTTTTCATTTTAGGGTTGCCATGTCCTCTTTTTCCAGGACGTGTCCTCTTTTTCATGGGTAGAGTCATCGTAGCGATGTTAAAAGTAGCAGGTGGTAAATGTGTCCTCTTTTTTGCTCTTCAAAATATGACAACCCTAGAATGTGTGGCCTGCAAGATGAGTTTACGGGGTGTTCTGACCTGCTTCTGACCACTGGCGGAGGAAGAGGAGTGCGGGGGGAGCGCCCCACCCCCAGGACGCACCCCCCACCCCGGGACACATGCCAGTCCCACCCCCGCCTGCCCTCCGCCCCCCAGTGCCGGAGCATGAAGCTTCGCCACTACTTCTGACACATGACCAATGAGGAAGAGCGAGAGTTGCCCTAGCCAATAGAAAACATCCAATGATATCTGCCTGCTTGTGCAGTGGAAATCTGCTTGAACAATTGACCTCTGGCCACTTGCAAATTTGCTGATTTTCGGGGGGGGTGTGATGGGTTGGAGGGGAGAAGCCCAGTTGTGTGAGTGGACACCCACTCATGCTATGTTAGCTCCCATCCAATATATATTTGGCAATTGAATGGTGTTGCCTCAGTTTACCTGGAAGGGACTGGGGCACAGATACAGATTGGCTCTGCTGGTAGCCCCAGCCTTGCAAGCTGCCCTGGAACCATCCACGTAAATTGCAGGGCTGCCAATGTCATTCCCAGCCAGCAGGACCAGTAGTCAGGGATGATGGGAATTGTAGTCCAAAAATAGCTGGAGACCCAGGTTTGGGAAGCCCTGCCCTAAAGGGACCATAAGAGAAGTAATGGGGGACTTGCAAGATGGTGTTAAATCGTCAAATAATGTTCTTAAAGTAGCCGGAAGGAAGGATAGGAGTGAGAAGTTATCATGAGCAGAAGCTCCCTCACTACAGTGTGATAGACATCTTGTCTCATGGTGTTAGATTTGTATGGCTCTCGCAATTTTGTGGCGTTTCAGAGAGCCCCGCAGAGAGCCAGAAAGGCCCGCTACAAAAGTTAATACTTACTTTCCTTATGCGGCAAAATAATGAATAGGAGGGTTTATCCTAGAGACCTTTTGGCTCAGAGGAATGTGTGTGCGAGGGAAGATAATCTTGTTTGTCATCAGAGAAAGCAGGACAGAGTCGCACAAGAGGCCCCATTTGCCTTTTGCAGTTTGCGATAATATGGTAAAAAAAAGCGAGAGTCCAATTTCTGAGGCTTACTTATCTGCAAAGCAAGCAATTGTGCAAAAGAAAGAAAGAAATTGTTTGCGGGCTCATCTTTTGTTTAGACACACACCGGGTTTCTGTTTTGTTTTTAATTGCAAGCCAGAATTGCAATTTGAAGAGCATCACGGCTTCATTTAAAATGAAGATTTGAAAAGAAAATCGAAATGATGATGGAGGTTTGCAAACTGATCTAGATTAACCAGATCTGACTGTAGATAAATTGGGATTCTGACTCTCAGCATTCAAGTAGAATCCCAATTTTGTGCTTTGCAAGCTCTCCGTTTCCCTTCCTAACTGCCAGTGACACTGAGGAGCCTTCGCGAACTGATCTCTGCCTCTATGCAGCTTTGCCTGCTTTTTGTTCAGATGCATCAAGCGCTTTCCTTTTAAAGAGTAGCAGCGCGGTCCGGTACGTGGCTACTCAGAAGTAAGCGCCGTTGAATTCAACGGGACTTACTCCCGGGCAAGCATGTATGCAACTGCAGCTGGAATTTCCTTTTGAACTATATCTCTCCAAGTAATTTTCAATGTAGTTTTCAAGTTTAATTACAGGGCTACTTAACCAAGTGCTTTTATTGACTAGGCACCCAAGCATAGATATTAACTGATTGCCTTTTGCCCAGAGTCTTTGGTAACACAGCGAGCCGGTCTATCTTGCTCACGGCTGTCCATCCCGGGGGTATAGGATGGGGAGGCCCAGGGGAGCCGTGGCCCCGGCGCAAATTTTTGATTGGGCATGAGGGGGGGTGTAACCTGGCTCCCTTATCAAAGCTGGAGCCATGAGGAGGCAAGCCAAGCCAATGCCAGAGAAGGGATGCCTGTATATGTCCCACACGTGGGCTGGCCGAGAGCAAGGGGGAGGGCAACGGCGCTGCTGCTGCCACCCACCAAGGACAGGTGAGAGGTTCTGGCAGCTGCCTCCTTCACGAACGGGGTGCCACAGTCTGCAGCTGTGCCCTCCTCGTGGGGCCACAGCGAGCCTTTTTCTCCCTCCCCTTACTTCACCTTACTTGTGTGGGAATGTTCAGGGATACAGGAGAGGATATATTGTTTGATTATATCCTTTCCAACTTGTGTTAACAAGTTCTACAATTTAGCAGAGTAACATTCCCCTTTTTAAATTTGCATAGCGGATGCATTTGCTCAGGCTAAAGCCTCTAAAATACGTTTTCCTTTTGGTAATTCCCCATTTAAAGGTAAAGGGACCCCTGGCCATTAGGTCCAGTCGTGGCCCACTCTGGGGTTGCAGCGCTCATCTCGCTTTATTGGCTGAGGGAGCTGGCGTACAGCTTCCGGGTCATGTGGCCAGCATGACTAAGCCGCTTCTGGCGAACCAGAGCAATGCACAGAAGTGGCGTTTACCTTCCCGCCGGAGCAGTACCTATTTATCTACTTGCACTTTGACGTGCTTTCGAACTGCTAGGTTGGCAGGAGCAGGGAACGAGGAACGGGAGCTCACCCTGTTGTGGGGATTCGAACCGCCGACCTTCTGATCAGCAAGTCCTAGGTTCTGTGGTTTAACCCATAGTGCCACCCACATCCCAATTCCTCATTTAGTCCCTCATAAAAAGATAGACACAAGACAGTCTTCTATAAAAGTGTAAAAAGAGTTTACTCACACATTCTGTTCACAGTTATATCTCAGAAGGCTGACTTAAGTTAGAAAAGTAATATACACCTGGAAACTATCCCATAAGGATACAACTCCTTTGTCCTCTCTTGGCTGCAAGCCAAGAGAGCATCTTAGGCTAAGCAGAAGTTGCTTCTTCGATGAATTGTGGTCAGAGAGAGAGAGATGGCTGACCAGTCCTGTTCTTTTGTTACCTGGGCAGGTGAGCTCACGCCCGACTCTAGTCACATGCAGAGGAAGTCTGTCACAGCCTAGGAGAAACAGGAAGTTTCAATTGGCTGGTCCAGACATCCCCTTTTATGTCCACTCTAGGGATGTTGTACTTGACTGCTCTTGTGTTTCACATCCCAAAACCTGCTAATGGCTCAGACTGCCACGGCTCAGTCGGTGGTGAGGGCTGGGGCTGGTGTGGCCACCCTCAAGGTCTAACCCCCCCCCCCAGCACACAAACATGCCCCCCCTGCCCGGCTGCTAAGACCGTAGATCTGCCCTGAATGACAGCAGCTGTTCAGGGTTTCAGCATCTCTCAGCCTGACCTGCAGATGTCAAGGACTGAACCTGGGAAAAGGCAGATGCTCTGACTCAGAGCTACACATGTCACTTCCCTTGTACCAATCCTATAGTATCAATTTGCGAGGATCTGGTAATAATAATGATAATAATAATAATCATATCCCGCCCATCTGGCTGGGTTTCCCCAGCCACTCTTTGCGGCTTCCAACAAAAGATTAAAAATACATTAAAACACCAGTCATTAAAAACTTCCCTAAACAGGGCTGCCTTCAGATGTCTTCTAAACGTCACGTAGTTGTTTATTTCCTTGACATCTGATGGGAGGGCGTTCCACAGGGCCAGCGCCATTACCGAGAAGGTCCTCTGCCTGGTTCCCTGTAATTTTGCTTCTTGCAGTAAGGGAACCACCAAAAGGCCCTCAGAGCTGGACCTCAGTGTCCAGGTTTAACAATGGGGGTGGAGACGCTCCTTCAGGTATACTGGGCCGAGGCCATTTAGGGCTTTCAAGGTCAACACCAACACTTTGAATTGTGCTCAGAAATGTCCTAGGAGCCAACTGGTCTTTCAAGACCAGTGTTATGTGGTCTCGGCGGCCACTCCCAGTCACCAGTCCATCTGACATATTCTGGATTAGTTGTAGTTGCCAGGTCACCTTCAAAGGTAGCCCCTCGTAGAGAGGGTTGCAGTAGTCCAAGCGGGAGATAACTAGAGCGTGCACCACTCTGGCATTTTGGAATATTTTTTTTTGGAATTTAAACCTCCTTGGTGACCAGGCTTACTGATGTGGAAACGTACCAAAGGTCTAAAGGTGACGATGTCTACAGATCCAAATGTTTCGCCTGATTCACTTGACACTGCAATCCACAATGACGCTATGCTGGCATTCCCACAGCTCTGCTGCTTGCTTAATGAGCGTTTTAGTTGCCCATTGATTGTATTTTGTATTTTATTGGTTTTAATTTGTGAATTGCCCAGAGGACATGGTTAATTGGGTGGTATATAAATGCCGAGAACAAGCATATGCTGTGCTATTGAAAAAAAAACAAAAAACCTTCCAGCAGCGGATCAGGCAGCAAAATGATCTAGTGCTCTTGCATTGTTGTTTGAAGCAGGCATAGAACATCCTTGTCAGGCCCAGTTGCAGATGCTGCTGGCTCATCACTTCAGAAACGGCTGTGGTTGCTTGAGACTAAGGGAGCAAACTGGAACGTGTCCAGAGGAGGGCAACCAAAATGGTCAAAGGCCTGGAAACGATGCCTTATGAGGAATGGCTAAGGGAGCTGGGCATGTTTAGCCTGGAGAAGAGGAGGTTAAAGGGTGATATGATAGCCATATTCAAATATATAAAAGGATGTCATATAGAGGAGGGAGAAAGGTTGTTTTCTGCTGCTCCAGAGAAGCGGACACGGAGCAATGGATCCAAACTACAGGAAAGAAGATTCCACCTAAACATTAGGAAGAACTTCCTGACAGTAAGAGCTGTTCGACAGTGGAATTTGCTGCCAAGGAGTGTGGTGGAGTCTCCTTCTTTGGAGGTCTTTAAGCAGAGGCTTGACAACCATATGTCAGGAGTGGTCTGATGGTGTTTCCTGCTTGGCAGGGGGTTGGACTCAATAGCCCTTGTGGTCTATTCCAACTCTATGATTCTATGATTCTATTCTATGAGACCAGTTTCATGGCAGCACAGGGAGATTTTAGATGGTCAGGGCCTGTCTGCATGGGGTCTGTGAGGGAGCAGGGATAGAGATCTCACCCATGGGTTGTGTGGAACATTGGTAGGCAAACTAAGGCCCGGGGGCTGGATCTGGCCCAATCGCCTTCTAAATCCAGCCCGCAGACAGTCTGAGAATCAGCATGTTTTTACATGAGTAGAATGTGTGCTTTTATTTAAAATGCATCTCTGGGTTATTTGTGGGGCCCACCTGGTGTTTTTACATGAGTAGAAGGTGTGCTTTTATTTAAAATGCATCTCTGGGTTGTTTCTGGGGCATAGGAATTCGTTCATTCCCCCCCCCCCCAAAAAAAATAGTCTGGCCCCCCCACAAGATCTGAGGGACAGTGGACCGCCTCCCCTGCTGAAAAAGTTTGCTGACCCCTGGTGTGGAACGTACCCCGCGACTCTCACAGCCAAATGTAGATTTGGTTCTCCTTTCTTTCAAAAGCTTACGTTCGAAAAATAAAAACAGAGCGCCCATCCCCCACAAATACTTTACGGAAGAAAATGGAAAATTTGTCAGGAAACACAGTAAGGTTGCCAGCCTTGGTGCAGTAAACCGAGGATTTAGAACAGGAACACCTGTAGAATCTTAAAAGGAACTTTCCAGCATCAAACAGAAAGTTCACATGAAACATTTAGCATAGATCTCTCTAATTGACAGAGGAATGGCATAAAAAAAAGCACAATTTGCTACAGCGCATTTTAACTAAGCAGGATGTGGCTGCACATACATACAAATTATCCCAGTATTCATACATCTATATAACCACAACCCCTTTTTTTCTCTCCCTCTTACAGATGCAGGTTCTGGATCTGGGGATGGAGGTAGGAATGCTTTTATGAATTCTGTTTTTCCACCACTGGAACCTGCTGACATCACTTGCCACATTGCAGTTAGGCGTGTTGGATAGTTGTTTTGTGCCACCCTGTATTGTTCAGATGATCTGATCCTCTGCATTTTTGTCAAACTCCAGCCTAATGATGAAGAGCTGGTTTGTTTTTGGAGATATGTGGAGGGCTGTATTACACTTGGTCGGAATTTGTATTATTCATGATTCAGCACGGACTCTATCTCCATCTACTGTTACTAGAGCTCTTGTGGCACAGATGGTTTTATTTATTGTTATTACATTCTCAACGAACCCATAATAGTTCCAGGATTTTTCTCCCGTGACTAACGTAGTCTTCCCAAACCATGAGGTGGAGGGATTTCACAGAAAAATTTAGAAGAAAGGTTATGGCTTTAAATGTGGCTGTGTCAAACACTTTGATTATTGCCATGTTGGTACATTTAAAAATATGCATTGCAGATATACTGACACATCTTTCTGGGTCTTTTTATAAGTTGTGAGACAATCTGTCTGAAAGTAAATAAATAAATAAATAAATAAATATCTTTATTGCGGTCCATATACCCACAAAACAGTTTCAAAACAGGATACAGTTAAAACAACCAAACAGCAGGTGAAAGAGACTGAGGCAGTCATTTTGAGCATGATGGTCTTTGTTTCTTGCTACCGCCGAAAGAAACTTTGCCACGGTCAGTGTAATATCGTTTGACCTGTCCTCTAGAAGGTATTTAATATGGGAGGCTTCAGATTTTCCCAGCAAATTTGCTAGTAAGGGTTTGATCAGTTGATACCTTGCTTGCTCATACTGCCCACAATGCAGTAGGATATGGTTCATGCAATCGGTGTCCTGAGAACATCAACAAAGCCTGTTCTGGTAGGAGATGCCTCTCAGTCTACCATTTAGAACTTCCGATGGAAATACATTTAATCTAGCTTTGGTAAATAAACGCCGAAAGGTGGGTATGGACAAATTCCTATGGTATGAGGCTAACTGAAAGTTGTGCCCATTTTGGATTCCAGCTGCAATCGGGCCACAGATTACATTGGATCTGGATCACAGGTCGCTATGTGAGATGTCCCAAAGCCTTTACTTCAGGGATACAAGGGTGGTATCGTAGCCCAGTTGATACAAAAGGGATGGTGACAGTCCAATCGAGGTGGCTTTTCTGGCCATAGTTTTCCGCCATGGGCTGATAAATTCCTCATTGGTTAGATGTACAAGTAATCCCTTCCCCAGGCCAAATACTGAGATCTTAAGCCAGTATTGTCTGAAAGTAAGCATTTCATGGTGCAGCCATGTGCAGTTGTACACGAGCAGGAACGCTGTATATAGTGAGATTTACTTGTGGTCAAATATCCACAAGTTAAGATGGCTCATCTCCTTCTTTTCAACAGAAATTCATGTCACATTTGCTGGTACATTCATGGATATGAATCGGACTTCTGTTTAAATTTATGGGACTTAAAGGTGTTCTGCTTTTGCTTGAATGCGCTCAGGCTGTTTGTGCTTCTTCTGACAGAGGGGTGGTGAGTAACTTACGGAAGTTGCTCTTGTAGACGGCATGCTCAGAAATGGGGAAGGCATTCTCTTCAGGCTAGAACTGGGCGTTACGTTTGCATTGTACACTTCCTCACTGATGAGTGAGGCCAGGTTATTAACCATTCTTCCATTGCTCCATTCATAAGTTCACCCATGGGCCAGATTCACTGTCTGCCCTCTCAATGTTCTTATCATTTGGGATAGGCTGAGAAGAATGATGGGTGTGTCCAGCTATACATTGTTTTAGCAGCAAGCCTGCTGTGGACTTTCACTTCCTGCATTTGGGGCATATTGGCCTTTTTGGAATCCAGGAAGGTGCTTAATTGAAAGCCCAAACCGTTGGTCTTTGTAGACCAAACTGCGCCAACCAGTGGTGGCACTCCATGAGTTCAGAGCAGAGAAATTCCCAGCCCTTCCTTTGAGACGCCAAGGATTGAATGGGAACCTTGGCTTGCAGCTGGAGGACTGTGCAAATCACTGATTGGAATAATAATAATAATAATAATAACATCAACAACTACTACCACTACTACCCCAACCATCTGACTGGGTTGTCCCAGCCGCTCTGGGTGGCATCCAACATATATAAAAGCATAATAAAACATTAAACATTACAAACTTCACAATACAGGGCTGCCTTCAGATGGTCTTAGGATGGCAACAAAGGGCTGAAGTAGTAGCTCCCTAGAAGGTGTGGGTTTGTGGAAGAACACCAAATGGGATCTGATATGAGGGGTAGGTCTGGCAGTGTCTAATGAGACTACCAAATGTAGGCTTGCCATATTCCCCAAAGTGAAAATCCATAAAAAGTTGCTGAGCTTGAATATCTGCCCCCCCCCAAAAAAAAATCCCCAAAGTTTTGTGGCTTTTGGGGGATTTTTAAAGCTTTTCTTTATTGCTCTACTTGCCATATGTCAGGGTTTCCCTGGACATTTTGTCAGTTCAGCGAAAATCCGCCATTTTGACAGCCTTATTCCCAGATGTGTCCGGGATAACCCAGACATATGGCAGCCCTAAAATGAGAAAGTCTTGTTTGCTGTGAAAGCAGGTTGACTGATGAATGTGGGCCGCTGATCTCTCCACTGTTGACCCCAGCCTTGTCTAAAAAATTGTAGGCAGAATGGGATTTTCCAAAGTGATTGGACCTTCTTGTTCCAATGCGATAGGTTTAGCTTGACTCGTGTTGGTTGGGTTGACCTTCCCATACATGGGCCATCTTGGCTACAGTATGTTATGTTCCTTTCCTTGGGCATGTTGTGCTTGCTCCTGAACTCCCTTTGTGTATCCCACTCGTATTTGGATGAGAGAGGCATTAATTTTTGGTGTTTCAACAGAAACTCCTCCTAACACAGTGCGTTGAGAAGCAAAAGTGACATTCACCATTACTGATGTTCTTCTGTAATAGCGCCACATTTATTTTGTCCCCATTGCCCCTACTCATAGATTTCAGACTTAATATCACAGTACCTTGAAAGAATTCCATTCCTGGTATTTATGCTTGGTTATAGATGCTTCAATGTATTTGTATCTTTGTGAGTTTTTCCAGCGTGATTTTTCCAACATTTCCAAAGGAAATGGATGACTTTGCGCTTGTCTCCATTTTGGTGGTGACTCAAAGCCTCATTATCCAAATAGCCTCATTCATCCAAACTGCCTGGCAGACATCAAAAAAAGTCTGTCAGATAAATGGGGCAGTTATTAACATAGAGTTACTCTGACATAAGACACACAGGAGACAAATAATGTTATTTTATGTAACTGGCAGATCCACATTACTGAGTTATGGATCAGAGAGGGTGCAGGAAATTTTGCTTTTATGCATCCGCTGTGCCTGAATGCAACTTGTTTAGCATCTTCTTATTTTTCGGGTGACTTTCTAAAACGTGGATGCATCCTGAAGCAAAGCAACAATATTATATAAGGACCAGGGGACCCTGGAAGATGGAGAAGAACATCTGCCTGTGTCTGTTCCCTTGCATTGGGCTGTCCTGCTGCAGCCAAGGTAGCCCAGTAGGGCTCACCTTTGGTAGGAAGGCATTTGGTTAGGCTTGTCATGGCAAGGGTTCCTCTATTCCCATTGCAGTTTCCTTCCACCCAGTGGCGTAGCATGGGGGGTGCAGGGGGGGGCGGCCGCACTGGGCGCAACATCTGGGGGGGGCGCGCTCGCACTCGCAGCTCTCTGCCCCTACCTGGCTCACTCTCTCTCTCTCACTGCAGTGCTGGCTGTGCGAATCCGATCCGAGCCGCCGGGTCGCCGCCCACTGTGGAGGGGAGGGTGCCAGGCGTGCGGTGCGGTGCGGAGAGAGAGCGAGGGACTATCTGGGGGAGGGACAGTGCAGCGGGGGGGGGGGCGCAAATTACTTGCCTTGCCCCGGGTGCTGACAACCCACGCTACGCCACTACCTCCACCTCTTGCTTTCTGACACTAGCTGGGATTCTTTTCCTCTGTCTTCCAAGGTAGTGTCCTCCTCACAGGTATGAGGTCTCCCTTTTCCTCTTATGGCTTTTCCTTTGTACTTGGCTTTCCTTCAGGGGAGCTGGATGTAAATGGAGACTTGGATGGATCAACGACCCTTTGTTCAGTCATTGGCCTGTGTGCCAATTTAGAAATTATTATTATTATTATTATTATTATTATTATTATTATTAATTACTTATACCCACCCATCTGGCCGGGCTTCCCCAGCCACTCTGGGCGTCTTCCAACAAGATATTAAAAACGCAATAAAATATCAAGCATAAAAACCTTCCCTAAACAGGCTTGTCTTCAGATGTCATCCTCCACCAGGGCCAGGGCTTTTTCAGTGATGGCTCCAACGTGGTGGAATGCTCTGTCCCATGAGACTAGGGCCCTGCAGGACTTGATCTCCTTCTGCAGGTCCTGAAAAACAGAGCTATTCCACCATAGCTGTCAACGTTTCCCATTTTTTAAGGGAAATTCCCTTATTCCAAATAGGACTCCTCGCAAGAAAAGGGAAAAGTTGACCGCTATGTATTCCGCCTGGCCTTCAATTTGAATTAGCCTGATTCTCTATTCCCTTTCCCCTTTCCTCTTCTATGAAGAAACCCTTTCTGGGACCCCACATTTAAATTCTTATTCACTCACCTCCTTGCTGACCCTAGTAGGACCAGCTTGGCCAGTTAGCTCTGGTGATCATTCAATGTCCATTGACTATTCCAAAATGACCCCTGAATTTTTGAATTTTATCAATATTGATGCTGCATTTTATGTTGTATTCTACGCTGTTTTAAAGTCGCATTCTAATCAATGTTTTACATTTGCTGTTAGCTGCCCTGAGCCTGGTTTTTAAACCCGGAAGGGTGGGGTATAAATAAAAAATTAAATTATTATTTTATTTATTTATCTAAAAGTAAGATAGTTGATTATTTCCTTGACATCTGGTGGGAGGGCGTTCCACAGGGCGGGTGCCACTACTGAGAAGGCCCTCTGCCTTGTTCCCTGTAACCTCATTTCTCGCGGCGAGGGAACCACCAAAAGTCCCTCGGAGCTGGACCTCGGTGTCCAGGCAGAACGATGGGGATGGAGATGCTCGTTCAGGTATACAGGGCTGAGGCGGTTTAGGAAGTGGGTGTGTGGAGTAGGAGAACCCACTTAACAGCTAGCAGACTAGCATCCAGTCTACTGCCTGAGCTTGCCAACTGAAGGGCAGGGCAGGGCAGGAGAACATAGACCTGCCTCTTTAATCTGCATAGCCCCGCCTTATGTTGTTGCAACACTGAAGATAGACCAAGGAATGCTTTGCCGTGGGCAGCGGAAGGGAGAAGCGAAACTATTTATATTGGCTCATCACAGAATATTTATTTTCAGGCAGTGGCTAAAATGCATGCAGTAAGATACCGGGGGGGGGGGGATGGATAAAGTATCAATTTTGTTCTTTAAAAATAAACCAGGAAGAAAGTTGGCCACTCTCCCTAGATAATGAATGCTGGCCTGAAAGAGCGCAGCAACTAAAAGCATGATTTCCAAACAATTTCAGATGAAAAGCACAGGCTGACAAAAGACAAGTAGAACAGGGCCTCAGGGAATGCCTAGGCAGCTTTTTTGGAAAGTAGATCTGTGCAGGAGGCAGGATCAAGTCATTGCATCCCTTTTAAAGGTCTACAAAGCTGCCCGGCTTGTATATAAAACCCATGATTGAATAGACATCTAGTGCAGCTTCCAGGTGCAGAAGCACATTAATGTGCCAGAAAGAGGGGGTTGGGCCAGGGGAAAAACAAACCTTGTTATTTAAACCTTCTCACAGCTTCCTCCTTTAGCAGGTATAAAGCCATGTAATAAAAACCATAATTTTATATGTCATTAAAGCAAGCGTTGGAAGAAGAAAAATTGATAAATGCTGAAGGAAGTGGGATGTTTTCAGAGGAGTGCACCGCTGGAATTATTATCAAGTCAGGGCACTGATAAATTAAAGTCTGCAATATATTAAAAAACCCACTAGATTGATGTCTGAAAATGTTGTCATGATGCACATTTTTGAGTGGCTAAAAGAAGCCTCTCCAGTTGTTACACAAACAATGAGAGGGTTGGGAATGAAGTGCATACTTTTTCATTCTGCTTATAGGGCGACGGAGGGAGGGGATATCAAATAGAAGGGGTAAAACTGAGTTACACGTGTCCCCAGTTTGTGGTGGTGTCAGGGACCATGCTGAAGGGGGGCTGCACTGAGGAGGAATGGTGGGAGCCTCCCCCTCCCCCTGCTCTTGATCAGGATCCTGAATCTTCCCAGGAGCAGTGGGACAGTATAGATTTGGAACACTGGTTCGCAGAGGGACATAGTTCAGAAGACAAAAGTTGGGAAGAACTGGGGAGTGAACAGCTAGGAGAAGATGAACTGGGAGAGAGAAAGCCTCCATCCGCCCAGCCCAAGGTCACGATGAGCAGATATGGTGGCAGCGCAGAAAGCAAAGCGGTTGCGAAATCAGGTTGCAAGATGTGACTCAGGTGACTCAAGGGGGAAGTGGGTGTAAACCTTAATTGGGAGCACCTTTACTCTGAGAATGAACTCTTTGTTCTTTCGCTGTGATTATGAAAATCTCTTTAAATGGTAAGAGACTATTTTTGCTTTGTTCTGCATATCCACGGCCGAAGGGAGGGAGGAAGCCGGTCCCCGAAAGCCTGACAGGTGGAGTGCTAATTTTCTTTGGGGATGGATTAGAACCAGGGTTCAAATCCCCATTTATCAATGAAGATCTCTAGTGACCTTGGACATGCCATGAAGATCATTGGTGGTAGCCTCGGGCATTGTTTCTCAGAGCACCTCATTCACAGAAGCATAGACACAAGAGGATGGAGATTTCATACTCTCTAGCATTTCTCTGAT
The DNA here is from genome assembly GCF_965153285.1 of Podarcis tiliguerta. Classification (NCBI taxonomy): domain Eukaryota; kingdom Metazoa; phylum Chordata; class Lepidosauria; order Squamata; family Lacertidae; genus Podarcis; species Podarcis tiliguerta. Next base: position 15,296,552 of record NC_139534.1, on the reverse strand, counting down.
GAAAATAGGGATGTCCTATTCAATAATAATAATAATAATAATAATAATAATAATTCTTATTCTTATTATTAATAATACCCCGTCCATCTGACTGGGTTGCCAAAGCCACTCTGGGTGGCTTTCAACATATATAGAATCATCAGGAAACATTAGAAAATATTTTAAACATTCCCTGTACAGATGTCTTCTAAAGGTTATATAGTAACTTATCTCCTTGGCCCAGGGATCACATAACTCCATACCCTCCAACATTACTTTGATGGAAATAGGGACATTCTAATGAAAATTGGGACATTCTGGGATCAAATCAGAAACCAGAATGGCTTCTGTAAATCCGCAACAGTCCCTGAAAAATAGTGAAACTTGGAGGGTCTGAGATTTGCATATGCTAATTAATATGAATAGATGCACATTTAGAAATACACACTATAATTTGAACAGAAGTGCAGTACATCTTCCCATAATGGGGAAGATTGTCACCTTTGCCTCTGCTTTCTGGGTGCTATTGAGTGTACCTCACTCAGCAGACTCTCTGGCCTCTCATTTTAGGATATTTTATCAAACTTAGGGTTGCCATATGTCCGGAATTTCCTGGTCATAGCTGGGATTCAGCTATCTGTAACAGCGCCTGGGTGGAAATTGCTTAAATGTCAGGTGTATGGCAACCCATGTCCAAAGTGTTGAATATTCACTTCTTGAAATATGGCAACCCTATGTCAACTTTGAACCCGACTTAAATCAGATAGGCCTCATGAACAACCTGTTTAATCTCATGTAAGCCACACTGAATGTTGTGAAAAAAGGTTTTAATGTGAGATATGTGTGTGTGTGTGTGTGTGTGTGTGTGTGTGCAACAGCAGAGCAACCAACTCTAGGAGAAACAAAAAAACTCATTCCAAGTTTTCATGATGAAGAGCAATTAGTGAAGGAATTCAAAACTGTCCTAGCTGCTGCTTGTGTCCCTCCTCACATTAAAATAACACATTTATGTGGCATAATCATGTAATACATTGCTACTTTCTGCCTATTGATACATTTCATTGTCTCCTTTCGACGTTCCCACATTTCGTATACTTGCCATTGGTCCCTGATAAATGGAGAGCGATATATTTTTTAATTACATGTAGCAAGCCTTCAAAATGTGTGCAGGGAGTTTAAGCCAGGATATAGCTGATCTTTTTTCGTGTGTGGCAGCTTATGACAGGCAGGAAGATTTTTAAATGGAGCTAGGCTGAGATTGCTCAGAAAATACTTTTCTGAGACGTCCTCTGAGAATTTTAGTCTTGAGGCTCTCTTCCCCCAAACTGCAGGCAAATATCCTTATGGAGAGATTTATTTTCCCCGTCTTCACCAGAAAAACCACTTCTCTGCCCAAGAATAAGGGAGGGAATTTTGGGTTCAGCTTTGAATATGGCCTTAATATTGTTTCATATTAATTTTACCGTGGTTGGAGGAAGCAATTTGCCTCACCCCTCCTCCTCTATTTCTCCTCTCTAACCCCACTGCTGTCTTCATCCACCAATATGAACTTGCAGTCAAGTTTCGTTTGATAGTTAGAGAGCTAAGCTTTGTTAGAATAGAGTTTTCCGAGGCCTGCTCATTTTCACACTGCCGAAGAGTTCTGCCTTGCCCCTATTTTGCCACCTACAAGTAGGGTCGGGACACAGGTGGCGCTGTGGGTTAAACCACAGAGCCTAGGACTTGCTGATCAGAAGGTCAGCGGTTTGAATCCCTGTGACAGGGTGAGCTCCCGTTGCTCGGTCTCTGCTTCTGCCAACCTAGCAGTTCGAAAGCACGTCAAAGTGCAAGTAGATAAATAGGTACTGCTCCGGTGGGAAGGTAAACGGCGTTTCCGTGCGCTGCTCTGGTTCTCCAGAAGCGGCTTAGTCATGCCAGCCACATGACCCAGAAGCTGTATGCCGGCTCCCTCAGCCAGTAAAGCAAGATGAGCGCCGCGACCCCAGAGTCGGTCACGACTGGACCTAATGGTCAGGGGTCCCTTTACCTTTACTACAAGTAGGGTCAATAGTTTTGAGAAGCTGTTTTCGTTCCACACTTAAAAACAGAGATGGGGAGTTTTTGCATATGATTTGGATGTGCTTGTGTGTGTTTAAAGAGAGTTAATTTGAGGACGGTAACACAGTGCGCCATGAAAAGAAAGTAGGATGGGGAAACCTTGCAGTCTGTTAAACCAGAGGTTTTGCCTATTTTTCTATGAACACACCCTTATACTGTAAGTAGCAGCATGATTAATCCTGCCTCGATGTTCTCTATTTGGATGCTGTGGCAGTAATGCACTGCTCTGATTCACATTTGTTCCACATATTTTTTTCTCTCCCTCCTTAAAAAAAAAAGAAAAGCAGGGGAAAAACTGCTACGTTGACCCAAATACATTTGTACCTGTCTTGATGCTATTTCAGTGTGAATAACTGTTAAATTCAGGAAGGCTGTTTTCTTCCCCACTTCTGCTTTTCTGAAAAACAAAGAACCCAAAAAACCTTTGCTTTATTGCATGCTTGATTGATAGGCAGGGCTAGAGAGAGCACAATGAACATTGCTGTAAACACCTCCTGAGCAATAGCACTTGAGCCAAAATACTCAATAAGAGCCCAAGTGTGCATTGATTTGAATGGAGCTGGGTATAAATGTGTTACTAAAGCACAATAGTTTCACAATGGATGGGAAAATAATGAGAAAGGGGCAATGCAACCGGAAAACGCAATTTGATTCAGGCTCCTTTTCTTCCCCTCCCCTCAATCTTAGAGTGACTACCTATTGTAGATAATATGCTGGTACGTCATGGGGCTTCGGAAAGGTTGACTAGTTGGGGCACCTTTTAAAAAACAACAACCAAAGTTCATTACCTGAATTCTCCCCCTCCACCCTTTTTTTTGTTGCACTTTGTCCTGTACAGTGGTACCTCGGGTTACATACGCTTCAGGTTACATACGCTTCAGGTTATACACTCCTCTAACCCAGAAATAGTGCTTCAGGTTAAGAACTTTGCTTCAGGATAAGAACAGAAATCGGGCTCCAGCGGTGTGGCGGCAGCAGGAGGCCCCATTAGCTAAAGTGGTGCTTCAGGTTAAGAACAGTTTCAGGTTAAGAACGGACCTCCGGAACAAATTAAGTACTTAACCCGAGGTACTGCTATACTGGATTTCCAGAAGGGTGTATTAATAGCCAACAGTGCTTAAAACTTTAATAGGGCATTCAAGATCCAGTCGATAGAATAGCTGAGGCAGCAGTTGCTATCTGGGAAGGGATGGAATGGGAGCTGTATGCTGGTGCATTTTGTCTACATGTGCATACATTCTCGCAGTGCGATTTTTGTAGAAAAAGAGGTGCCAGAACTCACCATGAATGCTGCTATGTATTCAGTGGTCTGTGCTCACCTGAGCTTGAGTCTGGACTGAGGATTCTGAGCCCCTGTGTTCTGATTCGATACATGATGTCCAGTCACGTAGCATTACTAGGCTGTGGGCTGCTGGTATTGGCTCTTTGCAGCTTGGGGGGTTTAGACAGCCAATCGTGTTGAGAGTGGGAGTGGCCCAGGCCTTCAGAAATGTATATAAGCAGTCGCTTTGCCCTTGTTCAGTTCTGTTGTTGCAATAAAGTCTCTTGCTGTTACCGCGGTGTCTTGCCTCGTATAGACACATGTACACTTCAAACGCCTCCCTCGCTCTCTTATAACGGCAATGGCGCCCACCTGAGAGGTGCCAGAACTGAGTTCCAGTGAGTTAATGACTTATGGCTCATTATTTGTTTGGACAGAAACGAACCACAAGCCTGGGTTTGGATGACACAACAAGCCAGATTATTCCAATAATAATAATAATAATAATAATAATAATAATAATAATAATAATATCTTATTATTATTTATACCCAGCACATCTGGCTGGGTTCCCCAGCCGCTCTTGTCATCTTTAGTATGGCAGGGATGCCATAGGGACCCTTGAAGGAGCATGAACTAGCACACTGTTCGTTACTATTAAACCATGGTTTGTTTTAAACTATGGTTTAATGTAACATGTCTACTGGACCACAGCCAGCAAGCCTATGTATGACTTTCTGTATGGGACCCTGTGAAATCTGCATAAATAGAGGTTTGCTCCCTTTTAAATGCAGGCCCAGTGTGCAGCTCAGCACACACACACCCCTCCCGGAATTCAGTCTTTGCAAATTTTCATGTGAACTTCTGGACACTGGAATATGCAGATCTTTCTTATCTTACTAATGTAGAATCATGGGATCATAGAATTTTAGTGTTGTAAGAGATCCACTAGCTTTTACACTTTCCAAAGTTTGTGACACAGTTCTTTCCTCAAATACTGTACCAAAATACATTTGGAAAATGCATATTTTGAGAAAGAAATGCATTTTTTTTGGCATATATAGTCTGATAGAAAAGGTGTTTTGAAATGTGAGTTACGAGAGAAAATGTTTTAAAATATTTTATGCGTTTGAATGCAATGCTTTGTGAGGATTTTGACTCGATGACCCTTATAATCCCTTCCAACTCTGCAGTTCTGCGATTTTATGAATCTATGAATCCGCTTTTGCTCTCCTTAGGACTTCATATCTAGGATGTTAAATGCCAAAATCAATAGCTTTTCTGTGCCCTTTCCTTAAACTATTTTCTGATGTTATAGGATTCTTCCCCCACTGAGCCGCATCTGGAACTCCCTGGAGTTATCGAAGTACCAATAAGTTGAGGCTAGTTGAAAAAGTATTTTAAAAAGGTTCACATGTTCCTTCAAATTCAGCTTATATTTTGCAGGCCTATGCTGGGTTTCCACAAAATGGAAAAGGTTGCTTTGGCAAATATATAGGTAGGATTGGCCCTTTCCTTTGAAAATTTAAACCAAAATGAGTTTTGGGACTTTTGACTTCAGAGCATCTCTTCTCTGTTCTTGAGTGGCAAACTGTACCACATACATTCTGTAGCTAAGACATTGACAATTAGCTGGGATGAATCAGTTCTGAGAGTGGAGAGAGAAGAGGGGGAAAAGGGCTTTGTGGAGAAGCTGAAATTTGTGTTGTAGGTATGGAGAGTGACAGCAGATTAATTTTGGAAGGGAGGATGGATAAATGAATTACCCACCACACCCCTCTTCTAACCCAGTGGTTTAATCCACTATTCACCCACCACATAAACACTGAGTGACCAACAAGCTGCAAGTAAAATATTAAAAGGTAAAGGAACTCCTGTACATTAGGTCCAGTTGTGATCAACTCTGGGGTTGTGGTGCTCATCTTGCTTTATTGGCCGAGGGAGCCGGCGTACAGCTTCCAGGTCATGTGGCCAGCATGACTAAGCCGCTTCTGGCGAACCAGAGCAGCGCACAGAAATGCCGTTTACCTTACCGCCGGAGCGGTACCTATTTATCTACTTGCACTTTGACGTGCTTTTGAACTGCTAGGTTGGCAGGAGCAGGGACCGAGCAACGGGAGCTCACCTCGTCACAGGGATTCGAACCGCCAGCCTTCTGATTGGCAAGTCCTAGGCTCTGTGGTTTAACCCACAGCGCCACCCGCATCCCACAGTAAAATATTAGGATATAACAATAACACTCTAGACCAGGGGTAGTCAACCTTTTTATATCTACTGCCCACGAATACATCTTTCTTGATGGTAAAATTTCCTTACCACCCACCAGTGCTCAATGGAAGGAGGATTGAACTTGTGCTGTAGAACCCCTACCGCCCACCTAGAATCCTGAAATGCCCACTAGTGAGTGGTAGGGACCAGGTTGACAACCCTTGCTCTAGACATAGGAATTAGCTCTTAGGTGGCGGAATGGAGAAAAAGCAGAGGTAGGAAAATATGAAATATTTGGTGATAGGTCATATCAACAAGGGAGCAAGAGTTTCTACCCAAACTGCTGCTTTTCATTTGAACCTAGGTTTATATGTTTACACACATTTTTGTCAACATTGGTTGCAGAACTGCATTGCAAAGTTTACATAAGGATTTTGGTGGTTTGGTTCTCTTCTTGTTTTGACGCATGAGGAATTTGGTAAATTCGGCTTTAAACACAAACTAAATCAAATTTCTTCCTTACTCATAGTCCTAACCCAGAGATATATTCAGAAACAAATCAGACAACTACCCCCATGTCTCTGATCTTAATTTCTGGTATCAGCAGACCATTAAAAAAAAAAAATTAAGTCGTAAATGAAAATTCAACAGCATTTCTCTGAAACTTGGCCTAATGCACACATTTTTGTATGCAATTTTCCCTAAAGTGAAGCATTTATTATCTGTTGCTTTCACTCATCTGTGTACACATTTTGTACACATTACTTGGTTGAAAAACTGCGGTGCAAAATTTTGAGAAGTGCCAGTTTTGAAGGATGAAGGGGCTTTGGTCCGTATACTGTTTCAGTAAATGCGAATGCGGGGGGTTCGGCTTTAAATGTGGATGGAATTGAATTTCTGCACCACTGTACTGCTATCCTAACTGGGTATGCTATGCATGTGTGACTACTGTAACCACATGAGCGAGGCTAACTGGGTGGGGCTTTCTGCTTTCCTAAAATCTTGCTCCCGCTGCAGCTTGAAAATGTTGGGATCGCCCTTAGAAGCAGGAGTTCCATGTTACACCATAGCGATCTAGAGCTAAACAACAGAGTGCTTTTCTATACTAAAAGAAAACTTAATCAAAATAGGAGCAGGCACAGCTCGTTTATCTTGGAGGCCATGACAGATCACTATCTAGTGTTGGAATCCATTTACGCGAATGGCAGAAAAGTGTGGCTTATGTGCTGCTGCTTATCTGGATCAGCTGTTTCTCCCCCCCCCCAAAAAAAATAAGCTCCCTGGAATAAACAGTCCCTAACTACCTCCCCCCCCCCCCTTTCCAGTCTGTTTAGCCTCATTTAGCCACTCAGATCAGCCAAAAATTAAGCAACGCCACTTGTAATCTGATCAAAGGTAAAGGAGAGTCAGAGTGAAAATCCGTCTCTTTTGCAATTTCCATGAGAGCTGGGGATTTCAATGTCTTGGTATGGTGTGCAGCTAATTGCACATAGGGCTGCTCTGTGTTGTGTGGGATGGAATATGACTGATCCTCAATCTGGTAGATCCAGATTTCGAACAATGGTAGCCAGAAGCCCTTTGCCCCATCATCATATTTCCTTTGGCTCCTTATCATATCCATTTATAGCAGCATGTAACAAGCACTGCCACTCTTTCAATGTGAACCTCTCTCAACACATGACCATTATTTAATTTATTTATTAGCTATTGATTTCCTTCATCTCGCGTTTTTCCGCTCGGGAGACAAACTGATTTGAGCGGCTTGAGTTCTGAGCTCTGCTTTCTAATGCTCCAGCTTAGCTGATGGCTATTAAGAAGGCACTTTGAAATGCAGCAGAACCTAACCCCATGAAACAGAACTAGCCCTTCAGTTTTGTTTTATTTCTGAAAAGTCTGCAGGTATCTCCTGTTGCAGATATTAATAATGTGCAGCACGAAGCAATTGAATGCATAAAAGCTGAATCCTTTACGAATAATTTTTTTCCAGACCCACAAGTATCAGTCAAAGTTTTACTAACCAGAACTTATTCAAAACAGGTACAAAAACATCAACGATGCACCTAGAAAGTTGTATAAAGCATATGCATATTCAAGCATAGGTTCACAATTCAGAGCAAAATTCAAATCTCTGTCTCTCCCATAGCTTGCATTAGCCTCTATTCAGCCTAAGGCTATATAGCTCCTGGAGATGCTTCCTTTGTTGTTTCTGTGGTGTCCAGAGAAAGATTAACAGGCCACTCCCTGTAAGATGGAGATTTGGAATTGAATACCCTCACATGATCTAAGGTTAAACACTCATGTGAAAGCTAGCAGAGAACAACAGTTAATGATCAACCCAGCCAGACCCCAGAGAGCTCTCTTCTTTTTTTAGTATATTGCAATCCAAATGGAATTCGGAAAGACAGAACCTGCTCCTAACTAATCTCTGTGTTGAGCAGGTAAGTTGCAGAGCAACCATAACCCTTCATATGCTGGGTGGGGACATCTGCTCACTGAGCTGGCCAGGGGCACCAACTATACAACTATTAAAGGCTCATAGCAGCATCCTTCATCACCTCCCTGCCCCTCAAAGAAGCATAAGTACCTTGGATGAGATGAAGGTTATCGTAGAAGCAGGCATGGAAAAATGAGAGGGACAAGAACAAGGCAGGAGATGGAGAACTGCAGGAATGTGACCTTTTCTTCATACATCTTTAGGCTTAGAATGGCTGACTACCCTTTCCCCTGGATTTGACTGCATTACAGAAAGAGGAAGTGCTATAGCTCTGTGGTAAGAGTGTCTGCTTTGGGTGCAGAAGGCTCCAGGTTCAAGCCCTGGCCTCTCCAGGTACGGCTGGGAGAGAGTTTCTTGCCTGAAAGACTGGAGAACCCATTGCCTGGGTCAGTCTAAGGCAGTACTCTATGATCCTAGAGCAACAGAAAGTGTGTTTGTGTCTTGCAAATGCTACATACGGTGAAAGGCATATGCCTTGAAATCCCGCGTGGTAAAACAGATCTGCAAACACCTTGACAAATATCTTCTCTTTGTGACAGAATTTTGCTTTCAAATTAATCTGTTGCATGAGGCTGCTGCCATTTGGATCTCAGCAGCAAAGATAAATTATGCCAAAATGAAAAGTGGAAGGGGTGGGGGGAGCCAGTCTAGACAAAAAGAACCGTATGCCAGTGACAGTCACCAGAGAGTTTGTGTAAGCTTTGATTTGTGACTGGCCAAATTAATTCCCTTTTTCTTTTTCTTCCTTGCCTCGATACATTTTCTCTTTCTTTTTTCAGCAAGGGGCCTAACCAGCGCTAGTTTAAAACCCCTTTAGCAACTTCAGATTTCATTAAGTATATCACAGAGAGCACTGGATTCCCGTCTTCTCTTTGGAAGATGGTGGGAACCTGCCCTTTCCTAGGCCTTTGTTATAATCACAGGTTTGCCACATAGTTTAGCAACACACAACACAGGATTAGCAGCAAAGAACTCCAGAGGCCACTCTTCAGCTAATATGGATGACACCACCAACAACAGAGAAGAAAATGAGGGATAAGGAAATGCATTTAGCCTAAGGGGACTTGGAGAGGCTGAATTCTGAAGCTGGCTTGTATTAGCTTCAATAATAAGTTTAATTCCTAATATTCGGAGGCTGGGGGAGAGAGAGAGGCTTGTGTCTTTGTTACTGGGCACGAGTGTTAAAGATTGGATTAATGTAGGCACTTTTAGGATTGCGACACATTTGAGTTGAAGCATAGGAGCCAACTCCTAGGGGAGAAGGTCCCTTTGGCCCCCTCAATAAAATATTTGAGAAGGCCCCTCCAAAATTGATGGGCATTGACATTCAAATTATGTGTATGTACCTCATCTTGTGATTATGTGGGGCAGGGCTTGTCTGTGTCCCCCCCCCCCAATATTTTATTCAAGTTGGCACCCCTGAGTTGAAGCAATATCTTGTTGGGATTCAGGCTTCAATGTGTCAAGCTGCCCCAGGGCCGGTCCTACTCTTAGGCACAGTAAAATGGCTTTCTCTAGCAGCAGATGCTGAAAGATGGAGAGCAATTTCAAAGTGTTGGAGGACAGAGTTCTGTGTGCCACATGCCCTGCTCTAAGCTAGCCTGCTGCTGTCAGATGTAGCGAGGGATACTGAGCTGTCGCCATCAGTGCTGAGGCCTGTTTCAACTGCCAGTTCAGTTGGCTTCTATACATGGAATGGGAGATGGTGCCATTTTGCTCTTTACCTCAGGCAGCAAACTATCTTGGCCTTGAATGTTTCTAGGACAGAGTCTCATAAAGTGAAGCCTATTCATGCCAAACAAGGTCCTTGATGAAAAAGGACAAGAAATTCACTGGGCCTGGTCTATTATGTTGAAGGACCTGAAGATATTCTCTGTGAAACTTGAAGTATGTGCTAAGCTCTCCTTGACAGCAAAACACCACCTCTCCTCATAGCTTTTGTATCTGGAGATAGACTGTTCCTTGAACAGTTCGATCTTCCATGTGCCTTTTCAGAAGGAAGTCTCATTAATTGCAGTGGGGCTTACTCTGAAGTAAGCGTTCCTAGTAGTGTGACCTCAATCTGATATATGCATTGTGTTTGCTTAATTGAGAGGCCATGCTTATGCATTTGTATGAGTCTTTTTGCTGCAATATTCACCACACACACAAACACACACTTTAATCCAGTCAGTTTATTGCATTAAAAAAAATGTATATCACAACCGAAGCAATTTTGTGAAACTGGCTGTATTGCAACATCTGCTTATAAGTGCCTTGGGGATGCGAGACAGAGGCAAACTGCTTACCGCGTGAGAAATCGGCACAACACCATGCAATAATGTTGCAGTGTGAAGAGTCACGGAAGCGCCAGAGCCTGGTTGTGGATCAAATTGTTGTGTTGGTAATTAGAAAACAATAAGACTACATGCAATTGAGCCAAGATGTATTGAAAGTCGGGTAGCAATTCCCCCTTAATGCTGACTAGAAAAGAAACAACTGGAACAGAGGAAACCAGAAAGCATTGTTTATCTGTCCTCATTACAAGGTCTGTTTGAATAACTGCATGTCACCTCAGCCTGTTTAACCTTTTGTGAAAACAATGCACCTTAAGGAAGAGCCATTGGATGTTTGGTGCACAGCATTGCATATAAAAATCTTGCATGCATATAGCTATAGGATAAAGAATGCATAGACCAACCTCATTAAACTACTGGCCCATCACCCAGATTACAGTACTCAAAACATCCCATGTGTTGGACATTTTAAAATATCATGCCCTGAAAATAAGGCCTGAAATATTCTCTCAGGAGTTACCAGAAATGGACTGAGAATGGATGTTTTGGATCTTTGTGTGAATGCATGAATTGAACAGTACCTTTGGTCTGCGGTCGTCCTTTGTTCCAGAAACCCTACTGAGAAGATTTTCATGTTTTTGCTCTAGATCTCAGGTGGAGAACTATACTTATGGGGGCCAAAATGTACTCCCACCCTAGCTCAGGCCTCTCTATTGGGTCTTCAGAGCTTTCACTCTGGCCTTTGGGACTTGCGAGGCCACACAACCCTCTCACTAGGCCTCTGTTCTCACTGGATCTTCTCCATACCCCCCTTTTGCCTGCCCTGAATGTATCCTTGAACTCTGGTGCAGCTTCTTCCTTGCCCAGATGGAGAACAGAGAAGGGGCCTGTGAATGTGTGTAGACGTCAGCCCACAAACCACTTCCAGGCATAGAAAAGAACAAGGATGGGCAACATCAGCAGCTGTGATTGGTCAGGCAGTACAAACCCAATCCTGCAGGGGTAGACAGCATGGTGCCCTGCAGGTGGTTGTTGGACTCCAACCACCAGCAGCCTCATCCAGTGTGTCCAATAATAAGGGGTGATAGGAATTGTAGTCCTATGACTACAACTCAGGTAGGACCCAGAAGTTGCATACTAAATGCTCCACTACAAATGTACTACAAGCAGAAGAAGCAGGTGTGCAGCATGCCCCACACCAGAGGAGAAGGCCCATGGAAGCAAATTGCAGCTGTGTTCAGAGGCAATGCTAAGCCACAAAGCAGGGGTGGAGAATCTTAGTCCCAGTCAGTGGCATAGCGTTGGTTGCTGGTGCCCAGGGCCCCACATCGACCAAGCTATGCTACAGCCCAGGCCTTAACTTCACACTGTGTGGTTGTAGTACTTTGAATCCTTGTTGGTTGCACCATAGCCTGAGTACTATATTGTTTGGACCACATCACTTGTTTCTGATCCTGCTGAGCTCAGTCATTTTAACTGTGTCATGCAGGTATGGTTAACATTTCCCCAAATGGGTTAACTGATGTTGAAAACCCCATGCACCTTACAGTCAGGAGTTCCATGGCATCACGGGCCATTTTTTATTTTTAAAAAGTTATCCTGAACTCAGTAGTAACTAGCTGATTTTTTAAAAAAAAAAAGCAAGAAAGAAAATGCACTTTTATAAGCCTCTGAAAATATGTATTATTAAAACAGGCAAATCCTAAAGCATTCTCAAATCCACAGGAAAGGAGCTCAGATGACTCAAAAGCCGAGTAAATTGCTAGCAGTCATGGGGAGACAGAAATCCAAAAGGGAATTCCAGCTTGGGGAGAGAAGAGGTAGAACGATAGAAAGTAACGAATGGCATTTAATTATTTTTTTATATCGGCTAGTTACGCGAGGGGAGAGAAGGAAGATTAAAATCATAGAATCATAGAGTTGGAAGAGACCACAAGGGCCATCGAGTCCAACCCCCTGCCAAGCAGGAAACACCATCAGAGCACTCCTGACATATGGTTGTCAAGCCTCTGCTTAAAGACCTCCAAAGAAGGAGACTCCACCACACTCCTTGGCAGCAAATTCCACTGTCAAACAGCTCTTACTGTCAGGAAGTTCTTCCTAATGTTTAGGTGGAATCTTCTTTCTTGTAGTTTGGATCCATTGCTCCGTGTCCGCTTCTCTGGAGCAGCAGAAAACAACCTTTCTCCCTCCTCTATGTGACATCCTTTTATATATTTGAACATGGCTATCATATCACCCCTTAACCTCCTCTTCTCCAGGCTAAACATGCCCAGCTCCCTTAGCCGTTCCTCATAAGGCATCGTTTTCAGGCCTTTGACCATTTTGGTTGCCCTCCTCTGGACACGTTCCAGTTTGTCAGTGTCCTTCTTGAACTGTGGTGCCCAGAACTGGACACAGTACTCCAGGTGAGGTCTGACCAGAGCAGAATACATACGCATCATCATTTAAAATACTCAGATCACTGGATGAGTGAATTGTACAAACACCACAGGGGAGGGGGGAGGCCCTTTAGCTGATCAAATAAGAACAACCACCCCCTGGAGTATATTGGGTGAACCCAAGAGAATGAGGATGAGTTAGAACAGGCTGGCCCAATTTTCTGTTATCTATTGCTTGTCTTGCTTCATTATCTCAGATATTGGGGGGGGGGGGGTATTGTTGTTGTTGGCTCCTGCCTGTCTCAAGAGACAATGGAGTGTGACTCCGGGGGTGACTATGGGGTTGCTGCGCTCATCTCACTTCCAGACCGAGGGAGCCGGCATCTGTCCACAGACAGCTTTCCGGGTCTTGTGGCCAGCATGACTAAACCGCTTCTGGCGCAATGGAAAACCGTGACAGAAACCAGAGTGCATGGAAATGCCATTTATCTTCCCGCCGCAGCAGTACCTATTTATCTACTTGCACTGGTGTGCTTTCGAACTGTTCGGTTGACAGGAGCTGGGACAGAGCAATGGAAGCTCACCACGTCGTGGGGATTCGAACTGCTGACCTTCTGATTGGCAAGCCCAAGAGGCTCAGTGGTTTAGACCAAAGAGCCACCTGCATCACTATAACCTCTGGGCCAAACATCTTTCCCAGGTTTTTTGACTGCTACCAAGCCTGCGCAACTTCTTTCACCTGAGTTAATAGCACAGCACAAGAATGTTTATACATTCTGCCTTCTTCAAAACTGTGCTCAATCTCAACATTTTTGAAATACGCGTTCTTCACAGTGCGCAAAGGTTGCTCTTTTTAAATCTTCCCCAATAGCGATTTTCCTGTTTTCTCGTACTTGAAACTGCAAGTGAACCGTGAGTCTGAATTACTAGAATTTGGGTAGGTGTACCTTCTCACCTTGCTTTGTTTTGAACTGTAATGAATTGTTTGATGTTTTAATCTGGTTTTTAAAAAATTGTATTATGGCACATTTGCTAGCATCTACTGTGGTGAGCCACTTTGTGAAACTTTTGATCGAGGAGCAGCCTGCAGTGCTGTAGATAAATAAATAAACCCCAGTAATGTGAAAGGAGAAGCCACTGTATGCCAAACTTCTATCTTCCTGTGTATTTTTTGAAGGCATAATTAGAAAACATACCTGGCCGCTCTAGTGTCCAATGAATTATGCTTGCAGATGTGTGCCCCATTGAAAATATCAGTGTATGGGTGAGACAAAGAAGGCGCTTTTAGGGGTTTCTACTGAACCTGGGAAAACAAGAGGCACACACATAACGTACACAGAATGAAAAATGTCCATTGACTAGAATTGATGTGAAAAGCATGATTTTGGGAGCTTATTCCAGCTAACCCTTTTAAGCTTCCTTTGTGATTAATGGCTTCTAGTTTATTTCAGAATCAATTTGCAAATTGTTCACCCTGGATAACCTCTGGTGTAATATTTCTGTCCAGGAGTGGGACAGGGGAGGAAAGGTGATACGTTAGTCACACAGATGGGTCATAATAAAAATGGCTTGTAACCCATAGTTACATTTATGAAATCAGCCCAGTTCATTGGTTTCAGGAGCGACATTTCCCCCTCCCACTTCATGGTGTATGCTGACCATAGCAGGATGTAGATTTTCCCAGTTTTGTTTTGTTATTTGTCTCCGTGTTGGTTTTGTTCTGCCTTCTGCTCTGTGTTCTGATTTTATATTGAGAATTTCTAGTTAGCTTCAGAAATGGCCCATACACCATTGACCTCTTTTGTTTTCCACCCCCCTCTCCCAAATAATCCAGATTGATCATTGTGCATATTGAAAGACATATTTGAAAAATGAAGGGTAGTATTTCAAGCCAGGTCCATTGATTTCAGTGTGTCTGCTATGAGTAAAATTTAGGTGAATACCACCCATGGTTTCTGGTTGTGGAAATGAATACATGTTCGTCTGAAAACAGCATCACCACAACTGAGCTAAGGTTGATAAAGAATGCTCACATTTTCATGTGCACTGATGTCACTCAAAAAGAAAAGAAAGCACACTTCTGAGCAGAGTGGTATGTACAGGAGGGCAAACAGGGCAGTTGCCTGGCGTGGCAAATTTAAAGAGGCAATGATGATCACCCATTGCTAGCTGGTAGGCTGGGGTCTCTTTCCACACATCCTGGAGCCGGGAGGGTTGGCTTCCAAGGATCAGAATAATGAAAGCCAGGATTCCACCCCAGTTGCTCTCATTCTTCTGGTTCAAACCTGCCGCTCCATCAGAGTAGCCCGGAGTCCCCTAGACATTCCTTCATCCCACTTGTGCTTCAAAACTAGACAAAGATGAACAGGTGTGTTTTTGCCTTGGGGTCTGTTTGGCCAAGAGCTTTGGCTGTGATTGCATCTCCTTTGTGCTGCTTTCCATCCAAGGGCCTTGTCGAGAGAGAGGAGGAGAGAAGAGATCAGCGCTGACCTCTTGCAGGAGCACCCCTGTCAGAGCAATTCACTGTCAGAGGCCAGACTGAGGATTACAGCTCTGATGAGGAATGGTGGGAATCTCCCCCTCTTCCTGCTCTTGACCAGGATTCTGAAGCTGCCCAGGAACAATGGAGCAGTATAGATTTAGAGACTTGGTTTGCAGAAGGACATAGTTCAGAAAACAACAGCTGGGCAGAGCTGAGTGGGGAACAGCTAGGGAGAGAGAGAGATAACTGACTCCCCTTCACCGGAAAGTGTCCAGCCTATATCTCCAAGGACAAGGAGAGCTGATAAGGTTAGAAGGATCAGTGGCTGCAAGATCAGGTTGCAAGAAGGGGGAAGTGACGGAGATAACTTGGGGGGGGGGAGTAGGAGGGAGGTTTAATTGGGAGCACCATTATTCCAAGAATGGATGCTTTGTTCTTTTGCTGTGATCATGAAAGACTCTTTAAATGGTAAGGGACTCTTTTCACTTTGTCCTGCTTATCTACAGCCAAAGTGTGTGTGGGGGGGGGGGGAGAGAAGCCAAGTCCCTGGAGGCTGACATTCACATATCAGGCACATCACCACTTCCTGTTTGGGGTTTGTTTGCATGATGTGTTGAGCAGAGCACATCACCCTTCTAGGGCAGGTGAGTCGAGGACAGGACGAGCTCTGGCTTGTGCCCTGGGTGCTCTCAGTTCTGTCTCTAGGTGCCCCTGAGGAGTCCCAACAGGGCAGAAGCAGATAGGGTTCAGTTAGAGGCCCTGTGCGTTCGGAAGAGGAGAAGCGGGGACAGCAAATCTCTTCTGCCCAGGGGCAGCAGACATGATTAAACATCACTGTTTCTGAGCAAATACTTTTTTAAAATAAATGATCAGAGAGGACAGATCTATGGAATGAGAATCAGAGGAACTGCATTGATTTTTAGTGATTGTAGCCTGAGGGCTTCCTCTGTTCTCCTTTCGGGTAATAGTTGTGGTGGGAGGTACAAAACCTGTGCGGGGATATTTACAATATTACTTGGAGCCAAAATGCAAAAAAAAAAAAGTTTCAGATATTACCATTCAGTTGAAAACAAACAAACAAAATGTGCATCCCCCATGTTCAGAGATTTCTGTCCTGAAATGCCAAAAGATTGTCAAGAAATTAGGTGGAGTGCATACAGCACTTTAAAATGGAAAGGAGCTCCATGATGCACTTCTGAAAGCAAATTTCATCTTCTCTTCCCCCACCCTGAAAAAAATACAGTGGTGCCTCACAAGACGAAATTAATTCATTCCACGAGTTTTTTCGTTATGCGAGCTTTTTCGTCTTGCGAAGCACCACTGCATTTAAACACTGACAACGGCGGGGGGCGGGGCGGGGAGAAGCAGGACAGCTGCCGCAGCCAGTATCTCAGACTCACCCGCACGTTGTGGCCACCGTGCGACGCAGCTGCTGGAGGGCAGCGGGGCTCAGGAGCGTGACTCCAGGGAGAGAGAGGCGCTGGCGGCAACAGCTCTCTGAGGGGAGCGCGCGAGGGGGGTGGGCAGTGGCGCGAGGCACTAACCATCAGCCGGAAGGTGGGAGGGAGCCGGAGGAGCGGGGAAGCGAGCGTGCGTGCATGCAGTGACCGTCGCCATGACACGAGAGGCAGGGCCATTTCGTCTAGCGAAGCAAGCCCTTAGGGAAATCCGTCTTGCGAAGCACCTCAGAAAACGAAAAACCCTTTCGTCTTGTGAGTTTTTCGTCTTCTGAGGCATTCGTCTTGCGGGGTACCACTGTAATGTTGTATTCAGTATTTCCATGTGCATGTTTGAGAGGAATGTGAAGCAATAGAAAGCTGTAAACCACACAGGCATTGTGATCTTTACAAAGTCTGGGAATGCAATCTGAAATAATAACAGACAAGCCGGTACATTGGTACGGCTCTTTCACCAGAAACTGATAATTTGGAGTGACAAAATCAGGAGCGAAATTCAGAGGGAGAAGAATTTCATAACCAGTCCTAGTTAAATGTGAAGTTACGGTTGCATTAGCAAGAACAGTGTCAGAAATCTTGCAAATGTGTCATATAATTTTGTTTTAAGAATGCAAGCTCTTGGATATGAGCCCTGGATTTCCAGCAAATTTATTCCATTTGTCTAGCAGTGAGACATGCCTCTGGATCACTGCCCCTTTTCGTTTGATTTTCTTTTATACTTAGATGACATTTGGCTTCATCACAGAATATGAGCAGAGAACCTCTTGCATGATGACTCTTGAAGCTGCAATATAATTGTAGAAAGGAAGAGACTGAGGTCTTTTTCCCCCATCCAGAAATAAAGAAGGCCAGATTTTTAGGCAATACACATCATGACCAAAGGAGCTGGTCTAAACCTAGGCTAAATTAGGTAAGAAGACCACCTAAGTGGAGAGAAACAGCTAAGCAATAATACGTTTTAACATCAGACTGGATTAATGATTACCTGTCCATCCCTACCCCCAAAAGAAATCAATTATCAGCACATTTAATCTCTAGCAATACTATTGTCTATCATCATCATCATCATGATCATCATCATCATATTTCTTAGTTTTCAGGGTGGGTTGGAATAATTTAGAAATGGAATATTAAAAATGGTTAAGATGACTTAGAGTCAAGACAATAGGCTGGGCCCAAAAGGGGAGGAAGTGGACATTCAGATATTTGGTACTTAAACCTAAGCAGGTTGTGGCTTCTCTTAAAAGTAGGACTCTGTAGTTTTTTCTCCTTATTTCCATATGTAATTCCCCCCTTCCCTCCTCATGGTGACATCCCATATTACCTACAAAAGCAGATGTGCTTCTTTACAATGCAGGTCTGAATCACAATTGAATCACATAATATCAGTTCACTTCACGGCAAGGGAGAGAGCATGCTGGCTACATCAATCAGCTTGCTTTCCTCTTCCCTCCGTTTTTCCTTTTGTAGTGCCTCTGTCAGATTGTAAGCCTGCAGGCAGCGACTATCATATCTTCCATCATATGTATAAATGTAATAAATGGTAAATTACAAAAAATGCATGAAAACTCATTAAATAAAGCTCATTTGATTAAAGTTTAATGATTAAATAACAAATCAAAGCAATGATAACATTTGGCACATCAAATGTTGAACAATTAAAATAACAGGAATGTACATTTTTCAATATGTGATTTCTTAGGTAAGTCTTCTAGTACAGATGCAGGTAGCGCTGTGGTCTAAACCACTGAGCCTCTTGGGCTTGCTGATCAGAAGGTCAGCGGTTCAAATCCTTACGACGGGGTGACCTCCTGTTGCTCTGTCCCAGCTCCTGCCAACCTAGCAGTTCTAAAGCATGCCAGTGTAAGTAGATAAATAGCTACCACTGTGGCGGGAAGGTAAACTGCATTTCCATGCGCTCTGGTTTCTGTCATGGTGTTCCATTGTGTCAGAAGTGGTTTAGTCATACTGGCCACATGGTCCAGAAAGCTTTCTGTGGACAAACGCCGGCTCTCTGCCTGGAAGCAAGATGAGGACTGCAATCCCACCTTTGACTGGATTTAACCATCCAGGGGTCCTTTACCTTTACCTTCTTACCTTACCTACTTCTGGTAAGGTTCAAAAACAGCAATATAATGCAATATAATGCAACCTGGATTTGATATTTTGTGATACAACCTTTGTGTGGACAAAAATTGCCAGAAGGAATCTGACAATG
This sequence comes from Podarcis tiliguerta, assembly GCF_965153285.1. Classification (NCBI taxonomy): domain Eukaryota; kingdom Metazoa; phylum Chordata; class Lepidosauria; order Squamata; family Lacertidae; genus Podarcis; species Podarcis tiliguerta. Next base: position 15,277,699 of record NC_139534.1, on the reverse strand, counting down.
CACATTTGCTTCCAATAGAAAGTGCTATCTAGGTTTCCTCTACTGCATGCACAACAACAGTGCATTTGTAGAAAAATCATTGATGGCAACCAGGGATAGGCATATCTGACAATTTTGATTTCTCTCATTTTCTTCCAGTCTTCAGTTCTTCACATTTAGATATGAGTTTCTGATTTTTTGTATAAAATCGAATCTTTGTGGAAAATTCATCAGTGAATTTTCGCCTCAGGTACACGTCTGCATGCAATTTTGTCCAACAGCCACTTTTTTTTCAAAGCAATTTTCCCCAATATAGTGCATTTCAAAATCTTGGTGGTTGTTTTTTTTTATGTGTTTTTAAAAACAAACATGTGCATTTTTATGCATATGTTCCAATCAACTCCTGAGAGCCAAAAAACCTTGGTGAGAAAAAAGACGGCTCTTCCTTTTGAAAACGGGTTCCGTGATTTTCACTTCTTGTGAAACACTGGCTGTGCCCACTTTCAATGAAATGTTTCCCTTACAATCAATCTGGTGCTGTGTCAAAAATGTGTGTTAGGGTCCTAACTGGGCTTTTTTTCAGGGAGTATTCAAGGGTACACAGTACAGTGGACGCTCAGGTTGTGAACGTGATCTGTGTGGGAGGCACGTTCACAACCCACAGCGTCCGCAAACTGCAGCGCTGCATCTGTGCATGCACAGGTTGCGATTCGGTGCTTCTGAGATGCACAAAGCACTGAAACCTGGTAGTAACCCGTTCCTGTACTTCTCTGTTTTGGCGCATCTGTAACCTGAGGTATGACTGTACTAGCACCTTTCTTGTTGTTAAAAGGTGTGGCACTTACTGTAACAACTTTGTGGTGAGTTTTCTAGGAGGGAAAACCCCCGCTGACCAGAACTCACCATGAACGTCTCTCTTGTTCTCTTAGAATGACAATGGCACCCCCTGAGAGGTGCTGGAACTGAGTTCTGGTGAGCTCCAGCTGAAAACAACAGCCCTGAAAGTATCTTTCTACCCCTTTCTATCCACTAGCTTGTGGTAAGGTCCCTTGAATCTGAACTCTGCTTAGGAGATGTTCACATCAGTGAGATCAACCTCAGGATCCCAGCCAATGACTCATTTTATTGTGCGTATGCATTTGCAGAATCAGGGCGATATGATTTAAGGAGGGGAAAGGAGATGGGTGTCTGAAAATTAACCTCTGAAATGTTTTCCCCTCTTAAGAACCTTCAGGCCATCGTTGCAGTATTAAAAGAAAGCTACTTACGATTTATTATTTGGGGATCTGTCATCTTATAATTATAGCTAATCTAGTTTAAAGGTGGATTTTAATGATTGCTGAATTAATGGTTCACTGGGTTTACTTAATGAATTCCAACTCGTTCGAGTCAGAGGAAAATGCAAGGAGTGCTGAGTTTCTTTAGTCTCTGCCAAGCTGAATGCAACTGTCATGTGTTTCCAAATCTGGGGAGAAATGGAGTCTAGTTTTCACATATTGAAATGAATATCCAAAAATCAATCTGCAACACAGGGCAGTATCACTAACCCTCCCCCAAATGAACAAAATCAAACTTGAAATGTGAGAACCCAAATTCTGATCCTTTTATTGCAGAAAAAAATAAGAGAAGAATAAAAATGCCGTTATATCATATGTATGGAAATAGAAAGAGACTTGTGCTTAATCCATGCTTTCCCCCTTCTCTACAAATAGCAGTCCACATTCCACATTTTCAGCAACTCTGTGCTGTGAATGTGTTAAAGCAGAGATCTGTAAATATACACACTTATTCACCTAGTGATGTACAGGCCTACTCTTTGCTTCAACGGCACTCAACGTGGTTATACTTCTCTTGTTGAAAGTAAATCTATAATTCATGGATGACCAGCACAGCAGATTCAGATGTCTGCCCATTAACAATGCGGATCCTTTCTGGACCTTATAGGAGCTGATTAATAGCTAGAATATCCAATATTTGTACTGTAAGTAGGATTAGGTTGCTGGGGACACAGGATCTGTGGCAAGCAATGTCAATCTGTGAGAGGTTAAATTAATAATAATATAGGTCATTTTTCTGGGTGTGGTCCAAAATATCACTGGTTTGAAGGACAACTAAGATGTTTGTGTGTAAATGGTTTCCAAGAATCGATTCATCTTCTCTCCTCAAATTTTACTTTTCCCTTCCTGAACCATCTAACCCACACACTTGACATTGGGGCAGGTATGCTGGCCAGCTGTTCTATTGCTGCTGTTTCTGCTGCAGCTTGCTTGGAAGAAAAATCTCGCTGAGTTTCAAGAGCTCTTACTCCCTCGTAAGCGTGCAGAGGATTGCAGCCTTCAGATCTCAAATGGATTTGCAAGGAAAAGCTCATTACAGATGAGACTTGACACCTGGGGGAACATCACAGCTCCTTCTTGGACCATTAAGTCTTCCACTGAGAGCCAGTGTGGTGTAGTGGTTAAAAGCGGTAGTCTCGTAATCTGGGGAACCGGGTTCGCGTCTCCGCTCCTCCACATGCAGCTGCTGGGTGACCTTGGGCCAGTCACACTTCTTTGAAGTCTCTCAGCCCCACTCACCTCACAGAGTGTTTGTTGTGGGGGAGGAAGGGAAAGAAGAATGTTAGCCGCTTTGAGACTCCTTAAAGGGAGTGAAAGGCGGGATATCAAATCCAAACTCTTCTTCTACTCTTCTTCTTCCATCTTAAATGGAGACAGAAGTCAAAGACATGCCTGGAAATTGCAATTAACAACTTTGCTTGAGAACAAAATACAGAGTGTCAGATAGCTGCCATGCCTTCCTGGGTCAACACAGCATTTTGTCAACTCGTTGCGGGTTGAGATCTGACCTTTATGTGTACCTGGTGATATAAATGTGTTCCTGATTAGAATTTTTTAAAAAATAAAATAGAAATTTTATAAAATATTTGATCAGAGAGGGATCTAAACAGTGTAGGAATGAAACTGTAGGTAATGCACAACTAATATCCACAAGCCAATTAAAAACAACATAAAACAATCATCATTAAAACAAACAAAAACAAACAGAGCTTTAAATATAGATAGATGATAGATGATAGATGATAGATAGATAGATAGATGATAGATAGATGATAGATAGATAGATAGATAGATGATAGAAAGATAGATAGATGATAGATAGATAGATAGATAGATAGATAGATAGATGATAGATAGATAGATAGATGATAGATAGATAGATAGATAGATAGATAGATGATAGATAGATAGATAGATGATAGATAGATAGATAGATAGATAGATAGATAGATAGATGATAGATAGATGATAGATAGATAGATAGATGATAGGTAGGTAGGTAGGTAGATAACTAAATTATATGTTTCTGTAAAGGTAAAGGGTAACCCACAGCGCCACCTGCGTCCCAATATATGTGCCTGTAGGTAAGTATAAATTATATTTATATGTCTACACACACACACATTTAGTTCACCTAGACAGTAATGTTAGACCATTTCCTCTTCTCTCTTCTGTTCTGTCAGTCATTCAGTGCATTCATTGTCTTTGATGAAGTAATCTATGCCATGTGAAAGCCTACGCAATTTTACATCATTAGAACTTCATCCAGTAAACCTATCAAGCTTACCTATGTTTCTGCTATGACTAGGATCAACAGAGAAGCAACTGCTGGTCTCTCCCTTTTTCCTGATGTTCTCGCTATCATTTCCAGCCCATTTACCCCCTCATATATTTCCTGTCTATGATGCACTTTCTCCTAGCATCACTTCAAAGCCATTTCATCTCTTTTAGCTATGCTTCCCCATTATTACCATTTATTTCCCTGCTGGCTGTATATTTGCTTCTCCACAGATTGTGAGCTTCTTGGATCCAAAGATCCTGCTGTGGGAGTGCAATATATTTCCTCTTGTGCAGGTGAGATTCCCGAGACCGCACTTGCTCCATCTGTAGCAAAATGTGCCCCCCCTAAAGCTGCTGGGAAGGAACCCCCAACCACCTGCAGTCAGTTTTGAAGGTGCAGTGCAGTTATGGAGAAAGGGTTAGCAACCTTACCCTTACCGAATACTTACTTTGGATTGGAGCGCTTGAATCATGCAATCCTGTGCAAACACAGTGTGTTCGACATCCTCAGAATCTCAGCTTCCTAGATGATAGATAGATAGATAGATGATAGATAGATAGATAGATGATATAGATGATATAGATATAGATATAGATAGATAGATAGATAGATAGATAGATAGATAGATAGATGATAGATAGATGATAGATAGATAGATGATAGATAGATAGATAGATAGAGATAGATAGAGATAGAGATAGATAGATAGAGATAGAGATAGAGAGATAGAGAGATAGAGAGATAGATAGATAGATAGATAGATAGATAGATAGATAGATGATAGATAGATAGATAGATAGATGATAGATAGATACGGGACGCGGGTGGTGCTGTGGTCTAAACCACAGAGCCTAGGGCTTGCCGATCAGAAGGTCGGCAGTCTGAATCCCCGCGACAGGGTGCGCTCCCGTTGCTCTGTCCCAGCTCCTGCCAACCTAGCAGTTCAAAAGCACATCAAGTGCAAGTAGATAAATAGGTACCGCTCCGGCGGAAAGGTAAACGGCGTTTCTGTGCACTGCTCTGGTTCGCCAGAAGCAGCTTAATCATGCTGGCCACATGACCCAGAAGCTGTATGCCGGCTCACTTGGCCAGTAAAACGAGATGGGCACCGCAACTCCAGAGTCGACCACGACTGGACCTAATGGTCAGGGGTCCCTTTACCTTTAGATAGATAGATAGATAGATAGATAGATAGATAGATAGAGTGGTACGTTGGTTCTCAAAATGAATCTGCTCCGGAAGTCCGTTCCAAAACCAAGGCGCGCTTTCCCATAGGAAGTAATGCAAAATGGATTAATCCGTTCCAGACTTTTAAAAACAACTAAAACAGCAATTTAACATGAATTTTACTATCTAACGAGAACATTGATCCATAAAATGAAAGCAATAATCAATGTACAGTACTATAAAATAAATAAGACAGTGTTGTAGATGACTTTTGTCCATTTCCGCAGTCACACAATCAATCGATCAGTAACAGGAAAAGCCTCAAAAACAAAAAATGCCAAATAAATAGCAAAAACAAAAGCACCAAATATAAGCTCCAAATATCACCTCTGAACACCGCAATCGGAAACAATGCAGGATACTAAATTTTCCATCGAACGCCTTGACCTGTCGCTGTCCCACATACCTCCCAAAAGCTGCCTTTGAGGATTGCAGCACTCTTAGCAAGAACAGTGAATATGGCACGGACGTTGCAGCAGATACTTAGAGCAAGATCTGTGAAATTCAGACCTTTGCTTTGCACGAGGAAAAGCACTTTCCCCTAGTGCAAAGCCAAGTCGCCATTGGGTACAACCCAGTTGCTAGTCCCTGTGGCTTTGAATATAATCTTGGGTGGTGTTTTTAAAATGTTTGCTGAAGTATCCCAAAGCAAGTGGTGATCTTTACTTCCATTTTTTGCTTAGCTCCTTACCCTTCCTCAGGCGTGAACAAATTCCGCACAACAGGCCAACACAAGCAATTTTGCTTGATTTGCATAGTTTTACAGGTCCCCAAATTCGGGTTCCCTTGATGCAAACATTTTTTAAGTTTATTTTATTTTTTCTTCTGTGCGGCAGACACAACCCAGATCATATCCAAGTAGTGACGCAGGACCAATACCGACTCAATGCATGTTTTATTTATTTTATTCGTGGCATTTGCATGCCATTACATAGCAGCAAGTTCTCTGGGCAGTTTCCAATACATAAATGAAAAGCTGCATAAATACATTGGAAACAAAATCCACCACAGTGCTAAAGTTAAAACACACAGCATTCATTCTATAGGAGTTGGAGGATCAATTTGAGGTGGGGTCGGAGACACCCTGTATTTCTCCTTCTAGCACGCATTGGCCTAGTGGCTGTTGGCTGAATAATAGATTTTAGCAGCGGCCTTTCATCTTTATTACACCAGGTGATTTACCTTTTTAAACTTTTTTTGGGGGGGGTTAAACAAATACAAACACAATAGTCACGAAACACTTACCCATCTGTACAGCTAACGCTCAAAAGGACTATTAAAGGCATAACGAATAGATTCGCCTTCCAAGAAACGTGGACCCCTTTCTCTAAGCATGTTAATGATTTCCCCTTTAATGCACAGAAACAAGCTTGCTCTGAACCTTTGCCACAAATTAGTTATGGAGGAAACTTTGGCTTCCTTGGGAGTTGGGCGCTTTGAGCAGAGAAGCCCATAATCAAGGCTGTCCTGATACTGTCTTAAGCGAACCTATTATCATAGTAATGTCTTCTTCAAAGCCTTCAGACATCATTATTCCATTAGGGAAAAAATTAACATATTTCAGCTGATAAGCTTCTGGCACGTGTGGGTTATACAGGGCAGGGAGGGAGGGAGCAGAGAAACCAGCAGCAATGCCTTTGTGGAACTTTTACTAGTGAAAGGTGACTGCCACCATCAGAGGAAACAGGGAAAGAGAGAAGCCATAATTAAGGCGCCACATTAACTTGTCCTAACTATGGGAAAGTTGACATTAAATATACGTTATCACCGTTATGACGTTTACAGAAAGATCTTTCAGATTTTTATTAGCAAAAGTGAGGAGGAGGTTTTTAAATGCTTTGTGTGTGTGTTTTTTGTAAGATCATGAGTTGCAAACCTGCACATTATATTTGAGACCTTATATCGCAGATCCTCCTATTTTATAGATGTCCTGGATTTACAGAAGCCATCCCGGTTTCTGATTTGATCCCAGAATATCCTGCTTTTCCTTAGGATGTCCCCATTTTCGTCGGATAAATGTTGGAGGGTATGGAGTTATGGAACCCCTGAGCAAGGAGATAAGTAATTACACAACCTTTGGAAGACATCTGCAGGCAGCCCTGTTTAGGGAAGGTTTTTTTAAATGTTTTATTATGTTTTTATTTATGTTGGAAGCTGCCCAGAGTAGTTGGGGCAACCCAGTCAGATGGGAAGGGTGTAATCATCATCATCACCATCATCATAGCTGCTGTTGTTGTTGTTGAATAGGATGTGCCTATTTTCATCAGAGAAATGTTGGAGGGTACGATACTGATTTTATTCCATTTTAAACAGCAGCAGCAGCAGCAGCATCACTCTCCAGGAGTGTTTTAGCTTCAGTTCATTGTGAAATTAGGAGCAAGGGACCAGCTAACTCACAAGAGTGTTTTATCAGTGAGAAGAGATCAAGATGGGGGCAACCCACAAGTTTGATGAGGGTTGCTGAGAATTCTGCTTGGGATGCCTAGTGAGGGTTATGCACCTTGTCTGACCTGTATAAGGTAGTTTCCTATTTGTCTGCCTCACTCTGTAGTCTCTTTCTTGAATGGCAGTGGTTCCCCATGCTCTCAGGCCAAGGTCCTTTTCATCACCTGCTATCTCATCCTTTTCACTGAAGATACCCGACATTGACTGTGGGATCTTCTGCATCCAGTAGTGGTCAGCTGGGTGAAGCTGCAGTACTTGCCAGACCTCCCATCCCCAGCGTTGCTGTGGCTTACCAGGATGCTGTGGTCTACAGCATGGTCAGTGTGGTGCAAATGCACCAGCAGAGCCAACCTCGTACTCCTGCCAGTGTGCTTCCACCATGACTTTGCTACCACCTCCTGCTTCTTTCCCAGTAAGCCACACCAACTGGTGATGGGAGGTTAGGTAAGTGTCTCTGCCCTGCCCCATTGATCACTGCTGTCTGCATTAAAAACATGTGCTCTGTCACTGAGCTACGGCCCCTTCATTGATTTGTAAGTTGTTGTTTCAATTCCTCTTTATTAGTATTTTACATAAGAAATACTTTCTTAACATGAAATCACAATGTAAAATTTCGGTTTTCTTGTTAATGAACATGCAATTCTAAATCATAATAAAGAAAAACAAAGAGATATTCTTATTCATTGGCTTCATTGATATTCTAATTATCTCCCCTTCTTACTTGGGTCTTTTAAAGTTTTTGGTTGAATTCATATCATGATAATTCTAGGTTGTTGGTAACCAACTTTTTCACTACTGTTTAATGTTTCTCATTACAAGAGTTAATCTAAACCAGTCAAAAATTTTCAAGAGTTGGCAACTTACAAATCAACAAAATAACAACAAAAAATTCCATTGATTTGTAAGTTGCCAACTCTTGAAGCAAACTTTTAGACACCAGGTGTCTGGAGCCCAAAGTAGATAGGGTGATGCAGTCAAATGGGCCCAGCATGGCTTGGCTTGAAGGAATCCAGCACAAAAGGTAAAGATATTCAGCCATTTCATTTCATTATTTCACTTTTAATGTGTTTACTGCCTTTCTATATTACTACAGTGGTAGCTTGGTTTACCAACTTAATCTGTTCCGGAAGTCCATTCTTAAACCAAAATGTTCTTAAACCAAGTCGTGCTTTCCCATAGCAGCGGGGGACTCAATTTACAAATGGAATACACTCAACAGGAAGCAGAACATGTTCTGCTTCCAAGGCAAAGTTCATAAACCTAAACACCTACTTCCGGGTTTGCAGCGTTCTTAATCCAAGTTGTTCAAAAACTAAGTTGTTCTTAAACAAAGGTATCGCTGTATACAGAAGGCAGTTTACAAGCTGAAGAAACAACAAAGATTGCACACCTTTTCAGATGCACACAATGAAAGAATCCTTTTCTCCCTTGTTTGATTATTTTTGGTTCGCTTGTTGGCAAATAGAAGGGGAAGAAATGGAGGCTTCGAGAACACTGTCCAACCATCTCGTCCTCTGTCGTCTCCTTCTCCTTGTGCCCTCAATCTTTCCCAACATCAGGGTCTTTTCCAGGGAGTCTTCTCTTCTCATGAGGTGGCCAAAGTATTGGAGCCTCAGCTTCGGGATCTGTCCTTCCAGTGAGCACTCAGAGCTGATTTCCTTAAGAATGGATCGGTTTGATCTTCTTGCATTCCATGGGCCTCTCAAGAGTCTCCTCCAGCACCATAATTCAAAAGCATCAATTCTTTGGCGATCAGCCTTCTTTGTGGTCCAGCTCTCACTTCCATACACCACTACTGGGAAAACCATAGCTTTTACTATAAGGACCTTTGTTGGCAAGGTGATGTCTCTGCTTTTTAAGATGCTGTCTAGGTTTGTCATTGCTTTCCTCCCAAGAAGCAGGCGTCTCTTAATTTTGTGGCTGCTGTCACCATCTGCAGTGATCATGGAGCCCAAGAAAGTAAAATCTCTCACTGCCTCCATTTCTTGCTGTCATGCTGGCCACATGACCCGGAAAAGCTTTCTGCATACAAACGCCAGCTCCCTCGGTCTGAAAGTGGAAACGAGTGCCGCACCCCATAGTTGAATTTGACTGTACTTAGCCATCCAGGGGTCCTTTACCTTCTTACCTTATATAAACCTGCATTACTATTTTGGCCTCTTCATTTCATTGGTTGACACTCACCCAGCCCGGGAAGCAGTGGACATGAATTAGAAGACAGCCACATGGGGAGTGTTGGGTTTTGCGGTTGGGGGGGGGGGAATACTTCTGAGCCAGTTCAGGTTTTTTCTCCGTTTCTCAAACACGGGAAACACTAAAGCCTATTTAAGTGTTCAGATCAGAAAAGTGCAAGATTGCTCCTTCCACAAAGCCGGGTGGGGAGTTTACGGAAGAAAGGGGGAAGTGAGGAGAGAGAGAGAGGAGTCTGTAATTTTCAGATGCAAAACTGGAGTGGTGCTTTGTGGACGACCAGATACCTTTCTGGCAACTCAAACTGGATACCACAATAATGAGAAATTCCAAAGAAAGCAGCTGTTTGTTTTAGGGGAGATAGAGAAGATAAGCTGGCATTTCATATTGATCCACTTTCTGTTTAGTGAGAGCATGAGCTTTCAAGCTTCACAGATCATTTGTTATCCACTCTGACTCTCGGGCCTCTGGAGCCAACGCAGTCGCGAAAAATTCAAAATAAAGTCTTAAGGTACAGTGCTATGGGATGGTGATGTCCAGTAATGTACGGCAGCCCTAGATGCTCAGCAGTGCCTAGTCACTTTTGCACTGGGGCTCTGCTTAATAGTCTCATTTTTCAGGGTGAAATTCAATGGTGGGTGGGATTGCCACAATCATTCTCCCCAGAACACCCCCCCCCTTTTTTCTGGCCATTTATGTATTTATTTGCCACACGTGCAAAGCAGAAGTTAAATGTTTGTAAGTTGTGGACTTACTGTAACAAAAGCAGGCAGATGGAGATGAGAGAGGGGAATCACTATTTTTATTTTTATCCTGTCCATCTGACTGGGCTGCCCCAGCCACTCTGGGCAGCTTCTAACAAATATAAAAGCATAATAAAACATCAAACATTAAAAACTTCTGTAAACAGGGCTACCTTCAGATGTCTTCTAAAAGTCAGATAGTTGTTTATTTCCTTGACATCTGATGGGAGGGCATTCCACAGGGAGGGCGCCACTACCAAGAAGGCCCTCTGCCTGGTTCCCTGTAACCTCACTTCTCTCAGGGAGGGAACCACCAGAAAGCCCTCGGCACTGGACCTGAGTGTCTGGGCTGAAGGATAGGGGGTGGAGATGCTCCTTCAGGTATACTGAGCCAAGGCCATTTAGGGCTTTAAAGGTCAGCACCAACACTTTGAATTGTGCTCGGAAACGTACTTGTTTTCATTTCCAAATTGATGAGTAGCAGGTGGAATGGAGAGGTGCAAAAAGAGGAGGTGAAAAGCATTTTCACATTTGGAGACAGTGTGGTGCAATGGTAGGAGTGCTGGACTAAGACTAGGGAATCCGAATCCCCACTCAGCCATGAAGCTTGTGACCTTATGCTGGTTACCCCTTCTTAGTCTAACCTTCATCACAGGGTTGTTATGAGGACGAACTGGGGGGGCGGGCGGGGGAACACACTGAGTACCTTAAAGGAATAGTGGGATAAAATATAATGAATAGAGAAAAGCTAAAATAAATAAATTCCAAGCTTTCTCTCCTGTGTGGCATGTGAAGTGAGCCTAAAATTAATACATCAGTAAATGAAATTTCATATATCAAATTAATTGTGTGTGGTTCTCCTCAAACCACAAGGCATCACATGCCTGCGAACATGGCCTCAGTCACTTTCAAAATTAGTTTCAAACTTTGCAAAAGAAATGTCATGCGTAGTTTATTAACAGAGAATGCTCAATAGAATGTCAAACAGAAACTTGCTTTCAGGGAAGCAAAAATATGAGGACTGCCAAGCTGAGCTGCTAAATTTAAAGTGTCTCTTTTGATTGTCAACACTAGACAGAATCTCTCTCTCTCTCTCTCTCTATGGCACATTCATATAACAGAGGCTCTCATTTTCTGTTTACCCTGCCGCCGCCCTCAAATCCCCTCTTTTCATGTTATTTTGGAAGCGATTGCATTAGAGACACATTTTGAAGTATTCAGCAACCCCACAAAAATGTAAATGAAAAAAACACAGTTGGGGAAAACATTCATGTGATTATTTCAGATGAATCAATTGTATCTTAGAGCACCTTAAACACTGATACAATTTAGAGATTTATTTATTTATTTTTAAAGAGTGCATTCTCCATATAATTGTATAGCTTGGATCGTTCCTTCCTCAGCTACCTTTTTGCATGAGGGCAGCATGCAAAGAAGCTCCTGACCAATTCATCCAGAATAATAGGATGCGATCTTAGAGATAGTTCCTTAGCACTTAAGGAGGTGTGAAATGGACAGCCCAATTCACATGAGGGATCATCAGATTAATCTGGAGGAGAAATCTATGCATTGAATATAGGAGGCAGAGAGGCTTAAAAACACAAGCACAAAAAGCAAGGAAAACATCTCTTCCTTTTTACCATACTCTAAACAACATGGGGTTTTGTTTTTAAAGGCTTGCATACTTTATGGCTTAATTAATCCATTTTAAATGGCAGCGACATGTGGAAGGTATCAAAACAGCAGCACAGACAAAGCTTTGTGGTGTAGTGGTTCAGAGTGGTAGACTCGTAATCTGGGGAACCGGGTTCACTTCCCCGCTCCTCCACATGCAGCTACTGGGTGACCTTGGACCAGTCACACTTCTCTGAAGTCTCTCAGCCCCACTCAACTCACAGAGTGTTTGTTGTGGGGGAGGAAGGGAAAGGAGATTGTTAGCTGCTTTGAGACTCCTTAGGGTAGTGATAAAGCGGGATATCAAATCCAAACTCCTCTTCTTCTTCTGTCTTCCCTTCCAGAGATCATACAACAATGGAGGCCGGGGCGAGGGGGCCTGGCAGGAGTCAGTTTTAGCAACGCTAAGGAAAGGGAGCCAGAGATCGACTGTGATCTACCAAAACCTCTCAGGGATCTACCAGTAGATCGCGATCGACCTGTTGGACATCCCTGATTTATATGGCCCATTAATGCATATGGACCTGTGCTAAGTGAAATAGGGGCAGAGCAGAGAGAGAGAAGGCCTGTAATCTGCACATTCCTCCCAAAAGAGCTGGTGTCCGGGAACTGCCATCAGAGCGGGAGGCGGAGAGGAGGCTCCCGGACGATGGAGGAGAGGGTCCCAGTAGGAGGAGGGTCCCCATCTGCTGGGGAAGGTAATCAGCGTAACACCAGTGGAGAAGGGGAGGAGATAGAGGAATCGGAGAGGTGGCTCCAGGACTCTTCGCAGGAGACCAGCGGAGAGGGCACAAGCGCTCCTTTGCCCACACCCACCTTGCGCAGAAAGCTTTCGCGCAGGCAACGGGGGAGGAGACTGGGCGTCAAACAGCTTTTATGTTGGAAGCGGTTTAAGAAACGCCCACTGACGGATTCTGCCAGCGACTGAGGCAGCCACGGATCTGGAGGCTGTCCTGACAGAAAGGGTTCAACCATGCATCCTAGCCAGGAATAAAGGCAACTTACGCACAAGCAATCCCTAGAACCATTACAGCTGGGTATGCATTTTGCATTTATTTTACATACCCCATGATGTGTCACTACCAAGCAGCAAATGACCTTCCTTGCATTTTTAGAAGGGTGTACCTTGATATAAGATGGACACCCAGGGTAGGGTTATTTTGCCTCCCCTCCCTCTGCCGATAGGAAGCATCCTAGAGAAGTGGTCTGAGGTAATCTAAATGTCATTATGTGGACTTAGTTCCTTGATGTATCGGTCAAGCTGAACACAGTAGCTCCCATTTATCAGCCTGTGATTCAGAAGTCTAGTAAGTCCAAAGGGTTGCCGTAGTACTAATCAGCTGATAGCCACAATTTGTATCAAGTCTGTCATTGCAAGGTCGCTGCTGGGAGGGTGCAGGCAGTCAATGGGAGGGCCTGTGACCATCTCACGGGATGGCAAAATGCAGTAGCAAAAACATCAATTTACGTCTTTGGAGAATGTGTGAAAAAATGTATCTATTCAGACAGAGGAGTTATTTTTTCTGGCTAACCCAGATAATAATAATAATAATAATAATAATAATAATAATAATAATAATATCTTTATTGTCATTGCCCCCTTCGGGGACAACGAAATTACTTGGCTGCTCCATAAAAACACTAATTTAAAAATATAGTAAAATACAGCAAAGGAGATTTGATGACTTTCAAAGTCCGGGCTTCCCATTCAGGGCCGAGATCGCTCTGGAGAAGAAGCTGTTCTTAAGATGGCTCGTTCTTGTCTTCATCGTCCTGTATCTCCGTCCCGACGGCAAGAGCTCGAAGAGACAGTGACCAGGATGCGATGGATCTTTTACTATGTCCAGTGCCTTCCTATGGCACCTTGTGGCATAAATCTGCTCTAAGGTGGAGAGTGGGCAGCCAACAATGCTCTCTGCTGCCTTAACAACCCTGCGCAACCCCACAATAAGATACAGACTTATTGTGTGTGTGTGTGTGTGAGAGAGAGAGAGAGAGAGAGAGAGAGGCTAATCCTAAACAATATTAAATAGAGCAAGGTTGATTTAAATGTGACTCGCGTCCAAGTAAACATTTTAGGGTCTGATTCTCAGCGTGGTTATCCGAGCTTTGATGTTCAACAGAGCATTTCACTGTCATCCTCTATCATTGATTATATACAACAGAAATGTCAATTGCTTTACAGTGACTAGGAAGGTGGAGTCCAATAATAGGATATTGTTCTCTATATTCAGCTTGTTTGTTCAAAATTTATATTCCTCCTTTTAGCCTATTTCCCAGGTCAGTAAAGCGGCTTATGAAATAGAGAAGCCATGTTCTTACTGAGGATTCTAGCCAGCCTAGGGTGCTCCAATCCACCCCTGATTTTCTGAATGCTCAAAGTGCAATCCTGATGTACTCCCAGGTAAGGATTGCTAGTGAATTGCCAAAAAAGGCTGCAATCCTGGACAGATTTGCCTGAGAGGAAGCCCCGTTGAACACAGTGGAATGTACTTCCATGTAAGTGCATAGAAACGGGTTATAAAGACGTCATCAGCAATAAAACACCCACAGGCCAAAAGTAGTACAGTGGTGCCTCGCAAGACGAAAAGAATCCGTTCCGCGGGTCTTTTCGTCTTGCGGTTTTTTCGTCTTGCGAAGCAAGCCCATTGGCGGATTAGCGCTATTGACAATTTAAGGGCTAAAAACGGCTTTTTAAGGCTTGGGGGATTAGCGGTTTTGCTGCTAAAATGCTTTTAGCAGCTTAGCGCTTCAGGAAAAGGGGTTTTGGAGCGAAAGCAAGCCCATAGGGAAATTCGTCTTGTGAAGCGCCTCTGCAAACGGAAAACCCTTTCGTCTTGCGGGTTTTCCATCTTGCGAGGCATTCGTCTTGCGGGGTACCACTGTACGGCTTTTAGTTTGGGAATCCTAGGTACCGTATGTTTACCAGAAGTGACTCCTGTTGATGAGACTTGTTCCCATGTAAGTGGGTACAGGATTCCAGCCTTAAGCCCAAAGGAGGCCCCCAACCCATTCACAGGTCCTTGTATGACCAGTGGAAACAGTTGGTCCTGGTAAGTATTAAGCACTCTCAATTCCAACCTGATTATTGCCATCTGCCCAGATTTTCACTTGTCTGAATTAATTTTAAGGTGTATTTTAATTAACTGATGTCTGTTTTTATGCATATTGTGTTGTTTTTATGAAGTTAGCCGCTCTGAGCCCAGCCTTGGCCGGGGAGGGTGGGATACAAATAAAATTATTATATTATTATTATTATTATTATTATTATTATTATTATGACTGCCCAAAAGTACAGTGGTACCTCAGGTTAAGTACTTAATTCATTCCGGAGGTCCGTACTTAACCTGAAACTGTTCTTAACCTGAAGCACCACTTTAGCCATTGAGGCCTCCTGCTGCTGCCGCACTGCCGGAGCCCGATTTCTGTTCTTATCCTGAAGCAAAGTTCTTAACCTGAAGCACTATTTCTAGGTTGGCAGAGTGTGTAACCTGAAGCGTATGTAACCTGAGGTACCACTGTATATGGAGTCAGTGGCACCTTAATCCTAGTTCCTTGAAATGCCCCCCATTCCTTTTACGACGAAGCAACTTGTTGCCATTCAGGGAAACAATATTTAGAAGAACTGCTGTGTGCCAGGTGGAAAGTGAAACAAATTAGCCGAACAAGGTGACTGGAATTAGAGAAAGGGAAAAGTTCATTTCTCCTCTTTCATCACTCGGCTGCCTGACGTCTAATTACTTCTAGAATTACCTCAGTGACTTTCAATCAAAGGCTGACTGGGATTTTCCCACAAACCTCAACCATGTCAGTTTATGAAGGTTTCTACATATTTCAGACACACACACACATACACACATATCTCCCCAATAATTAAAAATAAATAGTGCTCTCAGCTACAGTGCTCTGCCCTTGTAACAATTCCGGCATCAGACATTGCCTTTCTAGAGTAGGAGGTTTTCCTACTCTCATTTCAGAGTTAAAGCACGACACATTCCTGGCCTGTGCTCTTTTTCAGCTGTCTTTTACTTAGCCATTAATGCCTACAAGCATTAGTTTAGTTCCAATTCGAGGGCATTCCACAGTTCCAATTTGGAGCAAGATTTCACTGATTCGGGGTGAGAACTTGCCCAAAATGGATGTGATCTTGTCCCAAAATTTCGCCGTAGGTGGTGACATTACTCCATCACTGATGGTGACAGGACAAGCAGGGCGCTTGTGGAGGCATGTCACCTGGGGAATTTCTGCCTTCTGAGGCATTGGCCTCACCCTACCTAACAGCCGAGATGGTCCTGGTTTTCTTCCTTTGGCTTTGAGCAGCTTGAAGTTCCGTTTGCACCTATTGATGTAGCAAGTATGATTTCCAGATTTCCAGAACCCATTTTGGTTTTTTTCTTTGTTTTTTTAATAATATTTTATTAATTTTTTTCAAAACATTACAAAGAGAAAAAAGAAACATACAAAAATAATAAAAAACCCAATTAAAAACAATTCAATCTTTCATAATCTTTCATATCTTACATTCGCTTGTTTCCCGGACCTCCCCACACCTCCCCTCTTTGTATTCCAGTTCACTTTATTTATTCAGCAAATCCTTTCCCTCTTTACCTTAATCCTTATCTTGGTCTTAATTTATTATAACTTTAAATTTTCACCTGTTAACAATCCATTTTTTCATACTCCTTCATAATATTATTACTAAAAACCCCTTAACCTCAATCCAACATAATTCTAACATTCATTAATTTTACAATATTTCTGTAGATAGTCTTTAAATTTCTTCCAATCTTCTTCCACCAACTCTTCTCCCTGGTCTTGGATTCTGCCGGTCATTTCTGCCAATTCCATATAGTCCATTACCTTCATCTGCCATTCTTCCAGAGTGGGTAGTTCTTGTGTCTTCCAATACTTCGCGATGAGTATTCTTGCTGCTGTTGTAGCATACATAAAGAAAGTTCTATCGTTCTTTACAGAACCCATTTGTTTCAAATATGAAAAGACAGGCACCTGGAACCTGTGAGAGTCTATCCTCAGTTGTGATTCGAGGACCCGCCCCCCGCTTGGGAATAAGAAAGACACATGGACACAGTATATTAGGTTAATGGGCTAGAAAACTTTATTGATTACAGCATGTGAGAGGTATTGGCTTAGGTATTGGATAAACAGCAGAGCTTGACTCCACCCCCTCAGGGAGGGGTGAGTCTAACAGGGGTTAACCACCAGTAGGTGGTTGATGCAAATACGACTGTAAGCTCTCCCCTGATGTCACCGGGAGTCGTGCCTGAGGAGATTTCACCCCTCCCATATCCAAGAATCTCCTGAGGAGTCTGCTGATTCTGCAGAGAGGAGGAGGCGTGTTCTGCTCTCTACTTATTCTGCTCCAGCACCACATCGTCGAGTCAGTCAGTGAGTCGGTCAGTCAGTGTGTTGGAGAGAGAGAGACTGAGTGTTAGAGATTGTGTGCTGCTAAGAGCAGCTGCAGGCACTCAGTATGGTTTAGCATTCATTTATGCTTAGGCTCATTTAGCTCTGTATATAGTTGTATAATAGTTGTAAATAGAATAAAGAAGATATTCTACAGAGCTGCTCTCCGAGTTGTTTATATACTCTGCTGTACTCTGCTGTGCGACGACTGTCTACTTGTGAAAGTGAATCCGGTGCTCACAACTCTAAGCTGTGAGTCCACAGCGCTTTGACCTGTTCCTGTGCAGAAGGTGGTCTCTGGAAGTGCTACCCAGCTCGCCTAGCCCAGTCGGGGCTGAAGTGGATGAGTCCAGTTAGTGGCACTGGCTCAAGGGCGATGCTGACAGTGCCATGGATGGCAAGGTAAGCAAACTCTCTCTGCCCAAGTTCACCACACAACCCAGCAACCGGTCAAACACTCAGCTCCCAGGACCTAGCAAACAATCGAACTAGACGCAAAGCAGGCAAATCAACAATCGAAATAAAGAATTACGAAGCAACCACCCAATCACACAGGCAAGAAAAAAGGGGCAAGAAAAAACATGCAGCCACCCTCTCCCGCCACCAAACCTCGCAGTCAGAGTGGGTCACGTTCGCCCGCTTCGCAAACTGTCGCTGTCTCCAGGAGGCTCCTTTCCTTCTGAACACCGCTCCAGCTGCCTGCTCATGGCGAAGAGAAGCTGCTGACTCAGCCTGTGCTGGATTAGTTTGCCTGCAAACCAAACGATGAAGTCTCCGAAGTCCTGACCCGATGAAACCCGGCAGCGCAATGAGGGGAAAGGGCTGCCGTGGCCGCATTTGAGCGGCTAAACCCTGCCCCCCGAACTTCCACCCGATTGGAGCAGTGGCGTAGCGTGGGTTGTCAGCATCCGGGGCAAGGCAAGTAATTTGCACCCCCTAACCCATGGATTTGCACCCCCTAACCCTACCCTCCAGATGTTGCGCCCGGTGCGGCCGGCCCCCCTTGCACCCCACACGCTACGCCACTGGATTGGAGGACTGACCGGGGAGCGTGGCGCGGCAGCAATGACAGCAAGCAGGGACCGCAACGCCCCCTGCAAAGCGTGGGAACGGCTCCAGATCACAACCCCTCCCCTCCGGGAGGAGGAGAGGCTTTCTTGGCTTAGGCAGTGAATGCCAAGCACTTTACTTTTCCTATTTTTCAGATCTGCTTGTTCTTACCTGTGTATTACAGTGCTGCTGAAATGTACTTTGTAAAAGCACTGGATGTTCCGCCGTGTAGCTGTAAATTTTGCTCATGCCTAAACCTTCCAAAATATTTATAACAAGAAATCAGTCGCTTCTCCATTCATAATGAGCATGCTTTTGATCAACCAGGCTCCTTTTCAATCCATAGCGCATAAAGTTTCAAAAATCAGATTTTCTTTTTTTAAAAAAAAAAGGTTTGCAAGCATTACAGACTATGAAATTTGGCCATGTATCAGCATTGTGTTTTCACACTAGATAGAGAGTAATCTGGTTCTAAATGCAAACTGGTGTCACTTGCTGGTGGCTAGAACAAGGGTAGAAGTAAAAGCAGTGCTACGATAATATTGAATACGATCTAGCACTCAAGGTGATCCATGTCTCCGCATTCCTTACAACAACCTTGTGAGGTAGGGAAGGGCAAAGTATTGTCCCCACAGGCATTCATTTATTTTATAGGCTTTTATCCCACCTTTTGATCAAACGATTCCCAAGACAGCCTTATAATAGATTACAGCAATAGCAAGAGACAAGAGCAAGCCCAGTAGCCATTATTCCAGTGTCTGGTAGCAGAGACCAGAATGTCCTTCCCTTCATTAATGCATTAATGGGGGCTGAGAGAGGAAGGTTTTGCCTAAGACCACAGGGTGAGGCCACAGCTGAGGTAATGAAGAATGAGAAAGGGGGTATTTTCCACTCTTATTTCATACTGTTAACCACAATAGTACACCTGTCCTTCCTCCAGATATCATCAAAGTCAAGAGTGGGCATATAACTAATAAATGCTGCATGTGTGTTGAGACAGAAACCTGTTTGAAATGTGAGAAAATCAGTAACCAGATTTATTCTGAACCATGCAAGGGGGGAGGAAAGGGTGTGTGTTGTGTTGTGTTGTGTGTGTGTGTGTGTGTGTGTGTGTGTGAGAGAGAGAGAGAGAGAGAGAGAGAATGGATCAGTGTTTCTCCTTTACTATTCACTATAATCCTGTACTAGGGATGTGGGTGGCACTGTGGTCTAAACCACTGAGCCTAGGGCTTGCTGATTGGAAGGTTGGCGGTTCGAATCCCAGTGACAGGATGGGCTCCCGTTGTTCGGTCCCTGCTCCTGCCAACCTAGCAGTTTGAAAGCACGTCAAAGTGCAAGTAGATAAATAGGTACCTCTCTGGCGGGAAGGTAAACGGTGTTTCCGTGTGCTGCTCTGGTTTGCCAGAAGCTGCTTAGTCATGTTGGCCACATGACCCGGAAGCTGTCTGTGGACAAACGCCGGCTCCCTCGGCCTTTGTTTTCAATGGAACCAATCCATCAATTTCAGTCGCTCTCCTTTTCTCGTCTTACATCCAGTTTGAGACATTTCAGCGCCAGTTTGTGGATTCATTTCCTTCAATTGAAATTCATCAGTATTTTAGGGTGGCTCTCTATTTTGCGAGCAACGCAGTCTCATATAATGCAGTGTTGTATATTTGGCATTAATATGTTAATTCTTCCCCACATATTGGTGGACCCAACTGAGTTTCTCCCCCCATCCTTAGATGCTAGACTTGTTTGTTTATTAGAACTCCAGGATGCAGAAGATTTAGCCTATTGCAAAAGGAAAGTACAGTCATACCTCATGTTACGTCTGCTTCATGTTACGTTCTTTCAGGTTATGTCCCGTGGCGACCCGGAAGTACCGGAAAGGGTTACTTCCGAGTTTCACCGCTCGCACATGCGCAGAAGCACAAAATGACACCACGTGCATGCGCAGAAGCGTCAATAACAACCTGCGCATGTGTAGACGTGCCTCTGTGGGTTGCATTCTTTTCATATTGTGAACGGGCCTCCAGAACGGATCCCGTTCGCAACCAGAGGTACCACTGTATACGCTTAAGACTAAAGAATTCTACGCCCAGGAATTTATTTTGTGCACCAGAACAGAATGCAGCTCAGAGTTCTTCCACCGCAAAATCCATTCCTGGTGAAGTTTAGGGCAGCTCGGGAGTTATTTTCTGCCTGCTGATGTTAAACAACTGCGAGTCAGCAAGCCTTGCTGATCTACTTCAAGATCCAGTAGATCCAGATCTGCCTTCTGCCTGCTCCTGATCTAAGACACAGTGGAATCTCTCAGCTGATCTGGTCACTGCCCGTTGTACTGGATGTGGATCACTGCACTTTGCAGCGAACCATCACCCTGGCAGAAATATTTGGGTATTGCCATATGAAAAGGTGCTGAAACTCGGTGAGAGAATCTTCAGGGAGAGGATCACTTGGCAAGCTGCCTTGGCGAAAATGGCATCTCTTTCGTGTGCTTCACTTTTTCAATAGCACCTAAGGTCAGGTAATATACAAAGCAGCATTAATATGATTTCTGTCAAGAGAAGCTTGACTGCATTCTCAGGTTAAGGGCAGAAGGCACATTCAGTGAGTGCTGAGCCAGGAGGGAGCGAGGAAAGCAGCGGTAAAGTGGTTCAGCTGAGGGTATGGATGGCGGGAGGAGGGAAAACATGTCCCCCCCCCCCAGCATTGCGGCACATAACACAATCGCCTCTTTTTATTTTCCTTTTCTAAAAATAAATAAATCATGAAATGGAGGCTACGTTTGGATACAGTGCTAAAACACAGTTATTGTTTTTTCGAAATAATTTTTACTAAAGATTTTTTTGAATTACAAAAGAACAGGCAATGTCTTGTTTAGTTGAACAAATTAGCCTGTGCACAAGCTGTCCATTGGTGCAAGCATTTTGAACTCTTCCACTTCACTCCTCCCTTCCTCCAGATGGGAAGCAAGCCATATTGTACTTAGGCTCAGGCTGCAGTCACGCAACAGTTTATTCCGTTTCCTTTACTGTTAATTTCCACGTAATATTTCAGCTTTCGCATGACGTCAAAGCCACTTTAGGGAAACGAATGGAACACGTTTAGCATTCATTTCCAGCTTACTTGGTTCCAGAGTGCAGGCTCCTTAACCCGGAAAACCATGGGAGTAAGGTGACAAAAAAAAATTGACAGCAGGGCCTAAAAATACCTGGTGAAGCGCAAATGTTGGCAGCATAGTCGGTTGTGTGTATGGTATCCCAAGCTGCAGGACTGAGCATGCAAACAGGCACTAGTTTAAGATGGTTGGATTTCCTGAGTCTGTTCATGTTTGCATGTCCTTGGTGATGGAGGCAGATTTGAAAGGACCAACTCACTGTCTAGTCCAGGGGTAGGCAAATTAAGGCTTGGGGGCCAGATGCGGCCCAATCGCCTTCTAAATCCGGCCCATGGACGGTCCGGGAATCAGTGTGTTTTTACATGAGTAGAATACGTCCTTTTATTTAAAATGCATCTCTGGGTTATTTGTGGAGCATAGGAATTCGAAAGGTTGTTTTCTGCTGCTCCAGAGAAGCGGACACAGAGCAATGGGTCCAAACTACAAGAAAGAAGATTCCACCTAAACATTAGGAAGAACTTCCTGACAGTAAGAGCTGTTTGACAGTGGAATTTGCTGCCAAGGAGTGTGGTGGAGTCTCCTTCTTTGGAGGTCTTTAAGCAGAGGCTTGACAACCATATGTCAGGAGTGCTCTGATGGTGTTTCCTGCTTGGCAGGGGGTTGGACTCGATGGCCCTTGTGGTCTCTTCCAACTCTATGATTCTATGATTCTATATATTATTTTTCTTCAAAATATAATCTGGCCCCCCAGCAAGGTCTGAGGGATAGTGGACTGGCCCCTTGCTGAAAAAAATTGCTGACCCCTGGTCTAGTCTATCTGAAGACACCTCCCCAGAGGGAGAAGGCTCTTCAGGGATGGGAGGCAGCCCTCTCAGTGTATCAGTCTGCTGTGACATGTGTCCTAAGGTATCTGAGGTGGGCTTCTGCCTTGACAGCCCAGTTGACCCTTCTGTGTGATTCAAGCTGATGTACCCCAGCCTGTTAGGTCCAATTCCTCTTGTTCTCCATCTTCTCCCCATTGCTCCTCACTCTTTGACCAGCCCTATCAAATCACCTCTGCTGGGCTCATGACAGGATGCCAAATTAAACACCATCCTTATGGACCGACCCGGTAGTTGTAAGCAGTATATCTGTACATCTTTGTGCCGGCAAATCCTAGCAGAGCAATTGCAGTATGCATCTTTCTTGGAGATGCACCACTTCAGCCCAAATTGTTCAAATTCTCCATCCTGTAAATTATTTTTTTTTAAAAAAAGGAACTTTTCAAAATGAAGGTTTCCAGCTGGGTCCTAATTCTTCTATGAGGCAGGCAGCCCTATTGAGTAGTAGAGTAAATAGACTCAGCTATCCACATCTTGAAAGTGGTCCAGGTCCAGGAACGATGGGCCATTTGCATGGAGCTATGGAAGCCATCTACAAATATCTCAAGGGCTGTCACATGGAAGATGGAGCAAGCTTGTTTTCTCCTGCTCTGGAGGCTAGGACCTGAGCCAATGGGTTCAAGTTACCAGAAAGGTGATTCTGACTAAACATCAAGAAGAACTTTCTGGTGTCAGACTCCCTCAGAAGGTGCTGGGCTTTCCTTCCTTGGAGATTATAAAGCAGAGGTTGGATGGCCATCTGCCATGGTATTTGATGGTCCTCTGGGTGCCTCAGGGTCCCTTCTGTGCTGGGCCCGGGGGTAACCTGTGAAACGCAGCCCAGGTCCAGTGCAGAATCCAAAGGTTCTGCTGAGAGTCAGTCCGACAGGGCCAAGGCAGGACACGAGGCAGGAAACCAGGCAAGGACAGGTACAGGATCTCAGGCAGGATCTAGCATATAGCAATGTTGCTCCCGCAACCTGGGGCAAGGTCCGACAGCCTTTTTTCTTTGTCGGGGTAGTGGCCGGTCCTGATTCTCCAGCGACTCACCTCCCTGTCTCGCCCGAAGGCGAGCACTCCTCTTGCGAGTACTCAGTTCTCTCTTTCTCTCAGACCTCGATCTCTGCAGCTCGGGAGACGTCGGTGGGTTACTAGACCGAGAGGCCACCTCAGCCTCCCCTGACCAAACCGGTAGTGGAGCAGCTGTAAGTGATTGCCCAGCTGAAGGCAACAAGGTAATCCCTGCATCTGGAGCCAGGGCAGACTCAGCCCCCTGACTCAGCCCAGCTGGTGCTTGTTGCAGGGGAACCTGTGCAGACTGGGACTCTTCAGGATCAGGCCCCAGACTTGGTTCAGATGATGCCTGAGGCAAAGGATCCAGTGCAGACTGAGTCTCCTCTGGTTCTGAGTCCGAGTCTGGGTCTCAGGCCATCACACCTTCCAACTCTACAATTTTGTGATTCTATGATAACATTCTTGTATTTGGTTTTGATGTTTCTTGTCATTTCTGTTCAGAGCACTGTAAGCTGCGTTGAGCACTGTCGTGTAAATAAACCACGAAATCACCCTCATCCTCTGATCTTAACAAAGCTCTTAAGTTGCCTGGCGCTTCTGTGGGCCGCATTTGGTAGCCCAGTGGGCTAATGAAATGCAAAACACCAAGGATGAAAGGATGGCATGAAATATCATAATGATGACTCAATCGGCTCCTTTGCTTACATGAATCTTCTTCGACCAGCATGCTGTCAGTCTCCAGAAGGAAATTACGTCTTCCTTCCTATCCTTAAGATAGATCTGTGGATATTTTGATGGAGTAAGGGGCTGCTTTCATCCCCTCACAAAAACACAGCGAACTGTGCCGCATCAAAGAAATAATTCTCCTTTTTTATTATTTGATTTGCAAGGGAGATGGCATGCAGAACTGAAAGCTGCAGCCCAAGAACCTAGCTATCTTTGATCTTCATCGTGGCGAGCAGAGGACCTGATATTGTGACACTTAAAGCACCTAGGGAATGCTCCTCAGTCCTGCAGAAGCTCAGGAAATTGCCTCGTGTAAGAGATTTAATGGTTTTCTTTAATGCACCTGCAGTTTTCGACTGCAGGGCTCCCAGGGATCATGTTTGCTTCTCTCTCCCTCCCCCCCCCTTTTAGCTGTTGTTTCTTTCTCATCTCTGGCCAGGTTGAGAATTTCTAGCTTTCAAGCACTTGTACACAGTCAAAGGCTCGATACTGTCCTGCTACCTTTAGTAACACTGGGGCAATAAACACGCAGGACAAACCTCAACAGGATAGCAAGCTGGCTGTTGTGTTGGCTGGTTTCCTGGTAGCGATGATGCATGATCAACAGAGATGCTCTGCAGGGGAGGTGGGAGACTACATCAGAGACAAAGAAGGGGAGGGAGGGCACACAGCTTAAAAGACCAGAACATCCTGAGTGAGAGACAAACAGCAGTAGGTGCGATGCTACTTTTCAAACCTGTAAGATTTCACTTTCTGAGTCATTCTCCCGCGAACGGATACATTGCAGTAATTAAGAGCTGTAGCCACCGGAGAGTCTGTGGGGCTCGGTACTTTCAAGGATATAAACCAACAGATTCACCTTGAATTGTTCAGCTTTTCAGTCATGAGGATATATGTGCAGACAACGGTCTATCACCTGATTACCTAAGACAGTGGTACCTCGGGTTAAGAACTTAATTCATTCTGGAGGTCCGTTCTTAACCTGAAACTGTTCTTAACCTGAGGTACCACTTTAGCTAGTGAGGCCTCCTGCTGCGGCCGCACTGCCAGAGCACGATTTCTGTTCTCATCCTGAAGCAAAGTTCTTTACCCGAGGTACTATTTCTGGGTTAGTGGAGTCTGTAACCTGAAGCGTCTGTAACCCGAGGTACCACTGTAAATTAAAGGAAGTTATTAAATTCATCTTAATATTTGGCAGGTGCCTTCATCCTACTCTTTCCAATGCCTGCTCAAAACTTCTTTGTTTTGTTTAGATGAGCCTCAACAGACATTCAGTTTTATTGTGCATATTTGTTTTGAAAATGGTGGATTTTATCCATGTTTGGATAATTTTATTTTATGTTTACTTGTTTTTGAGGTCTGTTGATTTTGGTTGGTATTTTCTAATGAATATTTCAAGTCATTTCATAGTCATGATTATTCTCCTGTTTTGAAGCAGTATATAAATATTGTTATAGAATAGTAAGCCTACAGCTTCAGTGATATTAAACCAATTTATTTAGATTTGGAGTGAGTCACATTAATTTTTGGTGCCTCCAGTTACCTCCTCACCACAAAAAAACAAACAAACACACACACACACACACACGAAAGAGATTGTAATAAGGGGGCTGGCCAAATTGGAAAACTCTGATTTTTCTGGTTCATGCCCTCAAACGTCTGATGGCTGCCATTCTGACAGTGAGAGCACTGAGAGAGGAACCCTTATTTAGGAATAAGGAAGAAATTCACACTTCCTGAAGCAATATGAGAACCAAAATACAGCTCTCGTTCATAATTTGCACTTCTCTAAATTTTGTGGTGAAGTTTGTAATTAATCCAAATGTTTGTGAAAATAACATTTGAAACTGCATTATATTAATGGATATCGCTTCCAGATGTGTGCATTAGGAGAAATGCACACTTAAGAGTTTGGTGAATTTTCATGGGGATTTCTTAAAGAATATTACAGAAACTTAAAGAGTTGCAGAAATGAACATAGGATTGCAAAAATGAGAATCTGAAAGAAACCAAGATTGACAGATTCACCCATATCTGTTTTCAGCATCAATCAGAACTTGAAGCCTAAATATGCAAAATGGAAATGAGAAATGGTGGTTCGGTAGTTCTTTTATTAAGCAGGTTGCCTTGAAGTGTCTTCAATGGGAGCTAAAAACTGTTAGATTAATTGAATGCACTACAGAGGTAGTTGGCAGGTACCCATCAGACCTTGGGGAAGGTAAACACCAGAGAGAGAGAGAGAGAGAGAGAGAGAGAGAGAGAGAGAGAGTGCAAGCATACCTTCCAACATTTCTAGAATGAAAATAGGGATGTCCAGTGCTATTTTTCTAGAAAATAGATGCCAGAACTCGCCATGAACACCTCCCTTCTTCTATTAGAATGGCAATGAATTTCTCCAATGAAAATAGGGACATCCTACCATACCCTCCTTGGGGATGCGGGTGGGCACAGAGCCAAGGATCAGAAGGTTGGTGGTTCAAATCCCCGCAACGGGGTGAGCTCCCATTGTTCGGTCCCTGCTCCTGCCCACTTAGCAGTTCGAAAGCATGTCAAAGTGCAAGTAGATAAATAGGTACCACTCTGGCGGGAAGGTAAACGACGTTTCCGTGCGCTGCTCTGGTTCACCAGAAGCAGCTTAGTCATTCTGGCCACATTACCCAGAAGCTGTCTGCGGACAAACGCCGGCTCCCTCGGCCTATAGAGCGAGATGAGCGCCGCAACCCCAGAGTCGTCTGTGACTGGACCTTATGGTCGGGGAACCTTTACCTTTACTTTACCTTTAACACATCATTTCTCTGATGGAAATAGGGACATCGTAAGGGAAAGTGGAACATTCCAGGATCAAATCAGAAACCGGGACGGCTTCTGTAAATCTGGGACTGTCCCTGGAAAATAGGGACACTTGGAGGGTCTGAGAGAACAATGTATGAGAGGAAAGGTACCTTGGAGCACAGAGCTTTATGCTAATGGTACTATTGTGGTTCATGGGGTATCAGATGTGGGATACTGAATCTGGTACCTTGTCAGGAGTTTGTGCTCTTTGTCACCAATTTATACTCTACTTGGAAACGAAAGGAAATACTTTAAGACTATAACCTCCAGTGCATCCTCCTCTAAAGAAAACCAACCCTGAGTAGTGCCCATCAGAAACATAGAACTCATCACAGTGCATAGAAGTGTGCAACACACACCTGCACACCTTCTTTTCTTCAACAGGTGCAGGAAAATCAAACTTTGGGCCACTTGATCATTGGCATTGTAACTCTGCCCAGAGGGCTGGAGGTAGATTACTCCTTGAAAATTAGAAACCGACGTTGACAGAACTTGTCCATCTCTAACTTAGTGCCCCATCGATTGCAGCATCGGTGCCATTTTACGGTATCTCGCTCTCTCCCTTCACGAACAGAAATACGGCGCTTCTGCGTGGCAGATGAATGAGAAATATAATTCTCCACTTCCTTCTTCCCTTTAACTGTGATACTCACGAGACCTTTTTTATTGGCGTGATGAAGTTGTCACTGGTTGGCCCTGCAGCATCTTGTTCTACCAGGTTTGTTTACGGAAGCTGTGCCAGTAGATGTCACTCTAGAACAGGCATCCTTTGGTGCTCAGTCGAGCACCACTAAAGCAAATTGTGCATCCAGCCTGTGTTTCATCACATGCATAGTAAACACCTTTCTTAGGCAATATGCCGCCACTGTTGTTCTTCCACCACCACTCAGCTGAACAGCAAATCATAACCATCCAAATTCAAGCCTACCTATGTGTGTTGCAACTATGGCAAGTTCTTAAAGAAATGGGAGTGCCTGATCACCTCATCTGTCTCCTGAGAAATCTCTATGTGGGACAAGAAGCTACAGTTAGAACTGGATATGGAACAACTGATTGGTTCAAAATTGGGAAAGGAGTACGACAAGGCTGTATTTTGTCTCCCTGCTTATTTAACTTATATGCAGAATTCATCATGCGAAAGGCTGGGCTGGATGAATCCCTAGCCGGAATTAAGATTGCTGGAAGAAATATCAACAACCTCAGATATGCAGATGACACAACCTTGATGGCAGAAAGTGAGGAGGAATTAAAAAACCTTTTATTGAGGGTGAAAGAGGAGAGCACAAAATATGGTCTGAAGCTCAACATCAAAAAAACGAAGATCATGGCCACTGGTCCCATCACCTCCTGGCAAATAGAAGGGGAGGAAATGGAGGCAGTGAGAGATTTGACTTTCTTGGGCTCCATGATCACTGCAGATGGTGACAGCAGCCACGAAATTAAGAGACGCCTGCTGCTTGGGAGGAAAGCAATGGCAAACCTAGATAGCATTTTAAAAAGTAGAGACATCACCTTGCCAACAAAGGTCCGTATAGTAAAAGCTATGGTTTTCCCAGTAGTGATGTATGGAAGTGAGAGCTGGACCATAAAGAAGGCTGATCGCCGAAGAATTGACGCTTTTGAATTATGGTGCTGGAGGAGACTCTTGAGAGTCCCATGGACTGCAAGAAGATCAAACGCATCCATTCTTAAGGAAATCAGCCCTGAGTGCTCACTGGAAGGACAGATCGTGAAGCTGAGGCTCCAATACTTTGGCCACCTCATGAGAAGAGAAGACTCCCTGGAAAAGACCCTGATGTTGGGAAAGATGGAGGGCACAAGGAGAAGAGGACGACAGAGGACGAGATGGTTAGACAGTGTTCTCGAAGCTACAAACATGAATCTGACCAAACTGCGGGTGGCAGTGGAAGACAGGAGTGCCTGGCCTGCTCTGGTCCATGGGGTCATGAAGAGTCGGACACGACTGAACGACTAAACAACAACAACATGTGTGTTGCACATAACCTGGATAAGGAATGCAGTGAGAGAAAGGGATGCTGCAAAATGTAATAATTATTGTGACCCAATCATCTACCTGTCAGCTTAAAGGTAAATCAAGATTCTAGTGGGGGATGATTAATATTAGCTCGGTCACTTCTGGTATCCTTTTCACGGAAGAACGAGGCTGTTTAATTCTCTTTAAGAAGACTGTGTCACTTGCATTTTATTTTATTTGTGTGTTGTGGTCATGCACTTTGGTAGGAGAAAGCAGCAGTGACTATATCATTCGCTGTGGCTACTATTGGAACAGCTGCAACACCTATTAACAGGACAAATGAACTGCTAAGGATGGCCAACCGCACAGTGTAATTTAAAAGTGCTTCATTTCAGAGAAGCCTTAATTATTAGTCTGATGCATACCCAGTGCTTGGAATAAACTAGTTCAGTTTAACAAAGTTCACCGAAGCGGTTCAAATGCTTCCACAGGAGCTTCCATAATTGCCGAGTGAACAGAACATGAATTGAGTTTGCTTTGGGTAGAACTTGGAACCATTTCTCGTTCCTCTTTGAGTTTATTCTGTTATGTAAGTTTGTAATGCCATTGAGAGCGTGCTGACTTATGGCTTATGTGTGTGGTACGGAAGCTGTACTACCCAGGACAGGATGGGGTGGTGCAGGGTTGTTAAGGCAGCAGAGAGCATTGTTGGCTGCCCACTCTCCACCTTAGAGCAGATTTATGCCACAAGGTGCCATAGGAAGGCACTGGACATAGTAAAAGATCCATCGCATCCTGGTCACTGTCT
The DNA here is from genome assembly GCF_965153285.1 of Podarcis tiliguerta. Taxonomy (NCBI): domain Eukaryota; kingdom Metazoa; phylum Chordata; class Lepidosauria; order Squamata; family Lacertidae; genus Podarcis; species Podarcis tiliguerta. Next base: position 15,248,031 of record NC_139534.1, on the reverse strand, counting down.
CTTCGAGCTCTTGCCGTCGGGACGGAGATACAGGACGATGAAGACAAGAACGAGCCGTCTTAAGAACAGCTTCTTCTCCAGAGTGATCTCGGCCCTGAATCGGAAGCCCGGACTTTGAAAGTCATCTAATCTCCCTTGCTGTATTATACTGTATTGTTTAATTAGTGTTTTTATGGAGCAGTCAAGTAATTTCGTTGTCCCCGAAGGGGGCAATGACAATAAAGATATTATTATTATTATTATTATTATTATTATTATTATTATTATTTAGATACTTTGGGTCTCCCCCCCCCTTAAAAATCGTACTTGTTGGAGTAAATAAATTGAACAATTCACATTCCACTGGGTGAGGGGGTGCTGACTCAATCTCAGGGCTGTGGGTTTGAGCCCCACGTTGGGTGAAAGCTCCCTGCATTCCAGGACCCTTGTGGTCCCTTCTAACTCTACAATTCTATGGTTCTAAGCAGTGCTATTTTGCTAGAAAGAGAGGTGCTAGAACTCAATGTGAACACCTCCATTGTTCTCTTATAATGGCAGCCACCTGAGAGTTGCCAGATACAGGGAATTTTGGCTGGGAAAAAGCCAAAATTCTTTATATTCTTAGACATTCTGAATGAAGTCGGGATGGTGGCGGTACCTCTTGAAATGAACTCTCCAAGCTCTGTGCAAATGCCCACCCACAGATATGCTCACTCACCCACAAAATGGAATCATAGAATCTTAGAATCATAGAATTATAGAGTTGGAAGAGACCACAAGGGCCATCGAGTCCAACCCCCTGCCAAGCAGGAAACACCATCAGAAACCATTGCCACAAATAAATACAGTGGTACCTCAGGTTAAGAACTTAATTCGTTCTGGAGGTCCGTTCTTAACCTGAAACTGTTCTTAACCTGAGGTACCACTTTAGCTAATAGGGCCGCCGCGCCGCCGCTGCACGATTTCTGTTCTCATCCTGAAGCAAAGTTCTTAACCCAAGGTACTATTTCTGGGTTAGCAGAGTCTGTAACCTGAAGCGTCTGTAACCCAAGGTACCACTGTATATCAAATTCTTTCTCTAATCTTAATTTACTGAACCACAACTCCCATCAGCCCCAGCAAGCATGGCTAATGACCAGGAATTATGGGTGTCACAGTACAGCGACATCTGGAGAGCTAAAGCTTTCACTTCCCTGCCTTCATGACTGTCTTCTAAATCCTTCTTCCTTAGGATCTGGGGAGCTACTGAATCTCTCAGCCATTTCTCCTAAGCAGTAAATCCTCTCTGTGTTCAGCAGAACACACATTATGCATTAATTATCCCAAATGCAAGTTTAATAAACAAGAGACATGAAATGAAACACTATGGGTGAATGACAAGTTTTTTTGTTTTGTTTTGTTTTAAACCCACAGACAGAAAAAAAGCAAGTTGCGAGCTTGCAAGCACAGCAGGCTTAATGATTCTTTCTTTGGTATATATTCTCAGTCATCTCTTTTGCGGTAAACAAAGCATGATGCAGGCCCCTGATAAATGTGTGATAGCTATCTAGAAATGTATCTTGAGCATCAGTGACTTAACATTATCAGTACAAAAGGCTTCCGTTGAACAATCAGCCGTTAATGATTATTTGTACATTTCAAGCTAGCATTAGAAATCTTTGCTTGATGGTTAAGGATTTCTTTGGCCAAGACAGATCATTTGTTTGGATTGTGTCCAGATAAGCAGCAACTTGGAAGTCTCTGCTGTTTGCGTGCAATGATAAATTGTGCTCGTTGGGATCCTTCAGCTCCTGATCTCCCTTCGGGACTGCAAATGTCTCCTCTTGATTTATATCCGGGATCAGGTCAGATCTTGCTTTCTTCGGCAGGCGTCTGAGCAGTCTCCCTGGTTGGACTTCAGGCGGACACCTGGGTTCCACCATGTCAAGGAAGCCGTCTTTCTGAGGGACCATCCATCACGTTCCTTGTGGGACAATGAATAAACAGATGTAAGGAGGAAAGTGACTTTCTCCTGCATGCCTCAGTTATCAATTCTTTCTGCTGCCGAAACCAACGAAAGCCCTTCTGTTAAACCCCATGAAGGATATCTAACTCTGCTTAGCTTGCCACTTCTTAAACATGCCTAAACTCTTTAAGAGCAGGTTGCCTCAGAGTGCCAACAGCTTACGATTTTAAATGTTGACTCTCTCAGCTCTGGTGCAGTGGTGAGTATCTGACTTTGAGAGAGATGGGGAACTAAAGAGGAATATTCTTGCTTTCTCTCATTCTCTTTCTCTCTATCTTTTACACACATACCAGCCCTGCAAAAGTCAAGGGCTTCTCTAGGGATATTTGGGGATTCTGATTAAAACAGAAATGGGAGCAGAGATCAGAGCCGTAGCTAAGTGATCTTGCACCCCTGGCAGAACCGTCCAGATTGTGCCACCTAGCCATGAAAAATAGGGGAAAACAGGGCCCCCACATATCCTATAAAGACCTCTATTTAAAACCTTTTCTTATGACGCAATGATCAATATTTTTATTTATAGACATATTTTTAGCTGATTTTGTACCCCCATTTCAGCTGCGCCCCTGGAGGGGGCCTTCTTCACCACCCCCTAGCTACAGCCATGGTAGAGATTGCCTGTTGTTTGTTTATTTGTCCAGAGTGGACATAAATACGGTGATCATGGTCAGCATTCACCTTTGTCATTTCAGTCTGCAAACGATGCAGAATTGACTTCGTTTTCCCCATTTGCGTTGCATTTTCTCTGCACTGAAATGAACGGGGTAGAAAAGGCGGTGAAAATGCAATGTATGCAATTTACACCGTGGATTCCTTAAATTATGTAAACTATGTGATTTCACGCATCCATTCTTAAGGAAATCAGCCCTGAGTGCTCACTGGAAGGACAGATCATGAAGCTGAGGCTCCAATACTTTGGCCACCTCATGAGAAGAGAAGACTCCCTGAAAAAGACCCTGATGTTGGGAAAGATGGAGGGCACAAGGAGAAGAGGACGACAGAGGACGAGATGGTTGGACAGTGTTCTCGAAGCTACAAACATGAATCTGACCAAACTGCGGGTGGCAGTGGAAGACAGAAGTGCCTGGCGTGCTCTGGTCCATGGGGTCACTAAGAGTCGGACACGACTGAATGACTAAACAACAACATGTGATTTCACCGCAGTGGGGGGCAGCAAGGAAAACAACGTAGTTTCTGGCGGAAGGTGAACAGCAGCAGAACTGAAACAGAGCTGCAATACAGAGTGGAACAGTGAACAGCACCTTCCTACAGTCCTAGTGTCTACACAAACACCTCCACACACCTCCATCCAGGGAAGCAATGCGTTATCACAGCTCAGGGCCACTTTTCCACCAGGAAAAAAACATTTGAGAAGGGCATAGAGCAGGGCTGCAGAGGGGACTGGGGAGTGATCCAAGGGCCAGAGAGAGGACCATTTGCTCTCAATCCCCAAATGTAGTTTGTAATAATAATAATAATAATAATAATAATAATAATAATAATAATAATAATAATAAAAAATAATAATAATTTATTTATACCCCATCCACCTGACTGCGTTTTCCCAGTCACTCTGGGCGACTTCCAACAGGATATTAAAAACACAATAAAACATCAAACATTAAAAGCTTCCCTAAACATGGCTGCCTTCAGATGTCTTCTAAAAGTCTGATAGTTGTTGTTCTCTTTGACATCTGGTGGGAGGGTTTTCCACAGGGCGGGTGCCACTACCGAGAATGCCCCCTGCCTGGTTCCCTGTAACTTGGCTTCTCACAGTGAGGGAACCGCCAGAAGGCCCTCAGCGCTGGACCTCAGTGTCCAGGTAGAATGATGGGGGTGGAGACACTCCTTCAGATATACTGGACCGAGGCCATTTAGAAGAGTTTGGATTTGATATCCCGCTTTATCACTACCCGAAGGAGTCTCAAAGCGGCTAACATTCTCCTTTCCCTTCCTCCCCCACAACAAACACCCTGTGAGGTGAGTGGGGCTGAGAGACTTCAGAGAAGTGTGACTCGCCCAAGGTCACCCAGCAGCTGCATGTGGAGGAGCGGAGACACGAACCCGGTTCCTCAGATTACGAATCTACTGCTCTTAACCACTACACCACACTGGCTCTCTCTTTAGGGCTTTAAAGATCAGCACCAACACTTTGAATTGTGCTCGGAAACGTACTGGGAGCCAATGTGGTAGGGCTTTTTTTACAGGAACAGAGCACAGTTGGGTATCTTGAATGGGAGCACTTTTTGGGTGCCAATCAATAATTCTCAAGATTTAACATTTACTGGGTGTTTTACAAAATTCGTTTAAAGGACAAGGGCCCTTTCCATCACCAGTCTGCCGCTTTCATGAATGTATTTTTAGTTGGACTAGAGACAAAATGAAACTGCCAGGACCTTGTTAACAGGACCTTATGCACTAATGAATTAAACATGCTTTTTTACTCATGACGATAATCTATGTGCTTAAAGTATTAGACCAGTTGCATTTCACTGGAGTGGGTAATGCAGCATTTCAGGGTAGCAGCATTTCAGAGGCAGAGGGAAGGAGGGAGACGTAAATTTACGAATTACTGCCAGCTACAAAAGTGAAGGATTTTAATGTGGATTTGGGAGCTGATCAGGTTGGCAGCCCGTAACTTCACAATGTTATATGCATAACAGAGGGCAAGGTTTCAGTAGTCAAGGCATAAGAGACTGGAAGACCAGGCAGAGCTGGAGGTTCAGGTGAGCCTGAGAAAGAACAATGGAGAAGGGAGAGGAAAGAAGAGGGGAAAGCTCTTTAAAGCAAGAGAACATTATATTAAGTTGTATGACATGTGTAAAAAAAATGCATCAGCCTCCATGTAAAGCTAAGTTAGAATTTTCAGCAGATTCCGAATGGTGGTGATTTTTGTGGTTGTGTCTGCTTTTTAAGTTTTCTTCTGTTTTCATTCAACCTTTTAGTTAAGATCCCAGTTTTGCTTTGAACTATTATTATCAAGGTCTCACCCTGCTGCCCATCTGCCTTATTTGCTCAATCCTGTGCTGCTGATATAAAATATTTCTGAGGAGAGAATGGTGAGGTTCAAAAGCTCTCTATGTTAAACAACAAAAGAAATCACATAGTCTTTGCTCCTTGCTTGTATTAACAAGGTGTCTCTACCTACATGGATATGCGTAGTGTTATCGTGGATGAAACATCAGTGTTGAAATTGGGGGGGGAAAGGACCTTGTGACATCTTAAAAGACTTACTGTGAGATAAACCTCCATGCTATGTTATCAAGTAAATTATATATATATATCAATGGAGGCTACTATGAGGCTTGGGATTCCTACCGTGGAGGGGCGAGGGAGGTATGGCGGTGGGGGCAGATATTATAGGCGAAGGGGATCGAGATATGGATATGCTCGTACCCCTTCCAATCTGCGCCTCATCCCGAGGGACGAGGGTAGGGTGAGCAAGGATTACTCACCTCCGTCACTGGTGTTGTGCAATGCCAGGTCTATAGGCAAAAAAACCGCCACCCTGCGAGATTTCTTTATCTCGCAGGGGGTCGACCTGGCTTGTGTGACGGAGACCTGGGTGCGCGAAGGGGCAACAGTTACCTTGCGAGAGATGGCGCCCCCGGGTTTCTCCATCCTCCACCAGTCGCGGACTGTGGGCCGGGGGGGAGGGGTGGCATTATTAATCCGGGAAGATTGTCCTTTCAGGGCTCTACCATCGCCATCGATCCCCGGCATTGAATGTGTTGGCCTAGTGTGGGGCTCCGAGGAGAGCTTGGCTGTCTGGCTGGTGTACCGGCCACCTAGCGCACCAGCAGCCACCCTGTCAGGCCTATTGGAGGCGGTGGCCGGCTGGGCCTTGGAGTTCCCTAACCTATTGGTATTGGGGGACTTCAACACCCATGCTGATGCCACTCCCTCCTCACAGGCTCTGGACCTGGTGTCTTCCATGGCGACACTAGGGCTCTCCCAGTTTGTTTCGGGCCCCACACATCAAGCAGGCCACACGCTGGATTTGATCTTTGGCGTAGGTATAGATGTGATCACGTCTCCTTCGATGAAGGTACCATGGTCTGATCACTACGCTCTGAAAGCCAGGATTGACTTTCCACCCCCACCCTGCTTAGGTGGCGAGCCTATTTGGGCTTGCCCGCAGAGGCTGATGGACCCTGATAGATTCCGCCAAGCCTTGCGGGACCTTGCTCCCCCTGGCGACTCATTGACTGAGCTTGTTGAGGGCTGGAATATCCAGCTCCTGGCAGCCATCGATGAGATCGCACCTAAGCGCCCTCTGCGACCCCGCAGAAACCGGGCTCCCTGGTTTACCGAGGAGCTCCAGAAAATGAAGCGGGACCTCAGACGGCTAGAGCGAGTATGGCGGGGTGCCCGTGACGGAGCCTCAAGAACATCTTATAGGGCTTTTATGAAAACCTACGAGATGGCGGTGAAGGCTGCTAAGAAGTCTTACTTCTCGGCCTCCATTGCATCCGCTAGCTCTCGCCCGGCGCAATTATTTAGGATAATCAGGTCTTTAACGTCCCTTGAGGGACAGCCAAATTTAAATAACAATTTGACACACAGCTGTGAGGCATTTGCGAGCTTTTTTGCGGAGAAGGTCTTGTTGCTCCGCCATGACCTCCCTGCCAATTTGGATACAATAAAGGAACTGGAGGCCCCTCGACTGTCCTCGGGTCCAGTATTGGACCACTTCAACCGGATATCCCCAGCCGATGTGGACAGACTCCTCCGAGCTGGAAAGCCCACCACCTGTCCTCTCGACCCGTGCCCGTCTTGGCTGATTAGAGCGTGTCCAGACGAGGTGCGGGCCCTCCTGGGGGATATCATCAATTTGTCCCTCAGCACGGGGACATTCCCAGGAGAATTGAAGGAGGCAGTGGTGCGCCCGCTCTTAAAGAAAACATCATTAGATCCTTTAGATCTATCCAATTACCGCCCAGTTTCGAATCTTCCGTTCCTGGGTAAGGTGATTGAGAGAGCGGTTGCTGAACAGCTTGGTAGGTTTCTGGATGAAACATCGGCTCTCGACCCATTCCAGTCCGGCTTCTGCGCTGGTCATGGGACCGAGACGGCTCTGGTTGCCCTAACAGATGATCTTCGTAGACAGCTGGATCAAGGTGGGTCGGGGCTGCTGATTCTTCTAGATCTGTCAGCAGCTTTTGACATGGTCGAACTTCTGGACCACCGCCTTGCCGACGTGGGGATTCAGGGCACAGCCCTTCAATGGCTGCACTCGTTTCTCTCTGGTCGGGGACAGAGGGTGGCGCTTAGGGGGGAATTGTCATCGCGCCACTCCTTGGTGTGTGGAGTACCTCAGGGTGCGATACTCTCCCCGATGCTTTTCAACATCTTTATGCGCCCCCTCGCCCAGCTTGTCCGGAGTTTTGGGCTGGGTTGCCATCAGTATGCTGATGACACCCAACTCTATCTGTTGATGGATGGCCATCCTGACTCGGCCCCAGACACACTGACCAGATGTCTGGAAGCTGTGGCTGGATGGCTACGTGGGAGCCGGTTGAAGTTAAATCCTTCGAAGACAGAGGTCCTGTGGCTGGGACGGGACGATATGGGATTGGGGGGGCAACTCCCATCTCTTGCGGGGGCGCAATTAGTGCCAGCACCGTCCGTTAAGAGTTTGGGTGTAATCTTCGACACCTCCCTTTCCATGGAGGCGCAGATTGCAGCTCCATCTCCGCCAAGCTAAGCAGTTGGCTCCTTACCTCTCTCGCCCTGACCTAGCCACTGTGATCCACGCGACGGTCACCTCCAGACTGGATTATTGTAACTCGCTCTACGTGGGGCTGCCCTTGAGACTGACCCAGAAACTCCAGCGGGTGCAGAATGCTGCAGCGAGGCTCCTTACGGGGTCTTCGCTGCGAGATCACATTCACCCGGTGCTATACCAGCTGCACTGGCTCCCGGTGGAGTACAGGATCAGGTTTAAGGTGCTGGTTTTAACCTTTAAAGCCCTATACGGCCTAGGACCCTCGTACCTACGGGACCGTCTCTCCTGGTATGCCCCACAGAGAAACTTACAGTCTTCAAATAAAAACATCTTGAAGGTCCCAGGCCACAGAGAAGTTAGGCTGGCCTCAACTAGAGCCAGGGCTTTTTTGGCCGTGGCTCCGATCTGGTGGAACACTCTGTCACAAGAGACCAGGGCCCTGCGGGACTTAACATCTTTCCGCAGGGCCTGCAAGACAGAACTGTTCCACCAGGCCTTTGGCCAGGGCACAGCCTGACTCCCTCCATTGGCAATCTTCGCAGAGCTCTGGCCCAATGGTTGCCAGTGGCTTGAATTAATTAATTTTATAATGAATGATTTTAAAGTGTTGTTTGTATTGTTTTATTGTTGTTAGCCGCCCTGAGCCCGGCTTCGGCTGGGGAGGGTGGGATATAAATAAAATGTATTATTATTATTATTATTATTATTATATATATAGCTGGGTCACATAATGCGCCTGCCTGGGGGGCACGGAATAATGCTTTGTAGCCAGTGTGGTGTAGTGGTTCAGAGTGATAGACTCGTAATCTGGTGAACCGGGTTCGTGTCTCCGTTCCTCCACATCCAGCTGCACATGACCTTGGGCTGGTTGCACTTCTCTGAAGTCTCTCAGCCCCACTCACCTCACAGAGTGTTTGTTGGGGAGGAAGGGAAAGGAGATTGTTGGCCGCTTTGAGACCCCTTCGGGTAGTAATAAAGCGGGATATCAAATCCAAACTCTTCTTCTTCTTCAATGGAATTGCCTTGGTCTAATACCAGCATTTGACTATGGACAGCATGTTTTCATTTGTCTTCCTACGAATATTTTTAATAGCTCAGCATTCATTATAGGGAAATATATTCATGGTGGGCTTGCAATAAGGTAAAGGTAAAGGGACCTCTGACCGTTAGGTCCAGTCGTGACCATCTCTGGGGTTGCGGCGCTCATCTCACTTTATTGGCCGAGGGAGCCGGTGTACAGCTTCTGGGTGATGTGGCCAGCATGATTAAGCTGCTTCTGGCGAACCAGAGCAGCGCATGGAAACACTGTTTACCTTCCCATCGGAGTGGAACCTATTTATCTACTTGTACTTTGACGTGCTTTCAAACTGCTAGGTGGGCAGGAGCAGGGACCAAGCAATGGGAGCTCACCCCGTTGCGGGGATTCAAACCACCGACCTTCTGATCGGCAAGTCCTAGGCTCTGTGGTTTAACCTACAGCGCCACCTGTGTCCCTGGGCTTGCAATAGCTTAAACCTGATAAAATTTTGCTTTCACTCCTATTCTTTGCTGAGCTCATAAGCATACACAGAGCTCCCCCCAACACACAGCACAAACGTGTTGTTAAACTTCCAAAGCTATTGCCATTAGTGGCATTTGCATTTTCCTGTACACTGACACCAGTGGCATTGTTTACCCTCAATTCACATTATTCATTTCCCCAGACATGTTTCTAGGCTGATGCCTTCTCGTGTAGCTCTGAGTTGTAATCAACAACCTTTCTTAAGTAGATGAACAGAGAGATCAAGCCTTTCCTTTTCCATTTGTCATGGGAGTAGAGCAAATGCTCGCCATGTGACCACCGTCTTGATCAAATGCAAGTCCTATAATGACACATGTCACTGGGTTAGGGGGATTGTTAAGCCGCTAATGTCTTCAGAAGAGAAGGCAGCCTATGCCCTTTGCAATCGGTCAATATCTTTATTAAAGAGTTTGCATTTAATTTTAGAGTGCTTCCACGCAATCCCTCCAAAGTGATGAGAGCAGATTAAAAGGCGCATGAAATTAGTGGTGCTTCCGTTCCTTCTTATGTTTTGGGAGATGCATACTGCAGTTGACCTCTGGATTTTTCACTGTGATCCTGGTCAGCTAAACCCAAGTCATTTCTGTATTACATTTTCATAATAATAGTAAAATCTATTGTTCAGGGAGTGCGTCACACAGGCAGGATAACCTATTCTTGGACATTGCTACAGTACTTAGGATTATGTCTTCTGGGTGGTAAACTCTATTGATATTTGTAAAACTGTTGTAACTGGCTTAGGTCACAACCCTAATCCAATTTACCTGGAAGTAAGCCCCACTGAAGGGATGTGGGTGGCGCTGTGGGTTAAACCACGGGGCCTAGGGCTTGCTAATCAGAAGGTTGGCGGTTCGAATCAACGTAACGGGGTGAGCTCCCATTGTTCGGTTCCAGCTCCTGCCCACCTAGCAGTTTGAAAGCACGTCAAAGTGCAAGTAGATAAATAGGTACCGCTCCGGCAGGAAGGTAAATGGCGTTTCCGTGCTCTGCTCTGGTTCGCCAGAAGTGGCTTTGTCATGCTGGCCACATGACCAGGAAGTTGTATGCCAACTCCCTTGGCCAATAAAGCGAGATGAGCGCCGCAACCCCAGAGTCGTCCGTGACTGGACCTAATGGTCAGGGGTCTCTTTACCTTTACCTAAGCCCCACTGATATTGGGACGCGGGTGGCGCTGTGGGTAAAACCTCAGTGCCTAGGACTTGCCGATCGCATGGTCGCCGGTTCAAATCCCCGCGGCGGGGTGAGCTCCCGTCTTTCAGTCCCAGCTCCTGCCCACCTAGCAGATCGAAAGCACCCCTAAGTGCAAGTAGATAAATAGGTACCGCTTTAAAAGCGGTAAGGTAAACGGCATTTCCGTGTGCTGCGCTGGTGCTGGCTCGCCAGAGCAGCTTCGTCACGCTGGCCACATGACCCGGAAGTGTCTCCGGACAGCGCTGGCCCCTGGCCTCTTAAGTGAGATGGGTGCACAACCCTAGAGTCGGCCACGAGTTGCCCGTACGGGCAGGTGTACCTTTACCTTTACCTTAAGCCCCACTGAATCCACTAGGACTGACTTCTGAGTAGACATGGTTAGGCTTGTACTGTTAAGTTTGTTAAAGGATTGACACTGTTTCCCATTGTTATGTGTTATATTTTATATATGTTTTGTTCTAACCATGCTGTGGGCTGCTCTAAGTGGACAGTGCCTAAAAGGATGGTGAATGCATGTGATTTGATTTGCTTTATCATATTTCCATGCTGCTTTTCATGCAAAAGAATCTCAAAGCGGCTTACAAACAATAAATAACAATAACAGAGCATAATAAGGTAAAGGTAAAGGGACCCCTGACCATTAGGTCCAGTCGTGACCGACTCTGGGGTTGCGGCGAGCATAATAGAGCATCACAAATACAGCATAAATATATAAAATAATCAACAAATTGTCAGTAAAACAATTACAATCCGCAAAGCACTATTTACAAAAATAAGCTAAACACCACAATTGCAGCAAAAGTCATATTACATGATTAACAAATCTATTCGGCATTTATAATGTATAAAGCAATGTTGACAACATTAACAAAACAGCAACTAAAAAATAAGCTAAACATCACAACTACAGAAAATGTCGCATTATATTATGAATGAATCAATACGGCATTCTTAATCTATAAAACGGCAATTTTAAAAATAAGCTAAGCACTGTTAGCTTCCTATGCACATTCCCCAGACCTTCATGACTTTCCCTCTATTCAATTCTAGATGTAATCTATCAATGCTTGGGCCATAGGTCGTTCGCATGTAAGATAAAGAAATACAGTACAAAACCCAGCAGTACAAAATACTGCATAAAATCATGTTGCTGCCTAGAATTATTCAGTTCATTCAAATACACATAATGTCCATTATTAAGCCAGCTGGGTCAGGTGCTGCACTGGCTGGGGTCCTTGAGTAATGGGCCATGGTGGAGACAGTGGTGTCTCTCAGACCTACTGCCAGTGGCAAGGTGGATGTTGACTCCGCATAACCAGCCCAGATGCTGTTTATGAGGAACTCGCCTACGTCACTCTTGACAATCAGCAGGGCCATTGCGTGGGCAGGCGGAGTCCCCCAGATCCCAGGCGGGCCCCCCGTCATGTGGAATAACGACTCAAGACAACGTGCTATGGGATTAAATTGGCCACAACTTTATTATATTTCAGATGTGGGTAGACCTTGGCTCAGGCATTGGGCGTTATCCCTCCCCAGTCCCCAGCTGGGGACCTAGGGAGCTTCAGGGTTATCCGGGGGGGGGGATGGGCCGGCTCTGGAGAACATATGTTCAAGCAGAGATAGCCGCCCCCGTTACGCCACCGCCGCTGCAGCAGGGGAGAGACATGACGACCTCTTGGCATACGGTCAAAGCCTCCCTTCAGAAACCCCTTTAACGGGGAACCCTGGTATCGCCGCTGCAAAGAGGAAGATAGACTAAAGGATTCCACCCAAGGCCTGATACCGCCAAAGTTGTGACGTTTTGCTATGGGAAAGGCAAAACCTGCCAATGCAGGGGAATTCCTTTCCGGCCCTTTAACAGCGACCTTGACGTAGCAGCGCCCTCATGCCTGTGAAGAAAAGTTAACCTGCAAAATAAGGCATTAACTGAGGGTGGATAGGGTGGGAGAAACTCTGAAGCCAAGTGAGGATTCCCAGGTAAGATCCTGCCTCTATTGTGTGGGCAGGTAGTCCCTCCCCTACCTGGCCCGGTCTCCTTGGGAACGCTTCCCCCAGGCAGGATTGGACAACTGACTGAGGTAGACGGAGACCTCCAGGTATCCCACCTGAGGGAAGGCGAAGCCAAGCCTGTGTTGATGGAGCCACTCCAGATCCAGGGGTTCTGCGCGTCCACGCAAAGGGCGCCCCCCGTTTTATGTGGGGAGCGGTCATTCCCATCTGAGGAAGTCGGAGATGAGCCTGTCCCTCTGGAGCAGCGAGTCGCAGCTGCACCCAAGGCCAACCAAGATGTCCAGCAGTGCCTCCATAGTGTCTCGTTCCTAACAGCCCGTCTGCCAGCAGCTGCTCCAGCTTCTTCTTCAGCTGCACCTTGGCCAATATGATGGCGGTGGTGGCAGCAGAGGCTGATGAGGGAGGTTAGTGGGGCAACTAGTTAAGTCCACCAGGCAGGAAGGAGAGGCCACAATAAAGATGCTGAGGAAGTCTTAGCAGGATCCTGACAGCTGGTGAGTCTGAGCTGTGCCTCAGCCTAGGCATCCATGCCACTGCCCATGGAAGGTGTGATTTCATAAATAAACAGATAGATTGTTTCTACGCGTCCAAAGTTATATCTCTCTTTCCATCCTAGATGATGCTCAAGGCCATTCACACTAAGGGCCAATTCAATTTCACACATTGCATTGACTGACGGCTGAAAGAGAGACTTGCTCCCTGCTGGAGGCTTAATACAGATCGCAGGGAGCATGATGTTGTGTCTCCCCAACTTCCCTCATTAAAGGAGTAATGTGTGAACAATTAACTCTTGCCTTCAGCATCTATTCTCGCTTTGTTTTGAGCAATAGATGAGCGACAAGTGTACTGCATGGGCGGAGAGTGAGACTAGTGAAGGGGCAGGAGAATTCTGGAGCCTCTGCCACATGCACTGCCAACATAGGGGTGGGGAACCTGTTGCTACTGGACACCAACTCCCATCAGCCCCAGTCAGCAGGGTAGGTAAAGGTAAAGGGACCCCTCTCCATTTGGTCTAGTTGTGACCGACTCTGGGGTTGCGGCACTCATCTCACTTTATTGGCTGAGGGAGCCGGCATACAGCTTCTGGGTCATGTGGCCAGCATGACTAAGCCACTTCTGGTGAACCAGAGCAGCGCACGGAAATGCCGTTTACCTTCCCACTGGAGCGGTACCTATTTATCTACTTGCGCTTTGACATGCTTTCGAACTGCTAGGTTGGCAGGAGCAGGGACTGAGCAACGGGAGCTCACCCCATCGCAGGGATTCAAACCGCCGACCTTCTGATTGGCAAGTCCTAGTCTCTGTGGTTTAACCCACAGCGCCACCCGCGTCCCGCGTCCCGCGTCAGCAGGGTAGAGGGAGCCAAACAACTTCTGAAGGGTTAAATGTTCCCCAACTCCCAGTAGCATAGCATGGGGGGCCACAGGGGCAATTGCCCCAGGCACATAATTACCAGGGGCACAAAATTTCAACACCCGGTGCTGCCTCAAAAGGTCTGCTCGCTTCCATCGCTAGCACCATTGAAAATGGCTTCTCCATGCAAACCAGGAAGTGACCTCCCCAGATAACGGAGCGACTCTTCTGTTTTATCTCTGCGGCTGTGATCTCTTGGGTGACGCGGACTGCCATTAGGCAGTTGAATGTCCCTCCCACTTCCCCTCTGCGTAGCCCTGGGCACTGGCAACCCATGTTATGCCACTGCCGACTCCTAGTGGAGAGCATCGGTATTGAACTAGTGAAATGGAACAACAACCCAGGCCACATCTGAACCAGGTGAGTTCTAGGAATGACACCCGTTTCCTTTCTTTTTACATATATATTTAGGGTATTTTTTAAGAGATGGTGAAAAAGAGAGGGAAGTAGAATATACAAAGCAAAGGGTGAATCATGCATGCCCACACAGAGGAAGGTAAACGTAATATGGTATGTAGCAGATGAGTTCCAGATATACTGCAGCCAGATGCAAAAATGCTACAAAGCTCCTGCACTTTTAATAGTTGTTCAGGAAGCTACACCTGCTCAAATTCCTTCTTCTGCCTTCTAATTATTAAAGGGTTTTTTTGGGGGGGTTGCATCTGGATGCCCTATTCAGATCTGAAAATATTGAAGATTTGTTGCAATGTTTTTTTTAGTGTAAACAGATGCACCTTGTGTTGCCCCTACTTCTAGTTTAACTTATATCAGGAGGGTGGGAAGTAACTTATAGTGAGGCCAATAGCTATGACATACGTTGTTTGATTAAAGTGCTTTATGTACTCTGAGGATTAAAACCGTCACTGCTAGAACTACCAACGTGTATGGATTGATTGCCGCTGTGCCAAAAAATAAACTCACATAAAATTGTCATCTTCCGAGATGAGATTGTAAACTAGACTGCCTGGGATTCCTTGAAAGCTTGGAAAGGAGCAGTGCCAAAAAGAAGACATTATTTTAAAAAATGAAGGCCGGGGTGTGGGGAGAGACTTTCTATATGCAAAGAATCTTCTCTGTTTTATATCGATATTGCAGGAAATGATTTCGCATATTGCTTTCTGTCGCTGATTGCAAAGTCAGAAAACATCTCACTAGTGAATAATTCCCTTCCCCTCTTGCCCCCCCCCCAAATTAAAAACACAACGGATATATTAACTTGAAGATGTTGTGCAGCAGTATCATGGGAGACATTTTGCAATTTGGAAAAAAGGCACCTGCATCCTGTAGACACGAAAGCAGAGGAAAGATTTGGGTTTGCATATCTTTAAAATTTGCACAGAAGACGCTGATCGTTGGATTCTGAATATCACTCACAGCCACACACCAGTTCGCTAGTCTCTCCTTTTTTGCACATGGTGCCATGTTTGCAGTCGCAGCCTCTGAAACAACCTTTCCTTTCTTTCTTTTCATTAAAAAAGGGCATCTCAACTACTCGAAGTACTTTTGATTAATATTGATAGCATGTTTTAGATTCTCAGTTCGGATTACAGGAGACCTTTAAATATATCTCTGCTGCATTGTCTGCATACTTAAGCACCTCCACCTATTTCAGGACTGCAAGCAAATCAGCAATCTCCCAGTGGAAGGAGGGGAGGGAGGGGAAACTGAGCTCTTAAAAAGACGGAGAAAGTCACCTCTTTAGAAATGGCACGAAACGGGTGATATTCCATGAAGAAGTAGCTGAATGAATCCTTCTAAACCTAATAATGATTAGAGTACTAAGTCCTAAAGATAGCTCTCCCAGTTTGGTAAAATGAATTCCTTGATCAAAGCTTCTTGACAGATTTATGCTCCTTCGTAATTGGCATATAAGGAAAAAGGGGGCAACTTTACATTTTCGCTGTAAGTCATTGTGATGGTGAGGGAAGCCGAGCGGTTGTGAACTTCTTGAATTTATGGCAGAACTGCAAGGATCACAGAGGGGCGGAGGGGTTTTTGGATCTCTTCCCCCGTGCAAAATGCCAATCATTGATCATGGTGCGAAAAATTTAATGTAACAAGGTCAAGATACATTGCTGCTTCCATGCGGCCGGGTTCTTTCCTGTGACCTCGCGCTGAGCTAAAGGCCCAGACTCATGTAAAAGCTGATACAGTTCTTCAAGGGTGCTGACTTCCAGCGACAACGTCATTAACATATGGCTATTAAAAATCCCATGGTGCTTTCTCCCCCCCCCCCAATGTAGAGCTGTTAACCTTGGTAATTTGGCCAAGGTCCAATCCTCATAATTACATCCGGCCTAACAAAATTTCCAGTGTCGTTTCTACAACTGCTTCTAAAGTGCTGAGCTGCAGGAGGAGTCGTTTGAAAGTGGTTGGGGGGCGGGGAAGCAGATTTATATGGGGTGGTTGAGGGAACCCTGCGAAAACCAGAATTAATAATAATAATAATAATAATAATAAATTTTATTTATATCCCGCCCTCCCCAGCCGAAGCCGGGCTCAGGGCGGCTAACAACAATTAAATAATCAAACAATCAAATAATCAAACATTCTAAAAACATTCCATTATAAAAATTAATTAAAGTCAAATTAATGGCAACCGTTGAGCAAAATTCTGTGCAGGTTGCCAGAGGAGGGAGTCAGGCTGGGACCTGACCAAAGGCCTGGTGGAACAACTCTGTCTTGCAGGCTCTGCGGAAAGATGTCAGGTCCCGCAGGGCCCTAGTCTCTTGTGACAGAGCATTCCACCAGATTGGAGCCGCAGCCGAGAAAGCCCTGGCTCTAGTTGAGGCCAGCCTAACCTCTCTGAGGCCTGGGACCTTCAGGATGTTTTTATTTGACGAGCGTAGGTTTCTCTGTGGGGCATACCAGGAGAGGCGGTCCCGTAGGTACGAGGGTCCTAGGCCGTATAGGGCTTTAAAGGTTAAAACCAGCACCTTAAACCTGATCCTGTACTCCACCGGGAGCCAGTGCAGCTGGTATAGCACCGGATGAATGTGATCTCGCAGTGAAGACCCTGTAAGGAGTCTCGCTGCGGCATTCTGCACCCTCTGGAGTTTCTGGGTCAGTCTCAAGGGCAGCCCCACGTAGAGCGAGTTACAATAATCCAGTCTGGAGGTGACCGTCGCATGGATCACAGTGGCTAGGTCAGGGCGAGAGAGGTAAGGAGCCAACTGCTTAGCTTGGCGGAGATGAAAAAATGCCGCCTTTGTTATAGCTGCAATCTGCGCCTCCATGGAGAGGGAGGTGTCGAAGATTACACCCAAACTCTTAACGGATGGTGCTGGCACTAATTGCACCCCCGCTAGAGATGGGAGTTGCCCCCTCAATCCCATATCGTCCCGTCCCAGCCAGAGGACCTCTGTCTTCGAAGGATTTAACTTCAACCGGCTCCCACGTAACCATCCAGCCACAGCTTCCAAGCATCTGGTCAGTGTGTCTGGGGCCGAGTCAGGGTGGCCATCCATCAACAGATAGAGTTGGGTGTCATCAGCATACTGATGGCAGCCCAGCCCAAAACTCCGGACAAGCTGGGCGAGGGGGCGCATAAAGATGTTAAAAAGCATCGGGGAGAGTATCGCACCCTGGGGCACTCCACACACCAAGGAGTGGCGGGATGACAATTCCCCCCCAAGCGCCACCCTCTGTCCCCGACCGGAGAGAAACGAGCGCAGCCATTGAAGGACTGTGCCCTGAATCCCCACGTCGGCAAGGCGGTGGTCTAGGAGTTCGTGATCGACCATGTCGAAGGCTGCTGACAGGTCTAGAAGAATCAGCAGCCCCGACCCGCCTTGATCCAGCTGCCTACGGAGATCATCTGTTAGGGCGACCAGAGCCGTCTCGGTCCCATGACCAGCGCGGAAGCCGGACTGGAATGGATCCAGAGCCGATGTTTCATCCAGAAACCTACCAAGCTGTTCAGCAACCGCTCTCTCAATCACCTTACCCAGGAATGGAAGGTTCGAAACCGGGCGGTAATTGGATAGATCTAAGGGATCTAATGATGTTTTCTTTAAGAGCGGGCGCACCACTGCCTCCTTCAGTTCCCCTGGGAATGTCCCGGTGCCAAGGGACAAATTGATGATATCCCCCAGGGGGGCCCGCACCTCGTCTGGACACGCTCTAATCAGCCAGGACGGGCACGGGTCGAGAGGACAAGTAGTGGGCTTTCCAGCTCGGAGGAGTCTGTCCACATCGGCTGGGGATATCCGGTCAAAGTGGTCCAATACTGGACCCGAGGACAGTCGAGGAGCCTCCAGTTCCTTTATTGTATCCAAATTGGCAGGGAGGTCATGGCGGAGCAACAGGACCTTCTCCGCAAAGAAGCTCGCAAATGCCTCACAGCTGTGTGTCAAATTATTATTTAAATTTGGCTGTCCTTCAAGGGATGTTAAAGACCGAATTATACTAAATAATTGTGCCGGGCGAGAGCTAGCGGATGCAATGGAGGCCGAGAAGTAGGACTTCTTAGCGGCCTTCACTGCCATCTCATAGGTTTTCATAAAAACCCTATAAGATGTTCTTGAAGCTCCGTCACGGGCACCCCGCCATACTCGCTCTAGCCGTCTGAGGTCCCGCTTCATTTTCCGGAGCTCCTCGGTAAACCAGGGAGCCCGGTTTCTGCGGGGTCGCAGAGGGCGCTTAGGTGCGATCTCATCGATGGCTGCCAGGAGCTGGGTATTCCAGCCCTCAACAAGCTCAGTCAATGAGTCGCCAGGGGGAGCAAGGTCCCGCAAGGCTTGGCGGAATCTATCAGGGTCCATCAGCCTCTGCGGGCGAGCCCAAATCGGCTCGCCACCTAAGCGGGGTGGGGGTGGAACATCAATCCTGGCTTTCAGAGCGTAGTGATCAGACCATGGCACCTTCATCGAAGGAAACATGATCACATCTATACCAGCCCCAAAGATCAAATCCAGCGTGTGGCCTGCTTGATGTGTGGGGCCCGAAACAAACTGGGAGAGCCCTAGTGTCGCCATGGAAGACACCAGGTCCAGAGCCTGTGAGGAGGGAGTGGCATCAGCATGGATGTTGAAGTCCCCCAATACCAATAGGTTAGGAAACTCCAAGGCCCAGCCGGCCACAGCCTCCAGCAGGCCTGACAGGGTGGCTGCTGGTGCGCTAGGTGGCCGGTACACCAGCCAGACAGCCAAGCTCACCTCGGAGCCCCACACTAGGCCAACACATTCAATGCCGGGGATCGATGGCGATGGTAGAGCCCTGAAAGAACAATTTTCCCGGATTAATAATGCCACCCCTCCCCCCCGGCCCACAGTCCGTGACTGGTGGAGGACGGAGAAACCCGGGGGCGCCATCTGTCGTAAGGTAACAGTATCCCCTTCGCGCACCCAGGTCTCCGTCACACAAGCCAGGTCGACCCCCTGCGAGATGAAGAAATCTCGCAGGGTGGCGGTTTTGTTGCCTATAGACCTGGCATTGCACAACACCAGTGACGGAGGTGAGTAATCCTTGTTCACCCTACCCTCGTCTCTCGGGATGGGGCGCAGATTGGAAGGGGTACGAGCATATCCGTATCTCGATCCCCTTCGCCTATAACATCTGCCCCCACCGCCATACCTCCCTCGCCCCTCCACAGTAGGAATCCCAAGCCTCATACTCTCCTCGATTTACAAAATATAAAAGCAAGCAAACAGGCAAAACAGTTACACTAAAACAAAACCAATCCCCACCCCACTCAACAACCATCCCACCCCACCCCAAAATAACACAAAACAAAATAAAAATACATGGATAAAAACCACCGTTTATGGTGGTACAACAAAGTAAAAAACTAAAAACCCTTTTAAAATATATAAAAACATTTTAAACATTTGCTGCTGCAGCACCAGTGTCCTTACAGTTGTGGCGATGGTGAATGTGGGCCCCGCCCCCTGGCCTAGTAAAGTGGGCTTGCTGGGGGAAGAGCCCTCCCCACAAACTCATGGCGAAGCGGCAGCAGCAGTGTCCCGAGGCCTCCTGGGAGCCTTATATGCTGAGGTGGAGTCTGGGGCCCGCCCCCAGGCCCAAAATGGAGAATGGGCTTGCAGGGGGAGCGGTCCTCCCCAAGACTCACCGGCAAAGCGGCAGCAGCAGTGTCCCGAGGCCTCCCTGGAGCCTTAAGTGCTGAGGTGGGGTATGGGGCCCGTCCCCAGGCCCAAGATGGAGAGTGGGCTTGCAGGGGAAAGAGCCCTCCCCACAACTCACGGCGAAGCGGCAGCAGCAGTGTCCCGAGGCCTCCTGGGAGCCTTATATGCTGAGGTGGAGTCTGGGGCCCGCCCCCAGGCCCAAGATGGAGAATGGGCTTGCAGGGGGAGCGGTCCTCCCCAAGACTCACCGGCAAAGCGGCGGCAGCAGCAGTGTCCCGAGGCCTCCCTGGAGCCTTAAGTGCTGAGGTGGGGTATGGGGCCCGTCCCCAGGCCCAAGATGGAGAGTGGGCTTGCAGGGGAAAGAGCCCTCCCCACAACTCACGGCGAAGCGGCAGCAGCAGTGTCCCGAGGCCTCCTGGGAGCCTTATATGCTGAGGTGGAGTCTGGGGCCCGCCCCCAGGCCCAAGATGGAGAATGGGCTTGCAGGGGGAGCGGTCCTCCCCAAGACTCACCGGCAAAGCGGCAGCAGCAGTGTCCCGAGGCCTCCCTGGAGCCTTAAGTGCTGAGGTGGGGTATGGGGCCCGTCCCCAGGCCCAAGATGGAGAGTGGGCTTGCAGGGGAAAGAGCCCTCCCCACAACTCACGGCGAAGCGGCAGCAGCAGTGTCCCGAGGCCTCCTGGGAGCCTTATATGCTGAGGTGGAGTCTGGGGCCCGCCCCCAGGCCCAAGATGGAGAATGGGCTTGCAGGGGGAGCGGTCCTCCCCAAGACTCACCGGCAAAGCGGCAGCAGCAGTGTCCCGAGGCCTCCCTGGAGCCTTAAGTGCTGAGGTGGGGTATGGGGCCCGTCCCCAGGCCCAAGATGGAGAGTGGGCTTGCAGGGGAAAGAGCCCTCCCCACAACTCACGGCGAAGCGGCAGCAGCAGATATATATCTTTTTATTGAGTTCTTTTAACCAAACAGAAACAAAACGAAAACATGAAAAAAGCTTACAAAAAAAATCAAAACAGCACATACAAAAAAGAAAAGAAAAACAAACAAACACTAATTCATAACATAACACTAATCGACTTCCCTCCATCTCGGTTTTGGACTATATAACCAAGTTTTCTTTCTGCAGTTTCATTTTACAACATCTATACATCACAGGATTTATGTTACACCTACTGTGATTTCAATATTTCCTAAGTTTGCTTCAATGTATGTTATAAATTTATTCCAATCATTAATAAACTGTAATGGTTTCTAAGGGGTTGCTCATGCACAAGCAGACAACTATCTCCCTGGCTGGGTGCAAACACCTGGCTGGGCTGCCAAAGTAAACTTTATCTGTCTGGACGCCACTCACCCGTGGCTGACTCAGTCACTGGCAGAATCCGTGAGTGGGCATTTCTTAAACTCCTTCCAGCAAAGAAGCTCTTTTACGCCTAGTCTCCACCTACCCTCTCTGCTCGAAAGCCTTCTGTGCAAGGTGGGCGTGGGCAACGGAGGACCCCTACTCTCCCCGCTGGTCCCAGGCAAGGAGTCATGGGACCGCCTCGCCGCTTCCCCCATCTGCCCCCCTTCTCCACTGGTGCTACGCTGATTCTCTTCCCCAGAAGATGGGCTGCTTCTCCCAATCCCTGGACGCTCTCTGGAATCCCTCTGGATCTTGCTCTCTCCCTCCGGCACTGATGGCAGTTCCCTGACATAAACGTTATACCTTTTTGATGTCTGATTTTTTGTGTCATCTTTGCTAATTCTATATACTCGAATAATTTATTTTGCCAATCTCTAACAGTTGGGATATTAGGGGTTTTCCAATTTTGTGCTAACAATATCCTGGCGGCTACTGTTGCGTATTGAAACAATGTTTGGTCTTCTTTCTTAATCTCCTCTCCAATCATTCCCAAGAGGAAAGCTTCGGGTTTTGGGGGGAAGGTGTATTTCAATATTTTTTTTAATTCATCATATATGAGTCCCCAAAACCTTTTAACTTCTTCACAGGTCCACCACATGTGGTGGAAATTACCCTCTTTAGTTTTGCATTTCCAGCATGTTTTGTCTCCGGTCTTATACATTTTTTCCAATTTCACAGGTGTGATGTACCATCGGTACATCATTTTTTCCATATTTTCTCTAAGTCCAACACATGCTGTGAATTTCATACCCTTGTTCCAAAGTTTCACCCAACTGTCGTACTCTAGATTGTATACAAGATCTATTGCCCATTTACCCATAACTTCCTTTATCTCTTCGTCCTTAGTATCCCATTCTAACAGTTGGTTATACATTTTAGATAAAAGTTTGGAATTACCTTCTAATATTTCCACCTGATATCTAGACGTTTTTTCATTCATCCCTGTTTTTTTGTCTTCGTTCCATAAGGCATTAATTTGATGAAATTGTAGCCATCCTGTTAATTTATCCATTAACTCTTCATATGTTCTGATTTTCCATCCTTTTTCTGATCTTACCAGGAGGTCTTCATAGGTCCATCTTTCACTTTCCATGTTTACTTTTTTGATTGTTAAGATGTCAATTGGTGATAGCTTGCCGATCAGAAGGTCGGCAGTTTGAATCCCCGCGATGGGGTGAGCTCCCGTTGCTCGGTCCCTACTCCTGCCCACCTAGCAGTTCGAAAGCACGTCAAAGTGCAAGTAGATAAATAGGTATCGCTCCGGCGGGAAGGTAAACGGCGTTTCTGTGCGCTGCTCTGGTTCGCCAGAAGCGGCTTGGTCATGCTGGTCACATGACCTGGAAGCTCTACGCCGGCCCCCTTGGCCAATAAAGCGAGATGAGCACCGCAACCCCAGAGTCGGCCACGACTGGACCTAATGGTCAGGGGTCCCTTTACCTTTACTAAAGTTTGCCAAGCCCTTCTGCTTCTGGATTCGGCCTGCTTGATTTAGCAAGTTCTGCTAACACACAACTTCCTCTGACAAGTGCTCTACTCAGAAGTTCTGGGACATGAAGAAAGCAAAGATTACAAGAGTCTGATCCTCTGTTCATCATCATAAAGCAAAAAAAAAAAAAAAAAAAAAGCCTCCCAAAACTATTGGAACCATTTAGTCAAATATCAGTGCTTTGGTACATGGAAGAGAGAACTTTTGTAGGTCGAGTTTGTCATGCAGGGCAGGGAAGCAGCAGAGAATTTCTGTTCTGTAAAAGTCAAAAGTATAGATCTCTATCTCCCTTTGCATGAGCTTACACTAGTGATGTACACCGAATGGCTAATGTGGTGTGTTTGGTACTAAAATATGCTTTCTAAATAGACCAGTCCTCTTGAAATCAATTAGACTCCTGTCCAGGTCACTGCAAAGCATTGCTGCCTTAACAAATCTTAGAGGATGTTGTAAATGTTGTTTCACATTCTCAGTACAGTGGTACCTCAGTTTTTGAACGTAATCCATACCGGAAGACCGTTTGAGTTCTGAAATAGCCGATAGCTAGGCCTCAGGATCTTGCACTCAGTGGAAGCCGCGTGGTGTGTTCGACTTCTGAGGCCTGTTCGAAAACCAAAGCATTTACTTCCGGGTTTATGGCGTTTGAAATGTTCATCAGCAGAGACGTTCGAAAACCCAGGTACCACTGTAGTTTAAAGTGGTGATGAAAGAGACAGATACTTTGCTGCCTAAAAATAATTGTGAGTAAGATATTACACCTAAGTATTTGGGGGGGGGGGGCATTTTACCAAACATTCTCTGGGCATGGGAGAATGTTCCAGACTCTTTCTTTTCATGGGTGAGACTCACAAATGGCGTTAGCACCCATTTGTTTCTTTTTCTAAATGGTTGTTGTTGTTGTTGTTGCAAGTGACAACAGCAGCAACACATCCTGGACACCATGGGGCATTCTTCACAATGACTCAGACAAAGTGTTTACAGGTTTGGGGTGAAATAGCAGACTAGGAAAAAGGGAAGGAAGGAAGAAAATTCAGGGACTGTCCTGCCAAATGGCTTTCAGAGAATGGGGGAAAAGATATTCCCAGTAATTTTCTCAGAAAAATGTTTTCCGAGAAATCATGTTTTGGCTCATAAATAGCAGTGTGCAAACATTTGTATGTGCTTCATATACATTGCCTCAACAATCCCTTCAAAGAACGGCATTCTCATGCCCATGATGCAGATTGGAGAAAGGAGGCAGGCAGATATTTATAGAAGAAGAAGAAGAAGAAGAAGAAGAAGAAGAAGAAGAAGAAGAAGAAGAAGACGACGACGACTCTGGATTTGATATCCCGCCTTTCACTCCCCTTCAGGAGTCTCAAAGCGGCTAACATTCTCCTTTCCCTTCCTCCCCAACAACAAACACTCTGTGAGGTGAGTGGGGCTGAGAGACTTCAAAGAAGTGTGACTGGCCCAAGGTCACCCAGCAGCTGCATGTGGAGGAGCGGAGACGCGAACCCGGTTCCCCAGATTATGAGACTACCGCTCTTAACCACTATACCACACTAGCTCTCAAGTGGATTGCCCAGTGCAACCAGGTGTAGTTGCTTATTGTCAGCAACCAATTTCGATTCCACTCAGAGAAAAACCACCAAGTGGATAGTTGTTGTTTTGAAGAAAAGAATCCCTTGCAGTTGTTCCTTGCAGGAACCTGGGAATGAGAATTCAACCAAATTCTAATTTTTTTTACCAGATTTGGAACTCAGGCTGAAAGTGCATTCCCTTGCAGAATGCCTGGTTGCGAAATCTAGCCATCCTCCTATCTGCCACTAGGCCATTAATTAGAATGTCAGAACAATCGCCCGACACCAGGAGAAACTCAGACCCTGGCTGCTGCTCATTTGATGGCTATCTCATTCTCCGAAAAAAAGCAAGTCCCCCAAGAATGCCGACTTCGGAATCAAAGCCGTGTGCATAATTTAACTCTGGATCAATAGGAAGACTTTTCGGGGACGTTGGTGCTGCAGGTCACACACACAATTAATTCTACCGCGCTGATTTCCAGTGCTAGCAGCAAAGCCCTCCTTGTAATAAGGGACACTGGGCATGCAGAGCTCGCCACTTGAAGTTTGAAATGGGGACTTTGAGCAGAATGAATTTTCGTTTAGAATGCAACTTCATTCGTCAATGAAGGGAGTCTTTGTTTTGCTTTAAAAAAAGAAAAAAACAAATCAAAATCAATTACAGGAGGTTTGAGTAGATTGTAGCCTCAAATATAATGGTGATTGTTTTCCGAGTCAATCCTGTTATTTATTTATTTACTTTTGACAGGCCAGCTCAAACCACACGTCAAAGAATGTATACTTCAAGGGCTTTTATCTGTGTAGATGAGGCTATGTGATACAGGAATTAGGAAAGGGATAAAGCTGGAATTAGCATTAAATCCACAGTAATATTCTGCCGTGAGATTCCTCGACCTATAGTCCTTTCCAAGTCATAGCATGCCCACCTCAAGCCTCCTTGCGATGTGCTTGTAATGAAATATTAAGAAGGGGAAGGCTTTTGGCAACTGGGGAAGAAAGTTCAGCTATTGCTGCACCAAGTATTTCTGGTTTTATTTTACAAACGGCACCGCCGTTCTCTGCATTTTTGCGTGGAGGCAATTCTGAGCCAATGCTTAATGCAGTTAAATTGCAAGTATGTGTGAACGGGGTTGAAGCCACAGTGAAAAACAGCCCATCTCTTAAGACTGTTGGTCATGTCATTAATTCCTTTGAGCACTGAAAGTTGTAGATGATAAATAGGCTTCTTATTAAGATCATTATACTTAAATTAGGTTCTTCTCTTTACCATCCTGAATTGCTTCTGTATTTCTTCCCCACCCACTTCTTAAATTGTGGTGTTTAGAACTGGATACAGTATTCCAGGTGTGGTCTGACCAAGGCAGAATAGAGCAGCACTATTACTTCCATTGATCTCAGGGCGGTCTTAAGCATATGTGGCACTGGGGTGCAAAGATCTGCCTGGCGCCCCCCCGCCCAGGTTGCCCAGTCCCAGGTGCGCAGGAGGGTGGAGCCAGCCAGCTGCCTCAGCGTCTCACTGGCTCGGTCGCCCCCGAACCCGTGGCACAGAGCTGCCTGCAGCAGAAGAGCCTGCCACGGCGCTCTGACTGATGGGCGGGCTCTTCCCCAAACTCGACTCTTGGGCCCCTGACTCTCAGCCTGGCACCTCTGTGATCCCAGCGCCCAGGTGCCCCGCACCCCTAGGGCCTATAGGTAAGACGGCTCTGATTGATCGGGACACTGTACTTCTGTTGGTGCAGCCTAGAATAGCATTAGTTTTGCTTGCTTGCTTTCTTGTTTTGCTGCTTTATCACACTGTTGACTCATGTTAAGTTTATGGTGTGCTATGACCCCTAGATCTTTTTTACATGTTCTACTGGAAGCAAGATGTCGCCTTCTTATATTTGTGCAGCCGGTTCTTCCTGCCTAAGTGTAGAACCTTACATTTGTCCCTACTGAAATTCATTTTGTTAGTTTCGGCCCAGTTCTCCAATCTGTAAAGGACATCTTGAATCCTGATTCTGTCTTCAGTGGCATTGGCTACCCCTCCCAGTTTGGAGTCATCTGCAAATTTGATGTGTATAAAGCTGTTGAACAACAATGGGCCCAGGACAGAACCCTGCGACACCCCACTTGTCACTTTCTTCCAGAATAATAAGGTACCATTGGGTTTGGTCAGTCAACCAGCTACAAATCCACCTAATAGCTATCTTATCCAGCCCACATTTTACCAGCTTCTCCAGAAGAATACCATGGGGGACTTCATCAAAAACCTTACCAAAATCAAGACACAATATGCCCACAGCATTCCCCTGATCTACGAAGCTTGTGACTTGAGAGAAAGAGAGAGAGAGAGAGAGAGAGAGAGAGAGAGAGATTTGTCTGTCATGACTTGTCTTTGAGAAACCCTTGATGGGTTTTGTATCCTTTTTTAAGCATCCTTTTTTAAGTCCTCACAGACCGACTGTTTTCTGTTCTAGGACTTACCTTGGTCAAATGCATCTGATTTTGCGGGTAACTTGGCAAAGTCACTTTTTGTTGTTGTTAAATTGTATGTGCTCTCTGCTTTCATTTGACACCAGATTCATCTCTCTGTGGTTATACAAGATTACCCCAAACTAGTGTTGATTTTGCAGGGACAGACAGATATTGCACATTACTATGAGGATTTGCTGTGAGATTTACAGCTTTTGCCAGCTGCCGTTGCTGAACGATAGGCATAGAAATGTAACTTTGCTTGCTCCTTTGTGTGTTTCTAATAGCCATATTAAAGGGCTGAAAGAGTTTTTTCTCTACTTTGTTGAAGATCAAACCCCTATGCAAACGTCTTACAGCTACGGTTATCTTGCTAACTGGGCAAGAAGCCCAGTTTCAAACAACAGAGATTTTGTGTAGAGCCCAAGCTCGTGACACCAGAGCCAATGTGTGGTTCTTGAAAGTGTCATGCATGGACCTTTAAATAAGTGTAAGATGTGGAGAAAAAGGGTAGTCAAAAACTGTTAAGATTCCCTTTTGTAACTCTGCCCCCACCCTGCCCTCTCTGTAAAAAAATAGCACTCCAATAGGGATGCACATTTAATTAAAAGTGGATGACCTTCCTCAGACTTGATTTGGATCAGGACTGAATTGAGCAGAAAATATTTGGTGTAAAACGGAAGTTCACCACCCCAGATGTAATGGTTCTAGGGGTTGCTCGTGCATAAGTTGCCGCCACTCCTGGCTAGGTTACCTGGTTAAACCCTTTCTGTCTGGACAGCCTCAAGCTTCGTGGCTGCCTCAGTCGCTGGCAGAATCCATCAGTGGGTGTTTCTTGAACCTTTTCCAGCATAAAAGCTGTTTGACGCCCAGTCTCCTCCTACTCTCCCTGCGCAGAAGTCTTCTGCGCAGGGAGGGTGTGGGCAGCGGAGTACCCGTACTCTCTCCGCTGGTCTCCGGCGAGGAGTCCTGGAGCTACCTCTCTGATTCCCCCATCTGCCCCCCTTCTCCACTGGTGTTACGCTGATTTCCTTCCCCAGCGGATGGGCTGCCTCTCTCCCTACTGGGACCCTCTCCGGCATCCCTCTGGAGCCTTCTCTCCGCCTCCAGCTCCAATGGCAGTTCCCTGACACCAGATTTCAAAATTCATTTGTAAATGCATGAACCCCTGCATGAACCTGGTAGCTACTCTAACAGATGCGGCAACAGAGACAGAACTCATCTCCCTTTTCATCCTCTGGTTTGGTCATGAAGGCACAATCTATCTCCCCTCCATATTCCTCCCACCATGGGGTCCAAAACATGGGCAATGTAGTTGTCCCAAGGGCAACTTATGTGATCAGGTGTCCTGGGGGGGGGGGGATTATACACAGCATACCAAGTACTGAAAAGGGGAAAGAAAAATAATGAGGCCTTGCCCCCCCCCTTCCTCTTTTCCTGGCCCTGCTAGTATTACTGAGGTAACAGCATTTGGCAGTAGAACACCAGCCAGGTGTTTGGGTGGTATGAAGACAGTTCTTCTCTGGTTTTGACAAAATTCAGAGCCAGAAAATAACATGGAGGTCACAATGCTCACCTGTGTTGGACAGATCATTGGCCTGACTCATTGTAAGGCAGCTCACTGAATATTTTTAAGGGCATGTTAAGGATGGGAAACAGTAGCGATGCATGCTCTAGTTATCTCCCGCTTGGATTACTGCAATGCGCTCTACATGGGGATACCTTTGAAGGTGACCCGGAAACTACAACTAATCCAGAATGCGGCAGCTAGACTGGCAACTGGGAGTAGCCACCGAGACCATATAACACCAGTCCTGGAAGGCCTACATTGGCTCCCAGTACGTTTCCGAGCACAATTCAAAGTGTTGGTGCTGAGCTTTAAAGCCCTACACAGCCTCGGTCCAGTATACCTGAAGGAGCGTCTCCACCTCCATCGTTCAGCCTGGACACTGAGGTCCAACGCTGAGGGCCTTCTGGCAGTTCCTTTGCTGTGAGAAGCCAAGTTACAAGGAACCAGGCAGAGGGTCTTCTCGGTAGTGGCGCCCGCCCTGTGGAACGCCCTCCCACCAGATGTCAAAGAGAAAAATAACTACCAAACTTTTAGAAGACACCTGAAGGAACGTCTCCACCCCCATCATTCAGCCCAGCCACTGAGGTTCAGCTCCAAGGGCCTCCTAGCAGTTCCCTCACTGCAAGAAGTGAGGTTACAGGGAACCAGGCAGAGGGCCCACAGAAAAACAGAGCAAGACGTTTGGCACCAGCTTGACTGCAGGAGTTGTCAGAAGGAAGAAAACAAGGCACCATATTATTATTATTATTAGTAGTAGTAGTAGTAGTAGTAGTAGTAGTAATTAAATTTGTATGCTGCCCTTCATCATTAGATCTCAGGGTGGTTTGAAGCATAAAAAAATGAGATAAAAACACAAAAGATATAATAAAAACAAGAACCGAAAAAACCAATACTCCCCACTCCCACAAACACATTTAAAAGGATGTAGGATGTTAGCTATCCAAAGGCCTGGATGAAGAGGAACATTTTTGCATGCCCCTTAAAGGTGTATAATGAAGGCAGCAGGCAGACCAGCTTCGAAAACAACTCAGTTTACTCCGTGATTAGCATAGTTAGTACCAGATGAAAATATTTGCAGTGGCCTTCCAAGTGATGTTATTAACAAAGTAAGACTATAGGATTATACATACAAATTATCCTGTTTACTGGTTAATATAATAAAGGCAAGCTTCTGTCAAAATCATATGCATCTCCATTACACACTAGGGAGATAAAATTCAGGTGAGTTCAATGGGTCTAGTTGCCTTTTGTGACTCCTGCTAAGTGAGCAATGTCAACAATGCCTAATGGGGATTTGCATTTAAAAAAATAAATAAACCATTTGCTTATGCTAAAGAAAACCAAGCTTTCTTTGTGCCAGACATCACATTCTACATGCTGTCCCTTTAAATATGTAAAGCAAAGACTTGCAATTAAGGGATGCGAGAGGAAAAGAAAGGAGCACAAAGGAAGGCATTTCAGCTTTAATGAAATCCATTCCCATCTTAATTCAGATATGAAATTATTTTGACAGCTGGAGAGTAAAGTTTGCTCCCGTGGGACAGTCTTGCTCTGTTTGGGATTTAAATGGAGCAGAAAAGTCTTCGTAAAGAGAGAAAACCCTTCGGTGTAAAAAGGAGGCCCTGTGAACTTAAAATGAGGATAACCAATGTAGCCCCCACCAAAACTAAATAAAATGATGATGCTTCCCAGAAGTAATAATGGGGTGGGGGACACACACATAGTGTGCCGTGGGACCTCCCTGCCAGAGTATCCCCGCCCCCTGAGTTCTTCCTGTGTTTCTCACAATATCAGTGGGGAGGATGTTCATCCATCTTCCTTTCTCTTCATATACAAATAGTCTTGCCTTTCAACAAAACAAGAAGCTTGTTGTACAAACTTCAGAGGCACCTTCCTCCCGCAGCACATGCAGTGCTGTTTAGGAAAATGAAAAGTGCTCTCTGCGAATCCTCAAGCCACTGCGAGTGGAATTCAAAGTAGGAATTAGAGCAGTAAATTGCTGCAGCCCCAAAGCTCACAGAACTTCCCAAGAGATGTGATTTATGAATTCTTCCACTCGCTACATGGGATAGAAGACATGGCACAATTTGTGTACCCAATGCCTGTAAGAACACCATGACAGCAATACCGCACAGCTGGATGTAATTACTATCGGCAGTAATATTAACTGAAAGTACCATGGGGGTATTTCGGGAAAACTGAGGTCAGAATGGCTTGTGTTCCTCTCCTGTGAAAGCAATAGATAATATGACAGAGGTCTGCAATGTATCCCGCAGTTGTGCAATATGTGTGCCCTTGGATGTGGAATCATGAAATTGTAGACTTGAAAGGGTCCCAAGGGTCATCTAGTCTAACCCTCTGCAATGTGGGAATCAAAACTGAAGATAACCCCTGCTGATGGGAACGCAAAAACTTCTGTAACAAGGGGCCGTCAGGTAAGAGTAAAATTCCCTCATAGCTCTGTCAGCCAGCATACAAACAGGTTCCCAGTGAGGGGCCTGAACCGAGGGTCAGTTGATGCCAAAGCCACAAAAACAAAGAAGCCTGGGCCTCTTTAAATACAGTGGAACCTTGGTTCTCGAACTTAATCCAGGAGTTCATCCGACTCCCCAAACTGTTTGAAAACCAAGATGCATTTTCCAATTGGCTGCAGGAGCTTCCTGCACTCAATCAGAAGTCGTGTCAGCCGTTCGGCTTCCGAAAAAAGTTCACTAACCGGAACACTTACTTCTGGGTTTGTGGAGTGGTGGACTCGTAATCTGGTGAACCAGGTTCGATTCCCTGGTCCTCCACATGCAGCTGCTGGGTGACCTTGGGCTAGTCACACTTCTCTGAAGTCTCTCAGCCCCACTCACCTCACAGAGTGTTTGTTGTGGGGGAGGAAGGGAAGGGAGATTGTTGGCCGCTTTGAGACTCCTTGGGGTAGTGATAAAGCAAGATATCAAATCCAAACTCCTCCTCCTCCTCCTCCTTTTCCTTCTCCTTCTCCTCCTCCTCCTCCTCCTCCTCCTCCTCCTCCTCCTCCTCCTCTTCTTTTGGGAATCGGCTTCCTTCCCCGTGGCCATAAGTTAGCAGATCAAATGAAAGGGAATTCTTACCAATTTGTTTCTTTAATAAATACAGCAAAGGACAAAACAAAGCATCTAACCAGAATGGCAATGCTCCCAATTAAGGTCACTCCCTCTTTCGTCCCTATTAATCTACGTCACTCCTACATCTTGTAATCTGAGTTTATAGCCTCTGAGCTTTCTGTTCTGATACTTTCTAGGCTCTCCATAATTTGGGGGAAGGGAGGTGGATACTAACCCTCTCTCTTCCAGTGTTTCTTCTCCTAGCTGTTCCCCATCCAGTATTTCCCAGCTTCTGCCTTCTGAACTATGCCCCTCTGCAAACCGCTGTTCCAGATCTATACTGTCCTCCTGCTCCTGGGAAGATTCAGGATCAGGATCAGGGGGAGGGGGTGGCTCCCACCATTCTTCCTCAGTGTAGCCCTCCTCAGCACTGTCCCTGACAGTTATATAAAAAGATGCCTTCATCCTATGGCATCAAGCGGTGTGAGTTATCATTAAACAAGCTTATTTATTTAAACAAGCTTGCATTCAGCTCCTAACTCTCTCTGCCCCCTTCTGCCCTGTCTCTGGACCGCTTGTGCTGACTCGCTTCCTGGTAGCTGTTCTCTTAATCCATGCCTTCACTCTGGGTCACTGAGTTTCTCCATCCGTCTGCTGTCCTCTAACCCTCGCGCTTAGTTCCACATACACTGATACGCCGGGCACATTTTTGGTCATCATCCTTCGAATGAACACTATAAGCATCGTTTATTTGGCTGTGTTCCAAGAGAGAGTTAGCCACAAGGGAAAGGGAAGAGTTTTGAGTGTTCCCCTTTCATGCATTTCAGTGATTCTTGCGTTGCAGTGAGGCAGGATGTCATGAGGCAGTCAGGAATGTATACATACATGCCAAATGCATGGTCGCTCTTATATTACTCCTTAGTCACTGGTTCCCCCCCCCCATCAAAAATAAACAAATAAACTAAGCCACAGCCTGTTTAGATTTTCATAAACAAGGTGTCTCGGTCAACATGCTGGTGGTTATAATTGCCCATATTTATTTTGTTTGTTTGCGATGCTTGCTGCTTTTATTTTCATTCTCTAATTGAAGGGACCTTCAATGGGACACTGGAAGAAAAGGGGGGAGGGATAATGGGTGATATCTTATTGTACACAAAACTCTTCCGGTGATTTCATTATTACTATCAGAGTTATTTCATTATTCAAGTATTGTTCCTGAACTGAGGGTGTATCTTCTCCACCGACACGCATGTACACCCACCCACTTGCAAATCAATTAATTGATTAATCTTCTACAAACAATTGAGTATATTAACCAGTCAGTCCACTAACCAATCAATCATTTCAGTTAAATCACCTTCACATTTTATTTAAGCAACCAGTCATTGGAAAGTAAATCCATCAATCTAATGCTCAATTATAGAAGAAAAAGGGGGGGAGGGGATTCAACAATATTGTTTCCATACCAGTAAAAAAATAAAAATAAATCACTGATTTATTTAAATGAGGGAATGACCCTGACAAGCCAAGTATTAGTATTGGGAAGCATGGAAAAAATATACATTGGCTGTTCCAGAAGATCCTATTCACTGCTTTGGAGAGATCTTCTTGGGGGGAATTTAGCTGTTAGTCTGGTTTTTCATCATCCTAAATACTTGGTGTCACCTTGAAACTTGGCTAACTTCAAGCCTGAATCCATGTGATTTAAGAATAAGTTAAATATAAAGCTATCCAATGGTACAAACAGAACTACTTAAATGTGCAGAATAGTCTTTGCTCTAGTGGAGGTCTCTACTAAAGGTCTCCATTAATGGAAGAGGGAAACCACATTAATGTCGCCACTTCCTAGCAGCCCTTCACACAACCTTCCACACATTTCCAGAATACCCCCACCTCCCAAAAAAAGCCCTTAAAAACATTTTTTTTCTCAGGGCTTTAAGGTTGAATCACTCTTCTCATTAGCAGAAGCCTCCACTCCATCAAAAATAGTTCTACAAACGGAGGGACACATTTTGATACAACCTATAGTATTATTGAAGGTCCGTATAGTAAAAGCTATGGGTTTCCCCGTAGTGATGTATGGAAGTGAGAGCTGGACCATAAAGAAGGCTGATCCCAAAGAATTGATGCTTTTGAATTATGGTGCTGGAGGAGACTCTTGAGAGTCCCATGGACTGCAAGAAGATCAAACCTATCCATTCTGAAGGAAATCAGCCCTGAGTGCTCACTGGAAGGACAGATCGTGAAGCTGAGGCTCCAATACTTTGGCCACCTCATGAGAAGAGAAGACTCCCTGAAAAAGATCCTGATGTTGGGAAAGATGGAGGGCACAAGGAGAAGGGGACGACAAAGGACGAGATGGTTGGATAGTGTCTTCGAAGCTACAAACATGAGTTTGACCAAACTGCAGGAGGCAGTGGAAGACAGGAGTGCCTGGCGTGCTCTGGTCCATGGGGTCACGAAGAGTCGGACATGACTAAACGACTAAACAACAACAACAACAACAACAACAACATAGTATTATTGAGATTTGGTTGCCACCATTTAATTCCTCAGAGAGAACCGTGTTTTCGGTCTCTTCCTTGACACCTCATTGTACACACTCACAACTTTCCTAGTTCAGCATTTTCTCCAATTAAAGAAGCATCTATTCCTCTTTCTTTTTTTATATAAAAAAAAATCCCCGAGTTGCAATTGTCGCGTTGGTTGTCCATTTTGCAGTGTATCTCAGCTTCCCAAGGTCATCCTTGTTTGATATAGACTGCTGTGCAATTTAAATTTAAATTCATTAAATTTATATGAATTTATATTCATATCTCACATTTCCTCTAAGGAGCTCAAGGTGGCATGTATGGCTCTCCCCACCCCACCCCCATTTTATCCTCACTCACAATGCTGTAAGGTATGTTAAACTGAGAAGCAGTGGCTGGTCTGAAGTCAACAAGCAAACCTCATGACTGAGAGGGGATTTGAACCTTTGTTTCCTAGGTCCTAGGTCAATACTCTTAAGCACAGCATCCAGGTCAGAACCGGTATATGCTGCCCTTATCGTCTTTTCCTACCTAACTATACAGGGAGAATTGAAATAAATTGTTCTGGAATTGGAAGGAGTATTCAATTGTCCTTTTGGGTTGCCATATTTATCTACAACACTGTTCTTTTACTATCAAAAGTGATACAGCCTTTTGTTTTTGAGGAGAAAGGAGTATCTTCAATACAGATTGAATTTCTGAGATTAATTAAACTGGCCATTTTCACAGCACAGCTGGAATTCATTTATGTAACAGAATTAAAATATGTAGAGGGGTTCCTAAAAGCAAAATAAGTGCAATCTTACACACGTTACACAACCCTTTTTACAACGAAGTACCGTATTTTTCGCTCTATAAGACGCACCAGACAACAAGACGCACATAGTTTTTGGAGGAGGAAAACAAGGGGGGGGGGGATTCTGAATCTCAGAAGCCAAAACAGCAAGAGGGATCGCTGCACAGTGAAAGCAGCAATCCCTCTTGCTGTTCCGGCTTCTGGGATAGCTGCGCAGCCTGTATTCGCCCCATAAGACACACACACATTTCCCCTTACTTTTTAGGAGAGAAAAAGTGTGTCTTATAGAGCAAAAAATACGGTACTTCCACTTTTACTTTTATTTTATTTTTTTGTAGGCACCTTGCTTTTCAATAAACCAATTACTACAACAATGGCCAAGCATCCTTGTGGCTCACTCACACTTTTTGGATATGACAGATGACTGTCTCCAGATCTCTGAGTCATCATTTTGAGTTTCCCTTCTGATGGGCAAATAAATGGCAACTGTCCTCTAGGCTTAAACAGTTCACAAGTGGCAGGAAAGAATGACTCAATGTGCTTGGCTAGGGATTGTGGGAAACAGTTGGGTAACTGTGACATGACCAGGGATGTTGACAATAGGCTTCAGTAAGGTAAAGGACCTCTGGATGGTTAAGTCCAGTCAAATTTGACTATGGGGTGCGGTGCTCATCTCCACTTTCAGGCTGAAGGAGTTGGTTTTTGTCCACAGACCACTTTTCCGGATCATGTGACCAGCATGGTTAAACCACTTCTGACACCATGATGAGTGCCAGAGAGCACAGAAATGCTGTTTACCTTTCCGCTGCAGCGGTACCTATTTATCTACTCACTCTGGTATGCTTTCAAAATGCTGGGTTGGCAGGAGCTGGGACAGAGCAACAGGAGCTCACCCCGTCGTGTGGATTCAAACCTTACCATTGGCAAGCCCAAGAGGCTTGGTGGTTTAGACCACAGTGCCACTCGCATCCTCAGGCTTCAGTACCATTGCTCAAGAGGGACTCTCTATAGAAGCGATACAGCCAGTACACAAGTGTATATTAAACCACTTGTTAAGGGATGTGGGTGGCGCTGTGGTCTAAACCACTGAGCCTCTTGGCTTGCTGATCAGAAGGTCAGTGGTTTGAATCCCCATGACGGGTTGAGCTCCTGTTGCTCTCTCCCAGCTCCTGCCAACCTAGCAGTTCAAAAGCACACCAGTGCAAGTAGATAAATAGGTACCGCTGTGGCAGGAAGGTAAACGGCGTTTCTGTGTGCTCTGGTTTCCGTCACGGTGTCCCCTTGTGCCAGAAGCGGTTTAGTCATGCTGGCCACATGACCCGGAAAGCTATCTGTGGACAAATGCCAGCTCCCTCGGCCTGAAAGTGAGATGAGCGCTGCAACCCCATAGCCGCCTTTGACTGGACTTAGCCATCCAGGAGTCCTTTACCTTTACCTTTTTTTATTCACCACTCGTTGACTGCAGAAGTGGGGAATGGCTATGACAGCTCACATACAACAGACCTGGCTTTTATGTAACCTTAGACACCCTTTTCAGCAGAGTTATTCTGCCCTTTCAGCTGTGAGTCACCATGTAACAACAAATGAAATGCTGTACATGAAATGATGTGAACAGGTTCATGGAATCCCTTGCTTTTCAGTCTGCTCAGGATATATCGCATTTCTTTGCAGCCTTTTTGCCTTTGCGAAAAGATAGATGGATTAACCTGAGAATTATTCGTTATTTATGCCATGGCACATTTCTCGTGAAACTGGCTAGATTGCCCTCAGGGTGTAATAGTCTGGTTTTTATTATTAATTGTACTTTAGAAAGCAAATTTAGCTGATTCCATTTTGGTCTTGTATTATATTAAAAAAAAAAATTATACCAAATTGCTTTCTGATTAAGAACACAATCATTACCTTAAAGTACTCACACGTGTGACATCATAAAGCATGTAATTGAGTTAAGATACCAGGAGCAGGTAGGGAGACAATTATTAATGATCAAATGGAGCGGAAGTGCTTTGAAATTTCATCCACGTCCCTATTCATTTGATTGCTCAGTGCCATTAACTGTGAAAGTGAATGTTCCCAATGAGTGGAATGAGCTCCCACAAAAGACAATCGCTTATCATTTATTCCCCCCTAGTGCGAGGCTGCTGAGCAATGCTGCAATCTGCTGCCGCTTCTCTCATACCCAAATCTCCAATGCAGGAACCGAAGACTATGCATTATTGAAACAAATACCAGCCTAGGTGATTTTCTAAGTGGGTGTGATGCTGTTCGCTTTAATATAGTGACACGGTGTGTGGAAGAGAGATTTAATCTTTTGTTGCATTAACCTGCTGTCAAAAAAATGCCATTGCCTTCTCAAGTTCAAGTTCAAATCCATTAACCTAACTCAACAACTTAAATTACTCTGAGGAACTGCTAGTAGGTTGCTGTTAAACCAAGCGGTGACCAGCAACAGTACTTTTAACTCACCCCCAAAATTGTGATTTTGATTAGACAGTGGCACCAACTCCCAAGCACCCACATTTTTGTTGTTGTGGATGCTCAGCCCCCACTGCCCTCCACCCCCTGCTGCATGCTGTCTTACCTTCCAGAGGCCGCAATGGGTCTCATTGGGCCTTATCCTGTTGCATGATATCACACCATGATGTCACAGGCCCACACCGGATACCCACAAAGTACAGCCCCTTTTACTGGGTGTTTTGGGTTTGAGCCATTCTCTGCCAATCAGTTAATGATATGGAGGCAAGCTAGCTAAGCGATGTTCCCTTGTTCAGAGGCAATATATTTTTCAATACAGTGGTACCTCGGGTTACGAACAGTCCTGCTTATGAACGCTTCGGATTACGAACTCCACAAACCCAGAATTAGGTGTCCCAGATTGTGAACTTTTCCCCGGGATACGAACACAATCCACTTCCGGGGTCGCGGGAGGCCTATGTAGGGAAAGTGTGCCTCAGGTTAAGAATGCTTCGGGTTAAGAACGGACTTCCGGAATGAATTAAGTTCGTAACCCGAGGTACCACTGTACCAGCTTCATGGGGACAAATAATAAGGAAGGGGAATTTGTATCTCACTTGAGGAATCTTCGCCTGATGCAGCCAATAGTTATTTTATATGCGCAGGTCTTTGTGAACCCTTCTTTGGGTTATGCCACCGTCCTGTTATCTGTCTACTCCATAATAGTCTCTGTCTTTTCTCTGTGCCATGGCAAGCATTATTCTTCTGTTGCCCATTCTTTCTCTCTCACCACAATACACTAAAGCAGCAACAAGGAACATATTAAGGCCAAGGGCTGTGTTTCCTCCTGGGTAACTTTCCCTGTCTCAAAGAAGAGGCAAACCCTTGCAAACCCCACTGTTCTTCTCTGGCTCAGATTAAAATCTGAGTCGAAGAAGAATTCCCAGTTTACACCCTCTACCCAGCCAGCCCTAAGCTCCAAATATAACAGCATTAAAGTCTTCCAGATCCCTGACTGTCAAGTGGCAGTTTAACACAGTCCGAACACACATAGGCAGCCTGTATCAGCAAAAATTATTGGCTGAGTGAAGTTGGCATTTGATAGCCAAGAATTGGGAGGCTGGCAAGCACTCCCTGACTCCCAGGTTGAGGGAAAGGGAGCTTGAGATTGGCTCAGAAATAGCTTGGCTGATAGTCGATGCAATCTGATGCTGCTCCAGGTTTCTCTTCCCTCTTTTGCAGTGATGCCTCTTCCATTAGCAATTGTGCAAAAATTCACAGAAGGGTCTAGTGGTTATTTTCCTCCCACTCACAGTTGTTTGGACCCAAGCCACAATTCCCAGGTAGGTCTTTGCTGCAGCATGCAGATACCAATGTGGCTAAGTGGTTAGAATGCAGGAGTAGGAAGCCCAGAGTTTGAATCCTTACTCAGCCACGAGGTTCGTTGGAAGAGCTTCAGCCAGGCATCGCTTCTAAGCATAACCTACCTCAAAGGATTGTTGTGAGGATAAAACAGGGAGGGAGAGAAACACACATACCACCTTTGAGGAAAGGTGGGTTATCTATGTAATAATAATGATGTATTCATAGGCCTCAGTTACATCTCTAGCTATGCTAATCACTAACACCAGGCCCTGGTGATCATCTCTGTTGAAGGTGAGATGCATGCTTGGTAGTGGTAGAATGATTATGGAAATCTTTCCTTCCTCTCCAGCCTTGCAACACACAAGCCTGTTTCTTTCAGAAGGACTGATCAGAAGCTGTGCTGGGATACAGATGGTGAAAAGCAAAGCTTGATTTTTTAAAAAGAAAGAAGTATTTCTTATACCCAGACGTTTATTTATATTTAATGACCCACTGGGGTCAGCGGATCTTTTTAAAAATATATGTATTTATCTGAACTGGAGTTAGGCTGCTGTGCTTAAGATGGTGTTGCATTGTTTTATCTTACAGATATTGTACTTAGAAGCCACGCTTTGATGGTTATTCTTAGTATTCTTTTTTATTAATGAAAGCAAAAACAAGCGATTTGAGGCCCTCAGGCTGAATCGGTCGGAAATTCCAAAATAATAATAATAATTGTTCATTCCTTATGGATTAAGCCAAAGAAAAACACTCCATTGCTGTGTTGGGGAATGGAAACATGCCTTTTTGTTTTGTTTTTACTAATTTACTTCCAGGTGGTTCAATATACCCTCGAGTGCTTTATCCTTAAGTCTTTCTTCATCTGCAGTGTTCAGAAAATCCCTTCATAATTGCCTTTGTTGTAGGATCTCACTAACTCTACCAGTTGCCATGCAAACCAAGGTTATTCCCGCCGCCCCGTTAATATTTCAGTCTATTAGCTTTGAGGAATATAGATTATAAACAGGATACAGATTGAAAAATAGGGTTTCTTCAAGAAGGAGGGGGAGAAGGAGGAGAATGTGAAAGTTCACATTATACGACTGCACTTTCATTTCTGGAAAGCCAAACATCTCTACCTGACAACCTGGGTAATTGAATGCAAATACCGCCAATGCATGGACATATCTGAATGTATTAAGCAATGACTGATGTAAATCATTACACTTTGAATCTGACCACTCGATCTGGGGGACTTACGAGATAAAGGAAACCGAATATGTAAAGGAGAATGTGATAAATAAAGAGTGTTTCACTCAGATTGCCTCTGCTGCTGCTCTTGTTAACCAAATCCTAATGTTAAGCTTCTGAGGCTTTGAATAAGGTCAATATGTTGCCTTTAAGCGTTCTATATTATCTTTGGCTTTCGTGTTGGCAGATCCTCCTTTTCCCTGTTTGTGCAACACGACACGGGAGAGCCAAGTTTGTAATGTCAACTCTTTTCAGCTTTCTGATGCTTTTATCTCCAGAGGGCTGCTTGCAGCTTGAATAGGAAGGGAGCGCGAGTGAAATCAGCCTGTGATTTATACTCCCCCCCCCCCACTCTGGCAACCAAGCCATCAGCACCGTTTCCTTGTCAATCTTCTGCCATCCCTCGTTTTGAGCAGACTTCTGACTTATTACAATGAGAAAAGAACAATAACTTAGGCTCTTTGGTTCCTAAGCTACCATGTGCATCAGTTTGCATGTTGAGAGAGAGAGAGAGAGAAATTCAGTCAGAGACGTTCACTACTAGATAGTGAGATTTCATCCTTGTAAACACATCTAGGATATAATTAACATTGCCACATCGCCAACACCAGCAAACTAAGGGAGCTCTGTTGCCTGAAGTAATAAGAGGCTTGAATCTTCACAAGAAACTAATCTTGTCCCCCCACATGGTTAGGTCATTGGTTTGAATGTGACTCAGGCCCCATCTGCATTACATATTTAAAGCAGTATCATGCCACTTTAAAAAGTCATAGTTTCTGACAGGAAGGATTCAAAATTGACAAGATCAAAGATTTACAGAAGATTGGGAAAAGTTTACAGAGTATATGCATAACTTAAGTGAAAAACAAATAACATTTGTAAGTTTTAATGAAGCTCTGTAAAAAGAAATATTAGAATATGAGTGAAACAAGAATTAATTTACAAATATTGGGTGAGGTTTTAGAAATGTGTAAGAAACTAAGAAGGGAAGGAGTATCAGTCAGGTTGAGGGAAGTAAAAAAAAAGAGATTGGAAAATTGAATAAAAAAATTATATATATATATATATATATATATATATATATATATATATATATATATGAAGTCATAGTTTCTGCCAAAGTATCCTGGGAGCTGTAGTTTGTTAAGGGTGCTGAACACTCTTAGGACATCCCTTTCCCCCTCAGAAAGCTACTGTTCATGTGTGAGTGGGGTGGGTGAGTGTTTTGGGTCAGGTTAGCCATATTGATTTGTATGCTGTTGGTGGATTTTTGTCATTGTCCTGTTGGGCTGTGTGTGTGATGAAGGGGAGCCATATGGGGGTGAAGGCATCTTCTTCTATTTGTCCCCGTGTCAGTTTCAGTTTGGGACGCGGGCGGCGCTGTGGGTTAAACCACAGAGCCTAGGACTTGCCGATCAGAAGGTTGGCGGTTCGAATCCCTGCGATGGGGTGAGCTCCCGTTGCTCGGTCCCTGCTCTGAGGTGGGAAGGAATCATGTCCACTGCCCTGAGGTAGTTGGAGAAAGAGGAAGATAAAGAGGAAGGAAGGAGGTAGGAAGGAATAAGCACAGAACAAACTGAATATAGAATAGGCTTAGGAAACCCAAAGGATTAGGAAAAAGAACTCCAGACATTCACGACATCAAGTCTTCTCTTGATGTCTACAACTACAACTAATCCAGAATGCAGAAGCTAGACTGGTGACTGAGAGCAGCCTCCGAGATCATATAACACCAGTCTTGAAAGACCTACATTGGCTCTGAGCAAAATTCAAAGTGCTGGTGCTGACCTTTAAAGCCCTAAATGGCCTCAGTCCAGTAAACCTGAAGGAGCGTCTCCACCCCCATCGTTCAGCCTGGACACTGAGATCCAACTCCGAGGGCCTTCTGGCGGTTCCCTCGCTACAAGAATCCAAGTTACAGGGAACCAGGCAGAGGGCCTTCTCGGTAGTGGCACCAGTCCTGTGGAACACCCTCCCACCAGATGTCAAAGAGAAAAATAACTACCAGACTTTTAGAAGACATCTGAAGGCAGCCCTGTTTAGGGAAGCTTTTAATGTTTATTAGGTTATTGTATTTTAGTGTTCTGTTGGAAGCCGCCGAGAGTGGCTGGGAAAACCCAGCCAGATGGGCGGGGTATAAATAATAAAGTATATTATTATTATTATTATTATTATTTCTCTAACCAAGTGACAGAGATTTCCCTCATGCTCATCTACCTGAGGAAAACAGAGGCTGTTTGATTTTTGCTGCCGCCACAATTCCGTCATGTGTGGGGTTTTTTATTATTATTCCATCATTTTAAAAAAGCATGTTAGTATATTGCTGTGCAAATACGACGGCTTGGTTTATTCTGATGCAAGTGGGATAGAGGCTGTTTAAAATTTCACCCAGATGCCTGCCTAATTGATTACACTTGTTAGGTTTTTATTTCATGGTAGCAAACAGCTCTCCCGAGAACTGTGTTCATATTCCAGGGCCCAGAATAACAACAATCTCTTTTTCAGTTTGAGCATCACTGTTCACTATGGGCTCTATTTTTGTAAATGCTGTTTTCCCCAAAGAGACTATAGTCAGCAGAAAGATAAAGGAAACATGTACTATCAGAAGAAACTTGAGAAAAATCATGGTTTTTGTGCCTGCATTTTATTTCTATTGAATGTTAAGAAGGAATATTTGGTCTTAGGTTCCCCTCCAACAAAGAATGAAACCTCTTGTTATAAAATATACACAAGGGTTCTTTCCATCAAAGGGGTAGGAAAGAGTTGTTACTAAATATAACATATGTATCTAGCACTTTGAAAGCATAATGCTAAATCTTTGCTCCCCTTGGGCCATATCATAGGATCAATTTTAGTGTTCTGGCCTGACCTAATTAGTATCAGTGCTAATGAGAGGAAGTAGAGAAAAATGTATCTTTAAGGTTAATAAGCCATCGAAAAAATGCTGTTAGCATGACCAATCCTTAATTATTATGATTCCTTCCAATATTAGATTACCTGAAAAGGTGTTTCATGGAAAGGGAATAGGAGAAAGTAAATGGATTTTATCAGACGAATTAATTAGCCTTACATATTTCCTTGGATGGTTTTAGAGATGACCACTGGACCAAACATTCAGGCAAAGGAACGTACTTCTCAATGAAAGACATCGGTTGGTGCCTGAGCTTGGAACGTTCATTTGGATAAGAAACTCATTCAGGTTCAAGATGTCTAAAAAGGAACTCATTCCAGTTCATGTTTGTTCATTTACAAAATGAATGAGTTCAGTTCCATTCAAGCTCATCTGAATGATGCTCAGCAATTTCCCCCCCCCAAGCATTCAGAATGTTACAAGCTGCTGTGCTTAAGTATAAAATATGCTTTAGAAGACTAGGAGAACATCAAAACGCACAGTGAAATGTATTGTTTATTTCCCCCAGTAATTATGATCTCTAAGTTTTAAAGGCCAAAGAGGCAAAAAAGTAAAAGAGAGAGAAAGAGAGAAAATGAACTTGAAAATGAACTAGATAGAAGCTGTTTGAAGTTGCAAGACAAAGCGAACTTCATTCACATGTCAGTTATAGAAACCACTTTCAGGTGTAGTTCAGAGAGTTTTGAACCACTTCAGTGAACTTTGTTTAATAATAATAATAATAATAAATTATTTATACCCCGCCCATCTGGCTGGGAGGCTCCCAACAGAACACTAAAAAAATGTAAAATGAAATCAATAATAAATAAATAAATAAATAGAAAAAGGGAAGAAAAAAATAAAAACTGTGAAAGCAGGCAAATGGAGATGA
The DNA here is from genome assembly GCF_965153285.1 of Podarcis tiliguerta. NCBI lineage: Eukaryota > Metazoa > Chordata > Lepidosauria > Squamata > Lacertidae > Podarcis > Podarcis tiliguerta. The sequence goes on along the minus strand of NC_139534.1, from coordinate 15,204,364 downwards.
GAGAGGGGAATCATCATCATCATCATCATCATCATCATCATTATTATCCCGTCCATCTGACTGGGCTGCCCCAGGCACTCTGGACAGCTTCCAACAAATATAAAAGCATAATGAAACATCAAACATTAAAAACTTCCCTAAACGGGGCTGCCTTCAGATGTTTTTTAAAAGTCAGATAGTTGTTTATTTCCAATTTAGTTTATTTCCAATTTGTAGTTTATGATGATGATGATGATGATGATGATGACGACGACGACTGGACCTAATGGTCAGGGGTCCCTTTACCTTTACCTATTGCAAACCCTGTTCTTAAGGGTGAGACTCACATATTCTCATTCAATCAATCATAGGTGTTGTCCTGTCATATACCTGCCTAATAAACTAGGCGCCATTCTGTCACCGAAGCAATGGCATTTGTCCCACCCATTTGTTCACACTGGTCAATATCCACTGGTTAGCTATTCATAAGCAAAGAGATGCGAATCGGTATGAATTAAATAGCTGAAAGGCTCATTTAGAATCTTAAGTGGGTTGGCGAAAGCCTCCAGTTGGCATGTTCCTCTCTTGTCTTCTAGGCAGGAAATGACTCCAGTTGCAATCTATTATCCATTTCAAACGTCTGTCGCTTTTGGGGTCTTTTATGTGCCCTTATATTTCCAAGGCTGTAGTGTAACCAGGACATGTTGATTTTAATTAAAGCAGTTGGCTTAAAAGCATGTATGTGCCATTAACAAATTGGATGAGCAGCACAGCGAAAGAACAGGAGCCTAACTACTGTTTATTTGGCTTGGCAGCGTTGACTCTGTGGTTTGCCATATCATTCCTCTGCAATATGAATTAGTTTAATTACTTGTCTGGAATCATAATCCAGTTGGAGGGTTCCTCTCCAGAGGTGGAGATAGATGTCTGTATGTCTGCACATAACCACCCACAGTGAATGCTTATTATTATTATTATTATTATTATTATTTGCATATTATGAAGTTAGTAAAAAGTATGCATACATCTATTGTTCCAAGTCATTTTATTCATTCATTACATGCACTCAAGATAATGTCTATGGTTTTCCCTTGTTTCCATTTCATACTCACCTCAACCATGTAAAGTGAATTAGGCTAAGAGGCAGTGGCTGGTTGACCAGTGAGCTTGATGGCCGAATGGGGATTTGAACCCTGTTTTCCCTTGTCTTTTTTTTAAATAATATTTTATTAAGACTTTTACATAAAAAGAAAAAAGAAAAGTACAAAAATAAAAGGAAAAACAAGTAAAAACAAATCCATTTTCATAGTGTTTCTTACATTTGCTTATTTCCCAGACTTCCCCACACCTCCCCTCACTGTATTCCAATTCAAATATTTAATCAGCAAATCCCTTCCCTCTATCTTATCTTAGTCTTTATCTTAATATATTAAACCTTTAATTCTTCAACTTTTTAACCTTCGAATTTTCCATACTCCTTCACCACATTATTACTAATAACCTTTTATCCTTCATCCGACGTCATTCTAACATTCATTAATTTTATAATATTTCTGTAAATAGTCTTTAAATTTCTTCCAATCTTCCTCCACCGTCTCTTCTCCCTGGTCTCTGATTCTGCCAGTCATTTTTGCCAGTTCCATGTAGTCCATCACCTTCATCTGCCATTCTTCCAGAGTGGGTAATTCTTGTGTCTTCCAATACTGTGCGATGAGTGTTCTTGTTGCTGTTGTGGCATACATAAAGAAAGTTCTATCCTTCTTTAACACCAATTGGCCGACCATGCCCAGGAGAAAGGCCTCTGGTTTCTTCAGAAAGGTATATTTAAACACCTTTTTCATTTCATTATAGATCATTTCCCAGAAGGTCTTAATCCTTGGGCACGTCCACCAAAGGTGAAAGAATGTGCCTTCCGCTTCTTTACATTTCCAGCATTTATTATCGGGCAAATGATAGATTTTTGCAAGCTTGACTGGTGTCATGTACCACCTGTATATCATTTTCATAATATTCTATCTTAAGGCATTACATGCCGTAAACTTCATACCTGTGGTCCATAACTGTTCCCAGTCAGCCATCATAATGTTATGTCCAACATCTTGTGCCCATTTAATCATAGCAGATTTTACCGTTTCATCCTGAGTATTCCATTTCAACAGCAAGTTATACATTCTTGACAAAATCTTAGTTTTGGGCCTGTTTTCCCTTGTCCTTGCCTGCTGCTCTAACCACTACACCACACTGGCTCTCCCACACCACAGTAGCTCTTATCCGCTGAAAGGAGAGATCAGCTCCGGAACACAAGTTCCGGAACACCCTAGACCACAGCCTACCAGCAGATGGATGATCTGCAATACAGTCAAACCTTGGTTCCCGAATGCCTCCATTTTGGAACGTTTTGGCTCCCGAATGCCGAAAACCCAGAAGTAACTGCTTCTGAAAAGAATTTGGAAGCCAAATGGCTTCCGAGCCACGTTTTGCATGTTTTTCCCATTGACTTTGCAGCCAGCCCATTGATCCTCAATTTTCGAACTTTTCAGAAGCCAAACGGTCTTCCGGAATGGATTAAGTTCAAAAACCGAGGTTCCACTGTAGATGTGTGGTGTAGTGGTTAAGAGCGCTAGACTCGTAATCTGGTGAACTGGGTTCCCGTCTCCGCTCCTCCACATGCAGCTGTTGGGTGACCTTGGGCTAGTCACACTTCTCTGAAGTCTCTCAGCCCCACTCACCTCACAGAGTGTTTGTTGTGGGGGAGGAAGGGAAAGGAGAATGTTAGCCGCTTTGAGACTCCTTCGGGTAGTGAAAAAACGGGATATCAAATCCAAACTCCTCTTCTTCTATTCTTTCTTAAGAGCAACGCAAAAGATCTCTTCTCTTGATTTGTGAGGTGGATGATGTAGTCTTCAGGAAGTACCTCTCGTCCTGGTGAATAATTTTTGGAGGCCCAGTGGCGAACTCCTCTCTCTCTCTCTCCCCTAAATGAGGTTGCCTGAACCCTCATCAGATGTAGATTTGTACTGGAGTATGGCTTCTGGCAGATGCAGTAATCTTTGGGCTCTTGCCTGGAATGAGGACAGAGAGTGGTTTGTGAGCAGGTGTGCCAACTCTATGGGGCTGAGGCCTCTACAACCCCCCCCCCCCATGTCCACCAGGATAGGGCTCAGCCCCCCAATCCTGAGGGGGCAGAGGGGGCCTGGCAGGATGTCGCCCCAAGCCAATCATCATGGCCTAGTGCACCAGTGTCACATCATGGGGAGGCCTAACTGGCCTCTCCCAATGCAGCAGTCATCACACACATGCATGATGCATGTCACATCACACACAAAGTTGGGCGCAACTTGGCACATGTGTGTGTGTGTGTGTGTGTGTGTAAGAAGCTAGGGTACTGTACAATAGTAACACTGACATTTGTTTCCTCATCCACGCATGCCAGCCTGCTCTGGCATCCTGCTTTTCATGCACTAACAGCAATATGAAGAAAGCTGGAGGTGGGTGAAGATAAGTGTCACTAGCTTCACCTAAAATATTCTTTTGCTGGGGAGTACAAGATGTGGTTTTAAGTGTCTCTCTTAGCAATTTAACAAGGGAGTACGTGTACAACTGCACTGCCTGGATCACTTAAAATCAAAACTTTCTAACACACCAAAAGTTAAAAACAAGATCCCCATCCTAACCAACTGGAGGGGCCAAGCCCTTGACCAAAAATTTTGTTCGCCATGCAAAGTGAATCAGCATCACTGGCATTCTCCAGCCTTTGCCCACTAAGATGGGAGCTGATGTTGTTTGGATGTGAGATCTATGCTCGACAATTTCACCAGACATTAGGTGGCTGAGGGAGGTCAAGCTTATTTGCTGAAAGCAAATAATGACAAGCAGGAAGAGGCCATGATTGAAGATGTTTAGCTTCCCTTCGGCTCTCTTCTGCGGTTCTGCATGGGAGCTAAGCTCCATCTGTGCTTTAGAATAGGAACTGTGCTCCCTATTCATCCATCCCCTTGCAAATAAATAGTGCTGTGTAAGTTCAAAAGCTCTCGCTTCTTTTACATGAGAAGTCATATCCTTTCTCGGTGAAGCTTGTATTTGTCTGTTATGTACCATACATTCCAAGGGTCCCTGTTTGCTTGAGAGAGAATCTACGTAATCTCTTGCAAATCACAGCCCCTGTTTTACCTGCGGTGAGAGAAGGACTTAAGCAAATTATTTGAGCATGTGTTGCTTGACTTGCCATTCTGCGGAGCCCCTCCTGGTAGTCTCTCGTAGTTAAATCTTTGAGGGGGTTGGTGGAGACATCTTGACTCCAGTGCACATGTGCAAATGAACGTATGAACACAAAGGTGTCACAAGTGGAACCTTCAACAAAACGTTGCATGGCAGAGTGCTCTCATACAGATGGCCAGACATGTACCCCAATAAAAGCTACTCCTGAATCATAGAATCATAGAATCATAGAGTTGGAAGAGACCACAAGGGCCATCGAGTCCAACCCCCTGCCAAGCAGGAAACACCATCAGACCACTCCTGACATATGGTTGTCAAGTCTCTGCTTAAAGACCTCCAAAGAAGGAGACTCCACCACACTCCTTGGCAGCAAATTCCACTGTCGAACAGCTCTTACTGTCAGGAAGTTCTTCCTAATGTTTAGGTGGAATCTTCTTTCTTGTAGTTTGGATCCATTGCTCCGTGTCCGCTTCTCTGGAGCAGCAGAAAACAACCTTTCTCCCTCCTCTATGTGACATCCTTTTATATATTTGAACATGGCTATCATATCACCCCTTAACCTCCTCTTCTCCAGGCTAAACATGCCCAGCTCCCTTAGCCGTTGCTCATAAGGCATCATTTCCAGGCCTTTGACCATTTTGGTTGCCCTCCTCTGGACACGTTCCAGTTTGTCAGTGTCCTTCTTGAACTGTGGTGCCCAGAACTGGACACAGTACTCCAGGTGAGGTCTGACCAGAGCAGAATACAGTGGCACTATTACTTCCCTTGATCTAGATGCTATACTCCTATTGATGCAGCCCAGAATTGCATTGGCTTTTTTAGCTGCCGTGTCACACTGTTGGCTCATGTCAAGTTTGTGGTCAACCCAGACTCCTGAGGGTTGCGGAAGCCTTTAGAGCTGCATGGTACATGAAATGGAGGACTGCAGTTGCTGGGGGGGGGGTCAAGGAATTTGTGAAATAATGTGCCTTGTCCTTCCCCAGTGGAAGTACCATATTTTTCACTTTATAGGACACACTTTTCCCCCTCCAAAAATTAAGAGGAAATGTGTGTGCATCCTATGGAGTGAATGCAGGCTCCTTGGCTTCAATGATAGCAATGCGAAGCCTCCGAAGCGCAGAGGGAGTGCTCCCTCCGTGCTCCAGAGGCTTCGCGTTGCTTTCGCTGAAGCCTTTGGAGCACAGCGTTGAGTTCCCGCTATGCTCCGGAGGCTTCAGGTTCCTTTCGCTGAAGCCAGGAGAGTCTTGCTCTCCCGGCTTCAGCAAAAGGAGCCTGAAGCCTCTGGAGCGCAGCAGGAACTTGCACGCACTGCACTTCAAAGGCTTCAGGAATAGCCGCCAGAGGCTTCGGGTTCCTTTTGCTGAAACCAGGAGAGCAAGACTCTCCTGGCTTCAGCAGAGAGGGAGAGCTGCGCAGCGCCCCTTCAGCCAAGCGGGAGGAGAAATGGAAGGGGCTCCATTTCTCCTGCCGCTTCACTGAAGGGGCTCTGAGCTGAGAGGGGGAGATTATTATTTTTCTTGTTCTCCCCCTCTAAAACAAGGTGCGCCCTATGGTCGGGTGCGTCCTATAGAGCGAAAAATACGGTACTTTCATTTACGTACCTACCATTGAATAAAACCCAGTATCTGGCATCATCTCTAGGAAGTTTGGGCAGATCACCAGGAGAAAAAAACACCAATTTCCCAGCTAGCAAACAACTAATTAAGAGCACGCCCTTGATCTTCGTTTCTGAGGCAGGGAGGGTACTGTTAAATGATGGCCGCTAGCAGACTCCAGCAATCACAGTGGGAGAAAGAGAAGCTGTCCGTAAAACACCCAGCCCTCAACCATTTAGTCTTTTATAGGTCAAAACTAGCACTTCTCATTATTCCTGAGAGGCAACAGAAATAGGAAGCCCCTGGTGTAATCTTTTCCCTGTGACCTGAATCGAGAGGTGGCCCACTGGATTTGGGAGAAAAAACACTCGCGCAAAAACGATGATCAGCATAAATAAAGCAGTGCCCTAAAAATAAATTGGGACAAGACTGTGGTACAATGAGTACTGGAAACAAATATATATTGAGTAAGGTCTAATTGATCTTCTGAGTTCTGTTGCTGTGGTAGAAGTGTCTTCTAGCAGCGGAGGGGTTTTTTGCCAATTTGTACAAGACTCTCCAAAACTAGTGTTCAGGGGAATGGGGGATGAAGAGGGTGGGAATTGGCAAAAATTGCTCATCCATTAGCAGAATCTTTCACAGGACCCAAAGACTTGTCTTGCTTAAGGGCACCAATTGGATACAGCCCACTGCATGTTCGCACCTGTTAGAAATACCGTATTTTTCGCTCCATAGGGCGCACCGGACCATAGGGCGCACCTAGTTTTTTGGGGGAGAAATAAAGGAGGGGGAGCCAAGACAGGGAGAGGCTACGTGTGGCTTCGTTTTTAGCCATGCGGCTGGGGCGGGGGAAGCCCGAGCTTCCCCCGACCCCAGCCCCCAGAACAGGTCCGGGAGCGGAGGCAAGGTTGCGCAGCCTTGCCGCCGCTCCCGGAGCTTGCAGGCTGGGGGAGCGCTCTGAAGGTTTGCGGATAGCTGCCTGAAGCCTGGGGAGTGCAGTGGGAGTTGGCGCTGTGCTCCCAGGGCTTCAGGCTTCAGGCTGCTATCCGCAGCCGTGCTCTGAACTCCCACCGTGCTCCGAAGGCTTGCAAATAGCTTCCTGAAGCCTGGAGAGTGAGAGGGGTTGGTGCGCACCGACCCTTCTCGCTCTCCAGGCTTCAGTGAAAGCCTGCATTCGCCCCATAGGACGCACACACATTTCCCCTTCATTTTTTGGGGGGGAGGGGGAAGTACGTCCTATAGAGCGAAAAATACGGTATCTTACATACATCCACACCATAGCATTTAAAGTGCTATGAGGCCACTTTAAGAGCCATGGCTTTCCCCCAAAGAATTCTGAGAACTGTAGCTTTTAAGGGTGCTGAGAGTTGAAGCCCCCTTGCAGATCTGCAATTCTAAGCACCCTTAAGAGGGAACATGCTTTTTTTCTCCTGCTCTGGAGGGAAGGACTCAAACCAATGCTTTCAAGATACAGGAAAGGAGATTCCGACTAAACATTGGAAAAAACTTTCCGACGGTAGGAGCTGTTCAACAGTGGAACGGTCTCCCTCAAGAGGTTGTGGTCTCTCCTTCCTTGGAGGTTTTTAAGCAGAGGTTGGATGGCCACCTGTCCTGGATGCTTTAGCTGAGATTCCTGCATTGCAGGGGGTTGGACTAGATGACCCTGTGGGTCCCTTCCAACTCGACAATTCTATGATTCTAATAAGGAATTATTTACCGGAAGTCATGAATCTTAAAGCAGCATAATAGCATTTTAAGCATATGGCATGAACGTGTCTGTAATGGTTCTAGGGCTTGCTCGTGCGTAAGTTGCCACCACTCCTGGCTAGGTTACTTGGTTGAACCCTTTCTGTCTGGACAGCCTCAAGTTTCGTGGCTGCCTCAGTCGCTGGCAGAATCCGTCAGTGGGCGTTTCTTGAACCTCTTCCAGCATAGAAGCTGTTTGACGCCCAGTCTTCTCCTACTCTGCCTGCGCGGAAGTCTTCTGCGCAGGGAGGGTGTGGGCAGCGGAGTACCCGTGCTCTCTCCGCTGGTCTCCGGCGAGGAGTCCTGGAGCCACCTCTCCAATTCCCCCATCTGCCCCCCTTCTCCACTGGTGTTACGCTGATTTCCTTCCCCAGCGGATGGGCTGCCCTACTGGGACCCTCTCCGGCATCCCTCTGAAGCCTTCTCTCCGCCTCCAGCTCCGATGGCAGTTCCCTGACAGTGTCCAAATTGTACTAGGTGTGTTTCAGGGTAGGCAATTGTATTGGGGCCACACACAGGAGTCCTTTCTGCAAAGCAGAAAAAATATGCAAAATAAATGAGAGTTTAAACCAATCAAATCTTAGAAGGTGTGAGACCAGCCATTTTTGTAATGAATTGCTATTGAATCGTGAGCCGTAGTGGCAACTGCAGATTAGCTGATCTCTCGATTTGGGTTTCTTGGGTGGTATAAATGAACTGGTGCATTATCCTTTTCTATAGTCTGCCTAAAAGATAGATTTGATGTCTGTGAGCAAAGACATGAAATTGCTATAGGCTTGCGCTCTTATAGCCTGCCACCTTTTTGATTTATATGATAAGTGATCTCCGATGACCCTCCAAGGCACCGAACCGTTAGAGAGTTATGTTGCCCAGTGATAAGAAATCTTCAGAGATACCTAAATCTTCTCCCTACTCTTCTATTCTTCTTCTCCGTTTTTCTTAACCACTGAGAGTTCCATCAGTTCTGGAATAAAATACATTTTAATATCCGATGCGGCGATGGTGTGAGCCATCGTAATATTTGGAAAGATAAACAGGCGTAAATCGGCAGCAGCCTGATAAAGACGTTAAAATGGGCACATTTGCCAAAACACGTCTGATGGCTCTTTTAGTGTCTGTGTGTTTTCCTATCGTTAAGTTTTCTGAAGGTTAAATGGCTCTGCAGTGTTAGTACAAAGTCAAGGTCCCTGACATTAATCCTTTGACCAGATAGGAAGCTAATAAGTGCATTTTACAACTCCAAGCCTCAACAGTGATACAGTAGCAGAAGCACACTCTCCAACATTTCTCTGATGAAAATAGGGACATTCTATTCTGTTGTTGTTGTTGTTTGTGTTTATACCCTGCCCATCCGACTAGGTTGCCCGAGCCACTCTGGGCAGCTTCCAACATATATAAAAACATAATAAAACATTAAAGCTTTTTTTAAAAAAAATCCTTATACTGGGCTGCCTTCAGACGTCTTCAAAAGGTTGTATGGTTACTTATCTCCTTGGTTTGGGGATTGCATAACTCCATTCCATAGCTGTAACTTACAGATTTGAGAATAAGGGACTAGCAACCTCGAAAATAAGGGACCAGCAGCCAAAATAAGGGATTTTCCTAGCACGGGTATGTTCAACTTCCTAGCCCCTCCGAGCCAAAGGCAGAAAGCCCAGCCAGCAGCCAAACGAAGCCTCAAGCGCAGCAACCCGGCAAAGGGGATGCAGCAAGGAAAACCACCGTCACCTCTCCGCTGGGAAGCGCTGAGCAAAGGCGGGTCCCCAGGCAACGCAGAAGGGCACAAGGCATGCAAGCTCCACCCCCCAGTCATTCTTAGACTCTTTATTGGGTGAGCAACACAGTTGGAGCCTCCCTCCTCCCTGGCCGGCAGGGAGGGAGGGAGAGGAGCTGCTTCCTTTGAAACCTGGGAAACTACCAAGCTTGGTAGTGCAGCTTGATGATGTCATTTGCCAGGGTGCCTCTGGGAGCCAGAGGCAGAGAGAGACGAAGGGGGGGGGGAGCTTAAAAGGGCAGCACAGATCCTGCCTCTCTGGCTCTCATAACACAGCAGCTGGCTCTAAGCTTGGTGGCACAGAATGTCATAGAAGGAGGGCATGGGCTTAAAAGGACTGTGGTGCAGATTGGACAGCGGTGGTGGATGAGTCTTGAGCAGCTAGCAAGATATGGGCAGGGGTTGGGGGAATGCGAAGGAGGGCTGGTGCCCAGTCCTAGGGTCCTACCTGGTAATGTGCAAGGTAATGAAGGGGCAGATTTAGCGACTCTGAGTATATATTCCAATGGGACTAAATCCCAAGGGATTGTGCATTACATTATAACCCAAGTTTCTGAGCTGTTTTTTCATCCAATCGTTGAAAACCATTTCCAGTGTGGTAGGAAAAGGGAAATAACAACCAAAGGAGAAGCAGTTTTAGAATCAAATGCACAGCCTGGCCCGATGTAAGGTTTTTCTCATTCAAACGTCAGACACGGGGAATAAAAAACAAAAAACAAAACTTGATTTAAGTGCAAAAATCATCAAAGGTCTCCCGATTTGTTGCATTGGGAAACCACGTAACTGTTTACAGCGATGCTCTTTGAAAGTCCCTCTGTAAGGAAGCCATTTCCCTTTTAAAATAAAATTAAAGTAAGAGTGGAGATGTGAGAGTTTCCAGCACAGACTGCTCTGCTCTTTTCTCTTGTGCATTTTATGAGAAGGAGCTCTTGGCAAATTTAGATCAACATGTTTATTTGGAGGGGCGGGCTGGCAGCTATTAAATTCTGTCACTAATTGGCACTGTTTACACTATATGTAAATGTGAAAAGTTGGCATCACCTAGGATTGTTGCTTCATGCAAGGCACTGTAGTGTTGACTTTACGGCTTTGTTTTGTTTTGTTTTGTTTTTGCCCTACACTTAACAGCATCTGCATGTAGGAGGAATGGTAGACTCGTAAGACTCATCAAACTGTGTGCCTCTTTTAAAGTGGGGCAGAATCCTGGAAGGGAAGCTTAAGGAGGAAAGCCACCAGCCCGTCTGATTCTGAAATTGTTTACTTGCAAAATTTACTTCCTGCGTTGCAGGACCCTTGGGATCCCTTCCAAGTCTACGATTCTATGAAATTTTGCATTTTCCAAAGGTCACTCGCTTGGATGCTGGATAGAGAGAGGATTGATAATCACACATCAGTGACCCTATTCTGGGACCCTTAAATTGTATCTGTGGAGTAGGCAGCTACCCTCTCTGTTTCTAAACTTCTCATGTTAGCTCAATATTGAAAGGTCTGAAAGGAGGAAGGAGGGAGAATATTATAAATGTCTTTGTTACAATGCTCAGTGATGGACCTTGGAATCTCAAATTTAAGCAGTGTATTGTGTGGCGCCATAATTCAGCTCCCCTTCCACAGTTCTTGAGCTCTATTCTCCATGCTCGTTGTAACTGAATTAGTCACGCCCCCACCCCAAATCTGCCCCTGCAATCCTCCCCATGATCAGAAACCCAGGGGTAGGGCTCCCCAGTCATACCTAGTGATGACAGTGATCATGACAAAGGTAAGGGATTGTAGGGCAATTGTAACTACTGTATTTTTCCAAGTATAGGACAATGCTTTTTGCTTTAAAAAATAGGCAAAAATTGAGTGTCTTCTTATACACAGATAGTGAATGCAGGGGGAGCATGTGATTAATGGAAGCAGCAAGCAGGAGATTGGCAGCAGCGATTGAGTGGGTGATTGGTGGCTGTGGCAAGGCCTGCTGGTGATTGGCTGCGGCTGCAGCAATTGGGCAGGCAATTGGCTATGCCGAGGCGGGCAGGCAATTGGGGGCTGTGGCAAGTGGGTGGGTGGGCTGTTGGTGGCAGCGAGTGGGCAGACAATTGGTGGCTGGAGCATGGTGTGCGATTGGCAGTGGCTGTGGCAAGCGATTGGCAGTGGTGGGCAGGCAGCTGAGCGATTGGCAGAAGTGACCTTTCCCATCCCCACAACTTAATTTCTTAATTTGGAGTTTAAAAAGGGGGTTGTCTTATACATGGGGGCATCTTATACACACAAAAAATATGGTAATCAAGGCTTTCTTCAGCTGGAACTCACCAGAACTTAGTTCTGGCCCCTCTCAGTTGGTGCTATTGCCATTCTAAGAGGATGAGGGAGATCTTCGTAGCACCGCTTTTTCTAGAAAAATAGCACTTTTTATAAGATTAAGATAAGATTTGGACCTTCCAGTTCAATGTGGATATATTGGGGTGGATGAGGCAGAGCTGACATGTGTGGTCCTGTAGCCCCTCCACAGACAAGAGTCACCCTATTCAGATGCTCTTAAATTCTATCTATATCATAGAATCATAGAGTTGGAAGAGACCACAAGGACCATCGAGTCCAATCCCCTGCCAAGCAGGAAACACCATCAGAGCACTCCTGACATATGGTTGTCAAGCCTCTGCTTAAAGACCTCCAAAGAAGGAGACTCCACCACACTCCTTGGCAGCAAATTCCACTGTCGAACAGCTCTTACTGTCAGGAAGTTCTTCCTAATGTTTAGGTGGAATCTTCTTTCTTGTAGTTTGGATCCATTGCTCCGTGTCCGCTTCTCTGGAGCAGCAGAAAACAACCTTTCTCCCTCCTCCATGTGACATCCCTTCATATATTTGAACATGGCTATCATATCACCCCTTAACCTCCTCTTCTCCAATATCTATATCTATCATCTATATCTATATATCTATCATCTCTACCTTGGGGGAGGGAATATTGCTACAAGATCAGCTTGTACAATGGGGGAGTGAGTCTTATTTATTTGAAGATTAATAGCCCGCTTTTGTTCACTTCATGCAAGCTCTCAATGCTGCTACGATATTAAAACATCCAAGCAAATAATTAAAAACCAAATCAGCTGTGTTATCACAGCAGCAGAAATAACCGAACGAGCCCAACTGTATGCTATTACACTTTGAGATCAGGAGCTGGTCTATAAAGTCTTGACAGCCCCATCTAAATGGACCCAGAATCTCAAGCAATGAGTTCCATACAGGTGGAGCTGTGATGGAGGGAGGGAGAGACCTCTAATTATTTCCAAATAAATCTGGCCTCTGAAAGAGACAATACCCACAGCAGAAACAGGCTGCAAGGCCACAGTGATCTGAGAGATCAAGCTACAATAGCACACTTCCGTTGCTGCCAGTGGAGTGTTGCGGAAATGTTAGATTTCCATTGGCCTTCCCTACAGGAATTGGGATCACTTGTGTCTCATAGGAAACATAGAAAGATGCCTTGTATTAAGTCACACTTTAGACCCATCCAGCTCAGTATTCTCTACACTGATTTGCAGTGATTCTTCATGGTTTCAGGCTGGTTTCTCTCCCAGGCCTACCGGGAGATAGCAGGGCTTGAATTTGGGATCCTCTACACACAAACTCTTACCACTGAACTCTAGTCCCATCCTCTTCCCCTACAAGAAGAAAGTAACCCATATTTGTTGTTGTTTAGTCGTGTCCGACTCTTCGTGACCCCATGGACTAGAGCACGCCAGGCACTCCTGTCTTCCACTGCCTCCCGCAGTTTGGTCAAACTCATGCTGGTAGCTTCAAGAACACTATCCAACCATCTCGTCCTCTGCCGTCCCCTCTCCTTGTGCCCTCCATCTTTCCCAACATCAGGGTCTTTTCCAGGGAGTCTTCTCTTCTCATGAGGTGGCCAAAGTACTGGAGCCTCAGCTTCATGTTCTGTCCTTCCCATATACATGCTTCAAAAATGCAAATTCAATCACACCTCTGAATAGGGTGCAGGTCTCCTTTTAACTTGATTGTCTATGTATGGGAAGTTGGTATGAAGGCAATAGACCGTCCAAGTGTCCCTAATTTCCACGGATAGTCCCAGATTTACAGAAGCTGTCCCAGTTTCTGAATGTCCCACTTTTCCTTAGGACGTTCCTATTTTCATCGGAGAAATGTTGGAGGGTATGGAGTTATGTGACCTCCGAGCCAAGGAGATAACTAACTATACCACCTTCAGAAGACATCTGAAAGCAACCCTGTATAGGGGAAGGTGTTTTTTTTAAAAAAAAATGTTAAATGTTTTACAATGGTACTTCTGGTCGCGAACGGGATCCATTCCGGAGCCCCGTTCGCAGCATGAGCAGAATGCAACCCACGTCTGCGCGTGCGTGGGTCGCGATACACCGCTTCTGCACATGCGTGTGACGTCATTTTGAGCGTCTGTGCATGCGCAAGTGGCGAAACCCAGAAGTAACCTGTTCCTTACTTCCTGGTCACCACGGGACGCAACCTGAAAAGATTTAACCCAAAGAGTCTTTAACCCAAGGTATGACTGTATTATGTTTTTATGTTATTATGCTGGAAGCCGCCCAGAGTTGCTGGAGCAACTCAGTCAGATACGTGAGCTATAAATAGTAAAATTATTATTATTATCATCGTCATGGAATGGGATGTCCCTATTTTCGCTGGAGAAATGTTGGAGTCAACCAACCATGCCCTGGGCTCCCCCAACCTCTCTCAAAACCAATTAAAACTAATAAATGAATAGAAAGAGAACGTACCCACAAGATGCTAACACAAAAACCTCGCACATACTCTTTGTAAAAGAATGAAAATTTACTACCCCCCCTCTCTTCCTCTCCCCCTTCTCCCCAACCTTATACTGATTACAACATTAATGTCTCACATGGAATATAACCAGTGTTTTTTTCCGGGGGTATGGAGGGGTATGCATGCCCCTAAACATTTTGTGAATCTCTGTACTTTTGTCCATTTACTGTATTTATTTTCCTCAATTTGAACTATAAAATGGTGATTTTCTTGAGTCTAAATGAGAGTACCCCTAAACAATTTTTTTTTAGAAAAAAGCACTGAATAGAACTGACCTATAGAAAGGACTTTATGATCTGAAAACAGAGACATTGTATGTACTTTTGCAGCCCAATAATCTTTAATAAGAACAATTTTCAAAGAGGGAAAGTATCTTGGAAGAGGGAAAATAATGTGTCTGTCACTGAAGGTAAGGGATTCGCTTACGAAAACTGAATAGTTGCCAACTCCCTCTGACTCAATCACACACTGTTCCAATAAGGTTTGAATGACAGCTTCCTGCGGGACTTGGCAGGTCATGTGGGAGGGCTCCTCCGACAGAAGCAGAACCATGTAATCAGAGGGGAATGGCAAGCAGGCCTGCAGCCTATGAAGCAGCCCTCAGCAATCCACCAGGCGAGGAAAGGATGCTTGCGGCATAAAATCAGGGCCCTTGCATATTATCCCCTTGCTTTTGCATTGCACAGACCCCCATGTGTTGCTTGCATCTACGAACGTCTTCAAGTTATAATACTCACTTATATCACTGCCATCCATGCTGAGGCCTTGATTGAAAGCTCGCCGGTATCAAGGAGAATGTTTCAGGAGCTCCCATCGACGGCTTTTGATCAGGGCTCAAGTTGGCACTGGAAATTGTGGTTAATTTCCTTTTGTGTAAGCTTGCGTGGGATATAGGTAATTTTCCCTTCGCTTCAACGAGAAGCCTGCGCGCAGCCAATAGAACCAAGCTATGTCACACGGGGCATTTGTGGCCGGTACAGCTGAGGAGCGTTTTTCTTTTCATCTTTCCTGTAATGTTATTTTGAGCCTTTGCCAGAGATCTGAAAGGATAGTTGCTCCTGCAACGACCCCTCGTTTCACACCCATTCATTTTTCTCACTTTGCGGCTTTCAACCAAGCTAATGCTCTCTCGGAGAGGGGGCTACGAAAAGACTTATCGATTGAGTGCCAAGTCACTTTCGGCATTTCAGCGTCTCTCCGGCTTGTGTGCCGGCCGAGATGGGTTTTTTTAAAAAATAAATCACTTTCTAAGAAGGTGTTTGGGGTATTCGATCTTGCGCATTTTGTAGATACCACTGGCCTCTCTCCCCATGTATCTCTTAGCGGCCTCTCACTCTCCTGTCCTTTTGACCCACTTCCTTCTGCTAATGTGAAAGCCCACAGTGAGATATCTCTGCGCGAAGCTCAACTCACCCCGTGTTTTTGTGTCGCTGTGTTAGTTGCCAACATCCGGCTGCCCTCGACACTTCTCCCTCTCTCTCTCGCAATTTTTAGCACAGCTTTCTTCAGCCAGATGTGTACTGGGGGGGAAGGGGCCGGCATTGCAGAAACATCTTTTACTTAGCTTCTGCTTACCCTAGGAGCACTCAGATTTCAGTCCAAGCTGAAGTGGTTCTTTAGCCACTTGCTCAAGAGATTGTCCCTCTCTTCCCCAAACGGTTAGGTCTCCGCAATTTTATTTTGTTATCTGATTTGTTGATACCCCACCCTGCAAAGAAATTGCCTTTACCTGGCAGAAACGGGAATGCAACCATAGAACTAAAGTAAGAAATTATCGGCGAAATTTGTGATATGCCATGTCAAATGTAGCTCACCTGCTATGTACCAGGAGTTAGGTGAATCTGTTAATTTAAGTGCCTCTCAATTTGAAATCCTCCGCCATCTTCAGTTTGTTTCTCCACATTTCTATGTAATTTCATGATTTTTTTAAAAAGTGTCTTCATGAAAATTCATCAACATTTTAGTCAAATTTCTCCTAATAGACACATTTATCCTATTAGGATGCATTTCTACTATGCCATTTCCCCTAATATATGTGATTTTAAAATATGTTACAGTGGTACCTTGGATTAAGTACTTAATTCGTTCCGGAGGTCCGTTCTTAACCTGAAACTGTTCTTAACCTGAAGCACCACTTTAGCTAATGGGGCTTCCTGCTGCTGCTGCGCCGCCGGAGCACGATTTCTGTTCTCATCCTGAAGCAAAGTTCTTAACCCGAGATACTATTTCTGGGTTAGCGGAGTCTGTAACCTGAAGCATATGTAACCTGAAGCATATGTAACCTGAGGTACCACTGTACTTGGCTGGATAATTGTGTGCCCAAGTGTAACAGCGCAAAGGCTGTCCGGGGCAGCCCCATGAAAGAATACGACATTTGACATCAGTACTTGGGTTGACATAGGCCACAACTTTATTGATCACAGATGTAAGAAGACTTTGGTGAAAGCATTGGGTTAGAATTCTTGTCTCTGTCAATGACTCTCCCGGCTCACTAAGCCCTGTTACCTCTTTAGCTTCCGACACCTCCTCTTCCCAGTCTTCTTCCTCTTCCTCTTCTTCCTGCTCAACATTCAATGGGCTCTGAGTCATCTTCCCTTTGTGATTCTCCAGCTGGTCCCCCCCCCCCATGGTTCCTCTGCGTCCAACCAATCCCAGACAGACCAGAGGTAAAGTAGGCAAAGCAACATATTCACATGTTAAGGTAAAGGTAAAGGGACCCCTGACCACTAGGTCCAGTCGTGACCAAATCTGGGGTTGCGGCACTCCTCTCACTTTATTGGCCGAGGGAGCCGGCGTACAGCTTCCAGGTCATGTGGCCAGCATGACTAAGCCGCTTCTGGCGAACCAGAGCAGCGCACGGAAACAGTGTTTACCTTCCCGCCGGAGTGGTACCTATTTATCTACGTGCTTTCGAACTGCTAAGTTGGCAGGAGCAGGGACCGAGCAACGGGAGCTCACCCCGTCATGGGGATTCGAACCTCCGACCTTCTGATCGGCAAGCCCTAGGCTCTGTGGTTTAGACCACAGCACCACCCGTGTCCCTTTCATTCACATGTTACAATAGGCTAGTTTCCACACATGCTCACATCCTCCTCTCTAGCCTCCATCCCAGAAACCAGGAGGCATTATCAGACTTCAAGCATACCTTCCAGCCAGGCCCACAGAAGGAGAGTGAAAAGCAGGCCAAGTGAGGGGGTATGGTTTAGGGAGAGTCCTGGGGTCCAGAGAGAGCAAGGTCTGGGTTCCCATATCTGTATGCCCTTTTGTGTGTGTGTGTGTGTGTGTGTGTGTGAGAGAGAGAGAGAGAGAGAGAGAGAGATTTCTTGCTGCTGGTTTTAGTTTTATTCATTTCCTGTTTTAACCACCAGGCCATTGTTGCTGTTACGTTTTGCCTTTTTATTTGTAAGCCGCTTTGTGCAACTCCCTTGTGGAGGGGGTAAAAGCAGGATATAAATATTTTCGATAAATAGGTAAATGATTGCATGCTGGTAGAGTCCATGCTTTGCCTACAGAATCTTGCAGGCTTCCAGTTGGCCAATGTGAAAACAGGATATTGGACGAGGGGGATCTTTGGCCGGAGCCAGCAGGCATTTTGCTAACATCTTGAAAATAATCACAGATAGGGTTTTCTGAATGCTGCATGAAATGTTTCCCAATGCATTTATTATTATTATTATTCTCTGAAGACTCGTGGAAGGTTTCTTGGAGGCATGTGCAAAATGGTGCAAAACCTAAAGGCCAGGGAGGGAGACCACAGCCCTCGGGTCACCTTAGAAAATGAACATCTTACACTCTGAAAGCTTAAATAGCAGCAGGAAATAAGGAGAAAATAACTCTTTCTAGGTTGACTGGTTTTATCAGGGCACTCATCTGCACAGTGGGGTGGGAAGAGAATTCACTTTAAACAAATTTTATCGCCAGGCAACACCGCTGTTGAGACCAATGGCAGAAAAAATAAATAAAAGAAAGGCGACTGCTGTTTTAATTTAATGCCGGGGAATAATGCCTGGGTAGTTCAGTTCTCCCAGCCCAGTTACTCTCCTTGTTCACCAATGGCAACTGCAATGAAAGGACTACCGGCTCATTTCTAATAAAAAATGAAGGGAGGATGCTCTGCTTATGCGTTGAACTTGCTGTCTGCGAAAGGTTCACTTACTATTCACAATGTAAACCATCCCTGGATGCTGAGTGTTTGGAATACAGATTTAAAACGCTGCTCTTCTTCTTGAAAACATATGTTGTCTGTGGGAAAAGCATACCTGCTAACACTGGAACATTATAAAAGGATACACTGAAGCTGCGGGCATTTAGCTGGGGGATGAGAGACCAAAGACAATCCTGTTCAATTAAATATAAATACATGGAAAGTGTTGTTGTTTTTTCCAGAGGGACTTAAAAGCAGAGAGAGGAATTTTGCTAAAAATGAAGGAGCTTGTTTTCCAGAACTTGGACGATCTGGCAGGTTTACAAAGGCTTAATTATTGAGCTATGTGATGCCTGGCACTCTCATGGAGCTTTAAAAAAAAAAAGTTTTATGGATAGTTGTTAAATTCATTTTGCAACCTGAAGGTGAAGGGCAGTTATCCTAGCATATAAGCTATTTCCAGTCATCGTGGGCAGTGGCTGTACAGAGCAGCCTTTCAGTGTGTGTGTGTGTGTGTGTGTGTGTGTGTGTGTGTGTATTCTTTATTAAAAATAAAATGTACATAATTACAAGTGCACAGAGTAAGATAAGACACCAAGAGAGAGAGAGAGAGAGAGAAAGAAAGAAAGAAAGAAAGAAAGAAAGAAAGAAAGAAAGAAAGACACATATCCAAGTAGAAAACAAAACAGAACAAAAAAGAAAAAGAAATTTGATACATTACGAAAACCAGGAAAAAAATGTAATTGTAGCTATTGTTATTTCTAGTCATAGTGGACACTGGCTGGACAGAGCAAATGTTGTCATTTGGCTGAGCTGTGTCAGGTGCTTTTCAAACATCAGCGCAGTGAACAACCATTGGAGGACCCCATTCCAGATCTGTGCCCTGAGAAATACCAATTGGGCTCACCAGCCTACAGGAAAGAGAGAGGTGCAGAACATGGTTTGGCAATGTGAATCATGGGTGGGGATTGAAGAACGGGGAAAATGGATTCAGTTCACAGTTAAAGGTGAATCTTCGTAATCTACATGAACGTGAACTGAAACACAGCCAGCCTCCAATTTCGCACTTCTCTGAATTTTGCAGTGTATTCTCCAGCCCAGCAGTGGGCATATGCTATGCATCTACTAGGGCATAGTGTGCGTAGAAATACACATACCCATGAAAACAATGCACAAATGTTCATTATCTTAGAAGAATTGTGCTGCAAAATGTGTGTATTAGGCAAAAATTGCATATGCAATCCTTTTCAAAATCCACCAGCATTTTAGAGTTCATTTGTTCTAATATACACACAGTCTCTTTCTCTTTATAGCATCTCGCATCCATCTTTATATATACGCCTCTTCAAGTTCTCCCCCATTGCTTTCTGTTGCTTCTTTACGTAACAGTTACTGAATTTAGGATTAGAAAAATGAGAAATGGAGAGAAACCACTCCTTAAAGCACCCATCTCATAAAGATAATGGCTGCTGTATTCTTTCAGCGTTCTCTGCTGTGGTGGACATCAACTGCCTGCCTTGCCTCGGAGGCATCTTGTAAAGATGTTAAAGTTTTGTAACTGCTACACCTACTTGAGAAGCGGGTCGGGACCTGGGAGTTTGCGTGCAGGGGAATAAACCTCCTCTTCCCTCCTCTCCCATGTCTAACTGAGCTGTTCCATCAGTCACGTGGAATTCAAAGAAGATGGGAAGCTGATCACATCACAAGCCTCTGATCTGACAATTTCGCCCTAAGGGAAACTTTGTGTTTCTTTTCATTGTAATGGGCTGCATATGTGGGCACGAATATTTTCTTTCTCGCCAGCGAAGCCAATTAATTTTCTTTTTTAAGTTCCAAAGCTCCTCCATGGAGCCGCTTTGGGGACTGAGTGCAACTCCTTGTTGAGTCATACCAAACAAGAACCCATAGTGTGTGTTAAACTCCGCTGACAAAAACTGCCCTGTAGTTTTCAGTGTGAACCAGTCCTTAGACTGTTGTTTTAGGAGCACAGGAAGTTGCCTTATACTGATCACAACATTGGTCTGTCTTGCTCAGGATTTCCCTCACTGACAGGCAGAAGATCTTCAGGATATCAACCCTACTTGGAGCTGCCAAGTGTTGAACCTGGGACTTTTTATATTGGACAGCACTGATCTCTCCCTTCCTCTGCCAATCATTACACACTTGGGCTGAAGCTACACACAGGGTGATTGTTTCATCCTTATGCGACGGTCACCTCCAGGCTTGACTACTGTAATTCGCTCTATGCGGGGCTGCCCTTGAAGCTGTCCCAGAAACTCCAGCGGGTGCAGAATGCTGCAGCGAGGCTCCTCACAGGGTCTCTGCCATGGGAGCATATTCACCCAGTGCTTTTCCAGCTGCACTGGCTCCCGGTGGAGTACAGGGTCAGATTTAAGGTGCTGCTTTTGACCTTTAAAGCCCTTCATGGCCTAGGACCCTCATACCTACGGGACCACCTCTCCCGGTATGCCCCACGGAGAGCCTCAAGGTCCATAAATAGCAACACCCTAGTGGTCCCAGGCCCTAAGGAAGTTAGATTAGCTTCAACCACAGGCAGGGCCTTTTCAACTCTGGCTCCGGCCTGGTGGAACGCTCTGCCTCATGAGACCAGGGCCCTGCAGGATCTGATTTCTTTCCACAGGGCCTGTAAGATAGAGTTGTTCCACCTGGCCTTTGGCTTGGAGACAATTTTATTCCCTCCCCCTCTTTCTTTTTCCTTTTTCTTTTCCTTTCTCCTCCTACGATGAGGCTACATTTTAATATTTTAAAGTTTCAATATTTTAATGTTGTATTTTAATTTTGTTTTTAAGTTGTATTCATTCAACTTGCTTTTATTATTGCTTGTTAGCCACCCTGAGCCTGGCCTTGGCTGGGGAGGGCGGGGTATGAATAAAAATTATTATTATTATTATTATTATTATTATTATTATTATTATGAAAAACAGCCATTTTTAAGCAGAGTACTAGCAGAGAGTAGCAGGTGCTACTTCACCCTTTCCTTTCTGCCTCTTTTCCATTCAAAATAGCTCTCTCTCCCAGCTGTCTTTCTTCCCATTTCTTAATTCCTAAAGATGGGGTAGTGGCTGGGAGAGGGGCAATTTTGAACAGAAGACAGCCAAAGCAAAAGGGCCTTAAGCAACAGTGCCCAACATCTGCCACTACAGCAGCAACCAATGCTGATTGTGGTTTTTTTAAAAAAATATAAGTTGGGGGAAATGCACAAATTCTCCCTTTACTGCCTAAGTTCCCCGCTAACCATCTCATTGCAATATGGCTTCCCTTGCCTCACGAAACCTCCCAAATTGGTACAGCAAATCACATTGGTGTTCTGAACAAGTGCATGGTGGGAAGAGAGCAGGCGCCACTACCACCCACCCAGCACACATGCCAGCGCATGTCTACAACATGCCTACACATATATGTGATTGGGAACAGTGTGCCATTGGAAACTTTGCAAAGGCATGATTCCCAAGAATGGGGAGAAGTGCCTGCACTTATGTGACCAACTGGTCATCGACACATTGCAGATGTGTCCTGGAACATGTGCAGCAGGAGACACATCCTATTAGGTTACATCTGCACCATACATTTAAGGCACCCTTGCACCACAGTTGTGGCTTCCCTTTCCCATGAAAGGTAGAACCCTAGGAACTGTAGATTATTAAGGGTTCTGACCCTCATAGAGCTAAAATTCCCTGCAACCTTAAACCAACTACAGCTCCCATGATTCCTTGGGGTAATTCATGACTGTAAAAGTGGTACATTGGTACCTCTGGTTACATACTTAATTCTTTCCGGAGGTCAGTTCTTAACCTGAAGCACTACTTTAGCTAATGGGGCATCCCGCTGCTGTCACGCCACCACCGTACAATTTGTGTTCTCATCCTGGAGCAAAGTTCTTAACCTGAGGTACTATTTCTGGGTTAGCGGAGTCTGTAACCTGAAGCGTATGTAACCTGAAGTGTATGTAACCCAAGGTACCACTGTATAAGAGTGCTTTAAACTCTTATGTGAGCGAGTGGTTTGAGTGTGACCCTAGTGTATTCATTCAATACAGAGCCCCAAGCTCCAGAAGGGTTGTAGCTGAGTGGAAGAGCACCTGCCTTGCATGCCGAAGAGCCCAGGATCAATCCTCGCCATCTCCAGGCAAGGCTGGGGATGCTTTCAGTACCTTGGAGAGCTCCTACCAATCAGTTGTGGACAACACTAAACTAGATGAACCAACAGCTTGATTCAGTGTATGCTAATGTTCTATGCTCTTTCTGCGTTCCTAATCTAAACGTTTGAGAGGCGACATAGTCATTCGCACATATAAACTATACACAAGTAGATGGGATGTTTTCTTTATTGTTGCTGATTTTGTGACAGATTTTGGACTGGGCAACTGACGCGTTTCTTCTTGATTTCTTCTTTCACAGGCAGTGAAGGTTCTGGAGAAACCATTCAAAAGGAAACATCCACCTGCGACATTTGCCAATTCGGGGCAGAGTGCGATGAAGATGCAGAGGATGTTTGGTATGGTAACATGCATTCATTATCGATTTATTTGTCTTGAAAAACTTGATTTCCCTCATAATTCTTTTTCTTCCAAATTCCTCTCCTTGAAATGTAGCTAAGGTTGTACTGTTTCAGTTGTGGTGAAAAACTCAAATGTGTTTCTTGAGTATAACAGACTCCCAAAAGTTCTTTTGTTGTTTTAAAAAAAGAGAATGCAGAGATAGAAACAAATTTCTTCCACTCACACCTGAAATCTGATTATTTATCATTCATTTACACTGTTTTAATGGGATGAGGCTGCAAGCTTCAAACAGCGCTGAGGCTGGAGTTGGACACCGATTGTTAAAGAGAGTTGAAGGTGGTACGATAAAAGTCATCATTTCACATTTCCTTTTCACCTTTTCAGCCTCCAGGTTAAGCGGGTTTTTCACGCAGTCCGAGCTATTTAAAGCGGATTCTCTTCTGTCTTTAGCCTTCCCTTATAAAAGTGGCTAAAAGGGCATTTAGACATGGATAATATTACTTTAGTTTTCCAGATTATAATATTACCTTAGTTTTCCACGTTGTTCTGTTCCTTTCACACTGCGGTAACTATTGTGTTATGAAACGGCAGCTTTTTGATACTGGCATATCACACTAAATTTCTTTCACACCGGTGGGCATCGTGTGACACAACAAGGAGCATCGCTGGGCAATGTTGCTACTCCCTCGCCCTTTCCACACATCTGTGTTTCTGTTCCCCTATGGAAAAAGCTTAAAGTTAAATAATTATCTAGGGGATAAGGGTTCATCAAGAAAGACCTGGTTATGTTTAGAATGATACCGCATAGGGAAATGTTCCCTGATACCAAGATGAGGGATTCTATGGAATGCAGATAGAGAGAATGGATAAGAATAATGATCTGTTGTGACCTTGACGGAAGCGTAC